>NC_140591.1:1244140441-1245352880 GCF_964204655.1 Triturus cristatus
CGACAATGTTTGTTGGTGCCCCCCCAATGACAACCCCCACCACGGATTCTCTCACTAGCACCCTTTAACAGTGACCAAGTCTCCATAACCCCACACTCTCAGATGCATTGAATTAGTTATATAGTGCCACTCATACCAGTGTAGGGTGTCCGAGCACTTTGCATCACACACACATTACACAGAGACAATCAATCATAAGTGTGTAAATCAGTGTATAGGAAATGTTACATAAGCCAAAGGACTAAAAGTATAGGAGTCACATGTCATCCATACTGGTAGGCAGTATAGTTCAAGAGTGCTTGGTGTGGAGAAGCACAAACTCAGAGTCGAAAAAGAAACAGCATAGTTGGGAGTTTCCTTTAATAATAAGAATTGATTTCTAGCCAAATTAACCCTTTTTGCAACATTAATCAATGGTCCAATAATGTATTCTTTGTAGTGTGCATGCTGTTCTAGGATGAAAGTTAATAGCTCACTATTCTATATTAGGACTTTAAGTTATAAATTGCAAGTAACAAAAGGATGCCTCTTTTGAAAGCAGTAACCTGCTGATCTCTTCACATCATACGCACTCTGTAATCTACTTGGTACACGTTCTTTGCAGCAGGCATATTAACCCTCTGCACTAACTTCACCTAAGTCAAAACCTCAACTATACAAAATTCTGATCTCTCTCCAGGAAGATAATTAATCACACAAGTTATCTTGACATTTATGTGAGGCCTGGTAATTGCCGGGGAAAGAAACGCTGCAGCAGGTGCTTCAAAAGCACAATAAACTTTCACACACGGCGCCCCCAGGAAGCCAACTTTGTATTCCTTTCCATGAAATGCATTCTCACACTACGGCAGTGAATGTAAAATCCAAATGTAAGGAATAGGCACAGTGGGGACCCAGGGGGTACTGGAACCAGCAAAAAAACCTAAGCCTCTGTAAACAGTTTACAAAGGCATGTTAAAATGCAAATGGTCTTTAACCCCTTCAGCGCTGCGCGGATTCCCCCGCGGTGCTGAAGGGTTCGAGCGCGGGCGGGGCCATGACGGAACGGTTCCGTCATGAGCACAGCTCAACCGATGCTCATGACGGAACCGTTCCGTCATGGGCATGGAAGGGGTTAAAGACCTGTGAAAAAACACGGTGCCGGACATGGGAATCCAGACACTGCCCAGCTGAGCCCCCAGCAGCTCAAGTTTCACTGCAGCAGCCCGGGCTGAGACACAGGACGGGGGAAGTGTGGGGGGGGGGGCGGGGCTGAAACCCTTGGGCCTGGGCAGAAGTGTGACTGGGAAGGCGCGACCCCCTTTGCATCACTCCACGGCCCCCCTGGGGGTCGCGCCCCACAGTTTGAAGACCCCTGCTCTAGATCTACTCACCTCAAATGTCTGCTTTTCTATAAAAGTCTTTAAGCATAGGATTAGCACAGTGCTATCCACGCCGAGATAGAAATGGACAAAGTCTTTTGCCATTTCTACAGGAAAATCTTTAAGGATAGGACTAGCACAGTGCTGTCCTTGCCGAGCTGCAAAATGACAAAAGCCATTTACCACTCCAGGCACAGTATTACAGCTTTGAATTGGTAAAATACCAACCAAGCCAACCTGGAATGAGTAAAAGCTACCCCGGACACAGTGTTTCGCTCTAATTAGAGCTCTTCAGAGAGGTATAGCTTTGTCCAGACACAAGGGAGCACCCAGTAGAAGTAAAAAAATACCCTTTCAGGCATAGAGTGATGAATAAATTATGCAAAAAAGAAGCGGAGAACTCTGGGTAGTTCTCAAGTTTAGGTGGAAAGCAGCTCCTGTATAGAGCACTCTCAACACCAGCGACACTCTAGATCTGCTCACCTCAAATGTCTGCTTTTCTATAAAAGTCTTTAAGCATAGGATTAGCACAGTGCTATCCACGCCGAGATAGGAATGGACAAAGTCGTTTGCCATTTCTACAGCAAAGTCTTTAAGCATAGGACTAGCACAGTGCTGTCCTTGCAGAGCTGCAAAATGACAAAAGCCATTTACCACTCCAGATGTGTGTGTGTATATATATATATATATATATATATATATATATATATATATATATATATATATATATATATTCACTGAAAAAACCATATGTTTCAGGCACGTTATAGTTAGGAATTAGCATTTAAAAAACCTTAGCAATTCACTGAAAAAACCATAGGTTTCAGGGGCGTTATAGTTAGCTGGACTTTTCACTCGTACACAACCATTGAAATTCCCCCGTTATAGTTAGTTCAGCTAACTATAACTCGCGCGCCCGCAATGCACTGCTGATGACGTCACGTATTACATCACTCATGACATGGTCAGTGACATCACTCATGACATCACTGATGACATCTCAAATGACATCATCCTTGTGATAGAGTGGCAGACCTCCTCTCCCCCTAATATAACCTTTGATACACACATTCAAAAATAGAAACTAAAATTTTCAAAACAATGGACATACCAATATCAGTTACAACAACCTATTCAGTAATTCTAAGATCCACATACACATCCACTCATTCACCAACAGTCCTATACAGTCACTCATACATGTACTCACTCATCATATGTACTCATACACCTGTACATCCTGTTACACAACGCCACTCATCCATAGAGTTACTCACACACAGGCCCTGATGCTAATAAAGAATCAAACATCCATTTACTTGCATATACAGTTATACACACACCACCACACTTACTTCTACAGAAACTTACACATACTTAGTCTTTTAAACAATCACTTATAGAAACACATACTTATTCATACAGGAACTCTTCCAATCTTTCACTCTCACATATACTCACTTATATACACCAATAGTCACATATACTAGTTTAAAACATATGTAGTTACTCATAAAGACACTATTGAGACAGTCATTCACTCACTAACACACCCATGCACACACTCATCCACCCATACAGTCCTGCACACATGCTGTCTTCAACACATACAAACAGTGAGTCACTCATTCATGCACCTTTGCACTACGTAATACCCCCCACCGAACCATTCAGACACTCATACTGATACTCAAAAAAACAACTAATAACCTATATAGACACTCATGTAGCTACTCACCAACCCATGCAGCCACTTATACACAAAGTGAGAGACTGATACAGATATTTACATATTTAAACATTACTCACTAAGCCATGTGTATACTAAGATACACTTAATCAGTCAGTTATACAATCAATTTTTCAAATAATCATCCATTTAGACACCTATATACCCATTTATTCTTCCATCGACCTTGAGATATACATATATAAAACATATGTAATTTTCAGAAAAACGCACATTCACTTGGTCATCAGTGATGTCATGAGTGATGTCACTGACCATGTCATGAGTGATGTAATATGTGACGTCATCAGCAGTGCATTGCAGGCGCGCGAGTTATTGTTAGCTGAACTAACTATAACGGGGGAATTTCAATGGTTTTGTACGAGTGAAAAGTCCAGCTAACTATAACGCCCCTGAAACCTATGTTTTTTTCAGTGAATTTCAAAGGTTTTTTAAATGCTAATTTCTAACTATGCCTACAGAGATAGGACATGTGAAGAAAGAAGAAAAAACGCACAGAAATAAAAAAAAGAAATGCAGAAAGAAGCAACAGAAGTCCTCAAATACGAAGAAAAGTGCAGGAAGAAGGATAACGTGCAGAAAGAACAAACAGAAGAGCAGAAAGAAGCCTTGTTGCAAAATCATCCTGTACCCTCAACTTTTTCAGACGGATACTGGTGGTAACTGAGTCTGACTAACCAGTCCCAGAGCCAGTGCTATGTTAAGACACTCAGAATACAGTGAAAACACCTACATACACTAGGGAACACTATGCGTTGGGGTCCCCCTGTGATCAGCATGACCTCCTCTCTAAGCCCCTAGTATATAATAGGGCAGGGGATTAAAACTACCTCTTAAAACGCGCCACAGGGCGTGTTTGCACACGTCACCTCAGGCCCTGTCCCCTCACTTCCCCACTGTGTAAACACACCCTGTGGCCGTTTTAAGTTGGGAGATTAAGTCTCCTTGAATCCTGAGGGTCCAACTAGACCACTAGGTACCTCCAGTAAGCGCCACAGAGCTGCGTTGCAGAAAGGTGTAAAAAGTGGCATGGCCTGGACCACCTCTCTGCAACGCAGCTCAGTGGCGCTTACTGGAAGCACCTGGTTGGCTAGTTAGCCCCCAGGGGCCCTCAGGATTGAAGGGGAAATCTGAAAGAAACACGTTAGTTAGATTCCTCACCTTAGAATATCCCCAGGCGTCAGGCTGGATCTGGAAAGATTTTTGTAGCAATACCCCTTGCGCGTCGCTAGGCGTCGTCTGCGGCTCCGCGTCCGTCGTTGGTGTCATGCGCCGGAATGACGTCGTCGGAGTACTTAGACGCCGCCCTCGCGCGCTGACAACAGTTCTTCTTTTTTCCGCGCCAGTAAGCGCCGATCCGGGAAGAGCTTACCCCTAGTCACTTTTTGACTAACTTTTTGACCTCTTTTGGTTACTCGACTCGACATCTGGTGCCGGTAGGATGCCTGGCTTCAAGCATTGTGACGCCCGTCACCGACTGATGTCGGTCACGGATCACCATCACCGGTGCCTGTACTGCCTGGGGGCCGACCATGACGCAGAGTCGTGCCCCGACTGTCAGGCCTTGACGTCGAAGGCTAGGCGGGAGCGGTCCCGTAAGCTACTCGAGCTTCGACACTCGGCTCCATCGACATCGCTCGTGGGGATCTTCGGGTAAGTCCCGTCACTCCAAACACTCTAAGAAGTCCAAGTGGCGTCCGCTCTCTTCGGACTCCCCTCGCCGGTCGCGCTACCCGGCCGAGGGTCCGGGTGGTCCCACCCCCGCGGCTCCGCCGGAGCCGCAGGAGCCGCGCTCGTCCCCATACCCTCCGGTCCCTGGGACTGACGCGACTCCGGCGGAGGTCAGTGCCTTCCTCTCGGCCATGAGGAATCTGGCTCCGCCGTCGACGCCTTCCGGCGCGCCTTCGGGCCCCGCAGGGTTGACCGGGCAACCTCGCGTGCCGGCGGCCCCGGCGCCCTCGAGGGCTGCGGCCCCGGCGCCGTCGGGGGCTCCGGCCCCGGCGCCGTCGGGGGCTCCGGCCCCGACGCCGCAGGTCCCCGAGGGATCCAGGCCTGGATCTCTGCCGGCGCCAGTCAACCTCACGACGCCTCCTGCGCCGACACCGGTTTCGCCCCCGACGCCGACCCCGCTCGGCGTCGAGCCTCAGTTTAGCCCTATTCCGTACCCGGCGCCGTCTGACGCCGTTACCGGCGCCGATGGGTGACCGCTTCATCCACCGTCCGGCTCCGATCATTCCTCCTGTCTACCAGGAATCGGATGATGAGGGCGACTGGGGGGGGTCTCAGGTCCCTCTGGCCGAACAGGCCCAATTGTCTCAGGACTGGGCAGAGGATTCGGGGGACGCCAGCGGTTTGGATACCTCTCCGGACGCTGGATTCATCTCTCCTCCGACTGTGGCCTCGGAGGAAGGTGCAGCCTTTTCTGTGGTGCTGCGCAAGGCGGCCGAAGCCCTCGGGCTCGAGTTGCCTGCTGTAGCTGTGAGGACTAACGTCCTCACCGAGGTCCTTCAACCGACAGCAAGCTCCACTGAGCCCCTGCTGCAGTTTAATGAGGCCCTCATTGACGTTCTCCAGGGCACTTGGTCCAAGCCCTCCACAGACCCTCCTGTGGACAGGAACGTTGCCAGGCACCACCGCCCTGCTCCGGGCGACCCCACATTCCTCTCCCACCACCCCACCCCAGAGAGCCTGGTTATCCAGGCCTCTACCTCCCAATCCTCCTTCCCGTCCGCTCCTCCGGATAGTGAATCCAAGAGGTTGGAGCAGTTTGGCAAAAAACTGTTCTCGTCCCTGAGTTTGGGACTGCAGTCTTTAAATACAGCTTGCCTTTTGGACCGTTACTTCCACTTGCTGTGGGATGCGGTGGAGGACGTGCTGCCCTTGTGCCCGGAGGAGGCCCGGGAGCAACTCACCCAAGCCCTTGCTAACGGGCGAGATGCAGTGCGGCACGCCATTAGATGTGGACTAGACACCACGGACTCGCTGGGTCGGGCAATTTCCACCACGGTGGAGCTTCGGCGTCACTCCTGGCTGAGGTCCCCGTCGTTTTCAGGGGATGTCCAAAGCTCCCTCATGGACATGCCCTTCGATGGCACTCGCCTTTTTGGCGAGAAGGCGGAAGACGGACAGTGCGCTGGCCCGGTTCAAGGACTCCCGGGCCACGGCCAAGTCCTTGGGTCTTTCGGCCCCGCGGCCGCAAACTTCTGCCCCTTTCGTGGCCAAGGAAGGGGCGTCTCCTCACGTCCGCCCAGCCACCGGCCGCAGAACCAACCTGCACGCGGACGTGGTTTCCGCCAAGGTGGTTCTGGAGGACAACGTGCCGATCAGTCCACATCCACCCCGGCAGCATCCGCCTCAAAGCCCTCCTAGTCCGAGCTTTCAGGCCCATTCAACGCCAGTGGGGGGCAGAGTTCGCCTTCACCTGCTCCACTGGCGCTCCATCACTTCGGACAGGTGGGTGCTGCAAATCGTCCGAAGGGGCTACTGCCTCCCCTTCGAGACGACCCCTCCAGCCATGCCACCACAGAACCACCGTATGTCGGGGGATCATTTGCATCTTCTCCGGGAGGAGGTTTCGGCCCTCTTGGCCAAAGAGGCCGTCGAGCGCGTTCCTGGTCCAGAAGTAGGTCGTGGTTGCTATTCCCACTACTTTCTGGTTCCCAAGAAGGGCAAAGGAGGCCTACGCCCGATCTTGGATCTCAGAAGCGTGAACGCCTTCCTCCGGAAGGAACGGTTCAAGATGCTCACTTTGGCTCAGGTACTTGCTGCCCTAGACCCTGGAGACTGGATGGTAGCGTTGGACTTGCAGGACGCTCATTTCCACATCCCCGTCCTGCCGGCCCACTGGCGTTACCTGCGGTTCACGGTGGGTCAGGAGCTCTTTCAGTTCACCGTGCTCCCCTTCGGCCTCACCAGTGCCCCTCGGGTGTTCACGAAAGTGTTGGCGGTGGTCGCAGCTCATCTGCGCAGATCAGGGGTCCCAGTCTTCCCCCTATCTCGACGACTGGCTGTTGAAGGCAGGCTCGCCCCAGCAAGTCGTCTCCCACCTCCAGACTACGGCAGACCTCCTGCATTCGCTGGGGTTCTACATCAATGTGCCGAAGTCGCACCTGAGTCCCTCCCAAACGCTCCTTTTCATAGGGTCGGTTCTCGATTCGGCGCAGTTCCGGGTCTATCCGCCGGAACAGCGGATTTCGGTCAGGTTGGTGCTGCGGCTTCTGGGGCTGATGGCCTCCTGCATCCTGTTAGTACCTCACGCCAGATGGCGGATGCGGGCTCTGCAGTGGGACCAGAAGTTTCAGTGGGCCCAGCATCAAGGCAACCTGTCCGACCACTTCTTGATCTCGGAGGGCACTGCGAAACAGCTGCAGTGGTGGCTCACGAATCGCGATTGGGTCAGCGGCAGATCCCTCTCCCTTCCCCAACCGGAGCACGTGGTATTGACGGATGCGTCCCTCCTGGGATGGGGGGGGCCATATGGGAGAGGCGGAGATCAGAGGACTCTGGTCTCCGGCGGAGTCTCGGCTCCATATCAATCTTTTGGAGCTGAGGGCGATCCGACTTGCACTGAAAGCCTTCCTTCCCTCTGACCGGGGAAGTGTCGTGCAGGTGTTCACGGACAACACCACCCCCTTGTGGTATTGCAACAAACAGGGCGGGGTGGGGTCGTGGACCCTTTGTCAGGAGGCCCTGCGCCTCTGGACATGGCTGGAACACCAGGGCATCACCCTGGTGGTTCAATATCTGGCGGGCTCTCTGAACGCCAGAGCGGACGAACTCAGCCGCCGGTGCATGATGGATCACGAATGGCGTCTGAACTCGGACGTGGCGCAAGGTCTCTTTCTGCAGTGGGGAGAGCCTTGGTTAGATCTATTCGCCACCGAAGGGAACGCGCAATGTCAGCAGTTCTGCGCGTTAGAATTTCCAAGGCGGCACTCGCTCGGAGACGCTTTTCGTCTCGAGTGGAGTTGCGGTCTGTTGTACGCCTTTCCGCCTATACCACTTCTGCGAAGAGTGCTGAAGAAGATCAGATGTGACCCAGGCCCAAGTCATCTTGGTGGCTCCGGATTGGGCACGAAGGTACTGGTATCCCGCTAATCAGTATGTCCATCGATCCCCCGATCCGACTGCCTCTTCGGCAGGATCTTCTGTCGCAGCAGCAGGGGACGGTCCTCCACCCGAACCTGTCCAGCCTCCACCTACATGCGTGGAGATTGAGCGGCGGCAGTTGATGCCATTTGAATTGCCTCCTGAAGTCTGTGATGTCATTCTGGCAGCCAGGCGTCCCTCCACAAAGACGGTATACGCCTGCCAGTGGAACAAATTTGTGGCATGGTGCACAGCAAAGGCTGTGGATCCCCTTTCTGCCCCTCTTTCTGGGGTTCTCCTCTTTCTTCTTTCTTTGGCCCAGCAGGGCTCTGCTCTGGGCACCTTGAAAGGTTATCTTGCTGCTATCTCCGCCTTCCTTCGGCTTCCTGATCAGCCTTCTCTTTTCAAGTCCCCTGTTGTTTCACGCTTTCTCAAGGGCATTACTCATATGTACCCTCCTGTTCCTTTCGTAATGCCTCAGTGGGACTTGAACCTTGTTCTCACTTTTCTGATGTGCGCTCCCTTTGAGCCCCTTCACCTCCGCTAGGCGGGTGAGTGAGCTCCAGGCTTTGTCATCCAAGCCTCCCTTCCTTTCAGTTCATCCAGACAAAGTTGTCCTCCGGACACGTCCTTCATTCCTGCCTAAAGTCGTGACTCCCTTTCACATCGGGCAATCTGTCACGCTGCCCACCTTCTTTCCGCCTCCGCATCCTTCAAAAGATGAAGAGAGGCTCCACCGTCTGGACCCAAAACGTGCACTATCCTTTTATTTGGACCGCACAAGACAGTTCTGGGTGGACGACCAACTTTTGTTGGATACGTAGGGGCGAAGAAGGGTAAAGCTGTACACAAGCGGACCATCTCTCGGTGGGTCTTGTTGTGTATTCAGACCTGCTATTCTTTGGCGAAAAAGGTTCCTCCTGTTGGGCTACGGGCCCATTCTACTTGGGCCACAGCGGCCACGACTGCACTGGGACGGGGAGTCCCCTTGCAAGACATCTGTCAGGCGGCGACGTGGGCTTCGCTGCACACGTTTGCGAGACATTACTGCCTGGACAGCCAAGTCCGGAGGAATGGCCACTTTGGCCGTTCTGTTCTCCAGGACTTTCTGGTGTGATCTTGGTTCGCAGACCCACCTCCGGGGTTGGTATTGCTGGGGTATCTATTCTAAGGTGAGGAATCTAACTAACGTGTTTCTTTCAGATGAACAAGTTACTTACCTTCGGTAACGATGTATCTGTAAGAAACATTAGTTAGTTAGATTCCTCACCGACCCACCCAGCCTCCCCGTTCTGCGAACCGACATCTAGGGTTAAGGTTCTCCCTTTCAGGGCCCTAGATTTTTTGGCACCAGTGTCGGTCTCTTGCATGGCTCAGCGTCCCTGGCGCGGAAAGCTATGTACACGAACTGACGTCAGCGCGCGAGGGCAGCTTCGTAAGTACTCCGACGTCATTCCGGTGCACGACGCCAACGACGGACGCGGAGCCGCAGACGACGCCTAGCGACGCGCAAGGGGTATTGCTACAAAAATCTTTCCGGATCCAGCCTGACGCCTGGGGATATTCTAAGGTGAGGAATCTAACTAACTAATGTTTCTTACAGATGCATCGTTACCGAAGGTAAGTAACTTGTTCTTATTTCCCCAACTTAAAACGCGTCATAGGGCGTGTTTGCACACGTCACCTCAGGTCCCGTCCCCTCCCTTGCCCACTGTGTAAACACGCCCTGTGGCCGTTTTAAGTTGGGAGATTAAGTCCCCTTGAATCCTGAGGATCCCTAGGGGCATAATAGCCCACTAGGTACGTCCAGTAAGCGCCATTGCAGAGAGGTGTAAAAAGGGGCACGGCCTGCACCACCTCTCTGCAACGCAGAGCAGTGGCGCTTACTGGAAGCACCTGGTGGGCTAGTTGGCCCCCAGGGTCCCTCAGGATTGACAGTGAATTATTTCCCCAACTTAAAACGTGCCACAGGGCGTGTTTGCACACGTCACCTCAGGCCCCGTCCCCTCCCTTCACCACTGTGTAAACGCGCCCTGTGGCCGTTCTAAGTTGAGAGATTAAGTCCCCTTGAATCCTAAGACCCTTAGGGTCAAACTAGCCCACTAGGTACCTCCAGTAAGCGCCACAGAGCTGCGTTGCATAGAGGTGTAAAAAGGGGCGTGGCCTCAGAACACCTGTCTGCAACGCAGTTCCCTGGCGCATACTAGAGATACCTGTTGGGCTAGTTGTCCCTCAAGGACCCTCAGTATTGAAGGGGAATTAATTCCCCAACTTACAAATGGCCAGGGGGCGCGTTTGCAGAGTGCTGCACGGAGGGGGCGTGGCCTCCGGCACAATGCCGGTCTTTTATTTATTTTATTTTTTTAAGAAGGAGGGCTGTGTGGCCCCCCTTCTTTTTCTAATTTACTGGCCCTGGGGACCCCATCCCCCAGGGCCTGCACCCTAATTTATGTTGTTGAAAAAAATTAATTTGGCCCTCCCAAGGCCTTAATCGGCCTTGGGGACCCCAACCCCCGGGTCATGGCCTTTTTTTTATTATTATTCTTTAGGAGGGGGCTGCATTGCCCCCCTCCTCAGGCCACTTTTGGCCCCGGGGATCCCATCCCCCGGGGCCGGCCTTTGTTTTTTATTATTTTTTTTATAAATATATTTATAGAAAAACCTAGGACATGCTGGACAAACCGTATGTACCTATCACCATGACGATTTGCGCGATATTCATTAAAAGGCGACTATGCATAGAATGAATCCACATGGAACGTATTTACACCGCTAGTGAAGCTCTGACGTGTCTGACGCCCTACCGTGCCTAATCCCGGCGCTTCCGCCGGTGGGTACTCTCCAAGTAGACACCCTTGTCATTTATTTATACAAACATAGGTAGCTATTGACGGGCACATTTAATATACACGCACACCAAGCCATTCAAAGCGGATTCGACAAAAAAATCGACCAAACTATGCAAGAACCCCCCCTCACGGTTAATAAAACACACATCCACCGCCGGATGTGTAATACTTTTTATTTTACTCTCTGGAAAGGAGACAAACCTCACTTGAGAGTCACAGCGTGCTCCTGGCTGAGCCCAATGCTGTGTTACACCCACCAGTGCCCGCCGAATGCCTCACACCTCTGTGTTGTATTCCACCAGCTAGTGCGTGTGCTATGAATCTCTCTAGCCCATGTGCACTGTAACACCACCACATGAATATGTCATGCCACACTTGCCTTCGCGCGGGTTATATTGCCCCATCTAACGTGCCTTCCTCGATGCCTATGTTATAACGCACAGCGCTATGCCATACATATTACAATCTGGGATCCATATCTTTGTCACAGTGCATATGCAACGTTACACTCCCCAGCACATATTTTATGTTACAACTTTAGAGACTAGTTAGGTTACACAACACTACCCTGTGCATATTGCACTCCAAGGCGCATATCGCATAGCACGCGCTAGTGCCCGTGCTATCTCGCTCTCTCCAATGAATCTGTCACTGCGCACAATGTATTGCATATTATATTTCACGCCCCGGTTCATCTTCTATCACACTTTTTGGTGCATAGTTTATACCATATACTATATCTAGTTTTCATTTTCAATCGTGCTCTCAGGACTATGTTCTATATAACACTGCGTCCACCGACCCTTTTCACGGGCATTACATTTTGCGATGGGCGGTGGAGGGTCAGGGGGTGTTTCTTCCAAGTGAATCCGGAGTCACAGTCACAAACGTCCTCTTCCTTCTGAATAAAAGTGAGATTATGCTGCATACTTGTTTATATTTTAAGTAGTTCGCACAGACACACATTTTAAAAACAATAAAGTTCCTAATACCCACCTTCTCTGAACAGTTAGCCTGCTGCCACATCCACCTCCTCCCTATCCTCTGTTGTCTGAATCCATGGACTAGCCTCCTCCCTCCTGCCATGCATGGTCTGATGTGCTGCCACTGCCCTCCATTTAGCATGATGTACCAGTCCACTCCTCCTGCCCTCCATTGCCCAATGCTATGGCCCATCATTGACCTCCTGCTTAGCCTCTGTGCTTTGCTTGCTGCCCCTATTCTCCTTCCCCCTGCCCTCCGATGTCTTTGTGCATGCCCCTGCTCCATCCTTTTTGCCCACCATGTCCCATGGACCTGCCACTCCTATCCACTCTGAGTGTTCTGTTGAGGTGCCACTCTCCTCCCACCTGCCTAGCATTGTCAGATGACTGTAACCTGTCCCTGCCACCTCCACACTGCCTGCCCACATGCCATGCCCCTATCCCCTTCCTCCTGTCCTCCATGGTCCATTTTACTGCCACACCCTTCTGCCCTCCCTGGTCTATGTGCTGCAACTGCTCCTCCTGCCTGCCCCGCGTGGTCTGTTGTGAGGCCCCTTCCCCTGAACTCTCTTGTCTGTGCCCAGGTCCTGACCCTCCCTTCTATCCTCCATGGTCCTTTGTGCATGCCCCTGCACCCTCCTTCTTGACCATCATAGCCATTGTGCTGCCACTAACCCTCCCGCTTGCCATGCAGGGTCTTCTGTGCTGCCATGGCCCCTCCCACCTTCCCTGTGTGGTCAGCTAGCTGCCCCTGACCCCCTCCCACCTTCCCTCCATGGTCTGTGTGTATGCCATCATAGTCTCATTGTTGCTCTCCATGGTGTGTCTTGTTTCTAGTGCCCATCCTGCCTGACCTCCATGGTCATCTTGCTGCTCCTGCCCTGCCCCCTTGCCCCCAGCCCTCTTTTTCCATGTGCAGACCCCTATTCCCTCCCTCCTGGCTTGTCTGTTCCATTGTAATGCCCCTGATCCGTCCCTCCTGCCCTTTATGGTCTGTTATGCTGCAGCTTTCACTCCTGTCTGTCCATTATGGTCAGCTAGCTACCATTGCCTCTTTCCCCTCTGTTCTCTGTTGTCCATGTGCATGGTCGTGTCCCCTCCCTTTTGCTTTCTATGGATTGTTGTGCTGCACTCCCGTCCTGCATGCGCTGTGTGGTGTATTGTGCTGCTGCAAACCCTGATGCCTGCCCTGTAGGGTCAGTTTGGTGCACCTCTCCATGTCCCTCCTGTCCTCTGTTATCCGAGTCCATGTCCCTACCCCAATTCCTCCTGCCTACCATGATCCAATGTACCATGCTTGCGAACATTTTGAACTTGGTAAGAGGGAGATTTTGAAAAAAAACTGGGGTATTGATTTTCCCCTTTGAGTTACATTGAAAAAGAGGAGATTGTAGATAGGAGACAGATCAAATAAAGCCCATTTGAGCTTAAAAACATTGGACGTTTCCTGGCTGAAACGGGTCTGTTGGCATGTATGGTTGTACTACCACTGCCTCTTCCTTCTGCCCACAATGGTCTATTATATTGCCACAGCCTCTCTTGCCAGTCCTGTATTGTTGGTTTGTTGCCCCTGCCCCCCTTTCCACTGCCCTCCATAGTCTGTTGTGCTGCCACTGCCCTTCCTGCCTGCCCAGTGTGGTCAAATTGTTGCATCTGCACTCTCCTACCTGCCTTCAATTTTCAGAGTCCGTGGCCCTGGCCTCTGCCTCTCAACAGTATCCTAATGAACAACTAGATTGCTAACATTCTATATTTATTACAAAAGTGTGGAATGCCTGACGTCATCTTGATGTAATCAAAACTGTAATACCTAGAGCATTTCCTTTAGAAATTACATATATGAGAGGGTCTTATTTGCATCAAAATTATGGTTAGTGCTCTAAAAAACTAAAATGAGGACATATTTTCTGAGTTTTCAAATAGCGACAAAGAACTTTTAAATTATTTGTTATCTTTGTTTTTTTATCCAGTTGACCACTTGATTAAATGTTGCACCTAGGGGAGAGGATGTGGTGTTACTCCCAGAGCTGCAGACTTTGCAACTGGGGAACCAGGTTGGAGTTTCTGCTTCAGCTCAACATTCTGCGATTCTGGTCAAATCACTTAATCTCCCCATGTCTATAACCTAAATGAATTTGATCTTGTGTGATGTAACCAATGCTCATGTAAAGCACTCCAATACCTGACAAGTCTGCACTATATAAAACTGCAAATACACAACAAATAAGTGTTTTGCACACTTCTGTCATTGGGCTATACTTGGGCTACATCTGGGTGATATTTGGGCTACATTTGGGCTCTTTTGTCTCTGGTGGCCATCTTGGGAGACTTATTTGTTATGAAGTTTCCTAATTCCCTCATTAACTACAGTCTCCTCAGTAGGAATACTTTCAGTTTTTTACTTTGATTCCATCAAGAAAGCATTCAGATGTCACACATTTGCCATAAATTCAGAATGTTAGCAATCTAGTTGCTCATTAGATCACTGTAGTAAAGCTACTGCTCACCAGGGAGGTCTGCTGCTGGTATTGAAAGTGCATGTTTCAGTCTGTATGTCTGATAAGAAAATAGTTTTCTCTCAAACATGATTCATGATATCCCAGCAGAAGGCTTTTTCACATGGTAAAATCACCTTAGAACATACCACAATTCCTAAAATGAGTATGGTACCATCAACAAATGATTTATAATGTAACTAAAGTCTTAAAACCTTCTATTAACTGCAATTCTTTTTAATGAGGTGCTATCATGTATATTGGTCCCAAGATGGCTGCCAACACTTCTTGGATGAAGTGTTGACAGCCAATCAGATCTCACGATGAGATGTGTGGTTAGGCTCCGGCCAGATATATATGTGATTTTACTTTTGATTTTCTCAGGAACTACTGAACGGATTTACACCATTTAACCAAAAGGCATGACTCTGAACCAAGGGCTACCTTTTTGCCAAATTTGGTGTAATTCCGTTCAGCAGTTCGGGCTGTAGCTGCGACTAAAGGTCCCTATGGAAAATTGCATGGGGAAAACACGTTTTGGGACCCTCCTTTTTTCTCGGCCCCCCCTTGACGAATCACCCCGAGACTTTCAGGATAGGAGCGGACCGGAGCGGGCCACGAGTTTTGGAAATTTCGCGAAGATTCGTCAACCGGCGCCAAAAGTTATTCTAAATAGAATGTTGCGGATTTCCTATGGATAATAGGTCCTAACTATAACTACCTACTGGTGACCGCCAGTAGGTAATATGTGTATGTATATATATATATATATATATATATATATATATATATGTTATAGTTAGGAATTAGCATTTAAAAAACCTTGCAAATTCACTTAAAAAACCATAGGTTTCACACCATGTTATAGTTAGGTGGACATTTCACTTGTAAAAAAAAACAATGAAATTCCACCGTTATAGTTAGTTCAGATAACTATAACTCGCGCCAATAGGCCTTTGGCTCATGGAAAGGACTCCTTTCAAAAAGTGTCCTCAATGTGGATCCAAGTTTCCACACGCCGATCTTCACGAGGTGTGTAACCTTTGCCTTTTGCCCAAGCACTAGGCCAAAGACTGTCCAGCTCTCGCCTCTTTCCGCTCCAAGAAAACAATACGGGATCTTTGAGCTCGAAGAAGCATGGCTCGATCATTGACATCCATAACGGACGATATCTTGCAAGAAGGCATCAATGTGCCAGAGCAGATCGAAGAGGGCAACATTAGCACCTCTGAAGCCAACAACTCCGACGTCAAAGACATCACTCCAGGGCAGCAGGTCGTAAGTACTGACAAAAAGGCTTCGGTAACACCTTCGAGCCTAGGTTCACACTTGGACAAAACATCCCACGCCCTGCCTTCAGGCTTGGCAAAGAAGTTAATACATAAGCCTTCAGGCCACTCCGGATCGAGCCAGCCTACCGTCGGTGCCGAAACCCCATCCCCGGCACAAAAGAAGAAAACACCGTCTTCATCCGCTCCAACGCCTGGTTCCACATCGGCGCATTCGGCACCGAAAACCACTGGCACTGACTTTTCGGATCCCAAAAAATCATCGGAACCAAACAACCGGTTCCGAAGACCACTGGCGCTCAACCTTCGGATCCGAAAAACCATCGGAACCAAAGAAACAACCGGTTCCAAAGACCCCATCGGAACCCAGGAAAACTCCAGATTCCAAACCTAAGGAGCATAAAACTGCTAACTTGTGACACACAAGCAATCGGACCCGAAACCACACACTGCAGAGGAGGAGCTGTTTCGACCTGATCCAACCCAAAAAAACTCTCCAAATAGACCCCCAGACAGGTCAACTTATCCTTCCAGGAAAAGGAAAATAGACAAACCTGTACCTGCTCCACTCCCTTTAAAGAAGAGACATTACCACTTCTCCTTTAAGAATTCCTCCTCCTCCTCCACACCACATCTCTCCTATCCCATTTCCAGTACCCTCATAATTTCCTCCACCTCAGGATGATGACACCTGCGAGGAGGAAGGGTATGATGAACCTTTAGGGGAACCTAGTCATCCTAATACCCCAGAGGACCCATGGGACGATTATGGCACACCAGATGTTCCCAATACACCACAAGATGATATCTATTCATATAGAACATCCCCTCCAGAGGATACTAAAGGATTTACTCAGCTCATACACAGAGCTGCAGAATACCACGGTGTGAACTGTCTCACAGACCCTGTAGAAGATTTCCTCATGGATACTTTTGCACCATCTCAAAGGGGTAATCAAACACGCTCCTGAAGTGTTTAAGGATCCTGTCACGGTTAGTCATTAACCCCAGGGTAGAAAAGAAATACAAGTCTGCCCCAGCTGACCCCGTTTACATTAAAGGGCAGTTTCCCTTGGATTCCTTGGTAGTCTCCAACGCCAGGAAAAGGGCTAACTCCCAAACCTCAGGCGATGCTCCACCTCCTCATAAGGAGTCAAAACTGTTGGACGCATCTGGTAAAAGAACAACGTCCCAAGCAACCAACATATGGAGAATTGCCAACCCACAGGCTTTCTTGGCTAGGTACGATAGGGCACACTAGGACGAGCTAGAGACCCTACTACAACACCTTCCAGATGAATAGTAAACAAAGGCCAATGATCTCATCCAGGAAGGCAAACTCATAACGAATACCTCCATTTGATGTGCTCTGGATGCTGCAGACACAGCTTCCTGAGCTATTAATTCCAGTGTCCTTTTGCGCAGACATGTGTGGCTACGCATTTTCGGGTTCAAACTGCCATACTAAACCAACCGTTTGACCAGGAATACTTATTTGGGCCTAGTGTAGATTCATCTTTGGAGAAGATGAAAAAAGATACCGATACTGCTAAATCAATGGGAGCTTTGCAATCGCAAGCTCCCAGAAGTTCCTTTCGCCGCTCCTCTTATAGGGGCACCTCTAGAGGTTTTACCACTGATAACCCCTCCACTTCCTACAAAAGTCCCACCCAGACCTCATCTACCAGAGGCTATTATAGAGGAGCTACAGGGGCAATAACAACAAGGTGAGAGGCAAAACTACCAATACTTGCACCGCCTCCACCCCCAAACAATCACTTCCCTCCACTCCCCCCGGATCACTCTACTCCGGTCGGGAGAAGATTGCTACAGTTCCTACCTGTCTGGAACACCATTACCACGGACAGGTGGGTGAGACAAATCATCCAATCCGGTTATTGCCTAGAACTCACTTCAACTCCCCCCAAACATACCACCCAAACAGCGTCCAATGTCAACAGAGCATTTAACGCTTCTCACACAAGAGGTGCTTTCCCTCCTACAAAAACATGCAATAGAACCAGTTCTCCTGCATCACCAAAACACAGGGGTTTATTCCCTGTACTTTCCCATTCCAAAGAAGGACGGAACCCTGAGACCCATCTTGGACCTCAGACCATTAAACCTCTACATACAATTAGACCATTTTCATATGATCACTCTTCAAAAGGTCCTTCCTCTACTCAAACAAGGCGATTTCCGTGCCACCTTAGATCTCAAGGACGCCTACTTCCACATTCCCATTCACCCTGCTCACAGGAAATATCTTCGATTTGTAGTGGACGGTCAGCATTATCAGTTAAAGGTTCTCCCATTCGGAGTCACCACAGCACCCAGGGTCTTCACAAAATGTCTGGCAGTGGTAGCAGCCCACTTAAGAAGGCAACAAATTCACTTCTTCCCATATTTGGACTACTGGCTCATAAAAGCCAAGTCACATACCCAGTGCGTAAATCACACGCACACCACAATCCAACTACTTCACGACTTAAGGTTTACCATAAATCTCACAAAGTCTCACATCCAACTGTCCCACATCCAACAATATCTAGGTGCCACAATAAACACCCCAAAAGACCTTGCATATCCCAGGATAGCAAGCATCCAAACCCTTATAACAAAATTACAGCCGCAACACTCACTTCTGGCTTGAGTGTTCATGCAACTAATAGGGATGATGGCCTCTTGTATATTCATAGTACCTCATGCAAGACTTCAGATGCGCCTCTTACAGGAATGCGTAGCACGTCAGTGGAACCAAGCTCAAGGTCAGCTAACAGATCTGGTGTTGGTGGACGGCTGCACTCATCGCTCTCTGCAGTGGTGGAACACCCAAAACCTTACCAAAGGACGACCGTTCCTTGAGCCGGTTCCACAGATTGTGCTAACAGCAGACGCATCGCTCACCGGCTGGGGAGCTCATCTCCTACATCACACCATACACAGCACATGGACACCTCAGCAAAAGCTACTCCACATCAATCATTTGGAGTTACTAGCAATCTTTCTGGCATCAAAATCATTCCAGAAACCGATATCAGGCAAAGATGTCTTAGTCCGCACCGACAATATGACAGCAATGTACTATTTACAAAAACATGGGGGGGACCGCTCTCTGCAGCTCTCTCAACTGGCACAGAGCATATGGAGGTGGGCTAGTCCTCAAAACATATTCCTTTTAGTCCAACATCTTCCGAGAATTCAGAATCACATGGCAGATCTGAAAAGTAGTCAGACACAACATATTCACGAGTGGGAACTTCATCCACAAGTTCTTCAACCGTTTTTCCAAATGTGGGGGCAGCCAGACATAGATCTCTTTGCCACACATTACAACAAAAAATGCCCAAGCTTCGCCGCCAGATATCCACACCCATTTTCCGAAGGCAATGCGATATGGATGAATTGGTCAGGCAGATTTGCGTACGCTTTTCGGTCTCTCCCACTCATTCCATTAGCGGTGCGCAAGCTGCAAGAACAGTCACTAACACTGATCCTAGTTGCACCAACATGTGCCAGACAACCATGGTACACAACGTTGCTGGAACTATCAGTAATCGCGCACCAAAAACTACATCTCTCCCCACAGCTCTTAACACAGATCAGACATCCAGATCCAGCACAGCTCAACCTAGCGATCTGGCTCCTGAAGTCCTAGAATTTGGTTACCTCAATCTTCCACCTGATTGTATGAACGTTATCAAAGAGGCTAGGCACCCCACCACTAGAGCCTGCTATGCAGCAAAGTGGAAAAGATTTGTTATATACTGTAACAACAACACCATCAATCCTCTAGATGCGTCCATTCAACACATATGTATCTGAAAGAGACACATTAGTGATACATTCCTTACCTTCGAATATCCCCAGGCGTCATTCTTGATCCGGAAATTTTTTGTCAGCAGTACCCCTGCGCATCGGTAGGTGTCGTCTAACTGCTCCGCGTACGTCGCTGGCATCGTAGCCACCGAGATGACGTCGTCGGAGCTACTTAGACGCGCGCTGACGTCAGTTCTTTCTTTTTCCACGCAGCAGCGCAGATCCGAGAGAGAGCGGTACCCTTAGTTAAAACTTGGTTTATGACAACTTGTTTTGTCGAGTACTTGACTCCTGGTGCAGTAGGGATGCCCGGGTTTAAGTCCTGTAGGGCCTGCCGCCGAAACATGCCGGTAGCGGACCCACATGATGTGTGTCTCTTCTGCTTGGGGCACGCCCATGACCCCGAGGCGTGCCCCGATTGTCAGGCCATGGCGCCGAAAGCTTTGCGGGAGCGTTCCCGAAAGTTTTTGCAGGTCCGGCAATTGGTTCCGTGCCGAGTGAGGTCCTGCTCCCGTGGGAGGTCAAGGGACCGGTCCCGGAGCCATCAGCGCTCGTCTGAATCGGGGACAGGTAAGTCTAGGCGCCATAAGAAGTCGAAGAAGCGACGTCGCTCTTCCTCTACCCCTCACAGGTAGCGTGGTGGAGGGGGCGGGCGGTAACTCCCCTGCGGCTCCGTTGAAGCCTCCGTTGTTGCCTGCGGCCTACCCACCCTTTCCGGGACCGCACGCGACTTCGGCCGAGGTGCAGGCCTTTGTGTCTGCCTTATGTCATTTGTTTGCCCCATCGGGTCCCTCCGGAGCGCCTTCGGGCCCCGCGGATCCGTTGGGAGGGTCTGCCTCCGTGCTTCCGCCTTTTGCCTCATGTACGCCGTCACCATACCCTGCGCTGCCGGCTCCGGCCTCCACGTCTGGTCTCGATCCGGTGCCGGGCGCGGAGCCACCGCTGACGCCGCCAAACCGGGACTGGTATCTTACCCAGGTCAGGGTCGGGGCGCCCAGGCGTGTTCCTTTCAGACCCGCATGCCTGCGCAGCCGCAGTCTCAGCGCAGCCGTGGACGTGGGACCCGCCGTGGTGGGTCCCGAGGACAGCGGGTGGGTAAATCCACCACCTCCCCTGCCGCCGCCTCTAAACCTTCCTAGTTGGGTGTTTCAGGCCCCCCAGATGCTAGTGGGTGGCAGGATTCGCCATCACCTTCCCCACTGGCGCTCCATTACCTCCGACAGGTGGGTTCTGCAAATAGTCTGAAGGGGCTACTCTCTCCCCTTCGAGTCTACCCCTCCAGCCATGCCACCTCAGTACCACCAAATGTCGGGGGATCACTTGTCACTTCTTCAGCAGGAAGTTGCGGCCCTCTTGGCCAAGGGGGCCATTGAGCGCGTTCCGATGCCAGAAGTAGGTCGTGGTTGTTACTCCCACTACTTTGTGGTTCCGAAGAAGGACAAGGGCCTGCGCCCTATCTTAGACCTCCGTAACGTCAATCACTTCCCCCGGAAGGAGAAGTTCAAGATGCTCACGCTTGCTCAGGTCTTGTCTGCCCTAGACCCGCAAGACTGGCTGGTAGCGTTGGACTTGCAGGATGCTTATTTTCATATACCCATCCTGCCGGCCCACCGGCGTTACCTACGGTTCACGGTAGGCCATGAGCACTTTCAGTTTACCGTGCTCACTTTCGGCCTTACCAGCGCCCCTTGGGTGTTCACGAAAGTGATGGCGGTGGTCGCAGCTCACCTGCGCAGATCAGGGGTTTGTCTTCCCCTATCTAGACGACTGGCTGTTGAAGGCGGGCTCGCCCCAGGCAGTCGTCTCCCACCTCCAGACTACGGCCGACCTCCTGCATTTGCTGGGGTTTTCCATCAATGTGCCGAAGTCACACCTGATTCCCTCTCAGAAGCTCCTCTTCATCGGAGCGGTTCTGTATACGGCGCAGTTTTGGGTTTATCCTTCCGAACAGCGAGTCCAGGACATTCGGGCTATAATTCCGATCTTTCGGCCATGGTCCTGGGTTTCGGTCAGGAAGACCCTGAGGCTGCTGGGCCTCATGGCCTCCTTCATCCTGCTGATCGATCATGCCAGATGGCATATGTGGGCTCTGCAGTGGGACCTGAAGTTCCAGTGGACGCAGCATCGTCCAGATCTCGGAGGGCTCTGCAAAGGACATGCAGTGGTGGCTCAAGAACCAGCGTTGGGTCAGCCGCAGATCCCTCTCCCTCCCCAACCGGAGCACACAGTAGTGACGGACGCGTCCCTCCTGGGATGGGGCGGCCATATGGGAGAGGCGGAGATGGTCTCCGGCTAGGTCCAAGCTCCATATCAATCTTTTGGAGCTCAGGGCGATCCTACTTGCACTGAAAGCATTCCTTCCCTCTGTCAAGGGGAGAGTGGTGCAGGTGTTCACAGACAACACCACCGCCATGTGGTACTGCAACAAGCAGGGCGGGGTGGGGTTGTGGACCCTATGTCAGGAGGCTCTACGTCTCTGGACGTGGCTGGAACGTCAAGGCATTTCCTTGGTGGTTCAACACCTGGCAGTGACGCTGAATGCCAGGGCATACTAACTCAGCCGCAGGTGCATGTTGGATCACGAATGGCGTCTTCTCTCGGAAGTGGCACAAGGTCCCTTTCAGCAGTGGGGAGAAGCTTGGTTAGATCTATTCGCCACCGAAGAGAACGCGCAATGTCAGCAGCTCTGCGCGTTGGAGTTTCCAAGGCGACACTCGCTCGTAGACGCTTTTCGTCACGAGTGGAATTGCGGTCTATTGTACGCCTTTCCGCCTATACCACTTCTGCCCAGAGTGCTGAAGAAGATCAGACGCGACCGGGCCCAAGTCATTCTTGTGGCGCCAGACTGGGCTTGAAGAGTTTGGTATCCCGAGCTACTCAGTATGAGCGTAGATCCCCCGATCCGACTGCCTCTTCGGGAGGATCTCCTGTCGCAGCAACCGGGGATGGTCAACCCAAACCTGTCCAGCCTCCACCTCCTTGCGTGGAGATTGAGCGGTGGCAGCTGATTCCATTTGACTTGCCTCCTGAAGCCTGTAATGTAATTCTGGCAGCCAGGCGTCCCTCCACTAAAACGGTATACGCCTGTCGGTGAAAAACATTTGTGGCATGGTGCACAGCGAAAGCTGTTGATCCTCTTGCTTACCCTCTTTCTGAGGTCCTATTATTCCTTCTCTCTTTGGCCCAGCAGGGCTCTGCTCTGGCCACTATCAAGGGCTACCTGTCTGCTCTTTTGTCAATAGATTTCTCAAAGGCATTACTCACCTTTTCCCTCCTATTCCTTTTGTGATGCCTCAATGGGACTTGAACCTGGTTCTCACATACTTGATGTGCGCTCCCTTTAAACCTCTTCATAACTGTCCTTTGCGGTTATTGACTTTGAAAACTGTCTTCCTGGTGGCCATCACCTCCGCTAGGCGGGTGAGTGAGCTCCAGGCTCTTTCCTGTAAACCTCCTTTCCTGGCGATTCATCCGGAAAAGGTTGTGCTTCGTCCGCGTCCATCCTTACTACCAAAAGTGGTCTCTGCCTTTCATCTTGGGCAATCTGTCACTCTGCCCAATTTCTTACCGCCTCCGCACCCTTCAAGAGAAGAGGAGACGCACCACCGTCTGGACCCAACACGTGCACTTTCGTTCTATCTCAACCGCACACAACAGTTCCGGGTGGATGACCAGCTCTTTGTTGGCTATGTGGGTGCCAAGAAAGGCCGGGTTGTGCACAAGCGAACTATCTCCCGATGGGTTGTCTTGTGCATTAATTCCCGTTACTCTCTGGCTAAAAAGGAACCTCCGGTTGGGCTGCGTGTCCCTTCTACCAGGGAGACAGCAGCTACCACAGCATTGGGATGCGGTGTTCCCCTGCAAGACATCTGTCAGGCGGCCACTTGGGCCTCGTTGCATACTTTCACTAAGCACTATTGCCTTGACAGTCCGGTCCCGAGAGAGGGTTTCTTTGGCCGTTCAGCTCTCTGTGACTTTCTGGTGTAATCTCACTTCGAAGACCCACCACAGGGGTTGGTATTGCCTGGGTATGTATTCTAAAGTAAGGAATCTATCACGGACGTGTCTATTTCAGATGCACAAGTTACTTACTTGTGTAACGATATATCTGTAAGAGACATTAGTTAGTGATAGATTCCTTACCGCCCGCCCATCCTCCCCGTTCTGCGAACTGTTCTCTAGGGTTCAGGTCATCCCTTTTCAGGGCCCTAGTCCTATTGCACAAGTAGTTGGTCTCTGGCATGGCTCTGCGCTTCTGGCGCGGAAAAGTTGTGGACAGAACTGACGTCAGCGCGTGTGGGCGCATCTAAGTAGCTCCAACGCCGTCATCTCGGCAGCTATGATGCCAGCGACGTATGCGGAGCCGTACGACGACGTATACCGACGCGCAGGGGTACTGCTGACCAACTCTTTCCAGATCCAGTCTGACGCCTGCGGATATTCTAAGGTAAGGAATCTATCACTAACTAATGTCTATTACAGATATATTGTTACACAAGTAAGTAACTTGTACTACCTGCTGCATCTTCAAAGATGTAATCTAGCATACACATCCATTAGATTACATCTCGCTGCCATAGCAGCTTACCTACAAAATAGACATTTGTCATTGTTCAGGGTACCTGCCATTAAAGCATTTATGGAAGGCCTCAAAAGAATAATTCCTCCCAGCGTACCACCCTCGCCAGTGTGGAATCTAAACATCGTCCTCACTAGATTAATGGGTCCTCCATTTGAACGTCTACATAAATGCAAGCTACAATTTCTTACATGGAAATCCTCTTTCCTTGTGGCCATTTTATCTCTCAGAAGAGTCAGTGAGCTACAGGCACAAACTATTCAAGAATCATTTTTACAACTCCATCATAACAAAGTGGTTCTCAGGACAAATCCCAAATTCCTTCCTAAAGTTATTTCTCTCTTTCATCTGAACCAATCTGTTGAGTTGCCAGTGTTCTTCTCGCAACCACAAACAGTAGCAGAAAGAGCTCTTCATACACTAGATGTAAAAAGAGCACTCCTTTACTATATTGACAGATCAAAACACTTTCACAAAACAACTTTTTGTATCCTTCTCACCACCACATAAAAGCAATCCCATATCAAAGTCTGGGATTGCAAGGTGGATTGTCAAATGTATACAAATTTGCTATCACAAAGCAAAACGTATACAGTCTATTCCCCCTAAATCCCACTCTACCCGCAAAATAGGGGCTTCAATGGCATTTTTAGGGAACATTCCCTTAGAAGATATCTGCAAAGCAGCTACATGGTCTACACCACACACATGCCTACTATTGTGTAGATGTGCAGGCAAAGCTACAATCTAGTGAGAGCCAGGCTGTACTCAAAACACTATTTCAAACTACTGCAACAGATACTGGTGGTCGCCACTAAAGAGGAGTACTGCTATGCAATCTATGCACAGTGTGTGATCTGCAGCTTATATGCCTCGAATGGAAAATGCTGCTTACCAGTATGCATCTGTTCTTGGCATGTAGAGCTGCAGATTCACACACACGCCCACCCACCTCCCCGGCTACCTTTATCTGTTCCAGTGTTATCTTATTTAGATACAACATACTTGGACATCTATTTCTGTTTCTCACAAAACTCCATTTCCCTTCTTGGCGAAAAAACAATCTGAAGATGGAGTCGATGCCCATGCGCACTATTGTCCAAAGGAGGAGTCACCTATCTGGTGACTTCCAAAGACTTGTTTCAATACAATAACAAAGTGTAAACATCCGGGCCCAATACTAGATGGCGATCTATGCACAGTGTGCGAATCTGCAGCTCTTCATGCCAAGAACAGATGCATACTGGTAAGTAGCATTTTCCATATGTATGTGTATATATATATATATATATATATATTCACTGAAAAAACCATAGGTTTCACACATGTTCTAGTTAGCTGTACATTTTACTGATAAAAAACCAATGAAATTCCCCCGTTATAGTTAGTGCAGGCAACTATAATTCACGCAACCGTAATCCTCTGCTGATGCTAATACTGTATTTAGACACTTATTTGCCCATGTCTTCTTCCATTAAATTTTAGCTATACATATATTACAAATATTTTTTTTTCATAAAGACACATATGTCATCAGCAGAGGATTACGGTCGCGTGAGTTATAGTTGCCTACAGTAACTATAACGGGGGAATTTCATTGTTTTTTTATCAGTAAAATGTACAGCTAACTATAACATGTGTGAAACCTATGGTTTTTTCAGTGAATTTGCAAGGTTTTTTAAATGCTAATTCCTAACTATAACGTGTGTGAAACCTATGGTTTTTTCAGTGAATTTGTACGGTTTTTTAAATGCCAAGTTACTTTGCGCCATTCGTGGCGTGCGCGCCCAGTTAGCGCAGTTCGTTCCGTGCGCGCACGGTGCGCTTCGCTCGCGCACCGCGCGCCCACTTTACGCAGTTAGTGCCGTGCGCGCACGGTGGTCACGCGGTGCGCTGCGCGCACCGCGTGCCCACATTATGCGGGATGGGCCATGTACGCACGATGCGCTTCGCGCACCGTGCGCACATGGGGGACATATTATGCGCATCGTTGTGAAATGTTTTGTTTAGTATTTTCATTATGTTAAATGTCATGCACAAATGGTGCCCTTCGGGCACCATTTGCACATGGGGTGGGGAGAGTGTGGATAATTTTTTTTTTTTTAACAAAATTTTTACCGTACGCGTACGGTAATCGTAATCGGCGATTTTTCGGAAAAAAAATAAAAAAAATGTTGGGCCTTGGGGGTTGTTTGGGGCCCGTATATCAATGCTGGGTGATTATTATCTCAATATACTCATTTTTGGGCTTCATTTATGCTGCCCCACTCAGACTGCGAGAGAGAAAATGGCGGCCGCCGCTTCCTGGTTTCGGCCGATTCGAATGTTTACTAAGATCTAAGAGCCAATCAGAATCGCGCTCGCGCACGTCACCGTACGCGTACGGTAAGCGCACCGTAAGCTGGCTCAGATATATATATTGATTTAAAGGCTATTTTCTCAGAATCTACTGAACAGATTTACACCAAACCTACAAAAGGCACTTCCTTGACCTGAGGACTACCTCTCTGCCAAATTTCAAGTAATTCTGTCCAGCCGTTCGGGCTGTAGCTGTGTCTAAAGGTCCTATGGAAAAATGCATGGGAAAAACGCGTTTTGGGACCCCCCTTTTATCTCAGCCCCCGCTTGACGAATCCCCCCGAGACTTTCAGGGTAGGAGCGGAGCGTAGCGCCCCACCTATTTTGAAAAATTTGCGAGGATTCGTCGACTGGCGCAAAAGTTATTCAAAATAGAATGTTGCGGATTTCCTATGGAAACGTGGTCCTAACTATAACTACCTACTGGCGACCGCCAGTAGGTAATATATATATATATATCGGTGTTTCTCCAAATAATGGAAAAGTCTGCACTCGAAGACCGGGTCATTCATTTATTTGAAACAACACAAAAACATCCATTTTGTAATTTAACAGGCAACCCAAAATTCCGTAATTCGACAACACTGACAAGAGACGCGTTTCGGCTGAGCCACCAGCCTTTCTCAATACTAGTAATCATGCTCTTGATTGTCTAATTTATAGTGGCTTGATATCAAAGATGGAAAAAAATACATAATCCTAACATCGGCAGATTCAATCATCCTAAAGAAGGTAATTTTGGTACGGTGCCTGCACTGCTCAATGTCAAATAGTCCAACAGATATGCATGATAACAAAAAAATCTTTGTATGCAAAAAAGAACTGCTATTGTAAATGTTCCGTGTGTCGCCTTTAGTAATCCTCTCATCTACTTATGAATTAGCCACATTCCTGGATTATATCACATCATTATATCACATCATAACTGGTATGAAGAACTTCAGGATATCAGTAGAGAGCTGACGAGCTCTGGTTGATGCACCTGCGCCCAGCGAGTGCTACAGAGACCTGAGAAGACTTTGGGCATCATTTCCAGTACCCCAAAAAGTATTTGTTGCTCTCTAGTGACGAAGGACAACTATCCTGAAACACGTGTCTAGAGATACACAGCACTGGCTGCACCAACAAGGGGGAAAAACTAAAGCCTGACACCAAAGTAAGTGTTATCATGCACTGCTTTAACTATGATGCATCGGGGCAAACTGATAGGTGGGGTGTGAGACAGTGTGCGCCCACCCTTCTCCTGGCTCAGGTTTTATTGTTTGTTCTCTCCCTAATCCAGCAAGGACTTGCTTTGGGCACTGTTAAGGGCTACTTATCATATATTTCTGTGTTTTTGAGGTTGCCAGACCAGCTTTCTTTGAAAAGTTTGCAATATTTGTTTCTACCAAAACCCTTTGTGATACCTTAGTGGTACTTGATCCTAGTCCTCACTTAAGTGAGGTGCACCCCTTTTGAGCTGCTGCACTGTTGTCCTTTGAGACTACTAATGCTGAAGACCGTCTTTCTCATTGCCATAACATGGGCTGGACTTGTGAGCAAAATGTAGGCTCTTTCTGTCAACCCACCTTATACCACTTCCTTACCAGATAAGTTGGTGTTGAAAACCTGAACTTCGTTTCTCCCGAAAGTGGTCACTTCTTTTTATGTGTGACTGTCTACTACTGGTATTCTTTGCTCCACCTTTAAGTAGGAATAGAGGCCCTAAGATGGGTCATTGTTCATTTGTGTTGATCATGCCGAGGAACATTGAGTGAACAATCAACTCTTCGTAGGCTTTTCCGGAGCAAAGAAGGCTAACCGTGCAAAAATTGACCATCTCCTAGTGGATTGTTCTCTGTATAAAGAGTTGCTACACACTGAAGAAGAAACCGACTCCAAAAGGCTTATCGGCTCATTCCGTCCGGGCCAAGGTTTCTACCATTGCATTTACACACAGGTTGCCTGTCCTGGACATTTGCCAGGCAATTGCGTGGGTGTCAGATCATACGTTCACGAAGCACTACTGTCTTCATTGGGGTCCGTCGAGAGGGCCAGTTTGCCTGCCCGGTCCTGCAGGACTTTTTGGTCAGAGCCACTTAACAGACCCACCAACTTGGGAGGTACTGCTATATTATTCATTCATCTGTGGCTAGACATATCCATCTGAAGAAGTTGTTACTTACCTTCGATAACGATCTTTCTGGTGAATACTCCATCTAACTGCAGATTCCCTGCCCCCCCCCCCCCCCCCCCCCCCATTACTCTCCCACCTCCCTATTCTGCGAAAGGGACTTTTTATTCCATCTATAGAGGACCCAAGTCTAGAGATCTGAACATTGGCTATACAAACCTGCAGCAGGGCTCTACATCTGAAGGCAGGGACAGCCTAAAAAAGCAACTGCGGTCAACAAGCATGGGTGGTGCTTATATACTGCTCCGCTCTTCACTTCCGGAGTGTAACAATGTGGACTCGGAGCCACACAACACTAACTGCCGGCATACAGGAGTAGTGCTTTTAAAGTTTCAGGATCCAGTCTGACACTTCAGAAATATTGACATTGTGAGGATCTGCAGGTAGAGTATCCATTAGATGGATTGTTACCAAAGGTAAGTAACTTGTTTATGAGGACAAAAAAGAAGCTAAAAATCTGTGTTAAATTTAAAGGGCAAACGGAAATGCTTGCTTCCCAGTCCTGATCACGCCCTCATTCAGAAAAAACTAGCGGAGAACATCAGGCCTTTTTAAATGAACATCGCCAGTAAATAATCTATACATTCAATCTAGTGATTTGACTCCGTTCACTATGTGGAATAAATATACTTTGCTTAGTTGCAGTAAAAAAAGCTATCCCTCTATGTGTATCGATCTACTGAAAAATTACATTTTCTGTTTTTCTCATAGGTATGATGCACTGTGCATCATTCTTCGTCATAGCAAGAATGTACGCTATTGGTTTGCACACAATGTTCTATTTGCCTTTCCAAATCGTTTTTCTGAGTACCTTTTGGAGTGCCCCAGTGCAGAAGTCAGAGGTGCATTTGCGAAGCTGGTAGTTTTTATTGCACATTTTTCTTTGCAAGATGGACCCTGTACGTCACCTTTTGCCTCCACCGGACCGGCAAGCCAGGTATTAAGGCACATATTTTGTTTCAGAAATGCCCTATGTTAATTCCATCTGTATTTAACTATACTTTTAAAACAGTGTACATTGAAAAAAATTACTTTAGGTTAAACGACAAAAGCTAAAATCTAAGCATGTCTGCTATTAGTCTGACATTAGTTTGCTTCATTAAGAGGAAATGTAGAGAGAAGGACCTTGGTTACTGAAAGTTAGTATAGTATTTTCAAGGAACAGAGGTCCCATTCAAGAGGAGTCAAAATAAATATCACAATTACTACAGTAAGGAATTGGAATTCAAGAGAATGAACAATGCATGTGATGAAAGAAAGTTTTTATGTTGATTTTTAGAAACCGTAATAAATAACTTTGAGTGAGCTAGCCGTGAGGAGGTTAGAAGGGAAATCAGCCGATTTCCTTAACCCAGGCTGGTGACTTAAAAAGGTGACTTTTAAATAAACATTGCAAATACGTAAAGTCAAATCAACATCTCCTACTCAGAAAACAAATGTACAGTAAGGTTTTGAGTTTAGAGACGTAGGTCGGCGACGTTTCGATCCCCATACGGATAGTGGGATCTCTTCAGGACAAGGTGGTGGTAAGGATGCCTGGGAAGTTAGCTAGATAGCCACAAGTTGAAAGAATGAGTGGCCGAGGAGCCTCCGGTGCTGAGGCTCACGCACGAATGAGGCGGAGGAGGGGCGCCCGGGGTCCGCACCTTGAGAGCCGAAGCGCCAATGCGAAAGGCAGTAATGCCGGTCCGAGTCTGGACCGCAGGATGGCAGTGGGGTCAAGCTCACGGGTGCTGGTAGGAAACGGGTTGCTGGTGTAAGCAGTAGAGAGTACCGGAGCGGGAAAATCAGCACCGTGTTTGCCGTGGTCTGGTAACCCAATGTCGGCGGCAAAAGAGCCGGAGCCTGCAGTGAGCTCGGGAGCTCGAAGCGGGGCAGGTCACATGGTATGGGCTCTTGATGGAGAGTGGAAAGTTAGTATAGGGCAGCTCTATGTAGACTGCTTTTTTTTTTTTTTTTTTTTTTATATTGTAAGAATTTCATGTCGAACATTTCCTTATCACAACTCAGAGCTGTTTACATACATCTAATAATATGTAATTGTAACTGATCCTTTCTGCATTTTGTGTATGACCAATGATTCTGTTCAAGGATATGTTAACGTAGAAGTTTAAGTGAGCGTGATTTTAAAAATTTTGAAATTTGTCTAAAATTGTGCAGTCTGAAGATTCTTCTGGAACAGTCAATCAAAACAGGATTATTCTTTTAAATTTGTTAGTAATGGATGTGAGTGGCATTCCTTGAAACTTTACTCTTGAAAATTTCAACTCCTAAAGTTGCTTTCTATCTGGCCATTTCATCTTGCAGAAGGGACAGTGACATTCAAACACTTGCAGCTGGTCCTCTTTGTGCCACAACTTATTTTTGAAATCAAACACCAAATTTATTTTCAGTGTTTTTACATTCAGACTAATTTGTCATATTTAGATTTTCTATTTCCTATTCCACTTTTCTGTAGCATAGAGATTCAGTGTGTCCAAGTTAGCATGGCATTGTACATCTAATTCGACAACTGTGAATCTCAAAAAAATCTAAATGTTTTTTGAATAAAGTTTAGGGGTTTCAATCAAAATGATTTTTCAGTTTTGTCTTTTTAAAGGTTTAGAAGGCATGTTATACTTTGGAACTGTGCCATTTGCACACAAACAACAAATAATTCTGCCTTGATTGAAGACAAATGACATACAGTTTGTGTCTTGAAGATTCCCCACCTTTTGAAATACCTCACGGGGACAGACTGTATTTGGAAAGCTTTGCACAGCCTCCAAGGGAGGTCAGAGTAGGCTCTTTGGAAACAGTGCCAATCTTCGTAATAAAATACATCCTCACTTGTGTATATGGCAGTATTAATGTTCCAATTAGTAATTTCTGTTTTTCTCCCCTCCCCATAGTAACCAGCGTAATATGTATATATATATATATTTATATATGTATCTCACAAAGTCGACCCAAAGGTATTTGGGCGCTTTACATGAGCACCACTTACATTAAACAAAGACGCATTTATTTTTGTGTTTTTTTTTTTTTAATTTTTTTTTTTTTTTAAGGCATTGGCAGATTAAGTGATTAGCCCAGAATCACAGGATGTTGAGCTAAGGCTGAGACTCAAAACCTGGTTCCCGAGTTCCAAAGTCGGCAACTCTGACCGTTATTCCTTATCCTCTCCCCTGTTTTATGGAATAACTCTTTTTATTGGTTTGCATCAAGGCACGGTATCAAGAGAAGATAGAAATTCAGTTATTGTCAGTAGCCAACAGTGTAGATATCAGTCTCATGGAATTAACACAGCTGTAAGCCAAAAACCCGGAGGCAGGCAGCTTGGGCTAAGGGCTACATTAGGCTACTCATCTAGGGTATGTTCTATAATCTTTCGATCTCTCGAGCTAGCTCGAGCTATGCGTTAGCAAAGTTCATCGCTTGCCCAAATATAAGAACTAGCAGTGTGCCTTCGAGAGAAGAGGGGAAAGAAGAAAGAAAAACGAGAGAGAAACAATACCACCCTCCCATCTCCTCCACACCCCGTATCTTTCCCACTTGGAGATCATGTAGGAGGCCCTGTCTACTATTCAGCGTGGCTTATGAGGCTGGTCTATGTCAATTAGGCGAAAAACCTGTAGAAGCTTAGGGCAGGTTACTTCTGAACTCCTTACTGAGGATGTTTATAAAGGGAGCCCAGATTTCCTGAAAAACTTCAGCTTTGTTGTCAATCACCAACGATAACCGTTCCATGCCCAACACCACCCATAATCGTCTAAGCCACGCTGAGTGATCTGGGACTTTCTCGGACCCTCAGTGAGCTAATCACTCTAGGCACGTGGCATTTAAAGCTATAGCTATCTGTCTCCCTTTCAAGGAGCGCAAAGGAAAGGTCAAGCGATTGGGGAGGCCTAGCAGTGTGAACGCGGTAAACCGTGGGATGTCCTATCTAAAGCCTCATTGATATTGTGTAGAATTAGATCCCAATATCGCACTAGTTTGGGGCAGTGCCACAGAAGATGCACTAGGGACCCAGTCTAGCCACAACCCCGCCACCAGTATGCCGGGCGATCTTTATTCCAGTGGTTGAGTCGGGCCGGGGTTAGATTACAATATGCGGCCACCTTATATGCTGCCTCCGTACCTGACATCTATAAGAGGAAACAATGGCTCAAGTGGGTTGATACTCAATAATATGATTTACAACAAAAATCACAATAAATAAAAGGGTTAAATGTGGCGTCAGAAAGAGAAGTTGACCTCACATGTCAGACTTAAGGTAGAAAAACATTTTTTATATATTCCACAGTAAACGAGCACTTTGAAAATTACAAAAACAATTTCACAATATACAAATTCACAATACACAAATAAATAACAATCTTACTAACAAAAACAAAACAAAATCTTAGTACACATTTGTGAAAAAGTGTCCCAATGAAACCAGTGAATAGACCTAAAAAAAGAAATACCAAAAAACTATACCACATACAGCGGTTTCAATTTATCGTTATAAAGGCGATCAAAAAGAAAGAATTAGAATGATCTATGACACTCGTTCATTTCAAGTGTCAAAAAATATTTTGATTCGCCTATCTCGTCAACGGCGTTTCGACCCTGTCTGAAGTAAAGGGTCTCTTCAGGACAATCTAATGTGGGAACACCTGGTCAGCAAGCGTTTCAGATATTATGAATATATAGTGTCACTGTGCTTAAAGTGAAAGAAATAACTTACAGGGCGCCCAGGCTGGGTGCCCTATAAGGGACGACTCAACTAGAAGCCGGTAAATAATTCCAGTTCTGTTCAAATAAACAGACTCAATGTAGCGTTCAATCCGTGTATAGAATAAACACGTGGCTTCGCGGTAGGTACTGCGCAATGGCTGTCATTTAGTGTTGTAGGTAGAAATAAACTATCTATATCTGTGAATAACGTGTAAATTCACCGCGTAACGCTTCGGCAGGGGAACAATCTCCAGTCTGCATAGTACAATCACCTGACCTGACATGTCGTGTGGTGTGCTCTGTAAAAGATGTCCTGCCATTCATTGCTTGTGTGATGTCTGCCTAGTTATTCCTCCCACCTTAACTGTCCCTTGGTCTTTGCAGGAGAAGTGCCCAGGGAGAGGAATGCATAGAGCTCCGATATTAGGCGCTTGTCATCTTCTTTCGTGACAAGCCACTTTGCAAACGGTGTTAACCGTCTCGAGAACCCAGGTCTCACTGCTAAAGATGTTAATCAGTTTCGCGCTTGCTGGTACATATAGCAGTCTGCTGCTGGGATTGCATAGTCTGCCTGGAGCTGAGGGAAAGGAATAAGTCCCCTCTGATCAAAAAGGGAGCCCAGCCTCTTAAAGCCCATCTCACGCCAGCGCTGAAAGGAATCCGAGTCGCATCCTGGCGGGAAATCCGTGTTGTCATTCAGCAGGTTCATCGGGGAGGGGAAAGTGGTAAGCCCATGCTGGATCGCTGTGGCATCCCACACCTTTAGAGTTGTCGCTGTGACGGGGGAGTAGTACAAGCCCTCTGTGCTTCAGTGGAAGCCAGAGTTCACACCAGATATTTCTGCCAGCTATCGTTTGATCCATAAATGTCCAATGTTTCTCTGTCAAATGACGGTTCCACTCCAAAATGAAGCGCAACTGAGAAGCTTGGAAGTATTGCAAAACCACTGGGACTCCCATCCCGCCATCGCATTTCTTATTTGCGATTTTTGCGAAGCTGAGACGCGGCTGCTTCCCACCCCAGATTAATCGGTTTATAGATCGTAGGAGGCTCCGCAAAGTGGCCGGAGCGGGGGGGGGGGGGTGGTCAAGGGGATAGTTTGAAAGACATACAATATGCGTGGCAGGATCGTCATCTTGACTGCCGCAATGCGTCCTGCCCATGAGTGACCCGAGCGTGTCCATGTTGCAAGTGTCTTGTTAGTCTGGGCTAGGAATGGGGTATAGTCAACTGACAGAGTTCTGGCAGGGGTGCGCACCAGGTGAATTCCTAAGTATTCTATGTGCTGGCTGGCCCAGAAGAATGAAAATAGTTTAGCTAAGACCTCCGTGGTCGGGGATTTGGACAGATTTAGATTTTGGGACTTATGTAGGTTCACCTTGAATCCCGAGACAGCGCTGAAGCAAGAGAACTCGTTGACTTGTGCCACTAGTGAAGTCGCGAGGTTAGTCAGTGACAGAATCACGTCGTCGGCATATAAAGTGATAGTATGTGTGCCCGTCCCAAGGTGAATCCCGGAGATTCTTAGGTTGTCCCTGATCCTCTGCGCCATCGTCTTCATATACAGGGCAAACAGTAAGGGGGAGAGCGGGCTCCCCTGTTGAGTCCCCCTGCATATTGGAAAGAGCCCCGAAGAGAGCCTGTTGACCCTGACTGATGCTCTAGGCGTTTTGTATATGCATCTGAGCCAACCAAAAATCAGTCCCCCAAAACCAAATCGGCGGAGCGTCTCCATTTAAAAGGGCCAATGGACCCTATCAAAGACCACCTCGGCATCAACAGATTGCAGGAGGGCCTCCTGCCGAGAGCGCATAAGGAGATCCGTGAGGTGGATGAGGCGTTTCGTGTTGTCCCCGCATTGTCTAGTCGGGATGAACCTGGCCTGGTCCGGGTCGATGAGGCCCAACATGTACGGGTTGATGCACGCGGCCAAGATGCCCATGAAAATGTTGGCATCAACGTTAAGCAAGGAGATCGGTAGATAAGATGCACATTCTAGGGGATCGTTTGTGGGTTTCAATATTTCCGAAATTGAGGCCTAGGTGAACGAGTCGAGAAGTGCTCCAATATCAAGAAAGGAGTTAAAGAGCCTCGTTAGGACAAAGGCAAGGACCTAGCAGAATTTCTTATAAAACAGAGGGGTGAATCCATCCGGTCCTGGAGACTTTGCTATTTTGAGGCGGGCTATTGCAGCGATTACCTCATCTACTTGGATAGGGCGATCAATGTGGGTGGCTGTGTCCACCGGCAACTTGAACAGTTGCACTCCCTGGAAGTAAGCAGCTGTATCTCTGCTGGGGGAGCCGTCCCCATAGTAGAGTTTGGAATAAAAATGCCCTGAAGGCCTCTGCGATCTCTGAATCCGTATGAACCCCTACCCCTGAGGGAGTTTTAACAGCCGCGATCGACCCCAAAATCTCCCTTTGCCTTAGTTTGTGGGTGAGCATGTGGCCTGAGCGGTTGCTACTAAGGAAAAATGTATGTCACTGGCGCAGCAAAGCGTACTCCGCTCTGACTAGGTCTAGTCTGTGGAGAAGAAGTCACTTGAGTTCCAATTCTCACCACAAACGAGGGGCGCCGGTACGCTTGTGTATAGATTCTAACTCCGCCACCGCCTATGTTCCTTCCTTCGCTTATTATCGCCTGACGATCTAGCTATTGGTACCCCCCCGAACGACCAGCTTGAGTGCATCCAAAAGAGAAGCTGGGCGCACGCCTTCGCTGTCATGATCTGTGAGGTAAGCTCTGCGTTGCCAGAAGCACCTTTGTTATATGCTCAGAATATAACAGCGTGTCCCGGAGGCACCAACGAACCATCATTGGGGTCAACAGCAGATCCCTCTCCCTTCCTCAACCAGAGTTCACAGTGGTGACAGATGCATCACTGCTAGGTTGGGGCGGCCACATGGGGGAGGCGGAGATCAGAGGCCTCTGGTCTCCGGCAGAGTCCGGGCTCTACATCAACCTTCTGGAGCTATGAGCGATCCGTCTTGCATTGAAAGCATTCCTTCCCTCTGTCCGGGAAAGAATAGTGCAGGTGTTCACGGACAACACCACCGCCATGTGGTACTGCAGCAAACAAGGTAGGGTGGGGTCTTGGACCATATGTTAGGAGGCCCTCAGCCTCTGGACATGGCTGAAACATCATGGCATATCCCTGGTGGTTCAACACCTGGCAGGTTCCCTGAACGCGAGGGCGAACAAACTCAGCCGCAGGTGCATGATGGATCACAAATGGCGTCTTCACTCGGAGGTGGTGTAAGGTCTTTTTCAGCAGTGGGGAGAGCCTTGGTTAGATATATTCGCCACAGAAGTGAACGTGCAATGTCAGCAATTCTGCACTATGGAATTTCCAAGGCGGCACTCACTCGGGGACGCTTTTCGTCACAAGTGGAGTTGCGGTCTGTTGTACGCCTTGCCGCCTATACCACTTCTGCCCAGAGTGCTGAAGAAGATCTGAAAGAAACACGTTAGTGTTAGATTCCTTACCTTAGAATATCCCCAGGCGTCAGACTGGATCCAGAAAGTTTTCGCTAGCAGTACCTCTGCGCGTCAGTAGGTGGTGTTGTGCGGCTCCGGGTCCGTCGCTGGCGTCGTATGCGCCGAGATGACGTTTTGGAGACTACTTAGGTGCCACCCATGCGTGCTGACGTCAGTTCTTTACTTTTCCGCGCCAGTAAGCGCAGATCCGGTTGGAGCACGTACCTTAGTAACTTTTTGACTATCTTTTTGAGACTTTTTGTCTCCTGTAAGTTTGAGTTTACTCTGGTGCACGTAGGGATACCTGTTTTTTAAGTCTTGTGGGACCTGCCGTCGCAATATACTGGTGGCGGACCCCCACGACGTCTGTCTCTACTGCCTGGAGAGCGACCACGACTCCCGGTCCTGTATGGACTGTCTGGCCATGGCCCCAAAGGCCTTGAGGGAGCTGCCCCGGAAGCTGCTTGAGGTCCGGCACTCGTCCCTGCGCCGTTAACGGACCGGGGGCCGCTCCAGAGAACGCTTGCAGGGCCACCATCATCGCTCCTCGGGCTCCAAGTCTTCACCCTCTGATTCGGGTAAGAGCTGACACAAAAAAGTCAAAGAAGCGTTGTCGCTCTCCGACGTCCCCCCGTCGGTCCCTGGTTGCGGACAAGGGGGACAGGGGTTCTGCCCCTGCGGCTCCTTTGGAGCCCGGGAGTACCGCGGCCTACCCACCTTACCAGGATCAGTCCGCTACTCTCGCACAGTTGCAAGAATTTCTTGCTACCATGGACCACCCGTTTAGGCCTCGGCTCCCGCCGGCGCGCCCTTGGTCCCCACGGTCCCGTGTCAGGATCCTGTGCCGCTGGCTCTGGCCACTGCACCACAAGGTCCCACGCTGCCGGCTCCGACCCCAGCGCCACCCTCGGCTCCGACTCTGGCGCCACTGTGGATGCCATTTGTTCCGCCCCAGCCCAGGTTCCAGGACACTTTTGTCCCTACCTGGGATCCGCATTGGGACACGGCGCCGTTTCGTGCCCATCTAGCGCCGTTTCCAGCACAGTTTGTTCCTTCCCTGGTCCCTGCCGCCACAGTCTGTATCGCATACGGCAGAGGTGGAGGACGACTGGGAGGGGTCCAAGGACCCTCTTGCTCGTCAGTGTGACTGAGCAGGACTGGGCGGACGAGTTAGAGGAGGCCGGCGGCCTTGATGTCTCCTCTAACCCGGGGTTTGTCTCTCCTCCGCCTACCATGGAGGAGGGCGTTTCTTACATGGTGGTGCTCCATCGGGCAGCTGAGGTCCTCCACCTTGATCTCCCTACGGTGGCTCTAAAAACTAATCTCCTCACTGAGGTGCTCCAGACGGCGTCCACTTCTTCGGAGTCCCTGCTGCCATTTAATGACGCTCTCACTGACGTCTTACTGGGCACTTGGTCGAAGCCAGCCACAGGGGCCCCTGTGGGTAAGAACGTCGCCCTGTGTCATCGCCCAGTGCCGGGTGACCCTGCGTTTCTGACCACTCATCCTACTCCCGAGGGCCTGGTCATCCAAGCTTCAACGTCCCAGAGTTCCTTTCCCACGGCTCTGCCGGATAAGGACTCTAAGAAGCCGGAGCAGTTCGGCAAGCGGTTGTTCTCTTCGGCCAGCTGAGGGCTGCGGTCGGTGAACACCGCCTGCCTCTTGGGCTGCTATTCCCACCCGGTGTGGGATACAGTTGCACCGGTGTTGCCTCCGTGTCCTGAAGAGACCCAAGCTGTGCTGTCCCAAGCTGTTGCCGAGGGTAAAGATGAGGCTAAGTTCGCGATTCGGTGTGGTTTGGACACCACAGACTCACTAGGTAGAGCAGTTGCTACGGCTGTGGCGCTTCGTCGCCACGCCTAGTTGAGATCTACCGGGTTCTTGCCAGATGTCCAAAGCTCACTCATGGACATGCCCTTTGATGGCACTCGCCTGTTTGACGATAAAGCTGACACTGCGCTGGAGCGTTTTAAGGACTCGCGGGCCACAGCCAAGTCCTTGGGTCTTTCCACAAAAAACCCAGCCACTCCTAGTTTTCGTTCCTTTTGTGGCCACGGAAGGGGCGCCCAGGCACGTTCCTTCAGCAAGCCTGTGCAGACCCAGCCTCAGCACGGACGCGGTTTCCGCAGGGGTGGGTCTGGGAATCAGCTTGGGGGGTCAGTCCACTCCGCCCTCGCTGCTTCTACCTCCAAACCTTCCTATTCCGAATTTTGGGGGGCACCCCTCGCCACTGGGTGGCAGGATCCGCCATCGCCTCCCCCACTGGCACGCTATCACGTCGGACAAGTGGGTGTTGCAGATCATCCGCAAGGGTTACTCCCTTCCCTTTCAGTCCTCCCCTCCAGCCATGCCACCTCAGTACCAACGCATGTCGGGGGGAACACTTGGCACTTCTCCAGCAGGAAGTCACGGCCCTCTTGGCCAAGGGGGCCATAGAGTGTTCCTGGGCCAAAAGTAGGGAGGGGTTGTTATTCCCACTACTTTCTGGTCCCCAAGAAGGACAAAGGGGGTTTGCGTCCCATCTTGGACCTCCGGAACGTCAACCGCTTCCTCCGGAAGGAGAAGTTCAAGATGTTGACTTTGGCTCAGGTCTTGTCTGCTCTCAATCCAGGGGACTGGATGGTAGCGTTGGACTTGCAGGATGCCTATTTTCATGTTCCCGTCCTGCAGGCCCATCGGCGTTACCTGCGGTTCATGGTAGGCCACGAGCACTTTGTTTACCGTGCTCCCCTTTGGCCTTACCAGCGCCCCTCAGGTGTTCACAAAACTGATGGCGGTGGTCGTAGCTCATCTGCGCAGATCGGCAGTCTCAGTCTTCCCCTATCTAGATAACTAGTTGTTGAAGGCGTGCTCGCCTCAAACGGTCGTCTCCCACCTCCAGACTACGGCCAACCTCCTGCATTTGCTGGGGTTTTCCATCAATGTGCTGAAGTCGCACCTGAATCCCTCTCAGAAGCTCCAATTCATCTGGGCGGTTCTGGATTCGGCGCAGTTCCGGGTCTTTCCTCCCGAACAGTGGTTCTGGGATATTTAGGCTATGATTCCGATCTTTCAGCCTCTATCTCGGGTTTCAGTCAGGATGACCCTCCGGCTCCTGGGCCTGCTGGCCTCCTGCATCCTGCTAGTGCAACATGCCAGATGTCATATGCAGGCTCTGCAGTGGGACCTGAAGTTTCAGTGAACACAGCATCAGGGCAACCTGTCCAATCACGTCCAGATCTCGAAGGGCACTGCACGTCACTTGCAGTGGTGGCTCACGAATCGCGATTGGGTCAATGGCAGATCCCTCTCCCTTCCCCAACCGGAGTTCACAGTGGTGATTGATGCATCCCTCCTGGGATTGGGTGGCCACATGGGAGAGGCGGAGATCAGGGGCCTCTGGCGGAATCCCGGCTCCATAGCAACCTTCTGGAGTTGCGGGCGATCCGACTTGCTCTGAAAGCCTTCCTTCCCTCTGTCCGGGGACAGGTAGTGCAGGTGTTCACAGACAACACCACCGCCATGTGGTATTGCAACAAACAGGGCGGGGTGGGGTCGTGGACCTTATGTCAGGAGGCTCTGCGCCTCTGGACATGGCTGGAACATCGGGGCATGTCTCTGGTGGTTCAACGCCTGGCAGGCTCCCTGAACGCCAGGGCGGACAAACTCAGCAGCAGATGCATGTTGGATCACTAATGGCATCTGACCTCGGGCGTGGTGCAAGGTCTCTTTCTGCAGTGGTTAGAGCCTTGGTTAGATATATTCACCACCGAAGAGAACGCGCAATGTCATCAATTCTGCAATTGGAATTTCCAAGGCGGCACTCGCTCGGAGACGCTTTTCGTTGCGAGTGTAGTTGCGGTCTGTTGTACGCCTTTCATCCTATACCACTTCTGCCCAGAGTGCTGAAGATCATCAGACGCGACCGGGCCCAAGTCATTCTTGTGGCTCCGGATTGGGCAAGAAGAGTATGGTATCCCGAGCTACTCAGTCTAGCAATATGTCCTCCGATCCGACTGCCTCTTCAGGAGGATCTTCTGTCGCAGCAGCAGGGGACGGTCCTTCACCCGAACCTGTCCAGCCTCCACCTCCATGCGTGGAGATTGAGTGGCAATAGTTGACAGATTTTGACCTTCCTGCCGAAGTCTGGGATGTTATTTTGGCAGCCAGGCGTCCCTCCACTAAAACGATATACGCCTGCAGGTGCTATACATTTGTGGCATGGTGGACAGCGAAGGCTGTGGATCCCCTTTCTGCCCCTCTTTCAGAAGTTCTTCTGTTCCTCCTTTCTCCGGCCCAGCGGGGCTCTGCTCTGGGCACTATCAAGGGCTATCTCTCGGCCATTTCCGCCTTTTTAAGGCTTCCAGATCAGCCTTCTATTTTCAAGTCCTCTGTTGTTAGTCGTTTCTTGAAAGGCTTTACACACACGTTCCCTCCAGTCCCCTATATAATGCCTCAGTGGGATTCAAATCTTGTGTTGACTTATTTGATGTGTGCTCCCTTTGAGCCGCTTCACAACTGTCCCTTATGTCTTCTCACCTTAAAGACTGCTTTCCTGGTTGCTATCACCGCTGCCAGAAGAGTGAGTGAGCTCCAGGCTCTTTCTTCTAAACATCCTTTCCTTTCTGTTCACCCGGACAATGTGGTGTTAAGGACCCATCCTTCTTTTCTGCCTAAGGTTGTCATGCCCTTCCACATGGGGCACACCATCACTTTTCCCACCTTCTTTCCGCCTCCGCATCCTTCGAAAGAGGAAGAGAGGCTCCACCGTCTGGACCCAAAACGTGCGCTCTCGTTCCATCTGAAGCACACACAACAGTTCCGGGCGTTTGATCAACTCTTTGTTGGCTACGTGGGCGGTGCATAAATGAACCATCTCTCGGTGGGTCGTTCTGTGTATGAAAGCCTGTTACTCCTTGGCTGAAAGGAGCCTCCTGTGGGGCTGCACGCCCATTCTACTCGGACAACGGCAGCCACTACCGCTCTGGGATGGGGAGTTCCTTTGCAGGATATCTGTCAGGCAGCTACGTGGTCCTCGCTGCATACCTTTACCAAGCATTATTGCCTTGACAGCCAAGTCCGAAGAGACAGCTTCTTTGGCCGTTGTGTTCTCCGGGATTTTCTGGTGCGATCTTAGTTCACAGACCCACCACCAGGGTTTATATTGCTGGGGTATCTCTTCTAAGGTAATGAATCTAACACGAACGTGTTTCTTTCAGATGAACAAGTTACTTACCTTCGGTATATCTGTAAGAAACATTAGTTAGTGTTAATATTCCTTACCGCACCACCCATCCTCCCCATTCTGTGAACTGATTTCTAGGGTTAAGGTTATCCCTTTTAGGGCCCTAGTTTTATGCACCAGTGGTCAGTGTCTTGCATGGCTCTGCGTTCCTGGCGCGGAAAGTTGAGTACAGAACTGACGTCCGCGCGCATGGGTGGCGCCTAAGTAGTCTCCGTGACGTCATCTCGGCGCATACAACGCCAGCGACGGACACGGTGCCGCACGACGACGCCTACTGACGCACAGAGGTACTGCTAGCGAAAACTTTCCGGATCCAGTCTGACGCCTGGGGATTTTCTAAGGTAAGGAATCGAACACTAACTAATGTTTCTTACAGATATATAGTTACCAAAGGTAAGTAACTTGTTAATCAAGCTTGACCGGGCCCATGTCATCCTTGTCGCTCCGGATTGGGCACGAAGAGTCTGGTATCCCGAGCTATTGCATCTCGCCATAATCCTCCGATCTGTCTGCCTCTTCTGGAGGATCTTCTGTCGCAGCAGCAAGGGATGGTCCTCCACCTGAACCTGTCCAGCCTCCACCTCCTTGCGTGGAGATTAAGCGGCGGCATTTAACGTCATTCGACTTGCCTCCGGAAGTCTGTGATGTCATCTTGGCAGCCAGGCGCCTGCGGATGGAACACATTTGTGGCATGGTGCGCAGCAAAGGCTGTGGATCCCCTTTCTACCCCTCTTTCTGAGGTTCTCTTGTTCCTCTTTTCTCAGGCCTAGCAGGGCTCTGCTCTGGGCACTATCAAGGGCTATCTCTCTGCCATTTCTGCCTTTCTTAGGCGTCCTGATCAGCCATCTCTCCAAGTCCCCGGTTGTAAATCGATTCTTAAAAGTCATTACTCATCTCTTTCCTCCTATTCCCTTCGTAATGGCTCAGTGGGACTTGAACTTGGTCTTGACCTATTTGATGTGCACTCCCTATGAGCCGCTTCACAACTGTCCTCTTAGACTCTTAACTCTCAAGACTGCATTCCTGGTGGCTATCACATCTGCCAGAAGAATGAGTGAGCTCCAGGCTCTTTCTTCCAAGCCTCCTTTTCTGGCTGTACATCCGGACAAGGTTGTCCTAAGATCTCGTCCATCCTTCGTTCCCAAGCTGGTAACCTCCTTTCATATTGGGCAAACCATCACTTTGCCCACCTTCTTTTTGCCTCTGCATCCTTTGAAAGAGGAAGAGAGGCTCCACCGCCTGGACCCAAAACGTGTGCTTTCCTTCTATCTAAATTCCACCAAACAGTTCCGGGTGGATGACCAGCTCTTTGTTGGCTACGTGGGCGCCAAGAAAGGTCGGGCCATACACAAGCGAACCATCTCCAGATTGGTTATTTTGTGTATTAAAGCCTGCTATTCTCTAGCAAAGAAGGAGCCTACATTTGGGCTGCGCGCCTATTCCACCAGGGCGACGGCAGCCACTACTGCTTTGGAACGGGGAGTCCCTCTGAATGACATTTGCCAGGCAGCTACGTGGGCATCATTGCACACGTTTACTAAGCACTACTGCCTAGACAGCCAAGTCTGGAGAGACGGCTTCTTTGGCTGTTCTGTCCTCCAGGACTTTCTGGTGTACGTTAAGTTCGCAGACCACCTCCGGGGTTGGTATTGCAGGGGTATCTATTCAAAGTTAAGGAATCTATAACGAACTGTTTCTTTCAGATGAACAAGTTACTTACCTTCGGTAAAGATATAACTTTAAGAAACATAGGTTAGTTATAGAATCCTTACTGCCCCACCCTTCCTCCCCCGTTCTGCGAACTGATTTCTAGGGTTAAGGACATCCTTTCAGGGCCCTAGTTTTGTGCACCAGGTGTCAGTGTTTTGAATGGCTCTGCATTTCTGGCGCGGAAAGTTGTGTACAGAACTGACGTCAACGTACGAGGGCGGCATCTAAGTAGCTACCGCGACGTCATTCTGGCGACCACGACGCCAACGATTGACGCGGAAGGTACTGCTGAGGAAAAACTTTCCGGATCCAGTCTGACGCCTGGGAGTAATTCTAAGGTAAGAAATCTATAACTAACCTATGTTTCTTACAGATCTATCGTTACCGAAGGTAAGTAACTTGTTCGATAATTCTCCACTTGTAACAAGTTTCCCCAGATAGGAAAAATTAATTTAATATAAAATCACTTATTGGTGGCACCCTAACACCAGCCATGCTATTTGTTCTTTACCTCTTTCTACTTATTTTGCTATTACGTCTCCAAGTAAAAACCCCTTATTTATAACAAAACATAATTGTTTGCTGTGGGTTAATCACCAACAATCGTCTTTTGCTAACATAAACTTTTTTTTCTCAATCTAAATTCAAATCAATTATTTAATATATATTAAATTTTTCTAAAGAGTACAGGGGAGAGAGAAGGGGTACCAATCAATCGCAAAACCTAATTTTTTTCAACTGTAGTCATCACCATCTTTAATCTATTATAGCTGCAAGATGCCTAATAACAGAATTTATTGAGCTCTAAAAATCAAATATATATTCTACCATCTCCAGTTAAAATTCATATCTGTAGCTTAAAAAATCAGCCCATCATTACCAACCTTTCACCTCAGCGTTGAAAATGAGGCAAATTTGAGGCACCTAAAATAAAGTATATAGTTAAATCAATCAGTTGATTTGTAGAGCACTTCTGGTCACTCATGAGTGTATCCAGGCTGTTCAGGATCGTTATTTAGACACTTAGTCACAGTTTCTAATTTATCTATCCAAAATGTTTCTCTGGATTGTAAGAGCAACTCCACATCACCTCCACATCTATTTATTTGAATGTGTTCAATGGCCAATCATTTAACTGGAGGTGTCTGCATCATATAACCTTGATATTCCTGCAAATGTCTACATTTTTTAAAGCTCAAGTTCTCCCTCTCATCTTTCCTCACGTTTCCTGATTTTAGATCCAGCATATTGCAACACGTAAATGAAAAATATCAAGTAGATACACATTTTAGAGTTACAATTGATAAATGAATTAATCTGATACTTCGTTCTCCATTCAAAACTTATTGACAACAATTACAATTGCCACATTTACAGCAGTCTCTTGGAGTAATCAGCAGCCACCCATTATCTTTTAATTTCACCTTGTTAAACATGATAGTATCACTTGGACTCAAAATGTTTTCCAGGGTGGGAGTCTTCAAATACGAAATCAGTGGTCTAACTGACAAATGCTTTCGTACATCCCCATGTAACAGAATTATCGACAAATGTCTGGCAAGACTGCCTTACAGGAAACTGTCAGAACTGTACTGTGTAATAATCCTTATTTGACCCTTCCCCATTTGATGTCTCTTGTTGTTTAATAAAATATCTGACATTTTCATCAAGTTTGCTTTGATCTTTGCTTAATGGCCAATCCCAGGTTTATATCCTCGCTCAATACATTTTGGTGTGATTACGACTTCCTCTTTTTTATATTTTAATTCATCACTACAGTTCCTCTTCGCCCTCAAAGATTTTGCAAAATGTATATTGTCTTTGTTTCTGCAAATGTGCAGAATGTATATGTAACACACAAGCAGGTTTCTGAAACATTCTTTGAAGAGTATCATTTTCAATATAGCGTTCCACATCCAAAAATGTTATCTCATAATCATATTCCAAACTCAACTTCACACCATAATCATTCCGATTGAATATTCATGATATTTCTTCAATTCTAATTCACTCCCTCTCCAAATCATAAGAATATAATCTATATACCTTACCCAGTGTATCACTTTATTCAGGAAATAAATGTTGTTCCAGGCATTCTCCCTCTAAAGCCAGCCTATAAATAGGTATGCATAGGAGGAAGCAAACCTGGAATCCATCACTGGGCTTCATTTTTGTTGATGGAGTCTGTCTTGGTATGAGAAAAAGTTATTCTCAAGGACATACTTAGGATGGTCCAATAACATTTTTGAATGTGCTAGATAACTAGCCGATTTCATAAACAAAAAAGAGTTGACTGTTTCTAATTCTTTGTTATGCTGTATACTAATATAGATACTGGACACCTCCATTGTGACTAGAAGATACTCATGGTATATCCATGATTTGGTTTAACACATCTTTGGTATCTTTGATGTACGAGGGAATAGTCACTATATATGCCAAATAGATATCTATATACTCTGACACTCACTCTCTCTGTGGTTCAATACCTGAAATGGGTGACCTGAACTTCTTCCACAATAAGAACAATTTTTAAAATGCTCACCATGGCCCAAGTTCTGTCTGGTCTGGATCCAGGAGACTGGATAGTGGCATTGGATTTGCAGAATGCCTGTTTCCACATTCCCATCCTGCAATCTCACAGGCGCTACCTATGGTTTCAGGTAGGCCAAGAGCACTTTCAGTTCTCAGTGCTCCCCTTTGACCTTACCATTGCACCTCAGGTGTTCATAAAGGTGATGGTGGGGACTACAGCCCATCTATGGAGGTTGGGAATATTAGTCTTCCCATACCTCCATGACTGTCTCCCAAAGGCCTGGCTCACCTCAAGCACTTGAAGTCACCTCCAGATGATGGCTGAACTGTTAACACCGTTGGTATTTTCAAGCAATGTGCCTTTTATCAGAGCCATCCTGGAAATGGTGCTCTTTGAGCCTTTCTCCACCTCATTGAGTCCAGGACATGATCCCTATGTTTCAACCCTTGACCTGGGTCTAAGTGAGACCACCTCTGAGGCTTCAGAGAATCTTGGCCTTCAGTTTGTTGACCACGCTAGGTGGCACATGCGGGTTCCGCAGTGGGATCTGAAGTATCAGTGGGTTCAGCACCAAGGGAACTTGTCAGAGTTTCATCTTGCTGGCAAAGGAGACTGCAAAAGATCGCCAATGGTGGTTTTTCAGCCTCAATTATACTGGTGGTGGACCCCTCTCCCTTCCCCACCCTGAACGGACTGTCATGACAGATACATAATTATAAGGTTGGGGAGGTCATCTGGGTGAGGTGGAGATCAGAGAACTACATGCAAAACACAATATCCACGGGTCTGCTCATACACAAGTAATATATTTGTGTCTGTGAACCACATAGGGCCTCTAGAAACTGCAACAGTTAAACCTCTTTACAAACCACAAAATATCTTTAAGAAGGACGGATTCCCATCACTCACCAATGGTGACATGCTTCATCATCTGGGTCTCCTCCTAGTAACACACTAGTGTCACTAAGGTCTACAACCCTTTCAGAAGAAAAGGGGAGCGTACAGATGTTTTTGCTATTAGAATTGAGATGTGAGCAAGAAATCTATGTAGGAGTAATGAGTGCAGTGCATATAAGTGAGAGATAATGAGTTAAAATTGAACGGTGAGAGAGAAAATATTTTAATTGGTATCTCTCACTGCTCAAATTAAAAACAGTGCAATGACAGTTTTCTACTCACGGACAGTTATTTGTTGAAAGCAGGGGTCAACATGTTTCAGCCAAGTGGATTCTAATATTCCTAGGGCGTTCTTCAGGACCACAACAAATTATTGCTACTGCATAAGTGGAAACAATTAATAATAAAGATGAGGAAAAGAACAGGTTGAAACAAATACAACCTCGTCACCTGTATTCAGGGATATACAAATCTGCTGCAAATTACGAAATGCTGGTAGCATCTGCAAAAGAATAAGATGACGGTCCATTTGTAAAAGATGCGACAACTTCAAAGATGCTCTATGAGCTCAAAATACAAAATCGATCCATAGTGACCTGCTTATTGTCATCTATGATCTATAGTGCTTCGCAATCACATATTTACAATACATGCTTACCCATATTGCAGGAGGAAAGGACCTCCACTCACCTGGCAACAGCTCAGGAAAGGAGGCACCGCTCTGTGAAAGAACATAGGAAAGAACAGAGAATGTTCATGGTCACCTTGTTCTCTCATTACCCTCATTTTCTGCTACTAAAAAGGCGCAACACGCACACACCCGACAACAGCATAATGACTCTAAAAATGCTGACTCCAATGATGTCTAATCATCTAAAAATTACTGTAAGTCTCAGATAGAAACCTTCTCTATATGCACCCCTAGTTCAAGAAGGAATAATATTTGCTAAAAGACTATTGACTTGCGAGGGATCGATTATAATGTACTCCTCTCTTCACAATTTTATGCAAGATAGGCAGTTCAATCACACTCAGAGTAAGATGTGGTGTGACCATTGTCATTGTAAAAACCTTTTGTGCCTGTTAACGGACACACTTGTGAAACCATTATCTGAAAGAAACGCGTTAGATTCCTCACCTTAGAATATCCCCAGGCGTCAGGCTGGATCTCGAAAGATTTTTCGTCAACAATACCCTTGCGCGTCGCTAGGCGTCGTCTGCGGCTCCGCGTTCGGCGTCGGGATCGCCTGAATGACATCGGCGGAGTATTTAGACGCCGCCCTCACGCGCTGACGTCAGTTCTTCTTTTTTCCGCGCCAGTAAGCGGCGATCCGGGTATATCATACCCTTTTAGTCACTTTTGGACTAAACTTTTTGAACTCTTTTGGTTCCATTTCCAGTCGACCTTGACTCTGGTGCCGGTAGGGATGCCTGGATTCAAACCTTGTGACGCCTGTCACCGACTGTTGTCGGTCACGGATCACCACTGCCGGTGTCTCTATTGCCTTGGGGCCGACCACGATGCAGTGTCGTGGCTCGACTGCCGGGCCTTGACCTCGAAGGCTAGGCGGGAGCGGTCCCGCAAGCTGCTCGAGATCCGGCAGTCGGCTCCGCGCCGATCCCAGTCGAGGAGGAGGTTGAGGGACTGGTCGCGGAGCCACAGCCATCCCCGCTCGTCTGGGTCGAAGTCCTCGCATTCAGGTAAGTCGAGGCACAGTAAGAAGAAGTCGAAGAGGCGACATCGCTCTTCTGACTCCCCTTGCCGGTCGCGCGACTCGGCTTAGGGTTCTGGTGGCACCACCTGCGCGACTCGGTCTGAGCCGCAGGAGTCCCGACCCCATACCCTCCGGTCCAGACGCAACTCCGGCAGAGATCAGAGACTTCCTCGTGGCCATGAGGAGCCTGGCTCTGCCATCGACGCCTGCCGGCGCGCCTTCGGGCCCGGCAGGCTCGACTGGGAGGCCTAGCAAGCTGGTGGCTCCGGCCCCAGGGCCGTCGTCGACTTCGGTCCCGACGCCGCGGGATCCAGGCCTGGATCCCAGTCGACGCTGGTCGAACTTACGACCTCTCCGGTGCCGTCTTCGGACGGCGCCGTACCCCGGTTTAGTCCCAGTCCGGGCCCGGCGTCGGAGCTGCGCCGGATACGGCACCAATGGATGACAGGTTCATCTTCCGCCCAGCTCCGACCCTTCCACCTGTATACCAGGAGTCGGATGACGGAGACGACTGGGAGGGGTCTGAGGACCCTCTGGCACAGCAGTGCCAGTTGTCTCAGTACTGGGCAGAAGAACTGGGGGATGCCAGTGGTCTTGATACCTCCCCTGACACTGGCTTCATCTCTCCTCCCTCCGTGGCTACGGAGGAGGGTGCTACGTATTCTGTGGTGCTGCGCAAGGCGGCCGAAGCTTCCTGCTGTGGCCATGAGGACTAATCTCCTCACTGAAGTGCTTCAACCGCCGGTAAGCTCCTCGGAGCCTCTGCTGCAGTTCAATGAAGCACTGACCAACGTTCTGATGGGCACATGGCCCAAGCCCTCCACAGTCCCTCCTGTGGACCGGAACGTGGCCCGGTGCCACCGTCCTGCACCCGGTGACCCCAGTTTTCTGTCAGTGCACCCCATGCCCGAGAGCCTGGTTATCCAGGCCTCTACCTCCCAGACCTCCTTCCCGTCCGCTCCCCCGAATCGGGAATCCAAAAGGTTGGAACAGTTTGGGAAGAAACTGTTCTCCTCCCTTAGTTTGGGGTTGCGGTCTATCAACACCGCGTGCCTTTTGGACCGTTACACCCACTCCTTGTGGGATACGGTGGAGGACGTGCTGCCCCAGTGTCCGGAGGAGGCCCGGACACGGCTCGCCCAGGCTCTTGCCGAGGGGCGGGATGCGGCGCGGTATTCAATCCGATGTGGACTGGACACAACGGACTTGCTAGGAAGGGCAATTGCGACCACGGTGGCGATTCGTCGCCACGCCTGGCTGAGATCCACAAACTTCTCCGGGGATGTCCAGAGCACCCTCATGGACATGCCCTTCGATCGCCGTCGCCTTTTTGGCGACAAAGCGGATAGTGCGCTGGAGTGCTTTAAGGACTCCAGGGCTACGGCCAAGTCCTTGGGCCTCTCGGCCCGCGCCCGCAAACTTCCGCTTTTCGCCCCTTTCGTGGCCAAGGAAGGGTGCCCCCTCACGTCGGTCTAGCCACAGAACCAGCCTCAACGCGGACTTGGATTCCTCCGAGGCGGAGCAGGGGGACAAAGAGCCGGTCCCCCACATCTGCCCCAGCAGCACCCGCCTCAAAGGCCTCCTAGTCCGAGCTTTCAGGCCCATTCCACGCCAGTGGGAGGCAGAGTTCGCCATCACTTGCTCCACTGGCATACCATCACATCGGACAGGTGGGTGCTGCAAATCGTCCGAAGGGGCTACTCCCTCCCCTTCGAGGCGACCCCTCCAGCCATGCCACCGCAGTACCACTGCATGTCGGAGGATCACTTGCAACTTCTGCAGGAGGAAGTTACGGCCCTCTTGGCCAAGGGGGCCAGCGAGCGCGTTCCTGGCCCAGAAGTAGGTCGGGTTGTTATTAACACTACTTTCTGGTTCCCAAGAAGGGCAAAGGGGGCCTACGCCCTATCTTGGACCTCGGGAGCGTCAACGCCTTCCTCCAGAAGGAGAAGTTCAAGATGCTCACCTTAGCTCAGGTTCTGGCTGCCCTAGACCCTGGAGACTGGATGGTAGCGTTGGACTTGCAGGACACTTATTTCCACATCCACGTCCTGCCGGCCCACCGGCGTTACCTGCGGTTCATGGTAGGCCACGAGCACTTTCAGTTTACCGTGCTCCCCTTCGGCCTCACCAGTGCCCCTCAGGTGTTCACGAAAATGATGGCGGTGGTCGCGGCTCACCTGCGCAGATTAGGGGTTCCAGTCTTCCCCTATCTCGACGACTGGTTGTTAAAGGCGGGCTCGCCCCAGGCAGTCGTCTCCCACCTCCAGACTACGTCCGACCTCCTGCATTTGCTGGGGTTTTCCATCAGTGTGCCGAAGTCACATCGGAGTCCCTCCCAGAAGCTCCTCTTCATGGGAGCGGTTCTGGACTCGGCGCAGTTCCGGGTCTATCCTCGAACAGCGGGTTTGGGATATTCAGGCTCTGATTCCGATCTTTCGGCCTTTATCCCGGGTTTCAGTCAGGTTGGTGCTGCAGCTTCTGGGTCTGATGGCCTCCTGCATCGTGCTGGGCCCAGCATCGGGGCAACCTGTCCGACCATGTCTTGATCTCCGAGGGCACTGCACGGCAGTTGCAGTGGTGGCTCACGGACCGCGATTGGGTCAGCAGCAAATCCCTCTCCCTTCCCCAACCAGAGCACACAGTAGTGGCGGATGCGTCCCTCCTGGGATGGGGGGCCACATGGGAGAGGCGGAGATCAGAGGCCTCTGGTCTCCGGCGGAGTTCCGGCTCCATATCAACCTACTGGAGCTGCGGGCGATCAGGCTTGCACTGAAGTCATTCCTTCCCTCTGTTCGGGGAAGTGTAGTGTAGGTGTTCACGGACAACACCACCGCCATGTGGTATTCCAACAAACGGGGCGGGTGGGGTTGTGGACCCTTTGTCAGGAGGCTCTGCGCCTCTGGACATGGCTGGAACATCAGGGCATCACCCTGGTGGTCCAACACCTGGCGGGCTCTCTGAACACCAGGCCAGACGAACTCAGCCGCCGGTGCATGATGGATCACGAATGGCGTCTGAACTCGGACGTGGCGCAAGGCCTCTTTCGATAGTGGGGAGAACCTTGGTTAGATTATTCTCCACCAAAGAGAACGCGCAATGTCAGCAGTTCTGCGCGTTGGAATTTCCAAGGCGGCACTCGCTCGGAGACTCTTTTCGTTGCGAGTGGAGTTGCGGTCTGTTGTACGCATTTCCGCCTATACCACTTATGCCCAGAGTGCTGAAGAAGATCAGGCGCGACCGGGCCCAAGTCATCCTTGTGGCTCCGGATTGGGCACGAAGATACTGGTATCCCGAGCTACTCAGTCTATCGATCGATCGATCCCCCAATTCGACTGCCTCTTCAGGAGGACGTTCTGTCGCAGCTGCAGGGGACGGTCCTCCACCCGAACCTGTCCAGCCTCCACCTCCATGCGTGGAGATTGAGCGGCGGCAGTTGATGCCATTTGACTTGCCTCCTGAAGTCTGTAATGTTATTCTGGCAGCCAGGCGTCCCTCCACAAAATCGGCATACGCCTGCAGGTGGAACAAATTTGTGGCATGGTGCACAGCAAAGGCTGTGGATCCCCTTTCCGCCCCTCTTTCTGAGGTTCTCCTCTTTCTTCTTTCCCTGGCCAAGCAGGGCTCTGCTCTGGGCACCCTCAAGGGCTACCTTTCGGCTATTTCTGCTTTCTTAAGGCTTCCTGATCAGCCTTCTCTTTTTAAATCCCCGGTTGTTTCTCGATTCTTTAAGAGCATTACTCACGTTTCCTCCTGTCCCTTTCGTAATGCCCCAGTGGAATTTGAATGTAGTATTAACCTATCTGATGTGCTCTCCCTTTGAGCCACTTCATAATTGTCCCCTTCGTCTTCTGACTCTTAAGACTGCTTTCCTGGTTGCCATCACCTCTGCTAGAAGGGTGAGTGAGCTCCAGGCTCTATCTTCTAAGCCTCCTTTCCTTTCTGTCCATCCGGACAAAGTTGTTCTCAGGACTCGTCCTTCCTTTCTCCCTAAGGGGGTAACTGCCTTTCACATCGGCCAGTCTGTTACCCTGCCCACCTTCTTTCCGCATCCCTCGAAAGAGGAAGAGAGGCTCCACCGTCTGGACCCAAAACGGGTGCTGTCCTTCTATCTGGACCACACCAAACCGTTCCGGGTGGATGACCAACTCTTTGTTGGCTACGTGGGCGCTAAGAAGGGGTGGGCGGTGCACAAGCGAACCATCTCTCGGTGGGTCGTTTTGTGTATCAAGGCCTGTTATTCCTTAGCTAAAAGGAACCTCCTGTGGGGCTGAGGGCCCATTCCACTCGGGCCACAGCGGCGACCACTGCCATGGGCTGGGGAGTCCCCTTGCAGAACATTTGTTAGGCAGCAACGTGGGCCTCGCTGCACACGTTTGCCAAACATTATTGCCTGGACAGCCAAGTCCGGAGAGGCGGCTTCTTTGGCCGTTCCATTCTCCAGAACTTCCTGGTGTGATCTTGGTTCGCAGACCCACCTCCGGGGTTGGTATTGCTGGGGTAGCTCTTCTAAGGTGAGGAATCTAACGAACAGGTTTCTTTCAGATGAACAAGTTACTTACCTTTGGTAACGATATATCTGTAATAAACATTAGTTAGTTAGATTCCTCACCGCCCCACCCCTCCTCCCCGTTCTGCGAACCGATATCTAGGGTTAAGGTCATCCCTTTCAGGGCACTAGATTCTTGGCAGCAGTGTCGGTCTCTTGCATGGCTCTGCGTTCCCTGCGCGGAAAGCTATGTACAAGAACTGACGTCAGCGCGTGAGGGCGGCGTCTAAGTACTCCTACGTCATCCCGGCGATCACGACGACGGATGTGGAGCCGCAGACAACGCCTAGCGACGTGCAAGGGTATTGCTGACGAAAAATCTTTCCGGATCTAGCCTGACGCCTGGGGATATTCTAAGGTGAGGAATCTAACTAACAAATGTTTCTTACAAATATATCGTAAGGTAAGAAGAAGAAGGTAAGTAACCTGTTTTTTGGATCCCCATAACGCAACAACCGTCTTGCTCTATGCGTTGCGGCACGATGTAACCTAACAATTCATAGTAGATAGTAAAAAAGCTCCAAAACACATTGCGCACCCTCACCCTTATTCATCACAACAAGGTCATGTCCTGGGAAAGGTGAGAAGACTGGTTGCTAAGCCAGCATTGCGGATGTAACCTAACAATTCACCTATTTGATGGGCAGAAGCTCTAAAACACATCATATAACCTCATCCTTATTTATCACAACAGGGTTGGGTCGTCGAACAGGACAGCAGATTGGATTCTAAGCAAGCTGGCCCGTGCTATCTCGAGACATCCGAACTATCAGAACGAATTAATTCACAGGGAAAAGAACAGCGGACGAATGTAACGCATAGCGCATACCGCTTACTTATCCATCTGTACCTCAGGCTGTTTCACAAGCCATATGGGGAGGTGCCGGTCAAAGGGCGACGCCATTTTTTAAGAGAGTTGAGAAACGTCACACGCGGTTCATTGGGCAAACTAAGGTCATGTGACTTGACCGGAACTGCGGTGCATGGTTCTTGGGTGCATGTAGTTGGAGACATGAACGTCACGTGTGCCTAATGTATAATGAAGAAAGACTAGGTGCAGGCTTTCCTTCAAAACCAACAAACGAGGGCTACACACAGTCATATACGACCGTATTAGTGTCTATATATATCGTACCATTTATGACCGCTCATTCCTATCACGAATCAGGACTATTATATACGTAATACCTCTCATGATGGAAACAGCCACGAATTCTTGCAATGTATAATGCACAGACCCTCATGCTATTTTGTGACTCTCCATCCTTCCCAATATCTACATCGGGAACATCAGAGAAATCAAACCCATAAAGATATGGAGGTAAATGATCCCTTCGCTATTGTGCCTAACCAAAAGAGACAACGGGGATGTTACCAGTGCTTAAATAGATGTTACCAATGTTTAAAAAAACATACCGCTGCATATCGGTGTCTGCTGAAAAACCTAAGAGGTTATAAGCAAGTGCTTTGTAAATGAGCGACTAATCCTCTCCTTGTAGTCATAACGATTGTTACCTCTGGAATCGAAAGCACATTAAGAATTACGAGACTGGCAATCAACTCACGATTAAGACTAGCGGAGATCCCAAATAGCATTGTGGGTATATTGGGGCATCCGCACAAGTATCAATGTCTCCTTGAAGACCATATAGGTCAAAAGTGAAAGGTTAAAATGGACGTCTGAGCCTCTCATTATAGTCATTGTGATTGCATTAAAGATTTCCCATTTAGCAGAAGAGACCCATTGCTATGCTGCTGGATTAAGGCCATTTCAACAGAATCACAGTGCAACCCACGGTATCTCATCATTCAGTCCTGATTTATCACTCTGTAATTTGAAAACCCATTTCTGTTCTCTAATGAATAAAAACTTAGAGATGTCTGTGATATGTGTGGGGATAAATGATTGTTCAAGGACTGTCCAAAAAAAAAAATCATCGGCACGGTGATTGACTTCCAGGAAATGTCTTGTGAGTCTTGTAGCTTGTGTTTTTTAAACTCACTGTGCTCTTGTGTTCCAAGATCCTTAGTTTGACCCTTCGACTGGTCAAGCCCACATACTGCAATTTACATGGATAAGTTATTAGGTAAATAAGTTTATCACTGTTACAATTGGTAAACCTATTCTGCACTATCAAAAGAAGAAGGGGGACCTGGGAGCCATTAATGGTTGTGTCCATGCTCCCCAAAATTACATCAATTCTCTGATAAAGCGACCCTTCGGGGGACCTGTTGGGAATTGCAGCGCCGGTCCCAACGAGGAGCAAATGCCCGATGATGAAGCATGACACCTCTCGGGGTGTGTGAGGGCAACAAGAGGCAAGACATGTTCTTTCCCTTGATTGATGGGCTAACCCCACCTAGAACCCCTTTTTTTCTTCTTTTTGGAGGCATATGGGTGACTATTTGCACCTAGCCTCTGGAACAGTGTCCTCTCTTTGTTTTGAAACCTATTCTGCATCCATGGTCTGTTCGTACCTATGTCCACAGATTCTGACTGCTGTGTTTTGGGACAGGCCGCACACGACCCGCATCGAAAGTGACCGCGAACTGCTGAGAGGTCCCATAGGGTCCCTACACCTGGTGGTGGTTTGGTTCTAGGTCTCGTGTGGACAAGTTGGTCACAAAGCTTTGTACTCCTTTTAAATGAGAAGAGTGGAGGTGGAATCTGTTCATTTCCAATATTCAGTATACGCCAATGCTTGCGTACACTCTTTTGGATGCTATTGGACATTGTACTAAAGGTGTTTACGAAAGTGACTGCACACTGCCGTATTCTGAGTTCAATGGCTCCGCGTGTGATGGCACAGACAGAGATCACAATGAAACAGACATCCGCTTGATGATGTGGTGCATATGTATGGGCCCCAGTGGACGGATCCGATTAGACACAACAGCACCTACGATCACGGTGGAATTGGCACTATCAAAGGTTATCTTTTGTCCATCTTTGCCTTTTTACGGCTTCCAGATCAGCCTTCTCTTTTTAAGTCCCCGGTTGTTAACCGTTTCCTAAAAGGCATTATGCACACGTTTCCTCCCGTGCCGTTCATAATGCCTCAGTGGGACTTAAACCTTGTCTTGACATATCTGATGTGCGCTCCCTTCGAGCCCCTTCATACCTGTCCTTTACGTCTTCTCACTCTCAAGACGGCTTTCCTGGTAGCTATCACCTCTGCCAGAAGAGTGAGTGAGCTCCAGGCTCTTTCTTTCAAACCTCCTTTCCTTTCTGTTCATCCGGACAAGGTGGTTTTAAGGACCTGTCCTTCTGTTTTGCCAAAGGTTGTCACGACCTTCCACATTGGGCAGACCATCACTTTGCCCACCTTCTTTCTGCCTCCGCATCCTTCGAAAGAAGAAGAGACTCCGTCTGGACCCAAAACGTGCGCTCTTGTTCTATCTGAAGCGCACACAGCAGTTCCGGGTGCATGACCAGCTCTTTGCTACGTGGGTGCCAAAAAAGGTTGGGCCGTGCACAAACGAACCATTTCTCGGTGGGTCGTTCTGTGCATCAACGCATGTTACTCGTTGGCTAAGAAGGAGCCTCCTCTGGGGCTTTGTGCCCATTCTACCAGGGCAACGGCAGCCACTACTGCCTTGGGACGTGGCGTCCCCTTGCAGGACATTTGTCAGGCAGCTACGTGGGCCTCGCTGCACATGTTTACCAAACATTACTGCTTTGACAGTCAAGTCCGGAGGGACGGCTTCCTTGGTCGTTCTGTTCTCCGTGGCTTTCTGGTGTAATCTATTCGCAGACCCACCACTGGAGATGGTATTGCTGGGGTATCTATTCTAAGGTAAGGAATCTATCACTAAAGTGTCTCTTTCAGATGCACAAGTTACTACTTGAGTAACGATATATCTGTAAGAGTCATTAGTTAGTGATCGATTCCTTACTGCCCCACCCATCCTCCCCGTTCTGCGAACTGATTTCTAGGGTTAAGGTCATCTCTTTCAGGGCCCTAGTTACTTGGCACCAGTGGTCAGTTTCTTGCATGGCTCTGCGTTCCTGGCACGGAAAGTCGTGTACAGAACTGACGTCAGCGCGCATGGGTGGCGCCTAAGTAGTCTCCGTGACGTCATCTTGGCGCATACGACGCCAGCAACGGAATCGGAGCCGCACAACGCCACATACTGACGCGCAGGGGTACTGCTAGCAAAACTTTCCGGATCCAGTCTGACGCCTGGGGATATTCTAAGACAAGGAATATATCACTAACTAATGTCTCCTGCAGATATAGCATTACACAAGTAGTAACTTGTGCATTATGTGGTAAGCGCAGCTTAGAGACAATTTCATAAATCCAATGCCCCTCACCATTGTTTTATCAACAGTTTATCCATGAAAGGTAAACCTAAACATGCTATAACAATAGTGGCCATAGTTAGGTGCACTTAAAAAAATAATTGCCTCAAAATAATATGGAATATGAAAAATAGATAATTGGTAACACATGTAACATGGTCCGTCTTGCTATCTTGGGGATCTGGTGGTATTTGCATACCATTCAGCCTTCACCTTTGTGGTTTATGATCGCACCAGAACCCCTCTATGGCAATATTAGACACTGTTATTCTCTCTTGTGCTCTCTATATATATAAATATATATCTATATCTCTGATAGAGACATCTAGTCACACATTCCTCATCTTTGAATTTTCCAGGCGATAGACTAGGTCCGGAATATTTTGCTTCAATCAATATTGCTGCATGCCGGTAGGTTGCATTGGTTGACTCCATGTGCCGTCGGCGTCGTCCGTACCATTGTGACGTTCGCGTCGCCTATATAGACACCACCTCGGTGCACTGACGTCTGTTCTTTTTTCTTTCCATGCCAGCCGGCACAGATCTGTGAAGAGATCTATCCTTTGTCCCTTTTTGACAGGTTTTTTTTAGACCTTTTGCCTCCCACCCCATCGATCCAGGACGGAGACTCCCGATGCAACTGGCCCCGCCAGCCCCATTCTTATCCCTGATGATGCCGATATAACCCTTAGGTTCTAGGTCATTTCCTCAGCCCTATTCTGAAGGACGAGGAATGGAGGAAGATTGGGAGCGGTTGCTGGACCCTTTCCACAACCAGCCTTATCAAGAAATAGACTGGTGTGAAAAATTGGGTGAGGCCGGCAGACTGCATACCTCTCAAGATTCTGTCCTGCTTTCTTCTCCTACCGTGGCTATGGAGGATTGAGCATCATATGCTATGGTCGTGCACAGGGCAGCTGAGGTTGTGGGTCTTTAGCTCCGTTCCGTGGCAGTAAAGACAAATATCTTGATGGAGGTCCTGCAGAAAATCACCTAGGACAGGTGGGTCCTCCAGATAGTCTACTACTCCATCCCTTCTAAACTACCCCTCCCTCCATGCCTCCATAAAACCGGCTGATGGAGAATCACCTGACTTTGCTTTGTGAGGAAGTCATGACTCTTGGCCAAGGGACCCATAGAGAGGGTTCTGGCGCCAGAAGTAGGCTGTAGTTGGTATTCCCGTCGTTTTCTGGTCTGCCCTGGACCCAGGAGACTGGATGGTGTTGTTGGACTTGCAGGACACCTATTTTTACATTTCTGTCCTGCCTGTGCATCTGTGCTACCTGCGGTTTATGGTAGGCCACAAGCACTTTCAGTTCACCATGCTCCCCTTTGGCTTTACCAGCACCCCTTGGATGTTCACCAAAGTGATGGTCGTGGTCACAGCTCATCTGCTCAGGTCAGAGGTGCCAGTCTTCCTCCTATCTTGATGATTTGCTGTTGAAGTCGAGCTTGCCCCAAGCTGATGTCTCCCACCTCCAGACTACAGTAAACCTCATGCATTCGCTGGGGTTCACTATCTACGTGCCAAAGTCACACCTGACTCCCTCTCAGACGCTCCCTTTCTTCAGAGCTGTTCTGGATACAGTGCAGTTTCAGTCCTATCCTACCGAATTGGGAGTCCAGCATAGGATATTCAGGCTATGATTCCAATGTTTCAGTCTCTATCCTGGATTTCAATGAGAATGACTGAGGCTGCTGGGCCTCAAGACGTCCTGTTACTGACGCATGCCGGATGGCATTTACGGGCTCTGCAGTGGGACTTGGAAGTTCTAGGAGGGGCAGCATCAGGGGAAACTCTCTGACATGGTCCAGGTCTTGCAGAAAACTGCACAGGACCTGCAGTAGTTGCTAACCAACCAGAGGCAGACCCCTCCCCCAGCCAGACCACACAGTAGTGACAGATGCGTCACTTCTGGGATGGGGCGGCCATCTGGGAGAGATGGAGATCAGAGGATTCCGGACTCCACATCAACTTGATGGAGCAGTGAGCAATTCACTTGGCATTGAAAGCCTTTCTTCCTTCAATCAAGGGAAAACTGGTTCAAGTGTTTACGGACAAAACTACCGCCATGTGATACTGCAACAAACAGTGTGGGGTTGTGGATTCTTTGTCAAGAGGCCCTGCGTCTTTGGACGTGGATGGAACAGCAGGGTATAACACTTGGTGGTTCAACACCTGGCAGTTATCTAATCGCCAGAGCAGATTAACTAGGCCATCGATGCCTAGCTTATCACAGATTGCATCTCCATCCGGAGATGGCGCATGGTCTCTTTCAGCAGCGGGGAGAGCCTTGGTTAGATCTGTTCCCCTCCACCGAGACCGCGCAATGTCAGCAGTTTTGCGCACTGGAGTATCCAAGGTGCTTTCGCTCGGAAACGCTTTTCGTCTGGAGTGGAGCTCAGGCCTCCTATACGCCTTTCCGCTAATACCACTCCTGTCCAGAGTGCTGTAGAAGATCAGAAGCGACTGCGCCCAAATCATTGTTGTGGCTTCGCACGTAGAGTCTGGTATCCTGAGCTTTTCCAACCGAGCATTGATCCTCTGATCAGTCTGCCCCTTCGTGAGGATCTTCGGTCGAAGCAGCAGGGGAGGGTCCTTCACCTGAACCTGTCAACTCTACACCTTCTTGCTTGGAGTTTGAGCGGCAGACAGTTTATAGAATCCGACCTTCCGCCGAAGTCTGTAATGTTATGTTCGGGGCATATGAGCTGCAGATCACACACTTAGGATAGTAGATCGCCATCTGGTGTTGGGCTCGGATGCTTGCAGGTTGTTGTCTTCGGAAGAAGTCTTTGGTCACGAGATAGGTGACTCCTCCCTTGGACGACAGTGCGCATGGGCATCAACTCCATCGTCAGATTGTTTTTTTCCACCATTGGGTTCGGTTGCAACTTTTCCGCTCCGGTTGGAAATATCAATTCCAAACTTTTCGAAGCGCAAAAACTTCAACAAAACATCGAAGCACCTTCATTCTTGACATCGATTCCGGACGTCGACTCGGGCCGCTGGGCCTATCCACGCCGTGAGGCCTATGGCTCATGGAGAGGACGCCCTTCAAAAAATGCCCCCAGTGTGGAGCAAAATTTCCGCACTGTGACCACCGCAAAGTCTGCAACCTGTGCCTATCACGGACCACGACGAGGCCAGCTGTCCAGCCTGCACATCCTTTCGATCCAAAAAGACCATTAGAGATCGAAGGGCTCGACGACACATCATGACACAGAGACCAGCTCCAGAACCAGTGGACATCTTTAATGAAGGCCCCGATGTCCCCGAAGAAAATTCCGAAGATCCACAAATAATTTCCGAAGCAGACGACTCAGACGACCCCATCACTCCTGGGCAGCGTGTGAGTACTACTGCCCCTGCCCCAACCTTACCGAAACCAAAGGCATTGGTTAAGACTTCGCCTGCTGGCCCCAGTCGCGACCGAAAACACCCTTCAGAAGCCCCACCTCCGGGCTCGTCTCCGAAGAAACATAAGCCTTCCGGTAGCTCGGGACCGAGCAAACCGCAGGTCATTGTCCAACCGGCACCTTCAGCACCGAAGACAAAAGACCACTCGGCACCGGAATCGGCTCCGAAGCCCTTAGCCCCGAAAACACCAAGGCCAACCGACACACCGGCACCGAAGGTTCCCAGGCCCACGGATACACCTTTGGCTCCGAAACCTACATTGGCACCGAAACCATCATTGGTACCGAAACCGGCTAAGGATTCTCATACGCCTCCTAAAGCCAAACATACTACCGATCAGCCAAAACCTCGATCGGAACCCAAAAAATCGGTACCAAAGACTGTTCCTGAAGAACAAGAACTTTTTCATCCAGATCCAATCAATCCAAGGCAGAAAAAGATTTATATCAACCCAAAGACTGGCCATGTCACCGCGGTGCCTTGTAAAAAACGGAAACTGGACACACCACCTGCCCCAGTTCCTGTAAACAGCAAGGACTCCAACATCCCCTATCCCTCCTTCCTCTCCTATACTGCCTCCTATCCCACCCCCTCTGCCTACACCATTACCCTCGCCATCACACACCACCACCACCACAGGATACTGATGATGACCTAGGGGGTGGGGGTGATCCTAATGATCCGTTCATGGGTCTAGACACCTCACCACTGGATGATTGGGCATTCCATTTACCAGATAAGCCTGACCCACAGCCATATCCCTCAAAACCATCACCTCCTGACGATCACCTTGGGTTTGGCCAATTATTAAATAGGGCAGCACTATACCACGGCGTCACAATGCACTCAGACGCACCAGAGGAAGACTTCCTATTAGACCCCGAAGTCTTTAAAGACCCCCGTTCGTGCCAGGGTTCTCAACCCACGGATCGAAAAGAAATATAGGCCTGCCCCTGAAGATCCTAATTACATCAAAGGACAACTCCCTTTGGATTCTTTGGTCGTTTCCAATGCTTGGAAACGCGCCAACTCCCAAACCACAGGGGACACACCACCCCCCGACAAAGAATCCAAACTATTGGAAGCCTCTGGTAAAAGAGTAGCAGCACAAGCCGCTAATCACTGGCGTATTGCCAACACCCAAGCCCTACTAGCACACTATGACAGGGCCCACTACGATCAATTAGAGACTCTCTTACAACATCTGCCAGACCAATATAAAACCCAGGCAAATGATCTCATTCAGGAGGGAAAGCTTATTTCAAATGCAGCAATTAAATGTGCGCTTTACGCCGCAGACACAGCCTCTAGAGCGATTAACACAAGTGTCCTCCTTCGACGACATGCCTGGCTCTGCATTTCAGGCTTTAAGCCAGAGGTACAAACTACCATACTTGGTCAACCATTTAATCAGTAACAACTCTTTGGGCCAGCAGTAGACGCTGCCCTTGAAAAAATGAAGGACACAGACGGCTAAGTCCATGGGGGCATTAGTCTCCCCAACCACGTGGCTCCTTTCGGCGCTCCTTCTATAGAGGAGCCTCCAAAAGTATGGAAGCGGACACCTCCTCTACATTAAAAACTGCCACAAACACATCCCCCAGTAGAGGGTATTTTAGAGGCGGAAACAACAACAAGGGACGAGGTCGAGGCAATAACAACATTTGCACCTCCCCTGCCACAAAACAGTGACTTACCTCCACTCCCCCCAGACCATTCCACTCCGGTCGGGGGGAGATTAAACCAGTTCCTACCTGTCTGGAACACCATCACAACAGACAATTGGGTAAGACAAATTATCCAGTATGGTTACTGCCTGGAACTCACAACTACCCCCCCCCCACACATACCACCCAAACAGCGTTCTATGTCACCAGACCATCTTACGCTCCTCAAACAAGAGGTTCTCATTGCTTCAAAAGCATGCAATAGAACCAGTTCCCTTAGAACATCAGGGTACAGGGGTATACTCACTCTACTTCCTAATCCCCAAAAAGGACGGGGCTCTAAGACCAATACTCGACCTCAGACCCCTAAATCTGTATATCAACTCAGATCATTTCCATATGATCACTCTTCAACAAGTGCTCCCACTACTGCAACAAGGCGATTTCCTTACCACACTAGACCTCAAGGACGCCTACTTCCACATTCCCATACATCCTGCCCACAGGAAGTATTTAAGGTTTGTGGTGGACGGACAACACTACCGGTTTACAGTCCTTCCATTCGGGGTAACAACCGCACCCAGAGTATTCACAAAATGCTTAGCAGTAGTAGTAGCAGCACATCTCAGACTGCAACAAATTCACGTCTTCCCGTATCTAGACGACTGGCTAATAAAAGCCAACTCATTCAACAAGTGTGTTCTACACAGTCACCAAACCATCCAAATCTTACACAACTTGGGATTCACAATAAACTATCCCAAATCTCATCTCCAACCTTCTCACATTCATCAGTATCTAGGAGACGCCATAAACACCTCCACAGCCCTAGCATATCCCAATCCAGCCAGGATAGCCAATATACAAGCTCTTATCGCAAAATTCCAAATCCAACACTCTCTCCCAGCAAGAGTGTTCATGCAACTCATAGGCATGATGGCGCCATGCATCTTCATTGTGCCTTATGCCAGACTTCAAATGCGCCCCTTGCAAGAATGTTTAGCACATCAGTGGAACCAGGCTCACGGACAACTTACAGATCTGGTGTTGGTGGACAGCCGCACACATCGCTCTCTCAAATGGTGGAACATAACAAACCTGTCCAAAGGGCGGCTGTTCCTAGAGCCTCTTCCACAGATAGTGCTGACAACGGACGCATCGCTCACAGGATGGGGAGCCCATCTCCTCGGCCGCACCACTCAGGGCAAATGGACCACTCAACAGAAAATGCTCCATATCAATTACCTGGAACTGCTAGCAGTGTTCCTAGCACTAAAATCATTCCAACCACATCTCCAGAACAAAACTGTCCTCATCCGGACAGACAACATGACAGCCATGTATTACATACAGAAACCAGGAGGCACACATTCTCTCCAGCTGTCCCAGCTCGCACATAACATTTGGAGATGGGCCATTCCCCAGAAAATATACCTACTTGCAGAACACCTTCCAGGGGTTCACAATCAGATTGCCGATCTGTTAAGTCGACAGACTCAACAGATCCACGAATGGGAACTACATCCCCAAGTCCTATTACCCTTTTTCCAACTATGGGGCCAGCCAGACATAGATCTGTTCGCCACACACGAAAACGCAAAATGCCCAACCTTCGCCACCAGGTTTTCCCACCCGGAGTCAAAGGGCAATGCAATATGGATGAACTGGTCAGGCAGATTTGCGTACGCTTTTCCGCCTCTCCCACTCATTCCATTAGTGGTACGCAAGCTCAGAAAACAGTCTCTGAAACTGATCTTAGTAGCTCCCGCATGGGCACGCCAACCGTGGTTCCCAACACTACTGACCCACCCATCTTCCTTGCACTGCGAACAGGTTTTAGTGTCACGGCTGATCCTTTTCAGGGCCCTGATTGTTCAAAGCTCACCAATGTCAGTGCACTTCATGGCTCTGCGCTTCTGGTGTGGAAAGTTGTAAAAGTAACTGACATCAGCACGCCAAGGTTGTGCCTATATATGTGACGTGGACGTCATAACTGTGCGGACAATGCAGACGACGTGACGCTGAGCCAACCGATGCCACCGCAGTGCTGCGCAGGGGTAGTGCTCATGGAGAAATCTTCCGAATCCAGTCTGACGCCTGGGAAATTCAGGTGAGGAATCTGCAGTTAGATCATGTTTCTACCAGGTAAGGCATTACCGAAGGTAAGTAACTTGTGTGTATGTATGTATATGTATATATATATATATATATTCACTGAAAAAACCATAGGTTTCACACATGTTATAGTTAGCGGAAATTTTACTGATAAAAAACCAATGAAATTCCCCCGTTATAGTTAGTGCAGGCAACTATAACTCACGCGACCGCAATCCTCTGCTGATGCTAATACTGTATTTAGACACTTATTTGCCCATGTCTTCTTCCATACATTTTTAGCTATACAAAGACCGCCCTCATCGCCGCCACCGATGACATCCGAGCCCTGATGGACAATGGAGAAACAGCGGCCCTCATCCTCCTAGACCTCTCCGCGGCATTCGACACGGTCTGCCACCGCACCCTAATACGGCGCCTCAGCAACATCGGAATCCAGGACAAGGCGCTGGAATGGATCATCTCCTTCCTCGACGGAAGAACACAGCGAGTCCGCCTACCACCTTACAAGTCAGAGGCCTCCGAAGTCATCTGCGGCGTCCCCCAAGGATCATCCCTGAGCCCCACCCTCTTCAACGTCTACATGAGCCCCCTCGCGGCCATCGTACGCAAACACCACCTCAGCATCATCTCCTACGCCGACGACACCCAGCTGATCCTCTCCCTGACCAACAACCCCGCCGCCGCCAGAGCCAACCTACACGAAGGGATGAAAGAGGTAGCCGAATGGATGACGACCAGCCGCCTGAAACTGAACTCGGACAAGACGGAGGTCCTCATCCTGGGCTCCTCTCCCTCCGCCTGGGACGACTCCTGGTGGCCTCCCGCCCTGGGCACCGCACCCAAACCGACAGACCATGCACGTAACCTGGGCTTCATCCTGGACTCCTCCCTCTCCATGACCAGGCAAGTCAACAGCGTCTCCTCGGCGTGCTTCAACATCCTACGCATGCTACGGAAGATCTTCTGGTGGATCCCCACAGAGACCAGGAAGACCGTCACCCAGGCCCTCGTCACCAGCCGACTGGACTACGGCAACGCCCTCTACGCCGGGACCACCGCCAAGCTCCAGAAGAGACTCCAGCGGATCCAAAACGCCTCAGCCAGACTCATCCTCGACATCCCACGATCCAGCCACATCTCCGGACATCTGAGAGACCTTCACTGGCTCCCCATCAACAAGAGAATCACCTTCCGCCTCCTCACCCACGCACACAAAGCCCTACACGACCAAGGCCCGAGCTACCTCAACAACCGAGTCAACTTCTACGCTCCCAAACGCCACCTCCGATCAGCCAACCACGCCCTCGCCGCCGTCCCCCGCATCCGCAGAGCAACTACAGGAGGAAGGTCCTTCTCCTACCTGGCCGCCAAGACCTGGAACTCCCTCCCGTCCGACCTGCGCCTGACCCAAGACCACCTCTCCTTCAGGAAGAAGCTGAAGACCTGGCTGTTCGAGCAGTAGCGGCACCCCCCCCCCCCCCCAGCGCCTTGAGACCCTACGGGTATGTAGCGCGCTTTACAAGTGTCACTGATTGATTGATTGATTACATATATTACAAATATTTTTTTTTCATAAAGACACATATGTCATCAGCAGAAGATTGCGGTCGCATGAGTTATAGTTGCCTGCACTAACTATAACGGGGGAATTTCATTGGTCTTTATCAGTAAAATTTCCGCTAACTATAACGTGTGAAACCTATGGTTTTTTCAGTGAATTTGCAAGGTTTTTTAAATGCTAATTCCTAACTATAACGTGTGTGAAACCTATGGTTTTTTCAGTGAATTTGTACGGTTTTTTAAATGCTAAGTTACTTTACGCCATTCGTGGCGTGCGCGCCCACTTAACGCAGTTCGTTCCGTGCGCGCGCGGTGCGCTTCGCGCACCGTGCGCGCACAGTGAGCACGCGGTGCGCTTCGCGCACCGCGCGCCCACTTTACGCAGTTAGTGCCGTGCACGCACGGTGGGCACGCGGTGCGCTACGCGCACCGCGTGCCCACGTTACGCTAGATGGGCCATGTACGCACGATGCGCTTCGCGCACCGTGCGCACATGCAGGACATATGATGCACTTCGTTTTGAAAGGTAATATTTTAATTTTTCGTATATGTTATAAGCCATGCACAAATGGTGCCCTTCGGGCACCATTTGCACACGGGGTGGAGAGAGTGTGGATAATTTTTTTTTATTATTATTTTTTTTTTAAATATTTTAGTTTAACTTATCGTTAATAAGCCATGCACAATAGGTGCCCTTCAGGCACCAATTGCACACGGGGTGGGGAGAGTGTGGATAATTTTTTTTTTTTTATAATTTTTTACCGTACGCGTACGGTAAGCGTAATCGGCGAAATTAGCGAAAAAATAAAAATTCCGTTTTTGGCCTTGGGGGATCTTTGGGGACTCCCTCAACATTGCTATGTGTGTGGGAGCTGTCTAAACAGCCCCTTTACATGTTTTTGTGCTTTATATTTTAAACATCACTCTCAGTGCGAGAGAGAAAATGGCGGCCGCCGCTTCTTGGTTTCGGCCGATTCGAATGTTTACTAAGATCTAAGAGCCAATCAGAATCGCGCTCGCGCACGCCACCGTACGCGTACGGTAAGCGTACCGTAAGCGCACCGTAAGCTGGCTCAGATATATATATTGATTTAAAGGCTATTTTCTCAGAATCTACTGAACAGATTTACACCAAACCTACAAAAGGCACTTCCTTGACCTGAGGACTACCTCTCTGCCAAATTTCTAGTAATTCTGTTCAGCCGTTCGGGCTGTAGCCCTGTCTAAAGGTCCTATGGAAAAATGCATGGGAAAAACGTGTTTTGGGACCCCCCTTTTATCTCAGCCCCCGCTTGACGAATCCCCCCGAGACTTTCAGGGTAGGAGCGGAGCGTAGCGCCCCACCTATTTTGAAAAATTCGCGAGGATTCGTCGACCGGCGCCAAAGTTATTCAAAATAGAATGTTGCAGATTTCCTATGGAAACGTGGTCCTAACTATAACTACCTACTGGCGACCGCCAGTAGGTAATATATATATATATATATATTCTAGTAGCGTAAAGCACTAGGTAGTTATAGTTATGTCTGCTTTTCCATAGAACAAGCGTTTTTTGGTTTGCTAATAACTTTTGCTCCGTTTGACGAATCTTCACAAAACTTTCTCAAAATATCCACCTCGGGTCCGCCTTGGAAAGTTTTGTGGTGATCCTTCCAGCGGGACCAAGTTTTTAAATCTCCCACCAAACAGGAATAAACATAGAAGTCTGCTCTCACCCAGAAGGAGATATAAACATACTCCAGACGGCTGGGAGCATACTTCTGTTCTTTTTTCCCTTGCCTACATTCCTGTGGGCAAGGAAACAGAACACATATTGCTCCTCCCCGGCGAGAGCAAGCAGAAAACAGCTGCTTCCTCTGGGTGGGAGCAATGCCGGCTCCCGCACCATGAGGGGAACTAGTTGGGGGTTGTGGAGGCCCTAGGTCTTCCCCCATTGCCCCCAACGTGTTGTTTTTGGGTGCCTCAGGTGGGCACCGACCTATTATAAAGGGAGGCCCTGTGAAATGGGGTCCCTGGGACCAGAGAAGGCTTGGGGAAGGGGCCTTGTGGTCATTTTCCCCTTATTAAATAACATATGACCCTGGGGGATAGGGTCCCAGGGAGCTATTTTAGACTCTGGGCACCGGGCCCTATGCCCCTCTTCCCTTTTTTTTTTAAATTGAATTTGACCCTAGTGGATAGGGTCCCTGGGGCCCAATAAAGCTTGGGGAGGGGCCCCTGCTGTCCTCCCTTTTTTAATGGAATTTTTTCCTGGGATATAGTCTCAAAGGACTATTACAGCTTGGGGCTGCACACACCCTCCCCTACATGTATATATATGTTTTGGCCCCAGGAAATGGGGTTCTCCAGGGCTCGAAGGCCAACCCTACGCCATGTATGCCAAAGGGTCTGCCTGGCTTGGGGTTGGCAGCCTGCCAGAGGGTCTGACTCCAGGCCAGGCTCTGGCCAATCCCTTGCTGTGCATGCCAACGTGGTGTTGGCTGCATGTGGGGGAGGGGGCAGGAGGGTGTTGGCCACAGGGCCTAACTGCAGGCCTGACCCCGCGGCCAACCCTCGCAGCAGAGTTTTTCACCGTGTGCTGCAGAGCTTTAGCTTTTCATATGGTAGCGATATTACTCAACATTAAAAAAACCCTAGCAATTCACTGAAAAAAACAAAGGTTAAAGTAGCGTTATAGATAGGTGAAATGTTAAGTAACAACATAACGTTTTGAGCTCAAAATACTACAGACGTTCACCAGTCAAGTAACTATAACTCGTGCCCCTAGGTAGCTATAACTCACGATTGTGCTATGCACTGCTAATTACCCCACATATTACATTACTCATGACATCTTCTATTACGTCTTTCATAATATCATTGCAATATTTGCAATGAAGTTATTGATGACTGTGCCTGGCGGGGGTGGGAGTCAAAGTTCTCCTAGGGCACGATTTATAGTTACTTGAGATAACTGTAACTGGTGGATTTATGTGGTTTTTCAGAGTTTAAAGCATTACGTTGTTAACGTTACTTTAACCGTTGGCTTTTTCAGGTGTGTGTACACACACACAAACCTGAAAAAGCCAACATGTGTGGGTGGGTGGGTAGGTGGGTATGGGTGGGTAGGTGGATGGATGGATGTTCATATCCTTAATTGATAGTCACTGTGTCCGAATGTGTTAATTTAATCTTGAAATATAACTATAAACCATAGCGAAGTTGAGAGGAATGTTTGATGTGCTTTTTCGCCTGAAAATAACCATTGCTTCTGTAGGGGTTTGAAGTTTTTGCTGTCATGCCAATTGAAAGCAAAAAGTAGATATGCTTGTATGTTTCTAATGTTTGCTCTTTTTTTTTTTTAGGCTTTTGATAATCTGAGCTTGAGTGATCACTTACTTAGAGCCGTGCTGAATCTTCTACGAAGGGAGGTGTCAGAGCATGGACGTCATTTGCAGCAATATTTCAATCTGTTTGTGATGTATGCCAATTTAGGTATGAAATGTTGCACAGAACTTAATTTTCTTTACTGCTTTTTACGGAGTATAAATGTAAGAGACGCTCTATCTCTACTCTCTGTGTTAATTTGTTCAGCAAATAAGTTATCGCTCTGATGCAATTTACTTGAAATGATTTTGCCCCCAAGGTTTTATTGATATTCATAGATTGAACAGAATAATTAGATAGCAAGATTAGGTAGATAAAATAATTTACATTTCTGTATAATGTTTTTAAATATTAATACATTCTTGAATGTGTTCTTGCATGTTTTTTTTAGCATCTGCAATTGACATTTAGACAGATGTTCATGCTGTCAACTAAGTGCTGGCTTTCTTTGGTCTAGGAGCAACATGTTGATATTTCCCGAGGATACATGGTTTATTGCAAATTCTTTGTAGTCTGTAGTTTTTATTTGGTGGTTGGGTTTGCTTGTATTTTCCTGGATACCAATGTTAACTGGCCATGTATCATTCATGTGGGTTGTAAGTATCCTGCCCACTTAATGAATTAAGTATTCCTACCTTACTCCATCACCCACCCTCCGAGACATATGGATATAGAAAACAAAGTGCTTGATGCTTTTTTTAAGGTGCTACAAATATAATTTCTACATAAGGCATTTTATATATAAAGTTTATGATGCTTTTTTCAAAACTGCTGAGAAAATAATTTCAACAAAGTAATTTATGAAGCTAGTATTTTTCTGCAGAGCCCTAAGGTAGTCCTTAAGTGCAGAACGTTCTTATTAATAAAATGCCAAATTGTCCAATTTGAGATAGTCATTATTTCACAACATCTGAAAGAAACACGTTAGAATTACCCCCAGGCGTCAGACTGGATCCGGAAAGTTTTTTCGTAAGCAGTACCTCTGCGCGTCGGAAGGTGGGGTCTGTCGGCTCCGCGTTCATCATTGGCGTCGTAGTCGCCGGAATGACGTCGGGTAGCTACTTAGAGGTCGCCCTCGCGTGCTGATGTCAGTTCTTTCTTTTTCCGCACCAGCCAGCGCAGATCCGGAGAGAGTGGTACCTCCAGACAATTTTGACTGATCTTTTTGAGCGACTATTTTTTGAGTCTACGACTCCTGGTGTACGTATGGATGCCTGGATTCTAGGCTTGCGTTCCTGTACCTGACTAATGTCTGTTACGGATCCGCACCGCGTGTGCCTCTTTTGCCTGGACCTCGACCCCAAGTCATGCTCCGACTGCCGGGCCATGGCTCCGAAGGCTTTGCGGGAGCAGTCCCGAAAGCTTCTTGAGCATCGGCAGTCGGCTCCGTGCCGTTCGAGGTCCTGGTCACTAGGGAGGTTGAGGGACCAGTCGCGGAGCCATCATTACTCTTCCAAGTCTTCGAAGTTTTCGCACTCTGGGTCAGGTAAGTCGAAGCAAAAAAAGAAGTCGAAGAAACATAGACGTTCTTCGACTTCTCCCCGTCGGTCGGCTGACACGACGAGGGATGCAGGCGGTGCTCCTCCCGCAGCTCCGTGCGCAAAGCCGAAGAGTCGACTCCAGGCTTCCCTCCCTTTCCGGGACCCTGGGGACTCCTGCCCAGCTGTGTAAATTTTACGAGGCGATGCACGCCATCTTAGGCAGCCGGAATCCGCTGGCGTGCCTTCGGGCCCACGGACTCGGTTGGAGGGCCTAGGCCCTCTCCGGCTCTGGCACCACAGACCCCCCCTCGATCCAGGCCTGGATCGGGAACGGCGCCGGTGGACCTTATTACACCTCTACCGGCACTGCAACTAATGCCGTCGTGTCCTCCAGCCCGATGTGGAGCCGGACCGGCGACGCCCGACGACGGATCTGGCGCCGAGAGGGGTTTTTGTGCCCCTGTTCACTCCTGGTCTCCCTTTTCAGCCAGATTGGCAACCAGAGGATGAGGAGGAGGACTGGGAGGGGGGGTCAGGTGACCCTTTGACTGATCAGATAGGATCTGAACAGAACTGGAGAGAGAAACTGGGAGATGCCAATGGTCTTGACACATCCCCTGACCTTGGCATGCTGTCTCCGCCTACCGTGGCTACGGAGGAGGGAGCGTCATACGCAGTGGTGTTGTGTACGGTGGCCGAGGCTCTCAACCTCGAGCTTCCTATGGTGGCGGTCAGGACCAGCCTCCTGACAGAAGTGCTTCAGCCGGCTGCGAGCTCTTCGGAGCCCCTGTTGCCGTTTTAATGAGACCCTTACCGACGTCCTTAAGGGCACCTGGGGATGTCCAGAACACCCTGATGGACATGCCTTTTGATGGCCGTCTCCTTTTTGGCGACTAATCAGACAGCGCTCTAGAGCGTTTCAAGGACTCGCGGGCTGCGGCCAAGTCCTTGGGCCTCTCCAACTGCATTGCGCAGTCTGCTTTTCACCCCTTTCGTGGCTAAGGAAGGGGTGCCCCACTACGTCCCGCCCAGAGCCACAGGCCGCAGCAAGCTTCACCAGTCCACCAACACCCCCTCTGCAGCAGCCTCCAAATCTTCCTAGTCCGACATTTCAGGCCCATCAAACGCCAGTGGGCGGCAGGATCTGCCATCACCTCCCCCACTGGGGCACCATCACATCGGACAGGTGGGTTTTGCAGATAGTCCGAAGGGGCTACTCCCTCCCCTTCGATGCTACCCCTCCAGTCATGCCGCCTCAATACCACTGCATGTCGGAGGATCACTTGGGCCTTCTCCAACAGGAAGTTAAGGCTCTCTTGGCCAAGGGAGCCATCAAGCACGTTCCTGTCTCAGAAGTAGGTGGTGGTTGTTACTCCCACTACTTTCTAGTACCCAAGAAGGACAAGGGCCTGCGTCCTATCTTGGATCTCAGGAACGTCAACCGCTTCCTCCGTAAGGAGAAATTCAAGATGTTGACGCTTGCTCAGGTCTGGTCTGCCCTCGACTCTGGAGACTGGAAGGTAGCGTTGGACTTGCAGGACGCTTATTTTCACATCCCCGTCCTGCCGGCCCACCGGCGTTACCTGCAGTTCACGGTAGGCCACAAGCACTTTCAGTTTACCGTGCTCCCCTTTGGCCTTACCAGCGCCCCTTGGCTATTTACGAAAGTGATGGCGGTGTTCACAGCTCACCTGCGCAGATCGGGGGTTTCAGTCTTCCCCTATCTCGACGACTGGCTATTGAAGGCGTGCTCGCCCCAGGCAGTCGTCTCCCACCTCCAGACTACGGCCAACCTCCTGCATTCGCTGGGGTTCTCCATCAATGTGCTGAAGTCACACCTGATTCCCTCTCAGAAGCTCCTCTACATCGGAGTGGTTCTGGACACGACGCGGTTTCGGGTTTATCCTCCCGAAAAGAGTCTGGGATATTTGGGCTATGATTCCAATCTTTCAGCCTCTATCCCGGGTTTCGGTCAGGATGACCCTGAGGCTGCTGGGCCTCATGGCCTCCTGCATCCTACTGGTCGATCATGCCAGGTGGCATATGCGGGCTCTGCAGTGGGACCTGAAGCTCCAGTGGGCGCAGCATCAGGGGAATCTGTCTAATTGCGTCCAGATCTCAGAGGGCACTGCTCGACAATTGTAGTGGTGGCTCACGAACCAGGATTGGGTCAACGACATAGCTCTCTCCCTTCCCTAACCAGAGCACACAGTGGTGTCTGACGCGTCCCTTCTTGGACGGGGCGGCCACATGGGAGAGGCGGAGATCAGAGTCCTCTGGTCTCCAGCGGAGTCCGGGCTCCATATCAACCTTCTGGAGCTCCGGACAAACGGTCTTGCACAAGGCGTCTCTCCCTCTGTCCGGGGAAGAGTAGTGCAGGTGTTCACGGATAACACTACGGCCATGTGGTACTGCAACAAACAGGGCGGGGTGGGGTTGTGGACCCTATGTCAGGAGGTCCTCCGCCTCTGGACATGGCTGGAACATCACGGCATATCCCTGGTGATTCAACACCTGGCAGGTTCTCTGAACGTCAGGGCGGACAAACTCAGCCGCAGGTGCATGATGGATCACGAATGGCGTCTTCACTCGGAGATGATGCATGGTCTCTTTCGACAGTGGGGAGAGCCTTGGTTAGATCTATTCCCCAGCGAAGAGAACGCGCATTATTAGCAATTCTGCGTGTTGGAATTTCCAAGGCGGCACTCGCTAGGCGACGCTTTTCGTTGCAAGTGGAGTTGCCGTCTGTTGTACGTCTTTCCGCCTATACCACTTCTGCCCAGAGTGCTAAAGAAGATCAGGCGCATCCGGGCCCAAGTCATCCTTGTGGCTCAGGATTGGGCTCAAAGAGTCTGCTGTCTTGAGCTGCTCAACATGGCCATCGATCCTCCGACCCGCCTGCCTCTTCGTCGCAGCAACAGGGGACGGTCCTCCACCCGAACCTGTTCCGCCTTCACCTCCTTGCGTGGAGCTTGAGCAGCGGCAGTTGACTTATTTTGACCTGCCTCCTGAAGTTTGTGATGTAATCTTGGCAGCCAGGCGTCCTTTCACTAAGACAGTATATGCCTGCCAGTGGAACAAGTTTGTGGCATGGTGCACAGCAAAGGCTGTGGATCCCCTTTCTGCCCCTCTTTCTAAGGTTCTCTTGTTTCTTCTTTCGTTAGCCCAGCAGGGCTCTGCTCTGGGCACTATCAAGGGCTATCTTTCAGCTATCTCTGCCTTCCTTCGGCTTCCAGATCAGCAGTTTCTCTTCCAGTCCCCGGTTGTTAATTGTTTCTTGAAAGGCATACCTCATCTCTTTCCTCCTATTCCCATCGTTATGTCTCAGTGGGACTTGAATCTAGTCCTATCCTATTTAATGTGCGCTCCCTTTGAGCCGCTTCACAACTGTCCTTTGAGGCTTCTGACGCTTAGAACTTCATTCCTGGTAGCCATCACGTCTGCCAGAAGAGTGAGTGAGCTCCAGGCCCTTTCCTCCAAGCCTCCTTTCCTGTCTGTCCTTCCGGACAAGGTGGTTCTCAGGACTCATCCATACTTCCTTCCCAAGGTTGTCACTGCCTTTCACATTGGGCAGACCATCACTTTGCCCACCTTCTTTCCGCATCCTTCGAAAGAGGAGAGGCTCCACCGTCTGGACCCAAAACATGCGCTTTTCTTTTACCTGGATCGCACCAAACGGTACCAGGTGGATGACCAGCTCTTTGTTGGCTCCGTGGGCGCCAAGAGAGGTCGGGCCGTGCTCTAGCGGACTATATCCCGATGGGTCGTTTTGTGTATCAAAGCCTGTTATTCACTGGCAAAGAGGGAGCCTCCAGTGGGGCTGCGCGCCCATTCCACCAGTGCGACAGCAGCAACTACTGCTTTGGGATGAGGAGTTCCTCTGAATGACATCTGTCAGGCAGCTACGTGGGCTTTGTTGCACACATTTACGAAACACTACTGCCTTGACAGTCAGGTTCTGTTCTCCAGGACTTTCTGGTGTGAACTTGGTTGGTATTGCAGGAGTTTCTATTCTACAGTAAGGAATCTATAACTAACGTGTTTCTTTCAGATGAACAAGTTACTTACCTTCGGTAACGATATATCTGTAAGAAACATTAGTTAGTTATAGATTCCTTACCGCCCCACCCATCCTCCCTGTTCTACGAACTGATTTCTAGGGTTAAGGATATCCTAGGGTAATTCTAAGGTGAGGAATCTATAACTAACTAATGTTTCTTACAGATATATCGTTACCGAAGGTAAGTAACTTGTTCTTTAAGCCAGATTTAAAGTGCCTTGTGCTGTCTCAAAGCGTGTGTGTGTGTGTGTGTGTGTGTGTGTTTATACACACACACACACACACACACACACCCACACAAAAGAGGCAGAGAACTCCGGGTAGTTCTCAAGTTTAGGTGGAAAGCAGCTCCTGTAAAGAGCACTCTCAGCACCAGCAACACTCTTAATCTGCTCACCTCAAGGGTATTTTTTTGATAGATATATATGTGGTCTAATGGGAAGGGCTATATAATGCACCTGGTTAATGGCGCCAAACTAGATTGACGTAGGCTGAAACGCGTCTCTCCTTGTGCTGGGGATTGAGGGCGACCTGAATCAATAAATGGATGCCGAATCCTGAACCACTTTGTGTTTGTGCATTCTTCCACAGAGTTTCTGTGGGAGCTGGATGCTTTTTTCATTCATATATATATATATATATATATATATATCTCCATCCATCCATCCTCTGGGTGGTTCTAATTAGGTAATCTGTTCCGTAGGAAAAGCATTGTTTGTGTAGCTAATAACTTTGGCCCCGTTTGACAAATCGCCACAAAACTTTCCAAAAAGGTGCTACTTTTTGACTAGTTTGTGCAGTGAAAGTTTCGGAATGGTGCATGAAGCGGGGGCTGAGAAAGAGAGTGGTCCCCCCAAAAAAAGCAAAATCCCCATTTCCATAGACTCATTTAGACAAGGCTACAGCAAGAACTACTGAACGGAATAACACCAAATTTGGCAAAAAGCTAGATCGTGGTATGCAGATTGCGCTTCAGTCGTTTTTGAGAAATTCGGGTTGAAAGATTTAGATATCTGGACAGTTGATGTTCAGATCTGCTCTGATTGGCCAATTTAAGGAGGACTAGTCAATCCTGATTGGTTGGTTTCAACCTGAACAATATGTTGTGGCAGCCATTACATGACTGGGACTTGGTCAATGAGACCTGTGAATGAATTAAATTGGCTGGCCATATGATAGACAACATGCTGTGGCAGCCGTTAGAGGACAGTGGGACATGGACCCCATTGAAATGCATTGTAGTGAATAGCAAGTTTTGAGGCTCACAAAAAGGAGCTAATGGTGATAACAGATTTTAGTTACAATATAAATCATTTGTTGGTGATACCATACTAATTTTAGGAATTGTTTGCTGTGTTCTAAGGTGATTATACCCTGTCAAAAATGCTGACCAACTCCTGGGATTTCATGAATCATGTAGGGATGAAGCTTCAGTGGGGTGTTTGGGTGTTACACCCCACACTTGTCTCTGTTTTGAAGGTCTTAAAACATGGGTGTTTTACAATATACTGTTTCAAGTACCCCTTACAATCTACATTCCTTTCTCTTTCCACTGGCCCTTACGCCCCCGTCATGCGCTGCTTCCAACATAATGATTAACCTGAAAAGCCAGTGTGATTGTTAGAAAATCTGAAGCTCACTCACCCCTAGCCTTACTGACCAAGCTGATTTACTCAGAGGTTACGGAAAGTACTCTAGAAGCTAAAATGAAAGCGTAATTTCTGTAAAATAAATTCACACTGCCATTTTCAGGCATGTGAAAATAAAGTCTGACATTCTCAGTAAAACATGTATTTCCAACAGAAGACGTCTGTCAGTTGACTCCCCTGTGTTTTACAGCAGCCTCTCCAAGTGTTGTAAAGAATAACAAAAGCCCTAACAGTCTTACTTATGGCAAAAGTGTGGCACACCTGAAGGTTAAAGGGATGTTATAGTTAGGTGAAAATGTCACGTCAAACATACCATTTGAAACTAACAAAACTACTGAAATTCAGAGGGTAAATAGCTCTTACAGGCCCAGACAGAATGAAGTTACTCCAATTGCAAGGGCTCAGAGGTGCAGGTCTAGGACAATACATATGACTGTGATCATAAGATCAGAATAAAACTGGTCAATCTAGATCATTAGCGGTCTCTGTGTTGGGTCACCAACTATTCACCACATCAACAAGAAAGTGTGTTCTTCAAACGTGCTGGCTTAAAATAAACAGTAAATGTGCCCAAACACTATGATTTCTCACTTGGATATTCACTTGAAATATTTTGGAATTGCAGTAATGTTTTCCTCAACTGTCATTTTTCCGTTGTCGGCCCATACATTTTTGAGAGGTATTCCCCATCACTGTTCCCATTGCCTTCTCTGCCGTTCACTTTTCTTTGGTATTTCTTATCCCTTCAATTCACTTTTCTGCCTTAGGACTCCACACGTTTATAGCTTTTGAGGTTCATCTTTTTCTTTTGATTTCATTTTACTTACAACTGACAGTCTTAGAACACGGTATACATAATTCAGTGACATCATGCTGAAACCACAATCCTGCACATAAATCTCAAAGCCTGTTAAAATGAGTGCACCATTTGCCCCAGACCTTGTGGTGCTATTTGGGGCGATCTCTTGCCAGGTAAATGCTTTCTTCACCTTTGGCACTGCGATCCATGCCTCTAAACCATTAATCAAAAGAAAATTTAGAGTCAGAGTTTCAAACTCTTACAATATCTTGTTTTGACAGAACAGGTCCAATCCCCACCAAAGTTCGACTCGACCCTCCCCCCCCCCCCCCCTATGCACAGCTATACTGCACACAATTCTCCTCCTCTGAGGAAGATCTAAATTAATACTTAAACGATGTAACTCTAGCTTGGCTCTGTGATGAACACCGGGAGTACTCCAGCCACCCTATAACCGAAGACAAACTAAAAGAAGCCATTAGGTCCCTCCCAAATAACAAAGCCCCAGGGACAGAAAGCTCCTGGGTGAATTTTATAAAGATTATTGGTTATTCCCTATCCAACAGCAATGTACTCTGAAGCATATGAGGATGGGTCCTACCGCTAACATTAAGGGAGGCACTACTAGTCACACTACTTAAACCAGATAAGGACCCAACTCGGTGTGACTCCTACTGTCCACTGACCCTTATTAACTCTGATGCCAGAAGTTGGTTCTACCGGACTAGTCTGGATTCATTCCAACACGTTCAACAACACAAAACCTACGTACCATCTTTGCATTGTTCCACCAACTGCACCCAGACGTACCCGCAGATGTCGCCCTACTGGACACAGCTAAAGCATTTGACTCACTAGAATGGCTATTCATGATATCTGAAAGAAACACATAGTGATAGATACCTTACCTTAGAATTACCCCCAGTTGTCAAACTGGATCCGGAAAGTTTTCATCAGCAGTACCCCTGCGCGTCGGTAGGTCGCGTCCTGCGGCTCCGCGACCGTCGTTGGTGTCGTGGTCGCCGAGATGACGTCCCGGGTGCTACTTAGACGCCACCCACGCGCGCTGACATCAGTTCTTATTTTTTCCCGCGCCGGGAAGCGCAGGTACCCCCAGTCATTTTTTGACTGACTTTTTGAGGCTTTTTGTCTCTATTTTTTCATCGAGTTTTCGACTCCTGGTGCAGTTAGGATGCCCGGTTTTAAGTCCTGCGAGGACTGTCACTGCATGATGTCGGTGACAGATCTGCGCCGAGTGTGTCTTTTCTGCCTGGGGCGCTACCCCAAGTCGTGCCCCGACTGGCGAGCCATGGCGCCGAAGTCTTTGTGGGAGCAGTCCCGAAAGCTGCTGGAGGCCCAATAGTCGGCTCCGCACCGTTCGAGGTCCCGGTGCCGTGGGAGGTTGAGGGACCGTGTACAGAGTCATCATCATTGATCTTCGGGATGCAAGTCTTCGCACTCTGGGTCAGATAAGGTGAAGCACAAGTCGAAGAAACGTCCTCGTTCTCCGACTTACCTTCGCCGGTCACGCGATGCGGCTGAGGGTGCGGGTGGTGCCTCCTCCGCGGCTCCGGCGGAGCCTGTGGTGTCGCCGCTGGCCTACCCGCCCTTTCCGGGTCCGTTGGTGACTCCGGCCCAGATACAGGAGTTCCTGTCGGCCATGACTCGCCTCTTTGGGCCGTCGGGTCCCGCTGGTGCGCCTTTGGGCCCCGCGGTCCCGACTGGGGGTCCTCGCGTTCCATCGTCACCGGCCCCGGCGTCGCTGCCGGCTCCGTCCCCAGCGCCACAGGACCCCCATGGATCCAGGCCTGGATCCGGGTTGACGCCGGTTGACCTCGTAACAACTCCACCGTCGATCGATGCCATTCTCGACGTTACTCGGAGATTTCTTTCCCCATGTCCCTGCTCCTTATTTTAGGCCTGTGGAACGGCCTGAGGAAGAAGGGGAGGACTGGAAGGGGTCTGAGGACCCTTTCATTGCTGATTCCGAGTCTGAACAGGACTGGGCAGAGGAGTTGGGGGAAGCCAGTGGTCTGGATACCTCATCAGACCTTGGCATGCTTTCTCCTCCTACCGTGGCTACGGAGGAGGGCGCTAGTTATGCTGTGGTGTGGCATAGGGCGGCCGAGGCTCCACACCTCATGCTCCCTCCTGTGGCCGTCAGGACTAACCTCCTGACAGAAGTGCTTCAGCCAGCAGCTACTTCAGCAGAGCCGCTGCTACCCTTCAACGACGCACTTTCCGACGTTCTTTTGGGCACCTGGTCCAGGCCCACCACAGGGGCTCCTGTGGATAGGAGAGTGGCCAGACGCCATCGCCCGGCCCTGGGTGACCCCATTTTCCTCTCCCAACACCCCACTCCGAGAGCTTGGTTGTTGAAGCCTCTGCTTCCCCAACCGCCTTCCCTTCCGCACCACCGGATAGGGAATCCAAGCAACTGGATCAGTTTGAAAAGAAGATTTTTTTTCTTCTGCCAGTTCTGCGCTGCCGTCCGTGAACACCGCATGCCACTTGGGCCATTACTCCCACTCTCGCAGATGCTGCCTCGGTGTCCGGAGGAGGCCCGGGCAGCTCTCTCCCAGGCTGTTGCTGAGGGGAGAGACACAGCTAAGTTCATGATTCGTTGTGGCCTAGACACGGCCGACTCACTGGGCAGGACGATTGCAACGAGGGTGGCGGTCAGACGCCATGCCTGGTTGAGGACAACTGGATTTTCGGGGCATGTCCAAAGCACACTTCTGGACATGCCCTTTGATGGCCGTCGCCTCTTCAGCGACAAAGCAGACGGCGCGTTGGAGTGGTTTAAGGACTCATGGGCTACGGCCAAGTCCTTGGGGCTCTCTGCAGTCGACCCTACTCCGCCTTCTGCTTTTCGCTCCTTTCGTGGCACCAGAAGGGGCGCCCACAGCGTTCGCAACAGAGCCACAAGCCTGCGCAGCAACTATCCCAGCGCGGACGTGGGTTCCGCCGTGGTGGAGCAAGGGGCCAGCAGGGGGGGGTGGTCAGTACACCTCCACCCTGGACACACCTGCCTCCAAACCTTCCTAGTCCAAACTTTCAGGCTCATCAAACGCCAGTGGGCGGCAGGCTTCGCCATCACCTCCCCCACTGGCGCACCATCACATCGGACAGGTGGGTTTTAGAGATAGTCTGAAGGGGCTACTCCCTCCCCTTCGAGACTACCCCTCCAGCCATGCCACCTCGGTACCACCGCATGTCGGGGGATCACTGGGTGCTTCTTCAGCAGGAAGTTGCGGCCCTCTGGGCCAAGGGGGCCATCGAGCGCGATCCACGCCAGAAGTAGGTCGTGGTTGTTATTCCCACTACTTTCTGGTGCCAAAGAAGGACAAGGGCCTGCGTCCTATTTTAGACCTCCGGAACGTCAATCTCTTCCTCTGCAAAGAGAAGTTCAAGATGCTCACTTTGGCTCAGGTCTTGTCTGTTCTCGATCTACAAGACTGGATGGTAGCGCTGGACTTGCAGGATGCTTACTTCCACATCCCAGTCCTGCGGGCCCACCGGCGTTACCTGCGGTTCACGGTAGGCCACAAGCACTTTCAGTTCACCGTGCTCCTTTTTGGCCTTGCCAGCGCCCCTCGGGTGTTCACAAAAGTGATGGCGGTGGTCGCAGGTCATCTGCGCAGATCAGGGGTTTCAGTTTTCCCCTATCTCGACGACTGGTTGTTGAAGGCGTGCTCGCCCCAGACAGTTGTCTCCCACCTCCAAACTACAGCCGAACTCCTGCATTTGCTGTGGTTCTCCATCAACGTGCCAAAGTCGCACCTGATTCCCTCTCAGAAGCTCCTCTTCATCTGAGCGGTAATGGACACGGCGCAGTTTCTGGTCTATCCTCCCGAACAGCTAGTCTGGGATATTCGGCCTCTGATTCCGATCTTTCAGCCCTTGTCCCGGGTTTCGGTCAGGGTGACCCTGAGGCTGCTGGGCCTCATGGCCTCCTGCATCCTGCTGATCGATCATGGCAGATGGCATATGCGGGCTCTGCAGTGGGACCTGAAGTTCCACTGGGCGCAGCATCAGGGGAACCTGTCCGATCACGTCCAGATCTCGGAGGGCACTACACGACAGTTGCAGTGGTGGCTTACGAACCGACATTGGGTCGACGGTAGATCCCTCTCCCTTCCCCAACCGGAGTTTACAGTAGTGACGGATGCGTCCCTCCTGGGATGGGGCGGCCACATGGGAGAGGCAGAGATCAGACGCCTCTGGTCTCCGGCGTAGTCCAAGCTCCATATCAACCTTCTGGAGCTTCGGGCGATCCGACTTGCACTGAAGGCATTCCTTCCCTCTGTCAAGGAGAGAGTAGTGCAGGTGTTCACAGACAACACCACCGCCATGTGGTACTGCAACAAGCAAGGCGGGGTGGGGTCGTCGACCCTCCGTCAGGAGGCTCTGCGCCTTTGGACATGGCTGGAACATCAGGGCGTTTTCCTGGTGATTCAACACCTGACAGGTTCTCTGAACCCCAGGGCGGAGGAACTCAGCCACAGGTGCATGATGGATCACGAATGGCGTCTTCACTCGGAGGTGGTGCAAGGTCTATTTCAGTATTGGGGAGAGCCTTGGTTAGATCTATTCGCCACTGAAGAGAATGCGCAATGTCATCAGTTCTGAGTGTTGGCATTTCCAAGGCAGCACTCGCTCAGCGACGCTTTACGTCGCAAGTGGAGTTGCTGTCTGTTTTACGCCTTTCCGCCTATACCATTTCTGCCCAAAGTGCTGAAGATGATCAGGCGCGACCGAGCACAAGTCATTCTTGTGGCCCCAGGCTGGGCTTGAAGAGTATTGTATCCCGAGCTACTCAGTATGAGCATTGATCCTCCGATCCGACTGCGTCTTTGGGAGGATCTTCTGTCGTAGCAGCTGGGGACGGTTCTCCACCTAAACCTGTCCAGCCTCCATTTCTTTCCGTGGAGATTAAGCGCCGGCAGTTGATTCCTTTCGACTTGCCTCCTGAAGTTTCTGATGTCATTCTGGCAGCCAGGCGTCCTTCCACTAAAGTGGTATACGCCTGCAGGAGGAAAAAAATGGTGGCATGGCTCATAGCAAAATCTGTGGATCCCCTTTCTGCCCCTCTTTCTGAGGTCCTTTTGTTTATTCTTTCTTTGGCCCGGCAGGGCTCTGCTCTGGGCACTATCAAAAGTTATCTTTCTGCCATTTCGGCCTTTCTCAGGCTTCCTGATCAGCCCTCTCTCTTCTAGTCCCCGGTTGTAAATAGATTTCTCAGTCATTACACACCTTTTCCTCCTTTTCCGTTTGTGATGCCACAGTGGGACTTGAATCTGGTTCTTACTTATCTTATGTGTGCTCCTTTCGAGGCCCCTTCACAACTGTCCTCTTTGTCTCTTGACCTTGAAAACTGCCTTCCTGGTTGCCATCACCTTCTCCAGGCTCTTTTTTGTAAACCTCCTTTTTGTAAACCTCCTTTTCTGTCGGTCCATCCGGACAAGGTTGTGCTCAATCCCCGTCCTTCCTTTATGCCAAATGTTGTTACGGCCTTTCACATTGGGCAGACCTCAGTACCTCAGATAAGGTAACGAACACACTGTTCCAGTACTGAGATATCACTCGACAATCCCAGATAACATGAAAGAAGTCTCTCTTTTTACTATATTGTAAACATTTGGAGACCTACTATGACCTGTGTGCCACAACCTCTCATGATGTAGTAAGCACAGTGTAGGAATTCAAGTTGCATGAAAGGGAGTTTAGTTGATATAACAGTTTTTATGTGGGACTATTTTTGCCTCTTGCATTTCACAATCGCCCAATGTTGCGGACCAATTTACCCATCCTCTAAGATGAGCAATTCGGTTCAGTTCACTAAATAATCAAGTTTTATAGATGTGTGAGATCCCTTCCCTGTGTCCAAAGAACTCTTTACCACTTTGACCTCTAAGGAGTTAAATTGTACAACCTCCCTAGATCTTACCAATGGGCATCTAGGGCATAACTCAACTAGAGATGATAGTAGAATTGTGACCTATTAATATCAAAGTATTCTTGGAGTCCCAAAAAGGATTTCAGGCAGTTTCCTAACCAGACAGGTCTAAGTTTGAAGATGCTGATGTGGTCCAATTTCCCAAAGCCTGATAATTATGTACAATGTTTGTAAGGTACCCACCCATGAAGGTGTCTCAAGCATTGGCATACTGTTGCATCATGTTTATTCAAGTGCCTCACACCAGCTTTGCAGTACTATGCCTGATAGTCTTCTTGCTGCAGATTCTTCGCCTTTGGATTTATTTCCGGCGTCAGACTGGATCTGGAATCTTTTCAACTGTACCTCTGTGCAACTGTAGGTGGTGCCACACAGCTCAATACTGATGCAATTTTGCTTCAGAGGTGATGTTTGGGACCTACACAGGCGTCACTCCTGCATGCTAACGTCTGTTCCTTTCTTTCCTCGCCACCAGACGCTAGTCAACAGTACTCTTATCTCTCTGAGACGTGTACCTCTTAATTTCCACTATAAAAATTCACAGTGTGCAAGGGAATGTCTCCCTCCAAAACTGCAGGTTTTAGGACCTGCCGGAACTGTTGTAAATAAATGTCTGTAACAAATCCAGGTCAACAGTGCCTGTGGTCGATTCATGAATGTAAGGTCAGCATCGACTGCATCAGTGAATCCTTAGGCCACCTGAAACTGGCCGAAAATCTGTATCGCCAAGCAGAAGAAGATCCTGCGATGAACCTTGGCCAAATCGAAGGTTTGGCCCTGGTATTTTCGCGTTCCAGAGGTCAGTCTTCGTCGACATCTTAATCGTCTGGTAAGTGAAAAAGAAACATAAGAAATTAAACCAGAACTCGGGGGTGGGGGGAACCTTTCACCACTGGCATTCACCTGAGAAGGCGTAAGGTTGGCACCATAGCTCTCTGTCTCACTTCACCACTTCAGTAAGCCAGTCACAATGTCTTTGGCTTGGATTCTGCCTTCACCTCTGGTGTGACGATCCACGGTGGTGCCTGGAACTTTGATATCGGCGCTGAATCCATCGACTCAGGGTGAGGAGATACCAATAGTACTCTCCAACGTAAAGTCTGCGCCGGTACTACCTCGACCAATGCCACGCCTGTCCTTGTTGATTTGCCACTTCTACAAGAAAAATCGCACTTACTACACTACCTTTTCAGTACAGACTTGGACAGCAATTAGGAGGCAGATGATCAGTTCGCTCAGCCTTATACTGAGGTCAATTGGTACGACAATTTGCACGACGCCAGCAGTTCCGAATCCTCTTCTGAATCTACTTCTCCTCCCTTAGCCCAGCCACAGAGGACTCCACCTTCCATGCCATGGTGATGTGTAGGGCGGCTGAAGTTCTTGCCCTTCAGCTCCCCAATGTGTTGATGGAAGTTCTCCAGTCGAAGCAAACATCTTCGGAACCCCATCTGCCATTTAATAAGGCACTTGCAGATATCTTGTTGGGTGGCTGGGAAAAGTGTTGCTTTGGCCCTTCAGTCAACTGGCATGTAGCTAGATGCCATTGTCCTGCCCCAGGTTACCCTGCGGTACTGTCGCAACAACCTTCCCACAAAAGTTTGGTTGTGCAGTAATCCACCTGCGGGTCTCATCTCAGTACTTTCCTGACTACTCCCCCGAAAGGGAATCAAAGCGAGTAGAAATGTTGGGGAAGCAAGCTTTTTCTTCTACTGGCCTGTCTCTCCTCTCAGTAAATGGCTGCTGTCTTCTGGGATGCTACTCCGATGCCCTTTGAGACTCTTTGACTCAAGTCCTCCTTGGTGTCCCAGATGACCTCCGACCTGTCCTTTCCCCGGCCATTCAGGGCAGTTGGGATGCGGCCAAGATCACAGTTACATGTGAATTGGACCCTACTGATTCCATCGGGCGGACCATTGACAACAGTGTTTCCATTCCCCGGCACATTTTGCTGTTATCCACTGTTTTTCCAGGTGGCATCCAATCATCTCTCATGGACATGCTGTTCGATTGAACTTGCCTGTTTGGGGATGAGGCTGATTCTGTTCGATAGCACACTTTCTAATGGATACTAGCCACAGATTCCTCATCGACCCTCCCATCCTCTCCATTCTGTGCACTGAACTCTATCCATTAATATGCTCCCAAGTCTAGAAATCTTCATTTGTAGAGTTGAGACACCATTTTGCATTTGGGGCTCTGCAATTGATTGCATTAACAATCCCAAAAGCACACCACATGGATATTGAGGTATTTAAAACTTTCGATCAAGTTTGATCTTCATTCTAGGTCTAGGGTGTCTCTTGGTGAAGACCAATGTAAGCTTTGGCGAGTTAACTTTAAGGCTATTGTCTTTGTTTTAGAGCTCGAGGGTGCGCATTAAATGGGTACCAGTGTATTGCTGGTTACTCATGTAAAGAAGGATATTGTGAACATATAATTTGATGCAGTCTTCTTTCCTGCTGTTCCCCAAATTCCCCTAGACCTGTGCATCTCATCTAATCCAGGCTGCCAGTGGCTTGACTGCCAGAGCAAAGAATAAGGGGAATAGAAGCCACCCTTGCCTGGTGGACCTGCTGATTAGGAATGGCTTGGAAAGGATTCCATTCACTTTGCCTTGTGCACAGGGCCGTGCATAAAGGATTTTAACATATGATTTGAATCTGGGGCCTAATCCTACCTGGGTCAACACTCAAGACCAGAAGAACCAATCAAATGCCTTCTCAAGGTCAATAAAAAGGAGGGCCGTGGGATCCCTAAGACTTGGAGCATGTACCATAGTGAGACCACATGTGGCAATATGTGAGCCCTGGTTCTCAATGTGATGTCAATGGCCAGCCTGAACAAAGTCGATTCAGGAATAGGTCTTGTACGCTGCTGAGGTGTTCATGTATTCTTTGGGCAGGGGTTTCCAAACTTTCCAGAAATTCCTAAGACAGGTGCCTAGACTGTAAGTGCAGATACAGCTTGATGTTTTTGCCCTGGTGGTGTAACTATTCTAACAACTAAACGTATAAAAGTCTCCACCCATTATTGTGAGACACTGCAGAAGGGCACCCAACAGTGTTTTCCCAATCATTGTGGGGTGAAGTTTGATGCTTGATACGTTGTACTGTCTGAATTCCAGTGTTCCGGATATTACTATATATCTACATAGCAGGTCTACCTGTAATTTGGCTGTGTGTAGTGGAAAGGGTTTATGTAGAGGAATGGTGTTGCCCCTAGATTACTTGGTGTTGGATATAGTTGGGTGTTGGCAAGGGACACCCAATTATATCCAAATCTCCTCGGAAAGGAGCACCTCGCTCTGAAGTCGCATGTCTCTTATAATAGCAGCGTCACTGGAGCATGGTTCTTGACATAAGGGAAGGAAAATATCTCTCCATCTCTGAACTCAGTGCAATCCCCCTACATCTTTTAGCCAAACCTCTAAACATAGAAAGGAGATGTTGCTAATGATCAACATAGCTTTCATGTAGTAGACCAATTTAAGTCGGATTATAATAGTTCTCTTCTCTAAAAATTGTGAGACGGCTCTAGCCTCAGGAGCACCAGCCATCCATTATGGTTGCCTCTGGCAGAAGCCAAATCATTCACGCACACTTCTACACATCTTAAGGATGAAAATCATACAAAGAAACTCAATACATGCTAGCCTAGACAACATTACTAGCCTGTCAAGAGATCACATATTTTGCCAATGTAGTGCTCTTTCATCAGTGGCCCATTCCCATGCAGCCTCAGTTTTGTCAAAGAAAAGGGAGCAGGAGTTATTTATTAAATGTTCATGGCCTTCAGCTTAACTACATCAAATGACTTGCTTTACTTTTGAACTTGACTTGTATTGTATTGTACAGGAAATAGTAGGATGCAGGAGGATTGAAATTTAAGATCAAGAGTCACTCTTGTCTCCCTGCAAATCTCATCCCAGGCTTTATCATTCGGGATGTATGAAATCATCAGGTGCGGTGTAGCCTGGACAAAGGCCACTGTGAATGTCTTGTGTGCCCTCTCAATAATAAAACATGCTGAAGGTTTGACACTTTCTAGGGCATTTGTCGAGTCCAACAGGTTAGAGACCATTGACTTAAGCTCAAGGGCAGTGTCTTCTAGTTTGGATTTATGACCCACTGTTTCAGCACCTTTGTCAACAGCATTTTATAGCTCCTGTAGTAGGGCAACATCAGTTCCACCTCGCCATTCTTTTTCTACAGGACTAAGCGGGAGGATTGGATCGCTTGAAGAATGATTTCAGTGGATGATGCTTCGGAAGACTTGCAGTTGTCGCTTGTTGATTCATTATGCCTGTGTGATTTAATGTATCTGTCCATTTCAGGGCTTGAAAAATCCCAAAAATGGTACTAGTCCTGCAGGTCTAGTACCTTGAAAAATCTCCTCGACCTAACTGCAACCTACTTGACCTCCGTCTCTGAAAGCGGAGCAAATGTGACAAGTTAACAAGATTTAAAGGCATCTTTATTGCTCATTTTCTTTGTGAGCAATATAAATGCCTTTAAATCTTGTTATCTTGTCACATTTGCTCCGTTTTTAAAGACAGAGGACAAAAGTTGTGTGTTTTTCTACTCGCCAGAAAGGGCGAGTAGGACCTAAACATAGCTCGTCCTCATTAATTCTACCTCGCAAATGCGAGCGGGCGAGTGGATTTGTCGAGCTCTGCATTTTTGTCTGAGTAGCAGGGACTGCCCGCTATTTCCCTGTCCTGATCCAGGCCTACAGTTGCTGCCAGTATACTTTAAATCTCCTCAGATACAGTGTGGAGTCGAGGCAAGCGCCCACTCCCAACAATATATCCGACAGTGGATAACTTGTCTCCCTTCAGTGGCCCCAGGCCACCTGTTCCTGGCGCGAGCCCCTGACTAGTGTTACATCGTTGCAATCCTTGCCATGAACACATGCCAGTTATGTGCCAGAAGCACCCCTCCGAGGGATGGTAGCAATCCATGTCTTTGGATCCCTGGTGCGCCAGCCTTGAGTCAGCAGAGCTCCTGTAATCCCAGCAAATGCTCTACATGGTTTCCAGGCTCCTTCCTCAGGGTGCCTACCTTTAGATCACTCATTTTGATCAGGCAGAGGCCTCCACTAGGCACTCCCCTATGACCCAGGGGTCCAGCGACTATCTAACTCCCTCATTCACCCCACCAAGAACTGAAGGGGGTCTGGAAGCATCTCTGTCCATGTGCGTTGCGGAGGAGAGGAGGTGACAGGCACCACCTGCCAAAGAAGGAGCCTCTGTACTTTACCCTGTTCGCTCCGCCACCGCTGGGGTTTGCACACTTCCAAGCTGGTTGGAGCGGCACTGAAGGGAGGAGGCACACCCTGCCTCCTTGTCCACAGAGTGTCTGGTTTCAGTGCCAGCTTCCTTTACTCTGGCCTGATCTGGGCCGTGCCCACAATCTTGTCTCCATTAGGCCAACCTGGTGCAAAGGATTACCCCCCGCCCCCCAGTTTCATCATTGAACATGCCACTTTTCAACCCATCTAGCTTGTGCTGATTTATGTTTCTTTAAGGAATTAATGATGTAGGTGAGCTCAGCACTCCCTTAAGCTGGCATGCTAAAATGTTTGCATGGTAGTTGTCCAAAGTCTATAAATATTTATAGAGGATACATGTTGTGAGAAGTTGGCCTGGTATATGCTGTCCACTAGTTAAAGTGGGCACCTTGGACCGGTCCAAACAACCCTTATTGATGATTAGGTTAAAGACAACCTTTATTGAAAGCTATCCTAGTGGTAGCTATGTAGAGCAGCCTTCAGGCTAAGTCTCAAAGGAATGTAAAGCAGCTTGGTTTACCAGATTAGAACCTCCTGAATGACCAAATGAAAGGAGAACCACACAAGGAATATGTAAAATATATGTATTTATTACTAAACACTCTCTACTAATCTCTTTATGAGATTAGAGAACAAAGCACACAATATTAAATCACTAGAACATCAGTAAGTAGCACAATGCACAGCGGGCTCCAGGGGGAGACCGAACTATATACTAAGAAAGTGGTATAACAACCACGACGTGACTAGACACAGTGCCTAGAGCACGTAGAATCGCTGGGACCCCAAGGAACCACCCAAGGTAGTGACACAGGGGACCCACGGAGGACGGGTGCGGTGTGTGAACACAGGCGCGAGCACCGTACAACTCTATGGGAAAGTCGCGGTTGGAATTTTAAAGATTGAGGACAATTCGGAGAGGACTTTAAGGAAACCCAGTTAAACATAGAAGGTTCTAAGGCCAGCACCCTTGAGAGTAACGAGATACCCGTGTTACCTATCCCAGAGGAACCGGGTGCATAGGGGTCAAGTGATGTCGGAAACCTTCGTAGTTTTCAATGGCGTGATGCGGAAAAGTGCTGCTGCTGTGAAGATGAAGTGTCTGGTGTGATCCAAGCCTGGATCGGAGATGAGAAGAACCTGATAGCAGAGGGGACAGAGTCTGGGTCACATCGCAGTGACCAGGGGCACGATAGACGAATGCCCACCGATGTCGGGTGTTTGAGGTGAGAAGAGGTGAAGCTTGGCTCTGCAACCACGGGGACCAGGAGACGTCGACGACGACCAAAGTCCGGAGGTGAGCTGTCCCACGAAGGATGTCGAGTGCTGGGGGGGGGGGGGTCAGTGTCCGGATTGAACACCAACAAACCTTGGCAACTGCAACCCACGCGGGCAGAGGAAAGATGCTTCGGTGAGGACCAACAAGGTCCTGGGGACTCTCCAAGCTATGAAGAGTCGGGGCACGTCTGGAGCAACCAGGGAAGCCCACGGAAAGTCAAAGTTACCTTCACAGGGACCCACAGGTCAACGGACCAGGGATCGCGATGGAACCTCGAGCTGAATCACAAAATACCTGCCCACGGAACACTTGTAAGAGTGTAGGCTGTAAATCTTTGGTGGAATTACTGCTCGGGGTCAGGACTACAAGTAGCCCAAAGCACAGCCTCAGAGACCGCCAAAAAGCATATGCTGCTGCAAATGTACATGGTGCACAGGTGTTCGGGTTGCACAGTCCCCACGAGGGATACGGGCCTCAGAATTGCTGAGAGCACAGATCAACCTCAGGAACCCACCTACTGTGTTGCAGAAATCTTTGGAGTCCTCAGGAGCTGCAAACCGGTCAGATGCGTTTCAGGTGTCTGCCTTGCAAGGGAGTAACTCCTTTACTCCAAGGGAGATTCTTCAGTCATCCAGCGTCTTACAGATCGTCAAAGTACTTGATTTCTGTAGCTAAGTTTAGTCCAGGTAAAATCTAAAGTCCAGTAGTCAGGGGTTCCTACTTTATACCCATGGAAGTGGTGGGACAAACTCTGGGGACCCACCGATTGGAGGGTCAGGATAGAAGGGTGGCTACACCCATGTTCTTTGTCCAGTTTCGCGCCAGAGCAGGAGCAAATGGCTCCTGCAACCGGTTTGAGCTGGACTATGCACAGGGACACCAAATGTGCCCCCAGTGCAGACATATGAGCACTCTAAGTGCACCCACCCAGCCCCAATACACTAATGCCTGTCTGGGAGGTGGTTACCCCTTCCTGTGACAGGAAGCCTATTGTCAAGCCTTCCCCTGCTCGAGCTTGGCTCAGCAGCAGGAGGGCAGACTCGTGTCTGTGGCTGGCAGCATCCATTTTGTGATGCCCAGGTCGAGAAAGCCGGTCCCGGTTAGCCCGGTATCTCATTTGCCCCTCTAGGAGGGTGGAATCATACCTGCCCCGCCAGTTACTGGCGGGGAGGTATGATTCTAAGCCAAACACCATAGATTCTATGCAGCCTTTTTAAAGTTAGCATTTACCGTGAGGTTATAATGCACATAAGTATATATGGTTGGCTGCATCACAAACAACCCCGCAAAATAGTTTCCTAAGGCTGCAGAGGGGCTCTGCTCATGCAGGTGCACCCTCTCACATAAAATGCAGCACCCTGCCTTCAGGATTGATAAGGCCTGCCATAGGGGTGACTAATATGTTTATATGTGCAGTGATATAGGATAGATATAGTGAACCTATATCTAAGTAAGGGGTGCATGCACCACCTTACACCGACTGTTGTAGCAGACCTGTGGTGTCATTTTGAATGGTCTCCCAGGGGTGGCATAATACATCCTGCAGACTCTGGAAGGCCTCTGGTGTACCTATGACCTGGGAACATGGTATACCATATACTAGGGACTGATAAGGGTACCCCGGAATCCAATCTGGAGTGTACCTAAAGTACATGCAATCAATTTAGAGGGGAAAGAAGCTAGACTGGGGTCCTGGATAGCAGGATCCCAGTCAGTCTATGTCGAAAACAGTGAAACATCAGCAAAAAGTGGGGGTAACTGTAAGAAGCAGATCCTACTCTCCTTCTCATGTTTAAGTGTTTGCATAGACCTATTTCATCGTAGCGGGATTCATTAGCTGTCTAACGTACATAGTTGAGGTTCATAGGAGAATCGTGCATTTTTCGGTCCTCCATAAAATATTCATGCTTACTTGATATGTTGGTTGTGGTTAAATGTTCGAAAAATACATTCCTAGCATAACTTGAATTGTTGCATCATGGGAGACTAGGCCCATGACTGACGCTGTTCCACCCATGAATTGCAGACCAAGCTAAGCTAATAAGCCTTTGCAATTTGATAGCACGTTTATCTGGAAACCCCTTATGGCGTGTATTGGTATTGTGCTTATGAATTATTTGTGCCCCACTACTAAGGTCATATTACAGTGAGAGTTTAGTGAAGGAAGAGCTTTAAATAGTACAATTGGCAGTGAATGTGTTTCAGCTATAAAAGCCTCCCATTGGAGCAAGGTAAGTGGGCATTCAGAAGAATATCTAAGTGTTTATCTTGGATGGCACATAGACAGGCTTCCCAAAGTATAATTAAAAAAGATATACAATGTTAATCTATTAATGAGAAAGTTTTTTTGGGGCGGGGTTCCACTGGTATATTGCCAGCTTTGTATTATCCTTATGTAAATATTGACTGGAGAACTATGCAAACTATACAAATTTTGATCGTCTTGATTATGATGTGGGTGAAAGAGCTGAGCCATGCAAAATGCCAAGAAAAGCATAGGCAAGCGATACATGCTTTCAAGCAGACCTAAACAAATCTTGTTAAGGGCTTATTGTAATACAGCAAAACTGAGCCCTGAAAACCTGCATTGGATGGAGATAGGTTAGCAAAACTAAACCATCAAACATTCAACATTTTTGGTATAGTCTCTTGTAATACCTCAGTAGTTGAACATTGTGCACTCAGTAGATGGAAGTTTTTGGTTTTTCCATTCCCGATATTGACAATAAAATGATTCCAGTGCTTGTAGCTTGTCATGAGATGCACACTTGGTCCTTCATAGCATTTCACCAACTTAAAAGAAAGGGCCACTGCTCCATTTCCCACTTTAATACCTTATGCAGCACACACCTCTTGGGGTTGTCAAACACCATCAAACTAAAACAATGATCTGGCATGCAAGTACTAGTGATTATCAGCGGCTGAGATTTATTCAGGCATACTTATGGTGCCTGGGTACCCTGCTCCGGAGAACCTGGTTATTTATTCACTGTTACGTTTAGGCCTGATTATGTGTCTATTCCTTACAAATTCTGTGTATCCACTTGTTTAGATGGCTTTGACAGAAGTTGTTTTCTACTCATGTAGCTTAACTTTAAGAGATGTAATGAACTCTGTAGTTTCTAGCCAAACAATGTTTCAGTCTGTGAAATTCCCTAGAGTTAAGTTCATTCCTGGTCATGGGGAAGATGCTTTCAGAGAGGATATAAACTTCGATGCATGGCATGAAGGTTAAGCATATAAAAACAGTTCTAGTGGCAATAAGAGAGATTATTCTCTCCAGTTGAAGCTGTACTAGATTGTATAACACTGCGGTGGGGGGTGACATAGCACATGATGGTCGTAGTCTTGAGCCTGTTGGCAACACTTTAATTACAGGCAAATCATTGAACTCCTATTTCCAAACAAATATGAAGTTTAGGGTTATGTAATGCAATAGAGACCATCTGCTTATTTTGAGGATGGAAATTAATAAGTTAAATCTGTTTGGTTCCTAGTCATAAAATAAACGAACAGGGATAATGTCCTGATTATTTTCTAATAATCTTTACTTTTAGACCAGCCTTCCTCGTTACTATCCTTAAGCGCAAGATGAGTCCCCTCAATAAGAGACCTGTGATTCACTTGCCACCTACACTAAAAAATGTTGTTTTATTTTAACCTTGCCATTTTTATTTGGGTGTAGATATAGAATTGCAGTCAACAGCCACACATGATAGTAATGACTGAAAAGACCCTGCAAGGCAACAGCAAGTGGGGTTGCTCAGGTTAGCGGACAGTCTGTGACGAGGAAAGTTAGACGCAATATAATGAAGATTACCAATGTGTAATCGGGACAGTACCTCCTCGTCACAATGTTTACACATAAAGAAGTTGCTTTGGAAGGTTTCAATCAGTGACAAAACACAGAGTCACATTACCGTCATACAAGATTTTAAGTGATCCCCAAATCTATCAGAGGTAGGCACACAAAACCATGAAACTGCAGAAAGACAAGCGCAAAGAAAGTGAAATAAAAAGACAAATACACTCAATCTCTTGCATCACGTATTCACAGCCTGACGGCCTTACTCCACTGTAGGATGATTCTGATATTTGCAAGAAATAATTGCCCTTTACTGGAAAAGCAGGAAATAACTTTGTATCGTTTAGCAAAAAGAGAGGTGTCCTGGAAGGTGTCCTGGAACAGAGGCAATGAAGAGGGAAAGCATGAATGTAAAAGGTTAAAGCTGTCTGTAGAAGTAAAGAAAAGTCTGTATTGCTTAAAATAATGGAGCAGCTTATCGGAAATGAAGAATGCAATAAAAACATTATGCTGGGATAATTTTTAAAACTATACAAAAAAGGGGGTGGATGGAATGCTTGAATTAACCTTATCCACTGGTATTCTCATCATTATTTTGCACACTATGCCACCATAGCTTGAGTGATGGATGGAATCCTTGAATTAATCTGAGCCTCTAGTAATTACTCAGGCTGCATTCCAGTCCATCATTGTTTTTCACAGCATGCCCCCTCAGTTTGGACCCACTCATATGCAAATCAGTCTTGACCCTGCTTCAGTGGGAATAGTCTAGCCCAAACTGCCAGGCCAGGTCCTCACTCAACCGGCACACAAGCAACCCAAGTCCGATTTCTCCCTTGTTAGGGCTCATCATTCAAGTATAGATTGGTTCGGATTGGACTGATCCTACTAGTGCAGGGCCACGACTGATCTGCATATGGCTGTGCCCAAACAGTTGGCATGGTGGACAAAATAACAATAGGCTGGAATGCTACCTTGAGCAGTTACCTGTGGTTAGACTATTTGCAAGCATCCTCCCATTACCTTTTAAGTGCATCATTTTCAAATTGCAGCCAGCTGGAGAAGTACATAATTTTTACAAATCTGTATTATTTGTTTGCATAAAGCTTTTCATAACTTGCCTCCTATACCCAAGTGTATATTCATTTTTTTTTATTAATTCTTTTTTCATTTCCTGTAAAGGTATGGCAGAAAAGACTCAACTTCTTAAGTTGAATGTGCCAGCTACATTCATGCTAGTTGCTCTGGATGAAGGCCCTGGTCCTCCAATCAAATACCAGTATGCTGAGTTGGGAAAGTTGTACACTGTGGTGTCACAACTTATTCGCTGTTGCGATGTATCATCGCGTATGCAGTCTTCTATTAATGGTATGGTGTAAAGTAATTTTGTTTTAAGCACGTTTTATATTGCAAATGTTTAAATGCTACCTACGATTGAATGGCTATGCTTGTCAGCAATTTGAGCTGCAATGTAATTCAAAAGCTGGTTTTCCTTCAGTAACTGTTTATGCTGTGATACAGGAAGGAGGAGAAACGTTGGAGGAAAAAACCTCAATGGAATGCTTTAATCATACATGCTCTTGCTAGCTACTTTAGAGGAAAACTTTTTATTTAATCAGAACACCATTTAATACTCACTAGAGTATTGATCACATTTCCATTTTCTAAACTCAAGTGTAAAGCCCAACCTTCCTCAACTAATGGCACTTTCCCTTGATTGCATCCTTAATCTAGGAGCTAAACAGTGCTTTCTACTGGATTCCTCTCCATCTGCTTTAGTTAGTGAGTCATTGATGAGCAGGTCTGTCTCAAATTGAGCACAAATTACTTTAGACTTCCTCTAGCTTGTTGCATTAGGTATATCATTTCTAGATCTAAGCCATCCCCTTGCACATTACAATTCAATTCTGTGCTTGGTCATAAAGAAAATCCAACCTGTGCAACATTTGTTGACCTTTAGAATTACCTCTGTTGTGCCAACTACCACTATTATTGGAACGTCTCATAACTGAAGACCTGACAATAATTGAGATGGTGCAATCAACCTCCTCCCAGAAAGCACGGATCTCAGGTCAGATCCAAACAAGAAGTTTGAAGATAGCCCTTTCTGCAGCACACCTCACATCTCTTCCTGCAGCACGTCCAACACAATTTGAAGCCAGTTGGGTGTGTCGTACTTGGTGTAAGTATTTAAAATTGAATAACTTATCCCTGAAGTTGAGTGAATTGTTCTACAAACATGTTGCCATTGTATGTCGATAGTAATGACTTCACTGCTGTGTCCCACTTGCCCTACTCTTTACACTATTGTCCTTCTTGCTGTCCAGCATAGATTTACAGAGTCTCAAGCTCAATCTTCCCCGACTGTTCATATCCATGGCCTTGACTTAGGTGTCTAAAATGGTAGACACTGTAAACAAAAAACGTCTGAATGTCACACTCAACTCCTCTTTAAGTAAAAAATACAAGAAAATGTCCATTAACCCTACTTAGTCCCTCTTATTAAACTCCCAAAGGTCAGAATTTTTTTATTTTCATTAAAATCTTCTATCTGATTAGTGCTCTTCCTGTGTAATAATATACAGGCTTCTGGTTCAAAAGAATCTGAAACTTTTCAGAGCAACTACTCTTGCGCCCTGATAGGTGGTGCCATTTCCTCCCCCTGGATCCAGCGCTGTCCCTGAAAGTGACGACTCAGAGCCATATATAGGTACTAGCTCTGCACGCCGATGTCAGTTCCTTTCCCTAAAGTCCACAGGGTTCCAACCGTGTGGTGACTGCAGGAAAAAATGTCGATCACTAATCCATAGGATGTCTGTATTTGATGTCCAAGGTTTAGACATGGCCCCAGATCTTGCAATAAATGTGTTGTGATGCATCCAAAGGCCCTGAGGGTGTAAAAGTCAAAGATGAACATAGCTGAACACAAGAAATGAAGCTGGTGATCCCTAAAGCAGCAGACCCATTTCAGTTCCCACTCCCACTCAACGTTGCTGTCCTGAGGTAGACACAAGTTACGGTGCAAACCGAAGAAGTCCAAGAGGGACTCCTCACCATCTCATCTCTCTTTCTTGGGAGTCTGATCCAATGTTGGGGTTGAACTAAAATTGAACTTGCTTGTCTATTGCTTTACAAAACAAGGGTTCAAACAATACTGCTCTTTTCAACAGCCATCTTTTCATGCCTCCTGTTTCCTTTGCAAAAGCTAATTGGTTGAGAACCGGCAAATTACCAAGTATCCTTGTTGATAATGCAACAAACTTTGAGCATGGACTTCCAAGAAGGCAACTGAATGCATCCATGAGGAGCTCCCTGTGCCCCTTCAACATTCCCCCCACAAAGTGCTGGAAATAAGCTGACTGAAAATGCAGCATGAATAGGTGATGCCGATTAAGTATGTGCCCAAGGGGGTTATACTGCTGACAACCACAGTCTGCTATTGATTCCCCCTACTTCTCCCCCAGGCCTGCATACCAGTAGAGCCTAGAAGCTGTGCTTTGCTGCTTACAGGTTAGGCATGCACGCAGAGGGCTGTGACTGCTACAATCCGGCAGACTCTCCTTAGAACCCTGTGTTGTTGCATTGCATTGCATTCCTAGGCAGCACACTTAAATATGGAAGCTGCCGTCCATTTTTCTACATCCCTATTCCATCTGCTATGCAGTAGGCGTTCAGGGAATCGCTACTGCTGCACAGTGTCTCGTCGAGTGACTCCCAAAGCCAAGTCTAAACACATCCTCCAGTCCTTGATACCCTCTTGGTTGATTAGTGCGCTATACAAATCAACATAACATATTAACGGGGCAATCATGGTTGCCGCGATTTAGAACAGCTCCACGCGGCCACCCTAAATCTGATACAATTCTGCAACTACCCTACAACAGAATCACTGCCATCCTAAGAGCCACAGTTCGATAAGTACCCGCAGCACTACTGGACAGTTTCAGCGACCTGGACGCCCTCAGAGTTGCCGCGTGAGAGAGGTGGCCCGCAGAGACTACTTGGCTAGGCTGCATGGTTAGAGCGGTTGCTCGTGGCAGAGTGGGACAGTGATGCATTTGGCTGGGCGAGGTGCAGGGAGCGCAGTATAAGGTGACGGGGGGCCCTCCTGTGGATTTGGCGACTTCCCCCAGTGCCGCTTCTGCCCAGCGAGAGACACGCCTGGCCAACGGAGACAACTGCCGGTTCTGGTGATGGCCCTGAAGTTAAGATTGCGCTGTGCCCGCAGCGAATAGGCATAGACTGAGGGGGCTGCACTGTGTTGGGCAGCTCCCCGGGAGTGTCCCCGGATGCCACATGCAACTTTGGCAGCACAGAACCACAGTAGGAGGGGAAACAAATCTGATGATAGGGAGTGCTGGGCCCTGGGGGAAACTGGCATGGTAACACAGGGAGCGAATACCAGGCCAAGCCACAAGGAGGCTGATGACCAGAAAATATATTCCCACCCACTCTCCGATCCAGGGGAAGCGCCCTGGCCGAGACGAAGACGAGTCCCTGGAGCCTTTCAAGTTGTGTTGGCCCCGATTAATGGTGGCAGGGTGCCCCAGTACCGAGAGAGAGACAGACCCTGGGGCCCCACCAGAACACAGGGTGGACAAACGAAAGCGGGGGCCGTACATGAGGTAGCGCCTCTTGGGCTCCATGTTAACCTACTTGCCTCTCCTCAGTGTCCGAGGAGAATGTCTCAGAGACCCTCATAGCGCACCATGCCTTGTGCAGTGGTGTCAGGCGGGCCCTGGTTCCCTGGGGGCACCTAAATCATGCCCAGAGCACAGCTAAATGGCTCTTGGAGCCATCACCAAATGAAGTAAAGGGGTGGTGTGATCTCACTGCTCGGCACAAGAACACAGCAATATTGCACCCTATTAGGGGGCTACATGGAGGGTGGGTTCATCACTCGTGGAGACAGCCAAACCAGGTTTCGGTGCAGTCTGTAGCAGTGTGGGCCTCCACCCTAATTATTCCATGTTCCACCCTGAATTCACATCCAGAGTTGGTAGCTCCGAAGCATTGACGTTACTGGTGATCTGAAGACCTGACTGCACGTGCCACCCCACAGGGACGTGGTGGGGGCTGGGTGGGTCAATGGAAGAGCCAGATGTGCTAAGAGGTGAAGACCACACCCTTGTCCAACCGTGCAATTTGGCTAAGAACAAAGCACCACCTGGCACCAAACAAAGCACCCTAAACAAATATACTCAACCAAACGTGCCCTCTGCCATGTCAGGAGCAGGCAATCATGACGATACCGGAAAGTGCTGCCATCACGAGATGTCCTTGATGCCAATGTAGGTGCTGTGGGCTCAGAGGTCACATTGCTCCGCCAGGACATGCAAAATACAGTGGAGGGGATCACTGAGGCAGAAGCAGGTGTCTCAGGTGGAGGATTCAATCACATCCCTGAAACAAAATATGTCCAAGCTTACCTTCGTGACCAGGGACCTGGCAGCACGAGTGGAAGACACGGAGGGAAGGGAACACAGTAAAAACGTGCGATTCATTGGATTTCCCTGGTGTGAGGGTTCCTCAGTGGAGCGGGTTTTAGATCACTGCTCCAAGAGTTGCTGCTGTCGGGAGCCCTCTCTCCCTGCTTTGTGGTAGAATGGGCCCGTAGGGCTCTGTTGTGACACCCTCCCCGGGTGCCAGGTCCAGACTGAGAGAGAGAGAGAGAGAGAGAGATATATATTTATATATTTATTTCTCAAGTTTAGGTGGAAAGCAGCTCCTGTACAGAGCACTCTCAACGCCAGCAACACTCTAGATCTGCTCACCTCAAATGTCTGCTTTTCTATCAAAGTCTTAAAGCATAGGATTAGCACAGTGCTATCCTCGCCGAGATAGAAATGGACAAAGTCTTATGCCATTTCTTCAGCAAAGTCTTTAAGCACAGGACTAGCACAGTGCTGTGCTTGCCGAGCTGTAAAATGACAAAAGCCATTTACCACTCCAGGCACAGTATTACTGTGTCAGGGGTTGATTTTACTCATTTCAGGTTGGCTTGGTTGGTATTTTACCAATTCAAAGCTGTAATACTGTGCCTGGAGTGGTAAATGGCTTTTGTCATTTTACAGCCCGGCAAGGACAGCACTGTGCTAGTCCTATGCTACACATATACACACACACACCCAACCATCCTTGAACATGCCCGGCTACAGGAGAAACTCTTGTGGCAATTGCATACCACAATGATCTTTCTAGACTACACCAGGCTGGTGCAGCAACAGGGTCAGTCCTGCCTAGCAGCACCTCCGCAAGTTAAACATTCAGTATATGCTCCTATATCTCGCAAAACTCAGTGATTATACCAATCGCAGACACTCTTCTTTGATTCACCTGAGGAGGTGTTCCGGTGGACTGATGAAAGTATTCATGTTAAGCCTCACATCCCCTCCGCGCATAGACTCCGAGTCCTCTCAGGGCGACAGAGAGGTCCTCCCACAAGTTGGTTATTATTAGGGGGCAACTCCAAACCACATGAACAAAATCTGCACCCACAAAGTTGCATCTGAGGTATCGCAGATTATTAGTACACATCATCATGATCAATCTGTGTGATGTTAGTTGGTGAGTGTGTGTGTGTTTTTGTGTGAACTATGTATGTACAGTAGGATGTACATAAGTGTGTGCTACATGTTGGTCTGGCCACCCAGGAATCCATTTTATTTTCCTGCACTTCAGTGGTATTTAAGGTGGAGGTTGTAGAGAGCCCAAATAGCAATATGAATTGCATGCCTAATTTAATAGATACTTCTAGCCGCAGATTCCTTAGCTAAGAATTATTCCCAGCCGTCAGACTGGATCTCGAATTTATTTGTGAGCAGTACCCCTGCATGCCAGTAGGTGGCATAGTTTGGCTCCGCATGCCATCCTCCAGCTCCACATGCAATGGTCCGCGCTGGATGTGGCGTGCACGGTGCCTATATAGATGCCACCCCAGAGCGCTGATATCCGTTCTTTTCTTTCCGCACCAGTCCGCGTAGATCCTGAGAGAGCTACCCCCAGTCAATTTTTGACTTGCCCTTTTTCAAACTTTTGTCGCAGTTTGTTTAGATCTTTTTCCTGGTGTGGCGAGGATGTCTACTAGGAATGCTGGCTTCAATCTCTGCAGCTCCATGCTCCCCAAGGCCTTAAGGAAGCAGTCCCTCAAGCTCCTTACCGCTTGACGTGCGACATCGCAACGGTCTGAATTCTGGTCGAGTTGAAGATTCCAAATCAGAAGTGGAACCATTGGTCTTCGTCTCACAGTCCAAGTCGTTTGGGCGTTTTGATTAAGTCCCATAAGAAGGAAAAGAGTAAGAAATCAAAAATGTCTTCAACTTGACGCTCCCTCATCTTGTCGTAAGACTGTGACGGATAGGGTGATCATTGGAGGCCTGATTTCGTGGTTGAGCCTGCGCCTGGCAGCGCCTCCCTCAGTTTCCAGGAGCCAGAGCAACCCCTGCCCAACTTGGCAAATTTTATGAGGCCATGCACCGTATATTTGGGAAGCCCCTCCCCACTGGAGCGCTTTTGGACCCCACAGGGTTTGGAGGGACCACTACTGATTTTCTGCTGGCGGGTCCACCCCCGTTGCCAGTCTGGACCCTTGGATCCAGGGATGGATCCGGACCAGCGCAAGTTTTACCATCTCGACCTTCCCTGGTGCTGGTCCTGCTGTCGACATACGCGGCGCCAGCCCCATTCTCATCACTGACTCAGACACTGAGCCGCAGGGACATCATCCAACGCTGCTGTCAACTCAAGCCATACCCTCCAGACTGGAGCCTGAGCCCTATTCCTATGGGCTAGAACTTGCGGAATATTGGGAGGGGCCACTGGACACTGAAGAATACCAGCCCTTAGACCACAGCATGAACTGGTGTGGGGAATTGGATGTTGCCAGTGGACTGAACTCCTCCCCAGAAATTGGTATGGCTCCTCCTCCTACCATGGCTATGGAGGAGGGATCTTGTTTTTCTGTGGTGGTGCGAAGGGCGGCCGAGGTCCTGGACCCTAACCTGTCCTGAGTGACATTCAAGACTAACATCTTGACAGAGGTACTTCATCCGGGAGTTATCCCCTCAGAACTTCTTCTCCTATTTAATGAAGGCTTTATAGACGTCCTGCTTGGGACCTGTTCCAAGCCAAGCGGCTCCTGTGAATAGGAAAACTGCACGCCTACCATCACCGATGAGAGAGATGCAGCCAAGTTCATGATCAGATGTGGGCTTGTCACGATTATAAAACTTGTTTAATATCACTTTATTTTAAATGAGGGCTGGGCCATCGTGGGTCAAATCAGGAGGGAGAATGGTGAGCACTGCCTTCAGAGAATATGTGGATTTGGCCGGCCGTCTCAGGACGGCCAAACCCACATGCACAGTGAAGCTGTCTCCAACCCAGCTGCGTTGCTGGATAGGAGAGAGCAGGCAGAGACTCTCAGTCTCCCTGGGAGCACAAATCCTCCGCACTCAGGCCAATCCTGACGCTGCTCTCTTGCATCAGAGCAGCACCATGATTGGCCGCAGGGGAGGCTGGGAGCCTCTGCCTGCCGCAAAGAAGAAATAGAAGAGCTGCGTTTTGGCAGGCGCGATGCGGCAGTTAAGTTCTCCTTTTATTTTTTTATTTTACTACTTTCGTTGCCCCCCATCCCCCCTACGCCTCTCCACTCCGATGGAACACCACCCGCTACTGATGGGCATGGATGCTTTTGATTGTAAGTGCACTGGGTCCCTGCTAACCATGCCTTAGTGCCAGTGCTCTTTCCCTAAAATGATACAAATGTTGATTATAACCCAATTGGCAAGAACTTTAGCCCTCTTGTAAGACCCTGGTAAATGGTACTCCTGGTACCAAGGGAATTGGTACTAAAGGGGGTATCTAAGGGCTGCAGCGTGCATTATGCCACCCAAAGAGACCCACACACAAACTGCATGCAGACTGCCATAGCAGGATGTGTGAAATGGTGCAAGGCATTCTGAAAACACGACATTGCACATACCCTGTGTGCAATGCCCACAAAATGCATGTACTGTAAGTAAGTCACCCCTATAGCAGGTCTTTAGAGCCCTAGGGCAGGATGCATTATAGTACATGTGAGGGCACATCTGCATGGGCAGATTTGCCCCTGTGATGCCTAGTTCCATTGCTAGTCATTGCAAGTGTTCATGAAGCCATTCTAAGAGCATGTACTGGGCACTGGTCATTACGAGTTACCCAGCTACATGAATGCTTCACTGAAAGAAATGGTGTTTGGTATCAAACACCTCGTCTTAATAAATGTGCACTGATGCCAGTATCAGATTTGAGGACATGTACCCAGAGGGCACCTTAAAGGTGGCCCCTGTAACCCTACTAATCTCTTAGTGTTTTGGCTGACTGATATCCTCCAGACTGCCACCACAGATGAGTTTTCGACCCTCTGCAAGGAAGAGCCCATGCTCTCAGAGGTAAGAAACAATGGCTGTTGTCACCTCCTCCAGCAGGATGGTGAGCAATTTAGCGTATCAAGGCTAGAGTCTTCATGCGTCTTCCGCCTTTGTCATGCAACCCAGCTTCCACCCATACCTGGGGAATGACACCCCTTGGGGCCCATTTGGCACCAGAGCAGGCTGGAAATTAGATATTCAGCATGCGTTTTCACTCATAGGCTAGTCAGACCCTTCAGGTGGGCTACCTGAAGTGAACAGCCAAAGAAGGGTTTTACCAGGTTGGTCTTGGTGAAATAGAGACTTCTGGGTGAGGGTTATTCCCACTCGCTACTGGAAGGGGTTATATATGGGGTGTTGTCAACCTAGTGGTGGTTAGCCCATTGGCTACTACTATATACTCTGCTAAATGCCCCTAAATTTAGTATTAAGGTGTGAGAGTAAAGACTTTGTACCCTCCATCATGGGAAGGCTAGTGAAGGTGTTCACTGACAACACCACTGTGTTGTGATACTGCAGCAAATAGGGCAAGATGGGGCCGTCGTTCCTTTGTATAGAGGCCCTGTGGCTATAGACATGGCTGGAACGTCGGGGCATATCCTTGGTGGTTCAACAGCTGGTTGGTTCTCTGAGCGCTAGGGTGGACAAACTCAGCCAAAGATTCCTCGCGGATCACAAATGGCTTCTCTACCCAGAGGTGGCGCAAGGTAACTTTTAGCAGAGGAGAGGGCCTTCGTTAGATCTATTTTCCTCTGCCGAGAACACACATTGATAGCAGTTTTGCTTGCTGGAGTTTTCACAGGCGGCTGTACCTCGGAGACTCATTTCGTCTAGAGTGGAGCTCAGGCCTCATGTACGCCTTTCCACCTACACCACTTTTGCCCAGAGTTCTCAAGAAGATCAGGAATGACCGGACCCAAGTCATCCTTGTGGCTCCATATTGGGCATGGAGAGTTTGGTATCCTGAGCTGCTGAGCATTGCAATTGATCCTTAGATCAGGCTGCCCCTTCGGGAGGATCTTCTGTCACAGCAGCAGAGGAGGGTTCTCCACCTAAACCTATGCACGCTCCGCCGCCTTACGTGGAGATTGAGCAACGGCAGTTGACAGCTTTCGACCTTCCTTCTGAAGTATGTCACGTCATTCAGGCAACCAGGCATCACTCCAAGACGGTTCACGCCTGCCATTGGAAAACATTTGTGGCGTAGTGTGCAGAAAAAAATACTGATCCTCTTTCTGCCCCTCCTTCTGAAGTCTTGCTCTTCATTCTTTCCCTTGCCCAGCAGGGCTCTGCTCTGGGCACTCTTAAGTGCAGTCTGTCTGCTTTTTCTACCTTCTTGTGGCAATTTGACTAACCTTCATTGTTCAAGTCCCCTAATTTACATTAATTTCTAAAGGGTCTTGTTCATCTTTTCCCTCCTTCCCCATTTATCATGCCTCAGTGGGACCTTAATCAGGTCTTAACATTCTTAATGTTTGCTCCTTTCGAGCCTGTCCACAATTGTCCAATCAGGCTTCTGACATTGAAAGCAGCCTTCCTTGTGGCAATTACATCTGCCCACTGAGTGAGTGAGCTGTAGGCCTTATCATTTATGCTGCCTTACCTTTCTGTCTATCCTGACAAACTGGTGCATCGCACAAGGGCCTCCTGTAGGAAGGTGGATATCTGACTATGGTTACCCCCAACTTTTTGCCTAGTGTCTAGCTGGTTTTTCGACTTAGCTGGCCTGAGATCCTGCCATTCAGGGTCTCAGGCTGTCTGCTCTCTCTTTAAAATGGACTCCATGTACCCTAGGTACATACCCAATTGGTAAGGATCACCTTATTGGACCCTGTACAGTGTACCCTAGGTACCCAGGGCATAGGTGTACCCTAGGCCTCCCAGGGGAGGCAGCATGTATTATGCCACCCCTGGTCTGGCCTTCCAATCAGACACAACTGGCTGATCACTCAGCTGGGGCAAGGTCGTGTAATCACCCCTTGCTTAGATATAGTATACCTATATCTACCCTTAAAATAGACACATGTGTACCTATCAGCCACTCCTATGGCGGGCCTTAACAATCCTGGAGGCAGAGTGCTTGGTAACATATGAGATGGTGCTCTAGCATGAGCTGAGCCTGTCTGCAGCTTTCGGAACCATGTCCTTATAGCTGTTCTATGATATAGCCTACCATATACTCTTAAAGTGCCTTATAATCTTAAACGGTTATGGTAACTATGGTTTGGCTTTATCAAAACATGTCGTGTAAGGTGTCTAACACTGTGGAATAATACCCCCATCCCATTTCTGGTGATGAGGATATTATTCCCCCCTTCTAGAGGGAGAGACATGTTAAAATCCTACTTTGCTGTTTAACTCTGACCAAAGCCTCAGCATCACAAAATGGATGCTGCTGCCACAGACACGAGTCTGACCTCCTGCAGCTGGGAGCCCTCCCAGCCAGGGAGGCCTGGACAATAGGTTTCCTGCTATTAGTGTATTGGGGCAGGGAGGGCTAAAAGGAATGAGACACTGCCTGGGGCACACAAGGTGTCCCATGCATAGTCCAGTTCAAACCGGCGCTGGGGCACTCCAGACCCAGCTCTGGCGCGAAACTGGACAAAGGAAAGGGGGTGTAGCCACTCCCCTTCCTGGTCCTACCCATAGGAGGGACCTTGCAGGTAGCCCAGCCCACTAGCCCAGTATATCAGTAGGTAGCTGAGCCCTGCTAAATTAGATTAACCTGAATCTGCAACTTGTACAGAAACTCTGGACCTTCGACATTCGACCTCAGGAAGAAGACTGAAGAAATCTCCCTTGTGGCCAAGGAGTGACCACCCTGGGCAACCAGGCACCATCCAGCGACCGCTGCTTTGCTTTGCGACTGATCCTATGAGGGACAACTGCAGAGACTGACCAGCGCCGAGACTTCCAGACACCTCTGACCCAGATCCACATCTCCAGCGAAGCCGAGACCCGTGGAGGCGACGAGGGACGTGGGACCGGCGACTTGGGAAAAAGTGGCTAGTAACTGACTAGCGCGACTTCCGAGGCTCCCTCGAGGCTGTGCTTGGGGAATTGAGAAGCCCCACTCCCGAGCACCATCTGCAAAGAAGACCAGCTCCCCACACTTCACGTGTTCTGCGTGGTGCCCTTCTGCCCCTGTGTTGCTCGACGTGTTGTCCAGTTGCTGGCCCGTTGGCTAGTGACCTCTGCGACGACGAACCTTTGTTTTCAACTTGCTGGTCCGGCTCCTCCAGACTGGCACCCGCTCCTCTGTGAAAGAGAAGCACCCCAGACCTTCCTGGTCTGCACCAGAAGCAAGTCCTCCATCCTGCGTGGGTTCCGCTTGCCAAGGCTTGCTGGGTCCTGACTCGACTCCAACGCTGCCGACAGCAAGAGCCTTCGTGGGACAGCTCACCTCCTGGTCCTGGTCGTCCTCGACGCCTCCTGGTACCCGTGGCTGCTGCGACAAGCTTCACCTCTTCACCTGCATCTTCACGACATCGCCTGGTTCCTTCCCGGCTCCTGGCTGGTGACCTAGACTCTGTCCCTTCTGCTTGCAGGTTCCTTCCTTCTCGATCCCATCCTTGGGATCCACCGGACACTCTTCACTGACTGCCTGTCAGCAACTTTCCTTCAGGCATCCATAGGAGTCGACGACGACAACCCGACGCAAGTTCACACCGATGCACCCGCAGCCCGTGGGCTAGGTAACTTGAGCATTTCGGTGCTCACAAGGGTATTGACTATCCAAGGGTCTAGTTTCCAAGTCTCGACTTCCTAGCTATACCAGAAGTGTCCTAAAACTGTTAATTTCTAATAACTTATATTTCTATCGACTTTTACGCATTACGCGTGAGTGTTTCCACTCTGCACCTGAATCCCGTGGGCCTCCCACTTCCTAACCTTTGGTAGTATAGTGTAGCCCCAGCGATTCCCTAGGCCTAGGCCTATCCTGTGTTCGTGACAGTGGTCCTTATACCACTTACTTAGTATATGGTTTGCGTGGCCCCTATGGCCTAACTGTATTACTTACCTGTGTGACTTAATGTATGCTTAAATAAGACTGTGTTGTACTTACCTCGAATCTCATAAAGAGTGCGGAGGGTTTGACTAGAATAAATATTCTATTTTTATATACATCTGTTGTGGTGTCCTTTCATTTGGTATTCAAGGGATTACATATGGTATAACAGCTGGCTTCACATGCCATTCAGAGTTTAGCCTAAGACTGCTCTTGTCCATGCTACCACTAGGATAGCTGGTCTATAAGGTTGACTTTACAACCAATCACCATAAGGGTTGTTTGGACTGATACAAGGTGTGCACTAGAATTAGTGACATCATATATCAGGCCAACTTCTCACACCTCCTTTCAGCCAGAATTGGTCACCACATTTCATGTACGCAATCAATCACATTGCCTACCTTTTTCGCTCCTCCACATCCCTCTAAAGAAGAGGAGCGACACCACCGTCTGGACCCAAAAAGAGCATTATCGTTCTACCTTGACTTCACATGAGAGTTCCGGATGGATGGCCTACTCTTTGTGGGGTATGTTGGTGCAAAGAAAGGTCGAGCTGTGCGTAAGCAGACCATCTGTAAGTGGGACTTGCTCTGCATCAAAATCTGCTACGCACTGGCCAAGAATCAACCTCCTGAAGGCTTGCGGGCTCATTCCAACAGAGCGAAAGCTGCGACCACTGTGTTAGCACGTGCATTTCGGGTCATGGACATCTACCAGGCAGCAATGTGGGCATCTCTGCACATGTTTACCAAACTCTACTGTCTGAGCAGTCAGGTCTGTAGAGTTGAGCACTTCACCCGGTCGGTCCTGCTGGACTTCGCTTTTTGAAATTGGTCTACAGACCCTCCCTTCGGGAGGTACTGCTTGAGTATCTATTCAAAGGTAAGAAATCTGCGGCTACATGTCTCTATCAGATGAACAAGTTACTTACCTTTGGTAATGCTTTATCTAGTAGAGACTATATCTTGCCACAGATTCCCTACCGATCCACCCATCTTACTTGCTCTGCGAACAGATTTCTAGGCATAGGGTTGGACCCTTTCATATCCGTGATCTTTATGGCGCTGTGCTTCTGGCCTGGAAAGTCATGAAAATTAACTGACATCAGAGCACCTTGGTGGCGCCTATAAAGTTACTGCAATGTTGCTTCCGGCACAAACAACGCTAATGAAGTAAAGTGGAGCCAATCAACACCACCTTCTGGCACGCAGGGGTACTGCTCACAAAAAATCTGCCAGATCCAGTGAGGCCTGGATAAATTCAAAGGTAAGAAATCTGCGGCTAGATATAGTCTTTACCAGATAAGGCGTTACTGAAGGTAAGTAACTTGTTTGATGCTGAAGGTTTCTTTGCTGTAGCTTGATTCAATGCATGAGGCTAAGACCTTTTTCTTCGATTATTTCAACTGTCTGTGGTAGGGGTTGAGGGCTGTTTTGAAGGCGGTATTGTCCGCCGCGCCATCGCCTTTCTAGTTGTTTACTGTGTTATTTGGATGTTCTGAGATCTTCAGTGTTACCAGGTAGCCTGCTTGGTGGGCCTTCTGTGGGTGAGGTTGCCAATGGGATCTATGCTGTTGCCGCAGTTGGTGATCCTGTTGTTGAAGTTTCTGACATTCTAGTCTAGGTTGTTGGAGGAGATGGGGTGGGTAGTGTTAAGGGTGTTGATCCATGTGTCCTTTAAGACTGCTCCAGCTGCAGTGGGGGCGTTGGGCAGACTCAGTGTGGATGTCTGTGAGCTGGTGATGTTGAAGTGGACGATGGAGTGGTCAGTCAAGGTGAGTTGCTGTGGTTTGGCTGTACCTGATGCAGTCGCTGGAGTTGAAGATAGGGTTGAGCTTGTGGCGTGCATGGAGCCGTGGATGAGTTGGGTCAGTCAGATGTTCAAGCTGTCAAGGAGGTTGTTAGTGTTGTCATTGTGATCGTCAAGATGCAAGTTGAGTTCACAAAGGAAAATGTAATTGTTGGAGTCTATAAGTAGGGGGGCTATGACGTCGGCGTTGACTTTTTTTTTTTGTAAACTTTTTTTTGCCATTTGAATAAGAAAATCTTTTCATAGTAATATACGGTATATGAAGACCCCCCATCTAATCCCCCTATGCTATATGCATACACTCAGAAAGGACAATATGCTTAAAAAAATGAAATGGCCTTCTAGAGCCGATTCATACAAGTACCCCTACTCCATCCCATTCAAATGCAGAGCCTTACTGGTCCAATCCAGCATTTTCTCAACCTACCCTCTTATATAACTCACTTCTCTCAGGACAGGGTTTCCAGGTATTCTAGAAGTTAACCAAGTAACGCCGCCCAGGCCTGCAGGTCGTCCGTAAGCCTATTATCTCTGCGAGTTTTTCCGCATATGGCACTCTTCTGCTCATTCAGCCAAATGTCGTAACCAGTCAGCCACTCTTGGTGTGAGAGGGTACATCCATCTGATGGCCAACAGGAGAAATTTCCTACTAAGATTTTTTTTCTTCAGAGCCAGGACCATCCCCAACTGGCAGTGTCCAACATCCCTGGAAATGGACCATCCTGTGACTTGTCGACGAAGTTTCAGAATGCTGGACATGGTCCTGGAGAATAGTAGGCAAGAGTGACCCTGATGGTGGTTTTGCTGTCTGTTTGGAGTGAGAAGTTGAGGTGTTCCATGGCTGGCGTGATGTCGTCATTGCAGTGAAAGCCCTTTTGGTCATAGGGGGGTTCTGGCCTTTGAAATAGGAATTAGGTGTTATGCTCACTACTTCCTTGTGCCGAAGGAGGACCGAGACCATTGTCCTATTTTAGATCTCTACCCTCTCAAAGCCTTCCTCTAGAAGCACAAATTCAAGATACTAACACTAGTCAACGTTCTGTCTGCCCTCAATCCCGGAGACTGGATTGTGGCCTTGGAACTGCAGAATGCATATTTTTGCATCCCTGTTCCACAGGCCTTACCTGTGTTTCATTGCAGGCAAAGAGCATTTTCAGTTCACAGTGCTCCCCTTTGGGCTCACCAGTGCCCCTTAGGTTCTCATGATATTGATAGTGGTGGTCACAGCCCAACTATGAAGGTCAATGGTACCAGTCTTCCCCTACCTTGACGACTGGCTTTGGAAGGTGAGCTTACCCCAGGAAGCTGTCAACCACCTCCAAATGCAGAGCATCATAATATCATTGGGGTTCACTTTAAAGTAGCCAGAGTCGCACCTGACTCCTTCATTAATACGCCCTTTCATCTGAGACATTTTGGATACAGCATGCGTCGTAAAGGGCCCCTTTTTGCATGGTTGCCCCCTACTTTTTGCCTAATGTTGGTGTACTTTGTGTGCCCTGGGTTCCTGCCAACCAGGTACCCAGGGCCTATGTTCTTTCCCTAAACTGTACTGTTGCAAAACCCAATTGCAAACTCTCTGGCCACATGCAAGTCCCTTGTAAAAGGTATCACACGTACCAAGGACACTGTTTACAGGGAAGGCCTCTAAGGGCTGCAGCACTTATTGTGCCATCTTTAGAGGCCCTGTACCTTTACACACACAGACTGCCATTGCAGGCTGCGTCTTTTGGTGCAGACCAAAGTGAAGTCGACATGGCACACATCCCTGTGTAAAAGACATACAATTGATGGACGGAATGCAGAACAAAACAAAACATTCACCCCCAGTCAAGAGATCTGGGTTAAATCCATCATTCTTTTGCTCACCAAGCCACCCCAGTTTTGACCTGGCCATATGCAAATAACTTCTTGACCCTGCGCCTCATGGGAACAAGCGAGCCCTGACTGCCAAGCCAGGTCCTCCCTGGGCTGGAAACAAGCATCCTAGGACGGGTTTTGGGGTTTCACCCTTCATCAGCCAGGATAGCTTGAATCCAGTGGCACAGTGAGCCCGGGACCCACGTCTGGGCATACCCGGTGCACTTAGGGCGAGAAAGCAAAAGAGACACAATTGATGGACGGAATGCAGAACAAATCAAAACATTCTCCCCAAGTCTAGAGATCTGGGTTAAATCCATCATTCTTTTGCCCACCATGCCACCCCAGTTTAGACCTGGTCATATGCAAATTGGTCTTGACCCTGTGCCTCATGGGAACAGTCCAGCCCGACTGTTCCCATTGGGAGCAGGGTCAAGACTGATTTGCATATGGCTGGCTCCAAACTGGAATGGCATGGTGAGCAAAAAAACAATGGATTTAGGCCCAGATCTCTGTACTGGGGTGAATGTGTGACATTGTTCTGCATTCTGTCCATCAGTAGTTCTTTTTGCATTTGTCACCCCGAGTGGGACGGGTATGATCAGACGCGAGTCCCGTGCTCTCCATGCCACTGGAATCAAGCTAACCTGGCTGAAGAGGGGTGAAACCCCGAAACCGGTCCTAGGATGCTTGTTCCAGTCCAGGGAGGACCTGGCTTGGCAGTTCGGGCTGGACTGCTCCCATTGTGCGCAGGGTCAGGACTGATTTGCATATGGCTGGGTCCAAACTGGAATGGCATGGTGAGCAAAAAAAAGATGGATTTAGGCCCAGATCTCTGTACTGGGGTGAATGTATGACATTGTTTTGCATTCTATCCATCAATTGTTCTTTTTGCATTTGTCACCCTGAGTGGTTCGGGTATGCCCATTTGTGGGTCCCGTGCTCTTCATGCCACTTGAGTTGAGCTATTCTAGCTGATGAGGGGTGAAGCACTGAAACCGTTCCTAGGATGCTTGTTTCCAGTCCAGGGAGGACCTGGCCTGGTAGTTCGGGCTGGACTGTTTCCATTGGGCGCAGGGTCAGGACTGATTTGCATATGGCTGGGTCCAAACTGGAATGGCATGGTGAGCAAAAAAAAGATGGATTTAGGCCCAGATCTCTCTACTGGGGTGAATGTATGACATTGTTCTGCATTCTGTCCATCAATTGTTCTTTTTACACATCACTGTGCGCCATGCCTACAATCCACTGCCCTGGCATAGGTAAGCCACTCCTCTAGCTGGGTGCACTATACCAGTGCATGAGCCCTGTACCCCTACACGTTCTAAGTCATTACTTAGGCGTTGTATGTACAGTAATGCCATAAAGAGTATATGGTCTGGGAGTTTGTCATTAAAGGACAAATGGTGCAGATGCTCACAGACAACACCACTGCCATGTGGTATTGCAATAAGCAGGGCTGAGTGGGGTATTGGATCCTGTGGTAGAAGGCTTGTGCCACTGGAAGTAGCTGGACCACCAAGAGTTTTCTTTAATGGTGATCCACCTGGCTGTATCTTTAAATATTATGGTGGACTAACTCAGTTGCAGGCACATAGCAGATCACTAATGACAGTTCCACCCAGTGATGGCACAGGCCATCTCAGCGCAATGGAGAAAACAACAGCTTCATCTTTTCACCAATGTCGAGAACATGCAGTGGCAGCACTTTTGCATGCTGGAATTTCCAATGCAGCTGTCACTCAGAGACTCATTTGGTCTACAGTGGAGATCTGAAAGAAACACGTTAGTTAGATTCCTCACCTTAGAATATCCCCAGGCGTCAGACTGGATCCGGAAGATTTTTCGTCAGCAATACCCCTTGCGCGTCGCTAGGCGTCGTCTGCAGCTCCGCGTCCGTCGTCGGCGTCGTGCGCCGGAATGACGTCGTCGGAGTACTTAGACGCCGCCCTCGCGCGCTGACGTCAGTTCTTCTTTTTTCCGCGCCAGTAAGCGCAGATCCGGGAGAGCTACCCCTTTAGTCATTTTTTGACTAACTTTTTCGATCCTTTTTGATCTTGTCAATCGACTCCGGTGCCGGTAGGATGCCTGGTTTTAAAGCCTGTGCTGACTGTAGCCGCCTGATGTCGGTTACGGACCATCACCGCCGGTGCCTTTACTGCTTGGGCCTCGACCACGACGCGGAGTCGTGTTCCGACTGCAAGGCCCCGACCTCGAAGGCTAGACGGGAGCGGTCCCGTAAGCTTCTCGAGATCCGCCACTCGGCTCCGCGCGTCGCTCGATCCCGGTCAAGTAGGAGGTCCAAGGATCGGTCGCGGAGCCGCAGCCGACGTCACCATCGGTCGTCGGGATCCAAGTCTTCGGGTAAGTCGAAGCATTCCAAGAAGTCCAAGAGGCGACACCGCTCTTCGGACTCCCCTCGCCGGTCGCGCGACTCGGCCGAGGGTCAGGGTGGTTCCACCCCCGCGGCTCCGGCGGAGCCGCAGGCGCCGCGCACGTCCCCATACCCGCCGGTCCCTGGGACTGACGCGACGCCGACGGAGGTCAGTGCCTTCCTCTCGGCCATGAGGAGCCTGGCCCCGCCGTCGGCGCCTGCTGGAGCGCCTTCGGGCCCCGCGGACCCGACAGGGCTGCCTTGCCTGCCGGTGGCTCCGGCCCCGGCGTCGTCGACGGCTCCGGCCTCGATGCCGCAAGCGCCTGAGGGACCCGTTCCCGAGTCCCTGCCGACGCCGGTCGACCTCGTCACGCCTCCTCCGCCCGGCGTCGACGCCGGTGCCACCGCCGACGTCGACTCCGCTCGACGTCGTGCCCCAGTTCAGTCCCACCCCGGACCCGGCGCCGCTACGGCGTCGCTAGAGACACACTATGTCTACCGACCGGCTCCGTACCTTCCTCCTGTATACCAGGAATCGGATGATGGGGACAATTGGGAGGGATCCGAGGATCCTATGGCCGCTCAGGCTCAAATGTCACAGGACTGGGCAGATGAACTGGGGGAGGCCAGTGGCCTGGATACCTCTCCAGACACTGGATTCGTCTCTCCTCCGACTGTGGCTTCGGAGGAGGGCGCTGCTTTCTCTGTGGTGCTGCGCAAGGCGACCGCAGCCCTTGGGCTCGAGCTGCCTGCCGTGGCTGTGAGGACTAACGTCCTCACTGAGGTGCTTCAGTCTGCAGCAAGCTCCACTGAGCCTCTGCTGCAATTCAATGAGGCCCTCATTAACGTTCTACAGGGCACCTGGTCCAAGCCCTCCACAGTCCCTCCTGTGGACAGGAACGTCGCCAGGCGCAACCGCCCTGCTCCGGGCGACCCCAGTTTTCTGTCCCAACACCCTACCCCTGAGAGCCTGGTTATCCAGGCCTCCACCTCCCAATCCTCTTTCCCGACCGCCCCGCCGGACCGGGATTCCAAGAGACTAGAACAGTTTGGCAAGAAGCTGTTCTCTTCCCTTAGTTTGGGCCTGCGGTCTTTGAACACCGCTTGTCTCTTGGACCGTTATTCCCACTCTCTGTGGGATGCGGTGGAGGACGCGCTGCCCCTGTGTCCGGAGGAGGTCCGGACACGACTTACCCAGGCTCTGGCCGATGGGAGGGATGCCGCGCGACATGCTATACGATGTGGGCTTGACACCACGGACTCGCTGGGTAGGGCCATTTCTACCACAGTGGCGCTTAGACGTCACGCCTGGCTGCGGTCCACGTCCTTTTCGGGTGATGTCCAGAGCACTCTCATGGACATGCCCTTTGATGGCACTCGCCTTTTTGGCGAGAAAGCGGACAGTGCGCTGAATCGCTTTAAGGACTCCCGGGCTACGGCCAAGTCCTTGGGCCTCTCGGCCCGCGGTCGCAAACTTCCGCATTTCGCCCCTTTCGTGGCCAAGGAAGGGGTGCCTCCTCACGTGCGCCTAGCCACCAGCCGCAGAACCAACCTGCGCGTGGTCGCGGACGTGGTTTCTGCCGAGGTGGTTCTGGAGGACGACGAGTTCAGCCCACATCCACCCCGGCAGCATCCGCCTCAAAGCCTTCCTAGTCCGAGCTTTCAGGCCCATTCCACGCCAGTGGGCGGCAGAGTTCGCCATCACCTCCTCCACTGGCGGTCCATCACATCGGACAGGTGGGTGCTGCAAATCGTCCGAAGGGGCTACTCCCTCCCCTTCGAGACGACACCTCCAGCCATGCCACCGCAGCACCACCATATCTCGGGGGATCATTTGAATCTTCCCCACGAGGAAGTTTCGGCCCTCTTGGCCAAGGGGGCCGTCGAGCGCGTTCCGAGCCCAGAAGTAGGTCGTGGTTGTTATTCCCACTACTTTCTGGTTCCCAAGAAGGGCAAAGGGGGCCTGCGCCCTATCTTGGACCTCCGGAACGTCAATGCCTTCCTCCGGAAGGAAAGGTTCAAGATGTTAACCTTGGCTCAGGTTCTAGCTGCCCTAGACCCTGGAGACTGGATGGTAGCGTTGGACTTGCAGGATGCATATTTCCACATCCCCGTCCTGCCGGCCCACCGTCGTTACCTGCGGTTCACGGTGGGCCAAGAGCACTTTCAGTTTACCGTGCTCCCCTTCGGCCTCACCAGTGCCCCTCGGGTGTTCACGAAAGTGATGGCGGTGGTCGCAGCTCATCTGCGCAGATCAGGAGTTCCAGTCTTCCCCTATCTCGACGACTGGTTGTTGAAGGCGGGCTCGCCCCAGACAGTCGTCTCCCACCTCCAGACTACGGCGGATCTCCTGCATTTGCTGGGATTTTCCATCAACGTGCCGAAGTCACACTTGAGTCCCTCTCAGAAGCTCCTCTTCATCGGAGCGGTTCTCGATTCGGCGCAGTTCCGGGTCTATCCACCGGAACAGCGGGTCCGGGATATACAGGCCCTGATTCCCATCTTTCGGCCTCTATCCTTGGTTTCGGTCAGGCTAGTGTTGCGGCTTCTGGGGCTGATGGCCTCCTGCATCCTACTAGTGCATCACGCCAGGCGGCGCATGCGGGCTCTGCAGTGGGACCTAAAGTTTCAGTGGGCCCAGCATCACGGCAACCAGTCCGACCATGTCTTGATCTCGAAGGGCACTGCACAGCAGTTGCAGTGGTGGCTCACGGACCGCGATTGGGTCGAGGGCAAGAGCCTCTCCCTTCCCCAACCGGAGCATGTCGTAGTGACGGATGCGTCCCTCCTGGGATGGGGTGGCCATATGGGAGAGGCGGAGATCAGAGGCCTCTGGTCTCCGGCGGAGTCTCGTCTCCACATCAACCTGTTGGAGTTGAGAGCGATCCGACTTGCACTGAAAGCCTTCCTTCCCTCTGTCAGGGGAAGTGTCGTGCAGGTGTTCACGGACAACACCACCGCCATGTGGTATTGCAACAAACAGGGCGGGGTGGGGTCGTGGACCCTTTGTCAGGAGGCTCTGCGCCTCTGGACGTGGCTGGAACACCAGGGCGTCACCCTAGTGGTTCAACATCTGGCGGGCTCTCTGAACGCCAGAGCAGACGAACTCAGCCGCCGGTGCATGATGGATCACGAATGGCGTCTGAACTCCGAAGTGGCGCAAGGTCTCTTTCAGCAGTGGGGAGAGCCTTGGTTAGATCTATTCGCCACCGAAGAGAAAGCGCAATGTCAGCAGTTATGCGCGTTGGAATTTCCAAGGCGGCACTCGCTCGGCGACGCTTTTCGTCACGAGTGGAGTTGCGGTCTGTTGTACGCCTTTCCGCCTATACCACTTCTGCCCAGAGTGCTGAAGAAGATCAGGCACGACCGGGCCCAAGTCATCTTGGTGGCTCCGGATTGGGCACGAAGGTACTGGTATCCCGAGCTACTCAGTATGCTGACCGATCCTCCGATACGTCTGCCCCTTCGGGAGGATCTTCTGTCGCAGCAGCAGGGGGTGGTCCTCCACCCGAACCTGTCCAGCCTCCACCTCCATGCGTGGAGATTGAGCGGCGGCAGTTGATGCCATTTGACTTGCCTCCTGAAGTCTGTGATATCATTCTGGCAGCCAGGCGTCCCTCCACAAAGACGGTATACGCCTGCCGGTGGAACAAATTTGTGGCATGGTGCACAGCAAAGGCTGTGGATCCCCTTTCCGCCCCTCTTTCTGAGGTTCTCCTCTTTCTTCTTTCTTTGGCCCGGCAGGGCTCTGCCCTGGGCACTCTGAAAGGTTATCTTGCTGCCATCTCTGCCTTCTTGCGGCTTCCTGATCAGCTTTCTCTTTTCAAGTCCCCTGTAGTTACACGCTTTCTAAAAGGCATTACTCACACGTTCCCTCCTGTCCCTTTTGTAATGCCTCAGTGGGACTTGAATCTGGTCTTGACATTCCTGATGTGCGCTCCCTTTGAGCCTCTTCACAATTGTCCTCTTCGTCTGCTGACGCTTAAGACTGCTTTTCTGGTAGCCATCACCTCGGCTAGACGGGTGAGTGAGCTCCAGGCTTTATCTTCAAAGCCTCCTTTTCTCTCTGTCCATCCGGACAAGGTTGTCCTTCGGCCTCGTCCCTCCTTTCTTCCGAAAGTGGTGACTCCATTTCATCTTGGGCAGTCTGTCACCTTGCCCACCTTCTTTCCGCCTCCGCATCCTTCCAAAGAGGAAGAGAGGCTCCACCGTCTGGACCCAAAACGTGCGCTCTCCTTTTATCTGGACCGCACAAAGCAGTTCCGGGTGGACGACCAACTTTTCGTTGGATACGTGGGTGCTAAGAAGGGGAAAGCTGTGCACAAACGGACCATCTCTCGGTGGGTCGTTTTGTGCATCAAAATTTGTTACTCCTTGGCAAAAAAGGACCCTCCTGTTGGGCTGCGCGCCCATTCTACTCGGGCCACAGCGGCTACTACTGCTTTGGGACGGGGTGTCCCTTTGCAGGACATCTGTCAGGCGGCGACGTGGGCTTCGCTACACACGTTTGCCAGGCATTATTGCCTTGACAGCCAAGTCCGGAGGGATGGCTTCTTTGGCCGTTCTGTCCTCCAGGACTTTCTGGTGTGATCTTGGTTCGCAGACCCTCCACCGGGGACGGTATTGCTTGGGTATCTATTCTAAGGTGAGGAATCTAACTAACGTGTTTCTTTCAGATGAACAAGTTACTTACCTTCGGTAACGATGTATCTGTAAGAAACATTAGTTAGTTAGATTCCTCACCGACCCACCCATCCTCCCCGTTCTGCGAACTGACATCTAGGGTTAAGGTTATCCTTTTCAGGCCCCTAGATTTTATTTTTGGCACCAGTGTCTGTCTTTGCATGGCTCTGCGTTCCTGGCGCGGAAAGCTATGTACAAGAACTGACGTCAGCGCGCGAGGGCGGCGTCTAAGTACTCCGACGTCATTCCGGCGCACGACGCCGACGACGGACGCGGAGCCGCAGACGACACCTAGCGACGCGCAAGGGGTATTGCTGACGAAAAATCTTCCGGATCCAGTCTGACGCCTGGGGATATTCTAAGGTGAGGAATCTAACTAACTAATGTTTCTTACAGATACATCCTTACCGAAGGTAAGTAACTTGTTCTTTAAGACGCTCCACATTTATCCCTTAAGACTTCTACCTTAAAGAAAGTCTTTCTCATTGCTATATTATCGGCTAGGCATGTGTCTGAACAAACTCTGTGTATATCCACCTTACCCCACCTTCTTCCTTGATAAGTTGATTTTGAGGACCCGGGGTTCCTTTCTACCTAAATTTGGCTTGGACTGTCACCCTCCCAGTATTTTTTGCTCTACCTTATTCTTCCAAGGAGGAAGAGAAACGCCATTGCTTTAATCCTAAAAGAGCATTGAAATTCTAAATCGTCCTTACCAAGGAATATCTGAAAGAAAATAGTGATAGATTCCTTACCTTAGAATTACCCCCAGGCGTCAGACTGGATCCGGAAAGTTTTCGTCAGCAGTACCCCTGCGTGTCGGTAGGTGGTGTCGTGCGGCTCCACGTCCGCCGTTGGTGTCGTGGTCTCCGAGATGACATCGTGGGCGCTACTTAGACGCCGCCCACGCGTGCTGACGTCAGTTCTTTCTTTTTCCACGCCAGCAAGTGCAGATCCGGGAAGAGCAGGAACCCCCAATTTTTGACTGACTTTTTGAGGCCTTTTTGTTTCTATTTTTTGTTCGAGTATTCGACTCCTGATGCAGTTAGGATGCCCGGTTTTAAGTCCTGCAAGGACTGTCACCATATGATGTCGGTGATGGACCCGCACCGTGTGTGTCTTTTCTGCCTGCGGCGTGACCACGACCGCAAGTCGTGCCCCGACTGCCGGGCCATGACGCCGAAGTCTTTGCGGGAGCGGTCCCGAAAGCTGCTTGAGGCCCGGCAGTCGATTCCGCGTCGTTCGAGGTCCCGTGGTAGGTCGAGGGACCGTGCGCGGAGTCATCACCATCGATCTTCGGGATCAAAGTCTTCGCACTCGGGGTCAGGTAAGGCGAAGCACAAGAAGTCGAAGAAACGTCGTCGTTCTTTAACTTTCCCTCGCCGGTCGCGTGACGCAGCTGAGGGTGTGGGTGGTGCTACGGTGTCAACGCCGGCCTACCCCCCTTTCTCGGGTCCGTCGGCAACTCCGGCCCATATACAGGATTTCCTGTCGGCCATGGCTCGCCTCTTTGGGCCATCGGGTCCCGCTGTTGCACCTTTGGGCCCCACGGTCCCGACTGGGGGTCCTCGCCTTTCATCGCCGGTGGCTCCGCTCCCGGTGTCGCTGCCGGCTCCAGCCTCAGCGCCGCAGGATATCCCTGGATCCAGGCCTGGATCCCAGTCGACGCCGGTTGACCTTATAGCACCTCCACAGACCCCACTTCCGATGTCGCCCGCTCCTCGAGACGATGCCGACCCCGGTTTCAGCCCCAAAGTGGACATGGCATCGGGCCAGTGTCAATCGATGCCGTTCTCGACGTTGCTCGGGGATTTCTATCCCCCTGTCCCTGCTCCTTATTTCAGGCCTGTTGAACGGCCAGAGAAGGAAGGAGAGGACTGGGAGGGTTCTGAGGACCCTCTCGCAGCTGATTGCGAGTATGAACAGGACTGGGCAGAGGAGTTGGGGGAAGCCAGTGTTCTGGATACCTCACCAGACCTTGGCATGCTGTCTCCTCCTACCGTGGCTACGGAGGAGGGTGCTAGTTATGCTGTGGTGTTGCGTAGGGCGGCGAGACCTACACCTCGTGCTCCCTACTGTGGCTGTCAGGACTAACCTCCTGACAGAAGTGCTTCAGCCAGCAGCTACTTCTGTGCAGCCGCTGCTTCCCTTCAATGAAGCACTTTCTGACGTTCTTTTGGGCACCTGGTCTAGGCCCACCACAGGTGCTCCTGTGGATAGGAACATGGCGTGACGCCATCGCCCGGCTCCGGGTCACCCTGTTTTCCTCTCCCAACACCTTCCCCCCCCCCCTCCCGGAGAGCTTGGTTGTTCAAGCCTCTGCTGCCCCAACCGCCTTCCCTCCCGCACCACTGGATAGGGAATCCAAGAAACTGGATCAGTTCGGAAAGAAGATTATTTCTTCCGCCAGTTCTGCGCTGCGGTCCGTGAACACTGCATGCCTCTTGGACCGTTATTCCGACTCTCTGTGGGATACGGTGGTGCAAGTGCTGCCTCAGTGTCCGGAGGAGGCCCGGACAGCTCTCTCCCAGGCTGTTGCAGAGGGGCGAGACGCAGCTAAGTACATGATTCGTTGTGGCCTAGACATTGCCGACTTACTGGGCAGATCGATTGCAACGACGGTGACAGTCAGACGCCACGTTTGGTTGAAGACAACTGGATTTTCGGGGTATGTCCAAAGCACAGTTATGGACATGCCTTTTGATGGTCGTCGCCTCTTTTGCGACAAAGCAGACCGCGCGTTGGAGCGGTTTAACGACTTACGGGCTACGGCCAATTCCTTGGGACTCTCTGCAGTCCGCCCTCCTCCGCCTTCTGCTTTTCGCTCCTTTTGTGGCACCGGAAGGTGCACTCCGCAGCGTTCGCAACAGAGCCACAAGCCTGCGCAGCAATCCCAGCGCGGACGCGGATTCCGCCGTGGCGGACCAAGGGGCCAGCGGGCGGGTCAGTCCACATCCACCCCGGCCACCTCTGCCTCCAAACGTTCCTAGTCCGAACTTTCAGGCCCATCAAACACCAGTGGGCGGCAGGCTTCGCCATCACCTCCCCCGCTGGCGCCCCATCACATCGGACAGGTGGGTTTTAGAGATAGTCCGAAGGAGCAACTCCCTCCCCTTCGAGACTACCCTTCAGGCCATGCCACATCAGTACCACCGCATGTCGGGGGATCACTTGGTGCTTCTTCAGCAGGAAGTTGCGGCACTCTTGGCCAAGGGGGCCATTGAGCGCGTTCCTACGCCAGAAGTAGGTTGTGGTTGCTATTCCCACTACTTTCTGGGGCTAAAGGAGGACAAGGGCCTGCGTCCTATTTTAGACCTCCGGAACGTCAATCGCTTCCTCCGCAAAGAGAAGTTCAAGATGCTCACTTTGGCTCAGGTCTTGTCTGCTCTCGATCCACAAGACTGGTAGCGCTGGACTTGCAGGATGCTTACTTCCAAATCCCAGTCCTGCGGGCCCACCGGCGTTACCTGCGGTTCACGGTAGGCCACGAGCACTTTCGGTTCACCGTGCTCCAATTTGGCCTTACCAGCGCCCTTCAAGTGTTCACGAAAGTGATGGCGGTGGTCTCAGCTCATCTGCGCAGATCAGGGGTTTCAGTTTTCCCCTATCTCGACGATTGGTTGTTGAAGGCGGGCTCACCCCAGCAAGTCGTCTCCCACCTCCAGACTACGGCCGACCTCCTGCATTTGCTGGGGTTCTCCATCAATGTGCCGAAGTCGCATCTGAGTCCCTCCCAGAAGCTCCTCTTCATCGGAGCGGTTCTGGACTCGGTGCAGTTCCGGGCTTATCCTCCGGAACAGCGGGTCCGGGATATTCAGGCTCTGATTCCCATCTTTCAGCCTCTATCCCGGGTTTAGGTCAGCTTGGTGCTGCGGCTTCTGGGTCTGATGGCCTCCTGCATCCTGTTAGTGCATCACGCCAGGTGGCGAATGCGGGCTCTGCAGTGGGACCTGAAGTTTCAGTGGGCCCAGCATCGGGGCAACCTGTCCGACAGCAGTTTCAGTGGTGGATCACGGACCGCGATTGGGTCAGCGGCAGATCCCTCTCCCTACCCCAACCGGAGCACGTAGTAGTGACAGATGCGTCCCCCCTGGGATGGGGGGGGCCACATGGAGGAGGCGGAGATCAGAGGACTCTGGCTCCGGCTGAGTCTCGGCTCCATATCAACCTTTTGGAGCTGAGAGCGATCCGACTTGCACTGCCTTGAATATCAACACAGCCCTAAAGAGATAAAAAGGACTGTACTGAAAAAGATGCAGGGAGCAAACGTTGATAGCCTCCTCTCCAAGTTTGAGGCAAAAACCATTATGTACCTGAATACAATCGATAACGGATTGAATGAACTTAGTGAACTCAACCACTGAGCTTGAGCCAGTCTCGCTCTTGTTCTTCTTTCTTTCCGCTCCCATGCAAGTTTGTACATTTCTTTGTAGATTTCAGTAGTCTACAATGAAAGGTGAAAAGGCTAATAGAACATCACCAGTGTTTTAATACATGTGGCTATAACTCTGGCAGCCTTGACAATTAGAGTAACTATTTCAAGGGTTGACCATAGACCTATCCTCACAACAGGCAATGTGAATTCCTCTTTGTAATAATGTATATCGTAAACGCAAAATTGTTGAAACAAAATCTTTGTAAATAAGAAAATGGCAATGTGGAATTATGTTATTAACGCCCATTTGTATGTGGAACTTAGTCCGTAAGCATTATCGTTAGATGGCAATGTGGAAATATGTCATTATCGTCCATCTGTATGTGGAACTTACCCCGTAAGCATTATCGTTAGAAACTGTTTATTTGATTTTTTTTCTGGTTTATTAGGAAAGATAAAACTGTAACATTTTAGTAAAGATCCCAAATCCAGCCATGGGAACCTTATTGATTAACAAAACACATGCATTCTCTTTTTTGTACGAGCGCAGAAGACTTAAGTAGAATGTAGTTCGAACATTACCGGGACTAGTAGTCCATATAAAGTTTTACAATAAAAAGGCTTAAGGTCCTGTGGCTAAGTCAGAATTTCATGTCAGATGATGATACTCTCTCTGACATGTTATTAAATTCAAAACTTGCACACGGGTTCAAATCGTGCCGTGAAACAGCAATGTTAAATGCACCTCTGCAACAATATATCAAGAGGTCCACGTAAACTTGAGCTTGCGTGTTAATATTACCCACACAATTTGTTTAAATAAAGCTTTGCGCATCACGGCTGAGTTAGTATGGTAACATGAGCGTCTCACGGCCGATGAGACACGCCCCCTGTCACGTCATCAGATGCAGTACCCGGAAAGATCTATATTACTTCCGGTGTGAACGCGATCTCGCGTTGTGCGATGAATTCAGCTTGGAATGAATTATTGAAGGACACCGCACTACTAAGCGCCTTGGTGTAAGACCTCAACCGACACGCAATTTATTTGCAAACAGGACAGTCTCTACGCAGCTGAGCTGATGCAGTTTAAGATCGAACGCTTCCTGGGCATGCTAGGTAAGATCCCATAATATTCAGACTAAGTTTCGCGCACTGGGTGTACACGGACCACTCGTCACCCTTGATTTTACACCCTATCGTGATGGATGTTTCCCGTACAATATTAAGCAACGTACGGCAGGAAACAAAAAGAGAATACACAGAGCCGGGGTCAAGCCCGTATAATGATTTTGCACTTTCACCCCCACCACGTTGTCGATATACGGTATAATGCATACTGTCACTCCCCTAATGCTACGACTGGCATTTTAAGCACTCGTGTGGAGAGGATCGGTCGGCGCACATTTAGCCACATAGAAACACAGTTCCGTTCGCAATTTTTTTTTTTCGTTAATCACACTTTTGAGAACATTAGTTCTAATAAACAGAGCATGCAGATTGATGGACAGGTTACATAACATTGACCATATGTCCTCTTTTGCCTTAGTTTAAAGAATTTTGCTAGGGGACACGAGAACCAAGGATTTTATGTCTTCAAATGTCGCTGTGGTACGTAGGAACATCCTTTTATCTTAATAAATCACTCTACTTGTAAATATTTTGTAATTTCCTTTGAGTCCTGAATAGTAAAATGGTCTTCTTTATACGATTAGATACCTCCAGTCCTCCGTATAAAATTCGTCCACCCTGATGAAGACCTTCGTTAACAAGTGCCACGTAGAAGGTTGAAACGCGTTGGTTCCTTGATGAGGCAAGCCTTAAATAACCAAGGAAACAAAACGACGTCAAGTCTCCGGCTCTACGCTCAAAGTATTTAAAATAGCGGCGTAAACCTGGTTTCCTAAAGCCTGTAGGCTACCTCTCTCTGGCTTTTAAATAGACTAAAACTCTGTGAGGACTATACGAACAGGAGTCCCTATAGCTTCTTGTGAACTACACAAGACTTTCTTCATGTGTATAATATTTCACACATTGCTGTTTATAAAAAGTATAAGGATTTTTTGTATCCACTACATGGATTTGTTTTTGTCTTTTATGTCAGTATTGTAAAAGTATATGATATTGTATTTGCCCTTTATTTGAGTATTGTAAAGCTTTCTCAAGCATTTTTGTTTGTGTTTTAGTAACAGCTGCACAGAATCAACAGGTCTTGATGGAAAAAAATATAAAACGCAGTATTTGTATATTAAATGCAACTTAGTGGAAAATAAAAATCCACTTAAAAAATCTGAAGAGTGTATCTATGGTGTCAGAGGTAATATATTTTGGCAATAGTATTTTGATTCCAACCTCTGTATTCCTTAACAGAATCAATCCCCTGTTGTTTATAAAACCGACTTGCACGGAAGGCCTTCCTTCCCGTTGTCCGGGGAAGTGTGGTGCTGGTGTTCACGGACAACACCACCGCCATGTGGTATTGCAACAAACAGGGCGGGGTGGGGTCGTGGACCCTTTGTCAGGAGGCTCTGCGCCTCTGGACATGGCTGGAACATCAGGGCATCACCCTGGTGGTTCACCATCTGGCGGGCTCTCTGAACGCCAGAGCATAAGAACTCGGCCGCCGGTGCATGATGGATCACGAATGGCGTCTAAACTCTGACATGGCGCGAGGCCTCTTACGGCAGTGGGGAGAGCCTTGGTTAGATCTATTCACCACGGAAGAGAACGCGCAATGTCAGCTGTTCTGCGCGTTGGAGTTTCCAAGGCGGCACTCACTCGGGGATGCCTTTCGTCGCGAGTGGAGTTGCGGTCTGTTGTACGCATTTCCGCCTATACCACTTCTGCCCAGAGTGCTGAAGAAGATCAGGCACGACCAGGCCCAAGTCATCTTGGTGGCTCCGGAGTTGGCACGAAGGTACTGGTATCCCGAGCTACTCAGTCTGTCAATCGATCCCCCGTTACGACTGCATCTTCAGGAGGACCTTCTGTCGCAGAAGCAGGGGACGGTCCTCCACCCGAACCTGTCCAGTCTCCACCTCCATGCATGGAGATTGAACGGCGACAGTTGATGCCATTTGACTTGCTCCCTGAAGTCTGCGATGTGATTCTGGCAGCCAGGCGTCCCTCCACAAAATCGGTATACGCCTGCAGGTGGAACAAATTTGTGGCATGGTGCACAGCAAAGGCTGTGGATGCCCTTTCCGCCCCTCTTTCTGAGGTTCTCCTCTGCTCTGGGCACTCTAAAAGGTTATCTCTCTGCTATCTCTGCTTTCTTACGGCTTCCTGATCAGCCTTCTCTTTTCAAATCCCCTGTTGTTTCTCGCTTCTTCAAGGGCATTACTCACAGGTTTCCTCCTGTCCCTTTCGTAATGCCTCAGTGGGATTTGAATCTGGTATTGACGTATCTGATGTGCGCTCCCTTTGAGCCACTTCATAATTGTCCCCTTCGTCTGTTGACGCTCAAGACTGCTTTCCTGGTTGCCATCACCTCTGCTAGGAGGGCGAGTGAGCTCCTGGCTCTCTCTTCTAAGCCTCATTTTCTTTCTGTCCATCCGGACAAAATTGTTCTCAGGACTCGTCCTTCTTTCCTTCCTAAGGTGGTGACTACCTTTCACATCGGGCAGTCTGTGACGTTGCCCACCTTCTTTCCGCCTCCGCATCCCTTGAAAGAGGAAGAGGGGCTCCACTGTCTGGACCCAAAACGGGCGCTGTCCTTCTATTTGGATCGCACCAAGCAGTTCCGGGTGGACGACTAACTCTTTGCAGGTTACGTGGGCGCTAAGAAGGGACGAGCGGTACACAAACGAACCATCTCTCGGTGGGTCGTTTTGTGTATCAAGGCATGTTATTCCTTAGCTAAAAAGGAACCTCCTGTAGGGCTGCGGGCCCATTCTACTCGGGCCACAGCGGCTACCACTGCCCTGGGCCGGGGAGTCCCCTTGCAGGACATCTGTCAGTCGGCAACATGGGCATCGCTGCACACGTTTGCTAAACATTATTGCCTGGACAGCCAAGTCCGGAGAGACTGCTTCTTTGGCCGTTCTGTTCTCCAGGACTTTCTGGTGTGATCTTGGTTCGCAGACCCACCTCCGGGGTTGGTATTGCTGGGGTATCTATTCTAAGGTGAGGAATCTAACTAACGTGTTTCTTTCAGATGAACAAGTTACTTACCTTCGGTAACGATGTATCTGTAATAAACATTAGTTAGTTAGATTCCTCACCGACCCATCCATCCTCCCCGTTCTGCGAAATGTTATCTAGGGTTGAGGTCACCCCTTTCAGGGCCCTAGAATTTTTTGGCACCAGTGTCGGTCTCTTGCATGGCTCTGCGTTCCTGGCGCGGAAAGCTATGTACAAGAACTGACGTCAGCGCGTGAGGGCGGCGTCTAAGTACTCCGTCATCCCGGCGCACGACGCCTAGCGACGGGCAGGGGTATTGCTGACGAAAACCTTTCCGGATCCAGCCTGACGCCTGGGGATATTCTAAGGTGAGGAATCTAACTAACTAATGTTTCTTACAGATGCATCGTTACCGAAGGTAAGTAACTTGTTCATTAGGACATGCCACACACACCAGGGCATGTCCTACCTTATACTTACAATGCACCCTGCCCATGGGCCTTTCATAGGGGTGTCTGATATAAATAAAAGGGAAGGTTTAGGGACTGGCAAGTGGGTGCACTTGCCCAGTCAGCATGGCAGTACCAGACTGCCCACAGGCTCTGCAATGGCAGACCTGAGACACACTTTACAGGCTGCTTCTGTGGGTGGCACAACCAGTGCTGCAAGCCCACCAGCAGCATTTGGTTTACAAGCCCTGGGCACCCCTGGTGCACTGTACTAGGGTCTGACAAGTAAACCAAACCAACCAATCATGGAGTCACTAATCCATACATCAATTTACAATCGGGAGAGCATATGCACTTTAGCACTGAGGTAAAGCGCCCAGAGTCATAAAACCAAGAAAAACAGGTCAGACAAAATACAGGAGGAAGGCAAAAAGTTCAGGGATGACCCTGCAAAAAGGGCCAAGTCCAACACAGGCACTGATAGAATGTTGGTCAAAGGCAATGCAGCTCCATGGCGTCTAGATGGACATTCCTGCCCAGTGAGTTTTCGTCGTGACCACAGTAGCCTAGCCTGCAGAGGGCTGAAAAGGAGACTCACCAAAAGGTTGGAGGGGTCCATCTTCCAGTGCAGATCTGAATTAAGAGTGGAAGATCCAACTCTACCAGTGGAGCTCTTGGTGATTCTGATGGTGCCCCGTTTATTAACTTTGGCAACAAAGGAGTCAGACTGATTCGGCACCTTAAAGACTTTGTCTGAATATATAGAGCGTGTAGAGAGAGAGAATATAGAGAAAATTCAGTTCACAGTGAGTAGAACCACGTGACATTGGTGGTTGGGGAATGTAGATAAAATATTGAACACTTCTTAAAGTTGATGGTGGTGTATGAATGACTTGCATGGCGCTAGTTGCTTGGATGCATCCTCTAAGAGCATATTGAATGAGCAAGTGCCCCTTGCATTTCCTAATACTATTTCTTTGCTGTAAAGGGGTTCCAGTACTTTCCTGCTCAAGCATCAACTGAGGAAGTTGATGTATGGAATAAAGTGACATTGTGCAAAGTCATCCAAACAATGTAAAACTGCTCACTTTTTATTTGCTAAATAACCCTGTGGCTAGATCTTAAGTAATACTGCCACTGATGTCAGGGGTTGGCCAGGTGCATTTATTAATGTGACACCCGATCAAAAATGTACGATCCATTTGGATCTGTAAATACTGCTTGCAATCTGGGCATTTGTAAGTATTTGGCATGGCTGCTGGTGAAAAGGCTGTTGATCTCATCATGAAAATGGGTGCTATCAGATAAAAAAAAAATTAAAAGCACAGCTACAGTCTGGAGCACGAAAAACATTTATTCACTTACACGGCACTGGGTGACAGTATATATGTCATACTGGTGCCACCAGGACATGACAGATTAAATACATAGGCAGCTTTCTGCCAAAACCTCTTTTCTCCTTTTTGCAGCATGAAACTGTTCTAGATTCACACGCTCTGCATTATTCCACCATTTAGTGATTTGAGTCTGGAAATCTTCTTGTAAGTAAGCAAAGTTTCATTTTGTGCATCAACCATAGGTGGAAGTAACATGACTCATTGTGACCTCAACCGTAAAGCTCTAATGCCCATCCACCGTCTTCAAAAATTCTTTCTTCTTCCAGTGGGTTCAGAAGCAGACCTAAAAGCAAAGAGTCTAGTTACATTCCCTGACCGACCACTATTCTAGCACTAACGCCCAAAGATATTGACACCAGCTGCAGATAAGACTTGTATACAGATTGGCATTGAAAACCCAGGTTTCATGCAGACTTCAATTGTAGGTGGTCCAGGCTGGAGAATTCATGTTTAGATGCCAATTATTTTCTCTTTTGTCTTTAAATACCATTATGAGGTTTTAACTCCTGTTTAAATCTTGACTAAAGTGTCACTAGAAGTTTGCAGCTGGTAGTAATGTATGTAATTTATGCCTATACTGTGATCATGTGTTAGAGGGTATTTTCTGTGCTCTTTGTTTAAACCATACATTTTCGAAAATAAAGAAAATAGTTGTCAGTACAACCAAGATGTTTTCCAAAAGTACCACCGCAGGAGGTATGCAAATTGAAAGCCAACTATGGCAGAGTTTAGTTTTCCTCCGGGTGGCTCAGATGATCTTCAGAACGCCAAAAAGGCAAAGAACATCATTTCCATGACTCCAATGTTGACATCATATAAATTAGAAGTATCCACATCAATGTCCAAAGATATTTTGTCGACTTCAAAAAGACAAAAAGCATGCAGTGCCTCAGGACCATACGTCTTTGGACAGGAAAGATTCAAAATCTAAGACTACATATGGGCCTTAGAAAGCCCTAACATTCAAAAGAAGTACTGAAAAGTGATTTCGGGTCAGCATAGAATTACTGAAGTCTATTTCTGATTTGTTTTATTAAATTATTTTACTGTAATATGTCACCAAGCACAGCTTCTGCCATTTGGCAGGACTAATATGTCAGATAAAAACTGTACTCCTTTTAGAGGATGATCCAAATGATTATCATTTTTTAGACACTAATTGAGTATTTGTGGAGAAATTAGTGTGCACTAAATTGCTTCTGAAGAGTCTGTCTGAGTGTAATTTGAAGTGCTTGAGTTGGCTTCCTTTTAATCATATTTCATGTATTTTAGGTAACCCACCACATTCAAACCCTTACGGCGATCCTAACTTATCTCAGCCCATTATGGCACTTCAGCAGAATGTGGCTGATATTCTGTTTGTGAGAGCTAGTTATGTGAAGAAAATTATTGAAGACTGCAGTAATTCAGAGGAAACCATCAAATTGCTCCGATTTTGCTGCTGGGAGAATCCACAGTTCTCTTCTACAGTCCTGAGCGAACTTCTGTGGCAGGTAACTATTAAAATACATATTGTCAATGTGATGAGAATATTTTAAGTCTTGATTTCTAGATTTAAATTTTTTTTCTTTTTTTTCTATATGTATGTAAGGTTGCATATTCATACACATATGAACTCCGACCATATTTGGATCTCCTCCTCCAGATCTTGTTGATTGAGGACTCCTGGCAAACTCATAGGTTAGTACATTTTTTCTTCTATATATATATATATATATATATATATATATATATATATATATATATATATAACCCTATTATATTCTTCAATTGCAAAAAAAAACTGTCTTTTGTTGAGAAAGTATAATAGTCTACATACAAAGTTTATGCCCAGGAGGTTCTAGCTGGGGATCCTTACCTGTTTTAATTCAGCAGAATGACATACAAATTTTGTTTCTCACACCGGAGATGGTTTCTCCTCCTTTTTAGGTCTCGCTGAGTCAGCGCGCATGGGCTTTAAAAAATGCTACCGCCGGCTACAGCTTGCAGTGCATGTGCGCGCGCTTCAGCAGAGTCGCCATATGGCGCGATTACTGCTGCTCGCGCACATGCACTGCAAGCTGTGGCCGGCGGTAGCATTTTTAGCTTGCTAATCGCGGCACCGGTGCGTTACTTTTAATGTTAAAAGTAAAGCGCCGGTGCCGCGATTATAGCAAAAGTAAAGAAATAGAAACAAACATCTATTTCTTTACTTTTGCTATAATTGCGGCACCGGCGCTTTACTTTTAATGTTAAAAGTAAAGCACCGGTGCCGCGATTAGAAAGAAAACGAGCATTGGCATAGCCAATATGTCTCGCCTTTGGGACCTTAGAAGTGTTTAGCCATGCAACAGTTGCATAACTAAATACTTATAAGGTCCCAGAAGCGAGACCTAATGGCTATGCCAATGCTTGTTCCATTTTGGCCACCTGTGGTATACCATGCTTTACCTACTCCATATAGAAGCACTACTTTCCGCTGGGGATTACTTTCACAGGTTGCTCCAAAACCTTTGAAATGTAAGAGGTGCAAACCTATTGCAGAGCATAACTATCACAGATGTAAATGTCATGTTAGTTTGGTTCCTCCTTGTGACTGACCATTTTAAGTTGTTCATGTTTCTGTGGCTTAACATGCTGATTACAGGACCTTCTGTGGCTCTTATCCAGCCAGCACTCAGGACGTTATTCCTCCCTCTTTCATGTGTGCCATGAAGTGATTAAGAATCCCAAACCAGGGGGTGACTTGGGGCATCAAGATGGCAGTTGCACTCTGAGTGCTTCAGGCCCCTTCATCATCTGCCGCTATCCACCTTCAACTCCTGCTGTTCCCATAATGCACTACTAAACAGCTCCTGTTGCAGCTCTTCTCTACGCCCAGACTGGCTGAAAAGTGATTTGAGATCCCCATGCTAGGTCTGTCCTTTTGGGGTTTGTTTCTCTCCATATAACAAAAAGATTGAGTTCATTCAGTTTTGGTCTTTTTTATATAGTTTATATTGGGTTTTACAGTAGTACACAGAATACATCAAGTACAGTGTCAGTATCATATAATTTTTAGAGTCCAAACAGTTTCTCAACATCACCCCCACTTGCTCCTTCTCCTACCAGTGTGCATCCAGGGTAATTAGACTTCCATGCAAGCGAAGTCAGTCATTGTATATGCAAGGCATGTCCATAACAATACCATTCAATACTATGTCCTCATGTTGGGCAGCTCAAAGACATTCCTGCATTGGCCTCTTCCTAGAGGGGAACTGCAAAGGCACAGGCAACCATTCACTTAATCACAGGCTAACACCACATGCAACACGCATTCTTAAGCACAGTTCAGCCCCTCATGACATTCGTGCCGTCAGTATGGCTGCCCACGCCCATAGGTCATCTTCCAGTTTCTCATCCTTCCTTTTGTGCTTCATGCACTGTTCCTCAGCCACTGCCAACTCTGAAATATGTCTTAGCCAGTCTTCATAGTGTGGAGATTTTGGCATCAGCTGTCTAATAGCAGTACGGTGTTTTGCCAACAATAACCCCAACAGTAAAAACTTCCATCTCATATAGACATCTAGCCGCAGATTCTTTACCTTTGATTTAACCTAGGGCACCATACTGAATCTGAAAAACTTTCTACAGCAGTTCCTCTGCTTATCGGTAGAGAGCATCGAGCGACTCCGTAGCGAAGTAGTCTACTGGATGCGAAGTCACAGGCCATATAAGCCCCCCACCCCACCCCCCGACACACTGACGTAAGTTTTTTCCTTTTTGCGCTTTCATTCGGATCCGGCGAGCTGTACCTCTGGCCATTTTGGCCTATCTCAACGTTTGTCGACGTCATAGTGTGCCTTTTTCTGGTAGTCCTCAGGGTCCTGTCGACGACTGTCAGCCCCGCACCCTCATTCTGTTTCCATGTGGTATCTGGGCGTGTACCGTGACTCCTCAAGGGTGCGGTTCATGTCTTCAGCTTTGGTCTTCAGCGTTGTAGGTGTATCGTATGATACTTTTGGTGGCGCGGTGGTCAAAGGTTCCTCAACGGTCTTCTCCCTTCCGAGAACCCCTTGAAGGCCAGCTCCTACAGTCCTTTGTCTTTGCTGTTGACTGGTAAGTCCCACCATAGGCGGTCTAAGTCGAGGGCTTCCCTGACGGTCTCACATCTCCCTTTATGTTAATTTTGGTTCTTTGCCTCCCTCTGGTGCGCGTCTCTGCCCTAAGGAGGCCAGAGGATCCTTTAGTGACTCAATTCCGGCAGGACCACCCTCTGCGTCAGTGAGGCCCTCTGGATCCATGATCAAATCCATGTCAGCTCCGGTGTTCAGCCCTTCATGGTTCCCACCTGTGACCCCAGTGTTGGATCAGACATGGACAACGCCTATTGCTGCTACTTTGCCTCTCCTCCCAGACGCCGAGGTGTCACCTCTTTGACGCCGGGTGCAGCACTGGCAGAACAGTTCTTTTCGGGCTACCTTCCTCCACCTTCAGAGGAGCCCCCTGCAATTTTCCTATCGGGACACCAGTATTGTGGTGATGTCAGTGATGACCGAAGGGACACTACTCAGCCTCCTCTAGAGTTTCATTGGGTGTCTGCCCTTGGTGAGACTAGTGGCCTTGACTCTTCTCCATCCTCAGGCTTGTTTTCTCCTCCTAGCCTTGCTACTGAGGCTAGCTCTGCTTTTGCTGAGCTTCTGCGGAGGGTTGCTGTGGTTCTGGAGCTGCAGGTCCCTCTTGTAGAGGTGGCCATTGAGGCGCTTTATCAAAGCCAGATGGGGGCTGAGCCTGTGCTCCCCTCAGTGAAGCCCTCTTTGATATTCTGTTGGGCTCTTGGGTTAAACCCATTTCTAGGGCCTCCGTGGACTGGTTTTATAGCGTATTGGCACCATCCTGCCCCTTGGGTCCCGTTCTGCCTCTTCCAGCAACGTAGACTACGCAGATTTGTGGTTCAGGCTGCTACAGCCTCCCCCACATCGGTGCCCTGCCTGACGTCACTCCAGACCAGGAACCTAAAAGTCTAGATGCTCTTGGTTGATAACTTTTCTCCCAGTGGTTCCAATTTGCCGTCCCTTAATGACGCTTGTGTTCTGGGCTTTTTTTCTCACGTGTTGTGAGATTCGGTCTCGCGCCTTCTCCCCTCTTTCCCTGATAACACCTGGGACACTCTTACTCAGCTGTTCCAGGATGGCATTCAGGCGGCTACATTACTAATTCACTGTGGCATGGATACCACAAATACTGTCGGGCAAGCCATAGCTCTTTCGGTACGTCCTCGCCGGTGTGCCTGGCTAGGCACCTCTGTTTTTTCAGAGAATGTTCAGTCGACCTTGGTGGACATGCCTTTCGATGGTCAACATCTGTTTGGTGCTCAAGCTGACTGCTTTACACCGTTTTCGGGATAGTTGTGGTGAAGCAAAATCTTAAGCCCTGCTTGCTATACCTTCCGTTTCTCTTTTTTTCCCCTGTACTGAGCTTGTATGGGATCATCTAGGTTTTCTTTTACATGTAGCCGTTTTGGAACAGTGCCATTGGCTGTTTCTTTCACCTAAGAGTGACACCCGGTGAAGTGCTCCTGTGCCCTGCAGGTATTGTTTATTGCTTCCTGAACTATCAATGACCGTTTATGGTCCTTGTTGTTGGGCAGCACATTGTTTTATGGCCCTATTGGCATTCCACGCCTGTTGATACAAGGGGTTCTTTTGTTTATCTACCCAGATTCTGTTTGGGGTATTTTGCTTGTCGTGTGCATATGCACTGTTGCTTTGCTCCCTGTCCTCCAGAGTACTTTGTCAGTATGCCCTACGGGCATTCCTTCATCTGTTTCTGGCACTTTGGTACTGCTTATAGGGGACTTCACATTGTGTGCTTGGTAGGATGGTGCATGGGGTTTCCCCTTTTCCTTACACTTTATCTGGTGCCCTTCTTTCCTAGCTGACACATGGAAAGCGGACATACTTCTTGACCAAGGGTACATTGTCAGTTCCTGCCCTAGGCAGTGTTCTTTCTTTTCTTTCCATCTTTGCGCCTCTTTTGCTATTTCCTGTTATGCACGAGAAAATTGGACTCTTGTCGTTTCTCTTCCTCTCAAGGCTCATTGTGGATGTACCATGTCCGTTTCGTGGCCTGTGTGGCCTACTCTGCCTACGGTTTCTCTTCTGTACCACTGCGTGTTCTGTTTTTTTCTCTGCTTTTGCCCAGGGCAAAGCGTTTATTGCTTTTTGCTTTTGGGCAATGTTTTTGTGCTTTGTTCGAAACATTTCCATGAACCCTTCCTGTACCAATCCTAACATTTAGTTACTGACTGGTTGTTCTGTTCGACCGTGTGTTCCTCTACTATCCTTTCTTTGGTGGCCTGGTATCGAGGTTTGGTACTCCTTTCGGATTCTTCTGGGTACTTTACTTCCCTTCTCGCTGGCGAGGATAAGCTTTCAAATCGCTGAGGGCTCTTTACTCTTGGGGTTGTGTGGGACAATAACGTTCTCGGGTAACGCTGAGATCCTCTCTTTTGATGTCACAGGAATTGTTGGTTGGACACAGGTTGTCCCTCGGACACTGGATAATTTATTCTGCTAGGTTACAATCAAACCCTCTGCCCCTTTTTGGGTCCTGCCACTCCGTCTGGTACTCCAGCTCTTATACTGATCGGTTAGTTGTCAACTTCCCCCTGTGGTGTTGGTCCCACACACTTCTTATTCTGTCTTTGTCTGCTCAGCCCCGTCCCTTTTTTCTTTTTAGGATATTTTTTCTTCTAGGATGGTGACTGGTATGCTTGAATAGGCCTCCCCTGTGTTGGCCTTTGTTCAACTTGCTCTTCTACAGTCCCAGATAGTGGTCTTCGTTGCTGTATTCTGGCGTGTTGGTTTTTTCACCTGCTGCTTTTCATTTCGGTCATCTTTCCATCGCCTGGTTGTGGCCATTCAGTCGGTAGTGGTGTTTTATGTCTGATCGCTTTTCTTTTCCTGGGAGTTATGATATCTTCCACTTCCTCCATTCTTTTATGTGGGACCATATGGCTTTTGCCGGCCCACCACTGTCACGTTTCTGCTAGTGTCCACTATTGTGCACATTTCTCTGTACCCGTCTTGGGTGTATTTTATTATACAGTGTATATGGTGCATTTCTATGTGTTTTATATATTATACATATATGTCCATATACATGTTATTCTCTTGTCATACATTCTTCTTATCTGTAGCTCTATAAACAGTCCTGCTATGCTACCTTTCTAGGAGGGAGTGCGTTTATGCTTACGTTCCTGTGTTTTCCTCGTGTACCACAGGGCCTTCACTTGTTTCTTGCTTTGCAGTCGCATATCTTCCTCCACTATGGTTCTCTGTTGCGTTTTCCCAGAAGGCTAGCTTTTCTTTTGGAGTGTTTCATATGGCCGCAGATGGTCTATAGCCTTACTTGTTTGCCATGCTTTCTTGCGGCTTTGGTTGGTACTTTTTGCATCACTTAAGTTTATGGCAGGGAGCTTGGGTTCAGTGGCATTAGTCATTATCCTTGGCCTTCAGCCTTGTCCGCCAATGGTTCGGTTACCATTGGGGATGCTCTTTGTTGTTGTGATTCTCTGAAGTTTTCTAACTGTAGGAAGCTGGCTCTGTATATAATATACTAAAGTAAGGTATAGTATGCACAGAGTCCAATAGATCCCCAAAGATCAATTGGATAATATTAAATGCCCTCTTTTGTGGTCGAGCAGTTATGCTTAACACAGCCCTTTGATAAGACTTTGTTGTACACACTCGGGCAAGAAACGATTACACACGCTCATTGCCTAAATCCGAAACCAATTGTTTATAAAAATATTACTTTTTGCATGTTTATTACTTAGAACCAAAGATACTTTGTTGCAGTAAAATACGTTGAGTAAAATCATAGTTTTTGAGTATAAAAAATGGACTCCGTACATTTCTCAAACAGTTCAATGATATCCTATGGAGCAAAAAAACTAAGTTGTAATTTCACAAGACTTACAATTCCAGTCTAAGGGTTTTAGGACCAACACTGGTCAATGGTCAGGTAAATGTAGAGACTGCACCACCAGCGGCACTGGGGTGGCCAGGTGCATAGGTGAAATTGGGGCACTGGGGCCCAATGTTAGTCAATGGAGTCCGGGGGCAGGCAAAGAGAAGCTGGTTGCAGGTGAGTAAAATCGGATTTGGGGGTCAATTTCCGAGTATTAGGACCAGTACCGGAGGAGCCGCAAGACAGAACCAAATGAATACCCTCAGCAGCACAGAGGCAGCTGGTTGCAGACTGCCAACACAGCATTGGGTGCATAATGCAAAGCAATGGAGACCGAAGATTTTGAACCAAGGCTGCAGGCTTGGACTAGGAGGCTGGATGAAGGGATCCAGTGGCTCTGGAGGTAAGTTGGAATGTTGAAGGGCACCTGGGCTCCGTTGGTCGTGCTCCACAAGTCCTTGGGGCTGGCGATGCAGAGGTGTCCTTTGAGGTTGGAAGAACCTTACCGGAACTTGTCGTGGTTTGAGGGTCCTTCATGTTGAGGCTGCAGGCGGCAGGGTGGAGTCTAGGAGAGGTCACTCTGGAGTGGACTCGAGCTCAGGACCATTGGGGAGCCTACTTAGAACCGGTGGGCCACTGTGACTCGGATAGGTGTCAGGGGCAGGGGTTGGTCCGAAGGTCTGGTTGTGCAGTTCAGCAGGGCACTGGGGCTCTTCTTGAGGGCTTTTTTTGTGGACAGGGCTGCTGTCCTCTAGAGTTCTTGGTCTTTAGGGAAGGCTGACAATCCTCCTGGGGATTTGGAGGTCGCTGGGCCTGCAGAACGAGTCACTTTTTGGCGCAGGTTCGAGGTCTGCAGACAGGCTGGTAGGGCTGGTGCAGAGTCCGTTTTTGTCTGGAGTCTTTACTGCTGGTACGGCTCTTCTGTCCTTCTTCCTTAGGTCGCGAGGCATCTAAGGATCAAGGTTCAGGGGTGCCCCTAAATACTCAATTTAGAGGCATTACAGGTACTGGCAGGTAGTTGCCAATGAGCTACTTACCTTTAGGGTGACTACACCCTTCGTATGTCCACTCCCTTTGGGAGGACATACCCCTAATCCTATTGGCTAAAATCCTCACAAACAATATGGAGGATTTTCAGTGGAGGGGGTCACTTCAGCTCAGAACACCTTAAGGGTGGTCCTGGCTGAGAGGAGACTTCTCTCCGGAGTACTAATTTTCCCGCTGACTGTGCTGCCAAATGTGGAGCTTGGTCAGGTGGGCGGGCATCACCTCTAGCTAGAGAGGCCTGGCTAGCATAACAAATGGAAGGAAGGCTTTGAGGCTCACCGCCCTTGAATGCTGTTCCTGCTTGGGTGTAGGTGTGAAGCGCTTGGGGGTAGGTGTGAAGCACCTCCACCCAGAGCAGACTTTGTTTCTGACCCACAAGAGTCCCACCTCAGGGGGTCAGAAACAGGTCTTAAAGTGGCAGTGTGGTGCAGACCAGTCAGATACACACTAGCGGCTAGGTAGGTTTTCAGGGGACACCTCTGATGTGCCCTCTGAGTGCATTTATTAATGACTCCAACACTGGCATCCATGTGTGCTCATTAATCTGAGATGTTTGACACCAAACATCTTGAGATTCGGTGAAGCCATCATGGAGCTGTGGAACTCGCATTGACAAGCTCCCAGCTCATGTACGCGGTATGGCTTCACTATGTACTTTTACTGCCTAAGAATAGACCAGAAAATATAGGGGCGTATCTGCTCATGCAGTTATGCCCTCAAAAGAGGTATGGTGCACCCTGCCTTTAGAGCTGTAAGGCCTGCTGTAGGGGTGACTTACCTATGCCTCTTGCAGTGCTTGGTCGACTCTTCACTCTTAGCTGCACCAAAACACGCAAGCTGCAATGGCAGTCTGCATGTGTTTGGTGAGGGATCTCTTAGGGTGGCATAATACTTTCTGGTCACAATGCCTTTGGTACCGCTGCTACCTTTTACAAGGGACTTATAGGTGGGCCAGAAGTGTGCCAATTGTGGAAACAAAGGTACAGTTTTGGGAAAGAACACAGGCGCTGGGAACCTGATTAGCAGGGACCCAGTGCACATTCAGTCAAAGTTGCTTCTAGAATCTGATAGAGACATCTAGCCGCAGATTCCTTAATTTAGAATATTCCCCAGGCGTCAGACTGGATCCGGAAAATCTTTTTTCCCCAGCAGTACCTCTGCACACCGGGAGGCGGCGGCGCCTGGCTCCATCCTGTCGTTGTCCACGGAAGTGTAGTCAATGGAGCCATATAAGACCCTCCCGGCGTGCTGATGCCAGTTTTCTTCTTTTCCGCGTCTTAACGCAGATCCGGAGAAGCGGTTACCTCTTGCCTGTTTTTGATTTTCAGGCCTTCTGGAAGCCTTCGGCGTCTGGGAACAGTGTGTTGATGCCTTTGGGCTTCCAAACGTGTGTGTCCTGTTCGTGGCAGATGTCGGCGACGGATCCACACGCGATCTGTATGTGGTGCTTGGGCGAGCACCACGACTCCGAGGAGTGCGCCACCTGCTGAAGCCGAAGTCTTTGCGGGAACGTCGCATGAAGTTATTGGCCGCCCGGATGTCCCGTTCGGCGTCCTCACACCACCGGTCTCCTTCTCGTGCTGGAGGGTCAGGCCAGAACAGGTCATGGAGTCATTCCCACGGGCGTCGTTCTCCTCCCGCAGGTAAGCACAAGAAAAAGAAGTCGCGGAGGTCGCCGACCTCACGCGACGACGGGGCCCGCAGTACCTGGTCTTCACTGGATGCGGCTCCTCAGGTGTCGACCCCCACTTACCCGCCGTTTCCTGGCACTGGGGTGACTAGGGCCCAGATGGAAGCCTATTCTCAGGCCCTTTAGTCCATCTTTGGGTCACCCACTCTCCCTGGCGCGCCTTGGGGCCCCATAGAGGGGGTAGGGGCTCTGATCGGAGTTTCGCCGGCGGGTTCGCCCTCGGCACCGGTCGAGCACCCTGATTCCGCTTCCGGAGTCGCTGCGATGTCGGGCATGGGCCGGAGCGGCCTCCCTCTCGTACGTCCAGGCCTTCCGGATCTGCGCACAGCCCTGCGTGGCTCCCTGCGTCGACACCGGATGAGGCTACTGCGCCGCTCTCGACTCCGTGTCAACTCCGCCCCTCTCCACAAGTTCCTACCTCGGAGGAGGTCGCGTTGACGTCCCCTGTGTCTTCGCACAGCCCTTTGCGGCTCACTGCATCGACGCCCGCTGCGGCTGCAGCGCCGCTTTCGCCTCTGGGTCTACTTGATCACTCTCCGCAGGTAACCACCTCGGTGGGGGTGGTGTTGACGCCGGGCCGGTGCCAGACGGACGAGGTCCTTGTGGAGGTCCTCGACGTCGGTTCGACGCCGTCTCAGAGTCTGTGCCATCTCCGGCTGTTGATCAGTTGGTGGAAGGTGTGGAGTCTGAGGCTGAGGTGGCCCCTGTGGGTTCGCTACCCCAGGGCTGTTTCGTTGCTCCTCTGCCCAGGTGCCCATGCACTGGCAGGGCCTTGGGTGTCCTCGAGCTGTGGAGCCAGGATTAGCCTCTTGCCGTCCCCTACGGATGACCTGTTGTCGCCACTTCAAATGGCCACGGTGGCTAGTGCGACTTTTGCAAGGGCGGTTCGCAGCGCTACGGACGTTTTGCAACTGCAGCCTCCCTCCCTCTCTCTGTGTCCTCTAATTCCTTGCTGGACTTACTCCACCAGGGCAGAGTGGAGGTGGAGACTTTATTGCCTTTTGGCGAGTCGTTGTACGACGTTCTTCTGGGGACTTGAGTGAGGCCCTCTTCGAGGGGCCCGGTGGATCGTGCTATTGCACATCGCCATCGCCGGGCCCCGGACGACCCTGTCTGTTTGTCCCTCCACCCTAGGGCCAGGGACTGGTGATTCAGGTGGCTTCAGGTTCGTTGCCTTATGCCCCCTCTCCGTTGGTCCCTCCCACTTCGGAATCTCAGTGGTTGGAGTCATGTGGCCGCCAGATTTTTGCGTCTACCAGTGCTGGCCTTCGCTCCCTGAACACAAATTGTGTGTTTGCCCGGGCTACTTCTGCCCTTTGGGACTAAGTCGAGCTCCTCCTTCTCTCGCTTCCAAAGGGTCCTCGGGCTGACTTGGCACGGTTGGTACGTGATGGCCGTGACATGGCTCACTTTTCCATTCGGTCGGCCATGGACTCCACTGATTCGGTGGTTCGCGCTATGGCCTGGTCTGTTGCTCTGCGCCGCCATGCCTGGCTGCGCAATGGCTGTTTCCCTGCCAACGTACAGGAGCGTCTTCGGGATTTGGCCTTTGATGGGGTCGTCTTGTTCGACGGACATGCTGACTCAGCGGTTTTCCGCCTCATGTCTGAGTCTCCATGATTTCCATGGTTTGTAGTCCTGGTTGTGGACTTTTGATTTCAGTTGCAGTGTTGTCTTTGCTTTTTCTGCTGCTTCGTCTCTGGATTTCGGACGTAGATATTGGACGGGCTGTGCGGCTTTCGCAGTTTTCTCTCTTTTGGTTTCAGCTGACCAGCTGTTTGATGAGTTTTTCATCCTCTGTCTAGGAGCTTGGCTCAAGAGGTGTTCCTTGCTTTCTGGGATGTGCCATACCCTATGTGGGGTACTTGTTGGCTATTGTGAAGCCACTCTTCCCGGTATGAGGAGTTTTCACGACTCCTGCGGAGTCTTCTCGTCTCTCTTGGGACATCCTCTCTAGTGGGGACCGTGGGGTTAGTGCGGTTCTCTACTGGGGACTTTGTGTGGTGGGCTACGGTTGGTCTGTACCCCTTTGTGGTTTCTCTGGGAACACCTGCCCGGGATATGGTCGCGGCCACAGGGTGAAGGTCGCGCCCTTGTCTTGGCTGCGTTCTATTCTCACTTGGGGCAGTGCTTCCATATTTTTCTCATGGCTCAGGTCCCGTGGAACTTTTTGCCCATGCGCTGTGGTGTTTCCACAAGTTACGTTTCTGTGGCATGTGGCCTTGTCGCCTGTTTCCTTTTGCACTTCCCTGGCAGGGACTTTGGTCCCTTTTGTTTCTTCCATGCCGGGGTTCAGGTCCTCCGTTCCTGCCCCCCTGCGGTGATTGTCTGATTCCCTCTAGAGGTTCAGAGCTGTCGCTTTTGTTCCTCGGTTTGGTGTTCCACTCCTGGTGTTCCACTGGTTGTGAGTTACCATCCATCTCTGGCAGCACTGTTGCCTTTTTATATGATGCGGTGCCGGTGTCCTTGGTCAGGATACTCGTAGTCCTGTCTATCTCTCTTCCCCCTCTTTCTGACTGGTCTCTGTCTGGGTATTTCCCACTCCTTCCTAGTGGGTGTGGTGCTCAGCGTTCCCGCTTGCCTCGCGGGGAGCTCTGGTTCCGTCCCTGTCAGGGGAGGATGTTGTCACCTTTCAGTGTTTTTTGACACGGTCTTGTCCTGTTATGATTCACACCGGTGCCGTTGGTATCTATGGTGCGACTTTACTTTTCTCTGGGGCGAGCTTTCAATTCGTTCCTTCATTCTGTTGTCTATGTTTAGCTCTGTGTGTCCTGTTTTTGACACACAGTGATAGATTGTGCATGCTCAATTTATTTATTTAATTTTTTTCACACTGGTTTTTTAGCCCCGGTGTGTGTGTGTGTGTGTCTTTCTCTCTCTCTCTCGGTGGTAAGGCGCGCTTGGGGTGTCCCCGGCTGTGCCGGTTTTCCATTTGCCATTTGTACCTTTGGGTACAGCTAGCAGGTTCACTGCCTGGTATTGCGCTGGTCTCTTGTTGCAGCCGAATGCGTGCTGTTGGAACTCCCGATCCTTGGGCTTTGTTTCGCCGTGGTGCACTTCTCACGGTACACCTTGTCTCCTTGGGTATCTCTTGTCCTCCGCATGCCTGTGTCTCCTGGTGGTCATGACTCTGTGTGTCTCTATGTGGTGACATCTGTCCCCTCGTTATATTTTTCAACATCCTCTGGGGTGTTTGTTCAGTAGGCATGCTCTGGCGATGACATGCTCTCTTGTGCCCTTTTGGTTCTGTGTCTCCTTTCCTCCCTGTCTGGACGAGGGAGATTTTGTTCCGTCCTCTGACGGATTGTGGTGCCTTTGTCTCCCTTGCTCGTGCTTCCTTACGGAGCTGCATGGGTCTAGTGTCAGCCGCACTGCCACTGTTGCCACTGTGGGTCATCACTGTTGTTGACGGAGAAGTTCTTTTGGGACTTGGTGGTTTCAATCGCAGACCCTCCTCCGCTGCTGTATGGCTTTGGTATCTATTCTAAGTTAAGGAATCTGCGTCTAGATGTATCTATCAGATGAACAAGTTACTTACCTTCTGTAACGATGTATCTGAAAGAAACACGTCAGTTAGATTCCTCACCTTAGAATATCCCCAGGCGTCAGGCCGGATCCAGAAAGATTTTTCGTCAGCAATACCCCTTGCGCGTCGCTAGGCGTCTGCGCGTCCGTCGTCGGCGTCGTGCGCCGGAATGACGTCGTCGGAGTACTTAGACGCCGCCCTCGCGCGCTCACGTCAGTTCTTTTTTCCGCGCCAGACAGCGCCGATCCGGGAAGAGCTTACCCCTTTAGTCACTTTTTGACTAAAACGTTTTAGACTCTTTTGTCTACTCGACTCGAACTGGTGCCGGTAGGATGCCTGGTTTTAAAGCCTGTGACTCCTGTCACCGACTGATGTCGGTAACGGACAACCATCGCCGGAGCCTTTACTGCCTGGGGGCCGATCACGATGCGGAGTCGTGCCTCGACTGCCAGGCCTTGACCTCGAAGGCTAGGCGGGAGCGGTCCCGCAAGCTTCTCGAGCTCCGACACTCGGCTCCGCGCCGTTCCCGGTCCAGGAGGAGGTCGAAAGACCGGTCGCGGAGCCGCAGCCACCATCACCGCTCGTCTGGTTCAAAGTCTTCGGGTAAGTCGAAGCACGCTAAGAAGTCCAAGAGACGACACCGCTCTTCGGACTCCCCTCGCCGGTCGCACGACTCGGTCGAGGGTCAGGGTGGTCTCACCCCCGCGGATCCGTCGAAGCCGCAGGAGCCGCGTCTGTCCCCATACCCGCCGGTCCCTGGGACTGACGCGACTCCGGCGGAGATCAGTGCCTTCCTCTCGGCCATGAGGGGCCTGGCTCTGCCGTCGACGCCTGCCGACGCGCCTTCGGGCCCCGCGGGCTCGACTGGGCGGCCTAGCAAGCTGGCGGCTCCGGCCCCGTCGTCAACTTCGGTCCCGACGCCGCAGGTCTCCGAGGGTTCCAGGCCTGGATCTCTGTCGGCGCCGGTCGACCTCACGACGCCTCCTCTGCCGACGCCGGTTCCACCTCTGGCACCGTCTCCGGACGACGCCTTTCCCCGGTTCAGTCCGGGCCCGGCGCCGCCCGCTGCCAATGGATGACCATTTCATCTACAGTCCGGCTCCGGTTATTCCCCCTGTTTATCAGGAATCGGATGACGGGGGCGACTGGGAGGGGTCTGCAGGCCAATTTATCACAGGACTGGGCAGATGAGCTGGGGGATGCCAGTGGTCTGGACACCTCCCCGGACACTGGCTTCATCTCTCCTCCGACTGTGGCTTCGGAGGAAGGTGCTGCATTTTCCGTGGTGCTGCGCAAGGCGGCCGAAGCCCTTGGGCTGGAGTTGCCTGCTGTGGCCGTGAGGACTAACCTCCTCACTGAAGTGCTTCAACCGTCAGCAAGCTCCTCGGAGCCTCTGCTGCAGTTCAATGAGGCACTAGTGGACGTTCTGAAGGGCACCTGGTCCAAGCCCTCCACAGTGCCTCCTGTGGAATAGAACGTGGCCTGGCGCCACCGCCCTGCTCCGAGCGACCCCAGTTTTCTGTCCCAACGCCCCACGCCCGAGAGTCTGGTTATCCAGACCTCTACTTCCCAGTCCTCCTTCCCGTCCGCTCCTCCGGATCGGGAATCCAAGAGGCTGGAACAGTTCGGTAAGAAGCTGTTCTCTTCCCTTAGTTTGGGACTGCGGTCCTTGAATACCACTTGCCTCTTTGACCGTTACTCTCACTCTCTGTGGGATATGGTGGAGGACGTGCTGCCCCTGTATCCGGAGGAGGCCCGGACACGGCTCACCCAGGCTCTTGCCGACGGGCGGGATGCAGCGCGACATGCTATACGATGTGGACTAGACACTACGGACTCGCTGGGTAGGGCCATTTCTACCACAGTGGCGCTCCGCCGCCACGCCTGGCTGCGGTCCACATCTTTCTCAGGGGATGTCCAGAGCACCCTCATGGATATGCCCTTTGATGGCACTCGCCTTTTTGGCGAGAAGGCGGATAGTGCGCTGGTGCGCTTCAAAGACTCCCGGGCTACGGCCAAGTCCTTGGTTCTCTCGGCCCCGTGACCGCAAACTTCCACCTTTCGTGGCCAAGGAAGGGGCGCCCCCTCACGTCCACCTAGCCACCGTCCGCAAAACCAAACGGCACGCGGTCGCGGACGTGGATTCCGCCGAGGCGGTACCTGGGGACAACGTGCCAGTCAGTCCAAATCCACCCCGGCAGCATCCGCCTCAAAGCCCTCCTAGTCCGAGCTTTCAGACCCATTCCACGCCAGTGGGAGGCAGAGTTCGCCATCACCTGCTCCACTGGCGTTCCATCACGTCGGACAGGTGGGTGCTGCAAATCGTCCGAAGGGGCTACTTCCTCCCCTTCGAGATGACCCCTCCAGCCATGACACCGCAGTACCACCGTATCTCGGGGGATCACTTGAATCTTCTGTGGGAGGAAGTTACGGCCCTCTTGGCCAAAGGGGCCGTCGAGCGCGTTCCTGGTCCAGACGTAGGTTGTGGTTGCTATTCCCACTACTTTCTGGTTCCCAAGAAGGGCAAAGGGGGCCTACGCCCTATCTTGGAACTCTGGAGCGTCAACGCCTTCCTCCGGAAGGAGAGGTTCAAGATGCTTACCCTAGCTCAGGTTCTGGCTGCTCTGGATCCAGGAGACTGGATGGTAGCATTGGACTTGGAGGACGCTTATTTTCACATCCCCGTCCTGCCGGCCCACCGGCGTTACCTGCGGTTCACGTGGGTCAGGAGCAATTTCAGTTAACTGTGCTCCCCTTCGGCCTCACCAGTGCCCCTCGGGTGTTCACGAAAGTGATGGCGGTGGTCGCAACTCACCTGCGCAGATCAGGGGTTCCAGTCTGCCCCTATCTCGACGACTGGCTGTTGAAGGCGGGCTCGCCCCAGTAAGTCGTCTCCCACCTCCAGACTACGGCCGACCTCCTGCATTTGCTGGGGTTCTCCATCAATGTGTCGAAGTCGCATCTGAGTCCCTCCCAGAAGCTCCTCTTCATCGGAGCGGTTCTGTATTCAACGCGGTTTCGGCTTTATCCTCCGGAACAGCGGGTCTGGGATATTCAGGCTATGATTCCGATCTTTCAGCCTCTATCCCGTTTTTCAGCCAGGATGACCCTCTGGGTCCTGGACCTGATGGCCTCCTGCATCCTGCTGGTGCAACATGCCAGATGGCATATCCGGGCTCTGCATTGGGACCTGAAGTCCCAGTGGGCACAGCTTCGGGGCAACCTGTCCGATCATGTCCACATCTCGGAGGGCACTGCACGACAATTACAGTGGTGGCTCACGAATCGTGATTGTGTCAATGGCAGATTCCCCAACCGGAGCACACAGTGGTGACGGATGCGTCCCTCCTGGGAAGGGGAGGCCACCTGGGAGAGGCGGAGATCAGGGGACTGTGGTCTCCGGCGGAGTCCCGACTCCATATCAACCTTTTGGAGCTACGGGCGATCCGACTTGCACTGAAGGCATTCCTTCCCTCTGTCCGGGCAAGTGTGGTGCAGGTGTTCACGGACAACACCTCCGCCATTACCTTGGTGGTTCAACACCTGGCAGGTTCTCTGAACGCCAGGGTGGACAAACTCAGCCACAGGTGCTTGATGGATCACGAATGTCGTCTGCACTCGGACGTGGCGCAAGGTCTCTTTCTACAGTGGGGAGAGCCTTGGTTAGATCTATTCGCCACCGAAGAGAACGCGCAATGTCAGCAGTTCTGCGCGTTGGAATTTCCAAGGCGGCACTCGCTCGGAGACTTTTTTCGTCGCAAGTGGAGTTGCGGTCTATTGTACGACTTTCCGCCTATACCACTTCTGCCCAGAGTGCTGAAGAAGATTCGGCGTGACCGGGCCCAAGTCATCCTTCAGATTGGGCACGAAGATACTGGTATCCCGAGCTACTCAGCATGGCCATCGATCCTCCGATCAGACTGCCTCTTTGGGAGGATCTTCTGTCGCAGGGGACGGTCCTCCACCCAAACCTGTCGATCTTCCACCTCCATGCGTGGAGATTGAGCGGCGGCAGTTGACAGCATTTGATCTTCCTCCCGAAGTCTGTGATGTCATTCTGGCGGCCAGGCGGCCCTCCACTAAAATGGTATACGCCTGCAGGTGGAACAACTTTGTGGTATGGTGCACAGCTAAGGCTGTGGATCCCCACTCTGTCCCTCTTTCTGAAGTCCTTCTGTTCCTCCTTTCTTTGGCTCAGCAGGGCTGTGCTCTGGGCACTATCAAAGGTTATCTTTCGGCCATCTCCGCCTTTTTACGGCTTCCAGATCAGCCTTCTCTTTTTAAGTCCCCGGTTGTAAACCGTTTCCTCAAAGGCATTACGCACATGTTTCCTCCCGTGCCGTTCATAATGCCTCAATGGGACTTAAACCTTGTCTTGACATATCTGATGTGCGCTCCCTTCGAGCCCCTTCATACCTGTCCTTTGCGTCTTCTCACTCTCAAAACGGCCTTCCTGGTAGCTATCACCTCTGCCAGATGAGTGAGTGAGCTCCAGGCTCTTTCTTCCAAACCTCCTTTCCTTTCTGTTCATCCGGACAAGGTGGTTTTAAGGACACGTCCTTCTTTCTTGCCAAAGGTTGTCACGCACTTCCACAACGGGCAGACCGTCACTTTGCCCACCTTCTCTCCGCCTCCGCATCCTTTGAAAGAGGAGGAGAGGCTCCACCGTCTGGATCCAAAACGTGCGCTGTCGTTCTACCTGCAGCGGACACGACAGTTCCGGGTGGATGACCAGCTCTTTGTTGGCTACGTGGGCGCCAAAAGAGATCGGGCTGTGCACAAGCAGACCATCTCTCGGTGGGTTGTTTTCTGCATCAAGGCCTGTTACTCGTTGGCTATGAAGGAGCCTCCTGTGGGGCTGCATGCCCATTCTACCAGGGCAACGGCAGCCACTACTGCCTTGGGACGCGGTGTCCCCTTGCAGGTCACGTGTCTCTTTCAGATGCACAAGTTACTACTTGTGTAACGATATATCTGTAAGAGACATTTGTTAGTGATAGATTCCTTACCGCCCCACCCATCCTCCCCGTTCTGCGAACTGATTTCTAGGGTTAAGGTCATCCCCTTTTCAGGGCCCTAGTTTCATGGCACCAGTGGTCAGTTTCTTGCATGGCTCTGCATTCCTGGCGCGGAAAGTCTGCGCGCATGGGTGGTGCCCAAGTAGTCTCCGTGATGTCATCTCGGCGCATATGACGCCAGCGACGGAAGCGGAGCCGCACGATACCACCTACTGACGCGCAGGGGTACTGCTAGCAAAAAAAAATTCCGGATCCAGTCTGACGCCTGGGGATTGTTCTAAGGTAAGGAATCTATCACTAACTAATTTCTCTTACAGATATATCGTTACACAAGTAGTAACTTGTGCAGTTAAAGTCCAGCGAGATATTACAGGTGAGGTATGGATTTGTTCTCCTTTGCTGGCAATGCTAGACTATGACTGTGATGTTCCGAAGTCCTACCGAAAATTAGTGGCGCTTTTTCTATTGTTAGCTTGGCGCAGAGATGTAATGCGCTGGATGAAGAGACCTTTACCAACAGTAGCCGAGTGGCTCACTGCCACACACACTGATGATTATCATGCCCTTATGCCGACTCGTAGTCCCCCACGAGACATTGGGCCCATATCGCACATATTACCACAGTGTGGGTTCTGATACTGTAGGGGAGGAGTCTCGGGAAGATGCTATATGACTGTATTACGTTTGACGTAGCTCAAATTGCCTCCTGTAGTGTATTGGAGATATGGAAGATATTGCCTTGTCTGGGGAATGAGGGTGACTGTTGCTGTATGTGTCCCTGGTATCATGTGCACTATTGTTATTGGCTATAGTCAATTGTTTTTTTATTGAATATCTGCTTCAGAATAATTGTTTCATATATATTGTTTTGCAATCTGTTCATAATGCCTCCTTCATTTTTCTTTTTTCTGTTTGCTATGCGACACATCTTCTGGCCAATACGAATTGTACATTTGTTTCTTTTTCCCCACTCACTGCATATTTGAAATGTTATGTGTCCTTTGCATTTGTCTTATATTTCCCGCGAATATTATGTGATGCTGCATTGTTGATGTGGGTAAAAGGAAAATAAAGTTTTTTAAAAAGTATTGCAAAGCTAATCTGTTAAATTTTTTTTCAGGATTCACAATGCACTTAAAGGAATTCCAGATGACCGGGATGGATTATTTGATACAATTCAGCGTTCTAAAAACCACTATCAGAAAAGAGCATACCAGTGTATAAAATGCATGGTAGCATTGTTTAGCAACTGTCCAGTAGCCTACCAAATTTTGCAGGTGATTTTTTTTACATTTTTAACCTTTGTTAAGTTACTTATGGTATTATCTCTAAATTGTTTCTTTTCTGTTTTTTCCTGTGACTACTCTCAAATCAAAGTACCTTCATTTAAGTTTGCATAGCAAAATAGTAAATGCAGCTCTTAATCAAGAAACAACAAATGATATGCAACTGAAGGAACTATGTGATTGCTTGTTATGCACTCAAGATAAAAATAAATTGGCATTATAGAAGGCTTTTCAGCTTTTCTCAGTTACCCCGTTTTGTGAAAATAGAGCCATAATACCTTGCTGAGTGATTTTAAGATCTGATTGGGTGGATGTATAATTTGGTAACCCTTGCATGGCTATTGATAATTAGCTGATACACTAGATCTGTGAAAACAAAGGTTTAAGTGGAGTATGGTTCACTTTGTTATGCATCTTTGGATCGGTAGGGGTTGGGCTCTGTACACGGAACCAAAGTAAGAGAATTGAGACGTGAGCAAATCAGAAATCCCGCTCCTTCCCCCAAAAAATAATTGTCCTAAGGCCCCAGTGTTTGAGGGTATTCTGCGTTGAATGGTATTCTCAGCCCCCAGAAAAAGCATATCTTTTTTATTTTGTTGGCCATACCCGACCTACAACTGAGGGGCACGTGTGGCAATACCATCTAAACCTTAAGTTGTGTGTTTTCAGTTGGAACGTGACATTAAGACGGGGCACAGAGCAATTGAAACGGAAGAAAAGTATACTTAATGTAAAACACAGTTCAAAAGGTTCACGACTAGGTCAGTTGTCAGCATATTTGTGAAGGAAGTTTAGCAACTGAAAAAACTCCACGCAAGGATGTAGAACATGCATGGTGTCAACGACCAAGGCTAGTCGTGATAACGTAATATAGCATACATTATAGCCAACTTGGCTGGCAAGGGTAATTCTTTTTCTCCATCTTGTAGCTCGTCAATGATGCTAAATGGCTTTTCCAGACATTCCAAAAAACTGACTAACCTCAGAGCTTCTTTTCTTTTTTATTATATATTTTTTATTGTCAACAAGTGGGGCACAAACTTTACACATTACATAAACAAAAGATAACAGCAAGAGACCATAATTGAATAACTTAAAGCAAAAACAAACAAAAAAAGTAACATAAAAGAGGGGAACATCAGAACATAACTATCTCTGCCTCAAATAATATTATATAAAAGGCAAAAATGTTTAAAACAAGATCCCCCATATTGCATTTAACTTCATCACAGAGCGGGTACCCCTTGCCTTGGCAATGGCTCTTTCCATCTCATACGTTTGCTTAACCAACAGCCACCAATCATTTATAGAGGGTGATGTTGTAGAAATCCATACCAGGGATATTGCCAATCTAGCAGCAACCAGCAGTATTGAAGATATTGGACTAAGTCTATAATTCACTATCTTAAAACCCATCATAATTTCTATGACCATTACTGGTGCCACTATCCCCAACCTCTAAGAGAATACTTGACCGATCTGCTGACAATATGTCTCATTCAGGACAAGTTGCAAACGTGTGTAATGCTAGCCACATACAGGTCACATCTAGGGCATTTTGTCCGATCACTACCCAAACCAGACGTAAGCCACTTAGAATTTTTTTCCGTTGTGTGATATAACAAACATATAGTGCAAAATTGCTGCAATCGCAGATTGACGGAATGCAATGACCTGTCTAAGGTGTTCAACACTTGTTCAAGAACAATAGATGTAACCTCTGTCCCCAAAGCCTTGCTCCAACGCCCCGCCAATCTTTCAAAATCGTTTTTTGCCTAGAATTCTGGATAAATTTATACATATGACATCACAGATTTGATTTTTCTACTATACAGACAGTCCCATATATCAGACCTAGATAACTTTCACATTTTAGATGTCTCACCAAATAGTCCCTGATCTGTAAATATTTAAAAAACATATAATCAGCCAATTTATACTGCATCTGCAGATTCTTGAAGGAAACAAAGCCATTATAATCATAAAGCTTCTAAAGTAAACTTAACCACTATATCATATAAGTGAACTGAGTTCCTTAACATTTTACCACTGGAAATCTATACTTTTTTAAAGTTGAAATCTGTCAGCATAAACCTCAATCTGTCAGATTCTGCTTTATAGCGTAGGATTAATATATAATATCTTCCCTAAATAAACCTTCCCCTGTAAGGCTTTGGCATTGGCATTTTTTGGAAAAGAGCACATTATGAAATGTATATCTTGCGAAGTCTGTTGAAATGCTCCCTCCACTGTGTCTGAATCTAGTACCACCCTCGTTATTTCAAGGCCCTTTCAATCTCCTCAAACAAGTCACACTTTTATACTTTTGAGATAGAAAGCAAAGACTCAAACTTCATATTTGCTGAAAGTTACTCTTTTCCTACCTTGTCATGTGCTACATTTTCCACACTCTGTATTGATCAGATTTTCAACGCTGCATATCCAGTCGCCTCAGCTCGAACCACATTGTAAGAACGACTTGCATATGGTGTATCCTTCTAACTGCAGATTATTCACCTTATGAATATTCCTGCAGGCACTAGACTGGATCTGGAAACTCCAAAGTGGTACGCCTGCTCACTGATAAGTGGCTCTGAGCTACAGTGGCTTTTGACACAACACCCTACACCAGTGTTGCGGCATCCACCAGCAGAGTCAGGCCTAACGCCTTTCCCAGGTCGAGTCAAAGCCATTCTTCAATTCCACTAGGGCGCAGTCATTAACCAATCCTTCAGACTAGAAACCTTGCCCCTACCCCACAACAGAGCTCGTCTTGGAATCAGATTCCAGCAATGACTACGATGGTGACAAATTCACCCCTCTATGAGATGAGGACAATTGGTATGCCAAACCCCAGGATCCCAGTGTTCTTGACACCTTCTCTGGCACTGTACTTCTCTCCCTCTGAACTGCCACTAAAGAGAGTGCCTCTTTTGTTCTAGTCATGAGACAGGATGCAGAGTTCCGTGACGTGTATCTCCCTACAGCAGAGATCTGAAAGAGACACGTTAGTGATAGATTTCTTACCTTAGAATAATCCCCAGGCGTCAGACTGGATCCATAATGTTTTGCTAGCAGTACCCCAACGCCGGTCCAGGGACCGTTCCCGGAAACGCTCGCGGGGCCACAGTCGTCGCTCTGTCTTCGCCCTCGGATTCCGGTAAGCAACGACATAAAAAGAAGTCGAAGAAGCGTGTTCGCTCTCCGACATCCCCCCGTCGGTCCTCGGATGCGGACGAGGGGGACAGGGGTTTTGCCCCTGCGGCTCCTTTGGAGCCTGGGAGTCCTGCGGCCTACCCGCCTTACCCGAGTCCGTCGGCGACTCCCGAACAGGTGCAAGAATTTCTTGCTACCATGGACTGCCTGTTTAAGCCTCGGCTCCCGTCGGCGCGGTCCTGTGTCCAGATCCTGTTGGGCCATCGGCCCAACAGGCGGATCCAGCTTCGGTGCCACAGGATCCTGCACCATTAGCTCTGGCGCCACGAGGTCCAGCGCTGCCGGCTCCGGCCCCAGCGCCACCCTCGGCTCCGCCTCTGGTGCCACAGTGGGTGCTGTTTGTCCCGCCCTTGCCCTGGTTCAAGGACCATTTCGTTCCTACCTGGGATCCGCATTGGGAGGTGGCGCCGGCTTGGCCACGGCCGGCGCTGTTCACGGCGCCGTTTCCAACGCCGTATGTTCCTTCTCCAGCTCTGCCGCCGCGGTCTGTTTCCCCTGCAACAGAGGTGGAGGATGACTGGGAGGGGTCCTCGGACCCTCTGGCCCGTCAGTGTAACTCCGAGCAGGACTGGGTGAACGACTTGAAGGACGCCGGTGACCTCGATATCTCTTCTGACCCGGGGTTTGCTTCTCCACCGCCTACTATGGAGGAGGGCGCTTCCTACACGATGGTGCACCGTCGGGCTGCTGAGGTCCTCAACCTCGAACTTCCTACGGTGGCCCTCAAAACTAATCTCCTCACTGAGGTGCTCCAGATGACATCTACTTCATCGGAGCCCCTGCTTCCCTTCAACGACGCCTTCACCGACGTCTTGTTGGGCACTTGGTCGAGGCCGGCCACAGGGGCCCCTGTGGATAAGAATGTCGCCAGGCATCACCGCCCGGCGCCTGGTGACCCCGCGTTTCTGACCACTCATCCCACGCCTGAGAGTCTGGTCATATAGGCCTCGACGTCGCAGAGTGCCTTTCCCACGGCTCCACCGGATAAGGACTCTAAGAAGCAGGAACAGTTCGGTAAGCGGTTGTTCGCTTTGACCAGCTTGGGGCTTCGGTCGGTGAACACCGCCTGCTTATTGGGCCACTATTCCCACGCGGTGGGGGATACGGTTGCTCAGGTGTTGCCTCAGTGTCCTGAGGAGGTCCATGCTGTGCGTTCCCAGGCGGTTGCTGAGGGTAAGGATGCGGCTAAGTTCGCCATTCGGTGTGGTTTTGAAACCGCTGACTCGTTGGGCAGGGCGATTTCTACGACTGTGGCGCTGCGTCGCCACACCTGGTTGCGATCTACTGGGTTCTCGCCCGACGTCCAGAGCTTGCTCATGGACATGCCCTTTGATGGCACTCGCCTGTTTGGTGGTAAGGCCAACAGTGCACTGGAGCGTCTGGGTCTTTCCACAAAAAGCCTGGCCACTCCTGGGTTTCATTCCTTTCGTGGCCACGGCAGAGGCGCCCAGGCACGTTCCGTCGACAAGCCTGTGCAGAGCCACCCTCCGTGCGGCCGCAGTTTTCACAGGGGCGGGTCTGGGAGTCAGTCCACCTCCGCCCCCGCTGCTTCTACCTTCAAACCTTCCTAATCTGAGCTTTGTGGAGCACCCCACGCCGGTGGGTGGCAGGATCCACCACCCCCTCCCCCACTGGCACGATATCACATCTGACAAGTGGGTGTTGCAGATCATCCGCAGGGGTTACTCCCTTCCCTTTCATTCCTCCCCTCCAGCCATGCCACCTCAGTGCCACCGCATGTTGGGGGATCACTTGGTGCTTTTCCAGCAGGAAGTCATGGCCCTCTTGGCCAAGGGGGCCATCAAGTGCGTTCCTGGGCCGGAAGTGGGGATTGGTTGTTATTCCCACTACTTTCTGTTCCCCAAGAAGGACAAAGGGGGCCTGCGCCCCATCTTGGACCTCCGGAACGTCAATCGCTTCCTCTGGAAGGAGAAGTCCAAAATGCTGACTCTTGCTCAGGTCCTGGCTACCCTCGACCCTGGAGACTGGATGATAGCGTTGGACTTGCAGGATGCTTATTGTCCCATCCCTGTCCTGCCGGCCCACGGGCGGTAACTGCGGTTCACAGTCTGCCAGGATTATTTTCAGTTTGCCGTGCTCCCCTTCGGCCTTACCAGCGCCCCTCTGTTGTGTTCACGAAGGTGATGGCGGTGGTCGCAGCTCACCTGCGCAGGTTGGGGGTGTCAGTCTTCCCTTACCTCGACGACTGGTTGTTGAAGGCGGGCTCGCCACAGGCAGTCGTCAACCACCATCAGACTACGGCCGACCTACTGCATTTGCTGGGGTTCTCAATCAACGTGCCAAAGTCGCACCTGAGTACCTCTCAGAAGCACCCCTTCATAGGAGCGGTTCTGGATTTGACGCTGTTTCAGGTTTATCCTCCCAAGCAGCGAGTCTGGGATATTCAGGCTATGATTCCAATCTTTCAGCCTCTGTCCCGGGTTTCCGTCAGGATGACCCTCCGGCTTCTGGGCCTGCTGGCCTCCTGCATCCTGCTGGTGACACATGCCAGATGGCATATGCGGGCTCTGCAGTGGGACCTGAAGTTCCTGTGGGCGCAGCATCAGGGCAACCCGCCCGATCATGTCCAGATCTCGGAAGGCACTGCATGGCAATTGCAGTGGTGGCTCACGAATCCCGATTGGGTCAATGGCAGATCCCTCTCCCTTCCTCAACCGGAGCACACAGTAGTGACGGATGCGTCCCTCCTGGGATGGGAGGCCACTTGGGAGAGGCGGAGATCAGAGGCCTCTGGTCTCCGGCAGAGTCCCGGCTCCATATCAATCTGTTGGAGCTTCAGGCGATCCGATTTGCACTAAAGGCATTCCTTCCCTCTGTCCGGGGAAGTGTGGTGCAGGTGTTCACTGACAACACCACTGCCATGTGGTATTGCAACAAACAGGGCGGAGTGGGGTCCTGGACCCTATGTCAGGAGGCTCTATGCCTCTGGACATGGCTGGAACATCACGGCATCACCTTGATGGTTTAACACCTGGTAGGTTCTCTGAACGGCAGGGCGGACGAACTCAGCCGCCGGTGCTTGATGGATCATGAATGGCGTCGGAATTCTGACGTTGTGCAAGATCTCTTTCTGCAGTGGGGCGAGCCTTGGTTAGATCTATTCGCCACCGAAGAGAATGCGCAATGTCTTCAGTTCTGCGCGTAGGAATTTCCACTTGCTAAGCGACGCTTTTCGTCACGAGTGGAGTTGCGGTCTATTGTATGCCTTTCCGCCTATACCACTTCTGCCCTGAGTGCTGATGAAGATTCAGCACGACCGAGCCCAATTCATTCTTTTGACTCCGGATTGGGCACGAAGATACTGATATCCCGAGCTACTCAGCATGGAGATCGATCCCCCGGTCCGACTGCCTCTTCGGGAGGATTTCCTGCCGCAGGGGACGGTCCTCCACCCGAACCTGTCCAGCCTCCACCTCCATGCGTGGAGATTGAGCGGCGACAGTTGACAGCTTTTGATCTTCCTCCCGAAGTCTGCGATGTCATTCTGGCAGCCAGGCGTCCCTCCACTAAAACAGTATACGCCTGCAGGTGGAACAAGTTTGTGGCATGGTGCACAGCTAAGGCTGTGGATCCCCTTTCTGAACCTCTTTCCAAAGTCCTTCTGTTCCTTCTTTCTTTAGCCCAGCAGGGCTCTGCTCTGGGCACTATCAAAGGTTATCTTTCGGCCAACTCCGCCTTTTTACGGCTTCCAGATCAGCCTTCTCTTTTTAAGTCCCCGGTTGTTAACCGTTTCCTAAAAGGCATTACTCACACGTTTCCTCCTGTGCTGTTCATAATGCCTCAATGGGACTTGAGCCTCGTCTTGACATATCTGATGTATGCTCCCTTCGAGCCCCTTCATACCTGTCCTTTGCGTCTTCTCACTCTCAAGGCGGCTTTCCTGGTAAGTATCACCTCTGCCAGAAGAGTGAGTGAGCTCCAGGCTCTTTCTTCCAAACCTCCTTTCCTTTCTGTTCGTCCTTTTCTGCCAAAGGTTGTCACACCCTTCCACATCGGGCAGACCATCACTTTGCCCACCTTCTTTCCACCTCTTCATCCTTCGAAAGAGGAAAAGAGGCTCCACCGTCTGGACCCAAAACGTGCGCTCTCGTTTTACCTGCAGCGCACACAACAGTTCCGGGTGGATGACGAGCTCTTTGTTGGCTATGTGGGCGCAAAAAGAGGTCGAGCTGTGCACAAGCAGACCACTTCTCGGTGGGTCGTTCTCTGCATCAAGGCCCGTTACGTGTTGGCTAAGAAGAAGCCTCCTGTGGGGCTGCGTGCCCATTCTACCAGGATGACGGCAGCCACTACTGCCTTGGGACGCGGCGTCTCCTTGCAGGACATTTGTCAGGCAGCTACGTGGACTTCGCTGCACACGTTTACCAAGCATTACTGCCTTGACAGTCAGGTCCGGAGAGACTGCTTCTTTGACCGTCTTGTTCTCCGTGACTTTCTTGTGTAATCTATTTGCAGACCTACCACCGGGGTTGGTATTGCTGGGGTGTCTATTCTAAGGTAAGGAATCTATCACCAACGGGTCTCTTTCAGATGCACAAGTTACTACTTGTGTAACGATATATCTGTCAGAGACATTAGTTAGTGATAGATTCCTTACCGCCCCACCCATCCTCCCCGGTCTACAAACTGATTTCTAGGGTTAAGGTCATCCATTTCAGGGCCCTGGTTTCTTGGCACCGGTGGACAGTTTCTTGCATTCATGGCGCGGAAAGTCGTGTACAGAACGGACGTCAGCGTGCATTTGTGGCGCCTAAGTAGTCTCCGTGTTGTCATCTCGGCGCTTACGACACCAGCGACGGGCACGGAGACCTACGACGCCACCTACTGACGCGCAGGGGTACTGCTAGCAAAACTTTCCAGATCCAGCCTGACGCCTGGGGATATTCTAAGGTAAGGAATCTATCACTAACTAATGTCTCTTACAGATATATCGTTACACAAGTAGTAACTTGTGCAACAGGGCTATGCCCTTCCATTCCTTTTCACCCACCACACTTTCCTCCACCTTTAGCTTGGCTGAAGGAGGGACAGCTGTCTGTTTTGCAGCAAAGTACAGGAACTTTTGGCCAACGGGGCCATAAAGAGGATTCCAGCCTTAGAAGTAGGATTCGGGTGTTACTCTAGCTACTTCCTTGTGCTGCAGAGAACAAAAGCCTTCGTTCTTCCTTTAGAATTCCTCCCTCTTAACGCCTTCTTGTGTAAGACAAGATCTGATAGAGACTACTAGCCGCAGATTTCTTCACGTAGAATTATCCCCAGGCGTGAGACTGGATCCGGAAACTTTTTTTCCACAGCATCCCTGCGCACCGGGGCAGGGCAACATCGCGCGACTCCGCCTAGGCGTCGTCCGCGTACGTGACGTCAGCGAGGTCACATAAGACCCGCCCCGGCGTGCCTACGTCAGTTTTTTACTTTTCCGCGTGCAACGCGGATCCGATCTTTGCTACGGCCTGTTAGGGCCCCCTTTCTTCTTCCATTTCTTTTGGTGGAACAGTGTACGAATGCCTTCGGGCTTTAAAACTTGCATGTTGTGTGGGCGTCTTATGTCTGCGACGGACCCTCGCCTCATTTATATGTGGTGTTTGGGGGAGGATCACGGCACCATAGATTGTGCGGCGTGCCAACAGTTGAAGCCGAAGGCGCGGCGGGAGCGCCGGATGAAACTTCTATCGGCGCGTTTCTCCAGGTCGACGTCCTCCCTTCGGTCTGCTTCGGCGGACGGCTTCAGATACGGCTGTGGTCGTCGTCCTAGCCCTTCTCCGATGTCACGTGAGCGTCGCTCCCCGGTGGGTAAGTGTCGCAGTTTGTCCCCGGGGGCTGGTTTCCGGCCTACCGGGGGCGTGGACTCTCCGCAGGTGATGCGGCCCGCGTGTTGTCCTATCCACCGTTTCCCGGTGTTGGGGCGTCAAGAGTCCAAATGGAGACATGCGTGGCGGCTTTGCAGGCCTCGCTGGCGTCTCCTCCTCCTTCCCCTCCTGGGGCGCCGGCGGATCCCTCGCCTTGCGCAGGGCCCTCTGCGGCACCGCCGCTGACTCCCGCCCCGGTGCCGACTGATTCGGATCCAGGCTTGGAGGCTGTGTTGCTGTTGGGGTGCGGCTCCTCTGGGGCACCTCCTTCAGGCCACGGCGTCTCTGCCTCGCCGCAAACTCCCGCATGGGTCCCTGTGGTGTCGCGGGAGGTCGCCGGGGCTCGGGTCGCATCCCCAAGCCCCTCTTGGTCCTTTGACAAGGTGGTTCTGTGCAAGGCCGAGGTGACGCCGCTACGGCGCCGGCAGCAGCTGGCCCGTGCGGCGCCACAGGGGTCGGTGGGCCCTCCTCCGGGTCGAGACTCAGGGGTGACCCATTGACCCTCTCCGGGCCCCTCTCGTCCCTCCCCACAGGCGGCTGCCTTGTCGGAGGGCGAGTCGGAGGTTGCATCGTCCCTGGTGCCGCCACATGGGTTGCCGAGCGATCTTCGCCTCATTCTGGGCAGCGGCTGGCGGAGGGCTTCGTGCCACTCCCTAGGTCCGTCACGTGCCCCCATGCAGGTGGCTGCCTCGATGGGGGTCATTCCGGCGCCGCCCCGGGGCCGGTGCGGCTCCAGCTCAACTCCGGTCTCTGCTCCGGTCTCCGGTGCGGGATGACTTGGAGGTACCTTGTACGGTGACACCGGCTGGTGCGACACCCTACCTCAGGCGGCGGACTCTATGGCTCCACGCAGGAGTCGTACCGCGGATTAGTCTTTGGACGCTCCTTCTTCTCCAGAGGCAGGCTGTATATTGGTGTCGTCCTCCCCGGAGACTGGTCACCGTGTGGTGTCTTTTTCACCGGCGTCGAAGGGCGGCTCCCCGCCCTTCGTGAGGCAGAGGTATTCGTCGGAAGAGCGACAGGTCCCTCATTCGTCGGCTCCTTCTGACTTCCAGGTCTGGCCCTTGCACTTCCCGCTTGGCCTCGGGGACGGCCGCCTTAGTTTGCAGCCGTCGCCCACGGAGGAGCTGCTTTCTCCACCGCGGGGCCCTACGGAGGCGGATGCGGCCTTCACTCACGCAGTGTCGATCTTCGTCGCAGTCAGTCGTCCCATTGAGGTAAGTCCCACAAGAAGTCAAAGCACAAGAAGTCGAATCAGTCTTCGACTTCCTCCCGTCCATCAAAGTCATTCGACAACGAGGGTATGTCTGCATTCGGTGCCTGGCTCTGTAGCTGACGCTGTGCCTGGGCCATCTCCGCACCTCCCAGAGTTTGCTAAAGCTAGAGCAACCCCTGCACAACTCTGTGAGTTTTATGAGGCCATGCACCTCATATTTGAGCGTCCCGTCCCTGCTGGCATGTCCTTTGTTTGGGATGGCCCCCTGCTAAACTTTCACTGGTGGGTTCGCCACCAGCACCAGTTTGGGGGGGTCTTGGATCCGTGGATGAATCCGGACCAATGCTAGTCGAATCACCTTGACCTTCCCTAGCGCAAGTCCCATTGCCAGCGTTGCTGGTGGCGCTGCCCCAGTTATTGTCTCCGACTCTGACATGGAGCCGGATGGGCGTCATTTGACTCCAACTCTTGCGTCGAATGAAGCTATTCCATCCAGGTCGAAGCCTGGCTTGGGAGGGGCAACTGAACCATTATGAATACTCAGCCTTAGACACCAATGAGGACAATTGGTGTGAAGATCTGGCGGATGCCAGTGGACTGGACAGCTCACCAGATACTGGCTTGATCTCTCCTACCGTGAATATGGAGGAGGGATCCTCATTTGGTGAGGAGGGGCTGATGTCCTCGACCTTCAGCTTCCCTTTGTGGCTGTCACGACACTCTTCTTGACGGAGGTGCATCAGTCAGGGGTCACCCCTTCCAAACCGCTTGTTCCGTTTAGTGACGCCCTCATAGACGTCTGGCTCAGGGCCTGGTCCAAGCCCTGCACAGGGGCTCCTGTGAATAGGACAATTGCCCATCGCCCCGCACCAGGGGACTCAAATCTTCTCACCCCACCCCGAAGAGCTTGTTTGTCCAAGCCTCCACCGTAAATCCTGTTGCATTCCCTACCGCTCCACCGGATTGGGAATCCAAAAGGGTGGATACCTTGGACGCGAAGATGTTTTCTTCTGCCTGCCTGGCACTGCTGTCAGTGAAAACCACATGCCTTTTGGGCCGATACTACTACTTGCTCTGGGACTTGGTTGCGCAGGTGTTGCCTACTGTCTTGGAGGAGGCCCAAGCCATACTCTCCCAAGCTATTGCTGATAATAGAAAGGCAGCTAAGTTCACCTTTCGCTGTGGGCTCCACGCAACCAACTCACTAGGCAGAGCGGTTTTATCGTCAGTGGCCTGGTTGAGAACCATTGGCTTTTCTGGTGATGTCCAGGTGTCGCTCATGGACATGCCCTATGATGGCTCCCATCTCTTCAGAGACAAGGTTGACTCAGCGCTGGAGCGCTTCAAGGACAGCAAAGCTACGGCCAGGTCCTTGGGCCTTTCCATGGCCCCTTGCCAATCCCAGTCCGCCTTTCTCTCCTTTGGTTGCCATGGAAGGGACGTTCAGCTGCATCTCCACCCACCCAGCCACCTCTGCACCCCAGCTTCTCAGCCCCTGTGTTGCCAAATAGGCGATACCCACAGACCTTGTGGGTCAGGCAGCCAGAGGTCGGGTCAGTTCACCACCTCCGTTAGCCTACAAGCCTATTTCGTTTCTCCTCCTGCCCTCTGACCATCATGGGCACCAAGTGGGGAGGCAGAATATGCTGTCACCTGCACCACTGAAGGACGATAACATCCAACCACTGTGTTCTCCAGATTGGCCAAAAGAGCTACTTCCTCCCATTCGTGACTTCCCCTCCACCCATGCCACCCACTTGTGACAGGCAGATGGAGGACCATATCTCCTTACTCAGTCAGGAAGCAGTGGCTCTCTTAGCCAAGAAAGCCATAGAGAGGGTGCCGACATCAGAAGTAGGTTGTGGTTGGTATTCAAGCTACTTTCTGCTGCCCAAGAAGGAAGGAGGCCTTGCTCCTATCCTAGACCAGCATCCTCTCAAGTTCTTCCTGAAAAGGGAGAAATTGAAAATGCTCACGCTCACTCAAGTCCTCTCTGCCTGGACCCTGTCTGCTGTGGACCATGGTAGTGTTGGACTTGAAGTACGCTTACTTCCACATTTCTGTCCTGCCTGCCCACTGACTTCACCTGCTGTTCACAGTAGGCCACAATCACTTTCAGTTCACTGTGCTCCCCTTTCACCTTACCAGTGCCCCTCGTGTGTTCACCATGGTGATGTCAGTGGTTGCAGCTCATCTGCAGAGATCCGGGGGCCAGCCTTTCCCTGCATCGACGACTGGCTGTTGAATGCAGGCTCACTCCAGGCAGTCGTCTGCCACCTCCATACTAGGGCTGGCCTCCTGCACTCACTGGGGTTCAGTAGAAATGTGCTGAAGTCACATCTGACCACTTCTCAGACACTCCCTTTCATCGGAGATGTTCTGGACACAGTGAAGTTTTGAGCTTATCCTCCCCGAGCGGTAAGTCCAGGATATTCAGGCAATGATACCTATGTTTCCGCCTCTATCCTGAATTTTTGTGAGACTGACTCTGAGGCTGCTGGGCCTCATGGCCTCCATGGCCTCCTGAATCTTGCCTGTCACATATGCCCTCTAAAGTTCCAGTGGACGCAGTATCAAGGGAATGCCTCCGACATGATCCAGAACTCGACAGGCAACTTTTAACAAACTTTAACTACAAATAATCTGCAGTGGTGGCTAATGAACCATGACTTGGTCAGCAGCAGACCTCTCTCCCTTACCCAAACTGACCTAACAGTAGTAACACATGCGTTACTCATGAGATTGGGTGGGTATCTGGAAGAGGTGAATATCTCAGGCCTCTGGCGGAATCCAGACTCCACATCAACTTATTGGAGCTCTGTAATCTGACAAGCATTGAAAACCTTTCTATCCTTTATCAAGGAAAGGCTAGTGCAGATGTTCATGATCAACGCCACCGCCATGTGTTACTAGAACAAACAGGGCAGGGTGAATTTGTGAACCCTTTGTCAATAGGCCCTGCATCTCTGGACATGGCTTGAACATCAGATCATATCCCTAGTGGGGGAACACCTGGCGGCATCTCTGAATGCCAGAGCAGACAAACTCAGCCAAAGATGCCTAGCGGATCACGAATGACGTCTTCATCTGGAGGTGGCGCAGGGTCTCTTCCAGCAGTGGGGAGAGCCTTGGTTAGATCTGTTCACCGCCGAGAATGTGCAATCTCAGTTCTGCACGCTGGAGTTTCCAAGGAGACTCTTTCCGCCCATTCCACTCCTGCCCATAATTCTCAAGAAGGTCAGGAACGACCAAGCCCAAGTCATCCATGTGGCTCGAACTGGGCTCTGAGAGTCTGGTATCCCAAGCTGTTGAGTATGGAAATCAGTCCTAAGATTAGGCTGCCTCTTCAGGAGGATCTCCTTTCGCAGCAGCAGGAGAGGGTTCTGTACCCGAACCTGTAAATGCTCCGCATTGTTGCGTGGAGATTGAGAGGCAACAGATGACTGCTTTCGACCTTCCACCCGAAGTCTGTAATGTTATCTTGGCAGCTCGGCATCCCTACACCAACACGGTATACACCAGCCGATTGAGTAAGTTTGTGGCATGGTGTACAACCAGACAGGTTGACCCATTATCTGCCCTCCTTTCTCAAGTTTTTATTTATCCTTACCCTAGCCCAGCAGGCCTCTGTGTTGGGCACGTTATCTATCCTCCATCTCCGCTTTCCTGCAGCTGCCAGATCAGCCTTCCCTCTCAAAGTCCCCTATTGTAAATAGGTTCCATAAAGGTCTGTAACACTTATTTCCTCCAGTTTCCTTTGTTATGACTAAATGGGACCTTAACTTGGTCCTCACTTTCCTCATGTGTGCTTCCTTGGAGCCACTTCATACCTGCCCTCTTAGTCTCCTTACCACCAAGAAAGCCTTTCTAGTAACAATTAAATCTGCCCGAAGGGTCAGTGAACTGCAGTCGCTGTCATCCCAGCCTCCATACACCTCATTCTTCCCATCCTGGTCCTTCGGAGTCAAGCATCCTTTTTGCCAAAGGTAGTCACCCCATTCCACATCATAATCACCTTTCCTACTTTATACGCTCCGCCTCATTCCTCTAAGGAAAAGTCAAGACTCCACTGTCTGGACCCAATAAAAGCGTTGTTGTACTACCTTGACCACACAAAACCATTCCCGGTGGACTATCTACTCTTTGAGGGACATGTCAGAACCAAGAAAGGAAAGGCCGCACACAAACAAACCATCTCCCGATAGATTTTGCTCTGCATTAAAAATCTGCTTCTCATTGGCCAAAAAGCAGCCCCCAGAGGGCTTGTGTGTTCAATCCACCATAGCCAAGGCTGAGACCACTGTGTTAGCATGCGGAGTTGCGTTCCTGGACATCTGCCAAGCAGCAACATGGACCTCACTGCACAAGTTTACCAAACATTACTGCCTGGACAGTCGGGGATGGGCCCTTGGCCCATTCGGTCCTGTAGGACTTCCTAGTCTAAATTAAGTTTGCAGACCCATCTCCAGAGAGGCATTGCTTGAATATCTATTCTAATGTAAGGAAGTTGCGGCTAGAAGTCTATATCAAATGAAAAATGTATGTGCCTTCTGTAAAACCGAGTCATTATTCACCCACCCATCCTCCTCGCTATGCAAAGAGATTTTTAGGGATAGGGCTTTCCCCTTTCAGGGTCCTAGTTCCATACACCAGTGGTTAGTGTTTTTCATGGCTCCACGCTCCTGGCGTGGAAAGTCATGAAAAGAAACGGACGTTGGCATGCTGGCGTGGCGCCTATGAAGGTACCGCACACGTAATTTGCGTCGCCGACGACTCCACGCATAGCCAAACTTTGCAAACTACCGGTGCGCAGGGCTACTGCTCACATTTCCAGACGCCTGGGGATAATTCTAAGGAATCTGGGGCTAGATGGTCTCTGCCAGATAAGGCATTACCAAAGGGAAGTAACTTGTTCATTTTTAATGTTTATGGCCCCTTCTTTTTCTTTTTGTAGTTTCCCTACCCAAGAATATCCTTTATATTTCCACTCTCTATGCTCACGAGTTTGTCATAGTCTCAAATTAATTTTGGCAATGGTGATGAAGGCACGGATCACAATGTGTGCCACTCGGTATGAATGAAATGATGTCCAACTCAGGTCATCAGTTCAAAGGTACATTTTGAAAAAGGCCAGTCCCTGTTAGGCCCCAGCCCCGCCTCCCACATGAAAGCCCAGAATTACTAATTTGTCACCATTTTAGCCCCAGCTGGAACTCTGTCAGAAATCTCCTGTCTAGTATGTTGTTCGCTGGACACATGACTTTCTACAAAGGATCCCTCCATAAAAAAGCTTGATTAGATTCACAAGGTATATAAATCTCTTGTTGTAATTACATTAGGTTTACATGGCTGCATGATGAGTAACATAGTAGGCTCTTATGTACCTTCTGTCTACTTGCCATGTTGTCCTGTTCAGTGTAAAAAGTTAGCTACTGAGATCCTTAGTTTCTTTCTTGCATAGAGAATATAAGTGTACTGTTATAAATATTTCATAATCAAAATGGTCTGTGATATATGTGATGCCTTAGGCTGACAGAACATGGGCTAATCCACTTTCCTCAAAGAAATGATACATTGAAGTTGCAACCCAGTTCCACATTTCATGATAGAGAACAAGCTCCTCCATTTGTGCAAGCACTAATTCAGATTGCAAGGATATACCCTCTCGCTACTATTTTTCAGAACCTATGTGTCACCAAGAGATGTTCACGTTGGCCTTGTGTGCTTTGGTAAAGTGGAGAGTACCTACAATGAGCTTTGTCCAGATCGGTCTCGTCACAGCGTCCGTCCCCTACCTCGGAAGGGTCCAGAAGCCGCCGACTCCGGCTGCGGCATCGTCCTTCACCGAGGCCCCATGGGCTTCGCTCGCCTGCCGGTAAGTCCTGCAGCTTGCCTCAGAGGCTCTGTCCTCATTTTCCAAAGGGCGCAGGTTCCTCTTGGGACGTGCGCCCTCGCCCATCGCCACCCTAGCCGCCATTTCCTGGCATTTGGGTGACAAGGGCCCAAATAAAGGCCTACGTTACGGCTCTGCAGGCTTCTTTGGGCTCCCCTCCTCTCCCTGAGATGTCCGCGGATCTCTCGCCATGCTCGGGGCCTTCTGTGGACTCGCCGACGAGTTCGGCATCAGGTTTTTGGAGGTGTGGTGTCGTCGAGGTGCGGCCCTACGGGGTTCCCCTCTTCGACCCACGGCGTCCTTGCCTCGCCGCAAAACCCCTCGGGTTCCCTGTGGTGTCGCAGGAGGTCGCCGGGACTCACGGCTCGTCCCCCTCTGTCTTCTGGGCAGGCGGCTGTCTTACCGGAGGCCGAGCCGACGCCTTTTGGGCACCGACGGCTTTCCTCCTTGGCCCTGGCGGCATCGCGGGTGGGTGCCGGGACCTGGGGCACCTCCCCGAGTCTCTCTCGGTCATCTGCGCCGGAGGCTGCCTCATCGGAAGTCAAGCTGGCGCCTTTTCAGCGCCGTTCATTGGCCGCGTCGGCGCCGACCCCGCCCCTTTCTCCTATGAGGCACGTGGTGGTGGAGGTCGACTCGGTACCCCTGGTGGACACTTCGGCGCCGTCTCGACGTCGGATCGTCGACTCTTCTCCAGATGTCCCTTCCTCACCGGAGGATTGTCATCTCCTTGTCTCCTCTTCACCGGAGACTGGACGCCGCAATGTTGCCTTTTCCCCAGCAGCTTCCAGGGCGGGTTCTACGCCGTCTCAGCGTCCACAGCCCTGTACCCGCTCTTCCACACCTTGCAGTTGGTTGCCCCGCCGGCTTCTCCGGAGACCCCTCAGGCCCCTCACTCCTCCACGGGTCTTCCATCCTACAGGGGCTGGCAGTTTCTTCCTCCAGCAGGGCACGGGGACGGGCGGCTTAGTTTGCAGCCTTCGCCCACGGAAGAGTTGCTCTCTCCCCCACGACGCCCTACGGAGGAGAGTGTAGCCTTTGTCCGGGCCATCTCCACGGCCACCGGCATTTTGCAAATGGGCAACCCGGTCGCTCCACTTCCCACGGACCACTTGTTGGAGGTTCTCCACCTGGGCTCTGGTGGAGGGGAGCGGCTTCTTCCATTTGAAGCTTCGCTCCACAACACTCTTCTAGGGGCCTGGGGACGTCCTGCTACAGGGGATCCGGTGCCTCAGCCGTTCCTCCACCGCCACCGTCCTGCCCGCACGATCCAGTCTGCCTTTTTTTCTGCCCAGGGCCCTGTCCTGCAGACTGCTTTTCCTTCCGTGCCTTCAGTATTGCTTCCACGGTCATGGCAGGGCCGGTGGTTGGACTCCTGGGGGCGTAACATTTTTGTTTCCACTAGTGCTGCTCTGCGCGCGCTCAACACACTTTGTGTGTTCGTCAGGGTTACCTCCGACTTATGGGATTCCGCGGAGTCCCTTCTGTCTCGCACCTCCCACGAAGGTGCCCGTGCTGATCTGCGGGACCATGTGCTGGATGGTCAGGAGTTAGCTGCATTTATTCTCCGTTCGGTCTTGGATGTCTCCGATTCTCTCGCCAGTGCTATGGCGAGTTCTGTGGCCCTCCGCCGCCACGCTTGGTTGCGGGATAGCGTCTTTCTGGAGAATATTCAGTAGCGTCTTGTTGACCTGCCTTTTGATGGGATTCTTTTATTTAACACCCACGCGGACTCCTCTATTCAACGACTCCTTGCTGGGCTCTGTGTTCCCCCCACCCCCTCCTCCGTCAGCTTCGGCTTGTCGGTCCTAAGGTGTCTTATGGGAGGCGTTTATCCCACCTCTCTCTTTGGGCCTAGTGTTTCGGTTGGCCCGTGTGTGTGCTGTGTGTGGCTTGGAATGCCTTCAGGGTCCTTACGTTGGCCCCTCTGTACTTTTGGCTGCTGGTACAGCCCTTCAACTTTTGTGGTGTGTTATTTTTGGCGGTTAGCGAACCCGTATAGGTCTTCAGATTGGACCATCTGTGTAATTTTTTGGGCTGATTGTTAAGCCGCCTGTGGTGATACCCACGGGTCTTTTCTGTTCTTGACCTCTGCTGCTTGTTTCCCTAAGAAGTGTTCCCCTGTTTTGTTTGGGGACGTGTCATACTCTAGGTGGGGTACTTGTAGGCTATTGAATAGCTCTGTCCTAAGCTGGGCGGGTGTGGATAACTTCTCGTGTTCCTCACGGTTCCTGGTGTCACTGTATACCGCTTGGTACGGTCTCTTTTGTTCTTCCGCCTTTGCGCAGCTTGCGCTGTTCCAGGTTTTGTCCCCCTCAATATCCTATGGTGTTTCTATCCTTCCTCTACAGGGTTTGCCTGTCGTACATTTTGACCTTTGTTCCTTCGGGATATCTGCTTCTGTGCGTTTTGTCTTCCCTTTTCAGCCTCTGGATCGCCAGACTGACTTTTGTCATGCCGTCTACGGCGTCGTGTCTTGATGTTTCCACCTTATTATCTGACGTTTCGGCCTGGTCCTCTGCCTTGTGTTCCAGGGGGGCTAGGTTATTTCTGGTGTTCTCCTGTGTTCTGGTTGACGGCTTTAGGTCTGTACTACATATTTCTCACTTCCCGGGGGTCGCTTCGTTCACCCCTCTCCCCCGGCTGCTTCTTGGGGGGTTCTTCTCCTCTTTATCTTCTGGCCGGTCCCACTTCACTTTGTGGGCCGGGTTGTGCCACTGGGACTGTCCTTTTTTGGGGCTTGTTCTGGGGTTCCCTTGCACAATGGTTGACACCGAGACGGACGCAGAGAGACGCCGCCGGCTATCGGAACCATAATTGAAGAAACAGGCCCCAAACACAAGAAGACGGGGAAAACGGAGCAGATCAGAGATCCTTTAAGAAACACAGAGGAATACAAATAACGGCTTTCCGCCCCTCAGTCTCACTAAACTTAAGGAAACAAGGGAAAACGAGGAGAATATACTGAAAGAACCAGTATGAATTCGTATTAAAAGAATCAGGAGTCATCACGGCTACCTAGGCTTACGTTTCCCAAAGCATCTAAGTGGCCAACTACCAAAAATATATGGTGGGTTCTCCACAAGGGAAATACGGGAAGAGATTTTTCAAACACGGGAGTTGAAAAATAATTTCTGGTCTTGAAAAAGAAGGCACAATTTGATCTGTCCTTCGAAACGCGTCGACGCCCTCTAACGAAAATCCACAATCGCTTCCATCTATTAATGGACAGTAGACCTTGATGTTTCACATTTAAACACCTTACAAGTTGGTCTAATTGTCGATTGTGAATGTGGTAATCAATGACAGATAATTTTGTCTATTGGTTTTCTCCCTGTTAAGCAACGTGATAGACAGTGATAGATAGGATCATGTTTTATTGTGTTTTTTAATTTTTTATTTTGGATTTTTACATGTTTTAATTGTGACCAAATGCAGCAATGAAGGCCTTTTGAATTTTTAACCATTATTGATTGACAAAACACTATATGTATAGATTTGTATAATAAATTGAAGTGAAAAAAGTTCATTCGTGAAGTGAGGAATTTGTATGCCAATACGGATAAATGCATGAGTGATAGGATAGGAGTGGTGAATGTATGCTAAGTGATAGCTAAAACAGCACGGGATTCCCCCTTCTTTTTCTCCCAGAGGACATCTTCTAATTTTGTTGTGTGATTTAACTCTAGTCCTTTGGGTTACCAAGGGTTCCTCTCTTTATTTTATACATACGTTCCCTTGCCTCTGTCTTCGTCATGCGCTCGGATTCTTCTGGGCACGATACTTCATAGTATTTACCATCTGCCTGCTACGCACACCTGGTAGTTATGGCCCACCTCCGTGGGCCTCGGCTTGTACCCGTGTGCGCCTGTCCCTTGCTTTGCTGGAGCTTTGCGCGACTGTGTATTCCTTCTCACGTATGCGCTTATCGGCTGTGGTGCCGTTCCTGCCTTGTTCCCTGCCTCGGGGCTGACACCCGTTCAGCTGTCCCCTTTGCTGTGTGTGTTCTCCTGAGGCGGGCTCTGCCTCCGTTCCACCTCTTCTCCTTGGATTTGCGAGTGGTTCTTTTCTTCCTTTGGTACTCGCTTGGTGCCGTCTGTCCCTCTGGGTTTTCGGGCGGACGCCCTTTGCCCCTCGGGTAGGCTTGTGGTATCCTGGCCTTCCCTTCTCCTTGTTCTTTCTTACTTCTACTTGGTGGGGGCTGGGCCGTCCTTCCTTTCCCCATGACACATCCTCTGTTGGGGCCCTGTGTTCTTCCAAGCTGGTGAGGTTCTCTCTCAGACCCTCCTCACCTCTGGGTATGGCTAGGTTATCTATTCTACGTTAAGAAATCTGCGGCTAGTAGTCTCTATTAGATGTAAAAGTTACTTACCTTCGGTAATGATATATCTGGTAGACACGATTCTAGCCACTGATTCCTTCACGGCCCGCCCTTCCTCCCCGTTCTGCGAGGACCCTTCAGCTTGGTCTTCTGCACTCGCCTCCCTCCGGGTGGCTTTGTCTTCTGCGGGTGCCCTCTTTAACTTCCTCCCTGGCAGGATGCTTTGTTCTGTTTATTTGTTCCACTCCTTCTTTTCTGGTAATTGAGCGGTAGGTTCATCTGTACTTCTGCATCCCTTCACCCTGGTTATTCCAGTGTGGGGCCTACTCATAATCTTCCCCCTTTTGTCATTGCGTGGGGTTTCTGACTCCTCCGCAGTCCTCTGGGTCGGGGTCTCTTTGCTGTGCCTCAGCCCTCAGCCCATTGCAGGGGATACGACACTCCTTGATGGTGTTGTCTTGGGGTGATTTGTCGTTACTCATCTGTTCCAGACTTGTTGCACTTCACTGGTATATTGTGGTTGCAGACTTTCTGTCGTCTGCCACGACATTTTTCACATGTTTTTCTGCCTCCAGGGAGGATATTGCCTTCGCTTTGCAGGGTTGTTTCTCAGAGCGGTGCTCTGCTCTTTCATTTCCATGACTTTCAGTAACACAGTGCTTGGCACATTCCCTAATGGTGCTGTTCCTCACCATTCGCTTCTTCCCTTTCTGTTTCACTAATTTTTTCGCACACTGTTCCCATACTCTCACAGTTTTGTTAGTGATGGCTCCGCGTTGTGGCACGGAAAAGTTCTCCAAAGAAATCTTACGTCACCGCGCCGGGGTGAGACTTGTGACCTCGCTGAAGTCACGTCTGCGGATGACGTCAGGGCAGAGTCACGTGGTGCCGCCCCCTGGCGCGCAGAGATGCTGTGGCAAAAGATTTTCCAGATCCAGTCTCACTCCTGGGGATAATTCTACGTTAAGGAATCTGCGGCTAGAATCGACTCTACCAGATACATCGTTACCGAAGGTAAGTAACTTGTACTACTGATATGGATGTATCAAAATAAATGTAAATCATAAAAAAATAGGATTAATAATTACCACCCTCCTCCAGTGTCTCCTACAGCTTTCCTCCAGATTGGGGTCATACTCTCCAAAAACATTGGTACACAAGTCAAATTAGTTACCGCCTGCCTTTCCTATTCAATTGGTGTATCTAATCACACATCTACTCAAATACACATGCTTCTTCTTGCCTTTTAAGCTACTTCACAACTATGACTACTCTGCTTTCATTATGTCTCCAGTATCTTTCAAGCCCTCAATAGAAAATACGCAGTCATCCATCTTCGCTAAGGGACTTTAGGAAACTTAAGACCTGTGAGCCCTCACCCTATCCCGTTTTAAAGTACTGCAACTCACTTTAGTTTGGCATGAATGACTCAAAAAGCAACTTGCAGCTTTCCAAATCCAAAAGAAAGATTTATCACAGGATTTACCACAAGGGGAAACCTTCAGACATCTATGTCTTACAGCCAAGGGCCTGTATTCAAAACAACCCTTTTAGCATGCAGAAACGTCCACTATACTTAGGGAAGCCCATTTATCCAGTCACCTTTTCCTATGCACCCATTTTCATAAAATAAATAAAAACTATATAAATGATGTTGTTTCCTCTGGCTTCACCCCATGACTACAGAAGGCTTTTCCACCTTTCCCCAGTTAGCTCTTGTTCTTGCATGTTGATGCTGCATTAAAGTCCTTTGTGTAGAAATCTAATCTCTTGTTATACCGCCACCTACCTTCTCCCTTGGCCCCTCTTTCTCTCGCTTCTTCTTCAAAATCTTTATCAATGAAATACATATCGCAGTGTATGGAATATTGTGGAATCATTACATGAGGTTTTAACCCAGTTTTGTCAACCCCATTTGAGATGTAGTGTCCTGTTTATGTAAAGCAAATACAAGTGAACAGCCAATGTATGTTTTTTGCAATGTTGAAATGCCCAAAAAAATTGCTTTTCCTTTTTTGGTTCTTTCTAGAGCAATGGAGATCTGAAGAGAAAATGGACGTGGGCAGTGGAATGGCTTGGTGATGAATTGGAGCGCAGGCCATATACTGGCAACCCACAATACACATACAACAATTGGTCTCCCCCAGTTCAGAGCAATGAAACATCCAATGGTTACTTCTTGGAGAGATCACACAGTGCTAGGATGACCCTTGCAAAGGCTTGTGAACTCTGCCCAGAGGAGGTACATAGTCAAGCTAAATAAGCAATGAGTTAATGTCATAACATATCTGGCTGCTTGAAGTGTGGGATAACCTGAGATTGAAATTTAAAAGATTGATATCTGTTTTGATAAATCTGGATATGTAATTTTGGCCCAAAATCAGTGTGGCCATTCCCATAAGTTTCTTCTGTGAGTAGTTCAGCATGGATTGATAAAATAACACCCGTTTTCCCCTTAGTGGGACGCTGGAACTATATGTACATGGTTTAATTCAAAGGACAGCACTGGACAACTTCATTAGTTTACTGTGTCATGGTATAAAGCATTTGGCTGCACCTTAGTTGTATTTCTGTGTGTGTGTGTGTGTATATATATATATATATATATATATATATATATATATATATATATATATATATATATATATATATATATATATATATATATATATATATATATATATATATATATATATATATATATATATATATATATATATATATATATATATATATATATATATATATATATATATATATACACATATACATATATATATATACATACATACATACATACATATATACACACACACACAATCACCGTGTTTCGGGCACCACTTGCCCTTGTTCACATACACGGAGAAAATAAAACGCCATATTTTTATGTGATGCATAACCCAGGTGACAGAACACCATTAGTGAACATAGAAAAAATACATCTATACTTATCCAAAAGCATACATAGTCTTTTTTTCTTCTTATTTCTTAGTTACATTCTACTTTTTTTTTATAAACTTTTTTTGTTGTTCTATTTCTCTCATATACTGTTGAGTCCATCAATATTAATAATTTACATCCTCGTGATTTCCTTAGTCCAGGAATTGATAGTAGGTCCAAATAAATTTCTTAAACCGTTTCAATACAAATATTCCGTCAATATTTCCATTTCCATCTACAATATCTAAGGGTATAAATATGATATAAATACATAAAATATAATAAAACAAATCACTATATTATGTTGTGTGCAAAATACTGCCATTATGTCTTTAAATATATAAACATAATAAAAGAAATTACTCCATTTATTATATTATGTGCAAAATACTGCCATTATGTCATATACTACCCCTAAGTCTCTGTATAAATACTTATAAACGAAATTAATATTGATAGTCAGAAGAACATTTCTACTAAATTAAAAATGACTTGCCATACTCTCCTGAGACATTTTACAATGCCTAATTAAATGCACTGGCAATCTCATAAATATCTAACCTACTATGGTTCTCTTATCCAAAATATAATCACGCACTTTTCTACAGTTAGCCATTGAGGAAAACATAATCTACTTATACCATTGCTTCTAATGTTTAGTGAGATATTTTATGTTTCAGAATGTCCCATGCACAGATCAGATTTCATTGCTTTCTCATACCGCCAAATGTATGAGTTGCTGATTTTCATCCAACCATAAACACTTGCAAATATAATGTCGTGCTCCTCCATTTTTTTCCAATCTTTTTTTTATCAAGAAATAGCAATTATGTATATTTAATATTGATATACGAAACAAAACAGCTCATACGCGGTCACCACAAGAAAAAATTACACTAAATATTTCTCACGGCATAGTTTCCAGTTTTAGCATCTCATACTTAGTACAAGACAACAAAATTCATAGATGTCTTATGTTTACTGGTCATGAGACAGAGTATCCTCAAACCAAGGTACACAACTTCACTGGTTTGGCAAGAAAGCTAAACATCTCTTTGATGCGCGATGTCAGCTCTAAGGTGGTGCTAGTTGGGGGTGACGCAGTTGATTTAATATATTCAGAACTTTCATCAGTTTTCCTTCCGTACTACTGTTCTACAGTATATTGTATACAGCACCGATGAGTACATGTATCGAACTTCACAAAGAGTATGTTGAGTACCTTCAGAAAAAGCCTACCCACTGTTGTATTCAACACAATTTAATTGTAACCAATTGTAAGGAGGTGGCTCGTTTTCTTTTTTATTAGAGGTTTAGGCAAAAACAAAATCACTGGAAGTCATTCACTTAGTTCTTAGTTTGTATCCATGCCCACTTCTCTGACAAATTGATATTTTAATATAGTTAAGAGAGCATAGGAGGAAGAGTCTTGCAGTTTTCTGCTGCACTGCAAAAACGGTGACACTAAAACCAGGTTTAGTGTTCATTAAAAAAATAAAAATCTGTCAATTTCCTAATGCCTGACAGCTTTACTAAACTGAGTTTTAAATCATTATAGAATTTAAATTTCTAAAGAATGTAGACATTTCTTAACTTTACTTATTACAAATACATTGTTTTATGTCATCAAGCCAGTATATAAAGCTCCAGCATGACATTGTGGCCTATGCTTCACTTGTTATTTATGAGCACCCGTTTCGTACACTATTATAAAATTCACCTTATTTAGTTTGTACTTCAAGTTTGTGTTATTCTGGTGGAATGGCATCACTTAATTTTTTTATATTGAATTTCATCGACCTATGTAGAGTCTGGGGGCGTGGCTTGCCAAGCTATAGTGCAAGACATACCAGGGAATCGCTTTGGTCCAACTTCGCAAAAAGCTGATCGTGTGGCGTAAACGGAATCTGCAACGTTCAAGGAGGGCAGCAGCCTTGCAAAATCGCAGTCAAGCAGGGCACTTCATGCCGGAGTCAAAGAAAGATGGTGGTGCTAAAATTGCACCAGAATACAGAGGTCCAGCGAGGATGCAGACCTGAGGCTCCTTTGGCCCGGGTAGGGCCTAATTCCAGGACAGACAGAGTGCCTCAGGCACAGGGGTGAGAGCTCCCACATGTAAGTTTGCAGTGTGAAGAGATACAGAGCCTGCAGCTCTGATCACAGGGAAGGGGGCCCCAGGGGCAAAGAAGCAGATAGAGATGTTGGCCTAGAACTCCACTGCCTCAAGGAAAACTCGCCACATTGGGAGCGGCTGGGATTGTCGAGCAGTGATGCCCTGATCCATGCTGAGCACCCTGCAGGAGAAGAGAGGGGCTTCCAAGGTAGGCCTACAGGGAGTGGTGATGGGAGATCTCCACAGCACTGATGACAGAAGAGGAGCAGGAAGAGACAGTCCTGCATAGGTTTTGCGGGGCTATGGAAATGAGACTGTTAGACCTAACCACCTTTTGGGTGGTATTCTCTAGCCTTTTTGCCATCACTACCCTGTTTTTGCTAAACCCACTTTTGTTGGCATTGTGACTGTTATTAGGACCTGTGGTAAAGGACCAATTTTAGCAAAGTGATTGAGATTAGGACCTGTGGTAAAGTGCATGTTCTCTCTCCCTTAAAGATAGCAAAATTGACCTACCCAGGATTGGCACATTGAATTGACTTGAAAGTCCCTAGTACATGGTACTACTTGTACCCAGGGCCTGTAAATTATATGCTATTTAAGTAACACTGTAAAACATGCCTCATGCCTGCTACTACAGCCTGTAGTGCAGTTTTAAACTGCTGTTTCGACCTGGCAAGATAAACCTTTTATCAGGCCTACACCTTTCTTAATACTTATAAGTAATCCTGCGGTAGGCCCGAAAAGCTCATAGGGTAGGGTACATGTTACCTAAATAGTGTGCTTTAGTATTAAGTGTCCTGGCAGTGAAAAACTCCAAAAGTCGTTTTACGCTGTTGCAAGGCTAACTCTCCCATAGACTAACACTGGAGTACCTTATTACACTTAGCAAATGATAACTCCACTTTGGGAGCAGATGGAGAAATACTTCTTACACTCAAATTGTAATTTAAAATCATCTGAAAGAGACCTTGTTAGTGATAGATTCCTTACCTTAGAATATCCCCAGGCGTCAGACTGGATCCGGAAAGTTTGTCCTCAGCAGTACCCCTGCGCGTCGGTAGGCGTCGTCGTGCGGCTCCACGTACGTCGCTGGCGTCGTAGCCACCGAGATGACGTCGTCGGAGCTACTTAGACGCGCCCACGAGCGCTGACGTCAGTTCTTTCTTTTTCCGCGCCAGCAAGCACAGATCTGAGAGAGAGCGGTACTCCTAGTCATATTTTTGACTTGTTTTCTGAGACTCGTTTCTCTTGTTTGTCGAGTACTCTACTTCTGGTGCAGTAGAGATGCCCGGGTCTCAGTCCTGTAGGTACTGCCATCTGAACATGTCGGCGGAGGACCCGCATATCTGCATCATCCTTAATGTTAAAATCGTATATCTGATAGAGACTACTAGCTGCAGATTCCTTCACGTAGAATTATCCTCAGGCGTGAGACTGGATCCGGAAACTTTTTTGCCACAGCATCCCTGCGCGCTGGGGGCGGGGCGACATCACGCGACTTCGCCCAAGCGTCGTATGTGATGTCATCGAGGTCACATAAGACCTGCCCCGGCGCGCCTACGTCAGTTTTTTCCTTTTCCGCGTGCAACGCGGATCCGATCCTTGTTACGGGCCTGTTATGGCCCCTTTTTCTTCCATTTCATTTTGGTGGAACAGTGTGCGAATGCCTTCGGGTTTCAAAGCTTGTACGTTTTGTGGGCGTCTTATATCGGTGACGGCCCCTCACCTCATTTGTATGTGGTGTTTGGGGGACGATCACGGCACCACAGATTGTGCGTCGTGCCAACAGTTGAAGCCGAAGTCGTGGCGGGAGTGCCGGATGAAACTTCTCTTGGCGCGTCTCTCCAGGTCGACGTCCTCCCCTCGGTCTGCTTCGGCGGACGGCTTCAGATACGGCCGTGGTCGTCGTCCTTGCCCTTCTCCGATGTCACGTGAGCGTCGCTCCCCGGTGGGTAAGTGTCGCAGTTTATCCCCGGGGGCTGGTTTCCGGCCTACCGGGAGCGTTGACTCTCTGCGGGTGATGCGGCCCTGCGTGTCGTCCTATCCACTGTTTCCCGGTGTTGGGGCGTCGAGAGTCCAAATGGAGACATACGCGGCGGCTTTGCAGGCCTCGCTGGCGTCTACTCCTCCTTCCCCCTCCTGGGGCGTCGGCGGATCCCTCGCCCTGCACAGGGCCCTCCGTGGCGCCGCCAGTGGCTCCAGCCCCAGCGCCGACTGGTTTGGATCCGGGCTTGGATGATGTGGTGCTGTTGGGGTGCGGCTCCTCTGGGTTACCTCCTTCAGGCCACGGCATCTCTGCCTCACTGCAAACTCCCGCGGGGGTCCCTGTGGTGTCGCGGGAGGTCGCCAGGGCTCGGGTCGCATCCCGAGCCCCTCTCGGTCCTTTGACAAGGTGGTCCTGTCTAAGGCCGAGGTGACACCGCTACGGCGCTGGCAGCAGCTGGACCGTGCGGAGCCACAGAGGTCAGTGGACCCTCCTTGTTCCGCTCCAGGTCGAGGCTGGGGGAGGACCCTTCGTCCCTCTCCGGGTCCCTCTCGTCCCTCCCCACAGGCGGCTGCCTCGTCAGAGGGCGAGTCGGAGGTTGAATCGTCCCTGGCGCCGCCACATGGGTTGCCGAGCAATCTTCGCCTCATTCAGGGCCGCGGCTGGCGGAGGGCTTCGTGCCACTCCCCAGGCCCGTCTCGTTCCCTCACGCAGGTGGCTGCCTCGCCGGGCGTGGGGTCGGTGTCATTCCGGTGCCGCCCCGGGACCGGTACGGCTCCAGCTCTACTCCGGTCTCCGGTGCAGGGTGGCTTGGAGGCACCTTGTCCGGTGACGCCGGATGGTGCCGCGTCCTGCTTCAAGCAGCGGACTCTACGGCTCCGCGCATGGGTCGTACTGCGGATTCGTCTTCGGGCGCTCCTTCTCCGGAGGCAGGCTGTATATTGGTGTCGTCCTCCCCGGAGACTGGCCGCCGCGTGGTATCTTTTTCACCGGCATCGAAGGGCGGCTCCCCGTCCTTCCTGAGGCAGAGGTGTTTGTCGGAAGAGCGCCAGGTCCCTCATTCTTCGGCTCCTTCTGACTTCCAGGTCTGGCCCTTGCCCGTCCCGCTTGGCCTCGGGGACGGCCGCCTTAGCTTGCAGCCGTCTCCCACGGAGGAGCTGCTTTCTCCACCGCTGGACCCTACAGAGGCGGGTGCGGCCTTCGCTTACGCGGTGTCCACGGCTGTGGGCATCCTGCACATGGGTGACCCGGTGGCTCACTTTCCGGCGGACCATCTATTGGAGGTCCTCCACCAGGGCTCTGGTGGGAGGGAAGTCTTACTTCCCTTTAAAGGTTCGCTCCTTTCTTCCTTGACGGGGGCTTGGAGGCATCCTTCCTCAGGGGATCCAGTGCCTCCGCATCTTCTGCACCGGCACCTCCCGGCGCCGCGTGACCCGGCGTGTTTTTCCCTTCACCCCTCAGCCGCCAGTCCCCTTTTGCGTACTGCTTTTCCCTCCCTGCCGCCACTGTTGACTCTGCAGTCCCGAGAGGCCCGCTGGCTGGACTCTTGGTGGCGCAACATGTTCGCCCCATCCAGCGCGGCCCTGTGGGCCCTTAACACCTTGTGTGTGCTGGCTAGGGCCTCCTCCTGTTTGTGGGACTCGGCTGAGTCTCTGGGATCTGCAGCGTCCCAGGAGTCTGGTCAGGTGGACTTACGGCATCATGCATTGGATGGCCGGGAGCTTGCTTCGTTTATTCTTCGCTCCGCTCTGGACATCTCGGAGGTGCTGGGCCGGGCCATGGCTTCCTCATTTGCTCTCTGTCTCCATGCTTGGCTTCGGGACGGAGTATTCCCTGAGAATGTTCGGGAGCGACTCATCGACCTTCCGTTTGATGGCAGTCTGTTGTTCCATGCCCTGGCCGACTCTGCCATCCAAAGGCTCTTGGCGGGGCTCTGTCCTCCTCCTCCTCCTCCTCCTCCTCCGCCTTATCCTCCTCCTCCTCCGTCCTCTCCTCGGTGACTTCTGAGTTGGGTTGATTCTGGGCCTTCTTAGGCCGGTTGTTCTGGCTGTGGAGTGTGTTTTTCTGGCTGTGTACGTCCTTCCTTGGGACTTTGGCATTGTTGGCTGCTGGACGACCCTTGTGTTGATTGTGTGTGGGTTCAGCAGTTGTTGTTGCGCGGACTTGGCCCTGAGATTGGGCCTTCTGCTTTGCTTGGGCTGCTTGTCACGCCTTCACCGGGTGTGTTTTTTTCCCCGTGGCTCTTTTGTTTTTTCCTCTGCTGCGGAAGTTCTTCCAAAGAGCGTTCCCATATCTTGAGACTTAACTTACCCTATGTGGGGTAGTGGTAGCTGTCATATAGCTTACGCTCTGCCAGAGGGTTCTGGTCGCCTTCCGGTGCCTTTTCTCCATGGCGTTTAAGTAGGTTGCTTTTGCTTCCTGAGGTAGTGTGCGCGGCCACTCGTAGTGGTGTGCTTGGGCATCTCCTCCTCTCCCTGCTCCTGTCCTGAGGTCTGGGACGACCCTGTGTTCTCCCTTGCCAGGTGTCGCCTACTCGGCCTTCCTGGGGCCTCGGGCTGTTCTTCTCGCTTCTGGCGGCTTGACTGCCGGCGCAGTTCTGGCTGACAGGCTGCTCTCCATCTGGAGTGGGTTCGCCTTCTTTTCGTCGTCGTCTTCTTCCGCTTTTCCTGTCTTGGCATTGGGCGGAAGCTATGTTGCCTTGTGGGGGAGTGGGATGCTTCGGCCTCTCCGTTCTTGCCCATGGTTCCTCTGCTGTGAGTGTACAAGCTTCTTCAGCCTTCTTTCCCTCCTATGTCCCCTTGGGGTCGGTGGGGTTCTGCTTGTGGGGGTTCCCTTGACCTGGCATGGGCGAGGTTCTACCCGGTCCACAGATCTGGTCCCCTGTGTGGCCCTCTGTTCTGCATTGGCTGGTGGGGTCCTTTTGCAGATCCTCCTTCCCAGGGGGTATTGCTAGGGTATCTATTCCACATGAAGGAATCTGCGGCTAGTAGTCTCTATCAGATGTACGATTTACTTACCGTAACGATGTATCTGGTAGAGACGATCCACAGGTCAGTCCCTGGTAAATGGTACCACAGGTACCCAGGGCACTGTGACCAGAGAAGGCCCCTAATTGCTGCAGCAATTATTGTGCCACCCATAGAGGCCCTGCACCTTTTCATACACACACTGCCTTTGCAGGCTGCGTGTATTGGTGCAAAACAAAGTGAAGTATCAACATGGCACACATCTGTGTGCCATGCCAACAACCCACTGCCCTGTCCGAGATCAGCCACCCCTCCAGCTGGGTGCACTGTGCCAGTGGGGAGGGTACAGGTGCATGAGCCCTGTACCCCTACAGTGCCCAAGTCCATTTTTGGGCATTGTAAGTGCTGTGCTGCCATTAAGAGTATATGGTGCTGGGAGTTTGTCATTGCGAACTCCACAGCACCATAATGGCTGTGAGAAGTTGGCCTGATATATGATGTCACTAATTCTAGTGTACACTTTGTATCAGTCCAAACAACCCTTATGGTGATTGGTTGTAAAGTCAACCTTATAGACCAGCTATCCTAGTGGTAGCATGGACAAGAGCAGTCTTAGGCTAAACTCTGAATAGCATGTGAAGCCAGCTGTTAGACCATATGTAATCCCTTGAATACCAAATGAAAGGACACCACAACAGATATATATAAAAATAGAATGTATTTATTCTAGGCAAACCCTCAGCACTCTTTGATATTCGAGGTAAGTACAACACAGTCTTATTTAAGCATACATTAAGTCACACAGGTAAGTAATACAGTTAGGCCCTAGGGGCCACGCAAACCATATACTAAGTGAGTGGTATAAGGACCACTGTCACGAACACAGGATAGGCCTAGGCCTAGAGAATCGCTGGGGCTACACTATACTACCAACAGTTAGGAAGTGGGAGGCCCACGGGATTCAGGTGCAGAGTGGAAACACTCACGCCTAATGCGTAAAAGTCGATAGAATCACTAGCAGTTAGAAATAAGCAGTTTTAGGACACTTCTGGTATAGCTAGAAAGTCGAGACTCGGAAACTAGACCCTAGGATAGTCAATACCCTTGTGAGCACCGAAGTACCCAAGTTACCTAGCCCACGGGCTGCGGGTGCATAGGTGTGAACTTGCGTCGGGTTTCGGCGTGGACTTCTATGGATGCCTGAAGGAAAGTTGCTGACAGGCAGTCAGTGAAGAGTGTCCGGTGGATCCCAAGGTGGGGATCAAGAAGGAAGGAACCTGCAAGCAGAAGGGACAGAGTCTAGGTCACCAGCCAGGAGCCGGGAAGGAACCAGGAAGGAACCAGGCGATGTCGTGAAGATGCAGGTGAAGAGGTGAAGCTTGTCGCAGCAGCCACGGGTACCAGGAGACGTCGAGGACGAGCAGGACCAGGAGGTGAGCTGTCCCACGAAGGCTCTTGCTGTCGGCAGCGTCGAAATCGAGTCAGGACCCAACAAGCCTTGGCAAGCTGAACCCACGCAGGATGGAGGACTTACTTATGGTGCAGACCAGGAAGGTCTGGGGTGCTTCTCTTTCACAGAGGAGCGGGTGCCAGTCTGGAGGAGCCGGACCAGCAAGATGAAAGTAAAGGTTCGTCGTCGCAGAGGCTACTAGCCAACGGGCCAGCAACCGGACAACACGTCGAGCAACACAGGTGCAGAAGGGCCCCACGCAGAACACGTGAAGTGTGGGGAGCTGGTCTTCTTTGCAGATGGTGCTCGGGAGTGGGGTTTCTCAATTCCCCAAGCACAGCCTCGAGGAAGCCTCAGAAGTCGCGCTAGTCAGTTACTAGCCACTTTTCCCAAGTCGCCGGTCCCACGTCCCTCGTCGCCTCCACGAGTCTCAGCTGTGCTGGAGATGTGGATCTGGTTCAGAGGTGTCTGGAAGTCTCGGCGCTGGTCAGTCTCTGCAGTCGTCCCTCGTAGGATTCAGGTGCAAAGCAAGCAGCGGTCGCTGGATGGTGCCTGGTTGCCCAGGGTGGTCACTCCTTGGCCACAAGGGAGATTTCTTCAGTCTTCTTCCTGAGGTCGAATGTCGAAGGTCCAGAGTTTCTGTTCAAGTTGCAGATTCAGGGTAATCTAATTTAGCAGGGCTCAACTAGCTTCTAATATACTGGGCTAGTGGGCTGGTCTACCTGCAAGGTCCCTCCTATGGGTGGGACCAGGAAGGGGAGTGGCTACACCCCCTTTCCTTTGTCCAGTTTCGCGCCAGAGCTGGGGCTGGAGTGCCCCAGCACCGGTTTGAGCTGGACTATGCATGGGACGCCTTGTGTGCCCCAGGCAGTGTCTCGTTTCATTCAACCCTCCCTGCCCCAATACACTAAATCCTGTCTAGGGTGGTGCTCGCACCTCCCAAGGCAGTAAACCTATTGTCCAAGCCTCCCTCGCTGGAAGGACTCCCAGCAGCAGGTCAGACTTGTGTCTGTGGCAGCAGCATCCATTTTGTGATGCTTGGGCTCTGGTTAACTTTAACCGGGTAAGTAGGTTTCAACATGTCTTCTCCCTCTAGAAGGGGGGAATAATATCCTCATTGCCAGAAATGGTATGGGGGTATTATTCCAAAGTGTTAGACACCTTACACGACATGTTTCGATAGAGCCAAACCATAGTTACCATAACCGTTTAAGATTATAAGGCACTTTAAGAGTATATGGTAGGCTATATCATAGAACAGCTATAAGGACATGGTTCCGAAAGCTGCAGACAGGCTCAGCTCATGCTAGAGCACCATCTCGCATGTTACCAAGCACTCCAGGATTGTTAAGGCCTGCCATAGGAGTGGCTGATAGGTACACATGTGTCTATATATAAGGTAGGTATAGGAATACTACACCTAAGCAAGGGGTGATTACACGACCTTGCGCCAGTTGTGTCATAATGGAAGGCCAGGCCAGGGGTGGCATAATACATGCTGCAGCCCCTGGTAGGCCTAGGGTACACCTATGCCCTGGGGTACACTGTACAGGGGCCAATAAGGTGATCCTATCCAATTGGGTTATGCACCTAAAGTACATAGTATTAGTTTAGAGAGAGAACAGCTGGGCTGTGGGTCTGATTAGCAGGCCCCCAGCCACATCTAAGTCGAAAACCAGTGAAGCAAAAGCAAAAAGTGGGGGTGAACATAGAAAGCAGACCCTACAATGGCCACACTGAAAACTGGGAAGTTTGGTATCAAACTTCTCAGGACATTAAATCCACACTGATGCCAGTGTGGGATTTAATGTAAAATGCACGACAGAGGCATTATAGAGATGTCCCCTGAAACTCGACCAACTTCTAATGTCCCGACTGAGTGGCGGCCTGAAACAATGCACATCCTGGGACGAGGTGCCAAGCCTCCTCCCCCAGGATGGGCAGGGTTCACAAAGGGGAAGCTTTAAAGGCACTCCTTAGTGAGCCTCCCGAGACCATTTGCTACTTAAAGCAACTGGTCCCCAATGGTTCTACCCCCCACTTTGGGCGGAAGAACCGGTGGGAAAAACAAGTGAGGGAGCGAGATGTGCACACCTCTGCCAACTCCACTGCTCAGGTGGGGGAGGCGAGGTGAAGCACAACTCCGAGTCCCCGCCATCTTGAGGATGGGGGAACCCAACCAACCAGGGACAGGCTCCTGCCCCCCTCCCACTGGAGAGTGGCAGAATAGGGGGTGTACCCACCCCAGGGAAGGGACCCATTGGTCCCTGCCCTTTACCTACCTGTAACGCCCCTAAATCCAGTATTTAGAGGGCACCCTGAACCTTGCTTCCTCAGATCCAGCAACCACAAGAAAAGAAGAACGAGAAGCCGTGCAGAGCTAACAAGAGGACGACGCCCACTGACTTGGCCCCAGCCCTACAGGCCTGTCTCCCCTCGAACCTGCTCCTGCAAAACCCTGGCGTGTCCAGCGGCCAGCAACCTCAAAAACCCCAGAGGGACTGCCGGCTTTCACTTTCCAAGCTGCTTCTCCCATGAACACCGTACGTGTTTGAACTGCAGCTTCTGGTGCCAGCCAGTAACCGCGAATCCAGCAGACACTGCACCCGCCGAGCCCGACCCGTGTTTGAGTGAACAAACACCACGAGGAGGTCCCTCCGGCGATACTGACCCGAGATCTGGCGACCCCTGACGTGCCTCAAGCCGACGCCTGCAGCCTCAATCCAGAGGACCCCCTACCGCGACCAGAGCGGGTAAGAAAATCCGACATCTAAAAGCACCCCTGCACCCGATGCCCCACGGCCTTGTGTGCCGAACCCAGTGGTGCCTAACCATCCCTCTACATCCCATCTTACCCCTCGAAGTGGTGGTCACTCCTGGAAGATCCTCGTCCCCGAGCCTGCAGTGTTTTTGTCCCAGAGAATCTCCATTGAAATCAACAGGGCACCCGACCTCAAAACAGCACTCTGCACCCAGCTGCCCTAGTGCCGCTGAGGGTGTCCCTTTGGTGCTAACTTGGTCCCCAACTTGTCCTGAGCTTAACCTTAGGAGCTTTGCTCCCACAACCCCGTGGCCTGCTTGCCAGCTGCCACCAACCGGAGCCTCCCTATCCTCCATAGGATAACATTGGGGCTCAACACTCTGCACCCGGCCACCCTAGTGCCACTGGGGGTGCAACAACAGTGCATCACTGACCCTGGGAGACCCCTGAATCTAACCCCAGAACCTTAACTCAAAACACCGATTACTTACCTCGAGACCGCCAACTCACTTTTCCTCATAGGATAACATTGACACTTTTTCTCCCAAAAAGTTTCTACGTGTCGACTTTTGAAAACTAAGAATATTCCTTAAAAATCACACTAATAACCTAACCGAATTTTCTCAACTGTTTGCAGGAAAGGTCCCAATGCTGAACCCAGGTGTCCAGCACTGAGTAAGAAAAGTAACTAAAAAGTAACTTAACTGTGAATTGAATTTCCTTCCATAGGATAACATTGGGGGTTCTTTGTGAAAAAGTTTCCAAGTGTAAACTTTTGAAATGCAATAATATTCTTTAAAAATCGTACCTTTAACCAAAACGCATTTACTCACCTGTTTTCAGGAAATATCCCAGGGCTAAATCTAGGATCCATTCCTGTGGTAGCAAAAGTAATCTGAAAAGTAATTTAATTCATTTTACTTAAAAAGCCCACTCAATTGAATGTACTATACTTGCAAGGTGTTGCAAACTGCTTACTTAAAACTGTAACCAAAACCAGTACAAGTTGCACTGCAATTTTGAACTGTGTTCATACCAGTAATTTACTACTGAAAAGTATTTTTATGCTTACCTGTACCAGGCTTGCTTGGTTCTAGAAATAAAACAACAGTATATTTTTTTATACAAAACAATTGGCCTATTGTTCAGTTCTTGTGTGTGGATTCATTTGCTGACTGAGTGTGTACATCAAATGCTTTACACTGTCCTCTGATACTGCCTTACTGCTCGACCAAGCTACCACTTTAGAGTAAGGTTCTATCTAACTTTAACCTCTGCCAAACCTCTGGAGACCCTTGGACTCTATACACAGTGTACCTCACTTTGGTGCAGTATATATAGAGCCAGTTTCTTACACTGACTTGGCCACAGGCTTGTCTCCCCTCAAACCTGCAGCCAGCAACCTCAAAAACCCCGGAGGACCTGCCTGCCTTCACTTCCAAAGACTGATCCCGTGATCACTGGATTTGTTCAAACTGCAACTTTCTGCTCCGGCCAAATACCGTGAATCCAGTCCTCTCTGCAGCCGCCGACACCGGCCCAAGCTCGAGTGGAAAAACACGAGGAGGTCTCCCCGGCGATTGTGACCCGAGATCCCAGACCAGCCTCCAGACCCCAGCCAACGCCTGCAGCCTCAATCCAGATGATCCCTCTACCGCGACCAAAGACTTTCCGACGTCCAAAGGCACCCCTGCACTCGACGCCCCACAGCCTTGTGTGCCCAAACTAGCGGTGCCTAACCAACCCAAGACATCCCAACTTACCCCTCAAAGTGGTGGTCGCGCCCAGAAGATCTTCGTCCCTGAGCCTGCAGTGTTTCTTTCGACCGGAGTCTCCCCATTGAAAACAGGGCATCCGACCTCGAAACAGCACCCTGCACCCGGCCGCCCTAAAGCCGCTGAGGGTGCACCTTTGGTGCTAATTTGTTTCCCCATTTGCCCTGAGCTAAAGTCCAGGAGCTTTGCTCCCACAACCCAGTGGCCTGCTTGCCAGCAGCCACCAACCGGAGGCCCCCTATTCCCCATTGGATAACATTGGGCCTCAACACTCTGCACCCAGCCGCACTAGTGCCACTGAGGGTGTAACAAGAGTGCATCACAGAGCCTGGGGGACCCCCGAGTCTAACCCCAGAACCTCAACTCCAAAGACAGATTACTTACCCAAAAACCGATAACCATATTAGCCTCCATAGGATAACATTGACACTTTTTTCTGAAAAAGTTTTTAAGTGTGGAGTTTTGAAATCTAAAAATATTCTTCAAAAATCGCACAAATAACCAAAACGTATTCACATACCTGTTTGCAGGAAATGTCCCAGTGCTTAATCTAGGTATCCAGCACTGAGTTAGAAAAGTAACGTAAAAAGTAACTTACATATAATTTATTGAAAAAGCCTATTCATTTCTATGTACTATATTTGCTAAAGTGTTGCAACCTACTGCATCCCCTGTAAATCAAACAAAGTACAATTTCTATTGCATTTTCAAACTGTTCTACAATCAGTAACTTATTACTGTAAAGTATTTTATGCTTACTTGTGCCAGGCTTGCTTGGTTCTAGAAATAAAACAGAATATTTGTTATACAAAAGCCATTGGCCTAGAGTTCAGTTCTTGAGTGTGTGAATTCATTTGCTGACAGTGTGTACATCAAATTGCCCTCTGATACTGCCTTACTGCTCGACCACACTACCACAAATAGAGAGTAAGGTTCTATCTAAATTTATCCTCTACCTACCTCTGGAGTCACCTTGACTCTATACACACTATACCTCATTTTGGTGTAGTATATATAGAGCCAGTTTCCTACACCTCTCAACTAATAACCCGGTTTCTTACAGAGACGTATAGAGGAAGCACAGTATCGCAACTCCTACCTCAAAGTGACAAGGGAACTAAATAGCTTGGAAATTAAACATTAGTTGTCTGGACAGAGAGTCCCCCTCAAGCCCTGTGGACAATATCGGAGGCAGCAACAAAGTGGGCCAGGACCCCAGGTGTCCCACTGGTTGTGAGTTCCCAATCCTAACTGACGGCACTTGCCTTTTTACATGATGCGGTGCCGGAATTCTTGTTCAGGATACTCGTCGTCCTGTCTGTATCTCTTCCCCCTCTTTCTGACTGGCCTCTGTCTGTGTTTTTCCCACTCCGTCCTCGTGGGTGTGGTGATCAGTGTTCCCGCTTGTTTCGTGGGGGGCCCTGGTTCTGTCCCTGTCAGGGGGGATGTCGTCGCCTTTCGGTGTTTTTGACACAGTTGTGTCCTGCTATACTATTGTGCGACTTTCCTTTTCTCTGGGGCGTGCTCTTCGAGTTTCCCCCCCCCCCCCTTCTTTTTCGTTCTTCCTTCATTCTGTTATCTATGACTAGATATGTGTGTCATGATTTATACACACAGTGAGAGAGTATGCATACTTGTTTTTTTTCCTCGCACTAGTATCGGGGTTTTTCGCCCCGGGGGCGCTCTCTCTCTCTCATAGACAGGAGCACTATGGAAAGGATCGATCTCATTCTCTCTCTCGCTCTCTCTCATAGACAGGAGCACTATGGAAAGAATCTCTCTCTCTCTCTCGCTCGCTCTCTCTCTCTCTCTCTCTCTCTCTCTCTCTCTCTCTCTCTCTCTCTCTCTCTCTCTCTCTCTCTCTCTCTCTCTCTCTCTCTCTCTCTCATAGACAGGAGCACTATGGAAAGGAGCCCTTGGGCCCCTGACCCAGTCTAAATATGGGAAGCAAGATGGCGGCTGCTTAGGTGGCCAATAGCAGAACACTGACCAAAGGGCTGAAGCTGTGACTGGGAATACCCTGTGCCCAGCGGTGATATCAGAAACAATTCAAAGCGGAATCCTAAGAATCGATGCCCCCCCTGGATCGGAGCTCACTCCTGCCACTTCTGTGTGTGGGCGGACTGGGCTAGACTAGAGCGACATATCCTGAGGCAAGCCGCAACCGCGCACTCATCTTGTCTGGACTGCGGTGGGCTCTTCGAGGTGATGGGGCCGAAGAACGCTGGTGCTGCACCCATGTGGTGAGGGGGCCGACGGGTGCGTAGCGGACTGAGGGCGGAGCCGGACTTGGAAAGCCCAGTGGAGTCGCGGCGTATACAGCACAGACACGACGAGCAACCCTCTAAGAAGCGAGGAAGGGGCAGGATCCATGGGGAAAGTACCTCCTGCCGGCTCCTCTGTGGTTGACCTGCTACAGAAAGTTCGGTAACAGCAGCCGGGTGCCGAGGCAGATCGCAGAGGACCTAACAAGCCGGGAGTGGAACAGAAACGGGAGGAGCGCCCGGGGCAAACAGGCTCCCAGGGTCAACCGGCAATAGAGCCACCAGATACACCACTCCTTGAAGGTAGGCTGGCAGAACCAAATGCGCTAATGACAAAAGCACCAACACTAACTGATCATGTGCAGACTGGGAGGGTAGCTTGTGAGGCCATAGCCCCTCTCAGGACAATAACAAGTGGGGACTCTACTGGGCGAGATGGAGCGGGAGAGAACACTGAGACCCTCCTCAAGAATAACGCTGCAATGCCCCCAGATCAGGGAAAAGATGCCCCTTTAGCAGTATGTAACAAACTTGCACAACTAGGCAGTAACATTAACCCCTTCAGCGCGGCGCGGATTTCCGCGCCACGCTGAAGGTTCCGTGCGCGGGCGGGGCCATGACGGAACGGTTCCGTCATAAGCACAGCCCAACCGACGTGCATGACGGAACCGTTCCGTCATGCGCGTCGAACGGGTTAATGGACAGGAAACCAGGATGGCGATGGATACATTTTTGGGGGCAGAATCACTGGATTGGCAGCAAGATGAGCAAGGAGTGGTGGGGGCTGAGAAAAGAAAGCAAGGAGATTTGGAGAAAGAAACTAGTGACTGTTTTTTCTCAGTTTCAGAGGGGACGAAATTCTCCAAGGACGGCCTTGGCTCCTCCTCCGATCTTGGCAATATTTAGACAGATCCAGAAGAAAGTGATGAAGCCCAAGCCCTAACTGCTCGGAAAGTAAGGAGAAAATCTGCCGCACAACGGTTGGATGGTAAAGATCTTAAATGGGATTATACGTTGTTGATTCAATTGGCAGGCTCTCTGCCCGGAGAGAACACAACCCTAGCTGACCCGGACCCCCCAGCTTTGGAGGCTATCCATCAGGCGATCCTGTAGCATAGAGAGGAGACACGCCAGGATAGTCGAAAGGCTCAGTCTGCTCTGCGCAAAGTGCAGGGGGTGGTCAGGAAATTAACCAAGTTTTGTAATTCCATCGGGGAACGAATATCAGATCTCGAGACCAGGCCCTTAGTACGCATACGACGCCAGCGACGGCCGCGCAGCCGCACGACACTACCTATTGATGCGCAGGGGTACTGCTAACGAAAAAACTTTCCGGATCCAGCCTGACGCCTGGGGATATTCTAAGGTAAGGAATCTATCACTAACTAATGTCTCTTACAGATATATCGTTACACAAGTAGTAACTTGTGCATCTAGAATACATCAAGAAATGGGCTCAGGAATGTTTTGATATTAATAGATATAGTGCCAGTCGCAACATAGTATGGGATACCTTCAAAGCCGCTCTAAGAGGGGAGACAGTTAGCTTTGTAGCACGCAAAAGGAAAGAGCAGCAGCTAGAGAATGAACGGCTACTAGCAGAGCTGGCCAAGGCAGAAGAAGAGCAAACAGCCTTAATAATTCAGGGGCAGGAAGCAGCAGAACTCCAGCTACGAATTATCTCCCTTAAAGCTGAATTAAAAAGCTGGCTTTTGCAGAAGGTGGTGGAAATATATCAGTCTCAACAGAGAAAGGTATATGAGACGGGAACAGGCTGGGAAAATACTAGCACTACACCTATCAGGCAGAAAAAATTTCAAAATCAAATATCTGTTATATGAAAGGATGGTCAAGCACAAACAGAGACGAAGGATATACTTAGGATATTCCATGAGTACGATCAGCTTCTGTATAAAAAAAAGATTAAGGGACAAGTCAGGAAACCACACCTAAAATAACAAATACTGAACTGGGGCCTCTACTGGGTAGGCAGGCTAAGGAGGAGTTAGATAAAGACTTTTCATTAGAATAGGTATTAACTGCACTCCATGAGCTACCATCAGGGAAGGCCGCTGGCCCCGATAGTATTCCCCTAGAAATATATAAGCAACTACAAACAGTGATCGCACCTCTACTATTGGATTTGTTTTTAGGAATACAACATAATGGGCTAGTACCCGAATCCTGGAAGGAGACAGTCATTATTATCTTCCCTAAAAAAGGCAAGCCATCTGATAATCCATCCTCATACAGGCCCATATCATTGATCAATACAGACACTAAGTTGTACTCCAAAGTTCTGGCCACCAGGTTGGGGAGGGTCATTGGCCACCTAGTCTCACCTTGGCAGCATGGGTTTATTCCCGGAAAAGGGACAACTGATCACATCAGGCGGGCTATAACTTTATTTGATGTCCAGGCTGCAACGGGGAGGCTGATGGCCATGATCCTCCTCGATGCAAAAAAAAGCGTCTGATCGGGTGGCCTGGAGGTTTCTATGGGGGCTACTAGAACTAAAAGGATTTGGGCCAAGAAATAAGGCAATTAAGGCTATGTATCTGAACCCCAAAGCCCGGTTACAACTAATGGGGGCAACATCAGGCAATATTTTTATATCGAGGGGGACAAGACAGGGGTGCCCCTGCTCCCCTATTCTATTTGCCCTGTACATAAACCCTCTGAGAGAAAAATTTCTAGGAAGTCAGGTTATCAAACCAATCATCTCTAGAGACTTCGAAACCAAGGTACAAGCGTAGCCAGATATAGCTATTTTAACTACAGACCTGGCTGACGCAATTAGGGAGGCCACGGCCATTGTCAAGGAATTTGGGCACGCATCTGGCTATTCGCTGAATGAAGGGAAAACATTGATAGTATGCACTGATAACATAAACTTCAATGATCCTCGGTGTGTAGAGAATGCTATTTACCTTTTGGGTTTGTATCAGTCCAAAAGTTGATACAATAGTTAAGATCAACTTTAACCCTTTGATAAAAGAAATTTCGACAGATCTTAAGAGGATAAATGGACTGCATCTGTCTGTTGTTGGGAGAGGAAACATTCTTAAAATGACAATGTTGCCAAAAATGCTATATCTGTTTCGCTCTATTCCGCTTGTGATCGAGGCTCAGATATTTTAAAAACGCTGGGAACTATTTTCTCAAAGTTTACCTGGCAATATGGAAAAATCAGACGCTCTCTGAAATATATGGCACTTCCGTAGGCACAGGGTGGGCTTGCATTTCCTAATATTATACTAGATCATTGGGCGTGTCTTTGGCAACAGATGGCGAGTTTATTCTGCTCGGCTATAACCACAGAAACAGAGGAGTCAAAGTGCAAGACCCCAACTATATATGAACTTATCATAGGGAGTGAGGCTGGGGGGGCTATTACTACGTCCGGGGGAGTCAAGCTATTTTAGGAAGACTTGTTCTAAGGTCATGTATAGCGCCTGGGAAGTATGGACTAAGGTACGTATGGGAATGTCAATCCCTAAAATCAACAATTACACCCCACTGTGGTGATCTCAAGCTCTCCTGCATTCCTTTTATAATATCATGGGTAGGCAATGGGAACAACTCGGCCTAACAGCGATAGGTGATATATATGATACAGATATGGTGGCCTATAGCAGGACTATGGGATCTCGACCAGACATTATTTTAAATATTTACAAATACAGGAATATCTTATCAGTCTAAGGCCAGTAGCACATTGAGATTAACGGCTGTTGGGGGAGCACACTGGTGGGGAGGGGAGGGGTGGGTAGAAATAGAAGTTATGGAGTTGGGGAAGATTAAGGGGAATAGAGATTAAGGAGGGTGGTAGGGCAGAAGTTGGCGAATGATAGGCAACGAGAGTGTGGGTAATAATGTAAACTTTTGTGGTTGCATAATATGACAACTATGTAGGGGTGAAGGAAGGAGCACAGTACTCCTGAGTATTGAATGCATCAATTGTGAAAGAGATGATGCTGAGATGGAAATGGAAAATAATTAAAAAAATTGTTACAAAAAAAAAAAATCAGTCTAAGGCCAGTAGGCTCTCTGGGGGGAATGATACCCCTACTCAAGGTTACTGCAGGGAGAGGTAATAGGATCAAGAACATCTATGACATATTGCAAGGAAGCATCCAAAATGATTTGGAGAAAACTGAAACAAAATGGGCTGAGAAATTGAACGACCCCGATGTGGATGAGTATATGGCTCTGCTATTAGCGGGTAACATTTTCCGGTCAACGAATCTAAAGGCACAACACTATAAGACTTTATTTAACCTGTATTTTACCCCCGCTAAACTATTTTAGCTGGGGCATGAGAGCGGACGATAGCTGTCCAAGATGCAGGGAAAGTCCCGCAACTGTAGTGCAAGTTTTATGAATGTGTCAGATTGCCGTCTGTAAAAAATGAGGTGGTAAGCTTTTTGGAGGGGCTGCTAGGACGTAGCATTAATCTATCTCCTACTTTGATGCTTATGGGTTATGATAGCGGCATAGGCCTGGATACCAAGGACAAATATTTTGTATTTATTTGCACAGCTGTTTTTAGGTTATTGTTGGCAGCAAGGTGGAAGGATGTGGACCCTCCACTTTTCAAATGTGGATAGCTCGCCTCCTGGGGGTCTACAATCACGAGAGTGCATTATATGCGTGTAGGGGCAGGGAGGCCAGGAAACTGGGGTGGGCAATCTGGTCACCCATTGCAAGGAGGAAAAGGAACGCGGGATGCTCTGATAGGAGAAGTAGTGAAGGAATATGGGATGTGTCATAAATTATGATTAGAAAGGGAGTACATATATTAAGGAAAGGATTTGACTGAATCCAACATATTTAATTAACTGGTCCAGCCTGATTTTTTAACATTTATATAAGCTCTGTATTTATTTCTTGTAAATCCATTGCAATGCCTTATTTTTATGTCTCTTTGCCGCCGCATGTGTGCTGTTGGTAATCCCATTCCTTGGGCTTTGTTTCGCCGTGGTGTAGTTCTCATGGTACACATTGTCTCCTTGAGTGTCATCCACATGCCTGTGTCTCCTGGTGGTCATGACTCTGTGTCTCTCTACATGGTGACATCTGTCCCCTCATGTTCCACTCTTCGACATCCTCTGGGGTGTATGTTCAGTGGGCATGCTCTGGCGATGGCATGCTATCTTGTCCATTTTCCTGGGATCTTTGTTTCTGGCTGGTTCATGGTCTCTGGGCCAGTGCTTAATTTGAAAATTAGAAGTGCAGGTGCCGAAATGTTTTCGTAAGAGGCCACCACCCACTTTCCTGGCCCCACCCACATCCTCCATTAGCTCCACCCACTTCCACTATTTGCTCCAATGATATGTACCCCATGATGTGGCCTAGATAATGACTGATGGAGCAACTTAAGCTACAAAGGCTAATAATTCAAAGGCTATACAGATTTTTGTGCACGTACATCCTAAACTCATGTTTTTTGAAGGCGCTCTAAAAGTGAAAATAAACAAAAAGGATATTTGCTCGGTGAAATGAAGTATTTGCTAATGATCACACCATTTGATCAAGCATGAAAGCCAGGATTGACCCCAGATTCTCCACTTTCACCAATTGTAATCACATTCAGATGTTTAATTCTTCTGGCATCAATGTTTAATACTTTGTCCTTAATCCATGGGGCATAAGATTAGTGCTGGGGTGACTAGCAGAATCCACATTGTATTTTTTGCTGTTTTACATGGTGCATTTCCTGACATGGACAGACAGAGGAGTGAGAATAAGGAAGACAGACTATGTTACACGTTTTTTTCCCCAACACATCCAGGTTTGCCTGAATTCAAAGGGTGATGCTGAGCACATGGATGTCAACCTGCTTCCCCATGTCTCTCCCTTGCTTTTGATTCCCGTACAAGCTCCTCAGACTTTCAGCAGCTCACCCACCTCCATCACAAGTACACACAGACACACTCACACATACAACAATAAGCAGCAAGGGCCCAGCACTGACAATGGTCTCTATATTTGCCTAAGATCACACAATTTCATTTAGCAAGAAACTGGGATTCATCCCCAGGATAATTCCCCTGTTTTGCACTGTGCAATTCAGTCACGATAATACTGACCTAAATTTGCTAGACAGGCTATGGCATATCATATAATAATTTCGGATTCAGAGTGCAAAATTATCTATCACCAGGGGAGGAATCATCTCATTTCTGGAATCATTTTAGCAAGGTCTTCAAGTTCAAATAACTATATCTCCATTATAAAAGTAAGCACTCTACATGGGACTTAGACGCTCGCACTCCAGCACTCCACATAATAAAGCATGAAGAAGAGAGCACGAAAATGGCCCAGATGCAGGAATAATTAGATACCAGTTTAAGTTATTAGACTAAATAATCCGTAACAGAAGAGAAGAAATTTTGAAGACAACCTAACCCACAGCAAACACCCACAGAGGCATTGGCAGCTATTTTGCAATCTCGATTTAGTACACTAATTAGACGTTACGGGTCAGACTTTAATTCTATTACTATCTCAGTCCCAGATACAGATGCAGATGAAGACTTGGACTCACTTTCAGATGACACAGACCTATATGATTCTAGCCTGACTCAGCCCTTGCCATCTAAAACGAAAGTACTTATACTAAAACGATGTGTCTACACCAAATGACATACATAAGTAACACTAACTAAAAAATCGGACAGACTGATTGAACAATCTCTGTCATCAGTCAATCAGACAGAATTATTGAAAGAAATTTCTCTGAGAACGCAGATACTAAAGAAAAGCAATAAAGACAGTCTTGTTCCGTGTCTCTTGCACACACATGGCAAAAAGCAGCAAGGGCCTAGCACCGCCAATGGTTTCCTCTGCTTACCTGCACCAGGAGGGGCGATTAATTAATTGGTGCACTCCAGACCGGTGTCCACTACTCATTATTACATGCGGTGCCAGTGCCTTGTGCATTTTGCTCAGCTGATCTCCATAATGTTGCGCTTGCCAAACTCACGCAGTGGTAATGTAGCAATTAAGGTGCTGGCAGTTAAGTGTAGTACTGTACAGCCTGAACAGCACTCAAATATAAAGTGGTCCCATGTGAGTTGGTAGTGGGCAACGAGCACACCAACAAAGGTGGAATTAGTCATTTTACAGATCTAACCAGTGAGGCAGGCAAAAGGTACATACGCACTTCCAGCTCACTCATCATTTCCCACGCATGCCTTACTGAACACTTCATCTTGTGCCTAGGCTGTCCCTGCCTGCCACGCTTTAGCTCAGGTCTTTGTGGGTGACAAAGTGCATTTGATTCAGTACGTATTTCTTGCGAAAAATGCTTATGCAAATTTCGCTCCGGGGTCGTCTGTTTGAAAATTATTTGCAAGATATGTCATCGGTACAAAAAAGCTGGTCAATATACTCGCCATACTTTTACAAAAAATCAAGCAGAGAATGCTTCTAGCCCTGTGCACGCAGCTGCAGCAGGCGCCTGCTTTACAACTCTGCACAACAGGTTTTCTGCTCAAGTCTCCAACGAGGAAAAAATACGCAAACAGCGTAGGAGTAAGAAAAACTGAAATTACGTGAGATATATAATCACTAACCATAATGATGCATCGTGATGATCATGCCTGGACCTCGGAGGGCCAGTCAGTGAAGAAAGATCCGGAGCCACCCAAAGGACAAGTACATTTATTTTTGAATTATTATCAGGTTCACTGTGAAGGGAGAAAAATGTTATAGCTCCGGCCCTGTCAAATAAGTGCTGGTGCTGAGCACCGGAAAGCACCTGCACAAATTAAGCACTGCTCTGGGCTCAGTTTACCGTCTTTTTGCAAACGTTCTAAACTTCTTCCATTCTGCACTGCCCCTTCTGGTTCTGTGCCTACTTTCGTCCCTGTCTAGACGAGGGGGGATCTCAGTCCGTTCTCTGACGGATTGTGGTACCTTTACCTCCCTTGCTCGTGCTCCCTTATGGGGCTTCATAGGTCTGGTGTCAGCCGTGCTGGCGCTGCTGTCACTGTTGTTGACGGAGAAGTTCTTTTGAGACTTGGTGGTTTCAGTCGCAGACCCTCCTCCACTGCGGTATGGCTTTGGTATCTATTCTAAGTTAAGGAATCTGCGGCTAGATGTCTCCTATCAGATGAACGAGTTACTTACCTTCGGTAACGATGTATCTGGTAGAGACACAGTCTAGCCGCAGATTCCTTAACGCCCGCCCATCCTCCCCGCTCTGCGAAGGCGTTTTCAGGTGGGGTTCTCCCACTTCGCCTCCTTACAGGTGACTGGGTTCTGTGCTTTTCAATGCTGCTCCACCTGGGTTCCTCCAGCATGGAATTCTCATGTTTTCCTACCCTCCCTCCGCCCACGTCTGTTTCTCCTCCTTTCTGCTGCAGTCGATTGGGTTGGATTCTCTTTGGCTATGCTACAGTTCCGAGATCACTGGGGGGGGTTATAGTGAACATTCTCTGTGATTGTTCACTTCTGGTCACTTGTCGTGACTCATGTTGTTCCAGTCTTGTGGTTCTTTTGAGTTCCGTCCTGTGGTAGCAACCGGTCCTTTGTTTACCATGTCTTTTGTTTCTGATGCCGTTGCCTCCTAGAGGTAGGGCACGGCTCTTCGCTTTGATGGAATCTTGCTGGGGCGGGTGCTCTGTTCGCTCCCTTCAGTCCCTTCTTATGTTGGGTACTCTTTCAACATGGTGTTGTTTCTCTTTCTAATGATTTGGTTATCATTCTCATGTTTGTTCTCGTTGTTTCAACGATTTTTGCTCTTTTTTAACACACTGTTCCTATACTCTCGCAGTTTTTGTCATGGCTCCGTGTTGTGGCGCGGAAAGGTTTTGCTGTAGAAAACTGACGTCAGCATGCCGGGAGGGTCTTATATGGCTCCATTGACGTCATTTCCGTGGACGACGTCAGGACGGAGCCAGGCGACGACGCCTCCCGGCGTGCAAAGGTACTGCTGGGGAAAAAGGATTTTCCGGATCCAGTCTGATGCCTGGGGAATATTTTAAGTTCAGGAATCTGCGGCTAGACTGTGTTTCTACCAGAAAGTTGTGTACAGAACTGACGTCAGCACGCGAGGGCAGTGTCTAAGTAACCTCTGCGAGGTCATCACGACGCCAACGATGGACGCAAATTCAACCGACGCCACCTTCCGACACGCAGAGGTACTGTTGACGAAAAAGCTTTTCGGATCCAGTCTGACGCCTGGGGGTAATTCGAAGGTAAGGAATCTATAACTAACTAATGTTTCTTACAGATATATCGTTACTGAAGGTAAGTAACTTGTTCTTTATCCTCTGTAAAGCCTCTGGAGTTCCAGTGGACTCTATACCTCTGCACACTATACCTTACTTTGGTATAGTATATACAGAGCCAGCTTCCTAACATGTAAGATACTATTAGAGCTAACTTTGAAGCTCATGGAAGGATGAATCGGTCTGTCAGCGTCCTAAGTTGGAGCACCTCATATACCGCTCAATGAGCTTCATTAAGCCAGTCTGTATTTATGCATTTAACCCCTTAGCTGCTAGGCCTTTTCCCCTCTTGTGCTAAGCCTTTTTTGGGCTATTTGGGGTAGTGCGCGCTTAGGCCCCTGTAACTTTTTGAGCACATTAGGTATCCACGCCAAATTTGCGTCCTTTTCTTCCAACATCATGGGGATTCTAAAGGTACCCAGGGAATGTGGATTTTCCTAGAGGGTTCCCAGAAATTAGTCAAAATACAGCAAAATTTTGTTTTTTTTGTGAAAAATGGGAAAAACGGACTGCTAATGAAAGCGTCTGGGTTTTTCTCTGCAAATGGTATCAAAAAAGGGTTTGTGGGGCTGAAATCACCATTTCTCCAGCTTTTAGGGAATGACAGAATTTTGTCAGAAAACCAAAAAATTTTACACAGTTTTGGCATTTTTCTGGGACATACCCTATTTTTGCTATTTTTTGTGCTTTCAACCTCCTTCCAGTTAATGGTAGAAATGGGTTCAAAAGCAATAATGGATCCTGAAAAGCTATACATTTATAAAAAGTAGACACAATTCTGAATTCAGCAAGGGGTCATTTGTGTAGATCCATCAAGGTTTCTTTATAGAAACTACCAGTTAAATATAGGAAAAATTAAAAATTCGTTGAAAAAAGCAGCCTTTTGTGTCAGCGTTTTCACCTGTAACTTCTTCTAATTATGACATCTCTTTGAAAGCAATGTACCGTTACATCTGCTGGACCTTCCTGGTTGTTCGGGATATATAGGACTTGTAGGTTCACCAAGAGCCCAACGAACCCAGAGTAAAAAACTGAGCAGCATTTTGTAATGTTTTTTTTTATTATGTTCCGGATATATAGCAATTATTGTGGGAAAATGTATACATGGAAAAATCGGTATGAAAGACACCTATGTTTTTCTGAAATGGGAACAAATTCCAGAGTTTAGAAACAGTGCATATTTGCACATTTTCGAAATTGGGAATACTCCAATAGCATGAGAGTTATTGGTCATTTTTCAAAATGACTTTTCTTTTTACTCAATGTCTTTCATTTGGAAGGGAGAAATGCATCAAAAATAAATAGGTAATAACAGTTGCTTTACAAATCTAAACTACCCCAAGTCTCCCGCTAAAAATGGTACCTCACTTGTGTGGGTAGGCCTAGTGTCCACGACAGGAAGTGGCTCAAAACCTAACGTGAACACACCACATTTTCACAATTACATTTTACACATTTTTTGCGAAGTCTAGCTGTAGTTTTTGAACCCTAGCTCTGCCGGCACCTAGGGAAACCTAGCAAACCTATACATTTTTGAAACCTAGACACCCAGAGGAATCCAGGATGGGGTGACTTGACTGCCTCCCACCATGATCTGTTACCCAGAATCCCTTGCAAACCTAAAGAATTGTCAAAAAAACACATTTTCCCCACATTTCTGTGGTGGAAAGTTCTGGTATCTGCGTGGATCCACAAATTTCCACCCACCCCGCGTTCCCAAAAGTCTTACGAGAAAAATGGTACCTCACTTGTGCAGGTTGGCCTACTGCCCGTGACAGGAAACGGCGCAAAACACAACGTGGTCACACCTCCATTTCGCAGTGAAAAATGACCCTTTTTTGGCAAAGTGACTAGCTGTAGTTTTTGAACCCTAGCCCTGCCGGCACCTAGGGAAACCTAGCAAACCTATATATTTTTGAAAACTAGACACCCAGGGAAATCCAGGATGGGGTGACTTGAGTGCCTCCCACCAGGGTCTGTTACCCAGAATCCCTTGCAAACGTAAAAAATTGACAAAAAAAACACAATTTCCCCACATTTCTGTGATGGAAAGTTCTGGAATCTGCGTGGATCCACAAATTTCCACCCACCCCGCGTTCCCCAAAGTTCTGCGAGAAAAATGGTACCTCACTTGTGCGGGTCGGCCTAGTGCCCGCGACAGAAAACGGCGCAAAACGCAAAGTTGTCACACCTCAATTTTGCAGTCAAAAATGACCCTTTTTTGGCAAAGTGACTAGCTGTAGTTTTTTAACCCTAGCTCTGCCGGCACATAGGGAAACCTAACAAACCCATACATTTCTGAAAACTAGACACCCGGGGGCTTCCAGGGAGGTATGGCTTGCGTGGATCCACCAATGTTTCCTTACCCAGAATCCCCTGCAACCCTCAATTTTAGCTGAAAAATCACTTTTTTTTACACATTTTGGTGTGGGAAAGTTGTGGCATCACCGGGCTCACACAAATTTACCACCACCCAGCGTTCCTCCAGGTGTCCCGGTAAAAATGGTGCCTCACTTTTGTGGGAGGCCCAAGTGCCCGCGGCAGGCAAGGGCCCAAAACGTAGTGAGGCGACATCAAAATGGCCTATCGCTAAACCACCTGGTTTTGCAAGGGGGGTCACTTGGGTTTTTGACCCGGTGCTCGGCGGCCATCTAGGAAAACCTACCAAACCCATACATTTCTGAAAACTAGACACCCGGCGGCTTCCAGGGAGGTATGGCTTCCGTGGATCCCCCAACGTTTCCTTACCCAGAATCCCCTGCAAACCTCAATTTTAGCTGAAAAAATCACTTTCCCCCAGGTCTCCCGGTAAAAATGGTGCCTCACTTGTGTGGGAGGCTCAAGTACCCGCGACAGGCAAGGGCTCAAAACGCTGTGAGTCGAAATCAGCATTGCCTATCAAACATTTTTGGGCCCTTGCCTGTCGCGGGTACTTGGGCCTCCCACACAAGTGAGGCACCATTTTTACCGGGAGACCTGGGGGAACGCTGGGTGGTGGTAAATTTGTGTGAGCCCGGTGATGCCACAACTTTCCCACACCAAAATTTGTGAAAAAATAGATTTTTTTCTGCTAAAATTGAGGTTTGCAGGGGATTCTGGGTAAGGAAACGTTGGGGGATCCACGCAAGCCATACCTCCCTGGAAGCCGCCGGGTGTCTAGTTTTCAGAAATGTATGGGTTTGATAGGTTTCCCTAGATGGCCGCCGAGCACCGGGCCAAAAACCCAGGTGACACCCCTTGCAAAACCAGATTGTTTAGACATAATTAATTGTTTGTTTCTACAGCGTGAGAATTTTGGAACAATATTGCAATGAAAATGTGACAGACATTTTGAGGTTTGCAGGACATTGGGGATAAAAAAACTTTTTGAATTCACAAGAGAGACATCACCTTGAACTCCCATGGGTTTACGACAATATCTACAGTTGGTGGGTTATTCTTACATGGAAAGTACACCTTGGCAGAGAAACTAAAGACAAAGATTCCTGCACAACCATCTATTCCTCAAACACACACACATACTGGTTGGATTTGGCACGAGGGCGAGTCATCGTTCTCGGTGTATTACATTTTATTAACAAGAGATTTCACAAAAATGAAATGCACTGTCAATAATTAAATGCACAAAAAACCAAACCAATGACTCACAGCTCGTGAGCTGTAAAGCCACGTCAAGGCACCAACCACTTTATAGGCCATTCACACACCTTTCATACATGATACACACAAGACCATTCGCACCACCAGGCACAAAAGCAACACATTACAAAATTCACAAAAAGGGACAAGGTACACCCTGCTTCAGAAAGACAAATATTACTGCACAGCCATCTAATCCTCAAGCACACACACATACTGGTTGGATTTGGCACGAGGGTGAGTGATGGTTCAGTATATACAATTGTATTAGCAAGTGATTTCACAAAAATGAAATGCACTGTTAATAATTGAAAGGGCGAGAAACTGAACCATTGACTCACAGCTCGTGAACTGTAAAGCCACGACAAGGCACCAACCTCTTTACAGGCCATTCATACACCTTTCATACGTGTGAGACATACAAAACCATTCACACCGCCAGCCGCGGGCCCATCACATAACAAAACTCACACCAGCACACAGCGCCATTCAAGGGCCCATCACTTTCACACGCCCACATTCCTGACACAGCAACTACACAAGCTGATGGATTGCGTGGAGTGGCACTCAGCTAGCAGTGTGTGTAGTGACCAGCAGCAAGTCACTACTCACACAAAGCCAGCCGAGCGCCAGTCCACGCACACCACTAGCCGAGCGCCAGTCAATGCACACCGCTAGCCAAACACCAGTCCACGCACACCGCTAGCCAAGCGCCAGTCCAGGCACACCGCCAGCCAATTGCCAGTCCAGGCACACCAGCAGCCAATCGCCAGTCCAGGCACACCGCCAGCCAAGCTCCAGTCCACGCACACCACCAGCCAAGCGCCAGTCCACGCACACCGCCAGTCCACGCACACCGCCAGCCAAGTACCAGTCCACGCACACCGCCAACCAAGCACCATTCCACGCACACCGCCAACCAAGTGCCAGTCCACACACACCAACAGCCAAGCGCCAGCCTACACAAACCGCCATCACATTTAGGATTAGAAACTAAATACATTGCACTAACGCCAACCTTGAAACAGAATCAAATTTTCCAAAGAATACATACCAGGCAGTTCACTTTACCACTCATGAATACTCCCAAAAATTATTTTGCGTGTGGTACGCTCTAAAACAAGCAGGGACACACAGCCCAGGTTTAGAAGGACAGTCGGAGCAGTACATACGAATCTCCTTCCGCGTACCTCTTCGCCAACAGACTCTACATCTCCTACTGGGAAAATCTTTTGAGGGTGTGGGAGGAATGTGATCAGGAAAGTGGCGATCTCTCAATCTAGCAACATCCTCCACCACTCCAACTCTAGGAACACTTGCCTGTTCCACTACAACAAGGCTGCCTATTACAGACTCCTGAAACGTAGCAAAAGCCATCTTTGACTCGGGGCAAGAATCCTGGAACACAACAAAAGCATTAAAGGTTGCCAAGTGGAAAAGATGGATAGCCAACTTCTTGTACCAAATGTAAGCCTTACGAAGAGCAGCGTAAGGTTCCAAACTCTGATCTACTCTGTCAACACCACCCATGTGCCTATTATAGTCTAAAATGCTCACAGGTTTGCGCGCTTCAGCGACCTGACCCCAAACAGTCACAGGTGCAGTGCTTTCATCATGGATGGTAGTCCGCATGTAGACATCTCTCCTGTCTGAAAACTTCACAGCAAGAAGCTCCTCGCAACGCACTGTCCCCGCACAAGCTTTTGACAAACAAGTTCTTTTGGGAAACCTTTACATCTGAAAGAAACATGTTAGTTAGATTCCTCACCTTAGAATATCCCCAGGCGTCAGACTGGATCCGGAAGATTTTTCGTCAGCAATACCCCTTGCGCGTCGCTAGGCGTCGTCTGCGGCTCCGCGTCCGTCGTCGGCGTCGTGCGCCGGGATGACGTCGTCGGAGTACTTAGACGCCGCCCTCGCGCGCTGACGTCAGTTCTTCTTTTTTCCGCGCCAGTAAGCGCAGATCCGGGAGAGCTACCCCTTTTAGTCTTTTTTGACTAAATCTTTTTGATCATTTTTGATCCTTGTCTGTCGACATCTGGTGCCGGTAGGATGCCTGGGTTCAAGGCTTGTGAAGATTGTCATCGACTGATGTCGGTGACCGATCACCACCGCCGGTGCCTCTACTGCTTAGGCCTCGACCACGACGCGGAGTCGTGCAACGACTGTCAGGCCCTGACTTCGAAGGCTAGGCGGGAGCGGTCCCGCAAGCTTCTGGAGCTTCGCCACTCGGCTCCGCGTCGTGCGCGATCCCGGTCCAGGAGGAGGTCCAAGGATCGCTCGCGGAGCCCTAGCCGACGCCACCATCGCTCGTCGGGCTCCAAGTCGTCGGGTAAGTCTAAACACTCTAAGAAGTCGAAGCGGCGACATCGCTCTTCGGACTCCCCTCGCCGGTCGCGCGACTCGGCCGAGGGTCCAAGTGGTTCCACCCCCGCGGCTCCGGCGGAGCCGCAGGTGCCGCGTCCGCCCCCATACCTTCCGGTCCCTGGGGCTGATGCGGCGCCGGCGGAGATCAGTGCCTTCCTCTCGGCCATGAGGAGCCTGGCCCCGCCGTCGACGCCCGCTGGCGCGCCTTCGGGCCCCGCGGACTCGACTGGGCGACCTCGCGTGCCGGCGGCTCCGGCCCCGGCGCCGTCGACGACTCCGGTCTCGACGCCGCAGGTCCCCGCGGGGCCCTTGCCTGGGCCCCAGTCGACGCCGGTTGACCTTGTCACTCCTCCACCGGCGCCGACGCCTGAACCACCGACGCCGTCACCGGCGCCGCCGACGCCGACGCCTGTGACGCCGACGCCCCGGTTTAGCCCTCATCCGGACCCGACGCCGGCACGGCGTCCGCCGACGCCGCATCCGACGCCGCTTGAGACCTACCATCTCTACAGTCCGGTTCCGATCATTCCTCCTGTTTATCAGGAATCGGAAGAAGGGGGCGACTGGGAGGGGTTCGAGGACCCTCTGGCTGTTCAGTCACAGCTTTCTCAGGACTGGGCAGATGAACTGGGGGAGGCCAGCGGACTGGACACCTCGCCAGACGCTGGATTCACTTCTCCTCCGACCGTGGCTTCGGAGGAGGGTGCAGCATTTTCTGTGGTGCTGCGCAAGGCGGCTGAGGCCCTTGGGCTCGAGTTGCCTGCCGTGGCTGTGAGGACCAACATCCTCACTGAGGTGCTTCAAACCTCAGCAAGCTCCACTGAGCCTCTGCTGCCGTTCAACGAGGCCCTCACTGACGTTCTGCAGGGCACCTGGTCCAAGCCCTCCACAGTTCCTCCTGTGGATAGGAACGTTGCCAGGCGCCACCGCCCTGCTCCGGGCGACCCCAGTTTCCTGTCCCAACACCCCACCCCCGAGAGTCTGGTTATCCAGGCCTCTACTTCCCAGTCCTCCTTCCCGACCGCTCCGCCGGACCGGGATTCCAAGAGACTCGAGCAGTTTGGCAAGAAACTGTTCTCGTCCCTTAGTTTGGGCCTGCGGTCCTTAAATACCGCCTGTCTCTTGGACCGTTATTCCCATTCCCTGTGGGATACGGTGGAGGACGTGCTGCCCCTGTGTCCGGAGGAGGTCCGGACGCGTCTTACCCAGGCTTTGGCCGATGGGAGGGATGCAGCACGGCACGCCATAAGATGTGGGCTTGACACCACGGACTCGCTAGGTCGGGCGATTTCCACCACGGTGGCGCTCCGCCGCCACGCCTGGATGCGGTCCACGTCATTTTCCGGGGATGTCCAGAACACCCTCATGGACATGCCCTTTGATGGCACTCGCCTGTTTGGTGAGAAGGCGGACAGTGCGCTGAACCGTTTTAAGGACTCCCGGGCTACGGCCAAGTCCTTGGGCCTCTCGGCTCCGCGGGCGCACACCTCCGCTTTTCGCCCCTTTCGTGGCCAAGGAAGGGGCGCCTCCTCACGTCCGCAAAGCCACCAGCCGCAGAACCAACCTGCGCGCGGTCGCGGACGTGGCTTCCGCCGTGGCGGAAATGGAGGACGACGTGGTCAGCCCACATCCACCCCGGCAGCATCCGCCTCAAAGCCTTCCTAGTCCGAGCTTTCAGGCCCATACCACGCCAGTGGGCGGCAGAGTTCGCCATCACCTGCTCCACTGGCGGTCCATAACATCGGACAGGTGGGTGCTGCAAATCGTCCGAAGGGGCTACTCCCTCCCCTTCGAGACGACCCCTCCAGCCATGCCACCACAGCACCACCGTATCTCGGGGGATCATTTGGATCTTCTCCGCGAGGAAGTTTCGGCTCTCTTGGCCAAGGGGGCCGTCGAGCGCGTTCCGAGTCCAGAAGTAGGTCGTGGTTGTTATTCCCACTACTTTCTGGTTCCCAAGAAGGGCAAGGGGGGCCTGCGCCCTATCTTGGACCTCCGGAACGTCAATGCCTTCCTCCGAAAGGAAAGGTTCAAGATGCTAACGTTGGCTCAGGTTTTAGCTGCCCTAGACCCTGGAGACTGGATGGTAGCGTTGGACTTGCAGGACGCATATTTCCATATCCCCGTCCTGCCGGCCCACCGGCGTTACCTGCGGTTCACGGTGGGCCAAGAGCACTTTCAGTTTACCGTGCTCCCCTTCGGCCTCACCAGTGCCCCTCGGGTGTTCACGAAAGTGATGGCGGTGGTCGCAGCTCATCTGCGCAGATCAGGGGTCCCAGTCTTCCCCTATCTCGACGACTGGTTGTTGAAGGCGGGCTCGCCCCAGGCAGTCGTCTCCCACCTCCAGACTACGGCGGATCTCCTGCATTTGCTGGGGTTTTCCATCAACGTGCCGAAGTCACACCCGAGTCCCTCTCAGAAGCTCCTCTTCATCGGAGCGGTTCTCGATTCGGCGCAGTTCCGGGTCCATCCTCCGGAACAGCGGGTCCGGGATATACAGGCCCTGATTCCCATCTTTCGGCCTCTATCCCGGGTTTCGGTCAGGCTAGTGTTGCGGCTTCTGGGGCTGATGGCCTCCTGCATCCTACTAGTGCATCACGCCAGGCGGCGCATGCGGGCTCTGCAGTGGGACCTGAAGTTTCAGTGGGCCCAGCATCACGGCAACCTGTCCGACCGTGTCTTGATCTCGGAGGGTACTGCACAGCAGTTGCAGTGGTGGCTCACGGACCGCGAGTGGGTCAAGGGCAAGAGCCTCTCCCTTCCCCAACCGGAGCATGTCGTAGTGACGGATGCGTCCCTCCTGGGATGGGGTGGCCATATGGGAGAGGCGGAGATCAGAGGCCTCTGGTCTCCGGCGGAGTCTCGTCTCCACATCAACCTGTTGGAGTTGAGAGCGATCCGGCTTGCACTGAAAGCCTTCCTTCCCTCTGTCAGGGGAAGTGTCGTGCAGGTGTTCACGGACAACACCACCGCCATGTGGTACTGCAACAAACAGGGCGGGGTGGGGTCGTGGACCCTTTGTCAGGAGGCTCTGCGCCTCTGGACATGGCTGGAACACCAGGGCGTCACCCTGGTGGTTCAACATCTGGCGGGCTCTCTGAACGCCAGAGCAGACGAACTCAGCCGCCGGTGCATGATGGATCACGAATGGCGTCTGAACTCCGAAGTGGTGCAAGGCCTCTTTCAGCAGTGGGGAGAGCCTTGGTTAGATCTATTCGCCACCGAAGAGAACGCGCAATGTCAGCAGTTCTGCGCGTTGGAATTTCCAAGGCGGCACTCGCTCGGCGACGCTTTTCGTCACGAGTGGAGTTGCGGTCTGTTGTACGCCTTTCCGCCTATACCACTTCTGCCCAGAGTGCTGAAGAAGATCAGGCACGACCGGGCCCAAGTCATCTTGGTGGCTCCGGATTGGGCACGAAGATACTGGTATCCCGAGCTACTCAGTCTGTTGACCGATCCCCCGATACGTCTGCCCCTTCGGGAGGATCTTCTGTCGCAGCAGCAGGGGACGGTCCTCCACCCGAACCTGTCCAGCCTCCACCTCCATGCGTGGAGATTGAGCGGCGGCAGTTGATGCCATTTGACTTGCCTCCTGAAGTCTGTGATATCATTCTGGCAGCCAGGCGTCCCTCCACAAAGTCGGTATACGCCTGCCGGTGGAACAAATTTGTGGCATGGTGCACAGCAAAGGCTGTGGATCCCCTTTCCGCCCCTCTTTCTGAGGTTCTCCTCTTCCTTCTTTCTCTGGCCCGGCAGGGCTCTGCCCTGGGCACCCTGAAAGGTTATCTTGCTGCCCTCTCCGCCTTCTTGCGGCTTCCTGATCAGCCTTCTCTTTTCAAGTCCCCTGTGGTGTCACGCTTTCTCAAAGGCATTACACACACGTTCCCTCCTGTCCCTTTTGTAATGCCTCAGTGGGACTTGAATCTGGTTTTGACATTCCTGATGTGCGCTCCCTTCGAGCCTCTTCACAATTGCCCTCTTCGTCTTCTAACTCTAAAGACTGCTTTTCTGGTAGCCATCACCTCGGCTAGACGGGTGAGTGAGCTCCAGGCTTTATCTTCAAAGCCTCCTTTTCTATCTGTTCATCCGGACAAGGTTGTCCTTCGGCCTCGTCCCTCCTTTCTTCCTAAAGTGGTGACTCCATTTCACCTTGGGCAGTCTGTCACCTTGCCCACCTTCTTTCCGCCTCCGCATCCTTCCAAAGAGGAAGAGAGGCTCCACCGTCTGGACCCAAAACGTGCGCTCTCCTTTTATCTGGACCGCACAAAACAGTTCCGGGTGGACGACCAGCTTTTTGTTGGGTACGTGGGCGCTAAGAAGGGGAAAGCTGTGCACAAACGAACCATCTCTCGGTGGGTCGTTTTGTGTATAAAAATCTGCTATTCCTTGGCTAAAAAGGACCCTCCTGTTGGGCTGCGCGCCCATTCTACTCGGGCCACGGCGGCTACTACTGCCTTGGGACGGGGAGTCCCTTTGCAGGACATCTGTCAGGCGGCGACGTGGGCTTCGCTACACACGTTTGCCAGGCATTATTGCCTTGACAGCCAAGTCCGGAGGGATGGCTTCTTTGGCCGTTCTGTCCTCCAGGACTTTCTGGTGTGATCTTGGTTCGCAGACCCACCACCGGGGATGGTATTGCTTGGGTATCTATTCTAAGGTGAGGAATCTAACCAACATGTTTCTTTCAGATGAACAAGTTACTAACCTTCGGTAACGATGTATCTGTAAGAAACATTAGTTAGTTAGATTCCTCACCGACCCACCCATCCTCCCCGTTCTGCGAACTGACATCTAGGGTTAAGGTTGTCCTTTCAGGCCCCTAGATTTTATTTTTGGCACCAGTGTCGGTCTTTGCATGGCTCTGCGTTCCTGGCGCGGAAGGCTATGTACAAGAACTGACGTCAGCGCGCGAGGGCGGCGTCTAAGTACTCCGACGACGTCATCCCGGCGCACGACGCCGACGACGGACGCGGAGCCGCAGACGACGCCTAGCGACGCGCAAGGGGTATTGCTGACGAAAAATCTTCCGGATCCAGTCTGACGCCTGGGGATATTCTAAGGTGAGGAATCTAACTAACTAATGTTTCTTACAGATACATCGTTACCGAAGGTTAGTAACTTGTTCGTTTAGAGCGAATTGTGCCACAAGCAACAGTGTCCACTTTGGCCAATTCCCTGAACAACCGCACACCAGTGTATAAGTTATCTATATATAAATGGTGGCCTTTGTTAAAAAATCCTCTACCAAGTTCCCAAACAATTTTCTCAGTCACTCCAAAAGTGGACGGACAACCAGGGGGGTTAATCCTGGATTCCTTACCGGTGTACACCCTGAAATTAGAGACATATCCAGTCCTACTGTCACACAGCATATACAGCTTAATTCCATAGCGTGCCCTCTTACTAGGATTAGAATTCCCAATACAAAAGAAAATGGCCCCCGGAAGTGACCCTTGCCCAAGGGGTCACTTCCATCATATTTTTTACAATTTCCCCAGTGTCATGTGCGGGTTTCTGCCCTTCTTTCCCCCCCCCCCCCCCCCTCCCCCCTCTGGGGGCAGAAAAGCCCAAAAAATGAGGCGATCTGCCCCCAGGGAAGGCAGAGTATCATTAAAAAAAAACTGTCCCCTGGGAAGCGACCCTTGTTCAAGGGGTCGCTTCCCAATCGAAGCACAAATAAATCCCTGGGTCTAGTGTGCTTTTCTGCCCCCCCCCCCTCCCCCCCCCCTCCAGGACCAGAAACGGCTAAACATAAGCCCGATCTGCCCCCATGGGGGGCAGAAAAGTCTTAATATAAAATTTGGCCCCCAGGAAGCGACCCTTGCCCAAGGGGTCGCTTCCTTTACGCTAAAAAAACATCCCTGGTGTCTAGTGGGGCATCCCTGCTCCTCGATCGCGACGCTGTACGCGATCGTGAAGCAGGAATGCCCAGCATTGAGACATCAGGGGAGAGGAAATACTCTTTACTCTCCCCCGATGCCTCAAGGCATCCTTATTTGCCCCCCCCCCCCCCGCCCCACCGGAGTCAAAACACACGTACCTCCTTCGTTGGACGCGCTGGAAGAAATGAATTCCAGCGCGTCCAACGCTTCCTGATGACGTGGGCGCGTGTTGTGCGCGCTGACGTCATGGGGAAGCGTGGGGGGGCTCGTGGGTGGCAGCGGAAACTCTTCCGCTGCCATCCCCCTCTGTGGGGGCAAGATCGATGCCCCAGGGGGGGGAGCGCCAGCGCTTCCCCCAGGGGCTGTGCTCATGACGGAGCGGTTCTGTCATAAGCACAGGCCAACCGAAGCTCATGACGGAACCGCTCCGTCATGAGCATCAATTGGGGTGAAAAGTTAGGGAATACGTTTTTTTTCCGCTTCCTTAATAATTGTGTTGTCTTTTATAAAATAAATATTACTTACTGCCCTTTTTCTGGATTCAGACTTCCCTCTTATGTGGTGTTTTCTTTGTCGATAGGAAATGGTATATTTCAGCATGACAGTAGTTAGATTTATGTTAGTTGCAATTTTGGTCTTTGTAAAAAACGTTCAGGAAAATTAAGATTCATCCAAAGGGAACTTGGATTTTTTTTCAGAGACTGCTTTGTATTTCCTTATTCTTGAATTAATCAGTCTTAATTTTCCTACCTTATTATAGCATTTCATGTCAATTTACACTTTTAACAAAAAACAATGTATTGTTTAACACTACTTCCCTGTAATAAAATTCACAGAACCTTTACAGAGGAAACAGCAGATTAATTAGAGCATTTGCCCTTTTGAAGATTCTTTTGAGATCAATGTTTTTGTATTTTATAAGTGTGTGCAAAAATTTCATTCATAGGAACCAGATGACCCGGATGCCCCAGATGAACACGAGTCCTCTCCGCCTGAAGATGCTCCATTATATCCCCATTCACCTGGTACCCAGTATCAGCAGGTAAATGTTTTCACATTTTCTTTTTTTCCGTTATGTTTTTTTGAAAAAATCTATGCAGTACAATAAATCAAAAATATTTTATGGTGTTCAGTAAGCACATAATTACTTGCATACATTTAGAAAAATAATTTTAAAAGTTAATTGCAGGTTTTTGACACAGAAGCTGTTGCTGGATGTACATAATTATGTACTTAACTTTGTAATATAGTGACTTCCTAAATTAATGACCAGCACAGGGGGCTATGGAAGTGTTGGATCACTAAAGCACTGAAGTTGTAGTCCTCTTAATTCTCTTCGTACAGTTTAAAGAAGGGAAACATTTGCCCAACGTCAGTAGCCTTCATGAAGCCCAGTCAATCAGGATTTGTAGAGCTCGACTACTTCACCCGCGAGGGTCTTGAGGCCATGAGGGATCATACTGCCTGTTCTCATGTTGGTTGAACATCCAGGTTTTGAGGTCCGTCCAGAACTGCTGGAGCAATGGTGAGGCTCTGAGATGCAGGTAGAGGTTGTTCCAGGCATTAGCCGGCAGGTGGGAGAAGGAGTGGCCTCCACTGTTTGTCCGACGGATGTGTTGGGTGGCTGCTAGAGAGGGGGATCCAAAATAGAGTTTTCGGGTAGGTTGGTGGAAATGCATTTGGTTGTTGAGGCACACCAGTCCTTCATTGTGTAGTGCCTTGTATGCTGGGGTGAGCAGCTTGAACTGGCATCTCTTTGTGACTGGTAGCAAGAGCCATCTGAAGACCTTCCTGGGCATTGGGAGCGTGAGGAAGCAAGTAAAGATGATGCTGACCTGCTTCTTTATGGATAGCTGGCTGTCGCGGATGATGCCGAGGTTGCAGGTTTATTTGGTGGGTTTGGGGGGTTAGTCCAAGCTCAGTGGGCCACCATGCAGTGCTCCAGAGGGTGTTCTTGCCTTTCCCGAAGAGAAGTACTTATGTCTTGTTGTTGAGTTTGAGACAGTTGTTGTTCATTCAGAGGGCCACAAATTTCATGTATCTTTGGAACTTGTCTTTGATGGGCGTTGGGCCGTTTATCAGGGAGAGGATGAATTGGATGTTTTCGGCATAGGAGATGATGTTCAGTCTGACTCTTGTCGATGTTGGCCAGAGGTGTCATGTAAACATTGAAAAGGGTTGGGCTGAGGGATGCGCCTTGAGGTACACCGCAGGTGATATTCTTAGGAAGCGAGGAGTAGGGTGGGGGGGATGAACTTCGGCTTTCTTTCTGTGAGGTAGGATGCGATCCACTTTAGTGCTGCTCCTTGGATTCCGATCTGGTGGAGTCTGTTGATCAGTGTGTGGTGTGATATGGTGTCAAAAGCTGCAGAGAGGTCAAGCAGGGTGAGGGCTTCTGTATCTACGTCTTCTAGCAGCATACTTATGTCTTTCCATCCTGTGACTAGAGCTGTCTCGGCGCTGTACTTCACTCTGAAGTCGATTGTGAGGGTTCCAGAAGGTTGTGGTTCTCCAGATGTCTAGTGAGCTAGATGTTGATAGCTTTCTCAATGACCTTTGCTGAAAAGGGGAGCAGGGAGATGGGTCTGTAGTTTTTAGGTTCTCCTTGGTCCGCGGATGGCTTGTTCAGCAACAGCTTTACATCGGCATGTTTCCATTTCTGGGGAAAGTGGACCGTGGTGATCGAGGGGTTGAAGACCTTGGTGAGATCTTTGCTGATGGGTTGATTGCTGAGGTTGAAAGTATGGTAGGGACAGGGGTCTGCTGGGGCTCAAGAGTGGATGGATCTCACGATATACACGTTTTCCTTCTCAGTGAGGGTGTTCCACAAGGTGAGCTGGTGTGGGTGGGTTTCGGTCAGCATGAGAAGGTTAATGCTGTCCTCCTCAGGGGTGAGGGGTGCAAAGTCTTCGTAGATGTTGATTTTGTTTTGGAAAAAGTCTGCGAGGGTGTCACAGAGATCTAATGAAGGTGAGATGTTGCTTTCGGTTGCTAAGGGGTTAGAGAACCCCTTGACTATGTTGAAAGGTTCCTTGCTGTTGGAGCTGTCATTGATGCAGGTGGCTAGAGCAGTCGTCTTTTTTTTTTTTTTAGGAGGTGTTGGTATCAGTTGAGGGCATCTTTGATGCGTTTTCGGTCCACGAATGTCTTACTAGTGCGCCATCTTCTGTCCGCAACACGTTTCTTAGTTTTCAGTTCTGCTGTGAACCAGTTGGGGTGTCATGCTCGTTTCTTGGGGTTGGTAGGTTTCCTCGATGCGACTTTGTCATCGCTTGCTGTGATCCAGTGCGCTAACCACCTCTTGTTCTGTCTCTTCTATGGTGGTGGGTAGGTGGGAGTTGAGGGCGTTGATCTATTTTTGCACTGATACCTTTGACCAGCTGCTCTGTGTCGCTGGCGGTAGAGGCCAGGGTGTTGGTGGTTCTGAGATGATGAAGTGGACGCAGTAGTGGTCGATCTAGGTGAGCTCCTCGGTGTGGGTGCATTTTACTCTGTTGCTGGCTGAGAAGATAGGGTTGCACGTGTGTCCTTGGGTATGGGTGTGGCTGGGATTGGTGATCAGCTGCTTGAGTCCGAGGTTGCCCATACTTTCTAGGAAGTCAGTCGTGTTGGCATCATTCGTGTTCTCAACTTTCCCTTTGAGAACATGAAGATGTTCAGATTCAAGACGTTGGCAATAGGGGCAATAAAGTCGGGGGATGGCGTTGCAGATGGCAGGGCAGGGTCCCAGAGGTCTGTAGGCAAGGGTGCCTGAGATTGTGGTTTTGCTGCTTGTTCGAAGTTGTGGTGCTCCATGAAGGGGGTGGTGTCATCTGTGGTGGTTGAGCATTCAAGGTTTTCTTTGTAGATTATGGTGATGCCGCTGCCGTTTGTTGGATCGGTCCCTGTGCACGATCTTGTATCTGTCGGGGGTGGCTGTGGCGATATCGGAAGCAGATGCAGGGTTCAGCCAAGTGTCTGTGATGAAGATGACGTCCGGGGCATGAGTCATAATGGTGGCCCAGATTTCTGTGGCTTGTATTTCCGGAGATGTTGGTGTTGGACTTGGTGGGTATGTGTGAGTAAGATGTCAGCCACTCCGCCCACACACCACCTACACAAGGCCCTGTCAGATCTGCATCAAATGAATGGGCCAATTACCATGTAGGAGGATAGAGCTCATGCTCTCCAAAGAAAGCATATCATTCCGGCAGGGAGGAGGGGGAATGAAAGGGTGTGGGGGAGTGTATTGAACTCCACCTAGACCAGCTGCTTAAAGTGAGATGAGTTACCAAGCCACAGCCGGGGTGTAGCACTTTCAATGTAGCATAGGGACCAGCAGCAGAGTACTAAAAAAAGCACCCAAACAGCCTACTTTCTTCACCAGTCACAGCATGTTTGCAAACTAGAGTAAGCATATCTTTTTCTTGAAGACCCCTTCCGTGAGTTTTTTTTTAAAAGTTAATTGCCTTTTATTCACGTACCTAATAGAGGGGAAAGTATATGTAGGCTGTTTTGATCGTAAGCAGCCAGAGGGGGCAATGTGCAGAGGTTCAAATGGAGCACACATTAGAAAGGTGATAATCAAATATCTGAAAGAGACACGTTAGTGATGGATTCCTTACCTTAGAATATCCCCAGGCGTCACACTGGATCCGGAAAGTCTTTTCATAGCAGTACCCCTGCGCGTCAGTAGGTGGCGTCGTGCGGCTCCGCGTCCGTCACTGGCGTCGTATGCCCCGAGATGACGTCATGGAGACTACTTAGGCGCCACCCATGCGCGCTGACGTCAGTTCTTTCTTTTTCCGCGCCTGCAAGCTCAGATCCGGATAGAGCAAGTACCTTAGTCACTTTTTGACTCCTCTTTTGAGACTTTTTGTCTCCCCTTTTTACTCCTGGTGCACATAGGGATGCCTGGATTTAAGTCTTGTGGGGCCTGCCATCGCAATATGTCGGTGGCGGACCCCCACGATGTTTGCCTCTACTGTCTGGAGACCGACCATGACTCCCGGTCCTGCCAGGCCATGGCTCCGAAGGCCTTGAGGGAGCGGCGCCGGAAGCTGCTGGAGCTCTGGTACTATTCCCAACGCCGCTCCAGGGACCGTTGCCGGGACCGCTCGCGGGGCCGCAGTAGTCGCTCCTTGGGCTCCAAGTCTTTGCCCTCGGATTCCGGTAAGTGACATAAAAAGAAGTGGAAGAAGCGTGTTCGCTCTCCGACGTTCCCCCGTCGGTCCTCGGATGCGGATGAGGGGGACAGGGATTCTGCCCCTGCGGCTCCTTTGGAGCCTGAGAGTCCCGCAGCCTACCCACCTTACCCGGGTCCGTCGGCAACTCCCGAACAGGTGCAAGAATTTCTTGCCACCATGGACCTCATTTTTAGGCCTTGGGCTCCCGCCGGCGCGCCTTCGGGCCCCGCGGTTCCGTGTCCAGATCCTGTTGGGTCGTCGGCGCCACCGGCGGATCCAGCTTCGGCGCCATAGGATCCTACGCCGTTGTCTCCGGCCCGGCGCCACAAGGTGCATCGCTGCCGGCTCCGGCCCCAGCGCCGCCTCCGGCGCCGCAGTGGGTGCCGTCCATTCCGCCCTTGCCCCGGTTCCAGGACCATTTAGTTCATGCCTGGGATCCGCATTGGGAGACGGCGCCAGCCCGGCCCCGGCCAACGCCGTTTCTGACGCCTTCTGTTCTTTCTCCGGCTCCGCCGCCGCCGCCTGTTCATCCTGCAACGGAGGTGGAGGATGATTGGGAGGGGTCCGAGGACCCTCTTGCCCGTCAGTGTGACTCTGAGCAGGACTGGGTGGACGACTTGGAGGAGGCCGGTGACCCCAATGTCTCTTCTGACCCGGGGTTTGCCTCTCTCCCGCCTACAATGGAGGAGGGCGCCTCCTACACGATGGTGCTCCGTCGGGCAGCTGAGGTTCTCAACCTTGATCTTCCTACGGTGGCCCTCAAGACTAATCTCCTCACTGAGGTGCTCCAGACGGCCTCCACTTCGGAGCCCCTGCTTCCCTTAAACGACGCCCTCTCTGACGTCTTGTTGGGCACTTGGTCGAGGCCGGCCACAGGGGCCCCTGTGGATAAGAATGTCACCAGGCGTCGTCGCCAGGCGTCACAGCCCGGCGCCTGGTGACCCCGCATTTCTGACCACTCATCCTACGCCTGAGAGCCTGGTCATCCAAGCCTCGACGTCGCAGAGTGCCTTTCCCACGGCTCTGCCGGATAAGGACTCTAAGAAGCTGGAGCAGTTTGGAAAGCGGTTGTTCTCTGCGGCCAGCTTGGGGCTGTGGTCGGTGAACACCGCCTGCTTATTGGGCCGCTATTCCCACACGGTGTGGGATACGTTTGCTCAGGTGTTGCCTCAGTGTCCTGAGGAGGTCCACGCTATGCTGTCCCAAGCAGTTGCTGAGGGTAAGGATGCGGCTAAGTTCGCCATTCGGTGTGCTTTGGACACGGCTGACTCTCTGGGCAGGGCAATTTCTACGACTTTGTGCTTCGTTGCCACGCCTGGCTGAGATCCACCGGGTTCTCGCCTGATGTCCAGAGCTCGCTCATGGACATGCACTTTGATGGCACTCGCCTGTTTGGCAATAAGTGCACTGGAGCGTTTTAAGGACTCTATGTCCATGGCCTTGGGTCTTTCCGCGAAAAGCCCGGCCACTCCTGGGTTTCGTTCCTTTCGTGGCCACGGCAGAGGCGCCCAGGCACATTCCTTCAGCAAGCCTGTGCAGAACCAGCCTCAGCGCGGCCACGGCTCCGCAGGGGTGGGTCTGGGAAACAGCGTGGGGGTCAGTCCACTTCCGCCCCCGCTGCTTCTATCTCCAAACCTTCCTAATCCGAGCTTTGTGGAGCACCCCATGCCGGTGGGTGGCAGGTTCCGCCACCACCTCCCCCACTCGCGCGATATCACATCGGACAAGTGGGTGTTGCAGATCATACGCAGAGGTTACTCTCTTCCCTTTCAGTCCTCCCCTCCAGCCATGCCACCTCTGGGCCACTGCATGTCGGGGGATCACTTGGTACTTCTCCAGCAGGAAGTCACGGCCCTCTTGGCCAAGGGGGCCATCGAGTGCGTTCCTGGGCCGGAAGTAGGGAGTGGTTGTTATTCCCACTACTTTCTGTTCCCCAAGAAGGACAAAGGGGGCCTGCGCCCCATCTTGGACCTCCGGAACGTCAATCGCTTCCTCCGGAAGGAGAAGTTCAAAATGCTGACTCTGGCTCAGGTCCTGGCATACCTCGACCCTGGAGACTGGATGGTAGCGTTGGACTTGCAAGACGCATATTTTCACATCCCCGTCCTGCCGGCCCACCGGCGTTACCTCCAGTTCACGGTAGGCCAGGAGCATTTTCAGTTTGCCGTACTCCCCTTCGGCCTTACCAGCGCCCCTCAGGTGTTCACAAAGGTGATGGCGGTGGTCGCAGCTCAACTGCGCATGTCGGGGGTGTCAGTCTTCCCTTACCTCGACGACTGGTTGTTGAAGGCGGGCTCTCCCCAGGCAGTCGTCAACCACCTTCAGACTACGGCCGACCTCCTGCATTTGCTGGGGTTCTCCATCAACGTGCCGAAGTCGCACCTGAGTCCCTCTCAGAAGCTCCCCTTCATCGGAGCGGTTCTGGATCCAACGCTGTTTCGGGTTTATCCTCCCGAGCAGGGAGTCTGGGATATTCAGGCTATGATTGCGATCTTTCAGCCTCTAGCCTGGGTTTCAGTCAGGATGACCCTCCGGCTCCTGGGCCTGATGGCCTCCTGCTAGTGCCACATGGCATATGCGGGCTCTGCAGTGGAATCTGAAATTCCAGTGGGCGCAGCATCAGGGCAACCTGTCCCATCATGTCAAGATCTCGGAGGGCGCTGCACGACAATTGCAGTGGTGGGTCACGGATCGCGATTGGGTCAATGACCGATCCCTCTCCCTTCCCCAACTCTGGTCTCCGGCGGAGTCCCGGCTCTATATCAATCTGTTGTAGCTTCGGGCGATCCGGCTTGTACTGAAGGCATTCCTTCCCTCTGTCCGGGGAAGTGTGGTGCACGTGTTCACGGACAACACCACTGCCATGTGGTATTGCAACAAACAGGGCTGGGTGGGGTCGTGGACCCTATGTCCGGAGGCTCTGCGCCTCTGGACATGGCTGGAACATCAAGGCATTACCTTGGTGGTTCAACACCTGGCAGCTGTTCTGAACACCAGGGCAGATGAACTCAGCCACCAGTGCTTGATGGATCACGAATGGCATCTGCACTCTGACGTGGTGCAAGGTCTCTTTCAGCAGTGGGGAGAGCCTTGGTTAGATTTATTCACCACGAAGAGAATGAGCAATGTCATCAGTTCTGCGCGTTGGAATTTCCAAGGCGGCACTTGCTCGGCGATGCTTTTCGTCGCGAGTGGAGTTGCGGTCTATTGTACGCCTTTCCGCCTATACCACTTCTGTCCAGAGTGCTGAAGAAGATTCGGCGCTACCGGACCCAAGTCATCCTTGTGGCTCCGGATTGGGCTCGAAGGTACTGGTATCCCGAGCTACTCAGCATGGCGATCGATCCCTCGATCCGACTGCCTCTTTGGAAGAATTTTCTGTCGCAACAGCAGGAGATGGTCCTCCACCCGAAGCTGTCCAGCCTCCACCTCCATGCGTGGAGATTGAGCGGCGACAGTTGACAGCTTTCAATCTCCCTCCCGAAGTCTGTGATGTCATTCTGGCAGCCAGGCGTCCCTCCACTAAAACAGTATACGCCTGCAGGTGGAACAAGTTTGTGGCACAGTGCACAGCAAAGGCTGTGGGTCCCCTTTCTGCCCCTCTTTCTGAAGTCCTTCTGTTCCTTCTTTCTTTGGCCCAGCAGGGCTCTGCTCTGGGCACTATCAAAGGTTATCTTTCGGCCAGATCAGCCTTCTCTTTTTAAGTCTCCGGTTGTTAACCGTTTCCTCAAAGGCATTATTCACACGTTTCCTCCTGTGCCGTTCATTATGCCTCAATGGGACTTAAACCTTGTCTTGACATATCTGATGTGCGCTCCCTTCGAGCCCCTTCATACCTGTCCTTTGCGTCTTCTCACTCTCAAGACGGCTTTCCTGGTAGCTATCACCTCTGCCAGACGAGTGAGTGAACTCCAGGCTCTTTCTTCCAAACCTCCTTTCCTTTCTGTTCATCCGTACAAGGTTGTTTTAAGGACCCGTCCTTCTTTCTTGCCAAAGGTTGTCACGCCCTTCCACATCAGGCAGACCATCACTTTGCCTATCTTCTTTCCGCCTCCGCATCCTTCCAAAGAGGAAGAGAGGCTCTACCGTCTGGATCCAAAAGGTGCACTTTCATTTTATCTGCAAAGGCACACAACAGTTCCGGGTGGATGACCAGCTCTTTGTTGGCTACGTGGGCGCCAAAAGAGGTCGTGCTGTGCACAAGCGGACCTTCTCTTGGTGGGTCGTTCTCTGCATCAAGGCCTGTTACTCGTTCGAGAGAGCTCGGAGCAAGATGGCTGCGCTTTAGTGCTGCTCTGCTGGTAGAGTTTACTATCCTCTGATTATCCGCAATACCTGGCGCCATCCATGGCTGAACCTGACCAGTAACTGCTTCTGAAGCATTGAGGAGTGCTCCACAATCTTTAATTTGGTGATCGGCCGCTTCTAATAGCTCGAGCCTCGCGGAACCTTGCCAGGCCTAGCTGGACGCAAGATGGCGGCTTCGGGGAGTGTGAGCTTCTAATCTCCTCATCCTGGGGCTTTGACTCCTCTTCTAGTGACCTGCTGGGAGCCGCTGACTTCTACGCTAGCTGCCTGGTCCCCGGCGCGCGGTAAGGCGACTCTGTGATGCGCCCTGCTGGGTTTGAGACGTGCTGGGTGGCCGCCATTTCGCGACACAGGTGCTGTGGAGGATCGCTTGCCGGGCGGTTCCTACCTGCGGTGGCGGGTCGCGCACTGGTGGTCCGCGGAGGGCGAGCTGGTGATCGGCGTGCCATGGCGCGGCAGGAGTGCTGCAGCATTGCGGGCCCTTGGAGCGCCGCTCGGTGAAGCCAGCCCCTACCAGGCATTCCTGTTTGGCGGCCCCGCTTTCGAACCTCTGCATCGGCCGCTGCCGCACCTGGAACCGCGGCGTGGCTGTCTTGGGGCAGACGGTGGCGGATCTCTCTTCCCGCAGCGTGTGGCTGGACGGAGTTCAGCGGCACGTAACACGCCTGCATACATAGAGCGCCCTGACAGACCATCTCAATCGGTGAGTGCTGTGCTTCAATATTGACTGCAATTCCGGCGCGAACTTCGGCGCCCGCTACGAGACTTACCAAGTCTCAACGTTGCCTGGGGGAACTGCACGTGGCGTCCATTAACAGCCTCATGCCACTGCTCTCTGGACTTCTGAGACTGTCAGGGGTGCAATCTGCTTTGTGTATTACCAGCTAACCTGCCTCACGCGTAAACTTGGGAGCCATATTGTGCAGGAGTACTTCTACTGCAGCATCACTTAAAGACAGGAGTCAGGACTTCCAGCAGAGTGCTGCTCAGTTCACCATTCAAGTCCAGATATAGCTGGGACTGCCGGATTGCACAGCTAGCTGCTGTATCTCTGTCCCAGTGTCAACTGACAAAGTATACCCTGTAGCACCACAGCTTAACACCTCTGCGGCCTGTCTGCCGCTGCTACGGGCATCTTGAGCACGAGGCTAGCTCCTGCAATCCGCAACTAGTATAATCGCTGGCGCTCAGTGGACGCGTAGCACTAGATCACGGCTATCTGCGCGGCTGCGACTGTGCCTTGGAGCTGATCTATCCGCTGTGGTCTGCCCCCTCAGTGGCGCCTCTACCCACTGCTTTGGAAGCTAGAAATATCTCAGCATGGGCCGGACGGACAAGCAGCAGAGTAAGTTAAACTTCGAGGCTAGGAAGTCTACCAAACCTCAAACACCCAATGCCTCGGACACAGACCCTGAGGCTGGCGTGACTACAAAGCTGGAACGCATGATGCTCAGCATGCAACAAAGCCTGCAAACTATTGATGCCAAAATCGATCACCTCAACCTGCGCATGGACACTATGGCCTCAAGGATAGACAAACATGGCTCGCAGATTGCGGAGGTGGAGCAGCGCATCTCGACCACGGAAGATCGTGTGGAGACGGTTGGTGCGTCATGTGCTACCATGGAGAAAATATTGGAGGTCATCAGGGCAAAGAAAGAGGACATAGAAGCCCGCTCCCGCAGAAACAACCTCCGTATAACTGGAATCTCGGAAACATCAAACACCGGGCCCATGGAGACGTACGTCGAAACGCTGCTGGGGGCGGAACACTTCTCGACGGTGCTAATAGTTGAGAGGGCTCATCGTTCTTTGGCCGCACGTCCAGTCCCAGGGGCCCCCTCCGCGCCCTATAATTGCCAGACTTCTGAACTATAGGGACAGAGACACTGCGCTCCGTCTGGCTAGAGAAAAAGGGAAACTCGACTATCAAGGGATGAAGGTGGAACTCTTTCGCCGAGAATTTCAAACAGTTAAGAAGAAGTTACAGGCGCTCCAGATTCAATATGCCATGCTTTATCCGGCCCGTCTACGGATACAACACAATGGGAAGGTGCGTATCTTCACGACACCGAAGGAGGAATTACAATGTACCCGGCGACTCGAGTGGCAGAAGACGCTACGTGAGAGAGGTGGAAACTCCGACTCTGAAGGATGAGCACGTGAGACGTTGCTGAGCATGTTCCTGACTGTAATGTCGGTCCTATATCACTGGTCTCATGCATACAATGTGTTTGGTTTGTTTCTGGTCCGGGGAAAACCCCTGCCATGTAATAGGCATTTCAATGACGTTTTAGTTTGATAAGATTTGTTCATCAGGTAAATATGAGATGCCTTAGATACCAGCTTGGAGGAGTACTCCATACCAGATATTGTTTTAATGAAAGGTCGAAGCTGTATAACTCTGATGATTGGTAATAAGTCGTGAGTTGGTTAGCCTATCTATTCCTAGCTCGACCCACCCTGCTTACGCGGGGGGGCCGTGGGCTACTAGCGACCCACAGTATGTGAATTCCCCAAAAAGTTCAGTTTTTTGGTTGGTCCCCCTCCGATGCCTTTAATGGGTTATTGCGTTCTTACACTTTTCTCATGTTATGCACCTTGAGAACAATACTGGTTTTTAGGTCTCGGGACCATCCGGTCTGCCGAAGGCAGAACCGGAAGTCGAGAGATTTAATGACTTGGAGAAGAGGGGCTTGAACCAGCCCCTCTTCTCCCCTGTTCTCCATTGGCTGGCCTCTTGAATGTTGGCCAGCCACTGGAGAAGAGGTCAGTCATTCAGATTAGGCCCCGTCCTTTTCGGATCGGGGGGCGTGTTTTTTGCAAGAAGTCTCAAGGAGGAGATAACAGCAAAACACGCCCCCGAATCCGAAAAGGACGCTGCGTTTCTCCGAGGCATTTCTGCTCTGCCTCGGAGAAAGGCGGTGGTGTCTTCCGGTGCCCTCGGCTTGTTTTTGGAGGGGGGGTGAGAGACCTAAAAACCATGTTTTTTACCTTCCCTGTGAATTGCAGACGCTTTTCCAACACCCGAAGTAGCAGTGGTAGAGTTGCGAGGAACCGCATACATGTAGTATCTCTTTTCGAGAACCCAACAGATTCATGGGGAACAAAGTGTGATCTCAACAGGTTCGGTCTCAGTCACAGAAATATAAAATAGTATCTTTTGAGGAAAAAACAAACCATTTCAGCAGCGAATATGCCAAGATTAAAAGGTAAGAGACCCAATCCCGTACTGCACACGTGCCAACACACCTACTGTCCAATGCCGTGCAAACGAAGCCATGAAAAGAAACTGTCGAACAAGCTGCTACAATACCTGAAATCATCAAGTAATAGTCACATTCTTGCGAAATCGCTCCCAAACTACGTCTAACATACCGGGTACCTATAAGGAAAAAAGTTATTTTGCATTGTAACTTGTGCAGATTATGAGTGCTGTTAAAGTATTGGTGTATTGCATCTTGAAAGCGTCTTGTCCAATCAAGCCATACAAATAGAAATGTGTTGTAACTAAAGGACACGGGGCTCCCTCTGCTGGAAGAAAGGTAAATAGAACTAGAAAGATAACATTCTGTATCCCCTTGGAACATTTGTTGGGTCCCAATGGCTTTGCACAATAACGTGAGGCATGGCAAAAAAACAACAAAAAAAGCTGGATCGGTAAATAAAGATTTCTAAAAATAAGCAGACTAAAGCGGGGGGAAGCATCTCAAAGAATACGGATGGGGGAACTTTACAAAGGATGTGGGTGGGGAAGCATTATCACAGGCGTAGTGTGAGGGAAATAACATGGAGGGCGTGGAAGATAGGAAGCAAAGTGGAAGGGCTCAAGAGGCAAGAAGCAACACAAAGTGAGGGATGGAAGCAACATAGAATGGGGCTGAGAGAATAAATGGGAGAGAGAGCGGCGTGAAATAGGCTGTGGAGAACCGATCAGGTGATAAAAGCATTGTGGGAGGAGAAGTGCTACAGTGAATGGTCGGAGAGAACCACATACACAACAAATGGTAACGCAGAGGGAGAGAAGTAGATGGAGGAAGACAACTGGAAGACACATGCACTTTAACATAGTGTCGAACCAAAAAGAAAATTGTAGTGCTTGAAAAGCAAGCAGTGGAAAGATACTGGTAAAACAAATGTTCCAAGGGAATGGACAAACACAAGAAGAGGAAGGAAAAGCACACACAAGCTAACAAAAAGTCAAGTTACTGAGAGTAACATTAATATAATCGGTGTTAAGCAATGGGCAGCTCTAAACCCACTGTAAGCTGAAATAGGTCTTTTCGCCGTTTCTTTAAATGTTTTAAAAACAACAACATAAACAAAAATAATGTCATGAGCAATGCCAATAGCTCTAACTTTACCAATGCCGAGACCATTGCATTGTAAATGCTTGTTTTTGTTATGTTCAATGGTGGGTCTATTCGCGGTATAGTTCCAAAGCCGCAGTGGGTGGGAGGGGTGGTTGGGGAATACTGTTGTATTATAATGCCATTGAGTGTGATGATCCAGCAAGAACTGATCTGTATGTCTCATATCTACTGAGCTGTGTTGCAAGCTTTATAGTTAGATTTTACGGGCATGGCTGATTCCAAACGTTCTAATATCTCTTGGGTGAGCTGGAATGCGCGAGGGCTTAATATTGCCTGGAAAGTGCGACAGGTGCTATCTTATCTTGACAGACACCATATTCAAATTGCCCTGTTGCAGGAGACACACCTTACAAGACAGGCAGTCTCGCATGTCGCTACTAGGTGGGGGGGGGGGTGAGGATGGCTGCTTCATATTCCTCTTATGCACGGGGGGGTTATGACTCTTGTACGGAAGGGCTTTCCATTTGTGCCCACACATATAGATGAAGATGACGGCGGGCGGTATATAATAGTGCAGGGTACGCTCTACAACACAATGCTGACTATTGTCAATCTATATGATCCTAATGTAGATGATCCCGCCTTTTTTGACGCAATATGGTGCAAACTCTGCAAATTATTTCCTGCGGCGCTTATCTGTGGCGGTGATTTCAATGTGGTCTTAGATCCTGCAATGGATCGGGTGTCTGCGGCAGACCCTCCCCTCTGAAGAGCTGCCGTAGCCATACGAGACGGGATGTGGTCGTTGGGCCTCACTGATATCTGGAGATTAAGGCACCCACACGCTAGGGAAGGTACATGCCACTCATATGCACGACAGTCCTGGTCCCGCATAGATTATTGGCTGTGCACACAGGACATCTGTACATGGATCACGCAGATAAGGCACCTACCTCGCACATTATCAGATCATTCCCCGGTAGCTCTGGACATGATTCTACCATCTCGCATCCTTCCTCCCTTTCAATGGCGACTGCAATCGTCTTCATTGCTAGATCAGGTCTTTAAAGAGGGTATACGTGAGGCCATATTTGACTATTTCTCACTAAATACTGGGTCAGTCCAAACCATGGAGACGCTGTGGGAAGCCTTTAAAGTAACAATTTGGGGGGCATGTATAGGCCTTCAAGCCGGGGTTTTGAAGTCACTGCGTCGCTCCATGGCAGCGTTTGAGCGTGAGTTGGGTGACTTGGAACGCAAATATAGTGCTCAAGCAGATCCCAGTACGCTGGCATTCATTAAAGAGAAAATTGTAGAATACAATGAAATAGCTGATCAAGAGATAAATCACTTATCAAAGCGCAGTATTATGGAGAAGGCGGCCGGCCGGGTAAAACTCTGGCTAGCCGCATACTGGAGCCCCAGGCTCGGGCGTACACAATGCAAGCGATCACTGTCGCTGATGGCACACACTATGACACACCGACCATCCTAAATGCGTTTACGGAGTATTACGCCGGGATGTATGCTCACAGGCCCACAACTGACGCTGCTGAGCTTGAACAATATCTGGATGATATCGCTTTGGTGTGGTTATCACTGAGGCAACAAGACTTTTTGATGCACCCGCTCACATTGGGCGAAGTGCGGGATGCTATAGACGCTTTGCCCAATGGGAAAGCTGCAGGTACCGATGGGCTGCCGGCCGAATTTTATAAAGAATATGTCGACCAATTGGCCCCATGTCTCCTTCAGCTATATGAGGAGGCATACGAAACCCAGTGTTTGCCGCCAACCCTACGTGAGGCGCTAGTGGTTGCGCTCTTAAAGCCTGAGAAGCCGCCTGATAAATGTGATTCTTATCGTCCGTTATCTCTCATAAATACGGATGTCAAAATTTTAGCGAAAGTGTTAGCCACCAGGCTACAGCTACTCCTTCCTGTTATGGTGCTCCTAGATCAATCGGGATTTGTCCCCGTCCGATCTACGTCACATAATTTACGCACCATTTTCGCAGTAATGAACGTACTGGTGCCCACGCTGCCGGCGGTGGCGGTGCTACTCAACGCTGCAAAAGCGGTTGATTCGATATCCTGGTAATACATGGTCTCTGTCCTTCATCGCATGGGAGTTCCAATTGTTTTTGCTAATTGGATAAAGTTATTGTATACCAATCCAGTGACTCGGGTTAGAATCAATGGGCAGTTGTCGAAGACGATTCCTATCCAACATGGCACACGGCAAGGCTGTCCGCTGTCGCTGCTGTTATTTGCTCTTGTGCTTGTGCCTTTAGCTTGTATCCTAAGACAGTGCCATGCTGAAACGGCTTTGCGGTTTTTGCAACGTCCACTTGCAGTCTCCATGTATGCGGACAACATGGTGTTGTATGTCCGGGAGCCGGCAAGATTTCTTGCGCAGCTTATATGAGAATATGTCCGATTTGAACGCTTCTCAGGCTTGGGAATCAACTGGTCCAAATCGACTGTACTACCCCTCACGGACTGCACGCAACAGTTCGACATGGAATATCCCCTAGCATGGTGTACAAATCCTGTAAAATATTTAGGAATATGGCTGTACAGGGACTTGCAAACTGTTATACAATCTAACTTTGGCACCGCCATCACATGGCTTGAAGGACAGGTGCATCGTTGGATTAAGTTGCCCCTGTCCTTTGCGGATCGAATAGCATTGATGAAAATGGTGGTTCTTTTGCACTTTTTATATCTTTTTTTAAACATCCCGGTACACCTAACGCAACATCTTTTCGACAGGCTTTGCTCCCTTTTGATCTCACTAGCCTGGGGTGGTAGGAAACCTCGACTTAAGTGGGAGACACTTACTCTTCCATATGACCAAGGTGACTTCGCAGCTCCAGACTTCCATCTTTACTATCTCTGTGCACAGGCGCACTACACCTACTATTGGCAGCATGACCCGGCATTTATTCCGCATGTGGTGGTGGAGGCGGGTGCCATGCACCCCATACCGCTCAAGGCCATGATAGTAAACAAACATACGGTGTTTGAAAAAGGGGAGTTCGATACGGTGCAAATTACATCTAGGGCCTGGCACGAACTCGGTCAGCGAGTGCATACGTTGCCATTATACGCACCTAGCATGCCACAACTACATCACTCAGCTCTCTCGGTCACCAGGGAAGCTGGCACATTGAAGATCCTCAAAGATATGGAGCTGTCCATAATGACGGATGTATTCCCTGGAGGCCAGTTTATAGCCCCAGGAAGTATAGGCGTCCGGGGCGAGGTTCCCGCCATGCATCTTTTTGTCTATACCAGACTGCGCTCGGCTGCACGAGCACTCTATCCACACTTCCCCACAGAGCCGCTGGCCCTTGAGGCGTTACAACTCCTATACACTGCTACATCTAAGGCCAAGCTAGTCACTAGACTTTATAAAGCATTGCAGAGTGATATGCCACCTGGGGGCGCGGCTGCATTAGTCAAATGGAATGCCTTGCTGCCAGAACCGCTCTCTGAGGATGATTGGTTATCAGCTGCTACCTGACGGGCCAGCTGACGGCGAATGGCAACCTACGGTTGGTACATTTTAAATACCTGCATCAGCTATATTACACTCCTGCACAACTTCATCGATATGGGCTGCGACAAACTGACACCTGCAAGTGCTGCGGTATATCCGGGGCTAACTTCTATCATCTAGCTTGGGAATGTCCCAAAGTGTATGAATATTGGGGCTCAGTCATAAGAATCATTTGCCTGATAATTGAGGAATCTGTGCAGCCCAGGGGTGTGCCTGCTAGGGGTTGGCGCAAAAGTGAAGGTATCCAACAAGAAATTTGTGTCCATAGCACTATTGATGGCTAAGCGTAGGGAAAGCAGGGTTGTGCCCACCACTAAGCACTGGTTGCAGGATCTGGCTTACTGCAGAGATCAGCTCACATGTTATGCGGAGGAACTGCTGACTGCGTCCAAGCCACGGGATATCTGGAGGTCGCTCACGTCCTATCTACTGTCAATTGCTGACATTTGATGACTGAAAGGTGTGCATAAAAAACTGCCCTGCCTGTTCCCACCCTACAATGTGCTTCCTGCTAGTGCCATGTCTATATGTATTTGTGCCCTTGACGATGCGCTCTGCAACACTGTGATGCAATGAGTTTTATATATATCATACATGCTGTGCCAATGCCATAACCTGAATGATTGCAAGATGTTCTTTACTGTATCTGAAAAAAGCAATAATAAAAATAAAAATAGGCCTGCTACTCGTTGGCTAAGAGGGCGCCTCCTGTGGGGCTGCATGCCCATTCTACCAGGGCGACTGCAGCCACTACTGCCTTGAGACGCGGCGTCCCCTTGCAGGACATTTGTCAGTCAGCTACGTGGGCCTCGCTGCACACGTTTACCAAGCATTACTTCCTTGACAGTCAGGTCCAGAGAGACGGCTTCTTTGGCCGTTCTGTGCTCCGTGACTTTCTGGTGTAATCTGTTTGAAGACCCACCACCGGGGTTGATATTGCTGGGGTATCTATTCTAAGGTAAGGAATCTATCACTAACGTGTCTCTTTCAGATGCACAAGTTACTACTTGTGTAACGATATATCTGTAAGAGACATTAGTTAGTGATAGATTCCTTACCGCCCCGCCCATCCTCCCCGTTCTGCGAGCTGGTTTCTAGGGTTAAGGTCATCCCCTATTAGGGCCCTAGTTTCATGGCACCAGTGGTCAGTTTCTTGCATGCTCTACGTTCCTGGTGCGGAAAGTCATGTACAGAACTGACGTCGGCGCGCATGGGTGGCGCCTAAGTAGTCTCCGTGATGTCATCTCGGCGCATACGACGCCAGTGACGGACGCGGAGCCGCACAACGCCACCTACTGATGCGCAGGGGTACTGCTACGAAAAGACTTTCCGGATCCAGTGTGACGCCTGGGGATATTGTAAGGTAAGGAATCTATCACTAACTAATGTCTCTTACAGATATATCGTTACACAAGTAGTAACTTGTGCTACGATCCGATTGAGGCATAATGAAAGGAGACGTTCGGAACATATGTAGAAGTCCTTCGAGGAATCTATTTACAATGGGAGATTTGAATAATGGGAATTGGTCTTGCAGCCTCTGGAAGGCCGACTGGGCCGAAAGGTACCCTTTGCGAGTGCCCAGTACAGAGCCCAGCTGGTCAAGGGTGAAAATAAATAGCCAAAACGTGAGAAAGGGAAGCCGAATGAGGATCAGTAGACCTTTCTGTACAATATTTTACAAATGTGTGCCACCGGCAGGTGTACATGGTCTTGGTAGAGGGACACCTCGCTACAAAAAACCATTACAGACTTCGAGAGGAAGGTCAGATGCTATCAATCTCCACACAAGAAGGCATAGAGTTGACAGGTTCCGGTGAAGGACCCTCCCCTGCTGTTGCGACAGAAGATCCTCCCGAAGGTGCAGCCCGATCATAGGATCGATGCTCAGTTGCAGAAGCTCAGGATAGCAGACTCTCCGTGCCCAGTCTGAAGCCACAAGAATGACTTGGGCCCTGTGGCTCCTGATCTTCTTCAGCACTCTGGACAGGATGGTATTGGCAGAAAGGTATATAGGAGGCCTGAGCTCCACTCGATTTCAAAAAGCGTCTCTGAGCTAGAGCTGCCTTGGAAACTCCAGCGCGCAAAACTGCTGACACTGCACGTTCTCGGGGGAGGCAAACAGATCTAACCAAGGCTCTCCCCACTGTTGAAGAAGACCTTGCGCCACCTCTGGATGGAGACGCCATTCGTGATCTCCTAGGCATCACAACTGAGTTAGTCCACCCTGGCTTTCAGAGAACCTGTCAGGTGTTGAACCACCAGGGATATTCCTTGCTGTTCCAGCCACGTCCTGAGATGCAGGGCCTCTTGACAAAGGGTCCACAACCCCACCCTGACTGTTGCAGTACCACATGGCTGTGATGTTGTCCGTGAACACTGAACCTGCTTACCCTTGATTAAAGGAAGAAAGGCTTTTAATGACAAGCAGATCACCCATGCTCCAGCAAGTTGATGTGCAGTCCGGATTCTGTCTGAGACCAAAGTCCTGTGATCTGCACCTCTCCCAGATGGCCGCCCCATTCCAGAAGTGACGCATCTGTCACTACTGTGTGGTCTGGTTAAGGAAGCGAGAGGAGTCTGCCTCTAACTAGTCTAACCTAGTCGCAGTCAGTTAGCCACGAATACAGTCCACTGTAGTTCCAGCCATGTCCAGAGGCGCAGGGCCTCTTGACAAAGGCTCTAAAACCCCATACTGTCCTGTTTGTTGCAGTACCACATGGCAGTGGTGTTGTCCGTGGACACCTGCACCCACCCTTCCCTGGATAGAGGGTAGAAAGGCTTTCAATGCCAATTGGATCGCTCGGAGCCCCAACAGGTTGATGTGGCGTTCGTATTCCGTTGGAGACAAGAGACCTATCTCCACCTCTCCCATGTGGCCGCCCTATCCCAGGAGTGTCGCATTTCTCGCTACTGTAAGAACTGGTTGGGGAATGCAGAGGGGCATGCTGCTGACCCAAGCGTGGTTCGTTAACCACCACTGCAGATCTTTCGCAGTTCCCTCCAAGATCTAGACCATGTCAGAGATTCCTGTGATGCTGCGCCTGCTGGAACTTCAAGCCCCACTGCAGAGCCCGCATATGCCATCTGGCATGTGTCACTCACAGAATGCTGGAGGTCATAAGGCCCAACAGCCGCAGTCATTTTCACCTAAATCTAGGCTAGAGGCTGAAACATCGGTATCATAGCCTGAATATCCTGGACTCACTGTTCGGGAAGATAGGTCTTAAACTGCACTGTGTCCAGAAAAGCTCAGATGAAAGGGAGCGTCTGAGAAGAAGTCAGATGTGACTTATGCACGATAATAGTGAACCCCAGTGAATGCAGGAGGTTCACTGTAGTCTGAAGGTGGAAGACAACAGCCTGAGGCAAGCTGCTCCCCTTCAACAGCCAGTGGTCGAGATAGGGGAAGACTGGCACCCATGATCTGCGCAGATGAGCTGTGACCACCAGTATCACCTTGGTGAACACCCGAGGGGCGCTGGTAAAGGGGAGCACGATGAACTGAAAGTCCTCGTGGCCTACCATAAACTGCAGGTAGCGCCGATGAGCAGGCAGGATGGGAATGTGAAAATAGGCATCCTCCAAGTTCAACTCTACAATTCAGTCTCCTGGGTTCAGGGCAGACCAGAACTGAGCTAGAGTGAGTATCTTGAACTTTTCCTTTTTGAGGAAGTAGATGAAAGCGCACAGATCTAGGATAGGGCACCGGTCCTTTTCCTTCTGCGGGGCCTAGAAAGTAGCAGGGATAGAAACCACAGTCTACTTCTGGTGCCAGCACCGTCTCTTTGGCTTCCTTGGTCAAGAGATTCATGACTTGCTGCTGAAGCAAAGTCAGGTATAATCAGGGATAATCCTTTAGCTGTTCGTAATTTGGAGCCATGGAGGGAGGGTTAGTCTCAAAGGGGAGGGAGTAGTCTCTCGGACTATCTGGAGGACCCAGCTGTCCAAGGTGATTTTCTGCTAGTGGTGGAGATGATGGTTTACCCTGCTACCAACTGGCTGCCCAAGATCTTGAAGGGCCGGACTAAGAAGGTTTGGAGGCTGAGGTTGAAGGGGGGGTGGTGGACTGAGACTGTGGCCTGAATAAAAGGCACATGGCATCATAAAATTCCTAGAGCTGGGCCGGGATCGCTTCACATCCCGGAAAGGCTGGGAAGCGCAGAATCTACCCAGGCGCAGATTCTGAAAATGAGGCCTAGAGCGCCGAGACTTCTCCATCGCGTCGGCCAATGGACAGGGAGAGGTCGAAGCACGCTTCAACTTCTTATCATTCTTGTGCTTCTTACCTGACTGACTCGAAGACTTTGAGTGGAAGGACGAAGATTTGGGGCTCCTGGAACAGTGCCTGGACTTTCCCTTCGACCGAGAATGAAACCTATGGGGAGAACGGCGTGGTGCAGAGCGCCAGGCTGAAAGCTTTAGGAACTGCTCCTTCAAAGCTTTCGGAGCCGTGGCCTGGCAGTCGACGCACGACTTAGAGTTGTGGTCGCGCTCTAAGCACCAGAGACAAACCAGGTATGGGTCCATCACCAACATGGTGCGGTGACGGGCACCGCACGGTTTGAAACCAGAAGTCTAATTTAACATGAGGAAAAAACCTGCACACCAAAAAGAGGTCAACAAAACATTGACAAAAGCCTGTCAAAAAGTGTCAAGGGTAGCTCTCTTCAAGGATCTGAGCTGGCTGGTGCGTAAAGGAAAGAACTGACATCAATGCGCAGAGGTGGTTCCAGCGCTGATGATGTCACTTGGAGCCGACCGACGCCACCTACCTTAGTTCACTGTTAATTCCCCTCTTGGTGACTTGTGGTTAATTCCTTATAATGAGCTGAATTTGAGTTTTTCCTGATGGGGTATATTACTCCATTTTGATACCTTTCAAGGTATTGTCTGGCCTTGCTTTATTCAAGATTGATGTACGCTGTAGATGTGCTATTTACTTGAAGGGATCTACTTCTCGCGCTATGAATATGTCTGTTCTGCTGCCTTCGGCTCTATAACGGCTACATGGTGTTGAATCTTCTCATGTTGCTCTCTGTCTTCTTCTGTGGTTCTAAACATCAATGAAGCTTCAGGTATTTGACATCAATTAGAATCTAATCCATACTATGTATTTGTTTTCTTACACATCCTTGAAAGCTATCCAGCCCCTTGTTCAGCTCAATATATTCCTCCCACTGTGTGTGATAAGCAAGTTATTTTATTAATTCAGTGCGAGCTAGAGCTCTGACTAAGCATTAGTTCAGATTTTGAATGATGTGTCAAACAGTGGATGATGGTTCCAGCTCCTTAGTAGTTCTGCTAAAGCTGTAGACAGCGTCTGACAGTTCTGATAAATCTTTTTTAGACAGAAATTGGAAAATAGGTGAGTGGCCTTGGATTTGTTTTCTTGTCAAAACAAAGCAGTTTTAATGGCAGGTTCTACGTTTCCACCAATTACCCCTACCTTTGGAGAGTGTCCCAGGGGTTGAAACTGCACGTTTTAATTTGTACATGGTGCTGCTAGCACCTCTGATGTCCCACATATCTGGGAGCTGATTCTGCACAACTGTAACTCGAGATCCAGGTTTACCTGAAAGGCTGCTTCCTCGCTATTAGAAGATGAAGTCAAGCCAACTCCAGCAAATAACCGAGTTCATTTCTTGCTGCAGCTGGCTTCTAGTGTTAAACGGCATTACGGCAGTACTTTCGGCATTAGTTGTCCTATAGAAATTTTAATTGCGTTTATATGGGGCCAAGTCGTTGAAGCGCTTTATGGCAAGTAGCTTGCTAATAAAACCCAAGATCTGAAAGAAACACGTTATTTAGATTCCTCACCTTAGAATATCCCCAGGCGTCAGACTGGTTCCGGAAGATTTTTCGTCAGCAATACCCCTTGCGCGTCGCTAGGCGTCGTCTGCGGCTCCGCGTCCGTCGTCGGCGTCGTGCGCCGGAATGACGTCGTCGGAGTACTTAGACGCCGCCCTCGCGCGCTGACGTCAGTTCTTCTTTTTTCCGCGCCAGTAAGCGCAGATCCGGGAGAGCTACCCCTTTAGTCACTTTTTGACTAACTTTTTTCGATCCCTTTTGATCTTGTCTCGACTCCGGTGCCAGTAGGATGCCTGGTTTTAAAGCCTGTGCTGACTGTAGCCGCTTGATGTCGGTTACGGACCATCACCGCCGGTGTCTTTACTGCTTGGGCCTCGACCACGACGCGGAGTCATGTTCGGACTGCAAGGCCCTGACCTCAATGGCTAGACGGGAGCGGTCCCGTAAGCTTCTCGAGATTCGCCACTCGGCTCCGCGCCCCTCTCGATCCCGGTCCAGGAGGAGGTCCAAGGATCGGTCGCGGAGCCGCAGCCGACGTCATCATCGGTCGTCGGGATCCAAGTCTTCGGGTAAGTCGAAGCACTCCAAGAAGTCCAAGAGGCGACACCGCTCTTCGGACTCCCCTCGCCGGTCGCGCGACTCGGCCGAGGGTCAGGGTGGTTCCACCCCCGCGGCTCCGGCGGAGCCGCAGGTGCCGCGCAAGTCCCCATACCCACCGGTCCCTGGGACTGACGCGACGCCGGCGGAAGTCAGTGCCTTCCTCTCGGCCATGAGGAGCCTGGCTCCGCCGTCGACGCCCGCTGGCGCGCCTTCGGGCCCCGCGGACCCGACTGGGCTGCCTTGCCTGCCGGCGGCTCCGGCCCCGGCGCCGTTGACGGCTCCGGCCTCGACGCCGCAAGCGCCCGAAGGACCCGTTCCCGTGTCCCCGCCGACGCCGGTCGACCTCGTCACGCCTCCTCCGCCGGCGTCGACACCGGTACCACCTCCGACGCCGACTCCGCTCGACGTCGAGCCCCAGTTCAGTCCGTGCCCGGCGCCGATACGGCGTCGATGGACGCCGCGTTCGGCGCCGCTGGAGACACATTATGTCTATCGCCCGGCTCCGCTCCTTCCTCCTGTATACCAGGAATCGGATGATGGGGACAACTGGGAGGGATCCGAGGATCCTATGGCCCTTCAGGCTCAAATGTCACAGGACTGGGCAGATGAACTGGGGGAGGCCAGTGGCCTGGATACCTCACGGGACACTGGATTCGTCTCTCCTCCGACTGTGGCTTCGGAGGAGGGCGCTGCTTTCTCTGTGGTGCTGCGCAAGGCGGCTGCAGCCCTTGGGCTCGAGCTGCCTGCCGTGGCTGTGAGGACTAACGTCCTTACTGAGGTGCTTCAGTCTGCAGCAAGCTCCACTGAGCCTCTGCTGCAATTCAATGAGGCCCTCATTGACGTTCTGCAGGGCACCTGGTCCAAGCCCTCCACGGTTCCTCCTGTGGACAGGAACGTCGCCAGGCGCCACCGCCCTGCTCCGGGCGACCCTAGTTTTCTGTCCCAACACCCTACCCCTGAGAGCCTGGTTATCCAGGCCTCTACCTCCCAATCCTCCTTCCCGACCGCCCCGCCGGACCGGGATTCCAAGAGACTGGAACAGTTTGGCAAGAAGCTGTTCTCCTCCCTTAGTTTGGGCCTGCGGTCTTTGAACACCGCCTGTCTCTTGGACCGTTATTCCCACTCTCTGTGGGATGCGGTGGAGGACGTGCTTCCCCTGTGTCCGGAGGAGGTCCGGACACGACTTACCCAGGCTCTGGCCGATGGGAGGGATGCAGCGCGACATGCTATCCGATGTGGGCTTGACACTACGGACTCGCTGGGTAGGGCCATTTCTACCAGAGTGGCGCTTAGACGTCACGCCTGGCTGCGGTCCACGTCATTTTCGGGCGATGTCCAGAGCACTCTCATGGACATGCCCTTTGATGGCACTCGCCTTTTTGGCGAGAAAGCGGACAGTGCGCTGAATCGCTTTAAGGACTCCCGGGCTACGGCCAAGTCCTTGGGCCTCTCGGCCCCGCGGTCGCAAACTTCCGCCTTTCGCCCCTTTCGTGGCCAAGGAAGGGGTGCCTCCTCACATGCGCCTAGCCACCAGCCGCAGAACCAACCTGCGCGCGGTCGCGGACGTGGTTTCCACCGAGGCGGTTCTGGAGGACGACAAGGTCAGCCCACATCCACCCCGGCAGCATCCGCCTCAAAGCCTTCCTAGTCCGAGCTTTCAGGCCCATTCCACGCCAGTGGGCGGCAGAGTTCGCCATCACCTGCTCCACTGGCGGTCCATCACATCGGACAGGTGGGTGCTGCAAATCGTCCGAAGGGGCTACTCCCTCCCCTTCGAGACGACCCCTCCAGCCATGCCACCGCAGCACCACCGTATCTCGGGGGATCATTTGAATCTTCTCCACGAGGAAGTTTCGGCCCTCTTGGCCAAGGGGGCCGTCGAGCGCGTTTCGAGCCCAGAAGTAGGTCGTGGTTGTTATTCCCACTACTTTCTGGTTCCCAAGAAGGGCAAAGGGGGCCTACGCCCTATCTTGGACCTCCGGAACGTCAATGCCTTCCTCCGGAAGGAAAGGTTCAAGATGTTAACTTTGGCTCAGGTTCTAGCTGCCCTAGACCTCGGAGACTGGATGGTAGCGTTGGACTTGCAGGATGCATATTTCCACATCCCCGTCCTGCCGGCCCACCGGCGTTACCTGCGGTTCACGGTGGGCCAAGAGCACTTTCAGTTTACCGTGCTCCCCTTCGGCCTCACCAGTGCCCCTCGGGTGTTCACGAAAGTGATGGCGGTGGTCGCAGCTCATCTGCGCAGATCAGGGGTTCCAGTATTCCCCTATCTCGACGACTGGTTGTTGAAGGCGGGCTCGCCCCAGACAGTCGTCTCCCACCTCCAGACTACGGCGGATCTCCTGCATTTGCTGGGATTTTCCATCAACGTGCCGAAGTCACACTTGAGTCCCTCTCAGAAGCTCCTCTTCATCGGAGCGGATCTCGATTCGGCGCAGTTCCGGGTCCATCCACCGGAACAGCGGGTCCGGGATATACAGGCCCTGATTCCCATCTTTCTGCCTCTATCCTGGGTTTCGGTCAGGCTAGTGTTGCGGCTTCTGGGGCTGATGGCCTCCTGCATCCTACTAGTGCATCACGCCAGGCGGCGCATGCGGGCTCTGCAGTGGGACCTGAAGTTTCAGTGGGCCCAGCATCACGGCAACCTGTCCGACCATGTCTTGATCTCGGAGGGCACTGCACAGCAGTTGCAGTGGTGGCTCACGGACCGCGATTGGGTCAAGGGCAAGAGCCTCTCCCTTCCCCAACCGGAGCATGTCGTAGAGACGGATGCGTCCCTCCTGGGATGGGGTGGCCATATGGGAGTGGCGGAGATCAGAGGCCTCTGGTCTCCGGCGGAGTCTCGTCTCCACATCAACCTGTTGGAGTTGAGAGCGATCCGACTTGCACTGAAAGCCTTCCTTCCCTCTGTCAGGGGAAGTGTCGTGCAGGTGTTCACGGACAACACCACCGCCATGTGGTATTGCAACAAACAGGGCGGGGTGGGGTCGTGGACCCTTTGTCAGGAGGCTCTGCGCCTCTGGACATGGCTGGAACACCAGGGCGTCACCCTAGTGGTTCAACATCTGGCGGGCTCTCTGAACGCCAGAGCAGACGAACTCAGCCGCCGGTGCATGATGGATCACGAATGGCGTCTGCACTCCGAAGTGGCGCAAGGTCTCTTTCAGCAGTGGGGAGAGCCTTGGTTAGATCTATTCGCCACCGAAGAGAACGCGCAATGTCAGCAGTTCTGCGCGTTGGAATTTCCAAGGCGGCACTCGCTCGGCGACGCTTTTCGTCACGAGTGGAGTTGCAGTCTGTTGTACGCCTTTCCGCCTATACCACTTCTCCCCAGAGTGCTGAAGAAGATCAGCCACGACCGGGCCCAAGTCATCTTGGTGGCTCCGGATTGGGCACGAAGGTACTGGTATCCCGAGCTACTCAGTATGTTGACCGATCCTCCGATACGTCTGCCCCTTCGGGAGGATCTTCTGTCGCAGCAGCAGGGGACGGTCCTCCACCCGAACCTGTCCAGCCTCCACCTCCATGCGTGGAGATTGAGCGGCGGCAGTTGATGCCATTTGACTTGCCTCCTGAAGTCTGTGATATCATTCTGGCAGCCAGGCGTCCCTCCACAAAGACGGTATACGCCTGCCGGTGGAACAAATTTGTGGCATGGTGCACAGCAAAGGCTGTGGATCCCCTTTCCGCCCCTCTTTCTGAGGTTCTACTGTTTCTTCTTTCTTTGGCCCGGCAGGGCTCTGCCCTGGGCACCCTGAAAGGTTATCTTGCTGCCATCTCTGCCTTCTTGCGGCTTCCTGATCAGCCTTCTCTTTTCAAGTCCCCTGTAGTTACACGCTTTCTAAAAGGCATTACTCACACGTTCCCTCCTGTCCCTTTTGTAATGCCTCAGTGGGACTTGAATCTTGTTCTCACATTTCTAATGTGTGCTCCCTTTGAGCCTCTTCATAATTGTCCTCTTCGTCTGCTGACGCTTAAGACTGCTTTTCTGGTAGCCATCACCTCGGCTAGACGGGTGAGTGAGCTCCAGGCTTTATCTTCAAAGCCTCCTTTTCTCTCTGTTCATCCGGACAAGGTTGTCCTTCGGCCTCTTCCGAAAGTGGTGACTCCATTTCATCTTGGGCAGTCTGTCACCTTGCCCACTTTCTTTCCGCCTCCGCATCCTTCCAAAGAGGAAGAGAGGCTCCACCGTCTGGACCCAAAACGTGCGCTCGCCTTTTATTTGGACCGCACAAAGCAGTTCCGGGTGGACGACCAACTTTTCGTTGGATACGTAGGTGCTAAGAAGGGGAAAGCTGTGCACAAACGGACCATCTCTCGGTGGGTCGTTTTGTGCATCAAAATTTGTTACTCCTTGGCAAAAAAGGACCCTCCTGTTGGGCTGCGCGCCCATTCTACTCGGGCCACAGCGGCTACTACTGCTTTGGGACGGGGTGTCCGTTTGCAGGACATCTGTCAGGCGGCGACGTGGGCTTCGCTACACACGTTTGCCAGGCATTATTGCCTGGACAGCCAAGTCCGGAGAGATGGCCCCTTTGGCCGTTCTGTTCTCCAGGACTTTCTGGTGTGCTCTTGGTTTGCAGACCCACCACCGGGGAGGGTATTGCTTGGGTATCTATTCTAAGGTGAGGAATCTAACTAACGTGTTTCTTTCAGATGAACAAGTTACTTACCTTCGGTAACGATGTATCTGTAAGAAACATTAGTTAGTTAGATTCCTCACCGACCCACCCATCCTCCCCGTTCTGCGAACTGACATCTAGGGTTAAGGTTATCCTTTTCAGGCCCCTAGATTTTATTTTTGGCACCAGTGTCGGTCTTTGCATGGCTCTGCGTTCCTGGCGCGGAAGGCTATGTACAAGAACTGACGTCCGCGCGCGAGGGCGGCGTCTAAGTACTCCGACAACGTCATTCTGGCGCACGACGCCGACGACGGACGCGGAGCCGCAGACGACGCCTAGCGACGCGCAAGGGGTATTGCTGACGAAAAATCTTCCGGATCCAGTCTGACGCCTGGGGATATTCTAAGGTGAGGAATCTAACTAACTAATGTTTCTTACAGATACATCGTTACCGAAGGTAAGTAACTTGTTCTTTAGTAGTTATTCCACTGATATTGTTGATTATTGGGTACTCGTGTTCTCGAAAAATGTAATCTGATAGAGACTACTAGCCGCAGATTCCTTCGCGTAGAATTATCCCCAGGCGTGAGACTGGATCCGGAAACTTTTTTGCCACAGCATCCCTGCGCGCCGGGGGCAGGGCGACATCACGCGACTCCGCCTAGGCGTCGTCCGCGTACGTGACGTCAGCGAGGTCACATAAGACCCGCCCCAGCGTGCCTACGTCTGTTTTTTCATTTTCCGCGTGCAACGCGGATCCAATCCTTGCTACGGGCCTGTTTAGGGCCCCTTTTTCTTCCATTTCTTTTTGGTGGAACAGTTTGCGAATTCCTTCAGGCTTCAAAACTTGCACGTTTTGTGGGTGTCTTATGTGGACCCTCACCTCATTTGTATGTGGTGTTTGGGGGAGGATCACGGCACCACAGATTGTGCGGCGTGCCAACAGTTGAAGCCGAAGTCACAGCGGGAGCGCCGGATGAAACTTCTCTCGGCGCGTCTCTCCAGGTCGACGTCCTCCCCTCGATCTGCTTTGGCGGACGGCTTCAGATACGGCCGTGGTTGACGTCCTCGCCCTTCTTTGATGTCATGTGAGCGTCGCTCACCGGTGGGTAAGTGTCGCAGTTTGTCCCCGGGGGCTGGTTTCCGGCCTACCAGGGGTGTGGACTCTCCGCGTGTCGTCCTATCCACCGTTTCCCGGTGTTGGGGCGGTTGAGAGTCCAAATGGAGACATACGCGGCGGCTTTGCAGGCCTCACTGGCGTCTCCTCCTCCTTTCCCTCCTGGGGCGTCGGCGGATCCCTTGCCCTTTGCAGGGCCCTCCGCGGCGCCAACTGGTTCGGATCCAGGCTTGGAGGATGGGGTGCTGTTGGGGTGCGGCTCCTCTGGGCACCTCCTTCAGGCCACGGCCTCTCTGCCTCGCCGCAAACTCCCGCGGGGGTCCCTGTGGCAGGCAGGGGTCGGGTTGACGTCATTCCGGCGCCGCCCCCGGAGTAGAGCTCCAGCTCTACTCCGGTCTCCGGTGCGGGGTGAATTGGAAGTACCTTGTCCGGTGACGCCTGATGTTGCCGCCGTCCTGCCTCAAGCAGCGGTCTCTACGGCTGCACGGAGGGGTCGTACCGCGGATTCAGACGCTCCTTCTCTGGAGGCAGGCTGTATATTGGTGTCGTCTTTCCCGGAGACTGGTCGCCTTGTGGTGTCTTTTTCACCGGCATTGAAGGGCGGCTCCCCACCCTTCCTGAGGCAGAGGTGTTTGTCGGAAGAGCAGCAGGTCCCTCATTCTTCGGCTCCTTCTGACTTCCTAGTCTGGCCCTTGCCCGTCCCGCTTGGCCTCAGGGACAGCCGCATTAGTTTGCAGCCGTCGCCCAGAAGGAGCTGCTTTCTCCACCGCGGGGCCCTACGGAGGCGGTGCGGCCTTCGCACACGCGGTGTCCATGGCTATGGGCATCCTGCGTATGGATGACCCGGTGGCTCACTTTCCGGCGGACCATCCATTGGAGGTCCTCCACCAGGGCTCTGGTGAGAGGGAAGTCTTACTTCCCTTTGAAGGTTCGCTCCTTTCTTCCTTGACGGGGGCTTGGAGGCGCCGCGTTTCCCGGCATGTCTTTCCCTTCACCTCTCAGCCGCCAGCCCCCTTTTGCAGACTGCTTTTCCCTCCCTGCCGCCACTGTTGACTCCGCCGTCCCGAGAGGCCCGCAGGCAACATGTTTGCCTGGACCAGCTCTGCGGGCCCTCAACACCTTGTGTGTGCTGGCTAGGGCCTTCCCCTGTTTGTGGGACTCGGCTGAGTATCTGAGATCTGCTGCATCCGATGAGTCTGGTCAGGTCGGCATCATGCATTGGATGGCCGAGAGCTTGCGGCGTTTATTCTCAGCTCCGCTCTGGACGTCTCAGAGGTGCTGGGCCGGGCCATGGCTTCCTCAGTCGCTCTCCGTCACCATGCTTGGCTTCGGGACAGAATATTCCCTGAGAATATTCGGGAGCGACTCATCGACCTTCCGTTTGATGGCAGTCTGTTGTTCCATGCCCCGGCCGACTCCGCCATCCAAAGTCTCTTGGCGGGGCTCTGTCCTCCTCCTCCTCCTCCGCCTTCTTCTCCTCCTCCTCCTCCTCCTCCTCCCTCCTCCTCAGTGACTTCTGAGTTGGGTTGATTCTGGGCCTTTTTAGGCCGGTTGTTCTGGCTGTGGAGTGTGTTTTTCTGGCCGTTTACGTCCTTCCTTGGGACTTTGGCATTGTTGGCTGCTGGACGACCCTTGTGTTGATTGTGTGTGGGTTCAGCAGTTGTTGCTGCGCGGACTTGGCCCTGAGATTGGGCCTTCTGCTTTGCTTGGGCTGCTTGTCACGCCTTCACCGGGTGTGTTTTTTTCCCCGTGGCTCTTTTGTTTTTTCCTCTGCTGCGGAAGTTCTTCCAAAGAGGGTTCCCATATCTTGGGACTTAACGTACCCTATGTGGGGTAATGTTAGCTGTCATATAGCTTGCAAGCTGCTAGAGGGTTCTGGTCGCCTTCGGGTGCCTGTTCTCCATGGCGTTTAGGTAGGTTGCTTTTGCTTCCTGAGGTCGTGTGCACGGCCACTCGTAGTGGTGTGCCCGGGCATCTCCTCTCCCTGCTCCTGTACTGAGATCTGGGATGATCCTGTGTTCTCCCTTGCCAGCCGTCGCATACTCTGCCTTCCTGGGGCCTCGGGCTGTTCTTCTTGCTTCTGGTGGCTTTGACTGCCGGCACTGTTCTGGCTGGCAGGCTGCTCTCCATCTGGAGTGGGTTCACCTACTTTTCCCTCGTTTCCTTGGGCCCTCTAGGCTTCTTCTTTCGCTTTTCCTGTCTTGGCATTGGGCGGAAGCTATGTTGCCTTGTGGGGGAGTGGTGTGCTTCGCCTCTCCGTCCTTGCCCTTGGTTCCTCTGCTGTGAGTGTACGAGCCTCTTCAGCCTTTTTTCCCTCCTACGTCCCCTGCGGGTCGGTGAGGTTCTGCTTGTGGGGGTTCCCTTGACCTGGCAGGGGCGAGGTTCTACCTGGTCCACAGCTCTGGTCCCCTATGGGGCCCTCTGTTCTGCATTGGCTGGTGGGGTCCTTTCTCAGACCCTCCTTCCAAGGGGGTATTGCTAGGGTATCTATTCTACGTGAAGGAATCTGCGGCTAGTAGTCTCTATCAGATGTACGAGTTACTTACCTTCGGTAACGAAGTATCTGGTAGAGACGATTCTAGCCGCAGATTCCTTCACGGCCCGCCCATCCTCCCCTATTCTGCGAGGACCCTTGGGTTGGTCTTCGATACTCACCTCCCGGTGCGGGGATGTGTCTCCTGTGAGGGCCTTCCTTGTTCTTGACTGGTGGCTCCGTCTGGGGGTGGTTCATTCCTCCTTTGGTTCTTTGGAGGATGGGGTTCCGGTGCTCCGGTGCCCTGCTGCTCTGGCTACTCCAGGTTTGGGGGGGATTGCTTTCTATCCCTGTCCTCCCTCCCCTCCCTTCCTTCCATTGCGGGTCATCTGGCCATGTCTTGCCCTTGTCCCTTGTGGGTGGTTGCCCTCTAGGTTGGGGTGACTCGAAAGTTGTTGTCTCTGTCTTGGGACTGGTCCCATTCCTTGCTCAGGATGGGGGGGTGGGTTTACTACGTGTGCCATGACTTTTACGCATGTTCTTTGCCTCTGGGGCACAGGGATGGGAGGTTGTCTATGTGCTGGCAGGGTGACTGCGCAGGTTTCTGCTTGTTCTTCTTTTTTTCTTCTTTCCCTGCCCTTGGCCTCTGTTGTGTTGGCACTACTCTGGTGGTGTTGTTAGTCACCGTTTCTTTCCAATTTTTCTGCTCTTCGCACACTGTTCCCATGCTTCCACAGTTTTTAATCTGGTGGTTCCGCGTTGTGGTGCGGAAAAGTTCTCTGAAGACAACTGACGTAGGCGCGCCGGGGCAGATCTTATGTGACCTCGCTGACGTCACGTATGCGGACGACGCGTGGGCGGAGTCGCGTGATGTCGCCCCGCCCCCGGCGCACAGGGATGCTGTGACAAAAAAGTTTCCGGATCCAGTCTCATGCCTGGGGATAATTCTACGTGAAGGAATCTGCAGCTAGAAAATCTCTACCAGATACATAGTTACCGAAGGTAAGTAACTCGTACTTCCATGTATCGATTCCAATTTCTTTGTGGTAGATTTCAAATTAATACTAGTTAGGTGTGATCATTAGTTGGGGCTATGCAGTTTCATGTGGGATAAATAGGCTGGTGGAAGTTAGGTATTGTTAGGTTGCCAGGATAGGGTTTAATAAAGGGAGAGAGGTAGTGATGTATGAAATGAGGTGAAAGGCATTTACAGAATCACAATAAGAAAGACTAAGGCGGGCAGGTATGAGAATGAGAAGTCATTAAACTCAGAAATAGAAGACATGCAGAGGATGAAAGGTAAGGAGAGGATAAGACTGAAGAAATAAAAACATGAGAAAATAATCGGAAGTCAATGTAAATGTGTCATGCAAGGTTTAGGCGTATGGTGGAAGAAGGCTTTCTGAGAAAGCAAGCAACCTGCTTAAGCTAGCAATAGAAAGAAACAACATCATATATAGTTATCCATGTCCTGGCAGACAGCTTAACCATGACAAGTCCGATTGTACAGATCATTTGAAACATTAAGAGCCTGCTCTGTGCCAGGCCTAGTACAGCCCTTTTAAACATGGTCTGAAGTATCCCAGTCTTGGTGCAGGGTCTAGTGGTGCAGGAAAAAGTAAACTTTTCATTTGATGATGTTCCCTCACTATTCTGTATTGAAGGTTGTTTCGTTCACTCACTAAAATGAGTTATTTGGCACAGTAGAGCATCTTGCCAATGCATAGACGGATTTATACCTTGTTTTGTTAACTAATCTCATTTTGGAGTGTTTCATCAACAGAGGAATCATAGATACATAAGGGATCCAGCACTACCATCCCAAGTGTATGCTCCACGTTTGTGTGTGTGGCCAGTGTGCTGCATACATTGTATGTACAAGGGAAGCCGACTAATTATGGCATGCAAGTTCCATTTTGGGAACCCCTGACCTGTCCATGTGCACAAGATGGGGTGAGGTGAGGTGTTTTTCTAGACAATGGAAATGTGTTGCTGAAACAGGAGGGAAAAGACCTAGATAATGAAATGGGGACAGATGAGACAGGGCTCCTAAATACATTCAATTGCTTCCTTTTGCTGAGAGTGGCTGCTGCTAAGTCTTCCATTAGAGCAGACACTTGGTAGATTGTGGGGTTGCAGGGTGGGACTGCAGTCTCTATTGTTCAAGTGTAGAAGGGTCCCTTAGGTGAGGCCAGCCTTTGTCTCTTTTCCTGATCATTGTCTGTGTGGTTGTTGATATCTAAGCGTGGAAAGTTTGCACCTCTCTGTTGGTACTCCAGGCTAGAGATGACCCAGCTGAGAGGAGTGTCACTCTGCACAAAGGCTGTGTCTGCATAACACCCTGGACAGGCATTTGTAAAATGGTGCAAACTTAAGAAACATAGGTACACCTCGGATTAGTTAGTAAGTGCAACATTTGTGGCAAAAATACTCTATGCAAGTAAGCAATTTTGACCGGTAATTCTGCAAACAAGGGGAGGTCGACCTCCAGTAATCTGTGAAATCAAGGGACAAGGAATAAATGCTGAGAAATAAGAAAACGCCAAAGATGCGGGTTTAAAAAAGGAACATTTCTTCTGAATATGAAGAGCTGAAGTTGAAAGTTTACTCATGTTACAGGAGATTAATCCATCACACTGCCATCTTAAAACTGGATTCAAACCAATAGGCACCTTACTGGCACGTATTGGAGGCAGTATTCATGAGTTATGTGCATAGTAAGCTCAGTTGTACATTGCCTGTAAACATTTTTAGATGTCTCTAAATCACTGTTTTGCACAGCCCAGTCTTGGGAGGGGTGCGTACATTATAATGTGCTCACTTCACCATGCAGTTAAACGTTAAATGTATTGCATGTGTGGAAAATTCAGGGCAAAAGAGGCTTAGGTTGTAGATTACAATCTGGTACTGCCTTTTAGCTCTAAGAGCATAGCAGTCTGAAATTTCAAGCTGGCCCAGGTCAAAAACGATTAACCCCTCCACTCCGGAACTTTCTTTGCACCCAGGTATTTATAGTTTTGCTGTCCCTGGTATTGTACAAACTGTAGTTATGTGACTCAAAATAAAGTTGGACAACTCTACCCACTTTACTTTCAAATCTAATTAATACAAGTGAGGATCTTGCCCACGGAGGAGACGATGCCAGCACTGCTTCCCACACGACGGGGAGATCTGTCCCCATTCACCACCCTTGGAGACGGTACCTGGCCACCTGAATCAGCGGGCTCCATCCGCTGTGGTACCTGCTCTCCACAGCCGCCCTCCTTGCTAGGAGGGAGCTCACCAGATGTAGCCTCTGTTGTCGCCTTTCTAGAAATTTCTATTTTGTGTAACACTTAATGCATATTGTAATAGCTATATATCTGATAGAGACATCTAGCTACAGATTCCTTAACTTAGAATATCTCCCCAGGTGTCAGACTGGATCCGGAAAAAAAAAATTCTCCAGCAATGCCTCTGCACGCCGGGAGGTGGCGTCGCCCGGCTCCATCCTGACGTCGTCCATGGAAGTGACGTCAATGGAGCCATATAAGCCCCTCCTGGCATGCTGACGTCTGTTTTCTTCTGTTCCGCGTCCTAACGCGGATCCGGGAAAGTGATATCTCCGGCCTGTTTTTGTTAAATACCAGCCTTTTGGATGCCTTTTACGTCAAGGAACAGTGTGTTTGATGCCCTTTGCGGGTTTCAAGCTGTGCCGTTCCTGCTCGCGACAGATGTCTGCGACGGACCCTCACGAAATCTGTATGTGGTGCTTGGGTGAGCACCATGACTCAGTGGAGTGCGACTCTTGCCGCCAACTGCGGCCGAAATACCTGCGGGAACGCCGCATGAAGCTGCTGTCGGCCTGGATGTCCCGAACGGACCCCTCGTAACACAGGTCTCCTCCGCCAGCGGAGTCGTCCACGCGGCGTCAGTCTTCACAGGAGGACGTTCCTGTTCGGGGCAGGTCCTGGGATCGTCGCAGTCATTCGCCTACCTCAGGTAAGCACAAACGGAAGTCGCCGGCTTCGCGTCGACATCATGTCGGGGCCCGAGGCTCCCAGTGTTTACCAGACTCGGGCCCGGTGGAGTCAGACCCTGCATTTCCCCTGTTTCCGGGTGCTGGGGTGACTCGACCTCAGATAGAGGACTACTGCAGGGCCCTGCAGTCCTTTCTTGCTTTGCCCCCCTCGCGCGCCTCCATGCCCCACAGGGGGGTAGGGACTCAGGTCGGGAAACCGCCGGCGAGTGCCCTGACTCTGACTCCAGAGTTGCCACTATGTCGGGACACGGCCCGGAGTGGCATCCCATGACGTCTAGCCTTTCCACAGCGCCATCGCACAGCCTTCTGAGGATCCCTGCGGCGTCGCTGGAGGTGGCTGCTGCGCGGTGTACGACACCGCTTCGGCATACTCTTTCCCTGCAGGTTTCCACCTCGGGGGATGTTGTCGACGCCGGTCTGACTCTGGCCACTTGAGGCCTTTTCGGAGGTCGCCGACGCCAGCTCGACTCGGACGGTCGAGGCCTTTTCGGAGGTCGCCGACGTTGGCTCGACTCGAATGGTCGAGGCCTTTTCGGAGGTCACTGACGCTTGCTTCACTCAGCCATTTGAGACCTTTTCGGAGGTCGCTGATGCCGGCTCGACGCCATTCCACGCCGGGACCATCTCCCCTCTTTATTGGTGGAGGATGTGGTCCCAGTGGATTCCCCACCCCCTGAGTCATTTCAACGTTCTCCGGAGCAGGTGCCAGTGGCGCATTGGCCTACTCATCCTTTTGCTGAGCCTCTGTTGGGTGGCCGGATTAGCTTGCGTCCATCATCTACTGATGACTTGCTGTCACCGCCTCAGGGGCCACGGAGGCTAGTGGGATGTTTGTCAGGGCTGTTTGCAGGGCTGCAGACATTTTAATGATGCAGCCGCCCTCCGTCTCTAGACCTTCGGAGCCTTTGCTGGGTCTTCTCCGCCAGGGCGGGGGGGACATGAAGCCGTTGCTGACATTTGCGGAGTCATTATTTGACATCCTTCTCGGGACCTGGGCAAGACTCTCTTCGGGGGATCCCGTGGATTGTGCTGTGGCTCATTGCCATCGCCCGGCTCCCAATGACCCCGCCTGTTTGACCCTCCATCCTGGGGCTGGAGGACTTTTGCTTCAGGCAGCTCTCTCTACCACTCCTGTTCTGTTGAATCCTCCCACTCGGAAATCTTGGTGGTTGGAGTCATGTGGCCGCGATGTGTTTGCATCCGCCAGCTCGGGACTCCGGTCCCTAAACACGTTATGTGTGTTTGCTCCGGCTACATTTGCCCTTTGGGACGCTGTCGAGCAGCTCCTCTCCTCCCTGCTGGAGAGCTCTCATGCCGATCTGGCCCACCTAATCCGTGATGGCCATTATATTGCAGATTTTTCGATTCGGTCTGCCATGGACACCACTGACTCTAGGTCGTGCTATGGTCAGGTCAGTTGTCATGCGCCGCCATGCATGGTTGCACAATGGCGTTTTCCCAGAGCATGTTCAGGAACGGCTTAGAGATCTACCATTTGATGGGGTCATTCTTTTTGACGCCCACGCTGTTTCGGCGGTCAGGCGCCTCCTGTCTGTTTGATTCTCTTCCCAGGTTTTGATCCTCGTGGAGGATTTTTGGTTTTGTGACGGGCCGTCTCTCTTTTACTGTTAGCCGTTGTGGGTTACAGATGTTCTGGGCTCTGTGGCTGTTCAGCCGTGTTATTTCCTTATTCTGGTACAGCTGGTTGAGCTGTGTTTACCTTTCTTTTGACCCTCTGCCTACAAGCTTGTCTCAAGAGGAACCCTTCTTTTGTAGGGTTGTGGGGTATTTGTTGGCTATTATACGGCTACTCCTTGCCCAGGAACTTTTGCCGCAAGTAGACTCTTCCTACTGTTGTAGGATGTCTCCTCTGGTGACATCCATGGTCTTGGTTTCTTAACGGGAGTTACAATTGGTTGTCTACGGTTGGTCCAAAATACATCCCGCCTCCGTAGGAGCGTCCTTCCCTGCTGTTTCGTTGAAGTTGTGTCACGCCTGTTCTTTCCTGGCGTGTTCTTGCAGCCCGTCTTGCCTGTCTACAGGTGGACATGCACCCCTTAGAGGTAGGTTTCTCTGTTCCATTCCGGAACAGTCTCTTATGTATTCTGTGAATACTTGCCGTATTGGTGCATACAGGTTGCTCACTACGTCTTTTCTTGTGGCTCAGGCACTGTCTGGGTTCTTGCCTAGGGCAAGGGGAGTTCCCTCCGACTCTCTCGGCTGTGTGTTGCCTCCTACCCCACTTCCTTGGCAGGGTCTCCGGTCCCTTGCTTCTTGCAGGACAGGGGGTCCGGTCTGTCCATTCCTGCCCTGTGCATATTTCTTAGTTCTTCAAAAAGTGACCTTTCTGCCACTAGCTGTGTGCTCCACCCCGGATGTTTTTCTGGATGTGAGTTCTTACTTCCATTCTGGCACAGGTGCTTCTTGGGTAGCATTACTGTGAATGTATTCTTCTCGACATTCTCCTCGTTGGTAGACGGTGTCGGTCTATGGTGGTGTATGCTTTTTGGCGACAGGCTTCTGTCTCTGCCTTCTGTCAATGCTTTACTGGCAGTATCGTGGTCTATGTATCTGAAAGAGACATGTTAGTGAGAGATTCCTTACCTTAGAATATCCCCAGGCATCAGACTGGATCCGGAAAGTTTTCGTCAGCAGTACCGCTGCGCGTCGGTAGGATCGTCATACGGCTTCACGCACGTCGCTGGCATCGTAGCCACCGAGATGACGTCGTCGGAGCTACTTAGACGCGCCCACGCACGCTGACGTCAGTTCTTACTTTTTCCACGCAGCAGCGCAGATCCGAGAGAGAGCGGTACCCCTAGTTAAAAGTTTCAACTTGGTTTCTGACAACTTGTTTTGTCGAGTACTTGACTCCTGGTGCAGTAGGGATGCCCGGGTTTAAGTCTTGTAGGGCCGGCCGCTGGAACATGTCGGTAGCGGACCCGCATGACGTGTGTGTCTTTTGCTTGGGGCACGCCCATGACCCAGAGGCGTGCCCTGATTGTCGGGCCATGGCGCCGAAAGCTTTGCGGGAGCGTTCCCGAAAGTTGTTGGAGGTCTGGCAATCGGTTCCGCGCCGATCGAGGTCCCGCTCCCGTGGGAGGTTAAGGGACCGGTCGCGGAGCCATCAGCATCGCTTGCCGGGATAGGGGACACTAAAGTCTAGGCGCCAAATCAAGTCGAAGAAGCAACGTCAGTCTTCCTCTAACCCTCACCGGTCGCAGGACGCGGTGGAGGGGGCGGGCGGTCACTCCCCTGCGGCTCCGTTGGAGCCTCCGTTGTTGCCTGCGGCCTACCCACCCTTTCCAGGACCGCACGTGACTTCGTGCGAGGTGCAGGCCTTCGTGAAGGCCTTGCGCCATTTGTTTGCTCCATCGGGTCCCTCCGGAGTGCCTTTGGGCCCCGTAGATCCGTTGGGAGGGTATGCCTCTGTGCAGACACCTTCGGCCTCTGCTTTGCCGGCACCATACCCTGCGGCGCTGCCGGCTCCGGCCTCGATGCTGCCTCTGGATCTGGGCGCGTTGCCGCAGCTGACGCCGGGCGGCGCCGAACCAGGACTGGTATCTTACCCCCCCACACCTATTTCCATTTCTTGGTGGGGAGTGTGTCCCATTTCCCCGGGCACCTCTTCCTTGTAGGAAGGTGGATATCTGACTATGGTTACCCCCAACTTTTTGCCTAGTGTCTAGCTGGTTTTTCGACTTAGTTGGCCTGAGATCCTGCCATTCAGGGTCTCAGGCTGTCTGCTCTCTTTAAAATGGACTCCATGTACCCTAGATACATACCCAATTGGTAAGGATCACCTTATTGGACCCTGTACAGTGTACCCTAGGTACCCAGGGCATAGGTGTACCCTAGGCCTCCCAGGGACTGCAGCATGTATTATGCCACCCCTGGCCTGGCCTTCCAATCAGACACAACTGGCTGATCACTCAGCTGGGGCAAGGTTGTGTAATCACCCCTTGCTTAGATATAGTATACCTATATCTACCCTTAAAATAGACACATGTGTACCTATCAGCCACTCCTATGGCAGGACTTAACAATCCTGGAGGCAGAGTGCTTGGTAACATGTGAGATGGTGCTCTAGCATGAGCTGAGCCTGTCTGCAGTTTTCGGAACCATGTCCTTATAGCTGTTCTATGATATAGCCTACCATATACTCTTAAACTACCTTATAATCTTAAACGGTTATGGTAACTATGGTTTGGCTTTATCAAAACATGTTGTGTAAGGTGTCTAACACTTTGGAATAATACCCCCATACCATTTCTGGTGATGAGGATATTATTCCCCCCTTCTAGGGGGGAGACATGTTAAAATCCTACTTTGCTGTTTAACTCTGACCAAAGCCTCCGCATCACAAAATGGATGCTGCTGCCATAGACACGAGTCTGACCTCCTGCAGCTGGGAGCCCTCCCAGCCAGGGAGGCCTGGACAATAGGTTTCCTGCTTGGGGAGGTGCTAGCACCTCCCCAGACAGACTTTAGTGTATTGGGGCAGGGAGGGCTGAAAGGAATGAGACACTGCCTGGGGCACACAAGGTGTCCCATGCATAGTCCAGTTCAAACCGGCGCTGGGGCACTCCAGACCCAGCTCTGGCGCGAAACTGGACAAAGGAAAGGGGGTGTAGCCACTCCCCTTCCTGGTCCTACCCATAGGAGGGACCTTGCAGGTAGCTCAGCCCACTAGCCCAGTATATCCGTAGGTAGCTGAGCCCTGCAAAAGTAGATTATCCTGAATCTGCAACTTGAACAGAAACTCTGGACCTTCGACATTCGACCTCAGGAAGAAGACTGAAGAATCTCCCTTGTGGGGGGCGTGGCCTGCTGTACAGCGAGATGGCCGCTCCTTGAGCTAGCTCCGCTGGCCGGAAAACGATCCTGCAATAATCCTACACATCGGGGCGATGCTGGGCTGCCCGGACTGGTAGCAATTGCGGCTGAGACAGTGGGTGTTCGGCGGACGTGCGCTGTGTTCGCCCTCTCCCGGTCGGAGCCGTGCTGAAGCCTGCGAGGCCTGCGGACGGTGCTGGAGGCGGAGCTTGTGGGAGCGCGACTGCAGGGAGCAGGAAATCGAGCCCGTGGCTGCATCGCGGGATCAGGCCCTGGCCGCGTGGAGGAGGAGAGAATAACTGCCGTTGGCTTGGAGGCCCCTGGCGCCGTTTGCCCCCCCCCCCCCCCCCCGCACCCCGGTGTGGGTTGAGACGCGGAGGTGGGCGCCGTGTCTGCCGCCGGGCGGGCGGCCTGTGGTGGTGGAGCTCTGTGGCTGATTGACCCGGTGGGTGCTGCCTGCCGCCCCGGGCGGAGTACATCGGCGGAGCGACCCGGCTCCAAGACCCACTGCTGGACGTGAGGGAAGCGGTGAGTGCTGCGTGGCTGCCCGCGTGTGGCTGACGGGAGACCTGCTGTGCCCCTGAGGTTGGAGACCGGAGGAGTGGGTGATCGCCATTTTGTGGAGTGCGGGCACGGACAAGGTGGAGCGGAGCGGATCCTTACTGACGTCGGGGCCGACTGAGGGAGGCCCGAGGCGCCGCTATGCGACTGTGAGGAGCGTGGTGTGTGAGGCGGTGGCAATACCAGCGACTCTGGGGGTTGCGGTGGATTCCCTGGGGGACTCGTCTTTGCTGCGACGCTGCCCGTAGGCTGGGCTGGCTGGTCTCTGGCGAAACATAGGAGCGGCTGGAGATCTGGGCAGAGGCGTCCTTGTGCGTGTAGCGGTGAGTGGACTGCATACCCAGAGGCGGCACACGCGTCGCGGGTGTCGAGGGCTGCACTGCCTGGGGCTTCTAGGCTGAAGTAGGGTTATTGGACATTGCCCCCACCCCTCGCGTGCGATGGGGTTGAAAGAAGCTCTACTGGGGGCCCGACTGTGACCTGGCTCTGGTGGATGGCGACACTCTATGCTCGTCTGCTGGTGGAGTTGGCGCTGGCCGCGGAGATAACAGTTGACGACCTGCTCCCAAGAGCGGTATGGGGTGACTGCAGATTACGCCTCCGATCCCCATAGTCAGATACAGTGTACGTGTGCGGCTCCTGAGTGGTGGCGACGACCTGCTGTGGAGCGCCTGACCGTGAACTAGTGGATGGCCCTGGCTGGGGAGTTGCAGCGGGTTGCGGAGGCGATCTACTGACCATGGGGAAGCACGACGCTAAGCAGCCGAAGCTGCACTTTGACCAGAAGTGCTCCACGAGGCAGGTGGAGTCGGAAGCGGAGTCTCGACCGGAGGAGCGGCGCGACCAGGTGGCGGAGGACCATGGCGAGGATTTGCGCACGCTTATGCTCGAAATGCGTTCTAGCTTGCGCACCATTGACACTAAACTGGACACCCTTACAAGTCAGTTAGACTCTGTGAAGACGCAGGTGGCGACACATGAAGCGCGGCTGGATACTGTGGAAACTCGCCAGTCGGAGTTTCATGACTTCCAGGTTGAAACTAAGGGCCAGCTACTCCACATGGATAAACTGCTGAGTATAATCCATGCGAAGATTTAGAAGCGCGGTCCCGGCGCAATAACCTCCGCGTCACGGGAATTCCGGAGACCACTGCCATATCTAAAATGGAAACCTACATCACTGATCTCTTGCACGAGCTGTTTGACCCTAACCTATCTGCGGTATTTGTTGTGGAGAGGGCGCACAGATCCTTGGGCCAAAAACCCCCGGTGGGGGGCGCCGCCCCGGCCCATCATTGCGAGACTACTGAACTACCAAGATCGTGATCAGATCCTAAAACTGGCCAGGGAACGTGGGAGCATCACGCATAAAGGCAATAGTATTTCCTTTCACCCTGACTTCACCCCGGCGGTGCAGGCTGCCCGACGGGAGTTTCTTCCGGCGAAACGTGTTCTTCTGCAGGCACAGGTTCCGTACTCACTCCTCTATCCTGCTTAATTAAAGGTGTCCTTTGAGGGGACCGCCCACGTCTTCACGGACGCCAAAGCGGCACTGAAGTTCGCCAAGCATGTGGGTGGTAAATCCGCGAACCGTCCCCGTGGTGGAGCGGAGGCGGCTGAGAACCGGCTGAGTGACAATGATTGACCATGAGTATCGTATGGTGCATTTATTGGGGCAGCTATTCCTGACTCTTGGTGGGCTCCTGTATGGCCGGGTGGGGGGTGGATTCGGGCACCCTGTAGCTTCACGCACCGCTGTCTGATATACTGTTTTTTTTTTCTCTTCACTCACTCTGGTTTGGGCAGCTCGTATCCCCTGCAGTTCTTCTGGCCACCCTGTTACATGCAGGGCTGTAGCCGGCATAGCTGCTCCCCCTTGGGAATGTTCCCTTATTTTCTCAATGTCTATTTGGGGTTAATGTGGGGGGTGATTATTCTACGACCCGGTTGGGGGGTTGGTGTGGGTGTGGGTGGGGGTGGGACGGTTGGGGTGGTAAGTTTGTTGAATGCCAGAATTCACACTGTATGCTGTAGGACAGGTGTTCTATGCTTCCTGGGTGGCCCTCGTAAACGTGTGTTGCTATGCTTTTGTACTGTTAGTGGGTGATGCCCATGGTGGATAGAACGTTGAACTGTCTGACCTGGAATGTCCGAGGGCTAAATGATCATCGTAAGGCACGATTGGTGCACGCCTACCTGGTGCATCATGGTGTGGATGTCTGCCTCCTGCAGGAAACGCACTTGAATACTGCTCCGGCTCCAAGATTGCGTCACACTAGGTGGGGGAATGTCTATTCGGCTATTTATTCTAACTATGCCCGCGGGGTTGCGGTTCTGATCCGACGGGGGCTAGACTGGAGGGAGGGCTCTGTGCAGTGTGACCCGGAAGGTAGATATGTTTTAGTGCAGGGCCTGATATGCGGCGTCTCCGTGGTGTTTGTGGCTGTATATGGTCCCAATGTCGACTCTCCCTTGTTCTTTCATAAGCTTTGGGGGCAGGTGAAGGCTACTGGGTGCAGTACAGTGGTATGGGGTGGTGACTTCAATGCGATACTCGATGACAAAGCAGATAGAAGAGGGGCGGCCCGTACACTAAACCCGCTGGCTAGCTCTGCATTGAGGGAGATAATAGTGGACGGTGCACTGGTTGATGTGTGGCGTAGCAGGCATGAGGCTCTAAGGGAGGGCACCTGTATATCGGCGCACTGTGGCGCTTGGTCGCGCCTGGACTACTGGCTAGTGTCGCGGGACGTGGCCCTGTGGACTGTGCAGGTCGAGCATATGCCCCGTTCCCGGTCTGATCACGCCCCTTGCATGTTGAAATTGCTAATTCCTGGGGCTTCGTGCCCACCATGCTCGTGGAGGCTCCCGCCGCACGCATTACTGGATGATGCCTTTAGGGAGGAGATTAGGATAGATATTACTGATTACTTCGAACTTAATGCGGGATCAGTGGCCACAGAGGCCTCGCTGTGGGAAGCTTTTAAAGTCGTTATTAGGGGCAAATGTTTAGCCAAAAAGGCCGGGGTGCTGAAGGCAATACGGGGGACCCTGGCGGCATTGGAAACTGACATAAAACAGCTCGAATGCACATTTTTTGCCACTGAAGAGCCTGAGGGGGCGGGGATGTTGAAAACTAAGCTCTTGGCATACGAAGAGGAGGCGATGAGGGAGGTGAAATTCCTAGGGAAATATGCAGAAGCTCGACGATATGGTGAGGGTGGGAGACCGGGGAAAGCCTTGGCCAACATGATTAGACCGCCGCGTCCCGCGACTTACATTCACGAACTGCGCACTAAGTCTGGCGAGCTGATTCATGACAGAGGAGATATTGTGGAGGCATTCTCTGGGTTTTACTACAATCTCTATGCTAGCACCCAGGAGCAGTGTCCGTAGGGGCTGGAATCCTTTTTGGATTCAATTGCACTGGTGTGGTTTAACAATAGCCATAGGGAGTATATGGACCTTCCGATAGATGCTAGCGACGTGGCGCAGGTCATTAAGAGTCTGCCGCCTGACAAGGCGCCGGAACCTGATGATCTGACCACGGCATTTTATAAGGCGTATGCGGATGAGCTGTTGCCCCGGTTACTGGCGGTATATGAGGAAGCACTAGAGAAGGGGATATTGCCCGCGACCATGCGAGAGGCCCTAATCATTACACTGCTGAAACCGGACAAGCCGGCCGACGACCTGAATTCCTATCGACCCCTATCCCTGATTAATGTTGATGTAAAGATACTAGCTAAGTTGCTCGCGAACCGGGTGCAGCCTCTGCTGCCAGTGATGGAACTCCCCGACCAATCCGGATTCATACCGGGCAGATCGACCTCACACAACCTGCTAACGATTTTCTCCGCTCTGCACTACCTGCACCCCGATGTCAGGGCTGCGGTGGTGTTTCTGGACGCCACCAAAGCCTTTGATACTCTCGAGTGGCCCTACCTATTTACTATATTGGAGAGGATGGGCTTCAGCGCACTGCTCATCAAGAAAATCCGCTTGCTCTACACTCTACCCAAAGCCAGGGTGCGGGTAAATGGTATGGTTTCGGAATAGTTTTCCATCTCGCGGGGCACGCGGCAGGGCTGTCCCCGCTACTGTTTGCTATTGCTATGGAGCCGCTTGCGGCCCGAATCCGCCAACATCATACAGCGAGAGGGATAGGCTTCAGTTCTAGGAACCTCCTTGTATCGCTGTACGCGGACGATGTGACTCTGTATCTTATCAATCCCGCAGACAATTTGGATCCCATATTGCGGGAGTTTGTCCGCTTTGAAGGTCTTGCGGGAATCTCCGTAAATTGGTCAAAGTCAGTGATATTCCCCCTGACCGATGGTACCACAGCGGTGTCCTCCGAATACCCCTTACGTTGGGAGGCTGACGAGGTCAAATATTTGGGGGTTTGGATAAGTTGTGATCTCCAGGCAATCTGGACTCTTAACTTTGGCAGGGCGATGGTGTGGCTAGGTGAGAAAGTCAGGCTCTGGACTTCCCTGCCGCTGTCTCTCACGGGGAGGATTGCGCTGACTAAGATGATTGTCCTATCCAGGTTCCTCTACCTGTTTGTCAATATATCCATTCCGCTTACGTCGCATTTTTTCGCCACCCTTAGATCCCATCTGGTGTCGCTGGTGTGGGCGGGCGGACAGGCTAGAGTGGCTTGGGATATTTTGATGCTGCCTTTGAGACGGGGCGGCCTGGGAGCTCCAGATATGAGGCTATATGCCCTTTGTGCCCAGGCTCAATTCCTGCATTTTTGGACCCATCCTACTCCCTTCCAGCCGCACGTGGCGGTGGAGCGAGACGCTGTGGCGCCCCTCCCCCTGAATGTGGCGATATGCGCCGCGGCGAGGCGCCCCAGAATGGATGTGGACACGGCGGGGGCCTTGCAATGGGCGTGGGAGGTGTTGCGTAAAAGGGCTGGGGTTCCACTGATGTATGCCCCCTCGATCCCACTGGCCCACAACCCGATGCTGCCGTGTATGGCAGATGGAGTGGAGAGGCGCCTTGTTGAGAAGCTACATCTTCGTACTTTTGCCGATCTTATCCCTGAGGGCAAGTTCCTGTCCCCCCCCGGTGCCCGCGGAGGGCGAAACGGTGCCCTTCTCCGAACTTTTTTTGTATCATAAACTGAAAGCAGCCTGCCGAGCATTGAGTGGGGACTTTCCTGATGCACCGCCGACCTTTACAGCTTTGGAGGCGGTGTTGGGTTCCCCGTCCCCCCGTAAGCTGGTCACTCGTATATATCGTCAAATGCAAAACATGGCGCCGGTGGTAACGCCTAAGTCCCTACAATATTGGAACGAAGAGCTCCAGCCAGCGATCTCTGAAGAGCAATGGGAATTCTGCTGTGGGCAACTTACTGAGCTCTCACCCAACTATAAGTTGCGTCTAATACACTTTAAATACCTGCATAGGTTCTATAGAACCCCCATCAGCCTGAGAAAAATGGGCCTTTGGGAGACGGATGAGTGTTGGAGGTGTGGGCTTGCATCGGCCTCTTTTCTTCACATAGCGTGGTCCTGCCCGGAGTTGGAAAGTTATTGGTCTCAAGTGTTCAATTTGACAAACCAGATAGTGGGTCGTTCAGACGCCCCGTCCCCTATGCTTGGCATACTGGGTTATGTCAGGGATACCTCGCCGAAATCGCGCAAGCTGCATGCGCTGCTCCTATTGTTCGCTTAACGACAAGTGGCGATACATTGGGGTAGACGTAGGGTGCCCACGGTGAAGAGCTGGATAGCGGATGTCACGTATGGTCATTCGCAGCTCACCACGTTCTGGGAGCTGCTGCCTTCTACATCACGTCCTCGTGATATTTGGGATCCATTTGTGAATTGGGCTCGGGAACGACAAAGTTTGGAGGCAGAAGAGGGTGGTTTGCCTGGCTGATCTCACTGGGGAGGTTGCGCTGTGGGAGCGGTGCATAGAGTGAGTAGATGTCTTATTTCCTCCCATGAGCTTGTGTGGCGCTTCTGCTACTAGAATAGCTTTGTGTAGTGCCTGTGCGGTCCTGTATGATTGCTTTTTGCAGGCGCTGGTGCCTCGTGAAGTGGGCCCCGGATTTTCCACATCCAACGACACTGCAAGCATTGCCTACTGTACAATTGACATGTTGACCACCACAATTCCTCTTTTTTTATGTATGACATCTAAAAGCATACTATCTGTGATTGTGCTATAATGCAAACTGGCTGGTTTAGTTGGATGTTCTTCTGTTGTCAACATTGTAAAAAATGTTCAATAAAAAATAAATAAAAAATAAAAATAAAAAGAATCTCCCTTGTGGCCAAGGAGTGACCACCCTGGGCAACCAGGCACCATCCAGCGACCGCTGCTTGCTTTGCGACTGATCCTACGAGGGACGACTGCAGAGACTGACCAGCGCCGAGACTTCCAGACACCTCTGAACCAGATCCACCTCTACAGCAAAGCTGAGACCCGTGGAAGCGACGAGGGACGTGGGACCGGCGACTTGGGAAAAGTGGCTAGTAACTGACTAGCGCGACTTCTGAGGCTTCCTCGAGGCTGTGCTTGGGGAATTGAGAAGCCCCCATCCCGAGCACCATCTGCAAAGAAGATCAGCTCCCCACACTTCACGTGTTCTGCGTGGGGCCCTTCTGCACCTGAGTTGCTCGACGTGTTGTCCGGTTGCTGGCCCGTTGGCTAGTGACCTCACCGACGACGAACCTTTGATTTCACCTTGCTGGTCCGGCTACTCCAGACTGGCACTCGCTCCTCTGCAAAAGAGAAGCCCCCCAGACCTTCCTGGTCTGCACCAGAAGCAAGTCCATTCTGCGTGGGTTCCGCTTGCCAAGGCTTGTTGGGTCCTAACTCGACATCGACGCCGCCGACAGCAAGAGCCTTCGTGGGACAGCTCGCCTCCTGGTCCTCGTCGTCCTCGACGTCTCCTGGTACCCGTGGCTGCTGCGACAAGCTTCACCTCTTCACCTGCATCTGCACGACATTGCCTGGTTCCTTCCTGGTTCCTTCCTGGCTGGTGACCTCGACTCTGTCCCTTCTGCTTGCAGGTATTCTTCCTTCTTGATTCCATCCTTGGGATCCACCGGACACTCTTCACTGACTGCCTGTCAGCAACTTTCCTTCAGGCATCCATAGGAGTCAACGACGAAACCCGACGCAAGTTCACACCTATGCACCCGCAGCCCGTGGGCTAGGTAACTGGAGTACTCCGGTGCTCACAAGGGTATTGACTATCCTAGGGTCAAGTTTCTAAGTCTCGAACTCCTAGCTATTCCAGAAGTGTCCTAAAACTGTTAATTTCTAATAACTACTATTTCTATCGACTTTTACGCATTACGCGTGAGTGTTTCCACTCTGCACCTGAATCCCTTGGGCCTCCCACTTCCTAACCTTTGGTAGTATAGTGTAGCCCCAGCGATTCCCTAGGCCTAGGCCTATCCTGTGTTCGTGACAGTGGTTCTTATACCACTTTCTTAGTATATGGTTTGCGTGCCCCTAGGGCCTAACTGTATTACTTACCTGTGTGACTTAATGTATGCTTAATTAAGACTGTGTTGTACTTACCTCGAATCACATAAAGAGTGCTGAGGGTTTGACTAGAATAAATACATTCTATTTTTATATAGATCTGTTGTGGAGGCCTAGGGAATCTCTGGGGCTACACTATACTACCAACAGTTAGGAAGTGGGAGGCCCACGGGATTCAGGTGCAGAGTGGAAACACTCACGCGTAATGCGTAAAAGTCGATAGAATTACTAGCAGTTAGAAATTAACAGTTCTACGACACTTCTGGTATAGATAGAAAGTCGAGACTCGGAAACTAGACCCTAGGATAGTCAATACCCTTGTGAGCACCGAAGTACCCAAGTTACCTAGCCCACGGGCTGCGGGTGCATAGGTGTGAACTTGCGTCGGGTTTCGTCGTGGACTTCTATGGATGCCTGAAGGAAAGTTGCTGACAGGCAGTCAGTGAAGAGTGTCCGGTGGATCCCAAGGTGGGGATCAAGAAGGAAGGAACCTGCAAGCAGAAGGGACAGAGTCTAGGTCACCAGCCAGGAGCCGGGAAGGAACCAGGAAGGAACCAGGCGATGTCGTGAAGATGCAGGTGAAGGGGTGAAGCTTGTCGCAGCAGCCACGGGTACCAGGAGACGTCGAGGACGACCAGGACCAGGAGGTGAGCTGTCCCACGAAGGCTCTTGCTGTCGGCGGCGTCGAAGTCGAGTCAGGACCCAACAAGCCTTGGCAAGCGGAACCCACCCAGGATGGAGGACTTGCTTCTGGTGCAGACCAGGAAGGTCTGGGGTGCTTCTCTTTCACAGAGGAGCGGGTGCCTGTCTGGAGGAGCCGGACCAGCAAGTTGAAAAAAAAAAAGGTTCGTCGTCGCAGAGGCTACTAGCCAACGGGCCAGCGACCGGACAACACGTCGAGCAACACAGGTGCAGAAGGGCCCCACGCAGAACACGTGAAGTGTGGGGAGCTGGTCTTCTTTGCAGATGGTGCTCGGGAGTGGGGCTTCTCAATTCCCCAAGCACAGCCTCGAGGAAGCCTCAGAAGTCGCGCTAGTCAGTTACTAGCCACTTTTCCCAAGTCGCCGGTCCCACGTCCCTCGTCGCCTCCACGGGTCTCAGCTTCGCTGGAGATGTGGATCTGGTTCAGAGTTGTCTGGAAGTCTCGGCGCTGGTCAGTCTCTGCAGTCGTCCCTCGTAGGATTCCGGTGCAAAGCAAGCAGCGGTCGCTGGATGGTGCCTGGTTGCCCAGGGTGGTCACTCCTTGGCCACAAGGGAGATTTCTTCAGTCTTCTTCCTGAGGTCGAATGTCGAAGGTCCAGAGTTTCTGTTCAAGTTGCAGATTCAGGGTAATCTAATTTAGCAGGGCTCAACTAGCTTCTAATATACTGGGCTAGTGGGCTGGTCTACCTGCAAGGTCCCTCCTATGGGTGGGACCAGGAAGGGGAGTGGCTACACCCCCTTTCCTTTGTCCAGTTTCACACCAGAGCTGGGGCTGGAGGGCCCCAGCATCGGTTTGAACTGGACTATGCATGGAGCACCTTGTGTGCCCCAGGCATGTCTCATTCCTTTCAGCCCTCCCTGCCCCAATACACTAAAGTCTGTCTGGGGAGGTGCTAGAACCTCCCCAAGCAGGAAACCTATTGTCCAGGCCTCCCTGGCTGGGAGGGCTCCCAGCTGCAGGAGGTCAGACTCGTGTCTGTGGCAGCAGCATCCATTTTGTGATGCTGAGGCTTTGGTGAGAGTTAAACAGCAAAGTAGGACTTTAACATGTCTCTCCCTCTAGAAGGGAGGAATAATATCATCATCACCAGAAATGGTATGGGGGTATTATTCCAAAGTGTTAGACACCTTACACGACATGTTTTGATAAAGCCCAACCATAGTTACCATAACCGTTTAAGATTATAAGGCACTTTAAGAGTATATGGTAGGCTATATCATATAACAGCTATAAGGACATGGTTCCGAAAGCTGCAGACAGGCTCAGCTCATGCTAGAGCACCATCTCACATGTTACCAAGCACTCTGCCTCCAGGATTGTTAAGGTCTGCCATAGGAGTGGCTGATAGGTACACATGTGTCTATATATAAGGTAGGTATAGGAATACTACACCTAAGCAAGGGGTGATTACACGACCTTGCCCCAGCTGAGTGATCAGCCAGTTGTGTCATAATGGAAGGCCAGGCCAGGGGTGGCATAATACATGCTGCAGCCCCTGGTAGGCCTAGGGTACACCTATGCCCTGGGTACATGGGGTACACTGTACAGGGTCCAATAAGGTGATCCTTACCAATTGAGTATGTACCTAGGGTACATGGAGACCATTTTAAAGAGAGCAGACAGCCTGAGACCCTGAATGGCAGGATCTCAGGCCAACTAAGTCGAAAAACCAGCTAGACACTAGGCAAAAAGTTGGGGGTAACCATAGTCAGATATCGACCTTCCTACAATGACCAGCTCTTTGTTGGCTACGTGGGCACCAAGAAAGGCAGGGCTGTGCACAAGCGAACTATCTCCCGATGGGTTGCCTTGTGCATTAAATCCAGTTACTCTTCGGCTAAAAAGGAACCTCCGATTGGGCTGCGCGCCCATTCTACCAGGGCGACAGCAGCTACTACAGCTTTGGGACACGGTGTCCCCCTGCAAGACAGCTGTCAAGCGGCCACTTGGGCCTCGTTGCAAACTTCCACTAAGCACTATTGCCTTCACAGTCGGGTCCGGAGAGACGGCTTCTTTGGCCGTTCGGTTCTCCGTGACTTTCTGGTGTAATCTCACTTCACAGACCCACCACCGGGGTTGATATTGCTTGGGTATGTATTCTAAGGTAAGGAATCTATCACTAACGTGTCTCTTTCAGATGCACAAGTTACTTGCTTGTGTGACGATATCTCTGGCATGGCTCTGTGCTCCTAGCGCGTGAGAGTTGTGTACAGAACTGACTTCAGCGCGCGTGGGCGCGTCTAAGTAGCTCCGACGACGTCATCTCGGCGGCTACGACGCCAGCGACGTACGCGGAACCGTACAACGATGCCTACTGACGCGCAGGGGTACTGCTGGCGAAAACTTTCCGGATCCAGTCTGACGTCTGGGGATATTCTAAGGTAAGGAATCTATCACTAACTAATGTCTCTTGCAGATATATCGTAACACAAGTAAGTAACTTGTGCTTCCGCCTGTTGCTTTTTCTGTGTTCTGTGACTGTTCTGCCGCACACCGGTGCAGTGGTACCGATTGAGCAACTCTTCACATATGTGTGTCAACTTTCCTGTCTCTTTGTGTGTATGTCGTAGGTTCTACATGCCACTGGGGTGCTCGAATACTAGGTGCTTTTTGCCCTAGTATCAGTCCTTTTTGCCTACTCTTTCCTTCGAGATGGAGTCCTCTATGTGTTCCTGGCTTACAGGTTATCCCCTCTCAATGGTACCTTTTGGTACGTTTTGGCTGCATGCCTACCTACTGAGCTTTTGCTCAAAGGTGGCTCTTCCGTCTCTATTGGCACTTGACTCTGGTCTCGGCCCTGCCACTGTTGTCACAAGTTCCAGGGGGCACACATTTGATGTTTGTTTTTTTCCTACACCCACAAGCCTCATGTTGCGGCTCCTGTTCTTGGCCGGACAGTCTTTGGACTGTCCCCTGTTTCATTGTGGCTTCCACTGTGGTGTATGTTCAGACGGTATGCTCTAACTTTCTCATGTTGTTTTGCCCCTCGGGGCTTCGTTCCCCTTGGATCATAGGAACCGGTGCTGGGATCCTTCTTTAAAGGAATCACTGCATTGTTTCTTACGTTGGCACTGCTCTTTCTAGTTCGGTTTTCTTTTCGTCTGAGTCTGGGCGAGAGAGGTCTCACACCGTCCCTCGTCGGATTTTGGTGTCTTTGCCGCCCCTTGTTCATGCTCCTTACAGAGTTTCCTGGGTCAAATGTCGGTTGCCTGGCATTGCGGTTCCCACCGTGTTTAGTCAGCCCTGGGACGAATCTGTTCTCTTGGATCTTGGTGGTTGATTTGCAGACCCTCCTCTGGATTATGGCTTTGGTATCTATTCTAAATTAAGGAATCTGCGGCTAGATGCCTCTATCAGGAAGAGTTACTTAACTTCGGTAACGATCTATCTGAAAGAAACACGCTAGTTAGATTCCTCACCTTAGAATATCCCCAGGCGTCAGGCTGGATCCGCAAAGATTTTTCGTCCGCAATACCTTTGCGCGTCGCTAGGCGTCGTCTGCGGCTCCGCATCCGTCGTCTGCGTCGTGCACCGGGATGACGTCGTCGGAATACTTAGACGCCGCCCTCGCGCGCGGACGTCAGTTCTTCTTTTTTCCGCGCCGATCCAGGAAGAGCATATCTTTTTAGTCATTTTTTGACTAATCTTTTTGGACTCTTTTGGTCTATTCTCGTCTACTTGACTCTGGTGCCGGTAGGATGCCTGGTTTTAAGCCTTGTGACTCCTGTCACCGACTGATGTCGGTTACGGACCACCACCACCGGTGGCTCTACTGCCTTGGGGCCGACCACGATGCCGAGTCAAGCCTCGACTGCCGGACCTTGACTTCGAAGGCTAGGCGGAAGCGGTCCCGCAAGCTACTTGAGCTCCGGCAGTCGGCTCAGAGCCGCAGCCACCACCACCAGTCTTCGGGTAAGTTGAACCATAGTAAGAAGTCCAAGAGGCGAGATCGCTCTTCGGGCTCCACTCGCCGGTCACGCAACTCGGCTGAGGGTTCGGGTGGTACCATGTGGCTCCGTCGGAGCTGCAGGAGTCACGTCCGTCCCCATACCCGCTGGTCCCTGGGACTGACGCGACTCCGGCAGAGATCAGTGCCTTCCTCTCGGCCATGAGAGGCCTGGCTCCGCCGTCGATGCCTGCCGGCGCGCCTTCGGGCCCCACGGGCTCGACTGGGAGGCCTAGCGAGCCGGCGGCCCCGGCGCCGTCGTCGACTCCGGTCCCGATGCCGCAGGTCCCCGGCCGATCCAGGCCTGGATCCCAGTCGGTGCCGGTCGTCCTCACGACCCCTCCACCGACTCCGGTGCCACCCCCGACGCCGCCTGAGGACGACGCCGTTCCCTGGTTCGGGCCCGGCGTCGGAGCGGCGCCGCACCCAACGCCAATGGGTGGCAATTTCATCTTCCGCCTGGCTCCGATCATTCCACCGGTCTACCAGGAATCAGATGACGGTGACGACTGGGAAGGGGCTGATGACCCTCTGGCCCGGCAGGGCCAGTAATCACAGGACTGGGCAGACGAGCTGGGGGATGCCAGTGGTCTCGACACCTCCCCTGACACTGGCTTCATCTCTCCTCCGACCGTGGCTTCGGCTGCATTTTCTGTGGTGCTGCGCAAGGCGGCCGAAGCCCTTGGGCTGAAGCTCCCTGCTGTGGCCGTGAGGACGAACCTCCTCACAGAAGTGCTCCAACCACCAGCAAGCTCCTCGGAGCCTCTGCTGCAGTTTAATGAAGCACTAGTGGATGTTCTGAAGGGCACCTGGTTCAAGCCCTCCACAATACCTCCTGTGGACCGGAACGTGGCCTGGCACCACCGCCCTGCACCGGGTGACCCCAGTTTTCTGTCCACGCACCCCACGCCCGAGAGCCTGGTTATCCAGGCCTCTACTTCCCAGACCTCCTTCCCGTCCCCTCCCCCGGATCGGGAATCCAAGAGACTAGAACAGTTTGGTAAGAAGCTGTTCTCCTCCCTTAGTTTGGGACTGCGGTCTATTAACACCGCTTGTCTCTTGGACCGTTACTCCCATTCCCTGTGGGATACGGTGGAGGACGTGCTGCCCCAGTGTCCGGAGGAGGCCCGGACACGGCTCGCCCAAGCTCTTGCCGAGGGGCGGGATGCAGCGCGGCATGCAATCTGATGTGGACTGGACACTACAGACTCGCTGGGTAGGGCAATGTCGACCACGGTGGCGCTTCGTCGCCATGCCTGGCTGCAGTCCATGAGTTTTTCTGGGAATGTCCAGAGCACCCTCATGGACATGCCCTTCGAGGGCAGTCGCCTTTTTGGTGACAAAGCGGATAGTGCGCTGGAGCACTTTAGGTACTCCAGGGCTACGGCCAAGTCCTTGGGCCTCTCGGCCCCGCGCCCTCAAACTTCCGCTTTTCGCCCCTTTCGTGGCCAAGGAAGGGGCGCCCCCTCACATCTGCCTAGCCACAGGCCGCAGAACCAACCTCCACGCGGTCGCGGACGTGGATTCCGACGAGGCGGTACAGGGGGGCAACGTGCCGGTCTGTCCACATCTACCCCAGCAGCATCCGCCTCAAAGCCCTCCTAGTCCGTGCTTTCAGGCCCATTCCACGCCAGTGGGAGGTAGAGTTCGCCATCACCTGCTCCACTGGCGTTCCATCACGACGGACAGGTGGGTGCTGCAAATCATCCGAAGGGGCTACTCCCTCCCCTTCGAGGCGACCCCTCCCGCTATGCCACCGCAGTACCACCGCATGTCGGGGGACCACTTGAAACTTCTACAGGATGAAGTTACGGCCCTCTTATTCCCACTACTTTCTGGTTCCCAAGAAGGGCAAAGGGGGCCTACGCCCTATCTTGGACCTCAGGAGCCTCAACGTCTTCCTCCGGAAGGAGAAGTTCAAGATGCTCACCTTAGGTCAGGTTCTGGTTACCCTAGACCCTGGAGACTGGATGGTAGCGTTGGACTTGAAGGACACTTATTTCCACATCCCCATCCTGCCGGCCCACCGGCGTTACCTGCGGTTCACGGTGGGTCAGGAGCACTTTCAGTTCACCGTGCTCCCCTTCGGCCTCACCAGTGCCCCTCGGGTGTTCACGAAAGTGATAACGGTGGTCGCAGCTCATCTGCGCCGATCAGGGGTTCCAGTCTTCCCCTATCTCGACAACTGGCTGTTGAAGGCGGGCTCGCCCCAGCAAGTCGTCTCCCACCTCCAGACTACGGCCGACCTCCTGCACTCGCTGGGGTTCTCCATCAATGTGCCAAAGTCGCACCTGAGCCCCTCCCAGAAGCTCCTTTTCATTGGAGCGGTTCTCGATTCGGCGCAGTTCCGGGCCTATCCGCCAGAACAGTGGGTCCGGGACATTCAGGCCCTGATTTCCATCTTCCGGCCTCTGTCCTGGGTTTCGGTCAGGTTGGTGCTGCGGCTTCTGGGGCTGATGGCCTCCTGCATCCTGTTGGTACCTCACGCCAGGTGGCGGATGCGGGCTCTGCAGTGGGACCTAAAGTTTCAGTGGGCCCAGCATCGAGGCAGCCTGTCCGACCATGTCTTGATCTCGGAGGGCACTGCGAACCAGCTGCAGTGGTGGCTCACGAATCGCGATTGGGTCAGCGGCAGATCCATCTCCCTACCCCAACCGGAGCATGTCGTAGTGACGGATGCGTCCCTCCTGGGATTGGGGGGCCATATGGGAGAGGCGGAGATCAGAGGACTCTGGTCTCCGGTGGAGACTCGGCTCCATATCAACCTATTGGAGCTGAAGGCGATCCGACTTGCACTAAAAGCCTTCCTTCCCTCTGTCCGGGGAAGTGTCGTGCAGGTGTTCACGGACAACACCACCGCCATGTGGTATTGCAACAAACAGGGCGGGGTGGGGTCGTGGACCCTTTGTCAGGAGGCTCTGTGCCTCTGGACATGGCTGGAACTTCAGGGCATCACCCTGGTGGTTCAACATCTGGCGGGCTCTCTGAACGCCAGAGCAGACAAACTCAGCCGCTGGTGCATGATGGATCACGAATGGCGTCTGAACTCGGACATGGCGCAAGGTCTCTTTCTGCAGTGGGGAGAGCCTTGGTTAGATCTATTCGCCACCGAAGAGAACGCGCAATGTCAGCAGTTCTGCGCGTTGGAATTTCCAAGGCGGCACTCGCTCTGAGACGCTTTTCGTCGCGAGTGGAGTTGCAGTCTGTTGTACGCCTTTCCGCCTATACCACTTCTGCCCAGAGTGCTGACGAAGATCAGGCGCGACCGGGCCCAAGTCTTCTTGGTGGCTCCGGATTGGGCACGAAGGTACTGGTATCCCGAGCTACTCAGTATGTCCATCGATCCCCCGATACGACTGCCTCTTCAGGAGGACCTTCTGTCGCAGCAGCAGGGGACGGTCCTCCACCCGAACCTGTCCAGCCTCCACCTCCATGCGTGGAGATTGAGCGGCGACAGTTGATGCCATTTGACTTGCCTCCTGAAGTCTGTGATGTCATTCTGGCAGCCAGGCGTCCCTCCACAAAGACGGTATACGCCTGCCGGTGGAACAAATTTGTGGCATGGTGCACAGCAAAGGCTGTGGATCCCCTTTCTGCCCCTCATTCTGAGGTTCTTCTCTTTCTTCTTTCTTTGGCCCAGCAGGGCTCTGCTCTGGGCACCTTGAAGGGTTATCTTGCTGCAATCTCTGCTTTCTTAAGGCTTCCTGATCAGCCTTCTCTTTTCAAGTCCCCTGTTGTCTCCCGTTTTCTCAAGGGCATTACTCATATGTTCCCTCCTGTTCAGTTCGTAATGCCTCAGTGGGACTTGAACCTTGTTCTCACTTTTCTGATGTGCGCTCTCTTTGAGCCCCTTCACAACTGTCCCATTCGTCTACTGACTCTGAAAACTGCCTTCCTGGTGGCTATCACCTCCGCTAGGCGGGTGAGTGAGCTCCAGGCTCTGTCGCTAAGCCTCCCTTCCTTTCGGTTCATCCGGATAAGGTTGTTCTCCAGACGCGTCCTTCTTTTCTTCCTAAAGTCGTGACTCCCTTTCACATCGGGCAATCTGTCACGCTGCCCACCTTCTTTCCGCCTCCGCATCCTTCAAAAGATGAAGAGAGGCTCCACTGTCTGGACCCAAAACGTTCGCTGTCATTTTATTTAGACCGCACAAAACAGTTCCGGGTGGACGACCAACTTTTTGTGGGATATGTAGGTGCGAAGAAGGGTAAAGCTGTGCACAAGCGCACCATCTCGCGATGGGTCGTGTTGTGTATTAAACTCTGCTATTCCTTGGCGAAAAAGGTCCCTCCTGTTGGGGCTGCGAGCCCTTTCCACCCGGGCCACAGTGGCGACAACTGCCCTGGGACGGGGAGTCCCCTTGCAGGACATCTGTCAGGCGGCGACATGGGCTTCACTGCACACGTTCGCCAAGCACTATTGCCTGGACAGCCAAGTCCGGAGAGATGGCCACTTTGGCCGTTCTGTTCTCCAGGACTTTCTGGTGTGATCTTGGTTTGCAGTCCCACCTCCGGGGTTGGTATTGCTGGGGTATCTATTCTAAGGTGAGGAATCTAACTAACTAATGTTTCTTACAGATACATCATTACCGAAGGTAAGTAACTTGTTCATCAAGACAAATATTAACAAAAGTAAAGACTTCAAGTGGATATAAACCTCATCTATGTATGGCGCAGACCACATTGTCCTTCATTTCTAATGCTCTTGTACCTGTGACGAGAACTTTGCGTTCTTGATTATGGAAGTGAAATTTCACTGCTGCTTAGTCTTAAGAACTCTGGACATCCAGAGTTCATTTTTGTATAGGAACATATATTTTATATTTAAAAATGAAGAGACAATTAAGGAAAACCACGAATGGTTATGGTGTATTTCTTATTTTCTTGAGCATTGGTCATGTGTGTGCATTTCTACAAAGTCCATGAACATGAATAGTTAAGCCTTCTCTTAATGTGTTGATGATTCTTCCTCTGCTCCCTTTCAGAATAACCATGTACATGGAGCGCCGTACACGGGCCCAGCCGCACATCACATGAACAACCCTCAACGAACAGTCCAACGAGCACAAGAGCCCTTTGAAGGCAGTGAAGAAGTTACTCCAGCTCAGACAAAGGAATAGTGAAATGCACATTTTTAGTTGACTCTGCTCCATCAGGACTGCACCCAGGCCTTACAGTTCAACCTTCCTCTGTGTGGCTGATATTTAAAACTAGAAGATAAAAAAACGATCCTAATCATCTTGGAGTGGAGAGTCTATTCACTGTCTTATCTGCAGAAAATTGCTGTCAATATATAACCCGCCTGCAGTGGAAAGTGTATAGTGTTTTGTAATAAATGGCCTGATGCTAATGTGTAAATGGCAAAGGTGTATATAGTATATTAATGTTTGACTGTTAATTCTTAAGCAAGACTTTATTTCTGGGCTTGATGAGACTCACAGATTTACAAAAACAACATTTTATTTCCTGATATATCTGCTGTGCTCTACAAGAAGGGTTGCCTGCCACAGCGGCATCTGGATCTCTGCATTTACAAAAGAAAAATCCTAGCCATGTCAACCACATAGTTTCATGTTAATTATTTGCCACTGAAGTCAGTTGTATTATGCGCAACCTGATAACCCTTTAATTATTTGGTTGATGTGGACAAGTGGTGATGTAACATTGTTTCTAAATCTCTTTTCATTGCCTTTTTCATTCTGGTCTAAGTTTGATCATTTGAACCAATAGTTATGCTGTAGCATATAGCACGGCTTCACACCAAGTTAGTGTGGCCAGTGAGAACGTATATGACCATAATACCTGTAGTGGTCCAAAAACGAGTGCTGCACTTCTCAGAACGTTTTCTTATTTCACCTGGACTATGAAGTAGGAGAGAAATGTGACAAATGGTGGCTTTCAGACGCGTACTCAGTCCCACACATGTAATACTTGACAAGTCAGTTTTGGGTGGGATGGAGAACACGTCGTTTCAGTAATAGAAATGGTAAAAAAAAAAGAATTTAAAACAAATATGCAAAAAATTGCTATGCCAGAATGCCTGGAGCATAGTAGACTGTATTTGGTGTGCTTGTTTTGTTTCTTTCCTAGAGCTTAATAGATCAACTTCAAAAAACATCACTTCTGTTGCATCGCATTGAAGGGGAAATCTGCAACATAATTCTTAGAAGTGCCACTGCTCTCGGGGAACTTGCTGGTTATCGTTTGTTCATGATTCTACTTGAAAGCCGGAATTGTCTCGTCTCGATCTATTAAACAAGAAATCTTAAACGTTAGAAGCAGGGTTTAAATATAAGAGAAACTACTGGCTAGTCAAATACATTTTTGAAGTATCTTGATTCCAGACTAAACATTTGTTTTAAGGATCTCAAGGAAAGCATCAGTAAATACTGTATTTAAAAGAAAATTGGTATATTGAATGTGTGTAATTTTTTGGAACCTGTCTAAAAACCAAATACCCCTGCGAAACAAATACAGCCCACCCTATAATATTTAAATATTTTGCTGTTTTATTTTATAGAAATTATTTTGCTGAATTCACAAATAGAATTTGATTTAAGAAGAAAACGTTGTCCTGTGTTTTTTAAAGCATTTGCACAAGCATGCGTATATACGAAGACGAATGCGTTGAAGGATTATGGAACCTATCAATGAAATGCATGTAGCAAAATCAGACCACTAAATTGGATTTTTTTTCTTTTTCTGAAAATTATCTTGGTTCTTGTTTGTGACAACCCTATATTCCTCTTTTCACAGTTTCCACCCATTTGTGACAGGCTTGGATATTGCCTTTTCATTTGTTAAGTAATAAAATTGGTAACTTGAGGGTTCCCTGCTCACCACTCTACCTTCTCTGGAGACCAATGTGCACTAAAAACGACTTTTGTTGTTTCAGACACCGTTTTTCCTTCATCTGGGCTTATTTGCATTATGTTGATTGGTGTTCTTAACTGTGTGATTTTCTCATAATAGTTTGAATAGGTGTCTTCCGTTAAAACATCCTTTCAAGAGAATGCCATGTTTTAATTTCTACCAAGTAAATAGAAAGCATGACCAAGAAAGCAATATTTCCTTTTTTTAATTTTTTTCAAAATAATTATCTGATTTACAAATTAAACAGTACATTTGGTTGAAACCCTACCAGAAACAGTGTACCAAATATAAATGAAAACAGGAAATGGTGCCCTAGTGTAAAAATAATGCACACTACATCATAGTGCACACTGACTGCTACTTAAAGAAAGGATTTTGCAGGATGCCTAGTAGTGTTTAGGTTAGGCAGCTTTCTTCTGCTCTGTGAATAATATCCTGAACACAACTCTGCTTTGTTTGATGTTAGTTTTGACTACAAACACCAACTCTTGGATGTTTTAGGAGTTCCCTCAGTACCTTTTGATAATGTTGATGTTTAGCTTTCTTTGGTGGGAGGGGGAGTAGGGGCATTTTCTTATGTTTTTCCTTGAAGTGTTTCACTACCCTGCTGTCTGAAGTCATAATCTCTGCTCTTTTAATTAGATGTCCAGCCTGTGGAGTAAAAATGTCAATGAATGGTGATCATGAGATGTATGGCCTGTCTTCCTGGTGCTCACTCTGTCAAGGACTGTGATATTTACAAAAGGATGTGTAACAGGAGGCAGAAGGGAATGTGTCCACCTTAGGGCTAAAAAGGTTGAAAACTGAAGGTCGCCTTCTTGAACATCTCCCTCTTATAAGACGGGTGCATTTGCACTGTCTCATCCTTCTATACCTCTGCTTCTGCCTCTTCTGGAAATTAGTGGTTAACATCTCCAAGTCACTGGTGCTCCTGCTTGAAATTGAGGTGGCAAACTGCAGAGAGGTTGTTTGGGTCAACGTTTGACATCTATGTATATCAATGCTTCGACGTTGAGAGATTACAGGTGCTATGTTTTGATGCTGAGACACATTTTGACTGTGTGGGGCTGTCTAACTCGTTGAGTTTCTCATGGTTGGGCGAGAGACGGGTCGCCATCTTCTCACAAAGCTTGGGAGAGGATTTGTACCACTTTCTCAATCGCCTCCAACATTAATGGATACTGTTCTTACAACAGAGAATGTTTTTCAGCCTCTCCTTCTGGTGGTCCTAAATTGTCCCACCAAAAGGTTCAGCCTCCTAAAAAAAATTAACATCTGAAAAAGACTTCTAGCTGCAGATTCCTTACCTTAGAATTAGCCCCAGGAGTTGGACTGGGTCCGGAAAGTTTTTGTGAACCGTATCTCTTTTCTCTGGTAGGTGACGTCGTTCGGCTCCGTGTGGCATCATTGGCGTCGTCCGCGCAGGAAGGCACATTATCAGTGCCTATATAGGTGCCACCCATGCGCGCTGGCATCAGTTCTTTTCTTTCCGCGCAAGACTAGATTTTTTTCGAGACGTTCTGTCTACTCCTTTTGAGGTTATCCTCCTGTTGTGACAGGGATGTCATCCAGTAAGGCCGGCTTCAAGCCATGCTGCGCCTGTCATCGAAAGATGTTGGTGACTGACCTGCACCTTGTTTGCTTTTGGTTTCCTCGAGTGGGACCACGACCCAAAGGCCTGTCTCAACTGCTACTACATGCACCCAAAGGCCTTAAGGGAGCTATCTCTTAAGCTTTTAGTAGCATGATGATCAAGGTCCCGGTCAAGAGGAAAGTCACAGCAGCGGTCACTGAGTCCTAGGTAGTCAACGCACTCCTAAGTCATAGAGCCACTATGGTAAGTCCAAATACATCAGTCGGTTCCACACCTCCCTGAGCTTCCGGGAGCCTTAAGGACCCCTGCCCAGCTCTGATAATTTTGAGGCCATGCACCTCATATTTGGGTGGCCTGTTCCCACCGGCATGCCTACAGGCCCGGTGGGTTCAGAGGGGCTCCTTCTGGATCCATGCCGACTTTCCCAGTCCCGAGGCTGACGAACCCGGCACCACCATCCCTATCCTCATCCACGACACTGTACCAGAGGGGTGTTGTCCGACATAAACTGCCACCATACCATCCAGACCAGAGCCCTAGCCCCATTCTTATGGACTGGGACTTAGCCCAGCACACGGGCTCCTGTAAACAGACTGTTGCCCGCAGCCTCTGCCCTTCTTCAGGGGATCCAAGCCTCCTCACCAAACACCCCACGCCGGAGAGCTTGGTGGTCCGAGCCTCAACCTCACAAGTAAATCCTGGCACAATTTACCTATGCCCCACCTGACCAGGAATCCCAAAAGCTGAACATTTTTGGCAATAAAATGTTTTCTTCTACCATTTTGGCATTGCAGTAGGTAGTTGAACACGTATGTCTTTTGGGCTCCCACTCCCGCGCTCTGTGGGTCACGGTTGCTCAGGTGCTCAGGAGGAGGCCTGGGCTGTGCTCTCCCATACTGTTGCCGAAGTGAGAGACGCAGCTATGTTCACCATAAGCTGTGGACTAGACACCACCAACTCACTAGGCATGCCTGGTTGATGACTACTGGCTTTTCTGGGGATGTCCAGGCATCACTCAGGGGCATGCTGTTTGATGGCTCCTGTCTCTTCGGAGACCAGGCGGATTCAGTGCTGGAACGCTTTAAGGACAGAGCTACAGCCAGGCCCATAGGCCTCGTTACCATCAAACTGCCTTTCGTGGCCACAGAAGGGGCGTATCGCGGCTTTCTTACTTGTCCAGCCACTGTGGCACACAAGCTTACCAGTCTGTGCGTGGCTACGGCTACTACCGGCTCTGTGGGTCGGGTGGCCAGTGGTAGGTTCAGTCCACCAACCCCTCTTCAGCCGCAGCATCCAATCTCTCCTAGTCTGCCGGCTTACCATCATAGGCACCCAGTGGGCGGCAGGATTTGCCATTACCTTCGTCACTGGCAGTCCACAACATCAGACAGGTGGGTTTTGCAGATTGTCAGATGGGGCTACTCCATCCCCTTCGAGACTACCTCTTCCTCCATGCCACCTACTTACGACAGACTGACGGAGGACCATCTATCTCTTCCCCGCCAAGAAGTGAGGGCTCTTTTGGCTGAAGGAGCCATAGAGAGGATGGTGACACCAGAAGTGAGCCATTTTTATTCCCACTACTTTTTAGTGCCCAAGAAGGGCAGAGGCCTTCGTGCTATCTTAGACCCCTCTCAACCTCTTTCTAAAAAAGAAGCTCAAAATGCTCACTTTGACTCAGGTCCTGTCTGCTCTGGACCCAGGAGACTGGATGGTAGTGTTGCATTTGCAGCACGCAAGTTTCCACATTCCTGTTCTCCCTGACCATAGGCATTACTTGTGGTTCACGGTGGGCCATGAGCACGTTCAGTTAGGTGTGCTCCCCGTTAGCCTCACCTGCACCCCTCGGGTGTTCACCAAGGTGATGGCGATGGTTGCAGTCATCAGCGGAGATCAGGGGTACCAGTCTTGCCCTATCTTGATGACTGGCTGTTGAAGACAGGCTCACTCAAGGCTGTCGTCTCACCCCAGGCTGTCGTCTCCCACCTCCAGACTACGGCAGACCTCCTGCATTACCTGGGGTTCACTATAAATGTGCTGAAGTCACACCTGACTCGCTCTCAGATGCTCCCTTTCATCGGATCTGTTCTGGACATGGTGCTGTTTCAGGCCTATCCTCCCAAACGGCAAGTTCAGTATATGCAGACTATTATACCGATGTTTCAGCCTCTGTCCAGGATTTCGGTGGGACTGACTGAGGCTGTTAGGCCTCCTGCATCTTACTGGTGACGCGTGCACCTTGGCATATGCGAGCTCTGCAGTGGGACCAGAAGTTCCAATGGGCGCAGTATCTGGACAATCTCCAACATTGCCCAGATCTCATAGGGGACTGTGAAAGATCTGCAATGATGGTTAATGAACCGCGACTGGGTCAGCGGCAGACCCTTCTCCCTTCCCCAACCAGATCTCACAGTAGTGACAGATACGTAACTCCTAGAATGGGGCAGCCATCTGGGAGAGGTGGAGATCCGAGGACTGTGGTCTCCGGCGGAATCCAAACTCCATATCAACCTGTTGGAGCTCTGAGCAATCTTTGCATTGAAAGCCTTTCTACCCTCCATCCAGGGGACACTAGTGCATGTGTTCACTGGCAACACCACTGCCATGTTGTACTGCAACAAACAGCATGGTGTGGGATCCTGGACTCTTTGTCAAGAGGCCCTGCGTCCCTGAACATGGCTGGAACATCAGGGCATTTACCTGGTGTTTATACACCTGGTGGGCTCCCTGAACACCAGGGCAGACGTACTCCGCTGAAAATGCCTAGCGGATCACAAATGGCATCCCCTTCCCAAGGTGGTGCAAGGTCTCTTTCAGCAATGGGGAGAGCCTTGGCTAGATCTGTTCTCCACCGCCGAGAGCGCACAATGTCAGCAGTTCTGCGTGCTGAAGTTTCCAAAACAGCACTCAGTCAAAAGATGCTTTTTATCTTGAGTGGAGCTCAGGCCTCCTGTACGCCTTCCCGCATATACCAGTCCTGCCCAGAGTTCTCAAGAAGATTAGGAACGACTTGGCCCAAATCATCCTTGTGGCTCTGGACTGGACTTGGAGAGTTTGGTATCCTGAGTTGGTGAGCATGGCCATTGGTCCTCAGATTAGGCTGTCCTTCAGGAGGAGTAGGGGTGGGTTCTCCACCTGAACCTGTAAACAATTTGCCTTCTTACATGGAGATTATGCAGCGACAGTTGACACCTTTCGACCTTCCACGCGGAGTCTATAATGTTATTCTGGCAGCCCGGGGTCGCTTCACCAAAATGGTATACGCCTGCTGTTGGGGCAAGTTTGTGGCATGGTGTGTGAAAAGACAGGTTGATCCCCCTTTCTGCTTCTGTAAAAGTCCACCTTTCTGCTATATCAGCCTTTCTGCAGTTGCCTGACCAGCCACCCCTCTTCAAATCCCCTATTGTTCATAGGTTTTTGAAAGGTTTGCAGCATATGTTTACTCCTTCTACCTTTATCATTCCTCAGTGGGACCTTAATTTAGTCCTCAAGTTCCTGATGTGCAATCCTTTTGAGCCCTTGCGCAATTGTCCTCTCAGGCTCCTTATCATCAAGAACGCTTTCTTGGTGGCAATAACATCTGTCTGAACAGTCAGTAAGCATCAGGCTGTCTTATCCTAGCCTCCATACCTAAACATCTTCTTAGGCAAGCTGGTTCTTCTAACTAAAGCTTCCTTTTTGCCGAAAGTAGTCATTCTCTTTCATGTAGCCCAGTCCATCACCCTGCCTATGTTTTACAGTCCATCACATCTATCTAAAGAAGAGGATCGAGTTCACCGACTGGACCCAAAAAGAGCGTTGTCTTTCTACCCTGACCACGCAAGAGTGTTCCAGGTGGACAACCAACTCTTCGTGAGGTACGTTGGAGAGAAGAAGAGAAAGGTCGCGCAGAAGCAGACCATCTCCCAATGGCTCATGTTCTGCATTAAGATCTGCTATGCATTAGGCAAGAAGCAACCCCCTGAGGGCTTGCATGCTCATTCCACCAGAGCCAAGGCTGCAACCACTGCTTTAGCATACGGAGTACTGGTCCTGGACATCTGCCAGGCAGCAACATGGACTTCTCTTCACACATTCACAAAACACTACTGCCTGGTCAGGTCCGTAAGGACTGGCACTTTGCTCGTTCAGTGCTGCAGGACTTTTTGGTTTGAAATTGTTTCGCAGACTCCCCTTCGGGGAGGTATTGCTTGGCTATCTATTCTAAGGTAAGGACTGTGCGGCTAGAAGTCTCTATTAGATGAACAAGTTACTTACCTTCAGTAACATCTTATCTAGTTGAGACTTTAGCCTCAGATTCCTTACCGACCCACCCTTTCTCTCTGCTCTGCAAACAGATTTCTAGGAACAGGGCAGTGGGGTGGCACCTATATATGCACTGCGCACATCACTTTTGATGCCGATGATGCCACATGGAGGCAACCGATGCCACCTACCAACTCACATAGGTACTGCTCACAAAAAACTTCTGGATCCACTCCGACCCTCAGGATAATTCTAAGGTAAGGAATTTGCGTCTAGTTAGTCTCTCCCAGATAAGGCGCAACAGAAGGTAAGTAACTTCTTTATTAGGGATAAATCCTCTGTCACAGCTGATAGACTGGAATGTGCCAACCAACGTAGGCACAGCTTCCCACACTATACATAGTAATGACTACAGGTATGTGTCTATTATAGTGGGGATCAAGGCAATTAGCTTGTGAACCAGGAGTGTTGGAAAGAAAACAGTACATGCATGTAAGAAAGCCAGTGGGTCCGAGGGCAAAACCTAAAGAAGAGAATATGTAATACTTGTACTTTCTATTTTGAATCATGTAATTTAACTCCATGTCTGTCTGTTTTCAATTGCCAGTCGCCAGTGAGCTGTGTTGGCTAAGCTTTTGGTATAGACTGTTTTTTGGGGGGTTTTTTTGGTATTTGTTTTCTCTTTCATATTTCCAAATCCCAAACAAGTAGTCTGTTGGATTGTTTTATTCAGGAAAATCATTTCTGTGGGTATAATAATGCATGCATGTAATAGGGCTTCTTTACCTTGAACTTGCCAATGTTTGGTTCCCCATATACTTTTCTCATCAATATTTTCTTTCCTATACTCCGTATCCTTGAATGGCCAGATTTTGATTGAACTCCTCTGAATAGATTAATTAGGTGGTAGTAAGTAGGTTTTACAGGAGTGGCTATGGACATTATTTTAAATGAAAAGGTCAAGGATGAGACTTGTCCTCCTTGTGGAAATAGGGGAATTTCTTCAAAACAATTGGGATGACTATTAAGGGTCGGAGTCTCAAAATGAACCCACTGTGTATAATTGTATATCTCTCAGGGCTAACTAGTTTGAGGTATGTAATGGTGTGCATAATTATGAAACCAATACATTTCTTTGTAGTTAAGTGTGTTCTAAGAAGGATCTTCATTAACGAGGGTTGTATATGCCTGTAAATCGGATATCATACACTCTGTCCCAGTCAACTGAAACAGAACCAGGAATAATCACATCATTAATTGAAACTTTCAACACTTGCCAATTTCATTGTCTCAGTGGGTCCCATATGAAACCCTTTCCCAAAGCATGCCGTAGCGGCACAAAATAAATTGTAATGTTTGCAACATAGAGATCTCCTAGAGCTCTGTGCTTCGAAAAAGGCAGTTGTAGTTCTCGAATCCCGGGTTATGGTACTGATCTTTCATGGACGTAGTGCCCATTCAGTAGCAGAAGAACAACAGTTGGCATCATACAGGTCACGCAATGAGACGGTTCAAAGCCAGGGGGTCATAGGGAAAATTTTAAGACCACACAGGGTTGAATCCCCAACCAAAGTACCTAAAAAACAGTAAGAAACCCTGAGGTCTAAACAAACAAAATTAATAAGGTGAAGTATAAAACACGGACTAGGCCCAGTTGAGTAAGTCAAAGGGCAATCCCTTTTGAGGACGTAATCCCTCACTCACCCTAGGTGACCTGCTTCATCATATGGGATTCTCCTCCCAGAGAAAAATCCTATTTTCTCTGGGGCTACAACCCCCTCTCTGAGAGGGAGGAGCTCAGGGATGTTTTATTAGTACACTAGAGGATGAACTAAATCCACATATGATGAGCTATTAATTTTGTTTGTTTAGACCTCAGTGTTTCTTACAGTTTTTTATCATACAGGTCATACAGTTAGCCTGACCAAAAAGAACACTCCTGTAGCAATCCCTACATAGGACCACAGTGGTATTTAATACCGGTCACAAACTAATAATAAGCAAGGATAAATACATAGCATGTAGTGACAGGGGACTGTGCTGAATAGTTATCTGTGCAAAACTCAGTTGCTTTCTCATAAAGCAATGTTTCTTGAAAATGCATCATTATGATTGATGTTGGCTCATGTGGGCTTTCATAGTAAACCACAGTGGTGTTTGGAACTTTTGCAACTGTAGAAATTGCAGCATCAGATCCCTTGTGTAAAAACTTTGGTGTCACGCTGGAGACACAGTAGGGTCGAATATACCCGATTGGGTACTCAAGCTATCAATATTACTGTATTCTTCAAGGGACATTTCATTCATTGTAAGGAGAGACTGCAAAGCTTTACTCTGAATACTTCTTGCTGTCCAGAATCAGTGCTTCTTAATGTGGTCAGTGAGCACCTGTCGGGTTTTCTTTGAACCAGACAACCGAGGCAGGTTTACTGTTAGTTATTTACCATAAAAACTAGAACAGAAAATCTGTAAGATGGCCCAAATACTTGTTTATCAGAGATCTTCTCTCAAACTAGATCACCTTTTAGAGAACTCGCCTGTCAGCAATTTGGCAATTCCTTCTGTCTGCCAGTGGCAGTTTCAGAATGTTGCAGATTAGATCGCTTCTGTCTGACCTCTTGGACATTCGGAAACTGGTTTGAATTCTTATTCTTCCACTACCTTACCAGGATTATCTAGGTCCAGTACATACGTAGGTACTCCAAAGGTTACTTTGTGTGGAGGACGGCCACCCAGTACTTTTCTTGGAAAGATTTTTAATGCTTTCTGAACCTCATACATGTGCTGGTACCAAGCAAGTCCTGATCTGAGCAACCTTTCAGTCAGGCCTTGTTTAATCATGCCATTAGCTCAGTTGATTAGACCATTACCCTTCAATCGAAATGGGCTGCTGAATTACAGATCTACTCCCAGAGCAGATAAGCATCCATGTAAGCCTTTGAGGTGAACTCAGGAGCCTTTCTTTGTGGCCAACCCACAGGAATTGACAACATGAAGCGATTGTTAATAATATGTATGTATGTCGGTAACAGAATTTATTGGCCCAATATGGTCTAAATATAAAAATCTGAACGGTGGATTGGTAAGCCTGACAACCAGTAGCGTTGCTCTAGCAGTGTAACTGTGGCACTCTTCCCAGCATGAGCGGACGCTAAACCTTCATAAGCTGCTTTAAGATAAATTTAGTTAACTTAGTAGATGGTATCCTATCTCTGTCTAGGTATGGATGCCACTGGATTTTTCTTTTTAATTTTTAATTTTTGGTTTACACAGAACTATATGAATCAAACAGATACACATACAGTGGCTGAATATTGAAATGTAATAGCGACAACAGATTTTTTTGGAATCTTCAATACTAGACAGCATGGTACAATCACAATATATGTAATTCTAGTTCAAGCATATGCGATGACTTCGCGCATACTGCATATCTCCACGGCACCATGGGTGGAAAAGTTAGTTAACAACACACATGGATTATCATGGCTAGAGGAGTTGCATTGTTCTAGTCGAGAACAAGTCAACCGCGATTGTTATCTCAACTAAGGGCGTAGGAAAATATAAGAGGCAAGCTGACTGGAGGTGTTTAACTCTTTACTGTTGCATGAATCGCTGCTAATACATCTGTATCTGATAGAGACTACTAGTCGCAGATTCCTTAACGTAGAATTATCCCCAGGCGTGAGACTGGATCCGGAAAATCTCTGCCACAGCATCTCTGCGCCCCGGGGGTGGTACCACGCGACCCCGCCCTGACGTCCGCAGACTTGACGTCAGCGAGGTCACATAAGACCACCCCGGCACGCTGACGTCAGTTTCCGGATCCGCGTTGCATGCAGAAAAGAAGGAGTGTGCTCCTTGGCCTGTTTTCGGGCCTCTTTTGCGCCTTAAGTTGGGAACAGTGTATCGTGCCTTCGGGCTTCAAGACGTGAGCATCTTGTGCACGTCAGATGTCAGCGACGGACCCTCACACTATTTGTATGTGGTGTTTGGGCGAGCACCATGACTCTATAGACTGCGAGGCTTGTCAGCATCTCAAGCTGAAGTCCCGGCGGGAGCGCCGGATGAAGTTGCTGTCGGCCCGCTTGTCCAGATCGGTGTTGTCGCAGCATCCGTCTCCTACCTCGGATGAGTCCAGGGGCTGCCGTTTCCTGCTGCGGCATCGTCCTTCGCCGAGGCCCCATGGGCGTAGTTCGCCCACCGGTAAGTCATGCAGCTTGCCTCCGAGGCCCTGTCCTCCTTAGGCAGAGGACGCCGGTCCCTCCCGGTGCCACCCTAACCGCCGTTTCCCGATGTTGGGGTGACGAGGGCCCAGATGAAAGCCTACGCTACAGCTCTGCAGGCTTCCTTGAGCCGCCCTCCTCCTCCTCCTCCTGCGATGTCCGTGGATTCCTCGCCGTGCGCGGGGCCTTCTGCAGACTCGCTGGCAGCTTCGCCCCCGGCGCTGACTAGTTCAGCTTCAGGTTTTGGAGGTGTGGTACCGTCGAGGTGCGGCCCTTCGGGGTTCCCCTCCACGGCCCATGACATCCCAGCCTCGCTGCAAAGCCCCACGGGGCTCCCTGCGGTGTCGCAGGAGGTCACCGGGACTCGGGGCTCATCCCCAAGTCCCCCTTGGTCCTCTGGGCAGGCGGCTGTCTTCCCGGAGGCCGAGCCGACGCCTCTCCAGCATCAACGCCTTTCTTCCCCGACGTGGGCGCGCCACGGGTGGAGGGCGAGACACTTCCACGGGCCCCTCTCGGACCTCGGCGCAGGCGGCTGCCTCGTCGGGGGTGGAGCCGGCGCCTTTTCGGCACCGTTCATTGGCTGCTTCAGCTCCGACCCCACCCTCCTCCAATGCGGCACGTGGTGGTGGTCGACCCGGCGCCGTTGGTGGATGCTTCGGTGCCGGTCGAGGACTCATCGGTGCCTGTTGTGGACTCCCCGGCGCCGTCCCGACGTCGGATCGTCGACTTTTCTCCGGATGTCCCTTCCTCTCCGGAGGGTTGTCGTCTCTTCTTCACCGGAGACTGGGCGCCGCGTCATGGCCTTTTCTCCAGCGAATTCCAGGGCGGGTTCTACGCAGTCTCCACGTCCTCAGCCCCCAGACCTGCTCTTCCGTTCCCTGCAGTTGTCTGCCCCGCAGGCTTCTCCGCCCTCTCCAGAGACCACTCAGGTTCCCCACTCGTCTGTGGGTTTCCCATCCTACAGGGGCTGGTCTTTTCTCCCTCCAGCGGAGCATGGGGACGGGCATCTTAGTTTGCAGCCTTCGCCCATGGAGGAGTTGCTTTCCCCCCCATGACGCCCTACGGAGGCGAGTGTGACCTTTGTCCGGGCCATTACCATGGCCACTGGCATTCTGCAGATGGGCAATCCGGTTGCCCCACTCCCTACGGACCACTTGTTAGAGGTTCTCCACCAGGGCTCTGGTGGAGGGGAGCCGCTTCTCCCATTTGAAGCGTCGCTCCATAACTCTCTTCTGGGGGCGCCCTGCCACGGGTGATCCGGTGCCTCAACCGCTCTTTCACCGCCACCATCCTGCTCCACACGATCCAGTTTGCCTTTATGCCCACCCCTCGGCCCTGTCCTGCGGGCTGCTTTTCCTTCCTTGCCTTCAGTGCTGCCCCCGCCGTCACGGGAGGCTCGGTAGCTGGTATCTTGGGGCATAACATTTTCGCCTCCACTAGCGCTGCTCTGCGTGCACTCAACACTCTGTGTGTTGGCCAGGGCTACTTCTGACCTGTGGGATTCCGCGGAGTCCCTTCTGTCTCGCGCCTCCCAAAAGGGTGCCCGCTCTGATCTGCGGCACCATGTGCGGGATGGTCAGGAGTTAGCTACATTCATTCTCCTTTCGGCCTTGGACATCTCTGATTCCCTCGGTCGTGCTATGGCGAGTTCTGTGGCCCTCCGCCGCCATGCTTGGCTGCGGGATGGTGTCTTTGCAGAGACTGTTCGGGAGCGTCTTGTGGATTTACCTTTTGATGGAACTCTGTTGTTTCACACCCACACAGACTCCGCTATTCAGAGACTCCTTGCGGGGCTCCGTCCCCCTCCGTAAGCTCGGCCCTCCGGCTCTTTATGGGAGGCATTATCCCTCCTTTCTCTTTGGGGCCTTAGTTTTCGGTTGACCTGTTTTGTGCGCTGTGTGCGGCTTTGAATGCCTTCATGGTCTTTCAGTTGGCCCCTCTGTTCTTTTGGCTGCTGGTTCAGCCCTTCAGCTTGTGGTGTGTGTTTTTTGCTGTTAAGTGCAGCTGTATAGGTCCTCAGGTTGGACCCTTTGTGCCTTTTTGGTTCTTGACCTCTGCTGCGGGTTTCCATAAGAGGTGTTTGGCTGCCTGGTAAGCCGTCTGTGGTGTTCCCACAGGTCTTTTATGTTCTTGACCTCTGCTTCGGGTTTCCCTAAGAGGTGTTTCCCTGTTTTTGTTCAGGGACGATTCCTACCCTAGGTGGGATATTTGTTGGCTATTGTATAGCCCTGTTTTAAGCTAGGCTGGCGTGGATACCTTCTCAGGTGCCTCACGTTTTCCTGGTGTCACAGTATACCGCTCGGTGCAGTCCCTCTCTCTCGCTCTCTTTTATGTTTCTATCCTTCTTCTTTGAGGTTCCTCCCCTCTTCGCCTCTGGATCATCGGACCGACCTTTGTCATGCTGATTACAGCATCTGGTCTTGGTGTTTCCACCTAATTCTCTGCCGTCTTGGCTGGGGCCTGTCTGTCTTCGTCTTGCGCTCGCCTTGTTCTGAGCCGCTGCTTCATAGTATTTGCCAGCTGTTTGCTGCTCGCGCCTGGTAGTGTTGGTCCCCCTCTGTGGCCCTCGGCGTGTGCTCCTGTCCCTAGTTTGTTGGAACTTTGCGCGTCTGTGTCTTCTTTCTCACGTCTGTGCTTCTCGACTATGGAATCTTTCTGGTCTTGTTCCCTACTTTGGGTTAGACACCTATTCAGCTGTGCCCTTCACTGTGTGTGTTCTCCTGGGGCAGGCTCTGCCTCCGTTTCTTCTTTTTTTCCCCTGGCTTTGAGGGTGGTGATTATCTTCCTCTGGTACTCGCGGGGTGCCTTCTGCCCCTCCGGGTTTTCTGGCGGACGCCCTTTGCTCCTCGGGTAGGCTTGTGGTCTCCTCGCCTTCCCCTCTCCTTGTTCTTCCTTACTTCTTCTTGGTGGGGGCTGGGTCGTCCTTCCTGTCCCCATGACACGGTCCCTGTTGGGGCCCTGTGTTCTTCCAAGCTGATGAGGTTCTCTCGCAGACCCTCCTCCCCTCTGGGTATGGCTAGGGTATCTATTCTACATTAAAGAATCTGTGGCTAGTAGTCTCTATCAGATGTACAAGTTACTTACCTTCGGTAACGATGTATCTGGTAGAGACGATTCTAGCCGCAGATTCCTTCACGAGCCCCCCTTCCTCCCCGTTCTGCGGGGATCCTTCAACTTGGTCTTCTGCACTCGCCTCCCTTCGGGTGCCATTTGTCTTCTGCGGGTGCTCTCTATCTATTCCTCCCTGGCGGGATGCTTCTTTCTGTTTAATTGTTCCACTCCTTCTTTTCTAGTGATTGGACGGTAGGTTCATGTGTACTTTTGCATCCCTGCACCCTGGTTCTCCAGTGTGGGGCCTATTCATAATCTCCTCCACAATCCTCTGAGTTGGGGTTTCTTGGCTGTGCCTCAGCCCATAGCTTTTTACAGGGGATATGACACTCCTTGATGGTGTTGTATTGGGGTGCTTTGTCGTTACTCCTCTGTTCCGGCCTTGCTGCCCTTCACTATTATAGCTTGTGGTTGCAGACTTTGTCGTCTGCCATGTCCTTTTTGACATGTTTTTTCTGCCTCCAGGGAGGTTGTCGCCTTTGCTTTGCAGGGTTGCTTCTCAGAGCGGTGCTCTGCTCTTTCCTTTCCATGACTTTCAGAAAGGCAGTGCTTGGCCTCACCATTTGCTTCTTCCCTTTTTGTCTCACTGATTTTTTCGCGCACTGTTCCCATAGTTTTGTTTGTGATGGCTCCGCGTTGTGGCGCGGAAATGTTCTCCGAAGAAAACTGATGTCAGCGCGCCGGGGTGGGACTTATGTGACCTCGCTGATGTCACGTCTGCGGACATCGTCAGGGCAGGGTCTTGTGATACCGCCCCCGGCGTGCAGAGATGCTGTGGCAAAGATTTTCCGGATCCAGTCTCACGCCTGGGGATAATTCTACGTTAAGGAATCTGGGACTAGAATCATCTCTACCAGATACATAGTTACCGAAGGTAAGTAATTTGTACTTCGATCTTTGTTTCAGATATAGTTATGACTGCTAATGTAACAGTAAGAAAATGCCCATTTTGACAGGGTCACCCCCACTTTTTGCCTCAGTACTGATGTTTTTTGACTGAAAGTGCACACTATATCCCCTGTGTGGAGTATCACATTGGCCATTGAAGTGTAGCCACCTGTTTACTATTAACGAACTGGGGGTATGTAAACTGGGGAGTGCACCATGTCTTGGAATATAAGCAGTGTGTATCTAGCGTCGGAGAGCAGTGTCATTGCCTGTCGTATTGTTAGGGTTTCGCAGGTGCGGAAGAAAGGGGGTCCATGGAGGGGTGGAGGCGGGAGTATTGATAATTTTCTGTGCCTGGGCCTAATGAGGAAACAGTTAGTCTGTAGTTAGGATCCGCCGGGTGCCCGGGACTCCTGCGTACCGCCCTGAGCGGGCTCCTGAGTCGCGGAGGCCCCCGGAGAGCCCACCATTCGCTGGCCCACCGCCGGTATTATTTCTTGTGCAAAGGAGTGCATTAGCATCGCCCAGGGCAGGGAGATCGGATGTTTGCGATGTCCCTGGGCTTCCTCCGTTCTAAGTAGCGTTTCCTCCGCCTTCCCCCACTTCTTAACTGCCCCCACCCATGCCGCCAAGGGAGGTCCCTCCGGTGTCTTCCAGTGCATGGTAATGCATCGTTTGGCCAGGATAAGCCCCAGGAAACCAAAACGCCTCTCTACCTTCTTATACTTGTGCCGCCCATGAATGCCCAAGGCGCTGGCCTCCCATGTGTAGAGGTCTTGCAACCCTGTGACTGTACGAAGAGCGGTGTGTATCGCACTCCAGTAACTGTGAAGTGTCGGACACTCCCAAAGCATGTGTATGAAAGAGACAGCCGGCTCTAAACACCTAGGGCAAGCAAACGTTTTATCAGGAAAGTATTTCTGTAGTTTTTCAGGAGTAAGGTACGCCCTATGCAGGATGTGTAACTGCATATTCTTGAAGCGGTAATTACGGGACACTTTTTTTGTATATTCAAGGGATGTGATTAATGCTCTTGTGCTCTTTTGGATATTTAGATATTCTGTTAGAAAAAACCTAAGACATTGATTTATTCACTGTAACCTGCGAATAAGGTTATGAGTATTTGTTTATTTAGTTTTTGGTGTAAAGTTGTGTACTGTGATGCATGTAGAGTATGTCCTAATGGATATGCGGACCTTAAATGTTTTGTGTCCCAATTTTTTTAAAATTGTCTATGTTTGTATTGTGTAAAAAGTGTGGACCATTTTCCCTTTTCATACCAAAAAAAGCTAATGAAGATATAAATGTATGAAGTAAAAGGTATAAATAAAATAACGGTACAAACAGAAAGAAATGTGTTTGGCAATGAAGCATTAAGTTTAAAAGCTTAGAAATAAATTGAGGTTCAGGCAATCTTTTTCTCACTTATGTATATGGCCCTGCCTAGTCTTCGTCCCTTAGGGCCAAACTCCTTAATCTTTTCAAATCTTTTATGCTTAGGGCACGCCCATGACCCCGAGGCGTGCACCGATTGTCGGGCCATGGCGCCGAAAGCCTAAGTTATTGGAGGTCCGGCAATCGGTTCCGTGCCGACCGAGGTCCCGCTCCCGTGGGAGGTCAAGGGACCGGTTGCGGAGCCATCACCGTCGCTCGCCGGAATCGGGGACAGGTAAGTCACGGCACCATAAAAAGTCAAAGTGGTGACGTCGCTCTTCCTCTACCCCTCACCGGTCGTGGGACGCTTTGGGGGGGAGGGCAGTCCCTACCCCGTGGCTCCGATGAAGCCTCTGTTGTTGCCTGCAGCCTACCTGCCCTTTCCAGGCCTGCACGCGACTCCGGACGAGGTACAGGCCTTCGTGTCCGCCTTGTGCCGTTTGTTTGACACATCGGGTCCCTCCGGAGCTCCTTCGGGCCCCGCGGACCTGTTTGGTGGATCTGCCCTCGTGCCATCGCCTTTGGCCTTGGCTACGCCGGCACCATCCCTGCGGCGGCGCCGGATGGCGCCAAACGAGGATTGGTCTCTTACCCCCTATTCCATTTCCTGGTGGGGAGTTTGTCCCATTTCCCCGGGCAACTCGTCCTTACCGGCCTCTTCAACAACCGGTGGATGAAGGGGAGTACTGGGAGGGGTCTTGGGACCCTCTTGCAGCTCAATGCGAGGATGAGCCTCAATGGGAAGGCGATGTGAAGGGTTCAGTAGATCTGGATTTTTCTCCACACCCTGGTACACTGTCCCCTTCTTCCGTGGCTATGGAGGAGGTTGGGACTTTTTCAGTGGTTTTGCGTAGGGCGGCTGAGGCTCTTAACCTCGAGCTCCCTTCTGTGCCTATCAGGACCAATCTCCTGACAGAGGTGCTGCAGCCGGCGTCGTCCTTCGCGGAGCCGCTGCTGCCCTTCAACAAGTCGCTTACTGACATCCTGTTGAGCACCTGGAACAAACATAACACAGGGTTTCCTGTAGATAAGGGTGTTGCACGCCGCCATCGCCCGGTGCCAGACTACCCCAGCTTTCTCACACAACACACAACACCCGACGCCTCAGAGTCTGGTTGTCCAGGCTTCTGCCTCGCCGAGCGCATTCTCTTCTGCTCCTCCGGACAAGGAATCTGGAGCAATTTGGGAAAAAGATTTTCACTTCTGCCAGTTCCGGGTTGCGAGCGGTGAATACCGTGTGCCTGTTGGGCCGCTATTCACATTCTGTGTGGGACACCGTGGCACAGGTGCTGCCTCAGTGCCCCGTGAAAGCTCGGGCGGTGCTCTCCCAGGCCATTACCGAAGGCTGCTAAATTTACTATCCGTTGTGGGCTTGACACAGCCGATTCCCTCGGCAGGGCACTTTCAACAACGGTGGCGCTCCACCGTTACGCTTGACTCCGAACTACTGGCTTCTCTGGGGATGTCCAGAACACTTTGTTGGATATGCCCTTTGATGGCACACGCCTCTTTGGTGGCAAGGCGGATAGCACCCTGGAACGCTTTAAGGACTCTCAGGCTACAGCCCAGTCCTTGGGTCTCGCCACCACGCATACTCCCTCGGGGGGCACTTTTCGCTCCTTTCAGGGCTGGGTCGAGGCGCTCAAGCACGTTCCTTTCAGACCCGCAAGCCTGCGCAGCCGCAGTCTCAGCGCAGCTGCGGACGTGGGACCCGCCGTGGTGGGTCCCAAGGACAGCGGGCGGGTCAATCCACCACCGCCCCTGCCGCCTCTAAACCTTCCTAGTCCAGTGTTTCAGGCCCACCAGACGCCAGCGGGTGGTAGGATTCGCCATCACCTTCCTCACTGGCGCACCTTCACCTCGGACAGGTGGGTTCTACAAATAGTCCGAAGGGGCTACTCCCTCCCCTTCGAGTCTACCCCTCCAGCCATGCCACCTCAGTACCACCGCATGTCGGGGGATCACTTGTCACTTCTCCAGCAGGAAGTTGCGGTCCTCTTGGCCAAGGGGGGCTATCGAGCACGTTCCGACGCCAGAAGTAGGTCGTGGTTGTTATTCCCACTACTTCTTGGTGCCAAAGAATGACAAGGGCCTGTGTCCTATCTTAGACCTCTGGAACATCAATCGCTTTCTCCGGAAGGAGAAGTTCAAGATGCTCACGCTTGCTCAGGTCTTCTCTGCCCGAGACCCGCAAGACTGGCTGGTTGCGTTGGACTTGCAGGATGCTTAATTTCATATCCCCAACCTGCCGGCCCACCGGCGTTGCCTACGGTTCACGGTAGGCCACGAGCACTTTGTTTACCGTGCTCCCCTTCGGCCTCACCAGTGCCCCTCGGGTGTTCACGAAAGTGATGACGGTGGTCGCAGCTCATCTGCGCAGATTAGGGGTTCCCGTCTTCCCCTATCTCGATGACTGGTTGTTGAAGGCGTGCTCGCCCCAGGCAGTCGTCTCCCACCTCCAGACTACGGCCGACTTCCTGCATTTGCTGGGGTTTTCCATCAATGTGCCGAAGTTGCATATGAGTCCCTCCCAGAAGCTTCTTGTCATCGGAGCGGTTCTGGACTCGACGCAGTCCCGGGTCTATCATCCGGAACAGCGGATTCGGGATATTCAGGCTCTGATTCCGATCTTTCGGCCTTTATCCCGGGTTTCGGTCAGGTTGGTGCTGCGGCTCCTGGGTCTGATGGCCTCCTGCATCCTGCTGGTACATCACGCCTGGTGGCGGATGCGGACTCTGCAGTGGGACCTGAAGTTTCAGTGGGCCCAGCATCGGGGCAACCTGTCCGACCATGTCCTGATCTCGGAGGGCACTGCAAGACAGTTGCAGTGGTGGCTCACGGACCGCGATTGGGTCAGTGGCAGAATCCTCTCCCTACCCCAACCGGAGCACGTAGTAGTGACGGATGCGTCCCTCCTGGGATGGGGGACCACATGGGAGAGGCGGAGTTCAGAGGCCTCTGGTCTACGGCGGAGTCCCGGCTCCATATCAACCTATTGGAGCAGCAGGCGATCCGGCTTGCACTGAAGGCATTCCTTCCCTCTGTTCGGGGGAGTGTAGTGCAGGTGTTCACAGACAACACCACCGCCATGTGGTATTGCAACAAACAGGGCGAGGTGGGGTCGTGGACCCTTTGTCAGGAGGCTCTGCGCCTCTGGACATGGCTGGAACGTCAGGACATCAACCTGGTGGTTCAACAACTGGCGGGCTCTCTAAACGCCAGAGCGGACGAACTCAGCCGCCGGTGCATGATGGATCACGAATGGCGTCTGCACTCGGACGTGGCGCAAGGACTCGTTCGGCAGTGGGGAGAGCCTTGGTTAGATCTATTCGCCACTGATGAGAACGCGCAATGTCTTCAGTTCTGCGCATTGGAATTTCCAAGGCGGCACTCGCTCGGAGACGCTTTTCGTCGTGAGTGGAGTTGCGGTCTATTGTACGCCTTTCCGCCTATACCACTTCTGCCCAGAGTGCTGAAGAAGATCAGGTGCGACCGGGCCCAAGTCATCCTTGTGGCTCCGGATTAGGCACGAAGATACTGGTATCCCGAGCTACTCAGTCTGTCGATCGATCCCCCGATTCGACTGCCTATTCAGGAGGACCTTCTGTCGCAGCAGGGAACGGTCTTCCACCCAAACCTGTCCAGCCTCCACCTCCATGCGTGGAGATTGAGCGGCGATAGTTGATGCCATTTGACTTGCCTCCTGAAGTCTGTAATGTCATTCTGCCAGCCAGGCGTCCCTCCACAAAATCGGTATACGCCTGCAGGTGGAACAAATTTGTGGCATGGTGCACAGCAAAGGCTGTGGATCCCCTTTCTGCCCCTCTTTCTGAGGTTCTCCTCTTTCTTCTTTCCCTGGCCCAGCAGGGCTCTGCTCTGGGCACCCTCAAGGGATACCTTTTGGCTATTTCTGCTTTCTTACGGCTTCCTGATCAGCTTTCTCTTTTTAAATCCCCTGTTGTTTCTCGATTCGACTCGCATGTTTCCTCCTGTCCCTTTCGTAATGCCTCAGTGGGATTTGAACCTAGTGTTGACCTATCTGATGTGCGCTCCCTTTGAGCCACTTCATAATTGTCCCCTTCGTCTTCTGACTCTTAAGACTGCTTTCCTGGTTGCCATCACCTCTGCTAGAAGGGTGAGTGAGCTCCAGGCTCTCTCTTCTAAGCATCCTTTCCTCTCTGTCCATCCGGACAAGGTTGTTCTCAGGACTCGTCCTTCCTTTCTCCCTTAGTTGGTAACTGCTTTTCACATTGGCCAATCTGTTACACTGCCCACCTTCTTTCTGCCTCCGCATCCCTCGAAAGAGAAAGAGAGGCTCCACCGTCTGGACCCAAAACGGGCGCTTTCCTTCTACCTGGACCGCACGAAACAGTTCCGGGTGGACGACCAACTCTTTGTTGGCTACGTGGGCGCTAAGAAGGGGCGGGCGGTGCACAAGCGAACCATCTCTTGGTGAGTCGTTTTGTGCATCAAGGCCTGTTATTCCTTAGCTAAGAAGGAACCTCCTGTGGGGTGAGGGCCCATTCCACTCGGGTCACAGCGGCGACTACTGCCCTGGGACGGGGAGTCCCTTTGCAGGACATTTGTCAGGTGGCAACGTGGGCCTCGCTGAACACGTTTGCCAAACATTATTGCCTGGACAGCCAAGTCCGGAGAGACTGCTTTTTTGGCCGTTCCGTTCTCCAGGACATTCTGGTGTGATCTTGGTTCGCAGACCCACCACCGGGGTTGGTATTGCTGGGGGACCTATTCTAAGGTGAGGAATCTAACTAACGTGTTTCTTTCAGATGAACAAGTTACTTACCTTCGGTAACGATATATCTGTAAGAAACATTAGTTAGTTAGTTAGTTAGATTCCTCACCGCCCCACCCATCCTCCCCGTTCTGCGAACTGATATCTAGGGTTAAGGTCATCCCTTTTAGGGCCCTAGATTCTTGGCACCAGTGTCGGTCTCTTGCATGGCTCTGCGTTCCTGGCGCGGAAAGCTATGTACAAGAACTGACGTCAGCGCGCGAGGGCGGCGTCTAAGTACTCTGACATCATCCCGGCGATCACGACGCCGACGACGGACGCGGAGCCGCAGACGACGCCTAGCGACGCGCAAGGGTATTGCTGAAGAAAAATCTTTCCGGATCCAGCCTGACACCTGGGGATATTCTAAGGTGAGGAATCTAACTAACTAATGTTTCTTACAGATATATCGTTACCGAAGGTAAGTAACTTGTTCGTTATGCCTCCAGTCCGAAAACCACCGACCTGCTGTCGAGGGACTTCAGTATCCATGAGGCCTTTGTCAAGAGTGGCCCTGCTTCTCTAGTCTTCCCTCACTCTACAGGTCACCAAAGCCAAGTAAGCGGCTCTAACTACAGTGACCCGCCGGACAAAACACCTCTGCACCTGAGCCCCCCAGCCCAAGTTCACATAACCGACTGTGTGTCTGTGCTCCAGAGATCCTCAAGAGCCAAACCCCCTTTGGGTTCTGCTGGACTTGTCCCCATGTCACAATTTGCAGCCTTTTTTGCAGGTACTTCTTCCACAGACTTTAACGCATAGAGCTTGAGTAAATTATGCAACAAGAAAAGGCAAATTATGTGGCATAATGCAGCACATTTTGTAGTAGTATAACTTAATTATTTCGTAATTTTTAAACTTTGCAACACTGTCTGGGGATTGGTTGCATCTTATTAGTACCAGTTTAATACCTAAATATAGCAATAAGCAACAGAAAGGTGACCAGTCCAGCTTTGCAAAGGGTCTTACACCGCGCAGCAACACGTGACGCTGCATTTTTAGTAACTTTTCACCAAATCGAGCAAGAAACAATTTTGTTTTGTTAAAATCTGCGGATTATGTGGCAAATCAATAACTATGCGAAAATCGCCGCAGCCTCTCAATTGCATAAGTCCAGTTGTCCTGCTCGTACCTCAAAACTGTTATTCAACTGTATTTTTCTATTTCTACAAAAAACTATACATTTATATAAAAATCTGTTATTTTTATAAATTGGTCTCGGGTTTTCTTCTTGAGTGTCTCATTTATTGACTCTGTGTACAACAAATGCTTAACACTACCCTCTGATAAGCCTAAACTGCTCGACCACACTAGGACAAATAGAGCACTTGGGATTATTAATCTAAGCCCTGTAAACCAATAGGGTCACCTGTACTTTTTGCATGGTGTGCCCTTACATTGGCACTACCACATAAAAAGCCAGCTTCCTACATTGGTGGATAAGCAGTGGGTTTCAAGACTTTGCATTTGCTGATACCACTTGGTCCATAGGTGATTCCACAAAGAAATCCACAATTTACATTAATCAAAAATAAGTTTTCGATTTTTAAATTTTCTAATCTGAACTGTTAGGGCCTTGTGTTGAGTCCCCCAGTCCATTGCCTTAAATTATTTTAGAGCGTGATAGTCAGCTAGGCCTTAATAGTCTGTTAGAATGCTTTTGTTGATTTTCTAAAAAGGTCTCAAATGTGCTACAAATGTCTGTTCCAGAGGAGATAGTCCAGGAACTCAACATGACCCCTAAGTATGAAGCAGTTAAGGAAACTCTGTACAACCAGAAAAATTAAAACTGGCTCGGAGACTGTCCCCCCTAAACTTACTAGGGAAGGTGATGAGATACCCCCCTCACATTTACCCTAAAACTATCTTGTGTGCCTTCCTCTGTTGGGGGTAGGTCAGGCAACTCCAGGTTCAGAGAAGAGATAGATGGTGAAGAAGCAATTCTTGAGAGACTAGCCAGGAGAGTAGTCCTTGAATAAATCCAAAATCCTGGTTGGGGAAAAAAGGGCTGAGATGGGTCTAGAATCCATGAGAGGTGGCAGCAACAGACTAAATAGGGAGAGAGGGGAAACATTTTATCCCAAAATCCCCAAAGAGATTTTCCCCAAATATGTTGAGGGTGAAAATATCACAAAGTGATTTACAGCCTTTAAGAGGGCTTGTAAATTGGGACACTGGGGCTCCCTGCTGTGAGAGTTATTCTCAGGAAAATGGAGGGATAGACCCCTGACACTGGATGAGGAAGAAGCTGAGTATTATGACCTCATGAAGGATACCCTGATTGAGGGCTTTGGACTCAGCACTGTGAAGTACAATATTAAGTTCAGGGGGACTCACATATCCTCGAGTCAGCCGTGGATAGATTTTGTTGACTTCTCAATCAGAACACTAGGTGGCTGGTTGAAAGCCAGTAAAGTGCAAGACTATGAGGGGCTCTATAATTTGATAATGAAAGAGCATCTGTTAAGTCATTTTACTGCAGAAGAACTATATCTATACTTAGTGGATTTAGGGTTAGCCTCTTCCCCCAGAGCTGGGGGAAAAGACTGAGCATCGAGTCAAAACAAGGGTGTCCAGAAAGACCCAAGGTGGGGGTGGCCAAAGAAATGGGTTACTGCTACCCACCCAAGAGAAAGATGTGGGACACAAAGGAGAAAAACCCCCAAAGAATCTTCTAAAGGCCCCCAAAAACCTGTTCAGTAGGGTAGGCCCAGAGACACTTCAAAATCAAAGGGTGGGAACCAAGGTAAAAACTGGGATCCCAAAAAAACTTGGTGCCATATCTGTAAGCAGAATGGTCTCCGATCTCTAGACTCTTCCTACCCCAAACAGGATGCCACTAGTCTAACACTTTCAGGGGCTGTTAGTCTCCAGATGGGATCCTTGGTGTTCCCTGACCAGTTCAGAAGGTACTTTAATCTCAGAGGGAGGGTTTGATATAGCTACCCTGTCTGGCCCAGCAACCTGGAGAACTCCAGACAAAAGCCACATAACAATGGAATTGAAGTTAAAGTAAACAGTGAGGAATACAGGTGCAAGTGGCACCATAGTGACTGCAAAAACTGGTGTACTCAGTACAGTACTTAACTGGCCAGACATATCCAGTTATCAATGCTGACAACTTTATCAAGGTTCATCCCACGGCTATGGTGAATTTGGAATGGGGAGGGGTTACTGGCCAAAAGAAAGTGGCCGTGTCCTCTGCAATTCCAGTAGAATGTCTGCTAGGTAATGATCTGGAGACCTCGGTCTGAGGTAGAGATGAGATTCTAAGCTAGGAATACCTTAATGGGTGTGTAAAATTAAGAACACAGGGTGAAGCCCAGGGTACAAAACTGGTATTGGAGCCTGGAATAATAACCCAATCATCCAAGAGAAAAGGCAAGAAATCAAGTAAGCCAACTTCTACTGAGACACAATGTCAGGTCCCCTCTCCTCTGGGAGAAGACCTGTCAGCCCTTGGGGGAACGGAGTACCAGGATCTTAGGCCTTACACAGCAAAGCTCCTGGGCCCAGGGAGACCCTCTAGGGAACATCTTTGCCAGGTACAGAGGACCTGTCCCACTCTTGAGAGCCTGAGACATCAAGCTGCTAACCATGGAAAGGGAGATGTCAGTGAGTTCCAGAGGTCCTGTTGGGAGGAGAGACTCTTTTACACTGAGTCCAGAGACCCCAAACCAGGTGCCACTAGGGGATTGGTAGTGCCTCAGCTGTACAGGGATTTTTTACTCACCTTAGCACCTGACATACCTACACTGAGTATCTTGGCCAGACTAAAACTTGGAGTAGGTTAGTCACCCTCTTCTACTGGTCAGGTATGTCCCAGAAAGTGAAAGAGTTTTACAAGTCCTGTGTTACCTGTTAAGGCAGTGGCAAGACAGATAGAAAACCAAAGGCCCCCTTAATTCCACTACCAGTGATTGGTGTGCCCTTTGAAAGGGTAGAGATTGACATTGTTGGTTCCCTTGACCCTCAAACAGCTTCAGGAAACGGATATATACTAGTAGGAGTGGATCATGCCTCCAGGTATCCTAAAACAATTCCCCTTAGGACTGTCACTGTTCCTGCAGTTGCCAGATCCCTCTTGAGTATCTTTACTAGTGTGTGTCTACCCAAGGAGGTGGTTTTGAACAGAGGTTGTAACTTCATACCTGCTTAACTAAAGGCAATGTGAATGAATGTGGTGTGACTTCACCCTTCGTCACCACAACCAAATGGTCTGGTTTAGAGAGATTCAACTAGATCATGAAAGGTCTGATCATGGACTTCCTGACAATCTCAGAAGGAGATGGGATGGCCTTTTTCCATGCCTGCTTTTGCCTATACAGAGAAGTGCCACTGAAAGGAGTGGGATTCAGTCCCTTTGAGCTTCTGTCTGGCCATCCTGTCAGGGCACCACTGAATCTAGTGAGGGAAGGCTGGGAGAAACCTCTCAAAAAGCCCAAACTTGACATTGTGGATTATGTGCTTGGCCTTCGTTCTAGGATGGCTGTGTACATGGAGAATGTAAAAAAAAAAACTTGAGGCCAGCCAAGAGCTCCAGAAGCAATGGTTTGGCCACAAGGCTTCACTGCTTGAATTTCAGCCAGTGCAGAAGGTATCAGTTTTGGAGCCTGTGTCCCCTTAGGCCATCCAGGACAAGTGGAGTGATCCCTGCCCTATCCTAGGGAGAGAAGGAGAGGTAATCTACGTGGTTGGCCTAGGCAGTTGCTGGAGCCCTCACAGGGTCATCCACATCAACCACCTAAAGCCTTTTTATGATGGGGCTAATGTGACCATGCTGATGGTCACTGATGAGGATCAGGAAGAAGAGAGTGAACCTCTCCCTGACCTCTCCAACAACCCTAAAGATGGATCTGTGGATGGAGTTGTCAGACTCCCTCATTGCCCAACAGTAGGCTCACTCAGGCAAGTCCTGTGGCAGTATGCTGAGCTCTTTTCTCTGACCCCTGGTCCGACAACCTGGTCTACACATGATATGGACACTGGGGACAGGCTACCTGTCAAAGTTAAGCTTTACAGGCAGTCTGACAACATCAGAGAAAGTATCTTAGCTAAAGTAAGCAAGATGGTGGAATTAGGGGTGATTGAACCCTCTGAGTGCCCCTGGGCCAGCCCAGGTGTTTTAGGGCCATCTGTATGAACACATTTTCCCATAGACACAGAATGGGTAAAAACCTTTGATACATCTGGCCCTCAGTCCCCAAAACCTCATTCCAAGGGTGGTAAACCAGAGCTGAGGTTTTGTGTGAACTATAGGGGCCTCTAGGACTTATGCTCGCCCCATTCTAGGAGCATTGACAGGTTAGGAGCAGCCAAATGTCTCAGTACTTTTGATTTAACATCTCGGTACTGGCAGATTGGTCTGAACCCAGGGGCAATAGAAAAATCCGCATTCACAGCCCCAGGTGGACATTGCCAGTTGACTATAATGCCATTTGGACTAAAGAATACCTCTGCATCTTTCCAGAGGCTGATGAACAAAGTCCTGGCTGGGCTGGAGTCTTTTAGTGCAGCATATCTTGATGATATTGCTGTCTATAGCTCCGCTTGGGAGGATCACCTGGTCAACCATGGGAAGGTTCTTGAGCCTCTGCAAAAAGTAAGACTTAATATCAAGGCAAGCAAGTGCCAGATAGGGCAGGGTTCTGTTGTATACTTGGGTCACGTGGTGGGTGGAGGCCAAGTTCAACCTTTACAGCCCAAGATCTAGACTATTCTGGACTGGGGAGCTTCAACCACTCAGACTCTAGTCACGCATGCCTTGACTGGGTTCTACACACGGTTGGTTTGTGAAGGGGTATTGCACCATTGTGGCACCCCTCACTGAATTGACCTCAAAGGAACAACTAAAGCAAGTAAACTGAACAGTGAGCTGTCAAAAGGCTTTTGACACTGACGGAAACAATGTGCTTAGCACCCATTCTAAAAGCTCCAGATTATACAAAGCAGTTCATTGTGCAGACAGATGCCTTTGAGCATGAGATAGGAGCAGTCCCATCACAGACCAACGACGATAGCCAGGATCAGCCTGTTGCTTTTATTAGCAAGAGGTTACTCCCCAGAGAATAGCATTGGAGTGCCATTGAGACAGAAGCCTTTGCTGTGGTTTGGTACCTGTTTGGTACTCACTTCCTTCTACAGACTGGCCACAGACCTCTTTGATGGCTGGTGCAAATAAAGGGAGGACATCCAAAACTATTGAGATGGTCCATCTCCCTACAGTGAATGGACTTTACAGTGGAACACAGACCTGGGACTGACCATGCCAAGGCAGATGGCCTTTCCAGATTCTTCCACTTCAGCGATGAAGACTCTCATGAGAAAGGTTAGTATCATTCCCTTTAGTTTCGGGCGGGGGGCTTGTGTAGGAAAGTGGCCCTGCAGTCTTGTTTTCTCCACCTCTCCAGGTCACTGAAACCAAGTGAGAGCCTCGGACTCGAGCGACCCACTGGACAAAACGTCTCTGCACCCAAGCCCCTCAGCCCGGGTCTATATAAATCGACTGTGTCTTCGTGCTCCAGAGACCCTCAAGAGCTGAGGCCCCTTTGGGTTTTGCCAGAATTGCCCCCCCCCCCCCCTCGTCCCCACTTGCAGCCTTTCTTTTTGCAGGTACTTCTCCATTGACTTTACAGCATAGCGCTCAATGCAACCAGCACCTCTGCACCAGGGCTCGCCTGGGCAGGTAAAACCAAACTGCTGGTGGTTTGTTGGACCTTTGCCCCTAAGCACTTTAAGTTCAGGAGAAGAAACCTTAGGATAGCATTACCGCTTTTGAGGTTCATACCTCAAAAGCCGTTATTCAACTGTATTTTATATTTCTACAAAAATGACTATCTCCAAAAGTACTGACCTGGTTCTGACTATCGTGGTATCTAAACTTATATCAAACGCGGTGTTATTTTTCTAAATTGGTCTCTGATTTCAACACTCCTCTCTGATAAGCCTAAACTGTTTGCCCACTCTACCACTAGACGAGCACTTGGGATTTTTAAAGTAAGCCCCTGTAAACCAATAAGGGTCATCTGGACAATTTGCATGGTGTACCCCGACATTTGGTACACGACTTAGATAGCCAGCCTTCTACAAAGGGGAGTTAACCCTTTAAGGAATCCATGAGGTTTCTGTATCCACAAGGCTCCCTACTGGCTGTTTGCTGCTGAGCGCCAGATTTTTTTCCGGCTCACATGAGTATGCATGACCTTTCTTTAATATTTCAGCATAGTCTTCCAAATTTCCGCCTCCACTTTACATCTTTAAAGCTTTTCTTTCGAATGACCGCAAAATATCTATTTTCTGGCAGGTTTTCCTTAAGATTCCTTCTCTTTTTCAAAGATATCCTTCTTGTGACAGAAAGAAGGCTGTATCAGACCTCCACATGGTTTGTGTAGCATAGCTCCATAATGACCACCTGGTGAAAGACTGACATCTGGAGTAAGATGTTGAAATGCACACTTAAGGGCAGAGAAGGGGTCTTGTGGACTATATAAGAAAGAACTGAAGAAGAAAAGAAGACTGGAGATATCTTCTTCTCATGCCCTCTCTGAAATAAAGCTTGGTGAGAAAGACTCCCACTGAGGAAGGTCTAAAGAAAAAAGGCATTGGCACTACTCTCACCGACATTCTGGCTGGATGACCTAGACATCAAGAGGCTAAGAGCATCGGCCATGAGTAGAAGGTAAGATCGCCTCCTAAGAAGTGCCTTCAAACAACACACAGGCATTATTCAGCATTGATAATCAAACCCTTGACATCAAAAGCGATCTCCTTCAGTTGTCTCTATGCGGTCATCAAGCTCTTTAAGTTCATTGCACTTATCTTCGCCTCAGATGAGTGAAAATACTCCCAGATTTTCCACTTCACCGTTTCCTACTACATCAAACAGGAAAATAGAGACTTTAAGAAAGCAAATGTAAAAGAATGCTTATCCAATGACACCAGATCCTCATCCTTTGTTTTCTTAGATCAGGGTTCTCCAAAGTCAGTCCTGGAGGGCCGGATCCAAGCCAGATAGTTTTTTTTTTTTTTTTTTAGCATATCCCAATTTAGATAATTGTAGTTATCTTAAAAATCTGGCATGAATCTGGCCCTCCACGACTGACTTTGAAGAGCCCTGTTTTAGACCAATGAAGCCAATAATCCAAAGTGAAGACCCAGTTCGACAGTCATTAAAAACTTTTAAGATTTCACCTAAAGTGGTTCCATGAGAAACATCAATGTCTCCAATAAAGAAGAGAAGACCAACACCTACTCCTTCTCCAGAAAGATGACATAGATCCCCAAAAAGCTCTACCTCTCCATCTACATCCATAGATGATGCCACTTCATACACTCCAACTTCACCTATGCTGTGGCTTCTCCTTCAAGATCTTCACCGGTGGTTGACATCACTACCTTGCAAGAAGTACTCAGAAGTGCTACAAAGTTGTCTCTTTTCTGAGTTCCTAATCGTCAGTGGTGCTGGTGTGCTGTTTGCCGGACATGCTGTGGCAGGGCTGAGGGGGGCCACAGCATGAGTGGGTGGCACAGACAAGGCAGTCGGCTGGAAGCGCTGCCTTGCCGAACACCACAGCGAGGCGGGGTTGCCCCCCCGACTTGGCTGGCACTTTACTGCTTCAGCCAACAGACCTGGAGCAGGCATTGGCCCGACCGCTTCAGCACTACAACGTGGACCCCAACGGCATCGGCAGCCGTGACAAAAATGGCAGTGTGGACCCGAAGTAAAACACATATGGGGGTGCCCTCCCCCAACTGGGCCCGCTTGTAATGCCACCACTGGGGCCTGTCTAGCCCTAAAGTGAAATCCAAGCCCTTGCAATCCTTGGGTCTCCTGGGAACGTGGGACCCCAACTGGTAGTGCATGCACGGAGGATCCACCAAGACAGGAGGACACCACCCGGACCCTTGGATAGTAGGAGGGCTCAGGAGTAGTGGGGGAGCCAGGGGAGCAATCAGCCCTAGCCTATGACGCACAAGGCATGACACCCACTGGCACTAGTGGCTCATACTGCCCACACCTCAGCTGGGGTGGAGCAGGTGGGCCGGAGTCGGTGCATCCAGGGGCTATCATAGGGCCGCCTTAAGACCGCTCAACGACCCCAAGATACGCCAAACCCCTGGTGACCCTGGCTCAATCCAAGATCGATACATTTCCATCCCCCATGGGTGGACACAAAGAGGACCGGGGAGAAAACTCAGACTACTCGGGTACCGGGGGGGGAGGCACCACAGCCCTCCTTCAGGCGATCCAGCACCCCCGCACAACACTTGAATCCAAGATAGGGGAGGTACGTGTGGACTTGGCCCTTTGGCACCAGGATCTCAGTAACACTTTTAGCTGCTGGCAAAATACTTTGTTTTTGCTTGTCTAATGCTTTCGGTTTCAAAAGACAATAGTGCCAAGACGCCTCTTTGGTAATTTCATGCTCTGTAAAATATATTAACATAACTACAGTGCAGGTATCCGAAGCGGAAAGTTGCTTCTCTGAATTGGATGACGCCGTCCATGAGCTTAAATCAGGTGTCCTGCCTAATCTCAACCTCCAAGACCCTCACCGCTAGGACACAAGATGCTGAAAACAGGAGCCGGTGAAACAAACTTTGTTTTGTGGGATTTACCGACTCAATCCTACCTGACGGTTACCATGCTTTGTTGTTGAATGAGCCCATAGCTCAAAGCTCCCTCCCTGGAACCCCACTCTGATTACCAAGATCCTGAACTATCAGGACAGGGACATGATTTTGCGGGAGGCGAAGCTCAAAGGCCAACCTATGTACCAATCCCGTCTGGTGATGGTGTTCCCAGACTAAACCACGCAGGTTCAGGCCCTACGTAAATCACCAATTTGACAGTTTTTGATGACAGATGCTTCTGGTTGGGGGAAGGGTTCAGTTAATGGGGGATGGGTTCTGTTAATGGGTTCTGGTGATGGGTTCTGTTGTTTTGGTTACGGTTGCATTTTTCGGGCACTGTTTATGGTGAACACACCTCACAGCACTGCCTATCCTATGGACCCACACAGTGAGTCCTCCTGGTGGTCATTAAGACTTCAGATATCCCATGTGCTTCTTCTCTGGGCATTGCCCGCAGCACCACTAAATCCACCATGATGGCTTTCACAGCCTTGACGTGGAATGTCAACGGCCTGTTGGACTGCGTTAAAGGGGCACAGGGCTACAATTCCTCCGCAGACACCGCAGTCGGGTCGTAATGCTGCAAGAAACACACCTCATGGGATCAAATTGCTCCCTCCTGGCTAGGTATGGGTTCTCAAGAGTCTAACACATGGCATATAACCTTGGCTCTAGGGGTGTGGCGATCCTCCTTCATAACTCCTTGCCATTTGCTATGTCCTTCATTAACACATGATACCCTGGGGCAATTTGTGCTATTGGATGGTTCAATAGAAGGCACCTACTATATTATATGTAAATCCCCACAACTAGCCACCTCCTGCTGCAGAACTCAGGGAGGGAAGGGGCCCTGCCAGTTGAGCCACAAGTCTGGGGCTCTGCAACACCAGGCTGGTCTGGAATTCAGCATTGAACGAATATACTCCTGCATCTGTGGCCCACAGATCATTCTCCCATATGCACTTCTTCCTGCTACCATCCACCAATCACCTCTACACATGCTGCTCCCACATCCTTGTCTAGGGACTCTTGGGCCCTGCACCAGTTGCCCTTCGTGTGGGGGACTCTGGGAGGTAGGGAGAATGGTTGGTGTAGCGTCTTAATGCCTGGTTCCTAACTGATCAGCAGTTAGTTCAAGCAGTCGAAACAGACCTACACATTTTTCTGTACACCAACCATGGGTCGGTAGAGACCCCATGGGGGCCTGTAAGGCCACTATGCGTGGGAACGTGAGACACGGTCCCCTGTAGCACAGTTGGAGACCTTGAACTTGAAACTTGACTCTCGGGGTGGGGGGGGCATTACCTGGAGGTTGAGTGGGTTGACCTGCATCCGCTCTGTCTGGATGAGGCCTGCAAATGCTGAGGCCTCTGCTGGCAGGGTATATGAGTGGGGGGACAAGTCGGGCAGACTTCTTCATAGGCTGGCCACCCGTAAGTGGGCATCGAGGGTAGTACCCAGTATCATAGGTCAGAATGGTACTCTGGCCCTGTGGCTCCTCAAGAACGATTGAGTGGGGCCACCTCCCCTCGACATAGATTTAGCTACTTTTGTGCTCTTGTTTAATTCGGGCAAACCTCCAGACCACCGTGCTGTGTACCGACCCATTTCTCTCAATGCCGAGAATAAAATATACACTAAACTGCTGGTGCCACACCTGACCCACGTGCTGAGCTCCCATGGTCCAGCCGAACCAATTGGATTTATCCCCCGTCAAAGCACTAGACACTGCATTTGTAGGGACCAACTTGCCGTAGCCAGATTCCAGGAACTGCACTATGCTACAACACTGATGCTCCTTGATTTTGAGACGGCATTTGATTCTCTGGACTGGGCCTTTCTCCAGGAGGTGTTGACCAAGATGGGGTTGGGACCCAGATTCTGGGACCAAGTCTGTATCTTGTATGCCAGGCCGCAGACACAAGTTTGTCCTAGCTGGGTGTTCTTCTCCTGATTTCCATTTGCCGAGGTACCAGGCGGGTATTCCCCCATGACACCTCTTCTTTTCACCCTAGCCATGAAACCCCTCTCCTCGTCTATTAGATGTGACCCACAACTTTGGAAGTTTGATTGGGGGATGGTACTAGAAGACAAAATAGCCCTCTACGCTGTTGAAGTCCTTCTGTTTATGGCCCATCTGGCGGAAACAAGACGGCACCACCTTTCTAGTCTTACATATCGGGATTACCAGTGAATTGGCCCAAGTCGCTGCTAATCCCGCTCGGGGGGGTCTGGTATCAGAGATGATGACTTATCTACCAGGCTTGCCCATCTGGCATCTCTGCTTCCATTACCTATCAATTCAAATACAGTGGGAGACGGACATGACCTGGAGCCTCAATCGTCACCCCCCCCTGGCCATTCTGATAGACCTCAATAGATGTACGAAACTCCCACTTAATGTGCTTGGAAGGGTGGCCCTGTATAAAATGATGATCCTTCTGTGCCTCCTTTACGTCCTTCAGAATTTCCCCTTTCCTATTCCCAAACAATGGTGTGCAGTCATAAATGCACTGAAATTTCTTTGGGACAATAAACCTGCCAGGATCTCCTTTGAAAAATGTGTCTGCCCCACATATGATGGAAGCCTAGCCGTGGTTGACATCTGCCTCCATTTCTGGGCAGCACATAGCTTTTTGGATGGGTGGAGTGTGGGCAGACCCAGCCATTTAACTGGAGGCCTCCCTGATCGGCATTGACAATCTTATGGGCGTGTTATTGGAAGGCCGCCTTGTGTTGGACGGGATGGGACCGGCGGGTGACCCTGGAGACGCCACTATGTACTGGCAGATGGCTGGACCAGGATATGCAACTGGAAGTTGATTAATGGATGGGACAATATTGGCATCTCCTGACTGGAGGACGTCTGGGATGGTGACCACATGAAGTCCTTTAAATACCTCTAAACAGAGTTCTCCCTCAACAAATCACAATCCATATGATACCTCCAATTCCGTTGTGCATTCTCTGGATACTGGGAGGCACTGGCTGGACCCACTGAATACAACCACTCGGAGGTCAGGCTCTGTATGGGCTGATTAGCTAAGGGGGTTATCTCCCAGATCTACCAAGCCTTGGTCAATCACCATCCGTGTACATTATCACCCTTGAGGGAGCGCTGGGAGTAGTGGCTGGGCCCACTGGGAGAGGTGGAGTGGAGGGAGGCATGTATAACACTGCGTACCCTGGCCATAGCCTGGCTGCTCCTCATTCTATTGTAATTTTATCATTGCGCCTATTACACGCCCAGGCACCTTTGGAGAGCTTACAGACTTCCTGATCTCGCCTGCACTAAATGTGGGAGGGACTCTGGGAATTTCTATCACATGGTTTGAGAGTGCTCCATTATCCACAAATACTTGTCTATATTTGCAACAGTGTCGGCGCTGCTGGGCCGGACCATCGAGACATCACCCAGGGTTGCATTGTTGGGTCTGGTGTACGACCTTTTGGATTCTAGAGGTGATCGTACTTTAGTGGGGTGGGCACACTGCTAGCAAAAAAGGGGAGTGGTCAAATATTGGATGCCACCAGTGGCCCCAACGCTAAAGGAGTGAAGGGTGGGCATTGACTGTTCTGCAAATTTAGAGGAACCAATATACTGGGCCTGACGGTAGCCTAAGAAACATTAGAAGATATGAGGGAAAGGGTGGTCGTACTATGGGCTAGGCATTGGGTCTGTATTTATTCCAGGGGCGGGAGGTGGCAGTTAAATGTGGCCTTTCATCGGAGAATGTATAAGTGATCCCCTGTGTGGATCGGCATTGTGTGTGTTGCTCTGTGCTTTGCATAAAACAAATAAAGTGTTGTTATGAAGGAAAAAAAGAACTGTTAAATACACCTCTTGATGCTCCACAACCTACAGTATATGTTATCCTGGAAACCTTGTAGAATAAGGCAGCTCCAAAGCCTCTCTCCAGGATTACTGGAAATAGCCCAGTAAAGGTTAAGTTCAGCCACTGTCAAAGCAGCAACCCCAAGGTTTCTTAAAAAATATAAACCTCCACAGCAGGATCCTGAGGGGCAGATTCATCAATTCTTCATACAGCGCAACACAAGCCACCTTGCTGCACTTCATGAAAGGGAAGGAATGTGCTGGACTTAACATTATACAGTGCATTCCTGTCCTTTCCTAGCGCTGATGCACTTTTGACTGTCTAACCTCAATGCAGGCACCCTTGCATCATGATGAAAGGGTGCCTGAGACGTAGTCAGGGTTGTGTATTTTACAGAAAGGGACACCTTCCTGCATAAAAACAATCCTGAGAAGCATTTTCCTCTTTCTGTGTGTGCTGCAGAATGCAGCACACGTAGAAAGAGGTAAAACTTGTTACGCCTCTCCAGATTTTACCACTAATGGTAAATCTGTAAATGCGCCAAAATCCATCCCTCCACCCCATGGAATGCCTCCCTGGGGCAGAGGAACGCAAAACAGTGACTTGCGCTGCTTGCATTACTCCAGATTTACCAAGCACTGCAGGGCCACCGAAGGTGGCCTTGCGTGGCTGGATACATCTGACTTTAGTGTTCCATTGCCCCTGCACCCTCTTGCGTGGCACAAGGATGATGTAACATTTTGTTAACTAGGCCCTTGGGTTCTTAAGATCAAAACCTAAATACGACTCTGTCAGTTAGAAAGAGACCTGCTTCAGCACCAGTAGCAACAGCTCCCCCAGAGCGTGAGAGTAAATGCTTTGATGCTGTTGGTAGAAGAATCTGAAAGAGACACGTTGATGATAGATTCCTTACCTTAGAATTACCCCCAGGCATCAGACTGGATCCGGAAAGTTTTTGTCAGCAGTACCCCTGCGTGTCGGAAGGTGGCGTTGTGCGGCTCCGCGTCCGTCGTAGGCATCGTGATCGCCGGGATGACGCCGCGGCAGCTACTTAGACGACGCCCTCGCGTGCTGACGTCAGTTCTGTACACGACTTTCCGCGCCAGGAACGCAGAGCCATGCAAGATACTGACCACTGGTGCATTGAAACTAGGGCCCTGAAAGGGATGACCTTAACGCTAACAATCAGTTCGCAGAACGGGGAGGATGGGTGGGGCGGTAAGGAATCTATCCCTAACAAGTGTCTCTTACAGATATATCGTTACCGAAGCAGTGTGTGGCGTGCAGCAGTGTGTGGCGTGCAGCAGTGTGCGGTGTGCAGCAGTGTGTGGCATGCAGCAGTGTTTGTTGTAGCAGTGTGAGGCATGCAGCACTGTGTGGCGTGCAGCAGTGTGCGGCGTGCAGCAGTGTGTGGCGTGCAGCAGTGTGTGGTGTGCAGCAGTGTGTGGCGTGCAGCAGTGTTTCGTGTAGCAGTGTACGGTGTGCAGCAGTGTGCTGCATGCAGCAGTGTCATGCAGCATGCAGCAGTGAGTAATGCAGCAGTGTGCAGCAGTGTGTGGCGTGCAGCAGTGTGCAGCATGCAGCAGTGAGTAATGCAGCAGTGTGCAGCAGTGTGTGGCGTGCAGCAGTGTGCAGCGTGCAGCAGTGTGCGGTGTGCAGCAGTGTGCGGCGTGCAGCAGTGTGTGGCGTGCAGCAGTGTGTGGCATGCAGCAGTGTTTTGTGTAGCAGTGTGCTGCGTGCAGCAGTGTGCTGCATGCAGCAGTGTCGTGCAGCATGCAGCAGTGAGTAATGCAGCAGTGTGCAGCAGTGTGGTGTGCAGCAGTGTGTGGCGTGCAGCAGTGTGTGGCGTGCAGCAGTGTGTGGCGTGCAGCAGTGTTTTGTGTAGCAGTGTGCTGCGTGCAGCAGTGTGCAGCATGCAGCAGTGTGGTGTGCAGCAGTGTGTGGTGTGCAGCAGTGTGTGGCGTGCAGCAGTGTGTGGCGTGCAGCAGTGTGCGGCGTGCAGCAGTGTGCTGCGTGCAGCAGTGTGTGGCGTGCAGTAGTGTGTGGCGTGCAGCAGTGTTTCGTGTAGCAGTGTGCTGCGTGCAGCAGTGTGTGGCGTGCAGCAGTGTGTGGCGTGCAGCAGTGTGTGGCGTGCAGCAGTGTGTGGCGTACAGCAGTGTGTGGCGTGCAGCAGTGTGTGGTGTGCAGCAGTGTTTCGTGTAGCAGTGTACGGCGTGCAGCAGTGTGCGGCATGCAGCAGTGTGTGGCGTGCAGTAGTGTGTGGCATGCAGCAGTGTTTCGTGTAGCAGTGTGCGGCATGCAGCAGTGTGCTGCGTGCAGCAGTGTGTGGCGTGCAGCAGTGTGTGGCGTGCAGCAGTGTGTGGCGTGCAGCAGCATGCAGCAGTGTGTGGCATGCAGCAGCATGCAGCAGTGTGCTGCGTGCAGCAGTGTGCAGCATGCAGCAGTGTGGTGTGCAGCAGTGTGTGGTGTGCAGCAGTGTGTGGCGTGCAGCAGTGTGTGGCGTGCAGCAGTGTGCGGCGTGCAGCAGTGTGCTGCGTGCAGCAGTGTGTGGCGTGCAGTAGTGTGTGGCGTGCAGCAGTGTGTGACGTGTAGCAGTGCGTGGCGTGTAGCAGTGCGTGGCGTGTAGCAGTGTGCGGCGTGTAGCAGTGTGCGGCGTGCAGCAGTGTGCGGCGTGCAGCAGTGTGCGGCGTGCAGCAGTGTGAGACGTGCAGCAGTGTGTGGCGTGCAGCAGTGTGTGGCGTGCAGCAGTGTGAGGCGTGCAGTAGTGTTTCGTGTAGCAGTGTGAGGCGTGCAGCAGTGTGCGGCGTGCAGCAGTGTGTAATGCAGCAGTGTGCGCAGCAGTGTGTGGCGTGCGGCGTGCAGCAGTGTGCGGCGTGCAGCAGTGTGCGGCGTGCAGCAGTGTGTGGCGTGCAGCAGTGTGTGGCGTGGTTTGTAAACAAGAAAAGCGGACATCAAAGGAAGGGTGGGAGGGAACGAGCATATAGGGTGTGAGTTATAACGAAAGTTAATTGTTGTAAGAGGGGATGCAGGAAATGAGGCCGAGCACGCGCTGGCGAAAGCAGTCTGCTGCTTCCAAGTCCGATGCCAGATGCCAGCTTCGCGCTTGAATGCCTCACATGCACTGGCCATAAACCGCATTCCTAAGGTCTTGTGCCCCTTACTAAATCTCTCTGAATGCGTGAGGCGGCGCACGCGCAGGAAGTAGCTGGTGGCAAATGGAATGCACGTGGTTGTGCACGTAAACGCCACCCGACCCGCCTGGGAAGCTTTGGGAGCATTTTCTGAAGCCCCTACCTAATTCTTGCTGAGCGATCGCTTACGCGATAGCTTACGCTATAGCCAGGCGAGACCTAAAAATGATTTCCAACTACCTGGTGCGCACCAGAGCCAAGACTCTCAGCCCGAAACGGTCGAAAGATTTGCAACAATTTAATCCTTGTAATTCAAAGAGATCCATTATTAATCAAAGTTCTTAAAAAAGGGGGGGGGGCGTGGCTAGCAGCCTTACGAAATGGCCGCTGCCTGAAGTAGATCCGGACCCCCTCAGACATCTCGGAGGATCCGTCTACTTATCCGTCCTCCTCTGCTGTCGGCAAGTGGTAACATCAGTGTCTGAGACCCCCGTGGCACCCAATAAGCGGCCCGCAACGGACAACAGACCATCGCACTGGCATTGTGAACAGTATTTGCGGCCCACACTCAGAGGATGAGCCGGGACCACGAGTGCGCCACGGACCCGCAGCAGTGGGCGTGCTTAACCCGAGAGCTCTATCATTGGCACAGGATGCTGACCGTGGTTCCCGGACAATCCCTGGCAGGCTCGGGGAGTTTGCTTGCGGCGGCAGTTGGTCTTCCCTAGCAGACTGGCTGGCCCCGTTTACCAGGGTGCCCGGAAGACCCAAGGTGACTGCACCGCACTGAAGAGGAGAGCAAGTATTTTTTTTTTTTTAAAACAATCTTTATTGGGATTTTCATGTGGGGTTACATCATAATACACATCACATTGAACATTTAATTATTCAGAGAACACAGGATACAATTCAGGCATTGTGCGCCATCTGTTCAAATTGTAGTGTTGTCCATGATATATTACAATAATATCCCAAGGCCGCTAGGAAGGCCACCATTCTATCACAGTGGTGTGCTTTACATACCTAGCCTACGAACAATTGTATTCAAGGGGAGCGATGTCCGCTCAACTGTCCCACAACCCCCAATCCCACCCGGAACCCACCCTCCGGGAAGAGGAGAGCAAGTAAGTGAAGCCGTGTTGCTGATACAGCAGATACGGGGCATATAGAACGGCATGATGCGGTGAAACAAACCCCCCCCAACATGAAGGACATAGATCAATAAGCGCAGCACCAACCACAGCGCACGACCTACCGCGCAGTGATGCAGTGGTATTTCATACTGAGTTGGAGTGCACATTCTCCAGCCCAATAACACACAGACTGCCTTGCAATAGAGGGGTGATAATTGGCACCAAAGCACTGATCACGGGCAGCACATGTAGGGAATCTGCGATTTGAGACTCAGGCTTCCTACGCATTACAGGCGACAGAGAGAGAATTCCCCCACCCCTCATCACCACAATCGTGAAACGGCACAGGCCTAGTAAGCACAGGGCGATGTCAAGAAGCCCTAATATATCACTCCAGGGACCACCGGTCTAAGACCTGGGTACAGAGGTGACCCCACCCAGGGGTAGGAAACCCGAAAGGCCGCAGGTGACAGTGTGTTGCCTAGACAGGCAGCGGTGACTACTACCGCCCACGTGGTTACCCACAGCGAAGCATGAACTAGACAACCAACGATGGGGGGCCGGGGCTGTAGGAGAGTAGGGTCTGCTTTCTATGTTCACCCCCACTTTTTGCTTTTGCTTTCCTGGTTTTCGACTTAGATGTGGCTGTGGGCCTGCTAATCAGACCCACAGCCCTGCTGTTCTCTCTCTAAATTAATACTATGTACTTTAGGTGCATAACCCATTTGAATAGGATCACCTTATTGGCCCCTGTACAGTGTACCCTAGGTACCCAGGGCATAGGTGTACCCTAGGCCTACCAGGGGCTACAGCATGTATTATGCCACCCCTGGCCTGGCCTTCCATTCTGACACAACTGGCTGATCACTCAGCTGGGGCAAGGTCGTGTAATCACCCCTTGCTTAGGTGTAGTATTCCTATACCTAACTTACATATAGACACATGTGTACCTATCAGTCACTCCTATGGCAGGCCTTAACAATCCTGGAGGCAGAGTGCTTGGTAACATGTGAGATGGTGCTCTAGCATGAGCTGAGCCTGTCTGCAGCTTTCGGAACCAAGTCCTTATAGCTGTTCTATGATATAGCCTACCATATACTCTTAAAGTGCCTTATAATCTTAGACGGTTATGGTAACTATGGTTTGGCTTTATCGAAACATGTCGTGTAAGGTGTCTAACACTGTGGAATAATACCCCCATACCATTTCTGGACATGAGGATATTATTCCCCCCTTCTAGAGGGAAAGACATGTTAAAATCATACTTCACTGTTAGCCTCTGACCAAAGCCTCAGCATCACAAAATGGATGCTGCTGCCACGACACAAGTCTGACCTCCTGCAGCTGGGAGTGATCCCAGCCAGGGAGGCCTGGACAATAGGTTTCCTGCTTGGGGAGGTGCTAGCACCTCCCCAGACAGCCTTTAGTGTATTGGGGCAGGGTGGGCTGAAAGGAATGAGACATGCCTGGGGCACACAAGGTTTTCCTTGCATAGTCCAGTTCAAACCGGCGCTGGGGCACTCCAGCCCCAGCTCTGGCGCGAAACTGGACAAAGGGAAGTGGGTGTAACCACCCCCTCCCAGGTCCCACCCATAAGGCGTGACCTAGCAGGTATCCCAGCCCCCCAGATTAGTATAAGAGTGGGAGTTGGGCCTCAAGACTTTAGATTATCCTGAACCTGCAACTTGAACAGAAACTCTGGACCTTCGACATTCGACGAAAGAAGAAGACTGAAGAATCTCCCTTGTGGCCAAGGAGTGGCTACCCTGTGCAAACAGGCACCATCAAGAGACTACCCTTTGCTTTGCCCACGTTCTACGAGGAACCGACTGCAGAGCCCGACCAGAGCCTTGACTTCCAGACTTCTCCGACCCTGATCCACATCCACAGCAAAGCTGAGATCCGTGGAGGCGACGAGCGACGTGGGACCGGCTACCTGGGAAAAGTGGCTAGTAACTTAAAGCGCAGCTTCTGAGGCACCCTCGAAGTTGTGCACCGGGGATTGAGAAGCCCCAACCCCAAGCACCATCTGCACTGGAGATCAGCCCCCACACTCCACGAGTCCTGCGTGGGGCCCTTCTGCATTTTCCTGCTTGCCGCGTCTGTCCGGTTGCTTGCCCGCTGGCTAGTGGCCTTTGTGACGACGCACCCTGAAATCTTCAGCGCTGGTTTGGCTCCTCCAGACTGGCTCCCGCTTCTCTGCAAAGAAGAAGCACCCCAGACCTTCCTGGTCTGCACCAGAAGCAAGTCCTCCGTTCTTCGTGGGTTCCGCTTGCCAAGGCTTGGTGAGTCCTAGTCCAACTTCGACGCCGCCGACAGCAAGAGCCTTCGTGGGACAGCTCGCCTCCTGGTCCTGGTCGTCCTCGATGCTTCCTGGTCCTCCTGGCTGCAGCGACAAGCTTCACCTTCACCTGCAATCTTCACGACATTGCCTGGTTCCTTCCTGGTTCCACGTGGTCACTGGCTAGTGACCTTGACTCTGTCCCTTCTGCTTGCAGGCCTCCTCTCTTCTTGATCCCAGCCTTGGGATCCACCGGACACTCTTCACTGACTGCCTGTCAGCATCTTTCTTCAGGCATCCATAGGAGTCGACGACGAAAACCGACGCATCTTCACCCCTATGCACCCGCAGCCTGTGGGCTAGGTAACTTGGGTACTCCGGTGCTCATCAGGATAGTGACTATCCTAGTGTCTAGTTTTCCAGTCTCAACTTCCTAGCTACTCCGGAAGTGTCCTAAATCTACCGTTTTCTAAACTGTACTATTGCTAGTGACTTTTACGCATTACGCGTGAGTGTTTCCACTCTGCCCACGAATCCCGTGGGCCTCCCACTTCCTAACTAACGCTAGTGTAGTGTAGCCCCAGCGATTCCCTAGGCCTATTCTATTTCCGTGACAGTGGTCCTTATACCACTTCCTTAGTATATGGTTTGCGTGGCCCCTAGGGCCTAACTGTATTACTTACCTGTGTGACTTAATGTATGCTTAAATAAGACTGTGTTGTACTTACCTCTAATCTCATAAAGAGTGCTGAGGGTTTGACTAGAATAAATACACTTTATTTTATATATATATCTGTTGTGGTGTCCTTTCATTTGGTATTCAAGGGATTATATATGGTATCACAGCTGGCTTCACATGCCATTCAGAGTTTAGCCTAAGACTGCTCTTGTCCATGCTACCACTAGGATAGCTGGTCTATAAGGTTGACTTTACAACCAATCACCATAAGGGTATTTGGACTGATATAATGTGTACACTAGAACTAGTGACATCATACATCAGGCCAACTTCTCACAGGGGCCAACGCGTCACGCAACAGAATAAGTTGGATAAATACGCCTACACTAAAACCCAGCATGGAACGTTAGACCACCAATCGACCGCGACAACATTGCACACGGCCTCGGGGGAGGGGTCTCTTAGAGGTCACACTTCAGGACATATTTACCACCTTGAATAAAGTGCATACAGCTCTAGACTCCCGGTTTGGCCCAATATCAGTAGAACTATCACTGCTCGGAGCCGACTTTCAAAACATGAGCGCAAGAGTCACAGACGTCGAAACTGCCACGGGCACCCTGCGCGCTGAGACCAAGGAACTTCAACGTCAAGTGCACCACCTCAAAGCCAAAAGTAAGGTAAAGGCTGCTAAATTGAATGACTATGAAGGCCGACCCAGCGCAATAACGTTCGAATAATTGGTGTACCGGAGGGGAGATCAGCAATGGACTTATTTGTGCAAGATTTAATCAAGCAATATCTACAGCCTAAAGGCCTCTCACACTACTTCTTGGTGGAAAGAGCAAACCGAGTCCCTGGTGGCAGGCTCAGACCGGGTGCACCGCCTAGGCCGACCCTCACTCGCATTTTTAATTTCCGAGATCGTGACCTTATTCTACAAACAGCGAGAGTGGCTCCACCTGTGCGCTTTGAGAACAGCACGATTACTTCCCTGACTATAAAACTACAGTGACCAAGCAACGACGCAGCTTTCTTGATGTCAAAACATTATTGAGAAATATAGAATTGAAATACTCCATGCTGTTCCCAGCAAGGTTGAGAGTAGAGGCGGAGGGGAAAGCATGTTTTTTTGCCGTACCGGAGGAAGTCCAGGAATGGCTTGAGGGATGGGGTAAAGTCACAAACGCAGGAAAGGCAAATAACAAACTGCACCAACTTCCGAATGCAATGGCGCACCGGAGACAGATGTTACAGCTGCAGCGCAGGCAGAATCGACGGAAAGACGCTGAAAGGGCAACAACCCCTCCAAGAGATTAGAACCAGAAAAGAAGCAGACTTCCCCATCTAATGAATGGAGGCGCCTCTTTGATCGACAGCTCGTCTAAAGGACTGAACGTTTTCTTTTTTAGGACTGCCGTCCGCTGATTGCATGATGCTTCATGCTAACGAATAATACCGATGCACACTTACTTATCGATGCATATTTCATAACTTTTTACCGTCGTACAATACTGTAGTAGAGATGTTCTGGGGGGACTGATGGAGAGACTACCCCCCCCCCTACAAAGGTAACGAGGAATGGGACATAGCACTCTAGATTGTTGGGGAGGTGGGAAGTTTTAAGACCATCGTGCAGGGAGGCAGGGAGGGGGGCGGGACCAGATGCAGGGTTTGTTAAGAGTTTATTACATTGTTTCTCATTGTTTAATTTGATCTTCACCGAGACTTGGAAATGTTTATGTACGGTTTCCATGGGTTTCCTTAATGTTGACATCTCGCAGACCTCGCCCAAATGGCACTAACATCTACACCTAGGGACCCTGATATTCCTCTGACACACCTCACACGTGCACCGTCATTATGTCTCATCTCCTGGAATGTCAACGGCTTGAGAGATAAGCTGAAGAGAGGACTGGTGCTGCAATATCTTAAACGCAGGGCACCAGCAGTAGCAATGCTCCAAGAAACGCACCTGGTAGGATCGACCTGTAAGACTGTAGACCGACCCGGGGGGGGGGGGGGTTTGGAATTTTGATTAAAAAACAATTCCCACTGATTTTCCGTCACACCTTCACGGACGATCAAGGACGATTTGCAGCGCTTTCCTGCCAATGGGAGGGACGCACAACTAACTTAGTGACGGTATATATCCCCCCTGCACTGCACTCACTGGCCTTTCCGGCACTTAATTTCTGCTTACACTGCCAGAAGGAGAACTGATAATTGGTGGCGACCTTAACGCAACACTAGATGACACTCTAGATCGAACGCCTCCTAGACCACAGCACCGCACACGCTTCAGCTTCGCTGATTTCCTAGACGCATTTGGCCTGATAGACACTTGGCGCTTTAAATTCCCGCAGACACGTCAGTTTACCTACCACTCTGGGGCTCATAATAGTCTCTCTCGCATAGACCACATACTCACAGCCACAGATAGTGTGGGCAGGTTTAGGGAAATATCGCATTTACCCAGAGGTGTATCTCCGATCATTCCCCTGTCTCGGCTGGCTACACCTTACAGATGCAGACACAATGTCGCATGTACCCAATATATCCAGGCTATCTGTAAAACCCCAAGATCCGGAAAGGTTTACTCACCTCTACAACGCACTATTTCGCAGAAAACGAATCATCGGTGTCCTCGCCACTGATACTTTGGGAAGCATAAAAACCGGTCTTACGAGGACAAGCCATATCCATGATCTCAGGTCACAAAAAGGAACAAAAAAAAGTAGTAGAGACCCTGGAACAGGAAGTGCACCCCTCAGAGACACTGCATGCTCAAGACCAATCCGATGATAACACACATAAGCTTCGAACAAAACATCAGAAATACAAAGAATACTTATGAGCGGGACGCTAGAACCCAACTCGCAGCAGTTAGACACAGGGTCTAGGAAACCGTGTCTCTAGCCAGGCAAGAAGCTTGCCTGCCTTGTCCCCGAAAATGGGCAGACAGATGGGTGACAGAGCTCGGACTTGAAGGCGGCCACACCACATCAGACCCGCAAGAAATAGTGGAGGCATTAGCAACACACTTTGAGCTTGTCTACACTCCTACGACTACGACTGGAGTGCAAGATGCAATAGCATTCCTAAGAGAGATACACTTACCAACACTTACAAAGGAAGAGACCCAGTTACTGGAAGCTGACTTGACAGTGGACAAATTAATGCTAGCTATAAACAAGATACAGTCGGGAAAAGCTCTAGGTCCCAACGGCATCCCAATAGAACTCTACAAGCGAGCAGCTGCTAAACTGGCCACCCATCTATTAAAGATGTATGAGGTGAGCCTAGATCAAGGGGAACTACCCATAGACCAACTTACAGCCACCATAGTAGTCATCCATAAACCAGGCAAACCCCCCTCCGAAAGCACCTCCTATCGACCCATCTCTTTGCTCAACACTGAAACCAAGATACTGGCCAAAACGTTGGCTCTCCGACTGACCCCTCACCTTTCCAAACTAGTCCACCAGGATCAATCAGGATTTATGCCGGGAAGAAACACAGCCCTGAATCTTAGACGCCTACATAACATCGTAAGCCGTACACATACCATAGAGGAGGAAGCCGCTATATTGTCCCTTGCCGCAAGGATGGCCTTCGACTCGGTCGAATGGCCATTCCTCTTTGCGGTCCTTCACCATTTGGGGTTCAGGCCCAAATTCTGCTCATAAGTTCGATTACTGTACACTAACCCACTTGCACATGTTGAGGCTAACTGACATATCTGACGTGAATTCTCCCTGAGACGCGGGACGCGCCAGCGCTGCCCTCTGTCGCCACTCCTTTTTGCCTTTGTCCTAGAACCATTAGGAGCCTGGATAAGAAGAGACCCAATTATCCGCTGACTTTGCTGGGTGGAGAGATGGGAAGACTGCGTATTACTCTATGCAGATGACATTTTGGAATACATAGCGTCCCCGAAACGTTCCCTTCATAGACTCCTAAACATATGCGAAGTATATGGGACAGTTTCCGGATACACCATCAACTGGGGAAAGTCCGTACTGTATATCCTACATGGGCTTCCCCCAGCATTACCGAGGGGTTGTACAGTAAAAGTGGTCACGGACAGCTTCAAATATTTAGGGATTTGTGTCACGTCCGACCCAGACGACTTCCTGGCGAGAAACCTCCAGGAACCACTGCAGAGACTGCGACGATACGCCAAAGACTGGAAATCACTGCCGCTTACCCTCCTGGGTAAGGCAGCGCTTTTTTAAATGATGGCACGCCCCAGGTTTCTCTATGCCCTCCATAACACCCCCTTTTGAGTTCCCGCGTCCTATTTTAAAGCAATAGACTCAGAGGTCAACAATCTCCTATGGGATGTGAAACCCGCCAGAATTGCAGCGTCAAAACTGGTCAGAAGCTGTTATGACGGTGGCATTGCACGTCCAAATGTCCAGACATACTACTGGGCTGCTCAATTAGCATTGATTAATCAATGGGTCCATTCGCCCCACACCGACCCCGTGTACCGAATGGATAGGCATGCCCTGAGTACGGGAGGGTTCCATCGAGTGGTCTATAGTAAAAAGCAAAAATTAGACTTACTAGAACCCACTGCGCACACTGTCCACGTTTGGCACGCGGTAACACGATCCCTGGGTTTGGCAGACAAATTGACGCAACACACGCCGCTATGGAGCACAGGTAAAATAGGCACACTGGGCAAGAGTAAGGGGTTCCAAAAATGGGTTGCAATAGGGATTTCTCGACTGGGCGACCTCTGGAAAGGAGGAAAAATCGTCACCTTTGCCCACTTACAAACACAATACGAAATGGCCCCCACTGAGTTGTTTCGCTACATACAGATCAAGCACGCATTGGAGGCAGTCATCCCGTTAGACCTGATCCTCCCTGAAGCCTCCCCATTAGAGGACAGACTCCTAACAGACCAAGAGAGCGATCTCCCTCAGTTACCGGAAGATCATCAACAATCAGCTCGACCCTGTGCAAAAGTTGCAGGTACAATGGCAGACTGAAGTGGGTGAACTGGACAACTCAGACTGGCAGGAGGCAATGGAATCCCCGAGGGTGGTTGCGGTCTACTTTAGGCTTCGCCTTGTACAACTTAAAGTGCTTCACAGGACTTACTTTAGTAGAGTTACATTATACAAGATAGGGAAAATCACTGATGAGGACTGCCTGCGCCAATGCGGTGACTTAGGCACCTTTTACCACACACTTTGGGAATGCCCTGTAATTAAACTGTATTGAACAGCAGTAATGAACACCATCACCAGGTTAGTGCCAGTCCTGTTCTGCCTAAACCTAAACCATTTCACCTGAACATCTGGGAACCAACAGACCTGAATCACACAGCCCAAGCCTGGGCAACCCTTGGTATAACGATAGCAGCGAAATTTGGCCAAGCATTGGGGGGCGGCTGATACCCCACTCCTTGAAGACTGGTGCAGGGATATGGATGTGGTCATGGCGGCTGAAAAAGCCACGTATGTTCACAGAGGATGCCCTAAAAAATGGGAAAGAATGTGGGGTAAAGAAGTGATAAAGAAGTGGTTTATTCAGTATAAACTATACAATGCATGCCAGATGTATGATGTACTTATGTTTACGACGAATATGATGAAAACTGTAATCATATGAACGTGACAACCAGCAAATGTCAATGTTGCAAGTCTTATATTCAATAAAAAAAATTTTTTTTAAAGTTCTTAAAAAAAATAAACTTTTTCAGAGTTCATGCAGAGGCAAACAAGCTTCCAATTTTCAAATGTAGAAGAAATGCCCATCCAGGCTTTTTCAAGAACATGTCAGAATAAATCATTCATCCGAGGTAACCACGATATTTATGCACCCAATCCATTGCAAAGAGCCCTTCATAAGGAGTAACTATAAGAAAAGAAGGTACATCAGCGACTATCCGTAGCCTCGTAAACCACAAACATGAATGAACAGATAGACTCTAGGGGCCCGATTCACAAAAGTAATCTGTGACAAAATCCTAACTTTATGACTTTCGGTGTTCACGAAAGGCATTTAGAAGTAGTAAAGTTAGGAATCCTAACTTTACTACTCCTAAACTGAGACAAAATCCTAACTTTACGACTTTCGGTGTTCACGAAAGGCCTTTAGGAGTAGTAAAGTTAGGATTCCTATCTTTACTACTCCTAAATGCCTTTTGTGAATACCGAAAGTCCTATGGTTAGGATTTTGTCTCAGATTACTTTTGTGAATCGGGCCCTGAGTTAGTATGCAATTCAATAAGCATTGATATACAGAAACCATCCCCATGACGTGCTAAAAAACAACTGCAACACAAAATTTGTGCTCCTAAAGAACATATTTTGAATTCAATAAATAACGTAATCAATCCAAAATGTGTCCAGTGCTCTAATTTGAAATATATCCCATGCTTAATCAAAAACGTGCAAATCCAAAGCAAAAACCAAGTGCTTGAAAAGATATCTATCTTGCACGAATAAAACAACTTACAATGTATCTAAAATAATACTCCAGGTCTACTGGAACATAAAATTACCAGTGGTGTGACCATCCAATACAACTTGCAAAGAACCAACAAAATAACTGCCAAACATGTTGCGCTCTAATAAGCTCTGCGTGAGCAACGCAGGTGAAACCAATCAATGCCATGAAGTGAAAGAAAACCATGAACGCAGTGCCGTTGTCCGGAAAATGAAAGAAAAGAAATACGTAAGCCCAAATGCATAACTATGACAAGTGGCGGCTGGCATCTATGGGGGTGGGGGCGGCAGAGGGGCCGAGGGCGTGTGGGCACAAAATGTATAATATATATATATTTTTTAAACGTACCTACTTACCTAACGTGACGTTCTTGCTCCGAACACTTCTTCTGTATCCAGGAACTGGAACCAGATGCTGGAACTCCCTTGCCCAATCCTGGCATGCAGTATGTGAGCAGCGCCAGGATTGGTGAGAGCGGCCTCACTCAGCGCTCCACAGAGCCCTGGAGGCCTGCACTGACTCAACTCAGCGAGAGGTTTAAAGTGCGCATGTGTGGCTGGCCAAAAAGACATGCTCACTTTAAATAGTGCCTTAGCCAGCCCACCCTCCTCCCTGCTGCTGTCAGTCAGCAGCAGCCCCACCCCCATCCTGATGCTTAGCTCGGGCGGGGGAATGGGGATGAGAAATAAAATGGTAATAAATTACCATTTTATTTTTCATTTGGGAACTTCAGGAATTTAAGTAGGGTGACGCTCCTCCACTCCAATGGAGGAGCTGCACCTGTGTATAAATACATACATATACAGGCACACGCAAGCGCAATCGCTGCAGAGACGTGGCCTACACTCAGGACTCCTGTCCGCCCGCCGAAATCAAAATTTTGTATCATAAATCCATTAAATGACGATACCAGCAGGCTGCTACATGGGTACAAATATTGATTCCTTTAGTCATGCCAGTTTCAAGAGTAATAATGCGTTTCGACCTGTTTGATCTTGATCATACACCAAGAAGTTAAACTATAAATACCCAAAGTTGAAAACGGACTCGATTACTAAGTCTGTGATAACACCCAAACAAAAAGAATGGGAAGCAATGGTTATAAGATAAAAAGCAGCATACTTATTGTTTTGTAATTGCATTTATTTAGCGCTTACTACCCCCGACAAGGCGTCAAATCGCTTTTTCAGCGCGTAGCACACTACTTCGGAACTCATAAAGGATTAGCGGTGAAGTAGTATAGTGAAAATATGAAAGTAATTTGAGTGGTGGATATGTTAGTCAGTTATTTGGATTGTGGAAGGATAGAAGAGGGGAAAAGATTTGCACTTATATAGCGCTTGCTACCCCTGATGGGGTGTTGAAGTGTTTTTTACGTCAAGTAGCACGCTACTCTGGAATCCCTTCAGTGTTAGTGGTGAATTAGTATAGTGAAATATTAAGTAATTTGAGTGGTGGATATGATAGTCAGTTATTTGGATTGGGAAGGATAGCGAAAGGGTAGAAGAGGTAAAAAGGTTTGCATTTGCATAGCTCTTGCTACCTCTGATATGGTGTTGAAGCGCTTTTTCAGCGAGTAGCATGCTACTCCGGAACCCATAAAGGGTTGGTGGTGAATTAGTATAGTGGAATATGAAATTTGAGTGGTGGACATGTTAGTCTGATGTTTGGATTGAAAAGGATAATGGAGGGATAGAAGGAAAGGATTTAGAATTTATTTTGTTTGTTTTGGAGCTCATAGCAGGAGGAGGAGGCGAGGGATGAGTACAAGGGAGATGGAGGGGGATGAGTAAAAGGGAGGTGAAGGGGGAAGAGTCAGAGGGAGGGTTTAGAAAGGCTTGATCTGATAGAGATGTCTAGCCTCAGATTCCTTAACTTAGAATATCCCCAGGCGTCAGACTGGATCCGGGAAAGTTTCCGCAGCAGCACCTCTGCGCACTGGGGGTGGCGCCGCACGGCTCCGCCCTGACGTCGTCACAGACGTGAAGTCAGCAGAGCCATATATGCCCCTCCTGGCGCGCTGATGTAAGTTTTCTTCTTTTCCGCATCCCAACGCGGATCCTGGAAGACCAGCAGTTCCTTTGCCTGGTTTTTAGGCCTTTTTGACACATTCGGTGTCGCCGGAACAGTGTGCAATGCCTTTGGGTTTTAAGGCTTGTGAAGCCTGTGCGCGTCAGATGTCTGGCACTGACCCGCATCTCATCTGTATGTGGTGCCCCGGCGTGCACCACGACTCCAAAGAGTGCGACACGTGTCAGAGGATGAAGCCCAAGTCCCTCAGAGAGCACCGCATGAAATTGCTGGCTGCACGGCTGTCCGGTCCAGCATCTTTGCGTCTCCGCTCTCCCCCTCCGGATCGGGCTCAGTCCAGAGGTCGTTCCCGCAAACGTCGTTCGAGGGCAGATAAGCGCAAGCACAAGCGGCAAGGTCGGTGAATCGGAAAGAGAGCAGGAATCACGTATCAAGGTGTTTGATCGATATTTTGCTGTTCAAAAATTGAGCGTCTACTTTTGTAAAATAAGACATTCCGCCTTACACAACTATTTGAAGCTACCGTACAGATTTTTATTAAGAAATCTGATAGCCATCATCATATTGGACCTCTTCATCTTAAATTGAATCACTGGTTCTCTAGACACATTTACACCTTCTGCGACCGACGAAGATTAATTTTGATATTTTGGATGTCCTAATGTGGGATTTGCTGTCTATTTCTTATTTACCAATCATCAAATAAAAAGCCTATACTTGACTTGCTGTCATTTTGAGCCCTGAAGAAGTTCCGTTAAAATTTGTCTTTAAAGGAACGAAACGCGTTGGCTGTTGTTGTGTTTTATCAGCTATGAAACAAAGAAACAGAAAAACACTTTGGACTCTCTATTTTATGTTCAGTGCACCTCCATTTGTTGTGAATAAATTGTCAGAGATTCTCTTCTGAGGCACCACTAGGTGAATGGTGCTGGCGTTATTGTGCACTAACAGCCAGATAAGGCAGCAGCATTATTAAAAGTGAGGTGCTACTATTTAAGTCCATCACCTTTTGTTGTTTTTGATATCACAAGCGGCAAGCACGGAGGTCCTCCTCCCATTCGCGTACTGCCGACGCCCGCTCCTCTCGCTCTATGCCAGGTAAGGGCATCCGGCAGTCGCTTCCTCCATACTCTCCCTTTCCGGGGGTTGGAGCGACGCGTGATCAAATGGAGGCTTATTCTATTGCACTCCAGTCGTACTTTGGGTCCCCACCTCTCCCTGGTGTGCCTTCGGGTCCCAAACAGGTGGACGGCACTCATGTCAGGTCCTCGCCGGCAAATTCTTCCTCGGCGCCGGCTGTGTGCATTGACTCCGGAGACGATAGGATGCCGATGGGTCATGGCCCAGTGGGTCCTCCCAGTCGCCCGTCCAGCCCACCCCGTCAGTCTTCGTATAGCCCTGAGCGGCTTCCTGCGTCGACGGCACCGGCCCCGACGCCGGCTCGATGCCCGGCTTGACCAAACGGGCACATTATACAGTGGAATTGACGTCAGATGGCGTCCGGGTCGAGTCCCCTCTGGAGTTCGTCGACGTCCAGACGACTCCAACACGGCGTCACCGTCCAAGCTTCCTCACGAGGTTGCTTATCCTCCCGACTCCTCGGACGTAGCTGCAACCTCCACGGTGTCGATCGACAATGTCTCCTGGTCAAGAGGTTGATGCTCCTCTGGATTCCCCGGATCGGGGGCCCATGGTGCAAGTGCCATGTGTTGCATGGCCTTCGGGTCAGTCTCCGGCTCCTCCACTTTTGTTGTCCAGTGGACGGCTGATTCTTCAGCCCTCTCCTACCGATGGCTTATTATCGCCTAGCCGGATGGCAACTGAAGCTGGTGCTGCTTACGCACGTGCCATTCACAGGGCGGCTGCTATTCTTGGTTTTCATCCTCCTGTGGCCCCCCTGCTGGCTGATCCCCTACTGGATCTGCCCCATATGGAGCCTATTGAGGTGGAGCCTTTGCTGCCATTTGGCAACTCTTTATTTGACATTTTGCGTGGCACATGGGCGAGGCCCTCTTCTGGCGACCCTCATGATCAGGCTATTGCCCGTAGGCACCGTCCTGCTCCAGGGGAACCACTCTGCCTGTCGACTCACCCTACGGCTCAGGGACTCGTTGTAAAGGCTGCCTTTAACTTATAGTCTTCATCCGCCTTGCCATTATTACCTCCCACTAGGGAGTCTAGGTGGCTGTGTAGTAAGGACTCCCTTAATACGTACATACATTGTTAGGTTAGCATAACCACGTTAGAAGTTAGAAAGCCATCTTGCTGCTTTTGCACACGACACTGCGTTCACATGTTATTGCTTAAACAAACTGCTGACTCGAGTTTTGCCTAACACGAGAGCAATCTGTTGTTACCATCCCGAGCTCTGCGCAGCGACCTTGGTCTGCACACGATGTGACAAACAGTCTGAGTTGTTAGACAATGCATGTTTTCCACTCTAGGTTGATCGACCCACTATTTAGTCATAACACACGAGCAGCTGCACATACCTGAAAGTTGGTGCTTTTAATATCACAGACATCATGTTTATTATTCAGACCGAAGACGAGCCTTCCTGCGAGAAGACTCCTGATGCTCCTGTGATGTGATTTCACTAAGCTGATCTTTGAGGTATGGGGTCCCCTATTCAAGCCTAAGAGACCTTCTGTTAGTCTAATAATAATATTAGCTTCTTAGTAAAGGGAAGGTGGTAGTATCCACTGTCATTATAACATGATCACCCCTTTTATATTCTATGGAATTGTAACTATGTTGATGGTTTTGATTTTAATCATTTGTCTGCTTGTATTAGCCAAAGTACTGCATATTAGGACACGTGGTCTATAAAAATAAACTCTTTTTATTTTCACCGTGTCTCTGTTGATTCTTGTTGTGGACTGATGTGAGAATAATATACGAACAGGTATTTCCGATTCCCACCATTCCTGAGTATGTACTGAGTCGCTTGTTCTGGGTTGTCTTTTCATTGGGACCGCCGAGCTAAATCTCGGATAACGAATGGGACACTTATGCTAGCCGGTTCTGGGTTCTGAGGTGAGTTTCTGGTACACCACAACTCACTGAGGTCCTGGGGTTCTACGCATAGTTCTGTGTATAAGCAGAATCCCTGCAACATGGCGCACCTAACGTTTGGTCTATGAGTTGAAATGCCTTAGTAGTGCTCGCGTTTGTCCACAACACCCTCATTCTTGTTTCCGGATAACAAGTCTGACGGATTTAAACCTACCTAGGTCTATTGATATAGGTTCCTTCAAGCTTGATCATTAAAAAGGTTATTGAACCCTTGTGCTACTGATAGTTTCAAGTGTGTGTTGTCCTAATGTCGGTGGATATTGCGGCGCATAGCCGTGCAGCTCTGAAACGTCATTTGACGCAGTATGGGGTGCCGGACACTGGTATGAACGTCATCTTTGTGGTGGGAGCCGATGTGGCTCATCCCTATGAGTTGTTCCACTCTTGGGTGACGATTCCGGCGGTAGGGGATGATGACACCTTTCATTCTTACACTGCCGCTGCCGTGCCAGCGAACTATACGCCGTATAGGACACAGGAAATACCAATATCTGCTTGGCAGCATCTTATTTGGTTTAATGGCGCCCTTCCCCATGTGGTTATACCGCCGAGAATGGGCCCTTTATCAATTGCAGGGGCCACTTGGCCGGTACTAGCCGGATTTACGCCTCATCCCCGTTACCTCACGGTGACGGTGGCTGAGTTGCGTGTACTGCACACTGCCCTAATTACGGTTTATAGGGCGTTAGTGCAGTACGTGTCGCGCAATGTGCAGGCGGGGGCACCTGCTGTTGCGGGGCAGCCTACTGATCATCACGCGGTGGTCATTAGTCCTGTTATGGTTAATTCTGTTATGGGCAAGCGCCCCCAAAATGGGGATGATTTCCCCTTTTGGCTTGCTGAAGAATTTGACCAGATAGAAGCGGTTTACCCGAATACTTCTCCTGTGGAGAAACACAGGATCCTCACCATTAGTTGGCCTAAAGACTTGGTCCCCCACATAGATGATTGTGTAAATTGGGGCAAGGTCTTTGCAGCGACGTACGCGCAGTGCTTTGGCACTCCGTCTATCTTGCAGCTGCCCTCCGTTATCAAAAGAGTTCAAGAGAACCATGGTGCGGAGTCTGCGATAGAGTTAGGGATGCGGCTCCTCGGTCAATTTGACCTGGTGGCTACCATGATAATTGGAAACCTTAAGGGTGATGCTTTGCATTTCCAGGTTCGTAATGAACTGAAGCGAGTTGCTGAGGAGGACAAACCGCAGGAATTTGCGAAAATAATCGCAGAGGCATATCGGGATTTGGGTCGTGGCTCTTTAGGAGTTAAGCCTGTCATAAAGAATCCCGATCTAAAACAGCAGGGTAAGGCAGAAACGTCTGGTAAGGACGAACGACCCATTTTTCCAAAACAAAAATGGCAGTTTAAACAACAGGGGAAGCAGCAGCAACAGAAACAGGGCTCTCGGCCTGCCTCTCCCGTACAGTCAAGTAGTGAACGCACTTATGATCTGCGCGATCGTGCTGCTATAAAGTCTCCTGATAGATTTCAGGTTTCTGAACAGCGCTCTCCTCGTTCTTCACAGGAAACATCGGCTACACAGTCCGGTGGCGGAGGCGGTGGCAAAGGTCGGAGTGCTCCACAACAGCGTGACCAGCCCCGACAGACTGAGGGTAAAGGCAAGCAGGACGAATTTGCACGACAAAGACCCCCGTTTCAGAAAAAGAAAGTGGCGGCTCTGACGGCAAGGTATGCCTCAGATAGTGCGGACACAGCTTCGGAACCGGACATGGGCGCTGACGCTCCTGGACAGCGCAGCGGAAATTACCATAGTCCGTCAAGCTCTGCGTCCATTTCTGGCGGTGACAGCAACTGATATCTCGGTTACTGTTGAAACAGCTGACACCAGAGTGGCTCCCCCTGACAGACTTTATGAAATAGTCTTATTAATTGAGGGTGACATACAACGTACAATAAAAGGGATTTTTTGGGATAATCTGACCACCACCTATGATATCCTCCTAGCGGAGGCAGATTGGCCCCCAGCTTTCATTTTAGAGGCTCCTAGAGGGGAGGAAGTAATCCTCCCGTCCTTTGCGCACACAGTGCCTAAGGACCAAGCTGAAGTGTATGCTGGGGAGTGGGCGCTTGCGCTTGCGCCGGCGGTGTATCGTACTCAGGTGGGATGGGACAGATTGTCCCCCTGCCATGAGATTCCATTGCGGTCTATGCCCCAGCCTCAACCTCAATATCCTATGCGTCGTGAAGCGAGACCCCACGTCGCGGCAATCCTTGAACAATTGGAATATCAGGGTGTTATTGAAACATGTGTGTCCCCTATGAATAACCCTTTATTCACTGTAACGAAGCCTGACGGCTCGTACTGTTTAGTTTTGGATTACCGGCACCTAAACTCCCATTGCCGGACCTGCGCGGTACAAAATACACATAGCTCGGCTTTGGTCGACAGTCTCGTGCGTAAAAGGTTTAAAACGACACTTGACATTTCCAATGGCTTTTTTAGCCACAACCTGTCCACACTGAGTAGCCAGTGGACAGCGTTTACTTCGGGCGGCAAACAAAAACAGTTTACAAGATTAGCCATGGGTTACAAAAATAGCCCTGGCGTCTTTTCTGCTCGCGTGGTTTCTCTCTTAGAAAGAATAGACCCCGACGCATACTCCTATGTTGACGATATCTATCTTACGGATGATGAGCTGATGCCGCATCTGTCTCGAGTCGACAATATTATCGTGAGTTTTGCTGACTATGGCTACAAATTCAATCTTGCGAAGTCACACATCGCAGAATATACGGTGTTGTTTTTGGGCTACGAGCTCAACAATGAAGGTAAGGGGTTAGCCCCCCACTTTCTGGAAAAGTGTGCACGCTTAAGTGCTCCTACGACACTGAAGAAATTACAATCTCTGCTGGGTTTTCTGAATTTCGGCCGTACGTACATTCCTGATTATGCCCAGCGTATCAAGCCGCTTTACGCCTTGGTACAACCTTCGTTTTCGAAGTCTAGCTGGCAGCTAGAACACTCTGCAATTTTACAGTCCCACTTGTACACCTCTGCTGAATTACGTTTTTCCACGGTCGAAAAAGTTCTGACTGCTGTGCAGATGGCGATCCTCAAGGAACGCGCACTGTCGCATGGGAAACAGATTCTGGTTGTAACACCATATCCTGCTTTAGAGGCAGTGACTAAAGCAAGTGTACCAAATTCTAAAGCTTTGCATCCACGGTGGATACAATGGGCCACAACACTGACGTCGCCAGATGTCACTTACATCTTTGATGCCTCATTACAGACTCAAGAGTACTTGCAGTATGAATTCGTTCATCCGGCACCTCTGTCTTTGCGCCCGCTCGAAGAATACCATTGTGTCATATACACTGACGGGTCTGCGCAACCCGCAATTGGATCGAAGCACGCTTATTCAGCGGCTTGCGCAATTGTCGTAGGTACATTCGTAAATGGTGAATTCCAATCTGATGCAGTGCATACGCAGTCATTGGGTGATTGTACCGCGCAATTGGCGGAGCTCCGGGCTCTGGTGCTTGCACTGGAGTTTGCTGATCCCCGAGTCACTACTCTTATAGTGAGTGACTCTTTCTACTGTGTCCAGTCCTACAATGACAATTTACACTTCTGGTCTCAGAATGATTATCGAGACACTAAAGGTAGCACGATTAAGCATAAAACGCTTTGGGTTCGAGTGGCAGACTTTAAAGAACGTCTCCCTCTCGTAAGTGTTATTCACACTCTTGGTCACCAGCGGCTTGGTGTCGATGCTGTCGGCAACAGCTTAGCTGACGAGGCAGCGAAAACAGCAGTGGCTACATACTTAGTGGCAGCAGTTACAAGATCCAAAAGTAAGATTGATGATGACATCTTGGCAGCTATTGCTGCTACAGAGAAGGGAGGTGATTACCCGAAGGGTTTTCCCTCTCGGTATATTTATCATTTAAGTCCTGATAACGTCCCATTAGTGAGGATTAACGACGTTGGTGACAGAATTATTCCCAACGCGGACTGCAGACCAGCACTGATCCTAGCTGCGCACGAGGGGTTGGCGTCAGCCCACGCCGGTGTGTCAGCTACAATATCTCTGCTACAACAACGTTACTGGTGGTTTGGTTTATATAAACAAGCGCGCGCATATGTTCTTGATTGTGACATTTGCCAACAGATTAAACCTTCTACTGTTGCGCGCCCACCACAGACACAGCTGTACATCTCTAATAAGCCATTTGGTTGTGTTTATTTAGATCACTGCGGTCCTTTTTCTTCAGATACTGCGTACAAGTACATCTTGGTTGCAGTGGATTCGTGCACACGTTTTCTATGGGTATGGCCACAAAGGAGTGCTGACTCGCGGACTGTCATCAGGGATTTGCGTGTCTTTGTGGGAACTTTTGCGTGTGGTACCTTCCATTCTGATCAGGGCCCTGCGTTCGCCTCTAAGGCTTACAAGGAGGCTATGAAAAATTTGGGGGTCCTAGTCAAATTTTCGTCTCCCTACCGACCTGAGGGAAATAGTGTGGTGGAGCGAATGAACCGTGACTTAAAGCAATCATTGACAGCACGTGGTTTAGGCACAGGCCGGAACTGGCTAGCCCATTTGTATAACGTCCAACGTGCACTTAATAATCTCCCTAGAAGGTCTCTGGGTGGGCGGACCCCGTACATGATGCTCTTCGGAATCAGAATGTTTGTTCCGGACCTTGATGGTCTAGACATTGCGGCGTCGACCGCACCCTTTGACGTAGATGATCACTGTGCTGTTTTGCAGACTCTACAAGAAGCCAGAGACTCTCTTTCGAAAGAACATTTGCCCTCCACATCTGAAGCTGAGGTTCAGATTCCGGTAGTCGGCTGGCTACCCCGAGTTGGTGATCTGGTCCGTGAGAAGGTGGAGAACAAGAAGGAGTTCGGCCCCTCTTATCGTGCACCAGTTCCAGTGCTTGGAGTGCAGGGTACAAGAACAGTCATTTTACCTCCACTTCCTGGTCGCAAAGAAAACAGGTACATCTCTATTGACAATGTCAAACTTCAGCGAGTGGCCGATACTTCTTAGTATGACTCCGGCAGTTTCATGCCAGACAATGCAAAGAAATTCAATGTTGGTTCCTGCTTCTACAACCTTGTCTGATGTTGCCATCGAGATGCATTCAGTTACTGATCCCTTGCTGATACCACCGGCTGGTGGTTTGCCCGAAGAGACTGAGTATGCTTATCCTACGCGTGGACCCTCGCCTGTTTTACAATCTACAGCACTTGGCCAGTCCCGTTTTTCCTTTGACACTAACTCTTTGCCCTCAACTCCCCCATCGAACATTGCTGTTTTTGTAAGTTGGTTTAAGAGACATTTTTTGATAGCCCCTTGGACATACATCTGGTTGCTGCTTTTCAGTATTTTTTTGTTCATGTCCATTGGATTTGTTGTAGTTTTCTTCCGTTTGGTGGATGGCCATTATCTCAAAGAGAGATCGACAATTAGACTTATCAATGGAACTTTGGCCCCCCACTCCTCATCCCACATCATGAAAAGGGACCAGACTTTTGTGAATATTACTGCCTGGCCCGTCATGGATGGAATCGCATGGGATGCAGTTAAATTTCAAATTCATGGGCCTACAGTCATTAATGTGCCTAATGTATTTCGTGTTTCTATGGGTGATGTAGTTAAACAGAACATACGTTCTGATGATTGGGATGTACACGCCATTGAAGCACTGTTTTCAGATTTGAAATATTATGCCGCCTTTGATGCTGAGGATTTGTATGACAATGTGGCTAATTATGCAGAACAGTATTGTTTTCAACATTATGGCAATCACTTCCTGCATAAAGCGAATACGTTTAGAAATTTTGTAAATTTTACCCAGTGGGAACACTGTCCCACCACCTCGTTTGGCAGTTCACATACATTAGTTGATAAGTTTACTTATTTTACTGATTTCAGTGTTTCAGCCCCGGCATCCTTTTATTTTAAAGTTAAGCCTGAGTCTGCCTCCAAGGTTAGACTGACACACACCAAATTGCTATATTCTAAGTCCTTTATGGATGAGTTGTCAATCAAAGGTTATGATCTATGGAAGGCTACTATTGATCTTAAGTCGGTTTGGGGGTCCAAACCGTGGCAGGTTCAGGGAACTGAAGCTTTACACCGTGCCTGTCTAGTACCAAATCATATGTTGTTTTTAAAAGCAACCATCTACCAAACCACCTGTTTCGGATTGGCCACTTATAAAAAACTAAATTCGCCTTCTGTGCCGGATCTGGGTGCTTACCCGAATTGGAATAATCACACAGATCTGTCCCTTCCTGCTTTGCAGTTATTAGTTTCTAATTCATCTTTCAATATTTCGAAATTTAATAGTGAGGGATGGTTAATTTGGCAAAGCAGTTCTGATACCTGTCAACGTCGTTTTCTAGGACTGAAACCGGGGTATACTCAAGATCGCGTGGACCCCCGGTTTGAGTCGTCACATACAGTAACTACATACTCTGTAGGGAAATTATGTCAGTCCTGGCTGCGACATTCCACCTTGGCATCTGTCAAAGTTCATTTATCAAAATTACATGACAAAATAGATTTGAATGATTTTGTTAAAGGTCCTGTGGGTGGCAGATCCAGGAGATGGGCGTATGCTATTTACAACGAAGTATGGAAACTGTCGCAAATTGAGGCAGCTTCAAGATTGAGAGCTATTGATCAGGCTAATATGGAAAAAGTATTAGCAGTTATTGATAACAGCATTAACACTCTTTCTTCTCGTATTTATACATTAGATAATATTGTTTCTTCCATTGTGGATATTGTGCAGGATGATATGTCAGTGTTGTATCATGGTCAGAACCAGTTGCGTTCTGTTATGCAGTTTGCATGGACATTACAAACATTGAAGGCAGGGAAGGTCCCTTGGGACTATCTGAATACAACATCCTTATTTCTTCCCTTTAACCTTACTGACAAACAGCAGTTCATGTCCATGAAGGATGCTACATATTCCTTGCTACATATTGAAAAATTGGAGCCGTTACCTTTCTCTGTAGCGGAAGTCGATTCCGCAGTGTGGCTCTTACACGGATTGATAACTCTCCCGTTCGCACTTTTTAAGTTTACCTCTTGTATGAAACACTATGCTCTAGGTAGATATGAACAGCTGGGTACCGCTTTCATACATGAAGTCTGGTCCCTCCCCTTTACGTATAGATGTACAAGAGACGGTACTGAGGTTTATCTGAAGGGTGAAGAATGTACGACGTCACCTGATCATTCTGTTGTATGTAGGCACATTCAGTTGCACGGAGCTTGTAATGTACACGCTCCGAATTTGGCCTGCGTCCTCAAAGGTATCCCGGTACCAGTGATTACGCCATCTTTCACGCTGCTTGCAAACGGTAGTTATTTAATTTTAAACAATGAAGCTTGCTGCGGGATGTTAGTAGGGATCCCGTATATAGTAACTGTATCACAGAGGGTTGTCTGCTGCAATAATGTTCTGTTTCCTCCCCCGCATGGGAGGCTAGATGCTTCCATCTGGCCTTCGATTCCAACCTTGAAAGCAGAGTTCAACAAGATGAGCAGTATAAGAGCGCTATTGTCCCAAAAGGAGGTGCCATTGACTTCCTCCCGGGAAACATTTGTCCTTCACGTAACGAATACGCGCACTGAGGTACAGGCGCTTTTGAATACTGACCTCCCCCTGCATTTTGGAGCTTTGATCCAAACAATTTTCAATGCCTCGTCCACGACTGGCCTGGCTCATTTTTTTAAACTTGTGGGCTCGGGCCTCGTGACCTCTTTCCAAACTATTTTTGGTGTGATTCCGGCATTTTTTCATTCTATTTTCTCCAGCGTCTTTGGAGGTGTTCCTTTAATTCTGGCGCTAGTGGCAGGTGTGCTACTTTTACTTTTCATCTTGCGGAATGGCTGCTCTTTCTGTGCCACACGACAGCCTGTCCCGTCTGCAGCTTCTTCGTGACAGGATGCTTGATTACTATGGTGTCCTGCCGTTGGCGACTTTGAGCCTGGCATATGGATTATCCTTCCGGTATTCCTACTTCACCTGCGTGCAACCTGTCTTCCACTGCCTAGATTGTCCCTTTGAATGGCCTATGGATTTGTGCTTAACCAACATGGTGTCTCCGGACCCGGATTATGATCGACTGATGAGGCCCTTAGTGTCTCAGGAGTCCGCCTGTTCTGGTGTTCGGATTATGGCCTGCGGTGCGGCGCATGGTATCCTGGGTAATTGGGACATCGCGAGAGCGGCATATGACTTCTTGGATATGAGTTATTTGGAAGTACACGCTGGTTGCCCTCTGATGGTGCTAGAGGCTCCGCTAATAGAAGAACATGTATGTTCCTTTTCTTTGCTTAACTGGATGGCTGAAACCTTCAGTGGCCGTGCCAATGATTTTCTGCTGGAAGCAGTGGCCACATATGCTGCATATACTTTCATGGATTGAGTGAACTATCGTCCACTGTGTTTTCCTCACGTGTCTTGAACTGTCCCTGTACGTCTGCACTTCTGCCCGGTGAGGCGTTTTTTCATTTTTTCACCCCCCACGGCACGTTTGAGGTTTTTTGTTTTTTCTTTCCACTGAACTGACCAGTGTTTTTTAAATTGGATACGCCTTGTTCTGCTCTGTCGCGCTTGAACTCTGCGTTCACTCTTTTCTTGCATACTAAGTAGTGCTTCGATCAAGGGGGCATGTAGTAAGGACTCCCTTAATACGTACATACATTGTTAGGTTAGCATAACCACGTTAGAAGTTAGAAAGCCATCTTGCTGCTTTTGCACACGAGACTGCGTTCACATGTTATTGCTTAAACAAACTGCTGACTCGAGTTTTGCCTCACACGAGAGCAATCTGTTGTTACCATCCCGAGCTCTGCGCAGCGACCTTGGTCTGCACACGATGTGACAAACAGTCTGAGTTGTTAGACAATGCATGTTTTCCACTCTAGGTTGATCGACCCACTATTTAGTCATAACACACGAGCAGCTGCACATACCTGAAAGTTGGTGCTTTTAATATCACAGACATCATGTTTATTATTCAGACCGAAGACGAGCCTTCCTGCGAGAAGACTCCTGATGCTCCTGTGATGTGATTTCACTAAGCTGATCTTTGAGGTATGGGGTCCCCTATTCAAGCCTAAGAGACCTTCTGTTAGTCTAATAATAATATTAGCTTCTTAGTAAAGGGAAGGTGGTAGTATCCACTGTCATTATAACATGATCACCCCTTTTATATTCTATGGAATTGTAACTATGTTGATGGTTTTGATTTTAATCATTTGTCTGCTTGTATTAGCCAAAGTACTGCATATTAGGACACGTGGTCTATAAAAATAAACTCTTTTTATTTTCACCGTGTCTCTGTTGATTCTTGTTGTGGACTGATGTGAGAATAATATACGAACAGGTATTTCCGATTCCCACCATTCCTGAGTATGTACTGAGTCGCTTGTTCTGGGTTGTCTTTTCATTGGGACCGCCGAGCTAAATCTCGGATAACGAATGGGACACTTATGCTAGCCGGATACTGGGTTCTGGGTTCTGAGGTGAGTTTCTGGTACACCACAACTCACTGAGGTCCTGGGGTTCTACGCATAGTTCTGTGTATAAGCAGAATCCCTGCAACAGCTGGACGCATGTGCTCGCCAACTTTTTACTTCTACCAGTGCGGGTCTCCGCGCCTTGAATACTACGTGTGTGTTCGCGCGTTCATCCTCGACCCTTTAGGACCTGGTAGAGACCCTTCTCCCTTGTATTCCGGAAGAGCCGCGGTTACAGTTGCTTTGGCTTCTGCTTGATGGCAGGGGAATGGCGCAATTTTCACTCCGTTCTTCCCTTGATGCCACTGATTCTGTGGGACGAGCTCTTGCTGGGTCTGTGGCTTTGCGCCGCCATGCATGGCTGCGCAACAGTCGTTTCCCGGATAATGTTCGGGATGCCCTCAGAGATCTACCATTTAATGGTGTGGACCTTATTGATCCCCACGCAGATTCGTCAGTCTCCTTGCTCTTTTCCGGGTTGCCATAACGTTTGCACTGTTCTGTTCCTTACTTTCCTACACCTCTATCACAAACGTGTATAGTAGGTTCCCCGTTTGCTCGGCTGTTCAGCCTTCTCTGATTTGTTAGCTTTCAGCCGTATGACTGGTTTACTTTTCTAATGCTGTCCACGGCTGTTCAGCCTTCTCTGATTTGTTAAAATTTCAGTCGTATGGCTGGTTTCATCTTCTGTTCAGTCCTCTGACTGCGTGTTTGCCCAAGAGGATCCCCTTATCAGGGGTTGACACTTACCCTATGTGAGGTATATGCTAGTGCTGGGCGACTGCCTTGCCTTAGTACGCTCCTATGGAGTATTCCTCGCGGACATCCTTTGGGGATTTCCTCCCTGTCTTTTGTCCTGCGATCCTATTATTAGTTTTGCCCTGTCGCACTTCGGGTGCCTTTGGTCCGCTTATCTGTAGTGCTTCTGTCCTTGTTTTTGCAGCTCACACCATCTCCGCCGCTGTGCGGCAATGTTTAGTACTATTACTACAAACTTGGGCACGCAGTCCATATTGGGCTCGTCCTCCAAGGTACTAGCTTAGCATTTACATCTCTGCTGTATGTGGCCTCTTTTCTCACTACTTCTCCTACAGCGGTTTCTTCCACATTCAATGCTGCCCCGCACAGGTGTTTCCACACTTCTGCTTGGATCATATTGTGATTTTTCATAGGGTGTATTTCTGCGGAATACTTGCTTCTTGTGGCCGGGGCACTTACATTGATCCTGACTGTTTCCGCTGTCATGCCTCTAGCTTGCAGGGGACTGTGGTTCTTCCCAAGCATGGGGGGATGTTGCTCTTTCCTTCATGCGGTGTCCATGGTCACTGACCCGGTCTGCTTGTGCCACCACCTCTATGTGGTGCTCGGCTGCCTGGTTCCCCTTTTTGGGTTGTTGCCCTCTTGCTGTTGTGCGCATCTGAGCTGCCCACGCTGCCCTGCAGGAGGCCTTTCCTTTCTTCGTGTGGTTCCAACGTCCACATGATGTGCTTAGGTGCCTTCCGGTATGCTTCCATGTCTTACAGTGTCGCTCCTACTTTGACGCTTGGCCCTTTCGCCGGTTGTAACAAACCGCCTATGTCTTGGCGTATCTTCTATTTTACTACAGGCCTTCTGGCCATGGATTGGTCACCTGCCAATGTTGTCACATGTGTCTAGCTGATGCAGCTTGAAAAGAGCTCTTCCGCTATTCTACATACTGGCCCGGTATGCGCTTTCTGTCATACCGGTTGCCATCTCTCTGGGTTTAGCTTACAGGCGACGCATTACATCTGCTGGATCTTTCACACCCTGGGTCCAGTTCCACTTCTGGCGGTGTCATCAGATTCCTTTTCACTCCAGCGTATTTAGTATGCGTTTTCTTGTTCCATACCAGCACTTGCTGGGCAAGAGTCCGCCTTTTGCCTTTGTTGCCCCCTGTATCTTGCGGGTGCAAGTTCAACAGTGTTTTTCCCACTGCTTTGCCTGGTCCACTGGTAATCGCTTTTTGATTTCTGTCGACACCTCGGATCCCGTGGATCCCTCGGCCCCTAGGCTTGGTTCATCTTCCCTTTTCGAAGTTGTGATCTTTTACTCCAGCACACGCATTCTGGCTCTGAGCTTTCCCTCTCTCAACCCGTTATACACAAAAAGGGGTTTTTGTGCTGTTCTTGTAGGCTTGTGGTAACTTTGCCTTCCATTGTTCTCCGCTCTCTTCTGAGCTTCATGGTCTAGGAGTTAGCTATGCTGTCATTACTGTCCCCACTGTGCTTCGTCACATGATTGACTGCACTGTTTTAGTCACTTATTGACGGCCAAGTTCTCTCTAGAACGTGGAGGGGTTCAGTCGCAGACCCACCTCCTCTATAGGTATGGCTTTGGTATCTATTCTAAGTTAAGGAATCTGCGGCTAGACGTCTCTATCAGATGAACGAGAAACTTACCTTCGGTAACGATGTATCTGGTAGAGACATAGTCTAGCCGCAGATTCCTTAACGCCCGCCCGTCCTCCCCGTTCTCCGAGGACCTTTTCAGGTTGGGCTTTCTACACTCGCCTCCCTTTGGGTGGTTTGATCCTTCTGCAGGGTGACGCTTTCACTTCACTAACAATTGAAAAAATGGGACGACCTCTCACCCAAATGCCGGACGCACTGGGATGATATATGCATACCAATGATGCCACAAGTTAAACCAGATTTCATCAAAATGTATTCCAATTTCATCCCGTCTTTAACAATTTAATACTTCATCCAATGTCACACGAGAGGCATATTACATTTTACACTGTAACCTTAAAAGCTGCGGAAATGCCAATCCAGGCTTAATTCAGTAGCTCGGGAGGAGGAGCCTAGCGCGCAACCAAGATGGCCGCGTAGGTGCGAGGCTCCCGAGGACCTCCGCAACCTCCTACATTTATCCTGAATTCATCCTGCCTCGATTGAGGGGACTGTGTTGGTGAGCCTGAGCTGAGGTGGAACCCGTTTTCCGTTCTCGAATTGGACCTCGGGTGCCGGAGTGAGCACCGATTGAGGTTTGCGGCCCTCTTCTCGCCGAACCCCGGATTTGCGTTGGGGGGGTGACCCAGTGGCAAAGTGAACAACAACGGCGGGCCGGGCCTGGCGAGTCGCGTACCCCGCACTTTCGCTTTCGCTTTCTCGCCGTTTCTGCAAGTGAGATCGCGGAGCCTTTTGTGTTGGTGTGGCCTCGCTGGGGGACCCGGCCTGCCTGCTGTGGCCCCCCCCAGAGCTCGTGGCCCTGATTGCCTGCCCTCTACGGCGTTGCTGGTTCGATTGTGGGACCAGCGGCGATGGCCACGAAACAAGATGGGGATCGGTCAAAGACCAAGTCGACCCGACGTGGCACCGTCCATCCGGCCAACAGCATGGACCGCTATACCCTCCAGAGGGGATCTCCCGGCGGACCGCACAAGTCCCCTGAGGGCCCTTCTGATGCCCCGGACTTGCCCACGGATCTGACTCTCCACGACGTCATGGGCGCCATTTCCGAGATGAAGGCCTCGGTGGGCCAGCGGTTCGACACCCTGGCACAGAAGATCGATGCGGTCCTTGTAGACGTTGGCCTGGTGAGGGCCGATCTTTCCAAGACCAACGATCGAGTGGACTCTTTGGCCCACACCGCATCGGGCCTTACGACTGAGGTGGCGGCACTACAACTGGAGGTACGCCGGCTAAGTCAGGCGAGCGCACTTATGGATCGGCGCCTCGAGGATTCCGAGAGTCGGGCCCGGAGGAATAACATCCGCATCATCGGAGTACCCGAGGGACGGGAGGAAGCGGCGGCGGATCTATTTGTGGAGGACCTGATCGCTACCCATCTCCAGCCTCGGGCCTGAGTAAATTTTTTGCTGTGGAGAGGGCCCACAGGGTTCCCGGGGGAAGGCCGAAGGTCGGAGCCCCTCCGCGACCTCTCATTGCCCGGATTTTTAACTTTCGGGACAGAGACGCTATCCTGCAAGCTTCCAGACTACATGGGCCGGTTAAGTTGGACAATATGGAGGTGAACTTTTACCCTGATTTCACCCAAGCGGTCCAGAAGCAAAGACTGAGCTTCCTCGGCGTTAAACGCCGACTCCGGGACCTGAACTTAAAGTACGCCATGCTCTTCCCGGCCAAGCTGCGAGTGGAGGTGGATGGTCGCACGCACTTTTTTGATCGTCCCGAAGCGGCCGGGGACTGGCTGGACACTCTGTCTGGGGATCGTGATCGAGATGGCGGGGGGGGGGGAGGCGGGAGGAGGCGGCCCACTGGATCGGGACTGAGGGGTCAATATTGGGCCTCACTCTGGACGAATACGATGCTACTTTCGATCAAGCGTCTGTCTTTGTACATTCCCCTCCCATGGAGGTTGTGTGGGGTCTAGAAGGGGTACTCTTTCCTCCTCTAGGGGGTCTAGCTAGTTTCTTTTTATAGGGGCGACAGGCACACTGCAAGTTGGGGGGGCTGTCCGGGCTCATGCAGGGGTGCAGGGTGGGGGGAGTTTGGTTGGAATGGGTGGGTTGGGGTGGGGTGTTGTTCGTTTACACCACAAGGCAAACGTATCTTTGTGTTATCTCTACAGTGCTCTCTGGGGGACGAGTGATGACTTCTGTTTATGATGGGGGGTAGGGGACTGAGTTTGTTGTCCTGGAATGTTAATGGACTGGGGGACAGGATAAAACGAGGTGTGGTCCTGCAGTTCTTGAAGCGAACTTCGCCCGATATAGTTTTTCTGCAGGAGACGCACCTCATTGGCAACTCCTTTTGCGCTATGAATCGACGGGGCTACCGCCTTGTGGCCCATGCGGGCTTCACGTCCGGTTCAAGGGGTGTGGGCATTATGGTTAAAAACTCGCTCCCGTTGGAGATTGATGAGGTGCGCCATGACGATAGGGGACGTTACACGGTTTTGGTGGGCAGACTGGAGGGCAGAGTGGTCGTTTTTGTGTCAGTATATGTCCCACCGGGGCTGCAGACGACCACCTTTGCGGACCTGGGGCACCTCCTCCTTGGCCTTCCGGAGGGGATTCTAGTGGTGGGGGGGGGATTTTAATGCTGTAGTTTCCGGAACTGTGGATCGTCACCCCCCTAGGGATCTCCCCCGGGCCCAAGAGTGGTTATCTGGCCTCTTGGATACCCTGGGGCTGGTGGATTGTTGGCGTCTAAAACATCCCACGCAGCTACAGTACACCTTCCATTCAGGGGCCCATGGTAGTCTCTCACGGCTAGATTATGTCCTGGTCCCAGCGGCTTATGTAGGGAGGGTGGGAGAAGTGCACCATTTGGCACGGGGTATTTCGGACCACTCCCCGCTCTTGTTGCACTTTGACGTTTTGCCGAGGGGAGAGGGTAGAGTGGCCCCGATCAATCCCTGGTACCTGCGTGACCCCACCATTCGCGCAGAGCTGACTAAATCCCTTAAGCGCTATTTTGACGAGAATGTGGGGTCTGTGTCATCGGCGGTCTCACTGTGGGAGGCGTTCAAGACAGTACTCCGAGGAGAAGCCCTGTCCCTTATTTCCCACTCCCGGAGGCGCGAGCGGGAGGAGGTGACCCGTGTTGAAGCTGAGATAACCGAGTTGGAGGGGGATCTAGAACGTGGGGTGACGGAGGATAAATTACATGTTCTCCAACTCAAGCAAGCGGCCTATAAGGCCCTCGTCACGGAGGCGGCCAGGGGCCTCAGTAGAGAGCAACAGGGGAGACTGTATGATGTGGGTGATAAGGCTGGTAAATTGATTGCGTGGCTGGATAAAAAAGAGAGAGCGAGTCGTGTTGTCCCGTTGATTGAGAAAACGAATGGTGTGTGTGTCACTGAACCGGAGGAAATTGTCTCCTGCTTCGCGGACTATTTCCGTGGGGTATATTCCCCAGTGTCTTCCCGCTCTGAAGAGGATTCCCATGCCCTGCTCAGAGATATCGCGCTGCCTTCCCTTTCTGAGGAGGACAGAGTGTTGTTGGACGCCGCTCCAACCTCCGAAGAAATTGCCCTCGCCATACGCTCGGTCGCTTCCGGCAAGGCCATGGGTCCTAATGGTCTTCCCATCGAGTTCTATAAGCTGCGACCGGATACGCTGGCGCCGCATCTCCGTGCTATGTTCCTTGCGGCCCACTCGGTGGGTTCCCTCCCGCTAGACCAGCGTCTGGCTACCATCGTGGTTATCCACAAGGAGGGGAGGCCACGGGACCGGGTCACATCCTATCAACCCATTTCGTTATTGAATGCGGAGCCCAAAATTCTCGCCAAGGTTCTGGCCAATCGGCTGGTCGGCGTGGTGTGTGACTTGGTCCACCAGGACCAGTCCGGCTTTATTCCCCATCGTAACACAGCGCTTAACCTGCGGCGTTTGCATGGGGTGCTCGCAAGTGTCCCGTTCATACAGGAGCCGGCCATCTTGGCATCCTTGGACGCCACTATGGCGTTTGACACACTTGAATGGCCATATATTTGGGCGACGCTCGCGAAATTTGGGTTTGGCCCAGGGTTTATCAGCTGGGTTAAATTGTTGTACTCTGGCACACTGGCGCAGGTGGTTGTGAACGGTAGAGTGTCGGCTCCGTTTGAGTTGGGCAGGGGCACGCGGCAGGGCTGCCCGTTATCGCCGCTTCTTTTTGCGCTTGCCTTGGAGCCCCTGGCGGAGTGGCTGCGGTGGGAACCTTCTATTCGTGGTCTCCGCTGGACCCCCGAGTATGAGGACCGCGTGTCTCTATATGCTGACGATATTCTCCTGTACCTGGCTTCCCCACGTAAATCACTGATAGTACTGGTTGATGTATTGCACTCATTTGGTCGTAACTCCGGCCTTGTCATCAACTGGGCTAAATCGTGCGTGTATGTTCTCTCTGGGGAGGCTCCTATCCTTCCGCGGGGCTGTCCTATCCAGATCGCCCCGCAGGGATTTAGGTACCTGGGTATCTTCATCACCCTAGACGCGGAGGCCCGGTATGATCGAAACCTGCTGCCCCCCCTCCAGCGCCTGAAGGAGGATGTCGCGCGTTGGCGGCGTTTGCCGCTCTCGCCGCTCGGCCGGGCGGCATTGTTTAAGATGATGTCGCTGCCGCGTTTCCTGTACGCTCTGCAGAATACAATGGACCTCGTCCCGGCGCGCTACTTCCGCGAGGTGGAGAGCTTGCAACGCCGCCTGTTCTGGGACGGGAGACCGCGTATCGCCCTGGCGAAGCGGACGCTCCCGTGGTATGACGGGGGGATTGCCCTCCCGGATATTAAACGGTATTATTGGGCCTCCCAGCTGGCTGCGATTAATCACGGCCTATACGGGCCCGCCCTAAACCCGGCCTTTGAAATGGATAAGATGCTACTGCCGGGTGGTGACTATAATCGAGCGCTCTACTCCAGCTCGCTCGACGCACGTCTTACGGGCCCCACGCGTGTCATGGTACGAGTGTGGCACGCGGCTAATGTAGCGATGGGGTGGAAGGATCGTTTGACCCGGGCGTCACCACTGTACGCATCTGAGCAGTTGGGCTCCCTGTGGACCTCGAAGGGCTTCGAGAAGTGGGACATGATAGGCATTAGCAGGGTGGGGGATCTCTGGACGAGGGGGGGATTCAAAACGTTCGGGATGCTGCAGACGGAATTCCAGTTGCAAGACAGGGAGTACTTTCGGTATATGCAGATCCGTCATGCACTATGCTCCGCCTTCCCGGACGTTGCCTCCATCCCGGAGTACTCCCCTCTGGAAGATAGAGTGCTGGATGGACATGTACCGGAAAGCACGATCTCGTTAATCTATAAAAAACTGATCAATGACCGCGTGGGATTGCTGCTTGATCTTCGCGAGGCTTGGGTTGCCGATGGATTGGAGCTGGACGACGAGGACTGGGTCTCTGCGGTGGCCTCCCCGAAAGAGGTGGCCATACCGGCCCGCCTTCGCTTCGTCCAGCTCAAGATACTCCATAGGGTCTACATAACGGGGCCAAGGCTATTGCGTATGGGCTATGCTGTGGACGGGTTGTGTAAGCGTGGGTGTGGTTCTTTGGGGACCTTTCTTCATATTTTGTGGGAATGCCCAGAGGTGGAGCGATTCTGGCGTGGTGTGCATGAGGTCCTGCGGGTGGTTACGCGTGTGCCGCTGCTGCCCGAAGCGGGGAGATGCCTGTTGAACGTGTGGGAACCAACCGACTATTCGGCGCCACAGACGTGGTGGGTGACTCTGGGATATATGGTGGCCAAGCGCGATATTGCTCAACTGTGGGGTTCCCAGAGGCCCCCGACTGTTTCGGCCTGGAAGGAAAATATGGACTGGTGCATGTTTCGGGAAAAGGTGGTGTATGTAGCGAGAGGTAAGCCTGGGACATGGGTGAAAGTGTGGGGCCCCTGGAACGCCTACCGTGGTGGAATCTGCGCCCCGCCGTTATTGCCCGATCCATCGCCTGCCCCGTCCCCTTAGCCGGTTTAGTTCTCCGGTACCGGGCACTGAGTCCACCCAGTCCCTATTCTGACCTTCTCCCCCCCCTTGATACTCCTATGGTTTGGTAGGGTCCCCCTTCTAGGGGAGCACATGCTGTTGTTTTCGATCGTGGGTTGCCTTGTGGTTGGATTTTGTTTGTTGTTATTTATGTTTAAAAGAAACCGTCATGTGGGGTCCGTATGGTGTGGCCATCAACGCGGCTAACTCCTGTATGTTTCCCTTTGCCGCTGCCTGCGTTCTACTGTGTGTATCTTATGCTCCTCTTGTCTGCTAGCGGCCGGCCTGAAGGTTGTAGGCCCATCTTTGTATATTCTTTGAACTTTGTAATAAACGGTTTAAAAAAAAAAAAAAAAAAAAAATTCAGTAGCTCGGAGTGTACATGAAATGATCCTCATCAGTTCAACCCGATAACCCAATGCATTTTGGGCCTGTTTTATGGCGAACACTTGCCCCATGACTCATCAACATAATTAACGTCTTCCCACTCAGGTGTTATAACTGAAGAACGAGGAGAGAACAGAGTACGCAAATCAGTTTGAGAGGCAACATGAAGGACATTTTGAAGGCACAGGGTCAAGACTGATTTGCATATGGCTGGGTTCAATCTGGAATGGCATGGTGAGCAAAAAACTATGGATTTAGGCCCAGATCTCTGTACTGGGGTGAATGTATGACATTGTTCTGCATTCTGTCCATCAACTGTTGTTTTTGCATTTGTCACCCCGAGTGGGACGGGTATGCTCAGACGTGAGTCCCGTGCTCTCCATGCAACTGGAATCAAGCTATCCTGGCACAAGAGGGGTGAAACCCCGAAACCGGTCCTAGTATGCTTGTTTCCAGTCCAGGGAGGACCGGGCTTGGCAGTTCGGGCTGGACTGTTCCCATGAGGCACAGGGTCAAGACTGATTTGCATATGGCTGGGTTCAATCTGGAATGGCATGGTGAGCAAAAAAACGATGGATTTAGGCCCAGATCTCTGTACTGGGGTGAATGTATGACATTGTTCTGCATTCTGTCCATCAACTGTTGTTTTTGCATTTGTCACCCTAAGTGGGACAGGTATGCTCAGATGTGAGCCCCGTGCTCTCCATGCCACTGGAATCAAGCTATCCTGGCTGAAGAGGGGTGAAACCCCGAAACCGGTCCTAGGATGCTTGTTTCTAGTCCAGGGAGGACCTGGCTTGGCAGTTCGGGCTGGACTGTTCCCATGAGGCACAGGGTCAAGACTGATTTGCATATGGCTGGGTTCAATCTGGAATGGCATGGTGAGCAAAAAAACGATGGATTTAGGCCCAGATCTCTGTACTGGGGTGAATGTATGACATTGTTCTGCATTCTATCCATCAACTGTTGTTTTTGCAGTTTGTCCACTTGGGCATTTATTGATAGCTTGGAGTGCATGGTCATAATGAGGTTTCTTACTTCCTTCAATATTTAAGACGGTGTTCCTAGATCATCAGGCCACATGGCGAGTGGGTCATAATGTTTCCAATCGCCACACATGAGTATTTCCATTTTGGAAGCACTTAATTTGAGATGGATCCACGTCATCCCCTTGATCCACAGCTCTGAAACATCTGAAAATTGGCCAGTTTACAATGTCTTTGCGCCATTGCAGTTGATTGAGTATTTGCGTGTCATCTGCATAGTTATAGCACGTGAGGTGAAATTGATTGATCAGTGCCGGTCTTGACTTCATGTAGATGTTGAAAAGAATGGGCAAGATAATAGAGCCTTGAGGGACCCCTGCTTTTGTAGTGTACGGTTTGGACGAGAAAGGTGAAGTATGGATGACAATAGTTCTGTTGCAAAGGTAGGACGCAATCCAGTCTAGAACTGTCCCCTCTATGCCGGCTTCATGGAGTCTTTGTATCAGAGTGTCATGGTCAACCGAGTCAAAGGCAGCCGAGAGGTCCAAGAGAATTAGCACAGCAACCCGGTTGCAGTCAACTGTGTTCTTCTGGTCATCCCAGATGGCAAGGAGGGCAGATTCTGTGCCTCTTCCTGGATGGAATCCTGTTTGGAAGTCTGAAAGTATGGCATTCTCTTCAATTAATTGTGACATCTGGGCGAAAGCAGCTCTTTCCATCAGTTTGCCCAGGAAAGGTCCATTTGAAATTGGCCTGTAGTTGTCAGGGCTCAGCTGGTCCAAGTTTGTTTTCTTCAGCTAAAGGCGTACGTATGACTTTTGAATTCCTCTGGAAATATTCCGGTACTTAAGGAGTTGTTGATGATTCTCCTTACTGGAGTGGCAGCAGAGGCTGTTAGAAGATATGTCAATACAGTATTCATCACTGTGCTCCTTTTATAAATTCATTATCAAATTAGGGGAAAATATCATCAAAAAATATGAAAACTGTGGGGAATGGTTGTGCTTGAGATCATGGCTGTAGTAGTCTCGCTCACGAGAGTAAGAATAATCCATTCCTACCTGTAAAATGCACAAACCCGATTGTGACAATAACCTAACATAGCTGTAATTAAATAGCTTACTTTCACTGTCAATCCATAATAATACAATCTGACAGTGATAGACCCCTTTCGGTGCACTTATTCAAAGATCTCAAAGTCCATGAATTAAACCCCCATCATACTTTGACATATATTGAATCCTCCAGGAGGAAATAATGAGGACAAAAAAGTCCCATTCACGTGTAGGTTCCACTTCAGTTGCTTTCTTTATTTTCAAATACCAAGCTCTTCATCACAAAAATCTTATAAGAGCATCTCAAAGATTAAATACAAATACTGTTCGTTTAATACAAATTCTATAATGCACCAGTCGGGTAGAGCTGCAGGAGGAATTAAGGTGCCGGGCTCTGTTCCTTACTTACCCTATGAACATTGTGACGAATATTTTGAAATGTAATCACTGCATAGTAGATTCTAATGTTCCAATTGAAAAACAATTGACAGAAAATAACAAACAGTGATAAATTGAGTGCAAAAGAACATTTAATACTGTACAATGTATAAAGCATCATCAATTCACAATAGGACCTATGACTGATCCTCGAAATGACATTAAAGGTACACCGACAATTCCTCATCCCAGTTCAAACCAAAAGGGGTGACAGTATTTACATCTATACTAAATTTTGATTCAAGTCTTCGCAATGCTAAAGGTCTGTCACCTCCTCTGATATGCCTAGGTACATGTTCTTTTTTAAAGTACCTCAAACTAGTCCAGCCACTGTCATGGTGATCCCTAAAGTATTTAGCAGTGCTATACTTCGAATCTTGGTAATGTATGGCCCTGGTGTATTCTAGGATTCTCTTTCTTACTGCTAAGATGGTACTGCCAATGTAGCATTTCATACATGGGCAAATAATACCGTAAACCGTGTATTGAATATTACATGTAATATATTTCTTGATAGGGTATTTGCATCCAGTGTTCTGATCTGAAAATTCAACCCTCTCTGCACTGCGTTTGCATGCTCTATAGTGTCCACATGGAGAGAATCCCGGTCTGGGTGACATCCAATTGTGGGTTGTATCCAATTCTTGGTTGTGATGATTTGTAAATCGCTATGCGCTAGTTTGTCCTTCAGAGATGGACATTCTCAAAGAGTTAGGGGGTTTAGATCCCATCACATCCTGTAATGTGTTATCTGCTCTTAGAATTTCCAAGTGGTTCGAAAGGATCCTAACTATTTCAAGGAATTGTGTATTGTAGGTGATAATAAACCATAATTGGATGGGTGGCTCTGATTTATTAGACTTCCTATCACCAAATAGGATGTTATGTGTTTTTAGGTTCATCTTATTCACAGCTTTACTTTGAGGCTTCCTGAAATATCCCCTTTTTCTGAACCCTATAATTATTTCTCTTTGTGTGTTAAGACTTCATAACTTAGTTACAAAGGTATCCAGGCCAAGTGGTGCATTAACAATTAAATTTGTCTCGTGTGTCTGTTCTGTTTCTTAATACTTTTATCTAATCGATGTGCACATAGTGTTAGCAAATTATGAAGCATCAAGTTCTATTGATGCCAATATCTGTGGTTGATTTCGTTTTCTTTTTCCTAGGCATGGTCAGGAGCAGTCTCTACCACACAGCTGTAGCCACAATGAGGGTACACAGACTTTTGCTCTGCCCTGACTGAAGAAAAGAGGGTATTTTAATGCTACGTATTTTGGTTTATTGTGCACCTCACTTGTTTGATGATTTTGATCCTGAAGAAGCGCCACCGACCTTTTTGGCGATTTAGGTGCAAAACATGTTGACCTGACCTATGACCTTTGACACCGAGGCATAGTGTGCCTCTGGGGCGATGCTTTTACTGCAAAGGGTAAAATGTTTACAACTACGCTGCAGATTTACCCTTGATTATTATTTTTCTATATCACTTTGCACGCACCTCTCTTACCCTCAGTAGACCCTCCCTTCACACACCCTCATGCACCATCCGGCAGTCCTAAAAAGATCTCCGACAAAGTGACCCTTCGGGGGACCCGTAGGGAATTGCAGCGCCGGCCCTACGAGGATTAGGAGCATGGACACAGGACCTTTATTAGCTCCTAGGTCCCCCCCTCTCTTCTTTGATATCGACACTGCCAAGACACAGCCTAGCTGGACTGTTTTCATTATTTTGCAACTGTTCCACCCATATGCTAGGCCACCAATACCTAAACCAACACATTTACTGGTTGTTTACCGCTGCCTATATATCATAAAAGCCACCCTACCACACCCCTGCACTGTTAGGCACACTCAGGGGGCAGCACGTCACGACAATGGCAGAACAAACTGCCTGGCACACGGTGGGACTGCATATTATGGGAGACCTTTACAGGGATAGGGAGCTCCTCACATACGAGTCCTGGATGGCAGATGAGGGCTTGCGCCCTGGGCCTTTCTTCTTCACAACTCTCTCATAGAGGCACTGGGATGCAAATGGGTAGATATGACTTATGAACCCCCAACCCATCTCACCTTGCAGTACCTTCACCCGGTACATTGACTAGCCGATTCCTTGGGCACACATACCGCAATGTCGCTCACACCTCTCCGTAACCACTGGGGGACTGACCTGGCCTTCCCTTCATGGATTTGGGATTGTCCACTCTCCTCTAAAGCCCCATCCACATTCCTCGCAATGGCCGGCTCCATCTCATTCAAGTATATATTGTACACAGGGCTTACCTTACACCTGCCAAAATAAATCGAACAGATATATGTTGTCCCCGGTGCCATGTAGTAGATGCAGATCTCCTGAATAATCTCTGGACTTGCCCCACTTGCACCAATTCTGGTAGGAGAGCCACATTGCTTGTCTCACTATTTTAGCACACCACTGTTAGCCACATGGGAGGCGTGCCTCCTAGGTCTCTATCGCAGGGAAAATAAATATAGCGCCATGTCCCGCTTTACTGACCTGAGTCTTTTACCAGCCAGGAGACTTATCACCCACCCCTCAAAGCCTGGATGCGATTGCTCACTGCCTGTGCACAGGCGGAGAGCATTGCCCTACACAGAGAGGATAATCTGGGATTCCGCAAATACCCCATAGCCACTAGATGGGACACCATAATGGCTGACTTGCATGCTGGCACACAAGATGCCTCCACCTCATTGACCACTTCACCAAGGGGTGGTGGGGGGTTGCTCCCTAAGATGGAGACCCTCACTTCCATACACTAGACTACCATGCTTCCACTTCCAGGAACAAGTGTTAGTAATCATTATTGCATCTGATTACAGTTATCTCCTCGATTGCCTACATTGTGATTGACTGCATTGAGGTATGTTTTATTGTGGCCTGACTGTTCATCATTAGAATAATTGTCAGCATTATCGTTACTGCTGGAAAAGTACTGTTTATTTCTGCCATTGTGATTTGACACTCCATGAGACCAGTACCCGTATACGGTTCTCTAGATACACTTTAGTACTATTCCTGATAGCTGGATGTATCTACCTACTCTCTAGCAACACATAACTGTATTACATATCCTGGAATAAACATAGCAACATGTACACCATAAATGTCCCTTTGCTATGTTGACATTCAAACTCGTGGTTGCTTGTATAATCGGACTGTATCAAGTAACACAATAAAGAGATTTAAAGAAAGAAAAAAGGTATCCAGGTCCAATTTGTGTACTTTTTACCCTAACATCTTGGTGATTCTGATTGAACCTAGGATTTGTGGATTCCCCTGGAAGCAACCGAAAAATAAAAAATAAATGTTTTAAAAACAATTGAAAAAAGTGCTGTGCAAGAAAGTGTCTTTTTCTAAAACAGAAGTTGTGTTTGGCTGTGTTGGCTTTATTGGATAGGGAGAGGATGAGTTGGGTGTCGTCTGAGTATGAAACAATGTTGAATCTGTAGGTTATGACGATGGGGGCGAGAGGAGCCATGTAGACATTGAAGAGCGTTAGGCTGATGGAGGACACCTGGGGGACTCCGCAGGTGGTTGGTGTTGGGTCCGAGAGGAAAGGGGGGAGTCTGACTCGCTGCGTTCTGCCGGAGAGGAAAGAATAGATCCAGTCGAGGTCCTTGTCCCGGATACCTGCGTCGTGGAGTCTGCTTATTAGGGTGCGGTGGGATACCGTGTCGAAGGCTGCTGAGAGGTCGAGGAGGATGAGGGCTACTGTTTCTCCTTTGTCCAGTAGGGAGCGGATGTCGTCTGTTGCAGCGAGGTGGGTGGTTTCTGTGCTGTAGTTTCTTCTGAAGCCGGATTGTGACGGGTTTAGGATGTTGTGCTCTTCGATGAAGGTGGCGAGTGGGCTGTTGATTGCTTTCTCGCTGACCCTGCTGGGAACGGGAGCAGGGAGATGGGTCTGTAGTTTTTGAGGTCGGTGGGGTCCGCCGAGGGCTTCTTCAGGAGAGGGTTGATCTCGGTGTGTTTCCAGTCGTTGGGGAAGGAGGCGTTCGCCACACCATCAACCGCTCCTCGGTGAAGCATGGGTGCAATGGTGTCGGCTGCTTTGTTGAAGATGTGGGAGGGGCAGGGGTCCGTGGGGGCCCCGCAGTGGATTGACTTCATAGTCTTCAGTGTGTCTTCGGTGGTGAGCGCTGCTCAGCTGTCAATTGTTGGCTTCAGGGTGTCGGGGGTGGCTGGTGGGCGTTCCGTGTGTTGGTTGTCTTCGTCAAAGTTGTTGTAGATGTTCTTGATTTTGCGGTGGAAGAAGGTGCTGAGTTTGTTGCAGAGGTCTTGTGAGGGGGGAATGTCAGTCGACTCACTGGTGGGTTTGGCGAACTCCTTGATGATGTTGAAGAGTTCTTTGCTGTTGTGTACGTGTGTGGAGATTCTGATTTCAATCACAGTTTTCCTCGTATTTCTGATGAGCTGGTGGTGGTGGCTTTGAAGTTGTTGTGGGCTTCTGTGGATTTGGAGTTCCTCCAGGTCTTCAAGGCAGCGGCAGGTGTGCCTGGACTCTCGGAGTTTGGGGGTAAACCATCTGGCCTTCTTGGTGTGTGCGTTGTTTTTCTTCTTGAGGGGGCTATGGTGTGAACGCTGTTGGTGACCCATCTGTGTAGCGTTTAGACAGCGGTGTTGGGAGCGTCGTCATCGTGGGGGTCAGGGTGGAGTTGCTGAGTGAGGAGGTGAGCTGGTCGTCAGTGATTTTGGTCCAGTTTCTTTGTGGGAGCAGGTGCTGTGTCTGTGGATGGTGGGTGTTCTGAAGGTGAAGTGGATGCATTGATGGTCTGTCCACGGGAGTTCGGTGATGTGGCTGAAAGTGATGGAGTTTCCTGTTGTGAAGAGGGGGTCGAGGGTGTGTCCCGCTGAGTGAGTGGGTTCGGTCATGATCTGGCAAAGTCCAATGTTGTGGAGGTTGTCCAGGAGGGATGTGGTGTTGGGGTTTAGTTGGTTGTCGAGGTGGAAGTTGAGGTCTCCCAGAAGGGTGTAGTTGGTGGATGCGATGGCATGTGGGGAGATGATGTCTGTGATGGAGTTGACGAATGGTCTGCGAGGTCCAGGGGGTCGGTAGATAAGGGTTCCCCAGAGGGTGGTGGTAGGGCAGGCCAGTATCTTAAAGTGTAGGTGTTGCATCAGGTCTGTGGGCTCGTCGGGGAGTGTGTTCAGGTGGAGGGTGGATTTGTGGACGATGGCGATTCCTCCTCCCGGGCAGGTGGGGCAGTCCTTCCTAGAGATCTTGAATCCTTGGGGAATGGTGATGGCAATGGCGATGTCCGGTCCCGAGGTGGTATTGGTGCAGGTTTCAGTGAAGAATACTACATTTGGGGTGGTGCTGTTAAGGAGGTTCCAGATTTTGGTGGCGTGTTTGTGGAGTGATCTGATGTTGAGGAGGATGCATTGTAGGGTCTTCGGTTTGGGTATTTTCTTGCGGGCGGGTTGTGCTGGGTCCATGTTCCTGGCGCTGCTGTAGGTGTGCCGGCATCGGTGACAGCTGAAGGGTCCGTGGGTGTCGGCTGGTGATGCTAGTTTGCAGTTGTTGTTGCGGCCTGGGTTGAGTGCGTGGAGTTTCGCTGGGTCGTAGCATTGGTGGTGCGGAGGTCCATGGTTCCTGGTGCTTGTCGCGGTCGGGTCGCGGACGGGCGCAGACAGGATTGCCTTTGGTACGCCTTTGGCGCGCCTGCTGCACTTAGCCGCGATTAAGTTGGGGTTGGGGAGGGCTGGACAGCTGGGAGGGGAGCTGGATTGGGCCGGTTACGCTGGTCGTGCTGGGGGGAGGGGCTGCGTGAGCAGCACCGGCGGAGAAACGGGTGGAAAAAGGAAAAGAGGAATAAAAGTGGAATAAAGCAGAAAAGTGCAAGAAAGGTGGGAGAAAGAGATAGGAGAGTGAGAGGGAGAGATTGAAATGAGGGTAAAAACAAGTTAACAGAGAGGGAAAGCGGAGCGATAGAAAGGAGACAGAGGTCCACTGGACCACCAGGGATGAGGCGCAGGTATAACCTGCGGGTGGAGGAAGGCCTCGAACACAAACACTCGAGAGTGCAGGGGCTTGGGGAATGCCTCACTTAATGGTGGAGCTGCGAGGGTGGGAGAGCAATTTCACTGACAAAGAGTCAGTGGTCTTGCTCAGAAATCAGAAACAAGTAATTTATGTAGATTGCTCATGAGTTTCCAAAGAGTTTGAAATCAAGTAAGTAGGAAAAAATAAAAATTGGTGACAACATATGCATCTGTAATTGTTTGCACAGATGACAGATTTACAAAAGTAATATGCTGTTTTGTCGGTCAGACCTTTCTGCTCGCAGGTATACATAGTGTTTGTTGCTTGGCCAAAAACGTACCCAATACCAGAGGTGCAGCTTATGATTTTTTTCTTGTGTTCCAACCATGCAGCAATACACGTAGTAAAATCTAATGAATGAAAAATGAGCATGAAGGAAACCTATGTATTTCTGATATGCGCACAAGCAATTGAGTCGAGTAATAATGGTTATTTGTACTAATCAGAATTTGGGTTACCTCATACGGTCATGTGATTCAGGGGGCATTTTGCCAAACGCATTCTTTCTTGCACACTGGCTTACATTTGGGAGCCAAAAATGGAGAGAAATCCACTTGATATTAACAAATGTTCTGTTTTTCTTTTTGTTACAATACTTCGCCTGATAAAAACAGTACCTCACTTGTGTGGTTGGGCCTGGCGCCCGCGACACCGATACCCCCAAAACATGATGTGGTGACATGACCAAACCTTTTGTCATGAAAAGTGTCATGAAAAATTACAATGGAATGTGTGTAAGCACGGAATTATACAAGAGTTTGACTATCAATGAGGATACTAAAATACAGAAATGGGATTTATCCCCACTCTTCCAGCCCATATATATCTTAACAATGCCAAAAATAACCCAAATTCCCTTGTGTTTGCCACAAGGATGCATTATGACCCAGGGAGGCAGAAAAGATGTTGGGTTTTAGGGTTGAAGTATAGACCTAATGTCCTAAGAGGCTGCTCCCCACACCCAATGCATTTTATTTGTCCCTTGTAAGCTGTTTTTATTAGAATTTTAAACTTTGATAGGTACAGTATTACTTCATTTGCAGGCTCTTCGAGAACACTGACATGCAGCACACCATACAGCTATAGACACACCTATATGGGGCCTTGGGGTGGGGCGTCATTTTCACAAGTAATATTATAATTTTAAAAGCACCCACCTGCTGGCGCGAACCTGATCTCCAGCAATTTTTGTAGGCATCAATTAAAACGTCAGATTAATTCTGGTGTTTAATCGTGTTCCTGGAAAGAGACCAGAGGTTTGTCTAGTGGAAGTTTTGACTCATCCAAAGGTAGCGCAGAGGGTTAAAATGCCTGCTGCTCAGAACGTGTACCATGCAGATAACAAAGTGCATGTAATGTAAATAGGTCAGTGGGTTACTGCTTCTGTAAGAGAGCTTCTTTTGTTACCTGTCGTTTTTAAATCAAAATCGTAATATAGAACATTGAGCTATTAACTGTCATCACAGAGCGGTGTGTAAACTGCAAGGTATATGTTACAGCTATATGTTTTTTTACCCAGTCTTTCATTATCCTAATCTTGCCAAAAGGGTTCATTTTAGTGGAAAACAATTCTTGTTATTAAAGACAACCCCTAACAATCTTGTTACATTTTAAAATCTGAATTTGTGCTTTTCCAGAATAAGGGCTCAAACTATATTGCCTACCAGTATCGATGACATGTTACTCCTACGCTACACGTTGTAGACCTGCCTGATGTAACATTTCCTATACACTGATTTACATACCTATGATTGTCTCTGTGCACTGTGTGTGTGATGTAAAGTGTTGTGACACCTTACACTGGTATGAGTGGTTTTATAAAAACGAAATGAATCCGAGAGACAGTGGTTCTGGAGACTTGAGGGGGCACCGTTAAAGGATGGTGGTATGGGAATCGGTGGCAGAGGTGGTCATTGGGGTGGCGCCAAAAGACATTGTCGCACAGGGCGCCAACAGCGCTAAAGCCGGCCCTGTCTCCACAGATCTGCCACCTCAGCAGGTCATCTATACATCCAAGTCTTCTCAAGTCAGCTCCCCGGGAAAAGGGTAAAAAAAAAAAAAGTCCATCTTAAGAATTCCTGCCCAGGTCGTCAGCTCTTCCCTCACCTTGTCACCTCTTCGGGTGAGTTTAATATGCTCCTCCTCAGCCAGCACCCATTCCAGCAAGTCCACCCGCCAAGCTGTCTCTGCACAGGCCCTTACTGCCTTCCAATGTATTGCTATTCGCCATCTAGACAGCACAACCCCAGGTGCCAACATTTGCATTTTCAGGTGGCTCCTGCAAGGCAACACTCCCATGAAACACAGCTTTATAGATCTTCCACTTTCATTCACACTATATGTGACAGTGCAGCGAGCACAGCCCACCAATACTCCTCCAGTGGAAGGCAGGTCCATGTCATGTGTAAGAAGCCAGCCGAGGGAAGCCACTGGGCTCGCTGGATATATCTGCATCAGCTTAGCCGGCATCAATTAGATCCTGTGCAAGTAGTGAAACTCTACTAATTTTAATCTGGTGTTGGGGGAGACCTGTCAACTATTCCCAAGCCCTCCCCCACTCAGGGGGAAATTTACTAATGTTTTACGCTGTGTTTTCTTCACAAAAAATGATGAGAATTGGCACAAAATCTTTTTTTTACGATTTACTTTCCATCCCTAAACATGATTAGCGCTGGAAATAACGTGAAAGTAACACAACATTACTTAGCGCGAAGGGGTGTACCATGGGTGGAGCATGGGCATTCCCGTGCAACCACCCAAGGTTTCCAACGCTAACCCCCATTTAATAAATACAGTAGACTTAGCATCATAAAACTGCACTCTTTTGAAGTAGGCGCAACAAAGGATAAATGCTTTCATTTCTCCTTCCTTTTCCGACTTTGTATGTATGCTGTAAAGTGCAGCACACGTACAAAGAGGGAAAAGGGTTAAAGTCTATATTCACGGAGACACCTTTGCACAAGGTGTTTTTGTGGCGCACGGCAGCTGATTTCAGCACCGGCATTAGGGAAAGGGGAGGAGAGTGCAATATTTCAACAAATATGGCACACCCCCCCCCCTCTCCTTTTCTCGCAGCGCAGCATTTGCAGCTGCTGCATTGCGCTGCACTATTATGTGGTAACTTTGGCCCTCAGTCACCGAGATCCCATCAGGACAATTGGTGCTCCTTCTTCCCTTAGCACAGACTGTGGAACCACACCTGCCCTGCACTAGTGCTGGTTACAAAATTGTGATCAGTCGCCTACATCCAGCCAACCCAAGCAATTGTCTCACCATAGCATCCTCCAGTTTGGTGAGCCTGCCTCCCCATGCTGTATGTGCTGACCTAGCATAGTGCAATAACCGGTCCAAGTCCAACTGAAACAATTCTGGTTCCTGTGCAAAGGAGAGGAATCTATTATTATTTATTTTTTCCCGGAGCTTTACATAGCGCGAACTTGACCTAAAGGTATAGGGTACAAGATCGCTTTACATGAGCACCAGTTGCTTACAGAAGGACACATTCATTTTTGTTAGGCACAGGGAGATTAAGTGATTGGTAGAGACCTCCTACATGCTCACAGCCACCCTCTCTCCACTTTGCATTGGCCTTCGCTGTTCACAGGGCAGAGGAAGGTTTCTGTGCCCAAAGGGGCAGGCAGCCCTAAGTAATTTGCAAAACACTCTATGCCACACTCTGCCGTTAAACCGATGAGATAGGGAAAGTCTCTCTGCACCCCCTTCCCCATCATGAATAGTTCCAAGAGGGTGTACGGATCATATGCACCCGTCAAAGCACTCTCCCATTTGGGGTCGGTATCAAACTGACTCATAGCATGCTGGTGCTGGGTAGCCAAAATGATTGTCGCAGCGGGCGCCACCAGTGCTAAAGCTGGCCATGGTACCGAACCCCCGGGTCTCGTAAGAGTATTAGGGTATCGTCTGCACACATTGACATCATGTGGCAAGTGCCCCCCAGGCAGACTCTCCAGGGCTCCAGTCTCGACCTTAAGCTACACACCAGTTGCTCCATCGCCAGTGCAAATACACCCGGGACAGGGGACATCTTTGTCCGGTGCTTCTGCTCAATCTCCATAAGTTTGAGAAAATGCCTCCTGTGCGCACCCAAAAGAGATAAAGGCAGGACTGAAGTCCATTGCACACAGGACCGCCCACGTACGTGTACTGCCAGCTAATGGTATCAAAGGCATGTTTCTAATCAAGCACCTCCAACGTATATTCACCCTCGGAGGCTTCAAGCACATGCAACACGTGATTAAAGCGTCCAATGTTATATCTAGTACTACACCCAGGGATAACGCCCCTTTGTTCTGGGTGCACAAGCCACCCTCATCCTGTCTCTCTCTCTTTGACCACCTCTTCCACTCCCTTCGTCCCACCCCTGCGACTATGATCTCTCTCGATTCTTCTTCTTCTTCTAGCTCGTCTACTTTCTCCCTTTCTCCCCCCCATGAGCCCCCTATATCCCTTCAGACCGCTCTCCCGGGAGTCACAGGTCTACCCTTTATCCCCCCCTTCTCTTGCTCCCTCCCCTCCCATTCTTCCCCCCTCCCAATTTGATCTACCCCTTACCTCCTCTGCTTTACCTCCAGCTTCCTCTCCCCAATATTCCAATGCCATCTCCCGCCCCCTAACCCCCCTATTCCTACCCATCTCCCCTCCTACTTAACCCACCTTTCTTACAATCTGATCTACCGATCAACTCGCCTTACCCTCCCCCTTCTCCTCATCCCTTTCCGCTCTTACCCTTCCCTCGTACCTTCAATTCTGTTCTTACACCTCCCATCTCTTTACAACCTCCCCTCCACCCTCCTATGCCTCACATCCCGGTCTCCCATCTTGGTAATTCCATCCTCTTCCATCCCTCTGACCTCACAGTCCTTCCTCCTCCTATGCTTCACAACCCTGTCTCCCCTCTAGGTAATTCCGTCCTCTTCCCTCCCTTTGACCTTACAGTCCCTCACTCCTCCCACTACTACCATTTAGCCCAATACCCCCCAACTCTGCCTGGCGCCTGTCCCCCTACATTCACCTTTCATAGCCTACGGTACCTGGCCTGCACCTTCTCTCTTCTCCCCATTCCTCTGGACTTCCATTGACCCCCTCCCTCCCTTCCTCCCCTCCCTGTACAGCCCTTTCTCCTCTAATCTCCCCATACCTCTGGCCATCCATCGACCCTCCTCTTTCCCCTCCCTGTACAGTCCCTTCTCCTCTCATCTTACCGTATCCCTGGCCTCCACTTGACCCCCTCCTCCCCCCTTCACCTCTCGCCCTCCCTCCCTACTTCTTAGTTTTCTCCTCCTGCTTATGATCTCTATTCTCCACCTCTGCTCAACACCAGTAAAAATATCACTGTAACTCCATCCTCTCCTTTCTACCACCATCTTTCCCCACCTTCGACCCTTGCACCTCAACACTCTCCCCAGTCCCCCTCCTCCCCCTGTCCTCCTTCGCCTACTTCACCCTCTCCCTTAACCATCGAGCCACCCAACACTCGGTGCTCAGCCCACCTCTCCATGGAAAATAAACTTGATTCTCTCATCTCTTCCATCTTCCAGCTTGAAGCATCCATTTCACTTTTAAGTGCTAAGATATCCCCCCTTCCCTAATAACCTCCCGAGGAGTTCCTTGCTCCCGCGCCCCAATAAAGCCAACCACAGTCTGTCCTCCACAGACATCGCCAACTTACTGGCTAGCTACAAGACTACCAACGTCAATCCCCCTCTACTCAATTCACCATTCAGACCATCACCTCCGTCAGAACTTACCAGCCTCCCCCTCAAGGGGCACCCTCATTCAAGAATCTAATCCCTATCTCCCTTAACAGCCCGAACACTCCCATCACCAAAACAGTTGTGTCAGTCTATGCTCCACAACTGCAGACCTGCAAACACAAACTGGAAATCTCGGACACGATCACCCATCACAATCTTGACATGCTCTTCCTCACTGAGACCTGGTTTAATGACTCCTCCCACACTTTGTTTGATCTTCTGATACTACCGACTACTGTATCCTCAGAAACGACAGAATCGGGGGAGGTGTTGCTATTATCTTCAGAAACTCCCTTCAAATTAAAGCCTTTCCTACCATCTTCTTCCGCACATTTGAATGCCTATCCCTAGAACTTCAAGTTCATCACGGCTCACCCTTCAGGTTCAATGCCATCCATCACCCGCCCGGTAACTGCTCTTCCTTCACGGAGGAACTCACCGACTTCATTAGTGACCAATTTTCTCAAAGCGACAGGCAGATCTTCCTAGGTGACTTCAATCTCCACTGGGGCTCCGTGGAACACTCGGTTGCCAACAAGCTTGCCACCTTTCTCTCAGCTAACGATCTTGTTCAACACTGCTCGGAAACTACACACGCCTAGGGCTCAATTCTGGACCTTGTTATTTCTAAATCAGACCTGCTTACCATTGCTCCCCCTATCTGTGTAGACTGGTCAGACCATTTCCTCATACCTTTCCGTTTTCATCTTTCGCACGTTTTAACTCTTGTCCAACCTAAAAGAGCTTCTACCTGGTTCCGCAACACTAAAAACATTGAGACTCTGTGATTCTGCTTTGCGTTCACTTCCTAGTCCAGACTCTAGCGCGGATGTCAACGATCTCACCCCCCATTGCCTCTCAATCCTAGCAGTCGAAATTGACATTGTCGCTCCTCTCCAAAGCAAAAGGAAAAGACCCACCCCTCAGCACCTTGGTTCAATAAAGCGCTCTATGACGAAAGGAAAAACCTTAGAATCTTGGAGAAACAGTGGAGACAATCTCCATCCACCTCCAATCTCTCCCTTATGTTCGGCAAGATCCAAATACCACAAGCACATCATCCATGATAAAGCATCACATTTCAGATCCCTCCTCGACCCAAAAATCTTTTTGACCTCATCAAAAACCGAAACTGCTCTCCCCAAACCATCAATCCTGAGGATGCTTCAAGGAAAGCAACTGAATTTGCTATATTCTTTGATGAAAAGGTCAAATCACTGGTGGATCAGGTCACCCACCCCACCCCCATTAAGAAGCGATAAGCCTTAGTCACTTGGCAGAACTTTGCCGCCATCTCAGAAGATGACCTCCACAAATGCATCCTCGAAACCAAACCCTCCAACCATTCTTCTGATCCCATACCTAGTGTCATCACCATCGATTTCTATACCAATACTCTCTCTTATTGGACCAGGCTAGTTAATTTCTTCTCTCACAATGCGGTATCTGTTCCTTAAAGATAAGAAGAATCAGAGATCAGACTTGATCACTGAAAAGGTGAAAGGAGGAGGGGGAATAATGAAAAGGAGTCTCTGTGCGTGAGATGGTTCTACCCTAAGGGATCTCTCCTATTGGATAGTGGTGCCCTCACACACCCTTGCGGTTGGCATGGACTCAGAAAAAAGGGGAAGTGATGGTGGTGTAAGTGATTGTGTCTTAAAATACCCTTCGGAACCGTGGGTTCAATTTTATTCGTCAGTCCGAGGGTAGAATTAAAAGTAGCAAGACAGGGCCGTGTGTGACAAAGGTGTGCACTGGACCAGTGCACACCTTTGTCACACACGGCCCTAGGAACAACGGAGTAATATCCCGTCCTCTATGCCATCTATTAATAGAGGTTCTTCTAAGGCCCTGTCTTGCTACTTTTAATTCTACCCTCGGACTGACGAATAAAATTGAACCCATGGTTCCGAAGGGTATTTTAAGACACAATCACTTACACCACCATCACTTCCCCTTTTTTCTGAGTCCCTCAAACCCACATGCACAACTGCGGCGTTTTTTACAAAAAGATCTCCGACAAAGAGCCCTCCTGCGGGGCCCGTGGGGGACTGCAGCGCCAACCCCACGAGGAGCAACGCCCTATGATGAAGCATGACACCCGCAAGGGTGTGTGAGGGCACCACTACCCAATAGGAGAGATCCCTTAGGGTAGAACCATCTCACGCACAGAGACTCCTTTTCATTATTCCCCCTCCTCCTTTCACCTTTTCAGTGATCGAGTCTGATCTCTGATTCTTCTTATCTTTAAGGAACAGATACCGCATTGTGAGAAAACGTCTATTTTTGGGAGTATTGGGTTCTGGACCTAATCCTTTTTTCCTAACCCATTCAGTCCCTCCCTCTCCAATTGTTGTTTGATTAGTTAATTTCTTCCTCAGTCAAGGATCCCTCCAGCGGTCCTCAAAACAGGACAGGTTATCCCTCTTCTAAAAAACAAAAACCTCCGTAGATGCGAAAGACCTCAACAACTTCCGCCCCATCACCATTCTCTCTTTTCTTTCAAAAATCACAGAAAAATGTGTTGCAAAACAACTTTCCCAACACATTATGGACAATAATCTCCTTGACGTGTTCCAGTCTGGCTTTATTCAAAATTGCAGCACTGAAACAGCCCTACTGCAAGTGATCGATGATGCACTGCATATACTCGATTCGGGGGAATCGTGCCTTCTGATTCTTCTTGACCTCTCTGCAGCCTTTGACACTGTTATTCACAACATCCTCCTTAACACTCTTCAACAGAGAATGGGCGTGGAAGGCACAGTGCTTAAATGGTTTGCCTCATTCCTCTCGGACAGATCCCAAATGATCAAGATTGCGAACAGTCTCTCGTCTCCACTGGTGGTTAGTCAAGGTGTCCCTCAAGGTTCTATCCTTGCACCCACTCTGTTCAATCTCTAACTGAAACCATTAGGGAACCTCCTAAGCAAATCTGGAATACTTTACCATCTCTATGCGGATGACACCCAAATCTACCTCAAGGGGTCTTCCTCACAAGATCTCTCACGACTCAACTCTACTCTCGACTCTATTCACAACTGGATGTTAGTTCATCAACTCATTGTCAATCCCTCCATAAGTGAATTCCTCCTCCGATTATCTACCTCTCTCTCCCCGCCTCCTGTTCAATCCAGGATGGACCAGCTAAATTTACTCAACAGTAAACCCCATATTGTCGACTGCGCTAAATCCCTAGGTGTCATTCTTGACAAAAGACTCAACCTAATCTCACACATCAACTCCATTGCCAAGAACGCACGTTATCAGCTGCGCCTTATGTGGGGGATTCGTTGGTTCTTCCCGGAGAAAGACCTAAAAACCTTGGTCCAATCACTAGTTCTCTCTAGACTGGATTATTGCAACTCTCTTATGACTGGTCTACCCAAATCTCACCTCTCCCCCCTCAAATCTGTCCTTCATTCAGCAGCTCGCTTCATTTCAGGGTCCAAACGAAGTGACCACATCACTCCTATCCTGTCTTCTCTCCAATGGCTTCCCATCGAGGCAAGAGCTCTTTACAAAACGGCCTGCATCACCCACAAAGCCTTGCACACTTCCTCACCATCTGGCGAATAAACTGAAATTTTCTGGAGGCTTGAGACCTTCTCAGAATGCGGAAAAGCTTCTGCTTGAACCCCCCTCCTTCAAAAGGGAAAAAAAGATGGCTCAATCGTTCTCAGGTAATGTGGTGAGAATCTGGAACTCGCTTCCTCCATTGCTCCGTGCCACCACCTCCATCCGGATCTTCAAAGCTGACCTCAAATCTCTTCTATTCCAAAGACACTTTCAGAACTAATTCCTTCATTCTCAGACCCCGCCAGGAAGTTCGTTAGTTATTGTAAATTGCTGTGTTTGATATTATGTTCTTGCCTTCTATGTTTTTCCCTACCTCCTCTTGCCTGCTGTGTTTGATACTGTGTCCTGCTATTTTTGTAACGTTCTATTTTGTAACATTTCTCTCATGTAACATAACTGGTTCTATTGTACAGCGCTCTGACACCTTCGGGTAAAGTCCGCGCTTTATAAAAATGCATTAAATAAAAAAAAAAATGTTTAAACTATCTGGAGGCTAGGGTCTTACACAGCAGCTTTGACTCAGAGTTTAGCATTGAAAGAGGTCTATATGAGGACAAAGCTTCTGGGTCCTTGTTCTTCATATCAGAACCATTGGTACCTCCCCCATAGAGGGTAGGAGATCCTCCCACCTGGCTCTTGGCTTCCTCAAAAATGCCAAGCAACCTCTCCACGGTCGTTGAGGGCACTGCCTGATATATTTCAGCTGGGATCCCATAGGTGAACGGCGTCTTATCCCATGGCGCCTCAGCGAGGGCCTATTCCAGCTCAAGTGGTTTGTCCAAGGGCCGCCACTGTTTCTCCGAGAAATTTGCCAAGTTGGACTCCGCTACATAGCGGTCCAGACTGCCCTGCAGGATAGGGATCTGAGCAAACCTCAGCGGCATATACGCCAAGCAGGTGACATTAATTTGATCTCTTGCCACAAAGTCAGGACCTGCGCTATGGCGCAGTGATAAAATACAGGAATTTGGCTTCCCACTCTCTAGTTGCCTTTCAAGAATTTTGTCTGATTTGTCCCCGTCTCGGGACAGGCACTGCATGCATTGTGTATGCAGATATTTCTCGAGTCTGGCTCGTGTCCCTCCACCTGCCTCTTTATTTCTATCAGTGGCTGAGTATCGCCCGGGTGTGCACTTATCTGATCTTAGAGGCGAGCATGCTTGCGTTCCAGTTGTGTGAGGGTGCGTTCCAGCTCTGTGAGGGTGCGTCTCATCTGTGGTCGTACCTAATGTGCCTGTGCTTTTGACGCCCCCTCAACTTAGTGCCACTTTGTGGGCCTCCCGTTCCATTCCTTTATTGTCCATCGTGCCAGTGTTGCACTTGAAGGAGGCTGCCTTATTTATTACTAGATATGGCCCCAAAAGGCCTCATCAGCCATCAAATCAACAAGTAGTCGCCATAAGAGAATTTTGGGCATCAGCCATCTAGGCACCAATGTTACCAACAGTGGGGAGCGATCCAAGATTCAAGTGAGCTGTTTTGTTTATATCTACGTGTTAAACAATGATGGACGAACCCAATATATGTGTGGCACAATCACTAGTAGGCAGTGTTCGGAACCCACTGGGTTTGTTAAAAGACCCCTCACACACCAACCTAGTTGGTTTCATGCTTCATCATTGGGGTCCCAACCGGGTGGCCGAATGCCCCCCGGTTGTGCTACGACGCCTGAATACAGCGGAGCTGGTGTGGTGCAGATATGTGATGTGAATTAAAAATACCTCTGAGAATCCTTGCCTCTGTATTTTTATTAGTGGCGGCTCAGGATATAATTAAAAATAATGTGTGATGCAACTAAAAAAGAATTATCTTGTAGTTGTCTATGTAATGGGTCTACATGTTTCAGCCTGCAGGGGAATGTAGGAGGGGCTTTCTTCAGGACCGTGAAAAGTGGTTAGTGGCAAAGTGTGTAGTGCCACGTGGAAAGTGAAAAAAGTGGAAAACTAGTACCTACACACGCGCTAAGGTGTGTGGACTGTGTGTCTACGTATAATAACGGACACTTTTGAAAAAGGACAATATGGTCGAGTTTTTAAGGCTGATCGGGGCTTGTGATGAGTTCGCTCCTCTGTCAGACTTTGGTATCAGAGCGTAACCTGCCAAAAACCTGTTGTGGTCTCCCGTCGTTTCGGTTGGTTCCAAACACTGCCTACTAGTGATTGTGCCACACATATATTGGGTTCGTCCCTCATTGTTTAACATATATTACACAGGGGATACGGACGCAGCCCTTCCTTTCCCTTGCTCTCCCATTGTTTTTGACATTGTTTATATCTGCGACCTAACATATAATCTATGGTACTGTACTCCCCCCATGTACATGGGAAAGTGAGATCCGCACACTCTGTAGAGTATTGGTGGGCCAAATCTCCACTGAATGTAGGTCCTCCTTTGCCACCCTCAGTGTAGTCTCCATATGGAGTTTGTGGTCTGGTCTCAAGCGGTGCTTGGCCAGCTGCCAATTCAGGACATCATTAAAATCTCCCATCCAGATAAGGTGTATGGGTGAGTGTTTGTATATCTATATGTGTGTGTGTATACATATATATATATATATATACACACACACACACATCAAATTTCAGGGTGATCCATCAAGGAGGGGCCGAGAAAAAGGGGGAGGAAAAAATATGTTGTTTCCCATTTTAATTCCCATAGGAATTTTAGGCACGACTAGTTCCAGAGTAGCGTGCTACTCACCAAAAAGCGATTTGAAGCCTCAACAGGGGTAGTAAGCACTATATAAATGCAATTACAACCCGAACTGCACCAAATTTGGCAGAAAGGTAGCTGTTGGTCCAGAAAGCAGCCTTTTTGTAAATTGGTGTAAATCCGATCAGTAGTTCGGGCGATATTAAAGAAAAAAACAAACTTAGATATCTAGGGACGCAAGGTGCCACAAACCTTCCCGATCTCGAGCTGGAAGTGTTGGCAGCCATCCAGTGACTTTGCTTCAGCCAAGTCCCAAAAAAGGTAAAAAAATAAATAAACAGGAGGCAGGGTAGGAACACCCTTACCCCTCAGGTCTGGTTGTGGGGACCCCGCCAGTGCAAATAAAAAAAAAAAAAGAACACTTTTTAAAAAAAATTTCACCCAGAATCACTGCAGATCAGTGAATCTGGCGGCAAGAAAAAGCACCCGGGTTGGCCAGATCCCCGGGCAGGTTCACATATTTAAAAATTAAAGGAGTGAGGCCCCCCATTTTTATGCCATGGGGACCACCACCTCCCTGGGGATTCTGTTTCTATCACCAGGGGGGGGGGGGGGGGGGGGGGGGGGGGGGGGGGGGGGAAGAGCTGCGTGGACCCCCCTGTGCCTCATGTACCACCACAGTACTTTAATTTTACAAATTGTCCGGTGGGTTCGTGTGGACCCCCAGGGATCACCACCTCCCGGGGATTTAAAATAAAAATTGTGCTGGGACGCATGGACGCCACTGGGGCCCATCACCTCCCTGGAGCTAAATGGAAAAATAAATCAGGGGAGACATCGCAGACCCCCCCCCCCCCCAGTTCCACGTGGGCACCAGCTCCCCAGGGCCAAATTGTTAATAATGGGGAGGGGGGCCTCATGGACCCCGTGCCCCGGGGACCACCACCACCCCAGGGCCAGCCCATGTTCAGAGAAGGAGGGGGCCACATGGCACCCCCCCTCCTGGAGCAAATTATGGACCTGGGGGACTGCCACCCCCTAGGGCCAGCTTCGTATGTCCTGGGTTGCCCACCTCCCAGCATAAGAGGACAAAACAGCAGAAGAGGACAAAACAGAGAGCACTGAGACAATCACACACCCACAGAGACTCCCGCACCCACTCACAGACTGTAGGAAAGTGGGTTTCTGTTGCATTAACCCCCCTCCCCACTTTTTGCCAGATTTCCAATGCACTTTGAGTGTGCCCAGGGTCCCTGCCAATCAGGTTCGCAGGGCCGTTGTTCTTTCCCTAAACTGTACCATTGGTTCCACAATTGGCACACCTCTGGACCACATACAAGTCCCTTGGAAAAGGTACCAGTGGTACCAAGGGCCTTGTGACTAGAGAGAGCCCCTTACTGCTTTGTCCCAGTGCAAGAAGCAGAAATATAAAATGGTATTATAAATACCATTTTAATGTATCTGTTTCTCAAGGCGCCATCACCACCATGACCGCAACCACCAAAACCGCCGCCACCACCACCACCACCACCACCACCACCACCACGCCCCCCCTCCCCCACAAATCTGGGAACGGCAGAAAGCTTGCGGGAGTGAGGACGCGCAGTGAATTTGCACGCAGCGCCAGCACCGGGAGAAAGGAAGCGGCGCTGTAAGGCACTAACTCGGCCCTGATACCAGGGCACAAGAGGAGAGGTAGAGAGCCTGAGCTGCAGGTAGAGCCGCATCTCAACACTGGGGACACTCGGCAGCCCAAGTGCGGCATAATTACCGGAGAGGCCTGGGTCGCATCGGCCTAGTGGTACAGAAAGACCTACCCTGGGGAGCTGCAACAATTGTGCTGAGGACATAACCTTCAGCACGCAGCGGCAGAACTCAGCACCATAAGGCAAAAGACCAATAAAGTGGGGCAACAGGGTGGCTAGTAGAACACGCGGCAAAGCCTCACCCACGCACAAACAAGGTGGCCACAGAGACTGGGTGGTCAAGAACTGCATTGAATCCCAAACCCCCCCCATCAGATATAAGCAGGGTGGAAAACCGAAAGGCTGTGCGTGGACACCATATACGCAGCCAGGCAGCGGTGACTACCACCTACCTAGAGGCGGCAGTAAGAGGTACAACGCACATCTGCATGATGGGAGGGAGAGTCCAACGCGTAACGCAACAGAACAAACTGGAGAAGTATGCATACCGGAGCGAGCAGCCCCCTGACAGGGATTCTCAAAAAAGTGGCGAAGATGGCCTCCAGTCGGCGGCCACCAAGGAAATAACATTACAAGACATAATGTTGACGCTGACCCAGATGCAATCCTCAATGGGCACTATCTCCACGGGCGAGAGCAGATGTTTCTAAAGTCACTACCTGGCTCTCAGAGGTTGAACTCACAACGGCGACGCTTAACAGCGACATTGCAACGTCAAGTCCGTAGACTGGAACAGGCGCACAAGCATATGGAGGCTAAGTTAGATGACCAGGAAGGTCACTCACGACGCAATAATATTTACCTGATAAGGGTGCTAGAAAGTGTGAAGGGGCCGGGCCTTGACCTCTTTGTGGAAGACTTGATCAAGACTAAACTGCAACCACGTGGACTATCCAGTTTCTGCTCAGCGGAACGGGCACACCGTGTGCCCGGCAGCTGGCCCCGACCAAGCGCACCACCTAGGCCTATGCTGGCACGCATGTTTAACTTTCGCGACCGCGATGCAACCCTACAAACGGCTCGAATTGCGCACCCTATACAGGTTGACAACAGCACAGTGATGATGTATCCGGACTACACGGCGATGGTAACGCGGCAAAGAGGAGACTTCATGGAAGTAAAAAAAGAACTGCGCAGCCGCAAACTAAAATATGCAATGCTCTTCCCAGCAAAATTGAGAGTGAAGGCAGAAGGAAAGTTATGGTTTTTCGAGTCACCACGGGAGGCCCAGGAATGGCTTGAGTGCTGGAGAAATACTGGAGAGCCAAGATGCCATGGACGAAGAAATAGACAGATTCCTGGAAGTGGCCGAAACGTGAGAAGGGAAGTCACCTCGGAGAGGGCACCGCAAAACATGACGAGAGACTCTGACTAGGACTAAATCAGCCGGGACAGTGGTCTCTTTGAGAGACGGTTGACGCAGGGCTGAGGGACTAACAGCCCTGCGTCAACGGATCAAAGGTGGAGGCAAGATGACCTTAGCTGTATGATCCAGGTGCGCCGGCCCACTGGAACCAGTGAACATGGGGAATAAAGCTACTGAATGATGTATATATCAAGATGTGGATACACTGTTGGACTAAGGGGGGGAACCCGGAATGGTTGGAAGCAGCTCTCCCCCCTCACGCAAGTACATAGTTTTGGGGAATGAAGCACCCTGCTAAGTTGGGGAGGTGGGTAGTTCAAAGTCCGCTAGGCAGGCAAGCAGGGAGGTGGGTGAGGGGCAGGTTTCAGTTTTAGGGGTTTGAACTAGTGTTGAGTAGGATACGCACGGCAAACGAAGACAGCACATGATCTAGAAATAAGACGCACAGAGTGTGTGTGACACAGTTTAGAGATTCATGACAGGTACAGATTTAAAAATTCCAGATGCTAAAGTAAGATGCACCCCCTCACGGTTCTATCCTGGAATGTAAATGGGTTGGGGAATAAGATAAAGAGAGGCTTGGTTATGCAATATATTAAAAGAAAGGGACCGGCGGTGGCACTGCTGCAGGAAACACACCTGACAGGCACATGTGTAGGGCACTGGACAGATGGGGGTACAAGATAGAGGTTCATGCGGAATTTACATCTGGGTCTAGAGGAGTGGGAATCCTGGTCCCATACTACAGACTGGATCCTGGGTAGATGAGCAGGGGAGATTTGCTGCAATATCGTGCCAGTGGGAGGGGAGACACTATAATATGGTTTCGGTCTACATTCCTCCAGCACTCCATCAGTCGGCCCTCCCGGCACTAGGAAAACTTCTGTTATCGCTCCCTCAAGGGGAACTTCTTATCATTGGGGGAGATTTTAACGTTACAGCTAACGCTACTGCAGATAGAAAAGAACCCAGGGGCCCTAATGGCGCCGACACCAAATTAAAGGACTTCATAAGAGCGATTGGACTCACAGATGTCTGTAGAACTAGACACCCTGAGGAACACCAATATACCTTCCACTCAGGGGCACACAATAGTCTCTCTAGAATAGATTACATATTTACATTGGCAGCAGGGATGGCGAACATACAAGAGGTGACACATTTGGCTAGGGGCATATCTGACCACTCGCCAGTATGGATCAAATGCGCGTCCCATATTCCGGGGAGAAGTAGACTGTTCCCGCTCTACCCCGAGTACTTGAAGAACGAAGTGATTAGTAGGGGACTGGTTGCTACCACCAAACACTATTTTACAGAGAACATTCACTCAGTCCCTGCACCTACAACATTGTGGGAGGCATACAAAACAGTACTGAGGGGACAGGCGATTTCGCTGGTGGCAAATCATAAAAAAGAGCAACTGCACCAGATCCTTGAGCTAGAGCAACAGCTAACAAGTGCTGAGGTTGACCACGCCAAGAACACCACAAGGGAGACGACACAGACCACATCTAGCCCAACAGGAATATAAGGCATACACGTCGGAGGCAACAAAATCCAAACTTAGGAGCACGCAACATACGGTTTATGAACAAGGGGATGAGACGGGCAAGCTCCTGGCGTGGCTGAAAAAAAAAAAAAGAAAGAACTGATAGATGGATAGCTCAGCTGCAGACAGCGCAGAGAAACATGACCTCCGATCCTCAACAAATCGTGGACACATTAGCAACACACTATGAGACCATATAGGCACCATTGGCCACAAACGCAATCGAAGAAAACTTAGCTTTCTTAAAAGATATCAAAATGCCAACACTGACCGCCCGAATGGCGTTTGACATGGTCGAATGGCCGGTTTTTTTTCGCGGTCCTTCGCCGCTTAGGATTTGGCCCCAATTTCTGTCAATGGGTACAGTTGTTATACACTAAACCCGTGGCACAAGTGGTGGCAAACTTCGGCAGAATTCCCCTTGGGTAAAGGAACAAGACAGGGATGCCCCCTGTCGCCGCTCTTATTCGCTATAGTATTAGAACCATTGGTGGCATGGATACGACAAGACCCAGTAATCCGCGGATTCAAATGGGCTGTTATATTTAAAGTCACCGGCGCTGTCTATTAATAGTCTTGTAGATATTTGTGCATCATATAGCCGGGTTTCGGGCTACACAATAAACTGGGCGAAGTCGCCCATTTTCATACTGCACGGCCCTCCTCAGAGACTCCCGCGTAACTGCGATATACGTGTATATGATGGGTTCAAATATTTGGGAATTTATATAACGGATCAAGTTAAGTTCTTCACGGAAGAGAATCTTACGAAACCCCTGATACACTTTCGCAGGGATGTTAGTCACTGGCGGTCCCTACCACTCACATTGCTAGGTAGAGCGGCCCTCTTTAAGACGATGGCGCTCCCCAGATTCCTATACGCCTTGCAGAACACACCATTCCCAGTCCCTCCGGCTTATTTTGTAGCGATCAACTCGGAGATAACAAAATTACTATGGGATGGTAGGGCGACCCGCATAGCCATGCATAAGCTGGTAAAGAGTTGGTACGCAGTGGCGGATGGTGACATTTGAAAGTGGTGGGGCGTAAACTTTCTGTCGGAGTGCACCGTGGCGAGCGAGCGCAGCGAGCGAGCTCGACCACCTTAGAGGGGGTTCGGGGGGGTTTTTCCCCCCGAGAAAATTTTGAAAAAAAAGTGGGTAAAGGGTGCATTTTCAAGCAAATTTCAGAAGCACAGAGACTAGAGCTGCAAACACACATAGAGCCCACTGCAGAGGGTATGTTCTTAGGTGAAGTCCTGCTGAAACTAAAATGCATTAACATTATAATCTCAGTTTCCCCACTTAACAAAGAGAGTCTGACTAACGTTATGCCCACTTCGCCGGGCAATTATTAATACTGTCACTGGCTGCCCGCTCTCCTGTCCTTTGCTCATTAATTCTTTCACTGGCTGTTATTCCCCCTTTCCTCTATCCTAATGTTGGCTTGTATGTTAAAAACTACAAACCAACAGGTACATGGTACAGCATGAGGTATCTGCATCACAGTGCACCTGTACTGCTAATCACATCTAACAAATTCAAAGAAAATGGAAATGGAAAAGAGGAAATGCATTTTTATTCCAAATACCACATTTCTAAAAATAGCCATCAAGTTTATGAAAGCAATGCAGCATTCTCAGAATGACAATCAATGGCTGCCCCGTGTTTCTATTGGTGAATGCTCTCCTGAGCAGGATGTGTCACCACGCTCCCAGCAGCGTGGTAGCAGTTCCCGCTGGGTTCTGTATACAAACATGGATGTCATTGGCTGTAAACTGCCCCTGGCAGCCATTTTGTTTACAGTAAACACCAGGACCTCTCCATTATTGGTCAGTAAATGTCACATGCGCTAGGCCTGTTTGGAAAACTTCCTCTCTCTGATTGGAAAAAAATAAAACAACTATATTTCCGGATTGAGCATCAGTTTTGCCCTATAATTCTCACCACTATTTTGAGGGAGAGATGAGGACAGGGTTAAATCATAGACAGCAAATCCGCCCTTACAATGCCAATGAAAATTAGAATTTAGCAAGCCCTACTTTAATATTAGTCATTCCTCGATACAGTTCAATGAGTGAATAATGTTTGTATTGTTCGCCTCACAAAGAAGCCAAATAGAATAATAAAGTGATAAAAATAGCACACAAACGTGGTGCCAACGCCGAGAAATAAAAAAAAAGTGAGCGCCTCTTAGGACGTTGCAGTCCTTCTCCAAACATTGCATGAAACCAACCAGCGTTATAATTGCTTCGAGTTGTAGCCAATTAAAGCGTAGGAACCGGACATTTAAAGGACAAAACACGACAACGGCTCCAGGTAAACAAGACACCGTAGCAAGGCTTCTGCCTCGAGGCATTTCAAAGTGCACGCAATGACACCGAACTAGTGGTCACAAGTGCGGCGACAGAATTTAAATGCCCACTTGCACTTCAGGGCAAGTACGAAAACAGTGGGGCAAATCTGCGCACTTCTAGCCCCTCCTCTAGGCTTGTTCTACGGACGGGGTATGACAAAAAGGCATTCATTCATATAGTATCGGTCACTGTACACGCATTCATTTATGAATGCACGAAAGGGGGGCTGTTGCGAAACACATGAAGCCACACGTATCTGTCAAAAAACTCTCCCCGACTCCCGGGTGAGCACACGCAGATATAGTTATAAAGTAGTCAAAAACTAAGACGAGTACACACAAAGTAAACACTCTCTTTCAGGCACACCTCCCCAGTGAGCGCCATATGAATGCAATTTAGAAAGCGATCCACACACTATGTATGATCTACTCCTGTGAAGATTTGTCCACACTTTATAAACAAACTGTTTCTCTCTCACACACACACAAATATCGAGTGTGACATACAGTGACACAACTTGCTTTAAATAGGATACAAAAACAAAAAGGTAACAACTAAATCAAACATCAAGAGAGCCATAGGGCAGAGATTAGAGATTCTGATGTGTAGTTCATAAGACATATATACATATTAAAGGTGATCAAAAACAAAAAGACTAAATCAAGGGCCAATATGTATACTTTAAAAATTACTGATGTTTATTGGTCCATTTGTATTTATACATTGTCTGTTTAAATGCAAAATGTGCATTGCCTAGTCAGGAGGTGGTAGTGGGACGGGGAGGGAGGAAGGAGGGGGTTAAAAAAAAGTTCACTTACCTGTCGGCTGCCTCCGTCCTCTCCCTGGTTCTCGGCCATCATTCATTCCCTATGAGGGCTCCTTAAACACACTCCGCTCGTGCTGCCAATTCTTACATTACTCGCTTTTCTTCATGTCCAGGCCCGCGTTGGCGCCTCTCTGCAACTGCCCCTTCAAACGATCCAGAACACCACGTCCCCGTGACGCAACCCGGCCCTCAGCCAATCCTGGCGCTGCAGCAGCGCCACTGATTGGCTGACGGCACAGCCTACTCCTCGCCCGCCGCCTGCCCATTTAGGAGACCGAGGGGCTCCTAATGGGCATGCGCAAGGCAGCAAAAATACAAGTACGCATGACTGGGCACGGAGTAAAAAATTAAGCTCCATGCCCACTCATGCGCACTTGTGCTGCCTTTCCCAAAGGCGTCCGACAATGATGTCAGTCAACATGACACCGGACCGCCCACGGTCCGACGTCATGCTGACTGACATTCACAGAGGGAGGACTCGGGAGCTGCGGTTGCGGACAGTCACAGAGGAGGGAGCTGCAGCTGCGGGCGCGGCGCGGGCGGGGGGGCTACGCCCCCACGCCCCAATGGACGCACCGCGCCTGTTGGTACGATGGATGAATCGCGCTACTTAACATAAGAACATACTATTGGGTGTCTCAACTTACGGTCGTAAACCAATGGTTGCATGCATGGAACCGGCTTATCGGATGGACAGACACCTCTTGGGAGTGGACGGAATGATCGGGGCACTTTATAATAATACCAAGAAAGCGACTGACAGGGACCACAGCACATACTTTTAAGATATGGCATGAGGCACAACGGGCACTGGGATGGGAGGGAGTCATGACACAGGCAATGCCACTGTGGGACACAAAACAGTTGGGGAAACTGCGTTACAACAAAGGCTTCAGGCAATGGGGCTTGGTTGGCATTTCAAGGGTGGGGGACCTGTGGCGAAAGGGTGGGATTATTCCGTTCACACAATTGCAAACGACCTATGGACTGGCAAAGACAAACGTTTAGATACATGCAGATTACGCATGCACTAAAGGCCCTGATCCCGCCAGGCTCACAAGTACCAGAACCGTCGCCCCTGGAAGACAGGTTACTCACAGATCATATGACGAAAAAAGCCATATCACAAACATATAGGAAAATAATTAATAACCAGCCAGACTCCACAACAACATTTAAAGCAAGATGGGAGGAAGACATAGGTGAATTAGATGAGGATGACTGGCAGGAAGCAATAGCATCCCCTAAAGAAGTGGCAATCCCATCCAGGCTGAAATGAATTTAACTGAAGGTGCTACACCGCGTCTATTACACAAGACCACTGCTACACAAAATGGGCAAGGCAGATACCCCTCTCTGCCTACGACAGTGTGGCGAACTGGGAACATTCTGGCATACAATTTGGCAGTGCACCAAAATTGTGACGTATTGGGCGGCAATCATGGGTACGATGTCCGAGATGACGGGGGTAATGATGCAACCGGAACCTAGGAGATGTTTACTTAACATATGGGAACCCACGGACCTTAACCATGCAGCTAGAGATTGGGGACAGCTATAGCAAAACTAAATATAGCGCAGGTAGCCATTCGGGGGCACTGCCTGGGGGCCCAGTGGAACATACGTAAGGCCCTTTCAGACTCTCTGGCGCGCCTCGAGGACGAACTCTTGCAGTATGAGAGGGAGGGAGAAGGAGGGGTAGACATTCACGTAGCCTTGAGGATCTCCGCTGACAACACGCGGAGCTCCTGGAGCGGCTCCGCTCTCACAACTATGCGGCACACACAGCCAGAACAAATGCTAGAGCAGATAGGGCGGGCCGACTGCTGGCCTGGTTAATCCGACAGGAGGATCGCCGGGACCCAATCGGAGCAATCCGCCGGGAAGACAGAGTGGTGGTATACACGCAGCGCGAAATACATCAGGCCTTCATAGACCATTACAAGCAACTGTATACGGCTAAGGGGACGGGTCCCCGGCACCTTCTTGGGGAGTTCATGGCTTCCATTCACTTGCCTGTGGCCTCAAGGGAACACAACGAAGCACTCAGTGGGCCCCTATCCCTGGAGGAAATTGGGGAGGCGATACCATCAATGGCATCGGGGAAAATACCGGGGCCGGACGGATTGCCTGCGGAGTACTACAAGGCATACCGTGAGCCCCTGGTGCCGCTGCTGCGAGCGCCCTACAACAAAGCGCTAGAGGAAGGGTCGCTCCCCCCCTCCATGCGGGAGGCGTTCCTGGTTTCCCTGCCTAAACCGGATCGTGACCGCACGGCCTTGGGCTCCTACCTACCCCTGGCGATGCTCAACGTGGATTACAAAATCCTAGCGAAAACACTGGCGGACCGATTGGCGCCAGTGGTCCCTCATTTGGTGCATTCCGACCAAAACGGGTTTGTCCCTGCGAGGTCCACGTCGTTAAACCTTAGGAGATACTTCAGGGTGGCCAATGAGGCCGTGCACAGATGGCCCAGAGCGGGGTGCCTTCTCCTAGATTTGGAGAAGGCGTTTGATTGCCTGGAATGGGGCTACCTGTCCACGGTGTTGTTACAATATGGGTTGGATGGGGATTTCCTCAGGATGGTCGACCTACTCTACAGGAACCCCACGGTCCGTGTTCGGCTGGGCCCCTATGTCTGAGGCGGTACCGATGGGCCGGGGCACCCGGCAGGGATGCCCTTTGTCCCCGTTGCTGTTCGCCCTGGCGATGGAACCCCTGGCGGCGGCTGTGCGGACGACCCTGGGAGATGGTATACCGCTGGGAGACGCTGATCACCAGGTGTCGCTCTATGCAGACGACCCGTTAGTGTACGTTAAGGATGTGGGATGCATGCCGGAGCAGCTGGCCCAGTTGTTGCAGTCCTTCGCCACCATTTCGGGACTCCGCGCGAACGCGGGTAAATCTCGTCTGTACGCTTTTAGCACAGGGACTGAGGACCCGGGTTATCACCTGAATGGCATGCTGGTTCAATGGAGGTAAGGCACCTTTCGATATCTGGGGATACAAATATACCGCTGCCCGACCGACTTAATCGATGGCAACCTGGGAAGGGCGGTCACGGCGCTCAGGTCGCAGGTGACCTTTTGGAGCACACTCCCACTGACGACAACGGGCAGGGTGGCACTCGCCAAAATGGTCATGCTTCCCCGCCTCCTGTAGTACTTTGTTAATTTACCGACTTATGTCCCCCCCGCCTTTTTTGGTAGGCTCAATAGGATGCTGCGGGATTTTGTTTGGGGCACTGCCAGACACAGGTTGGCGCTCGCAAAGCTATTCCTGCCGACGGACAGGGATGGTCTGGTGGCTCATTGTTTTGAGCACTACTACCTGGCCGCTCAGCTGCAATGGGTTGCCCGCTGGTTGGCTGATAGAGGCAGGGACGATACAGCCACGGCAGTAGCACCTTACTCGCTGGAACGTGTGACCGGACTCTTTCACCCCCTAGCTACGGTTACGAGACCACTGCCGCTCCTCCTGGCTGTGGCACATAGGTGCTTTTGGAGGGCTTCGTACCTCACTCGCACTGTTGTTCCATACGCGCCGGCAATACCTCTGGAGGGTTCCCCCGGAGGTGGAAGGGTGCTTGCAGCCCCCGCACTGACAGGCTGGTGGGAAGCAGATGTGCACACGCTGGGGGACCTATACAGAGACGGTGAGCTTATACCGTATGAGACCTTAGTGTCGGAGGACGGGCTCCCACCCGGCAGGTTCCTTACGCACCGCTCACTGCTGGCGAGATTGACCGCCAAATGGGGGAACATGACTACGGAGCCTAGTCAGCACCTAACCATGCAATACCTGCACGTCATGGGGAGGGGCGGACATCTGGTCCGCTGGTTCGCGGCTTCGCTACGGGAGCACACGGCGGTTAGTCTGGGCCGGCTTTGCGGCAAATGGGAGCTGGACCTGGGGAGGCCATTAGCAGACAAGGAGTGGGAGAGGGTCCTTAATGGCCCAGTGCATATCCCCAGAAACATGCGGTATCGCCAAATCCAGCTGTTCATAGTACACAGGGCCTACCTCACACCCGAGTTGATTAACAGGTACTTTCACCGCAATGACGCACTCTGCCCTCGGTGCAGCGAGATGGGGGCGGGGTTTTTGCACATGCTGTGGAGCTGCCCTGGGTTGAGCACCTATTGGAGAGTGGTCAGTGGGCTGTTACAGGGGAGTGTGGGTCGTAACATCCCATTAGACTGGCCCAAACACATTTTACACCATTTTAAAAGATCGCCCAAAGACAAGGTAATGTCCCGATTTCTGGACCTGGGGCTCGTAGTAGCAAAACGCCTCATCACTAGGAGATGGGAGGCGCATGACCCACCACACACGCGAGCCTGGAGCTCCTCATTCCAGGCATGGGCTAGGGCGGAGGGGACTGCCATCCGTAGGGAGGACACTCTGGGGCTGCGGAAGGAACCTATGGCAGACCGCTGGGAGCAGTTACTTGCTGGGCTCCGGCACTTGGACGAGGAGGGTCACACGGGCCGCATGGGGGTGGTCGGAAATGCCTGCGCGAGTGACGGCGTAGTACAGGCTACCTTGCTGACGGGATAGCATAGCCCCCATTGCCTCTGGCCTACAGACGGGGCGTCTGTGAACACATGGGGATGGTTGCAACCGTGGGGTTGGGGGGGTGATCCCGGAGGTGCGGGGGGAGTCAGAGGTAGGAAGGGGGGAGCAATCTAGGTGTACCACTGTTCACGCTGCCACTGTTATGAGTTCTTCTTTTGAATTGTAGGTAACTCATCTGTTCTTAACGCCCAAGTTGTGTGGGCGACATAAGTTTGCATGTACGGCTAAGTGGCTGGTATACGGTGGCAACTGCCCCTCCTCAAGTGACAACACCAGAACTGATAAGGAAAATGCAGCCGGCTCCTGAGCGGGTGGTGGTTGGCACATAACTCGAATGCAGGTTATATTAAATTGACTAAACACTAACAACCCGGGTCTAAGGCGGAGTCAAAATCAACAACTAACAGGCCAGAGTATTTCTACCCCTAATCTGACAACTCTATAGGAGAGAACCCTTCTGGAAACAGGACCCATCAATCACTTAGGGTGGTGAGTTTTTTCATCATTTGGGTCTGTGCACTTCAATATGACGAACCAGTTCTTGGAATAGCGATCTGGTAACGTGCAAAGAAGATGCAGCAAGAGAGGGTTATTGTCAGATCCTCAATGATTTTATCAGGGATAACGTTATACCCATAGATCAGTGAAGGAGATCCTAAGGTCAGCAGTATTAAATGATAAACGTGTAACTAAAAATGACTAAGGGTGCTCAAATGTGCTTTATTTGGTAGAGGACCCCTGTCATGTTTAAAAAGCAATATGGCAATCTAGCACAAATAAGTTGTCATTATGCTAATATCCATAGCAATGTGGTCGACATGTTTCTGCCCATTTCTGATCAAAAAGTATAGGGGCTTTCATCAGGACCTATGATACTGCTGTGGTTCAGTGAAAACGTGAAAAAAGAAATCAAAAGGGTTTTTGTGAATAAAATAGTCCTACCGCACCGGTCAGTTCAGAGGATATCAAACCGGGTACCTGGGGACAAAAAAAAGCAGTTTGAGAAATACAAACATCCTAGTGTGTAGAAATAACTCAGCCAGGGGTCACCACTTTTTAATGACACTCAAATACGCATATAATAATGCTGTGAAGCATTTAATTAAATAAATCAAATTGCACTTACCCATAAGAATTGGGTGCTGCCCTCACCTCAACCTGGTCTCGACTCAGGGAAAGGGGCCCCGCTCTGGTTTAAAAGTGAGGAGAAAGAAAGACAGGTCGCTGATTGTCATACCTGAAAATTGACTCCTCTTTAAGCATAGCTTGAAAGAAAGGAAAATTAGCCCATGTAATGTAAAATAAATAGGTTGGCAAAATGGTGAAAGTCTGAGCATTAACTCCCCCATGACTTGGTGGTAATCTTAGGGATACGTTATGCTCGATATACAAGCAGAAAAACAGATGTTTGTCCGTAAATTAGGAAAAAGCAATGCGCGCAGAGGTAGGCGCTCCATTTTGAAAGTTAGATTATTGAAATCAAAATTAGCCTCCAAACATTGCAAATGGTTTATAAAAAAGTGTTCCTTCGGACTCTAAGACACGCAGAGAGGCCAAGGATAGTAAACAAAAGAAGGAGGGAAATTGAATAAACTCCCGTTAGTAAACATCACTTCGTGTGCCTGTAGCAGTATGTTTAAAAAATTGTTCGCAAGTCCTTGACTAAGTGGTGCAAAAAAGAGGAGCGCTGTTGTGTCACTTACCTATCCGTCGGTACCCCGGGGCGGTCTTTGAGTAAAGACCGGAGGTATCGACGGTAGGGTCTCCACTCGCTTTATATTCAAAAGGACCCAAAGTGGTTGCAGGTGAAATGTTAGTCAGAGCGGACTAACTCAATGCCTGTCCCGTTTTTGAAATGCAATGCGCATGTGTAGGAGGGCCGATACTGACTCCCCTCGTTCCTTTCCGCATACGCGGTATCCAGCCACTACCTGGAGGTCATATGCAAATCTTACTGGTTCCAAAGTAAATGAAATTGCATAACAGCTCCCAAAGGGAGAAAACCACTGTCTCTGTTATGAAAACAGTGAAAACAATATAAATAGATCCAAAAGACCTGATTTAGAGTGTCATAGTAGATAAAAATATTAGAAACGTTCGAAATAAGGCTAAGACGGTGTCTGTTCATTTACAGAATGTATACAAGGAAAACAGACGGAGTGTGATAAGGCGGTGTCTAATTTCTACATTTAAGTGTGTAGACACCAGCCGGCCAAGTATACAAAAAGCCTTCGTAGTCAGACATCTAGTGACTCTTCAATGCAGCAACATAAAGATAGAAAACTGAACCCTGCATCCGCTAACCTTTGTACATTGCAGTATCGTCTGTAGTGCAAGGTTCTGTCTGTGTGAAAAGTAGCCTAACAAAGGCTAGAGCATCATTATTTCATAACAGCAGCCAAGGAATTTCATCATTCAAACCCACAGTGTCTGAGTGTAACCGGTGTACCCATCTTTGTTCTCTGCGTAGCAGGAACCGTTGGATATCTGTTATGTGTGGTGGAATGTGGGGTTGTTCCAGAATTACCCACTGTAGATCATTCTCTTTGTGACCTGCTGTATTAAAAGGATTAGTGAGTTTGGTTGCACTTTTCTTACACCGTATGGTGCTTTTGTGTTCAGAGATCCTCACCTTAATCTTGCGAGATGTCATGCCCACATAGTTTGTTACAGGGGCATTTTATCAGGTAGATCACCCTTTCGCTGTTACAATTGGTGTGCGTATTTAGGGCCCAAGGCCTACTGGTGCCAATATCTATTTCTGTAGTATGGGAAGTTTGAGGGCATACTGAGCATGTCCCACACGGAAAGTGACCTATGACCGGAGGTAAACCCCATAGTGTGGTTTTTGCAGGGTTTTTCCCTACCCTCGGACGTGTATGTACCAATTGGTCTTTTATGTTAGAGCTCCTCTTAAAAGCAAATAGAGGAGGAGGTAAAACACTGCCCTCTATTTTGAGCACTTTCCAATTTCTCAGAATACTCTTCTTCAGTGCATTAGAGTAATTGCAGAAGGTATTGACACAGGTGATTCTCTTGTCCTCTTCCACAGGATTACGAATCTTCTTCTCCAGGAGCGCTTCTCTATGATTGTTTGCAGCTCTTTTCATAGATGTCTTAATGGTCTTCATGGGATACAGTCTCTCTTGAAGTTGTGTGGAAAGATGGGAAGCATGTTCACGATATTTAGACAACTCAGAACAATTACGGCGTATACGAAGAAATTGTCCGAATGGCAGGTTCTCCCTGAGAGCTTTGGGATGAAAGCTCTGGAAATGTAAAAGGGAGTTCCGTGCCATCGGTTTCCTGTAGAGTTCTGTGTTGAGAATTCCATTATTGGAGCCAATCAGTAGATCCAAAAAGGGGATGCTTTCTTGAGAAAATTCACAAGTGAATTTCAGGAATTCATTCCTACTATTCAGCCAGGAGTGAAAACTTTTGATCGTGTCAGTGGTGCCTCTCCATATGACCAAAATGTCATCTATATAACGTTTCCAGGTCAAAATATGACCTAGAAACGGATTAGTTGCGGAGAGGATCTCTGTCTGTTCGATCTGATGAACATACAGGTTCGCTAAAGACGGAGCGAAAATACTCCCCATGGATGTACCGGAGATTTGCAGAAATAGATCATCTTCGAACTTGAAAAAGTTCTCTTTCATGGCTATAGTAGCACATGACATGATAAAGTCCACTGGTGTAGGACTCTGCAAATCTGCTCCTTCTAGAAGCATCCTCACAGCAGACAGTGTCTCATCTTGCGGAATGCAGGTGTACAATGACTCCACGTCAAAGCTCACCAGAAAATCTTGTGTGACGTCAAATGGCATCCCATTTAGGATGCGTAACAAATCTTTAGTGTCCTCGACATAGGAGGGCATAGTTCTCACAAGAGGTTTCAGGAAAAAATCTACAAAAGTAGATAAAGGCTCAAGGAGGGATCCTATCCCTGAAATTATAATAATAATAATAATAATAAAGCGTTTTATAAAGCGCATGGCTGCACAACTGTGTATCCCCGCGCTAATTGCTGACAAAAACTCCTTACAGCTCACCGAGACAGAGAGACAAGGAAATGTTAATAAGGGAAGAGATGAGTTTTTAATTTAGCTCTAAAGAGAATTTCTGATGGTTCCATTCTCAGATGAGCTGGCAGGGCATTCCAATGCTTTGCTCCAAGGAAACTAAAGGAGCGACCGCCCAGTCTTGCTCTATTGATCCGGGGAAGTTTAAATTGTGACATGCCCGAGGATCTGAGGTTTCTGGTAGGGCGGTGGATAGTTAGAAGATTTCTCAAATAAGTGGGTCCTTTGTTGTGTGCAATTCTGTGGGCATAGCAGAGAGCCTTAAATCTGATTCTTTCTCTAACTGGAAGCCAGTGAAGCTTGGACAAGGTTGCTGTAGCGGATGTTCTTTTATCAGTCTTCCTGGAGGGGGAAGAACCCCCTTATGTATTTTAGGTAATACATAGAAGTATGGGATAACTGGGTACGCAGTATATAGAAACTGCGCCTCATGATTTGTAATCCAGCCATGTTCTAATGCCTCATCTGCTAGACTCTTGATGGTCGCCATGAGTCTTTTGGTGGGATCCAATTTAATAGGATGGTAGAATCTTCCATTGCTAAGTTGTCTCCTGCATTCAGCTTTATATGCTTCCGAGTCCATGATGACCGTGGCTCCCCCTTTATCAGCAGGTTTTATAGTAATGGACTTATCTGCCAAAGATCGAAGAGCAAAATGTTCATTCTTCGATAAGTTGGAAAAGGAGCGAATCTCAGTTTGAAAAAGGGTTTCGGCATCTCTCAAGACCGCCCTCTCAAAAGTGAGTATTTCTGGTGGTACCACATGAGTGGGTGGAGTAAATGTTGATTTAGGACGTAGACCAGTGTTGGTAGTATCCTCCTGATCATTTTCATGTGGTTTGTCTTTAAAGAAAGCACGTAGTCTGACTTTCCTAAAGAACCCAGCAAGTTCTTGTCTGGTCTGAAAAGGATCTCCTCTGTATGTGGGAACATATCCTAGTCCCTTTTCTAGGACCATGGCCTCATCTTTGGTAAGTGTTCGTTTGCTTAAATTAACAATCAGGCTGTCGCGTTGCTTGGGCCTGGTACTGATGGATCTCTCCGATTGCTCCGTGTCCGAGATGATGGAGGACTCCAATGAACATTGGATTGAGTCGTTCTTCTCTTGCCTCTGGAGCGGCGTTGACCTTGCCCTAAAAAAGGCTGCTGTTGAAAAGTATCTTGATGTATCGGGCCTTGATACATCGGATGAGGGAAGAAAGGCTGTGGGTAGTTGTAGGGACCAGGCGGCCACCATTGTGGTGGTGGGGGACCTCCCAAAAAGTTTCCTCTCCTGAAGCCCCTCTTCCTCCAGTTTTGCCCTCTGGACGAGAAATTAACCCCCTGATCCGAATCTGAAGAGTCATTCTCACTTCCCGATGTGGAATAATTTGAGCCAGGCCGTCTGCCTTGTTGGTTAAACACTGGTGGAATATAAGAATCACTAGTGTAAGGATATACTTTGGTCATTGAGAATTTAGCCAAATCTTTTTTAAATTTGACTATCTTGCTTGCTAGAATAGTATCCCTGAATTCTTTACTAGTCTTCTCGGTCTCTTTGGATTGTTTATTGAAACTTGCTGTGACTAGCACAGATTTGATCTGAGACTCCAAGAGTTGTATCTCGACTAGGATATTATCTGCTATTCTCTTGGCTGTTGTTATAATCAAAATGAGCCAATCTCGAGTACAACGCCATGCCACCAAAGACCAGTCTTTAAGGAAAGCCTTATCATCCAGAAATAACCTGGGGGCATTGGACACTATTAGACCTGTTGGTGCACAGTCCGATCGTAAATACTCGGTCATAATCGCACCATGTACTTGTGTGCGTGCATGTGTCCGTTTGAGAAAGAGTACTTTACTCCAATCGTCATTGTTGATAGCGGTAGTGTTAGATGGTATATCAATAATGCTGGGTGTTTGGAGAATGTCTAGTGCTACTGCATCATCAAATGAAAGACCCTGTCTTTCCGACATCTTAAGGATAGGTTAGAGTGAAAAGATTAGATAGAAAGATTTCTATAAAAGAAAAGACCATTTGCCAAACAAATAAACAGTACAGGACAAAGTCCCAAGAAAAAGCTAGCGAAAGAGCGTAACGACTCCTAACATTGGAGGAATCTGTATAAAAAAAAAAGATATAGACCTACGGCGAATGCCGCTCTAACATTAATAACACATACTAATGTGGGGGGAGGTCCAAGGGAAATTACTTTTTACAGACCTGCAGGTTGTGTTTCCCCTAATAATCAATATACTAAACACTAACAACCCGGGTCTAAGGCTGAGTCAAAATCAACAACTAACAGGCCAGAGTATTTCTACCCCTAATCTGACAACTCTATAGGAGAGAACCCTTCTGGAAACAGGACCCATCAATCACTTAAGGTGGTGACCCAAATGATGAAAAAACTCACTTTTTTTCAGTTAAAAACACACACTCAGTACCCCGATATACGAGAAAACACAGAGTAATGGTATTCCCAGACAAAACACACATTGAGAGTCACTCCCATGACATTGGATGATAGAGAACAGATGTTTAGTATAATTTTACCTGCAGATTTATGGTGAAAAATGGGGACGAAAGACAGCACAGAATTTGATGGATTGGAACTCCTTGTTACAGAAAGAATAGGACAGGAAGGCCAGGAACGAAACCCATGAGGCCATTCGGAAATTGGCTGGTCGCTTAGGAATGAGACAAGAAACTATTGTGCCTTGCAAAAAGATGGATTGGCAGGAGCCGGAAGAGAAGGTGTCAGCCTATTTTTCCAGGATACAAAAGGCTTACACGACACATAGTGGGATAAAGATGGACAGTGCACAGTTCGCCTTGAGTAGCTGTTTTGTGAATGGCTTGAGGGACAGATATAGAGTGGAGAGGTAACAGTACAGGCAGAGGAAAATGGCGCTACGCAAAATAATAATTACTTCATTACCCTGCAACAACCACAAGCTCAAATGACTGTGGTGACTGTGCATGAAATACCACGCTACGATGATTACTATGGGGAAGAAAAGGACTAGGCGGGCCCAAGAGGGTTGGTGAATAGAAGTGTCGCCCCTAAATTTAAGCGCCCCATATAGGATTGGGACAGTAGAGAACACCCTTGTTAAATTTCTACTAGATACAGGGGCTACCAACTCTTCACTGCCTAAACAGGCCTTGCCACAGGTCCCACTCTCTGGGAAAGTAGGTGTCTGTGGGGTTTTCCAATGTGCCGGTCACGAGTCCCATCTCCCAACCCATGCGCTATATGATTGTTGCTATAACAGACATGAACTTGTCTTCTCAGACAAGTGCGCCTTTAACCTTTTAGGACTAGATTTGTTCATGAAACTGAATATAATCATCAGGTTTACAGCAGATTGGATTTTTTTTTAAATGAGTCAGACAATATGACCATGATGACTAGGTCTGTGTTATGCAGAATACTGCACATCCCTCTTGAGCATCTGAAGATAGACTACTGAATTTTGGCCACACACTTCAATACACAAAAATAATGGTTGTGCGTGGTCAGTCCTCACCCAAAAGCAGGGTGATCACAAGCATCCATGTGCCTATTTTTCTGCAACACTAGACATGGTAGTTCAGGCCACTCCCCCCTGCCCCCTCCCCCACAAAGTCTAAGAGCAGTCACAGCAGCTGCAGTCTCCCCAAGACTTTGGTAATGGGACATACTGTACATGTCTATGTACCTCACTCTGGATTTATTGTTGAATAGGACAAAGATGTAACATCTTACTGTTTGAAAACGAGGCAATATCTGTGAGGCCTGCACAAATAACATGACTACATTTGTCCTTCACTGGGAACCAAACACCCCATTGTAGCGCTGGACTCCGAGCGTAGCGTCGCAGAGCAGTCTAAGGCTTACTCAAGGGAGATGGTGTGGGCTAGTAATCGCCATGTACCAGTATGCAGAAATAACACTCAATTACTGATTGTCCAGTTTGTACTTTACTTTATAAAAGGAAGAGTACATTTACTAAACACACACACTACTCAATAAATACTATGCAACAATTTACACACATACATAAGCTGTTGGAATTACTTTGCGACTTGGCATAACATTCCCACCCCTCCCACAGTGCCACCACTCCCATGTATGCACATCATCGTGCCCCCAATGCAGTAGGTTGACCATAACCTGGAGTGAGGGTCTTGCCCACTGGCACCATCCCAGTGGCGACCCACCCCTTTTATCTCAATAAGCATTTAAAATGGGCCTGCCTGCCATGATGACACATAACCCTGACGGAGCATCTCATACTGACCATACAGTATACTCCTCTACATCTTAGGGGCTAACATTCTGGGTTGTTCTTCACCTAACGCAAGAGCAAAAATACATGTTTAAGCATCACTTAAAATGACAGTACTTATCACAGCTGATAACAGTTATAATGCATTACAATTAAAGCCCCTAAAAGGCATCACAGTTATAATCACAGGATTAAGCATATACAGCCAGACACCCTAGCAGGAATGTCCAGCAACATAGCCCCACTTTGCTTATGACTTTATATTGCACATGACTTTTAGTCCCTCTAAAGAAATAACATTCGTCAATGCACTTCTCGTGCAATTGAACCTCTTCACCTCCAGGGAATGCCCTTATCCAGACAACTCCAGCTCAGCCTTTCATCCCTTGGTGCACTCCCTAATGCACTCCCAGCTGAAGAACAAAAGTTCCAGCTATAGGATGCTGTGGACGCACAGCTGAGCCCCTGAGGGGCTATTTCCATTAAGTCCCCAGAGACTTAGGGAGGGGACTTACCTCTTCGTGCTGGGGAAAACGGAGTAGCTCCTGCAACAACTCCTGCACCTTTTTAGGCATTTAGCGGTGACCTCATCCTCCTGGGGCCACCACAAGCCGAAATACGGGCATGTTTCCAGGCAGGCCTGTCCAGGCTCTGCAAACCATTATGGGGCACTCTTCCCCCCATCTCTTGCATTTTTCATGAGTGGCTCTCCCGCTGCTCCGGGAAGAGCTTCGCTGCTCACGATGGCAGCCCTGTGCCGCAATTGCCCAGTGTTGGGGGTTCGGTCCTACCCAGACCCCGTGCCTGCCCAGGTAAGCTCCTAGCAGCTCGGGGAACCCAACCCCGGCCGCTCCTGCCAGCTCCCCGCATCCTCATGTGCGGCCACTGGAGTGTCCTTTTTGAACGGAGGTGGATTCTCCCTTGGCGGGTCCTCGGGGGGAGTGTGAGAGCACTACCCCCACATTCCCGCTACTGTATGGGGGGGGGTTGGGGAACGCAACAGCACTGCCCAACTTCCTCCTGTTCTTTGGGGCCCAGAGTTGGGGTTCCGGGCCCCCAGGCATTCTTCACAGGGAGCACGACGGCGCTCCCCGGCGTGGCTTCTCCACCCCCCCTCCTCCTCCTCATCGTCGTCACCGGGGCCTGGAGTTGGGTGACCTGGCCACAAGAAACCTCTTTGAAGGGGGCGTGACGGCGCTCCCCTTCCTCCGGTGTCTTCGGGGGCCAGGCTTGGCTCCTGGCACCCTGGTAGGGGCAATTTCAGAGAGAGCGCAACGGCGCTCCCCAACTTGACTTCTGGTGGGGCAGCCCCCAGGACCCGACCCACCCCAGGGGCACATTTGAGACTGGCAGCGGAGCTTCACATGCTTCAGATGCTTCGTGGTCGGTCCTCTTCAGGGGTCAAAGGTCACCTACCTTCGGGGGGGTGGGGGGGGGGGCGTATCTCAGCCCCCAGGCAGCCGATCTTCCCCATTTTGGCCTCTTCTTGTTCTGGATGACCAGCTCTACCCTTCTGGAGCACTTTCCTTCGACCTCTTGGCCTCCAAGAGGGTAAACTCAGCAGGGAGCAGTCTTCACTAGCTCCCTGCACCAGCCTTTGACGCAGAGCAGCAGCCTACTCTCACCAGGGGTACACCAGTAAAATCCACATGCAGTCTCTTTCATCATGAGTTCACTGTGGGCAAGTCCCAAATTATGAGGCTCTCCCACAGTAAAAGCTCAACAATTAGGTGTTCAAACAGCAAAAAGTCCGGGCGGCTCAGATGGTCAGAACCACCTAACACTTACCAATGCTCAACTCATGAATTGTGTTTTTTTAGCCCACATGTAATTTTACACCGATTTAGACTTAATCCTGCTACCTTGTTGCCTGTAGTGTGCAATGTTGAGCGTGATGAAATGGATGAGGTGCATGACTGCGTGCTACAAACAGAAGAGCAAACAAAAGGCCGGATCGACTTGTCAGATTTACCTTTGGTAGATAGGGATGGAGATCTAAGTGGATGGGTCCTGCTCTAAGCTGCAGAATGCCAGCACTATGCTAGCATATGCGATCATCATGCTCGATACAGGAGTGGAGACATGAAAGATACTTAAGAACTCAAACCAAGCAAGAGCCTATAGCACTATCCAGACCCAGGTGTGTGTGGGGGGGGGGGGGGGGCTGGAGCATTTACATGTGTCACCCACAATATTGGTAGATTATGGGCTGTTTTTATTACTTCACAATGAGCTAAAATACAACATGGGGTGTTGATAACGAGATTACTGAATGGTCTTCCCTTACCAGACAAAATGTTGGTGCCGAAATGTAGCGCTCATAAGAAAATAACTGATGTGGGAAGGGGAAATGATTTTCCGAATAATATAAGCCAAGAGGACCACCTCCTTCCCCACTGCCCTCTGTATGTAGCCCACTCGGACCCTGAAATGGCAAAGAGGCTGCTAGACTTTAACCCCGAAGGAGTAGCTGAAACACAGAAACAAGTTAATGAGGGCAGTTGGAACACAACGGGCAAAGAGGTTTAGGGTTGTTGGATGACCTTACAGACAGAAAATATCTCCAGCCCGATGCCCTGTTTTATTCAATAACTTGGATGATGCACAGGCCCACTCATTTAAGTCAGTATGGGTTGACCAATAGTATGTGGCACCTTGGGTCAAACACCAAGATACGGAGAATAGCTGAGCAGATACGCCAACTCTATATGATCTGCGCTCAGTACTATGTAGGCAAGGGAACAAAGGTTCCACCTGGACCCTTTTGCCCCTCCAGTGATGGATTACTTTGAAATGACTCCTATTTACTACATTTTGGAATAATCTGGTGGGGGGGTTGTACTTTTTAACTAGCGTCTACATCCTCTACCGACACACCGGACATTTGACACAGCAGAGGCCATGGTACCATCTCCGCTCCAGAAAGACTGTTGGTTGACCAATTCATTCAGCAACTTCCTCCACCCATTTCAGCATCACTAAATACAATTCTTTTGAACTCAACCAACTAAAGACTTTCTATTGAGTTCATAGCTGGTGAACTCCCACAGCCTAGTGATGGTGAACAATAAGGACCAGAGGGGGAGGAGCACTTAAAGCGAATGACCTCGATGGATAAAGACAATGTTAAAGAGAAAGTTTTGCATTCTATTTGTTCTCATTCTAGTAAAGAATATAAAGGCAACATTTCCAATATAAATGATAACTGGTTATCACAGAGAATTGAATGCATCAATTTTGCTTAATGTACATTATGGAATTACTTTTTTCCACTGTTTAACACCATGTACCACTTTACTGAATATCATATAGATTATAGTTATTACAATATTGGTTATCTGCCTGTGCATGAATATGCTCCTAAATTGCTGTCAAGCCTGTATTCAGCTTTGTACCCCCACCCATGCAACATTAATCTTTTGAGTACCATGATTCAGCGAGACCAAGAGGTAACGGAATGAATGCATATACATATTGATTAACGTTGAACAATTGTTCAAAGGGCAGATTGTGGAAGTAGATCTATTTCATGAACAACTATTTATCAATTTCATAAGTTGTACGTCATTTTGCAGTTCATGTTATTACACTGCTCTTGGTCTGTGGAGACACTTACCATATACATGCGGTTGATGGCATGCGGACACCAGGTGCAGGATGTTTTAGCTTGTGGGTTTTCTCGGAGTGTGCTTGCAGGCAGTTTTGGTACACCCCCTGAATCAGCCTTCTAACGTTTTCCTGACCACAATGATTTATCATTTGCCAACCGTCTTCAGTGTAATGGTCTCCTACGTGGCTTAAAATGTATAAAAGGCTGCTTATTGTAATCATCAGAACGGTGCAGTTGGTCGCTTGAGCTAAAGCAAATAAACCTTGCTTCCTGGCCGCTTACAACCATGGTAGTGCTTTAATGAGAAGATTGTTTAAACTAGCCATGCTGCACAAGACTAAAAAAAAAAAGACAAAGCCAATAGGTCTTGCATAGGGGAGACCTTTTGTCTTAGCCAACGCCTGTTCCTTCAGCAAGCATAAAAATCATGAGCACACTGGAGACACTCTACATTTTACTTTGTCAATTTAGAGCTCCGTTGTACTATCATTTTCTACACAGGCTATATGGTAATTAATGCTGGTGGGTTAGACACCCTAGTTTGGGACACGCCCGTTTAGGTCGCAGCCTACCAGACAGCGCTGCAGTCTTGTTTGCTATAATCATCTTGGGGACATTCGGAAAGCTTCCCTGGGAATGCATTCCTCTCATTGCTTACCTTTGTGGTCTAACTCACATTTGCTCGCTTTCTATTTGCCAGCTTTGTTTTGGGCTGTCCAGCTTTATTTCGTCCCTTCCTTGGGGCCCAACCTCCTTACTGTATCCTTCCAGCAGTGCATAATTTCTGTAAACAGGCATTTGAATCTTGTTCTCATCTTGCCACATTTGCTGTGCATTCAAAGACAGGCGAAGTGTGGTGGAAAATAATTTTAATACAATCAAATCAATACACTAGGTGACTTGAAAAAACATAGCTGTATACTTTTATCTTTAAAGCTGTATGTCTGTGCAAATGTAATTTTAACTGAAGATGTGTTTTCTGTAATGGCAGTGCGCTACCACACCAGGCATACTCCACTTTACTCTGCACCACTGCACTCTATGCAGAAGCACTCAACCCTGTACCACTGCACACCAGGGCACTATATGCCAATCGACTACATCACTGCACTTCACCATGCGCCACTCTAAACTACTGTGACCGCTGCACTCCACACCACTTTAGGCCACTCCACACTGCACCAATCCACTCTATGCCACTATACTCTGCACCATTGCGCTTTATGTCACTGCACTCTACACTATTCAACTCTGCGCCCCTACCCTCGACGGAACGCTACACCACTCAAATGCACTCTACCATACGCCACTGGCCTCTGTGAAACTCTACACTCATGCCCTCCACTCAAATTACCCACTTCACGCCTCTTCCCACCACTCTGAAACAATCTACTCTACATCACTGAACTTTATGCTGCCCCACGCCACTGCACTCTGCACCACTTCACGTCACTCCATGACACTATACTCTATTAAACTCTAGGCAACTCCCTCTACACACCTTTATCCACTCCACAAAACTTCCTCTACGTCACTCAAAGCCATAACTCTACTTCACTCTATACCATTCCACTCTAAACCACTATTGCCACTGCACGACAATCTAATCCACTCTATGCCACAATCTACTCCACTGTACGACAATGCCATTCCTCTCTACCACCTTCACACAACACTGTACCCCACTCCATGTTACTCTCCTTTATGCCACCAACTTTTAGTGATGCTAACAGCAGCCAAGTTGGTATACAACATGGCTAAAACATATTGGCAAAGCCAATAGCTCTTGCATAGGCGAAACCTATTGGCTTTGCTAAAGCTTAAATAACCTGCAACTCTGGGCAGAGAGTACCCGCAGCTCTCCTATGTAAAAGGTCTGTACAGTCCCCAAAGAGCAAGGAAAGCACGTCGTGCCTGTAGTAGGAGTAACCCATTAAAAAGTTCTTACAGACTAAATAAGACATACCGTGTCGCAATAGAAGTAAAAGGGCCAGTCGCCATGGGAGGTTACAAATGCAGACAAGACCGTACCAAGGAGGGACTAACAAGCCTGATAACGACTCGCAAGCCAGTGTGTAAGAAGGATGACACCAGCCAATGGCACATGGGCGGAGTAGGCAGGGTTCAAAGCCATGCTCCACTACTTCATGCCACGCAACAGCCCATGTGCTGCCCAGGCTCGACCTAAAAAGGGGTATAATGCACATTTTATATCACCAACATTTCTAATAGGCGGTCTCATGGTAAACAGGCAGAGCTCCTTGATTATTTAAAACACTTTTGACTTAACTCCTGTAGTCTGGTGCAATCGAGACACCACATAGTACTGATTGACATGTGTAAATACCACATTTGATGATGTGCAATGTGAAATGGTAACGGTATTGATTGGAAGGTCTAGTTCCAAACTTGAGAGTATTCTTTGCACACAGCCATAGCAGACTTGCATAAAGTAAAAAATCTGTGACAAGGAGTGGGGGTTGGGAGAAGTCTATCAACTGCCAAAATGCAAGAGACTCTGGAGGAAGCTGCTTGGACTAACAATCTGAGGGTTCTGAAGTCCTCAGACTCTTGGGGATGACTCAAGCAACTGCAGATGAGAGCCCAATGCACACATTTGAAGTGAGCAGTGCTAAAATATTTCACCTGTTAAAATTAAATGTGGGGACTGCAGGCAAGACTGCTTTTGAATGAGGTCAATGAATCGACACTGATAAGTGACGGATTAAACCATCTGTATACTACTTTTAAACAAGTTCTAGATACTGCTACTGGCATCGCAAGGAAGAGATGGGTAGGGGATCCTGTGGGACCAAAGCTTCTTGTTAAGGTAGTAAAAGTAGTTAAAATATACCTGATGGACAAGTTGTGAGAACTACGGTGAAGAAAAACGTTAGTTATCTATAAGAATCAGTTTGCAACCTCTGGTGCTGTAGATTCACATGCTCTGCTAACTCCTGCCATCTAGTGTTGGAAAAGGTCCTTGCACTATGTTTTTCTTTGAAGTACAAGCTTCAGTTCGGAGGTGAATTGTGGCTCATGACCCCTCTTCCAAAACCCACAATGCACCAGGGCTGACTGCACTGCCGATTTCCATAGGAAGGGAGTGTAGTAATGCAAATCAGGACACTATGTATACTGATGACCAGCTGTAACTTGTAAATAAAAAGTTCTGTTGGAGTCCTTATTTACCAATTTCCCATTAGTGTGTTTAACAAGTCCACAAATTTGTTGTCCATTTTGGGAAAGCGTTTCTGCCCCAAGATGGACTTGGTAACATTGTTCTGTCAATGCTAGAACGTTTGGCACAATTTGAAGAGCTGTAGCAAGGGCTTGCACCCTTATTTTTTTAATAATGAATTTTGGTTATGTTGTCTGTTCAAATGAATTTTGTAGAGAATTAGTTTGTAAAATTAAAACGCGAACTGCACTACCATCAGCGCCAGAAGATTGGTGTGCAGTATGTTGCTGAAGATTGGCCATGCACCGCTATATGGTCCAAATTAGCTCCCCAGCCCACAATGACTGCGTCTTTGTTGAAATCACTTGCAGTTGGGGGTAACCTGCCCAGTAACAAGTTCTTGTTCAATCACTTTACTTTATGCAAGGGTCAGCATTGGTGTTTGCTGCCTGGGTGAGCCTTATTGGGACCAAGCATGCCCTGAGCACCTCAAAGGCGTTTCCTTTTCTTGGGGGCAGGCTAGTAGGACTGGGCATGGAGGTGGTCCAGGAACTAAAATGAGTTTAGAATCAAACTTGCACAACCACCGAAATTCACCAGTTGTGTTTGGGAATGCACACCACCTAGCTTGCGGTTGACCTCCATGTTGTTTAAGACTTGTGTGATGTTGCCAAATATGTATTTTGTTTATGGCGGTTAACTGCAAGTTATGTTGTGTGCCTAAACAACTAGCAAATTTCAGATTTTGCTTTTTTCAGCCCCAACCATATCTTACTTGTTTTTTGTGTAACAGCCTTTATTTCAAAGTATTTTATTGATTTTTACACAGTTGTCATTGCTTTACCGTTACAGGGTGGCAGCCCAAACTGGCCGTCCTCGTCAAGGATACAGGTACATGGTATGTAGGCTTGGCTGTCCCCTTTTCCACTGTCTTGCAAAAAGAGCAAGAGTGGGTGAAAATGGGAAAAGAAAGAGAATAAAGGAGAGAGAAGAGGAGATAGTATACAAGATTACTTCCTTAGTAGGTCTGTTATTGCCTTGTGGGGGTATGCTTGTGTGTATGCCACTTTTACTGTGGGATTTTTCTAGTGAATTTATTTGTCTCCCCCCCCCCATGATTTGCTTTTTGTAAAACGTATTTTTATTGCCATATAAAGTAATCACACATGAGCAGTTATAGACCATGCTAACTTCCGTTCACCCATTGTACTACAATACATCACTTCTGCAGTAAGGTGCGGTCTATTACACAATATTCAGTCTCATCTGCCGTATTAGGCTAAGGCAATGTCAGAAGCGTTATATACAGTAGGGCTTTAGGATCTTGAGCGCTGCCATGTTAACTAAATATGACATACTGCAGCTTATTCTCCAAGCCTTGGATATCTAGACGTAACCGCTCATCCACCGCATCTCTAATCGAAGCCCCAACAGAACGGTCTCTTGCATGGTGTTGTACATTTCTAGTCTGCTCATTGGGATCACAGTTCCGGCTGAGAATATAGCCAACATAGGAGACAAAAAGGCGAAGGAGGAAAAAAAGGGAGAAGACGTGAGGAAAGAATAGGGTAAAGAGAGGAGAGGCGAGGCAGTGGTGGTCAGCAGCCTCTCAACACTGAAAACGTGGGTCATCAAAGCAGGGGTCCTGTAATATCCAAGTTCAGTGTTTATCACGGGTGGCATTCAAATGGAGGGTGGGACTGCCTATACTAGGGAAGGGTATGAGGCGCCCGGGGCCTGCGGTGAAAGCTCCACCAAGGAGAGGGGGTCGAGCGGCACCGCCAGTGGTTCCCCAGAGGCTATCAGCATCCGGTGGACATACAGCATCTTCAAAGAGGTGTAAAGCCCGGAGCTTCGGAGGCTGGAGAAGAGCAAGTTCCAGCCTGCAAAGGTATTCCACCTACAGTTACAAAGTTTGAAGTTAGTGTCTCGAAGCTGCAGACGAGTCGTAACTCCATTGCCATCGTGTACCACTGGCAAGTGAACCAAACAGTGATCTGAGGCGTTTCAGCATTTTTCCAGTAGAGAGCAATGATTTGCTTGGCAGCGCCAAGCATATGGAGTGTTGGGTGCCAATCTCTGCGATTCATGGCACGCAGGTTCACCGGCCGGAAGCCCTGCACAGCTGTGGTCGGGTTGTCAGGCAGCAGGTAGCCAATTACCTGTCTAATATGACTAAGGACCTCCTTCCAGTACATGGTGAAGAGCGGGCACGTCAACCAAATATGAAGAAAGTCTTCTGGGGCACTTGTGCAGCACCAGCAGAGGGGTGAGGAGGTAAGGAACATTGTGTAGCCTATGGGGAGTATAATACCATTGTGTCATGACCTTGTACGCAGTTTCCAGCTGGGGTATGCTACGGAAGACCTTCGGAATATCCCACCACAGGTGATCCCATTGTGTGGATGTAATGAGGTCTGTGGCTGATTACCACCATGACTGGTAAGCATGTGGGGAGGACCGCTGAGTGTTGAACAACTGGATATGTACGAGAGATTAAGCCCCTAGAATTGTCAAAGGAGTGCACCAGCCACTCGAAGGGGTAAAGGGTCGAGTGGCCGCCTGTGCCGAGGACGACGCCTGGACCCAATGTCTGAGTTTAATATATTGAAACCTAGTCCCCTCCGAAAACTGGAAGTCCCGCTTACATTGGTCAAAGATTTAAAGGAGTTCACCCCCAAAAAATCCCAAAGCGTCCGATAGCCCCCTTCTGTCCAGTCCGAGGAAGAGTGCGGGAGGTAGGCAGGTGGGAAATGTGAGTTGCGAGCAATGGGAGGACAGGAAGGAGGTGAGGCCTCTAGGCAATGCTAACTTATCCCAGATATCAAGCACCGTCTTTGTGGCAACAGTGATATAAGCGCTATGAGAGTAGGCCTCCCACGGAAGCCAGGCAAGATCCCAGATGGGTCAACAGGTCACCGCCCTATCCATGTGAAACCAAACTCTCACTCTCCCACGCCATCCACTCCGAGATAAAGCGGAGGTGTGATGGCCAGTAGTATTCTAACAACCCCCCTCTTTCTCGCGTTAACAGGAGAATCCCATTAGAGAATAGCAGTCTTCCCCCACGACAGATGAACGTGGTGAGCTCACGCTGAAGGCTCTGGATCTGATGCTGTGAAATGGGTGTAGGAAGGGTCTGAAATAGGTAAAGTATCTTTGGGAGTAGCGACATTTAAACTGTGTTCAAGTGCCCCAACCAGGAGAGCTGGAGGGATTTCCACGCTCTCCAGTCCGCTAGGAAAGCCTTTACACTCCTGCCAGTTCGCTTGTGACAACGTGGCAAGGTCGGGGGTCAAGTTGAGCCTCAAGTATCGGAAAGTGGGAAGCCCATTGGTAAGGGACAAGAGACAGGAGCACAGGGATCTCCTCCGCAGGGATCATAAGATTTAGAGTCCATGATTTAGCATGAATAATTTTGAGACCTGAGACCAGTTCAAACTATTGGAGCAATTTATGTGAAGCCAGTAAAGGAGGATCGGGGGCAGGATAATGTAAGAAGCAGATAATCTGCAAACAAGGCGATTTCATGATCCAACCCTTCAAGTTTGACGCCATGAATATCGGGGGACTGGCGTATCATGGCAGCAAGGGGTTCTACTACAAGAGATCGGCAGGCCGTCCCGGCCCCGAGGATTTTCTAAGAGGGAGGTCCTTCAGAGCGCCGAAGAGCTCCTCCAGGGTAACAGCTAATCGGGGATCATTCACAGGCCTCCAAGGCAGCCTGCGCCTGTTCTGGACAGCTTCCTGGCATAGAGGGATTAATATTGTTGAAAAGCTTTTGACTCAGCGGTTTCAGTGGTAGCCCACGTGCCATCTTCTAGTTTGAGTTTAGCAGTGTGCGCCTTGGCGGCCCGTGTACAAAGGCGACGTGCAAGGACCATGCCCACTTTCTCTCCCCCCTCAGAATACCGTTGTTTCAGAGCTAAGAGAGCATGTTCTGCATTGTTAGTTCGTCTCCTCTGATTTCTTGGAGCAGGTCTGCCACAGAAGTCATGATGTCCGAGCCCTCGGCCCCTACACGAACCCCCCTTAGGCGCAGATTGTTGCGGCAGCTCCTATTTTCCAAGTCCTACTGCTTGATCTGCAGCTCGATGTGCTGTTCCTCTAGGCTGGCCAGGCGCTGCCACAACTTCTCCTGATCCTCTGTGCGAGCGTCTGTCTTTTCGAAGTCATCCACCCTTCCTCCAGGCACCACGTCTCTCCTGAGCTCCTTGACGCAGGACTGTACCTCTGTTCGAAGGGAGCCAATTTCAGATTTGAGTTTCTGCATTAACTGCTGGCCATGAAGAACGGAGTGACGGGATCAGAGGGCTCCCCCTCCGATTATGCCATTTCAACTGCAGGGACAGAGCCCAGTCTGTTCCACAGGGCAGACCGGGTTATTCGGGGGTGCAGCAGTCTTTCCCAGCCTTTGATCGAGTCATGTCCCCTCAGGGCCCTACGCACCGGACAGGGGGTCAAGGCCAGGGAGCGCCGCACAGGATCGGCTGGTGTTCTGGTCGGATGGTAAAGTGTATCACAGCAGACAGGAGCAAAGCATTGCCCAGGTGAGAGATTAGCAGCCAGGGGACCCACCTCCAAAGTCCCAGAGTCTACCCACCAACCGCTTGAAGTAGTCCGGGTCACATGCCGGGGCAGCGCAGCTGGTGCACCAAGGTCCAGGCGAGTGGCACGAGCCAGGGACCCACCGCAAGGTCAGGGGAGAAAGGGTGAACCCCAGGGGCCCTTGCCACAGTGCACACCACAAATCCAGGTCACGTCCGCCCAACTGGCACCTTCACACTCCCCGGTGCAGGGAGCGATGTCTCAAGACCCCCCAGTAAGGTATGCCAGAGGTAGAGACCGTACAGTGTCCGGAGGTACACTGCCCGAGGGGGCGCCGGCAATCCCACTGTGACAGAGCACCCAGTCTGAGGGGCGCCGAGCCCGCTAGGAAATAGGGCTGCGCTCACAGGCCACAACACTCCCCACCCGGTGTCCCAAGCGACGTGCTGAGTTCACTAATGTCCTGGAGAAGTGCTACGAGGAGGTTGCTGTTGCCGAAGCTTCCCAGGACCTAGTAGAGAGTCAAACTGCAGCCAGGAACACTCCACTCCAGATCTCCCCAGGGGCCCTCCAGGACGCGCAAAGGGACTCGTGCCATCGGGGAGAGGGGAGTACACAGCCCGCAGGGGACGACCAGGCAGAGATGGCCAATGCGCACTCACCGGGGGTCTCCAGCGGCTTCACCACAGTGCAGCCAGGAGGCAGGTCAGGTCGCAGGTCTCTACGATCCAAGTGCGGTGGCCCAGAATGGCGGCGAAGTCAGCATGCCCCAACGTGCAAGGGCCCGGGCCCCCAGGCCGTGGCCTCAGACCCCCGAAGGAGGGATGAGCTCCCTCACGCGAAACGGCAAGATGCAAGAGGCCCACTCCAGGCAGGCACTCCTCGGAGCCCAGAGGCCCAAAATGATGGCAGCGACGTCTCTAGCCTAGGTCCAGCCCTATGATGCTCAGCACACCGCCGCCCTCCACCCAGGGCTGCCCGGGGGTGTTCTCAGGAGCACCCCGGGGCCCAGGCACATGCAGAGCGTCCCTCCAGAAGTGCTGGCTGCTCGGCCAAGGTCCCGCAGAGGCCCAAGATGGTAGCGATTCAGGTCGCAGTCGGTGCATGCCCCCTCCGTGGGTCGACGCCAGGGGATCAGAGCCCCCGCACCGCCGCCGCAGGTCACGGCAGCTTCAGAGAGGTGCTCTAGAAGGATGGCCGCAGGGTGAGGTAGGGGCTAGCCGGCCACAGGGACCGCGAGGCCCGGGGACTCCAAATTGGAACTCGATCCTACTCAGGCTAGGGCGTACCTCAGCACACACCGCAGTCATCCGTCCAGAGGGGACGCCAGACCCCCCCCCAAAAGCAGCCCTGGACTCTCCGCTGAACAGGCACCGTCACCCGTGAGTCCCCAGCGCCACTTGAGAAGCTTATTATTGTAGCAGTGGCCCGGAGCTCCGACGGTGTGCGTCTCACTCCATTAGCAGCGAGACCACGCCCCCATGATTGGTTTTTAAACCCCCGTGAGCACGTATTGGGCATAGCCGCCCAACCGATAGTGGGTAGGGTGCCCTGGCAGCCAAACATCCACTGTGCAAGTTCATTAGCCATGTGCAGAAGGTATTGGACACGTGGTGCTACTTTCTGGGAATTATCTTCTCCCTTTCAAGCAGTGTTAATGTACAGCTTAGTTTATGCTTTTTCCCCTACAGTGTCTGAAACAAGTTGGGAGCGACTTAGTCCGGCACCAAATAGTTGTCTAATTAGCACCCAACATGCACTGGCAAGTCTCTGACTTGCCAAATACAGCACTACCCCTCCCCCCTTGAATGTATGCTTTGGAATTTCCATGCATCTGGTTGGGTAACCATGTCGTAGGGTGGGCCACCTTTGGAGGATGGCTTTTTTCCTTTTCACAGCACAAAACTCAATATGGGAAAGGATCTGCCTTAAGTTAAGTCAATCACATGGTTTAAAATCCGAAAGTGTGATTGACTAGAGTTTAAACAGCATAGATCTCAACTACTGGAATGACCCACTCCCCAAAAAATTCTGATTAGAGCTATAGAGCCATGTCAATTGTGGCGTAAATCTATTTAACAGCCTGAGCTGTACACGAGTACAACATTTCCTATGGGAGCCAAAATGATTCCCCCCCCAATGGCTCAGCATGACATTTCGGGTGCAGCCTGGGTCTCTGCTGTATTGCACGTTTTGGTGGAAACTCACAAGTTACTTTGAGACCAAAATGTATTCTGAAGAACTTAAAAATCTGCAAGTTATAGGGTGGGGGCATTTTGGCAGCGAAGGTTGCCCCCTGCTTCCCCTTCTGGGTCTTGTGTCTATACATCAGGGCATGCACACTGCAATCTCACTCATTTCCACCCCCTTTCTGGTTTAACTCTCAATGAGTTTTCCTAGAATAGGCAAGGGGATAGAGTTATTTATAAGACTAATATTAATCCTCAACTCATTTTAATTTTCTTAAAACCAAAAATTTGAAACTAAAAGCCTATTTTCTTTATAAATGTATGAATGGACGCCAATTCTTCAGTTGCTATACCATCGGCAGCAGGCCTCGACTGCCCACCCACACTAGCATGAGATGGTCAAGCGCATTAAGGAACTAACCAATTTAAATGTGTCAGTACTAAAGCACTAGTCCTGTGGGGTTCTGGTAAACAACTCTCTATAATGCAAGAAAAGGACGCTCGGCTGTGCAATAATGGACCATGCGAACTTAATCTTAAGGCGATTGTTCTTTAAGCAGACGTGGCATGAAACACCTTCAAGAGACCGCATTCTTTCAAATGGTTTATTTTTTTGCAAAACAGACTGTAGCTTAGTTTTCCTTTTCCTGCACTGTCTTTGTACCACGCAGTCTGCCAGTACGACGAGCAGCAATAAGACCAACTTTGCGTCCAGCTGGGGCATCTCTCCTGATGGTTGAAGGCTTACCAATATGTTGATGGTTACCACCACCAAAGGGATGTTCAACAGGCTGTGAGGAAAAATGTTAAATGATCAGTAAGAGCCAATCATCATCATTAAGGCAATTAAAGAGAAAATGTATGGTCAATCATGCTGTATATACACAATATTCAACTTTCGTGCATGGGATTAGTCTATATTGAGGACCTAGAAACCTCCCCTAGGCTTACAAGATGTTTGCAGAAAGAACCTTGCTAGTATCAGGACAACTGAAGAAAACTGTAAACATGATTCCCACTACCTTTAAGCCATACAGTTACCACTAAGTAACAGTCTCAGGAAGAGAATGTGTTATGTAACTTACTATGCATTTAGGAATCTGCCAACTGGATCCCAAAAGGATTCAAGTTACCAACCCACAACAAGCATCACATTGTTTCAGGCACACTTACATTCTAAAATGAGTAGTATGATAATCTCATTCTGCTGTAATGCACTTTTATAAGCTTTGCAACCAATGCCAAATTGAGGATAAATTACAAACTGTATCAACTGGAGATTGTGATGGATATGTAACCTAGTCAAATAGTTTAACAAAACTTACGTTCATAGCCACACCACGGACACGTGGCCAGCAGTTTCGCTTAGCCTTGTATTTATGGTAAGCACGACCTGCCTTTAGGATTGGTTTGTCAATTCGACCACCACCAGCAACAACACCTGAAACACAAAGAAAATGGAACCAAAATGTGGAAAGGGGTATTTACAAGTAAATTGAATCTTTTGCAACTTAAAGGTAAAATTTGCATCCTTGGGTATTTGTTCTTAAATATGACAGTTTCAGAGTACAGTGGAAATAACTTCCTTTCTGAATCCAGTTTAGAAGGTGAAAATCAAAACCATTTAAATGCAGACACTGAAAGTTAGGAGTACCGTTCCATAAGCAGGCAGCAATCCAATGGGAAATAAACTTTGGCCAGAGAAATAGCACACACAAAAAATGCCATGCAGCAGTATTTGAATAAACCTAACGCAAGCTGTTCAGTAACCTCATTGTTTAAGACCTGATGGATCATTCACACCTAGGAACTCAATGGAGAACGACAATGTACTGCCAATTTGTCAAGTTTAAAGATAATTGCAAATGCTGCATGTGGACTCATTGAGGTGTCCGAACGGGTTTCTCATCGAATTATGTCTTTAAGCACATTGACTGGGCAGTGCTGCATCAAAAAAAAAAAATAACAGTGAATGATATCAATGTAAGTTCAAAGTTTTACTTCAGACTTCTGGGGAGTTGCAGTAGCGTTCTAGCTGCAAATATGGCAGCATTTATCCGATCACAAATAATAAGAACGTCCAGTTCTACTGGGCCACAGAATTCAAAGCAATCTGCAATGCAATCTACTGCAGAAGACAAATTCCTTAGAATAACGTCAGAGGCAAGATCATGAAGGCCCCAGTTTATCCGTGCTGCCTGCTGGCAGAGAATTTACACTATTCATGATGAACACTGCGTAAAATACTGCAATGGTATGTGGATATGAAGGAAGCCATTCTTTAATTTTGATCATGCTGTTTACACTAATCTCAGTCTGGCATTATCAGTGGCAAAGGCGAACATCCTAACCTGCCTTATATGCTCCCCAGATGTAGGCACTTTGCATCATACACATTTTTATGACTATTTTGCCTATGGGATCTTGCAAAACTATACGATGTCATTTTGGAGTGGTTTTAGGCCACCCAGGATTCAAACCGAAATCTTGCCTGGATAAGACACATGGATATCCACCCAGCAGCCAAACCCAAGTCTAAAGACTGGCATTCTCCATCAAACCATCAGTAATAGAGTTCTATTTATGGCTTGTGGAGCTCCCAAAAACAAATATGGAATGCGATGGTACAGGATGCAACAGGAAGTATTAGTTCACAGGTTTAAAAAAGTATGCTACATTTAAATGCAAAACACGTACATTAAAAAAAGCGTACCAGAAAGCATGTAGTGAGGGCAGTTGAGAATCAAGTTTAATAAGCTTTATTCCTCCACCTCTGCAGCTATTGAAGGTAGCATTGTTTTTTTTTTTTAAGTGGATGGTTTGGAAATCTATTTAAACTATTCTCATTTTAGTGGTCAATTAGTGTCACACATCCAACAAATCATCTTACAGCCTCCGCGTGATTGCTGTGCTACACCTTAAACTTTAAATCGACCAAGTAAGACGTCATTGCAGTCAGTAATGTTTATGGTTGACAAAAAGGAGATTCCAAGCAATGAACACGGCTCCTAAAGATCTGAGTGAGGAGAGCTGAAGCAGTAGCAACGTATGGTAGCAACTTCCAGGATTAATAATTTAAACAGGGCAAGCTAGCTTTTTGGCAAACTGATAAGCAGCCAGTCTGGCATTTGAAAGGTATGAGAGGAAGCAAAGTCACTGAGAGAAATGTTTCCACATAATACAGGCTTTTCGGTTTTAGAATGGTTTCGAAAGTGCAGATCTACTGTGGAGAAATCTAGAGAATAATCAACATAGTAAATATGATTGTTATATCTAGCCAGTGGAAAGCCACTTATGGATGCAGAGGAGAATTAACAATCAAAACATTATCTTGGTGATCGAAGCGTATTTCTTTGGCATAGTTACTTACCAACAATAGCTCTGTTTGCAGAGGAGACAACTTTCTTAGAACCTGAAGGAAGCTTAACCCGTGTTTTCCTAGTTTCAGGATTGTGAGAGATTACTGTAGCATAGTTTCCAGAAGCACGGGCCAGCTTGCCACGATCACCTGGCTTCTCTTCAACACAGCATATGATGGTACCTTCAGGCATGGTTCCAACGGGGAGGACATTGCCAATATTCAACTGGGCTGGAGCAGAGGAAACAAAATGTGTTACTTAAATACATGCATGGAAACATGAACTTACAAAATCTCATTCAGAACTTTGTTTATCCAATTATCGCTCCAACAGAGGAGGGTTGTGGGTGTGAATGCAGGATCACATCACATTTTATCCTCTTTTCACTGGGCAAAAGTCCAGTTTAGGACTCTCAACACTAACTCAATGGCAAAACCCTACACCATCAAACTGTATTCTGATGTGCTGCTGAACTGAGATCAAAGAATCGTAAATTGGTCTAGGAGAACGTTACAGCGTTTATCAAACAACCAGATTCCTAAGACAGTAAAAGTAGGCTTATTTTAATGTACACTCTAAGTGAGGGAAAGCCATTAGAACCCTTTATAACCAGCCTAAGTGACCAGGCACACATAGCCAGGGAAATCTGGAGAGGTTTCCCACACATGCCACTACAAAAGAACACTGAATATGGCAGGCAGCAGGAAATTGATTACTAACCTATATACAGCATTGGTACAGGATAAAGGAGGGAACACAGCAAGTGTGGGAGCGATGGAAAACAGAGTGCCCTGAACCATTAACAGATACTAGAAAACATGCAAGTGAAATCTCAACCAGTGAGAGATTAAAATTCCATCACCTCCACAAGTACAACATGTTTAGACCCAACAAGATCTTCAAATTCTATTTTCTACATATAGATTGGGAATGTCCCACAATTTTGGGACACTGTACTAAAGGGACCAGGATTTGAAAAATCCATTAAACAATTTGTGTTTAAAGCAACACAATGCGTATGCATTACCATATGCTGGGCCAGGTCATTAGAACTAAAGTATAAACGGCAGAGGAGGGACATGGGGGAATAAGCACTAGCTGATGGAGCAACAAAATACTAACATAAGATCTGCCACAATGGCAAAGGAGAGCCAATCCTACCTATGGGAATGAATTGTGCTGTTGGATTAAGGAGGACACAACACACCATCACATACAAACACACAATACTGAATACGAGGGTAAATGGATTCGTTATTTTGGAGATGTAAATAAATTAGAAAAAAAATACAGAAAAACTAGGAAGTGTACGAAGCTGAGAAACGTATTCAATATTGAGAATGATGAAGCTACTGATTGATGTGTGGCGTGACTGGGGAGGAGGCAAGGAACACATGTTTGATGAAAGATCAACTACAAGTTTGAAATTTTGTATTGTGTGCAGATACAATTCTAAATATTTTACTGAACTAAACCCCTCCCTCCTACGGGATATCACGAGAGCCACAGGCAGATAACACCTGCAAGTGTTTTGTGTTTGACCCAACCAGGGATCAGCTGTACAGTCAGTCCACTTGTACTGAACGATCCTCAGAGCAAGCTTGCACCAGAGAGCGACCGCTAAACCTCCGGTAGAGTGGGACCATTTAGCAAGGGAAGTGGCTAGATGCCAGTAATTATTCAATAAATCCTCAATACCACGGAGGTTTGGCGTTACTAGATACCATGGAGTTTGCACGTTACTAGAGCCCTCTGGGATCACCATCCTGGCCAAAGTGAGCAGGTCTTAGTCCGATTGGTGAAACTAAATAGGAATACATGCTGCAGGCATGACAACTTACGAGGGAGGCTTCCTCAACCTCGAAAACTACTAAAGTGATCAGTCATGTTTGAATTTGTTATAATTCTCCATCCTTTGCACCATCAGAAATGCCAGATCAATTACATGCTTTCTTTGAAATTGAAGGGTGCTGACAGGCAAGCAGCATGCACTCCTTCCAAAAGCAGCCAGAACACTTGGCACCTGCTTCTAAACCCTGTTGACGGTCAGCATTCTAAGTATTTATTTCAAACGGTCACTGGAGTATTTGGTCTACTGGCTAGGCATTCAATTGCCATCTTTCAAGTTACAGGAATTCACAACAAAGGAGAAATAGAGAGTGCCAGAGTACACCACCCTAAATGAAACGTCTGATAAGCACAGGTACTTTGTGAAGCTGCTGATTGTAAGACCCTCAGTAATGTAGAGCTACTCTAATCCCTTAAGCAAGGCACTCGTATGAAGGATGCTTCTTAGGATGCTCAGCCCTCACCCACCCGAGCTTCACTAAAGGGTCCTTGTATTAAACACAGGTGGGCTCAACCTCAGAAATAAGTACTTCTGGGGGGGGGGGGGGAAAACCATGAACAAGGACATACACTATCATTAAGAGTATACCGTAACAAGGAATGTAAGAGGAAAAGTGGGAAACAAAGTTAAAATGTGTATACAGGTCAGCACAAGACTTCGAGGTCTCCTCGTGATAAGGAGGGGAAAAAGATATTTAATCCCTGTGTATCAAGTCAACAGGTTCACAAATAGATTATACCCAAATAAAGGGTGTGGGGATTTCAACAGTAGCAGGATTTAGCTCTTTAATCTGCATTATAAGAGTGGATGATGTCACTATGTACTGTCAGTGAACAGGTGATGTGAATAACAAACAGTAACACCTAAACCAAGGGCTCAACAATAAGGATGGGAGGCGATTCCTTCCCAGATTGACAAATGGAAATACCTCATTAGGAACGAGTAATCTACAGCTCTTGCTCCCAAGTACCAGTTATTCAATGATCTCTTACCCCGCTCTTGCTCAAAGACAATATTAGGTTCTCCATTTCAGGATGACAGACCCATTCATCAACAACCGTAAATTAACTCTGGAACCATACTAAATACCAAGATTTAGCACCAAGAAGGGCAATAAACACCATACCTTATAAATTAGAACATGCAATATTTGCACTTTGCTGCAATACAGACTAGGCGCACGTAGCTCCAAAAACTAGGGGTTTCCCCCATAGTTGGCTCTGTATTCAGCCAAGTAGAGTGGCTACATAACTCCCTGCAGCACATATTGAATGCCCAAATCATTTTGCCGGTTAACACTAAATCAAATGGTTTGTGTTACCACAATATATTTTGTCACGCCCGATTCTGCAAATTTTTGAGCTCAAAATTGGGCATCAATTGTTCTGGGTCGCAATTCAGGGCTTAGGAGAACACAGGCAAAAGGTTTGCTAAACATCAAAATCCTGGACTATCTTTAATACACCTCATTTTTCACCAGAAGGTGCACACAAATTGGCATTACATTTGATACTCATTCCTGATAGATTATAATCATACCGTAGCAACCAAACAGAGGACACAAACATCCTCTGCACTGAGGGAAACGAGGCTCCTCTGACTTATTTAATCTCACCGTCTACCTATAAATACATGGACTAGGCACATTAGAACTCATTTAAATCCAAAAAATAATTTGGGGAAATACCACATTCTGATCAGAAACTTCACAGGCGCGCCCCAAAAAGCAGGGATGGTGCAAACAATTTGTAGGCAAACTGAAAGCTTCGACCCATTTTTAAAAAATTTATTTCTTAGCTATGCGTTCATCAGGCTTCCTTATGCGGACTCAAATGTTTGCCTTAACATCTGCACACAACTTTTGTCCCACACCTGTCCCAGTTCATGCACTGAAATTCTGCTTTAAAACCACTATGAACCACTTTAAATTCAGTACTTCAGCCTCACAATCACTCAGCTGTCTGGGTCATCCTCACTCCCACTGGAAGGCAAGAGGGAGGGACTATGCCATAGCTGAGAAAGTACAGTCAATCCTCATTTCTTGTTGTATTTAATTATGCTTATTTTATTTAACAAAACCACAATTTTGTTCCCCTATGGTCTGTTATGTCCGGCTCAAAACAAAATGCAAGCCAAACCTAATACCAATGCCTGTTCTTTGTAGTAGAGGCCATGTGGTGCACTCTGAGGTTGGTTGGGTGTGTGGGGGGTGGTAGGCAGTGAATTTAACGTCCTGCATCCAGTTAGCATTTTCTGTCAAACAAGCCAGAAACTCGTACCTATTGCCTCTTAAGGTGAAATGAATATCTTTAGCTATAGAAGCCCATTCCAGATTGGTAGTCATGGCCTTCCTCGTCCCAAAAGCATCAAGTTTAAACACCTTGTGCTGTTTGGCAGGCATTACAGCATCAACATTATCAAGGCATTTAGTCCGATAGATTGACCTTGCGCTGCATCAGAAGGGCGGCCAGACAATGTTTAGGAAGTATTAAACTTCCATTCTCAGTGATGCACTTCAATGGTACAGAACTTGACTTTCAATAATTACCATATTTAGGGTAGACTGGGAGAGAAAAAAAACAACTTCAATTTCTTTGAAAACTACCCAATCGGAACAGACTAGGGGAGCAAGACTCCCTTCACCTCAGTCTGGCCAGAGAAGGGTGTATTGGTCTCTTCATAGATTCCCAGATTTGGATGGCCAGTAACTACCCCAGTGAACGATCCGATACGGACAAGGAAATCTGTACGCGGAGGTTTAGTTAGAAGACTGGTTGCATACATCGGTCTGTAACGCACACCTCTTTTAAAGCTCTGGTTAACAGATTAGGGTCAGACCCCCAATCAGTTCGTAATCTGTCTAAATGTATTTGGGTCCATTTAGTTGCCACATAAACGACAGCAGACACTGGGAATTCAAGCACACCGCCTCTAAGGCATTCCTGAAGAAGCAACATGTGGCCAATCCTAAAACACTTCCAGATTACCAACCTTCATTTCAAACGTATCGCAAACAAACTAAATATTGGAGGAAAGTAAACTCCTCAAAAATTTGCGAACTACATCTCAAAGCCCAAGAACAGAACAGTGAAGAGGGCTTGTTTAGCCTCAAAGACAACTACTGCCAAAAAAGTTCTTGTAATACTCCACTGCTCACACTATGCAGAAAATGGTACATTGTTCAAACTACTGTGGGGTGAAAGCAAATCCCTGACAATGCCCATAAACAGATTTGATTGTTTCTGAAGTACCAATAGCAACAAAAAAAAGTGAAACTATCAACCAAATAGTTCTCAAAAGGATGTGCAAGCGTCCCACCGGAGATTTTAAGCACATACAATTGAACAGCCGTCTTTCTAGACGCCAATGGATGTCCATATCCAATCCCACCTCGAAATTAAAATTATGAGCAGGGAAACTCAAGTATCTGACGTCAGACAGACTACTGCTAAAAGAAAATGACCATTGTCTTAGGAGCCAGCATTTGTCAAACTGGATGGCAAACTAGTGAAGTGCAGCCAAAAGGCTCCCAAAATTAACTGCTCGAGGATACGAATTTACAACTGCAAACGTTCTGTAATATCAAACACATCAACTAGATTCTTAAATACAATGATAATTATAATTCAATAGAGACTGACAGGCTACAGAAAATACAAAATCAGCCAATGTCTAAACATGTCAAAGTAAGAATTCAGATGACACTTCCTGAAAGCACTCCTGACAATATACAGCCGAATAAAGTTAATTAAACGCAAGACAACGTCACAGAAGTACACAATTCTCCCACTACATTCAGGGTTTTACACCCGCCTCGTTAAAGACCCACATAAATAGAACTCACTCAACTACAGACTGGGGTACAGTGTTATTGTGCATTAGCAAGAAACTAGAAGCTAAAGCTCTGTGGCTGGAGGCACAGTTGCGAACTTAAAGTGCTGTACTGCATACCCAATCTGGGAAAGGTGGTTCATGGGCAGAGTAGTGAAATCTCCCCAGAAGAGCAGCGTTTTTATATACAAAGTCAATGGCATGACTGGGGCTCTCACACTGCTCCCTATGATTGTGAAATATACTGGTCTATCTACTACAAGTCACGTAGGCCCACTATCTTGTGCTACCAGTAGATAGCCTCGCAGAATTAATCATTAAAAGTGCACAGTAGACTATTCTACTAAGAAGCAAGACAAATTGCACTGAAGTACCTAGAAACATCTCCCACTGGTGCAGGCGGAGAACATCCTGCTCCCTCAAAAATAAAGGCTTCTTGAGAAGGGGGGGAAAAAACAAGGTCGGAAAACTGAAATGGGCCAACAGCACAGTGGGTCATAAGGACTTAGCCTTCACAAAAGTACATGCCGCAACTTAAAGTGTAGAAATGGGGGAGCAGCGCACTCCTGTTAGTTTACTTTACAATTCAATTGTAGTTTTTTTGATATTGGTGCTACAGTGTTATGCTCGCTGTCTATCGGGCATTGAAGTTAAGAAGCTAAATCACAACCAACTGATGGTTGACACTGCGCACTGTGCTGGGGGTACCTCAGACCCTAGACAAATAATCGCCTTATCATAAAAAAATCAAACTCAACGATCCAAATCAAATAAGCATATATTGGTTCATATGCAAAGTAAATGTATACAAAGGTGGTTAAACCAATGATCAAACATTACAGAAATTATTTACAATCAACTGAATGCATTATTGACAAAGCAAAGATGTATGTTACATAGTACATTTGATCGTTCACATGATGACTTAAAGGTGAGCCCAATGCATTTCGGGACTTAGATGTCCCTTCGTCAGGGGCAATCTTATGCACTAATGCGGTAAAGTAGATGAAAAGTTGATGAAAAAAAGTTCATGACTACCGGATCTCAGCGCGGCAGCAATATTGAAAACGGGCCCGCGATGGTGAAGAAAATATGTTCAACAGAGATTGGCGTGGACCGTTCAACCAAGGAGCTTCCGATACCGAAGGGAGGAGCCCCTAATATAAGCAATTCTTATAAAATACTTATTCACATAAACCCTCACTGAAATAAACCTTAAAGACAGCTGAGCAATACAAGACATGAACAGCCTCACTGACAACTGACTAGGTGCCAACTGATTTAATTCACTACACATTAGTGGTCCTTCCTATCAAACATACCACAACTTGTCAACCCGACAACCAGGAGTAAAGATTTCTGCACCTATTTTCAAGTCAAAAGACCCTTTCAGGCACAGTAAAAATGCATATACAATTTAATCATCAATATACAATAAGTGCCCCTTCTCTAGGAAAGGTTCAAAAGAAAATCACCACATGCAAAATGAGAATGCCCATTTTATCTAAAAACTTTGCCCAAACAAGATTGCTTTAAGATAAAGTACCCCAGTTTTTCACTTTAATTTCCAATGTTTGGAGGGAGAAAACCTTTTACAGAAGTCTACTAGGTTTAGGATAAATTGACCCATTACCCCTAAACAATATGCAATAAACTATATCCCATATAAAATGGAAAAAGAATACAATTTGACAAGAAAAAGACCCCTCGTGAAACTATCCTTGCAACACATCATTTCTTGCAAAATATTAGGCTCCTAACCAGGAAGTCAGAAATAACTGTACTGGGGGTAACATGAAGACAGAAACCTATCGAATGTTGCCTGGCAATCATCTTAAATATGTAATAAAAACACATAATCCCTACAAGTGTGGGAGCAATGACGAATGCATAGCTGAAGTAACAAAAAAACGAGAAAGTGAAAGCAAACAAAACACGTTTATACCTTTCTTGCCACAGTAGACAAACTGTCCCGTGTGAATACCCTCAGCAGCAATAAATAGTTCGGTCCTTTTCTTGAAGCGGTAAGGATCTCGGAATGCCACCTTTGCCAAAGGGGCCCCACGACCAGGATCGTGCACAATATCCTGTTAATAGAATGAAAAGCGATATTGCATAACTATTTTGTTACAGAATTAACTTTGTGTTAGTCGGACTAGAGGACCAATGGAAAAAGAATCCATTTCAGCACAAGGAGAGGAGGAGATTTTAAAAAGTGATAAATGAAGACCATGTAAAGGTTGCATTTGTGTCAGAAGGGTGAAGATGTCAGATAAAAAGGGTCTTACTGATTGCATATTCTATCAAATTATTATTTGCGTGAGTGACCATTAGATAATTTGTTGATGTTCGTCATGCTTTTTAGCTAAGGAAACAGATGTCACCTGGGCAGTTATGGACAACTACAAAGTATGGAAGGTTGGGTCACAGGCAATTATTTCCCAAGACCTTGAAATGCAAAATCATACAAAAGGCTTCTAACCCTCCACACCCCCACTTTCCAGATGGTGACCAAAAAAATTGATGTTGCCGTCATGTCTCGTCAGCTGCAGTCAATACAGATCGTACAATTGCACCCCTTCCTGTCTAAATGAACTACAAAAGCGATATCTATACAATTTAGAGGAATGAGCCCCAAACAGAACAAAATAAAATCTGTGCCAGGTGCAGAGAATCTTCGGTAACCTGTGGTTACCTACTCAGCAGAACAAAAACTCTTCAAAAGCTTTAAGCAAAATGATCAACTTACTAAATTTGAAGTGTTAGAAGCGCCAGATGACGGTTTCCCCACATATGAAAACTATATTTAATCAACCAAACTCTTTTCAAGCCACTGACCACGTTTTAGCTCAAGATATCGATTGAGACTATACAACACACCTACATGGTTTTAGTTCAGACTACATTCCCCACTAGCAGACTTGGGAGTTGGAGGTTTCATTAAGGTACTACTTCCCAAACATTTTAGAACCACGACTGGATTGTTAGAATGACAGACGTTCACGATCCACCCTGCTTTAATGAACATAAGGCGCTATTTTTTTTAATGTAACTAAAGCATTGTGTTGGTAGTGCGCCGTCATTTACTGATAGCATGTTTTTCATTGAAATGGACATTAAGTTTGCACAGGTATACAGTTTTTACTGCAAATTATATAGCACACAACGGAGGTGTGGAAATCTGATTCCAGCGAATATCATTAGTGCATCACTAAGTAAAATTTCTGTTTTGATCCTATTAAAGACTTCATCACTTTAGAATTACAAAAAACTTGCCTTTTTTTGGCTTTCCTAACTGTTGAATGTGTACAATTAGTTTAAAGGTAATTACATTTTGTTGGGTTATAAAAAAAAAAAATGAAGTCATACAGCCTTTTCTTTCACACTCACTGTCTCAGCACGATTGTCACAATTCACGTTTCTTTCTCTGACTACAAGTGAAAGGAGTTTGTAAGCACCAATACCCATGTTAAAAAAAAAAAAACCACAACCTGCACAGCCAGACATTTGACTGGTTTTTAAAGCGCAGCAAATGTGACAATATAAAAACAGAATTTAAAGGCACTGAATGTTTTGCAACCCTCCAACAATCTGCCAGCAGGTAGCAACCCATAGCTTGGGGAATCCTACTGTGTAAGGCACCCGAGCCCCACAGCCAGAGAAGTGGGCCATAGGTGTCCCTGCGTGTCAGAAGATCAAGGGTCAAGGCCCACTGTGGGGTCCCCAGGACTGCTTCCCCAGCCCCTGCTTGCAGACTATTGTCCCATTGAAGTGAATAGAACACCAGATGCCGTGACATCTCTGCACCCATACGCTCAGAGGTGACCTGTTGGTGTGGCCTTGGAACTTGCCCCATACTCACTGAAGTACAGAAGAACAGTTCTATAAGTCGCTGATAGGTGTCTGAATGCAATAGACGTTTTTCTTGCATACAATTACCTTGCCAATCCAGAAAATGCACTGTGGCCATTTCTGAAAACTGTAAAAATTAATAACTCGAAAAGTACTTACCAGACTCCGATGAACTTGGTATCTAAATTTAAAAAGTATGTGTATTTTTTTCCTTATTGACTGTCTCATTTACTGTCTTTGTGTGTAGTAAATGCTTCGCACTACCCTCAGATATGCCTAACTGCTTGCCCACACTACCACAGAAGAGCATTTAGGGGGTAATTTGTTGCTCTGTAATTCCTTTGGGGTAGCCTGGACTCTTTGCACAGTATACCTCTTTTAGGTATACTACATAGAGAGCCAGCTTCTTACATATTGCATTAAGTCATTCTGTTCACAAGCAGTGATGGGGAGTAGATGATTAGAAGACATTCAGATTTATGTTTTTGCATCTAACGCCGTATCAAGTATGGTATGAAAACACAACTTAAGCCATAGCACTTGTTAACTAGCCCGGATGGACTATTTCAGTAAAAACTTGAACACAAACTACTTGCTGTAGAGAGGTTGTCCATCAATTGGATGAAACCAGAACAAACAAGGTCTGTCTTGAAGAAAATTTCTGCTGGTTAATAGTGGAAACCACTGCTGATTTCAAAGTTAAGTGCAATAACTATAAACTTGAGAAAAAGTTAGGATACCTCCAAGCCACTCGCTGCTTCCCAAATAGAAATCTCTTCAGCCAAAACACCAAACATATTGTGCCTTGTAAATTTCACATGGTTCTGCAACACCTTCCCCTTACCAATGAGGGAGCAACATATCTGCGTTTCAGGAACTACGTTGAAATCTTAACTATGGGAAGAAAGCAAGTTTTTATCCGAACATCCCCGGCTGCAGCAATAAACAACCATTCAACATACACTAGCAGTATTTAGGTATGAAAATAGTGCCCCAGATGGCTTGTTGCAGAAGAAAATTGTCAATTATAATTACAAAGTGGAATTTGATACAGGCGGCACTCTTATAGAGGTAACACCCTCCAGCTAGTCATGTAACAAACATTTAGGCAAAAAGATTGCAAAGTATTCCAGGCTACAAGTATTAATCACACTGTTTCACTGGTGAGCGATGTAAAAACAAGAAAATTAGTAAGAAAATGTACTTTATTCTCCTCATCACAGCCACACGGACATGTTTATCAGGGTATACACTGATATCGGTTTGCATAATAGGTCAGCAAGCATGTTTCACCCTTGGTGCAGTTACGGCTGGGTCTTTTAAGGCTGAAAATTTGTTATGTTTTAGTAGTTTTTAGAAGGATTACAATTTAAGAGGCTTTAAAGAGTTTTTCTAAAGTGTGCAATAAAACATACTTGGTGCTACACTCTGGCAAAGTTTAGCTGACAACGAAATGTGCCGCCCCACAACCCGAATCTGACCCCTTATCGGACATCAACATACACAGGAAGCTAAATTCTTAGTAGTAGCAGGTTAGGTTAGAGGCAATCAAAGCACATCAGCCAAAACTATGCAGTAGTATTTGAAAAGGATACACCAGCTACACATTGGTCCTCTTCACATATTCAGACAAGTAGATGTGTTGCAGTTAATCTGGCCTTTATATGTTGCAATACAGATACTCTTCTGGGTGCCATTGCTTTTGCAAATTGTTCTTTTTGAAGGTATGAAAAATACAAAAATGGACCAGTAATTACATGGGCTGCACCCAGTTTATTGTTTTTTTGGCCCCAATGTCACCTCAGATGAGGCTGATTTCATATGGCTAAATCCAAACTGCTGTGTCGTGGGGGGCAAAAGAAGGATGGGTTGGAAGGCTACCCTGAGCGATTGTCAGTGGCGATTTATTGCAAACATTACTCGCATCACTTTTTCTGTCTTTGATGTACCATCCCGAATAGTCATGGGTGTGCTCAGACCTGGGTTCTAGTCTCAGTGCTACTAGAAACAACCTGCACCTGAATGAGGCTTATCAGGCAAAACTGGTCTTAGGTTACCAGTGTTCAGTTCAGGGAAGTTCTGGCTGGACTGTTCATATTGGAGCAAGGCCAAGGCTAATTTCCATATGGCTGGATCAAAACTGAAGTGGCATGGTGAACAAAAGAACAATGGGTTGGCATGATACCATGAGCGATTACCATTTATTAAAAAGTATTACAAACATTCCCCCATCACCTTTTGTGTGTAAGGAAACTGCCTTTGACATTTGCCCCCATTTAAACCACTAGGTACTGGTGTAATGACTCTGAAATGCCCTGATCCCTGTTAAACAGACCTTGGTTTTGTGCTTTTACCCCTAAAATGGTGTACATTTAATTGGCTTGTCCCCAATTGTCATAGCCTAACTTACTTGTAAGTTCCTAGTATATGGTACCCAGGGCCTGTAATTTGGAGTGCCCATTAAAGGACTGCAACACTAGTTGTGCCACTGAGTGGGAAAGGTAAAACATGGCTCCCAATCTGCCACTGCAGACTTGCAGAGCAGTTTAAAACTGCTAACCCAGCCTTGCCACTTAAAGTGATAGCAAAGCCCAAATCTCCCCCCCCCCCCTTAATACATGTAAATCACCCACGGCAGGCCTAACGCGACCTAAAGCCGTAGGTTAGAAGGTGGAATATGTACTTTAACATGTTCCAGCAGAAAGAATCCTAAACTGGCATTTTTACTGTGGAAAGGATAGGCGCCCCATTGGTAAGTACAGCTTTACAGACTGGCACCCCAGTCCCGCTAACTTCTGAATGAGAATACCATGATTGGTATCAAAAGAATCAGTGCATTAATCTGATGTAATGGTTCAATCTAACTTAATGTCACTGGTGCGCTAAGTGCAACTTTAGAAGTTGCCATGGGATTCCAGTGCTCATTTACTGATGTACATGGGGCTTATCCTGCAGACAGCCTTCTGTCCTCCTGGGGAGACGTGTGAATGACCCCCAGGAAAGGGCAAAAACAGGGGCCTGCATGGGGTAGGTGCTACCTCCTCCTGAGGGAGGCACAGGGGTGTTAGCCCAGAAGGCAAGCTACAAAAGAAAAGCCATCTTTTGAAGGACAAACAGGTAGAACTTGGGAGAGGATCCATTGTTTAGGCAGACACGCTGGCACTGGGGAAAGGAGAGCAGAGGAGAAGCCAGTTGCCGAACTGTTTTTTACCCAGGGGCAAATAACCCCTGGTAGCCACACCTCTGGGGGTGGGCCAAGGAGCACTGAGTGTTGAGAGAGAGGTCTACCCATCATGGGAGAGGGCAGAACGATGTACCCTGGAATAGCCAAATACCACACTTCTCAGGAAGGGGTCATCGGGAGGGAACCTGGTAGCCCATTGGCTACCGACCACATCCTACTTGGGGCATTTTCTGAAGATAAAAAGGGCACCCCTGGCACCTAGATTTCATCTTGACCAACAACGGAAGGACTAAAGGACTGCCCTGCTGCAGCAACGACAGCACCTGCTGTATCCTGCTCAGGGAGAAGCAGCCTCCAGAGCTCAGTCAAGCAAAGAACTCCAAGGGCCAATCAACTGGCCTCCTGTGCACAGCACAGGGACACAACAGCTGAAGAAGCTTACAGAGGCAAGTTGGTGGCCCAAAGTCTTCTAGCTGCTACCACTGCCAGCATGCAGCACAAAAGGCTAAGTCCCAGCAAAGGTTGCTGAACCAGAGTGTACCGTTAGAGTTGCTAAGACCCTCAGAAGGAGAGTTATCGACGCAGGAAGGATTGGCTTGTGATTGCGATAACAGGCGCCTGGACTTTGGCCAAGATCAGAGAGGGCTTAGAGGGACGCCGACCCTGCAACCAGGACCCCCTCACCATCTTCGTGGACCAAGGTAAGCCTTGCTGTTCAGCAACACGGATACCCAGGATTGTGCAGAGGGCTTGACAGAAAGCAAAAGGGTCCTAGGGGGTTGGTAAGTATTACATGGTGAAGTTGCTCAAACACCATTAGGGTGAGGTTCCACAAACCCCATTGGGGCGAGGATGTGGCCTAACAGCTAGAGAAGTCTACTTCCAAGCTGGGGAACCACGTTCGAATCTCGGCAGGGACGCTCAACATCCATTAATCCTGGGCAAATCATTTAATCTCCCTGTGCCCAACAAAAATTTAGGATTGAAACAATAAGAGGGGAATGAGTGGTGGTCTCGAAAATGGCAATGCAGCGAGTCAGTATTTAGTGCTCTGGAGGCCAAAGAGGACACTAGGTATGCAGTGTGCGCTCAAATGTTGAAGAGCTAGATACAACATGCATTTTTCTGTGAGAGATTTGTAATGAAGAGAAATTGTGCAGAGTCCAGACAGATTTTGAGAAACCTGGCCTCTTTCACAGCATGTTATATAAACTGAATTAGGTACACGTTTTGTTATACAGTAGTTTAAACATACATAAAAAAACAAAATTGGGAAGGTACGCAGTGGCTACTGAACAGATTAGCATGAGTGAGACACTTAGAAAACCATGGCGTGCGTAAGTTCGAACAGCAAAACAAATCCCTCAATGCCACTTCCTGTGAAGATGTCTTACTCTCGCCCTTCATCAAAGCTCTCTTTGGAGTCGCTCTCTTGTAATCTCTCACACAAGACAAACTCCCAGATGTTTGCAAGACAGGGCAGATCCTCCGCTCCGGAAGAAATCTACAACTTATCCTAATGCTCTTCCTAACACCTGACCAATCACTCACCTACCATTCATTAGAGCACTGAAAAAGCAGTCTATGTTCTACTCCAAGATCACATTAATGCTAACTGCACGATTACCAACCAGTCTGCCTTCACATCACTCTGCAGCATGGAAACTGCTACTTTACACATCGCTGACAATACCCTACTGACCACTAACAAATATGAGCCCTGCTTCCCAATTTTGCTAGACCTCTCTGCTGCCTTATACAGTTAGCCATCCCACCCACATGCACATCCTGGAGTCCAGAATGGGATTCAATGGCAATGCCCTTCACTGGTTCTTCTGCGACCTTTTAACTGACACCAGTTTGTTCACATGGGCACATTCATGTCCCAAAACATCCCTGTAATATGCCCCATGGTTCCATACTGCCCGTCGTGTTTAACCTCTACACGGATCCCCTTTGAACTCTACGCGCAGATATCATCAAGATTCACCAAGAGGTTGACGGTACACAAATCTACTTGAATTCTGTTTGAGACATCCCATACCTCAAACACTACCTGCCTATCGTCTAGAACTGGATGCCCAGCCCAACCAAGATAGAATTCTAGTTATTTGCCAAGAACAAACAAATACTACAAACTTGCATCAAGCATTTGTAAAGCGCAGCACTGTCACCCCTAAGGGTATCTGGGCACAGGGCATAAACATGGATGTTTTGAACCCCAATCCTAGTCATCAACGTCGTCCTCTAGGGATATACTCAGCGGCGTCACTATGGGGGTGCGGACCGCAACCTAACCTTTTAGGAGAAGGAGGTGCCGGTGTGCAGTGCGCACTGTCTCCTCTCCTTTCTTTTATTTGCTTCCCTGTGAAATGGATCCCAAAAAAAAAAAAAAAAAAACACTTTTTCTGGAAATCAATGTCGTATTTTTCTGACATTTAATTCAAAATGCAGCATCGGGAATAAAAGTTTAAAAATAAGAAAAATAAATAACTAAATAAAGTAAGACAGAGTGGTAGCAAACTGTCCAGATTGATTTTATTCACACCCAAACACATTAGCGCCACGTTTACAGAGTTTGCCAGTGAAGCGCTATTTGTTGTTTTGGCTTTGTTTTCCCTGGGCTTGGAACTAGTGCACCAATCCTGGAGGTACTGCAATGTGAGGATTGAAAAACAAAATTTTTACTGCTGCTCTGTATCTAGGGATGTTGTCTTTTTACCATACTGCTTACGTTTTGTAAGGATATAAGCAATGGCCATTGAAATGGGTCCATTCAGGGCCCTGTTGTCATGTCCTTAACTTTCCAGGCAAAAGCACTCACTGATTTCTGAGCAGCGAGTGTAAAAGCGTTAAGGAAACCATGTTGTTCCTGCTTACATTTCACATGGTTTGCAAAATTTTGCATTCCCTGTGATTGTTTGCTTTTTCCAGGATGCGGGCACTTTTTTTTTGTAGGCCACATATTGCTCTTGCCCAGTGCGTAATATTTAAATTGAGCCGCATCCAGGTGTTTATAGCTGCCAACAATTGGGTTGTAGTTGAAGGCAGTCTGAGTTTCTCTCAGTGGGGCAGTATGGTGTTCAGTGGGGGAGGGGATGTGGCACTATGGCCAGAGCTGCTGAATTTGGAACTGGGGAACCAGGTTCAGCCTTAATAACCAGTCCGCCAGACCACTCTCCTGAGAGAGCACTCTCTCATGCTAGACTTTAGAAGGCTTCGCAAGACCTTAGAAGCCCCGGTGTCATAGCACCAGCAGGTGGACCCTAGCATGACAAGTGTAGGTTAACCTTCAAGGCTTGTCCACCACTATTCATACTGAAGTTCACCTCCAGTCTTGCGGGCAGGCCTATGAAGCAGTACACCCTAGAACAGTGACCCTGTCACTGAGATCACAGGACCCTTGAGAAGGGCCAGCTCTAGGGCGGTGCAACCGGTGTGACCGCACCAGGTGCTCACTTTAGGTGGAGGCATCATTTTTGCAAGTATATTATGGTGTTAAAAGCGCTTGCTGCCTCCTTCCTGGCCTCCAGTAATTTTCGGTAACAATAAAAATGTCATGATGGAAGATTTGACTCATGGAAAGGTAGCTCAGAGGGTTAATGTACCTGCTTCAAAGAACATGTACCATGCAGATCACAATGTGCACATAATGTAAATAGGCCAGTGGACTAATGCTTTTGTCAGAGAGATCCTTTTGTTACTTGCAGTTTATAAGTTAAAATCCTAACATAGAGCAGTGAGCTATTAACTGTCATTTACTCCGCTGCAACACAAGTCACATTTTTTATTAACTTTTGATACGTTTGAGCTACAAACCATTAGTTTAAATGGTCAGATCATGCTGCAGATCTTGCATTATGAGGCAAATATTTAAAGTTGAAGAAACAAGTAAAGAGTAAAGCATAAGAATTTAATTCATTTGATTCAAATGATGATGCGGCAGTGCAGCTCTGTGGAATCTCAGGAGTTTCCCAATGTTACTTTGTATATTGCACGCGCAACGAGACGAAGCGCGGTACGAGTTTTGCACGCCTTTAAAAGTGGAATGAAAGAAGAACGGTTTAATCATGAACACAGGAGTGCATCTAATCATCTTTACCTTCATTTGAATGAATTTGTTCGTCTCAAATGAGATAGCACCCATCAGCAAAACAAAGTTGAAAAAGTTTCAAACTGATTAAGAACACATGAAGGTTTAAGAGAATAGATGATGAAAAGGCAAAGGAGTCGGGTTGCCTTCCATGTGGGACTATTACGGATTAAAGTATTTCATGTATTAGCATAAAATAAGAGCATTGTAACGCATTATGAACTGTTTTAATGACAATCATGTTATGCAATTCTACAGTCGGGTGAACGTGGATATTTTGAAACATGGCAGGCAACGAAGTAGGAATCATATTGTATCCTGGGATATGTAGTAGTATAGTTGTAAATACTAACTCCTAAAGCATTGCGCACCAAGTCCGTTATTTATGGTAGTGAAAAGCTGTTTCACATACAGGTGTTGCGAATCACTGAGGTAACAAGGGTAGGACTAGAAATGAGCGGTTACAGACATACAGTTTAGTTGAAATTGATTCAAGTGGACACGCGTCGCTATACGCCAAGAGAAAGAATGTTTGGAAGATCTAATTATTTTATTTGGAGTAACCAGCATGTTATGGTACGTTTAAAAGTGACTAGTATTTGTGAAACTTTTTTGATTTAAATAACGACTTTGAGTGTTATAAAGTAGAAGAATGTTTTTTCGAATCTCAATGTCAAGTTAAGCATGGGAGAATAAGGAAGGGGTACCAGGAAGCAGTATGCGCTAGGGATGGGACGATACATTGTGTTTATAATCGCTGATTATAATCGTTACGATCAACGTTCACAGAAAAACAGGTGTTTGGTAGATCACAGTAGAATTGTTTTTTTAATAAATGTGGAATGTTACATTAAGTTGCAAAAGATCATTGAAATACGGTTGTGTTTGTATTTGCAGATACCCCTGACGAAGGGATTTCCTGAAATGCATTGGGTTGATGTAAATAAACCATGGCATGTGGAACCCACTGCGGACTCCTGAACCTTTTTTGAATATCGGTGAAACAACGAATACAATTGATTAAAATGAAGAACTTAAATACAAGTAGAAAGAAAACGATTTAAAATTGAAGATTTAAAGTTGAAGAAACAAGAGTAAAGCATAAGAATTTAATTCATTTGATTCAAATGATGACGCGGCAGTGCATCTCTGTGGAATCTCAGGAGTTTCCCAATGTTACTTTGTATATTGCACGCGCAACGAGACGAAGCGCGGTACGAGTTTTGCACGCCTTTAAAAGTGGAATGAAAGAAGAACGGTTTAATCATGAATAACACAGGAGTGCATCTCATCATCTTTACCTTCATTTGAGCAAATATGACAGAGCCATTATTATTCAGAAAACATTTGCAAACTAGGGGGCATATCAACAACAACCGGCGATAATTATCGTTCAGCGCTCTTAGCGTGAGGATAATTATCGCCGGCTAGCGTGAATTTTTATCGCTGAGATAGCGTGCTATTAGCAACGCTTATCTCAATAGCGATAAAAATCTACACGCTAACAGGCTAACGTGAGATTATCGCTGGAAACCCAGCGATAATCACACGTTACCTTGTTGATAGGGACAGGCAAACTTAGCCATGATATCCTCCTTCCATAGGATATCATGGCTAAGTCTGAAAATTAGCAGATGTAAAAAAGCAGCGTTAACCGCGGTTAGCGCTGCTTTTTTTGTCTCTAACAGGGTTAGCGACATTCTTGATAATAGGAGAAATGTCGCTTAGCGACATTTCTCCTATTATTTTACTCTGGAACGCCCCCTTTGCATCTCATTAGAGATGCAAGGGGAAGCGTAGAGTAAAAGGGTGCTAACATGCAAATTTGCGTGTTAGCACCCTGTTGTTGATAGGGCGCTAGTTTTATCTCTGCTTTTTTGGCTTTTAAAGCCAAAAAAGCAGAGATAAAGCCCTTGTTGATATGCCCCTAGGATTTTTAGCCATTCATGTTTGAACTGCTGTTTTGGAAAAGGGAGAAGTGCTGATGACAGAAACTCCATGGCTCGGAGACAAATGGCTTGTGCTTCCACATTTTATAGTATTTGGGGACATTCTGTGATTAGAAGCATATCCCACTTTGTGAACACATTTTACTGTCAATAACTCATTATAACCTTAAATAATCATGTGTATCCATTGGTTGATAAAACTGGGCAGCGAAACCAAACAAATAAAAAAATTGGGATGTTTGCGCATTCTGCCCACTGATCCAATCCTTGGGTTATTCCCGCCCTCTGATTCTCCGCCCACAGTCCCCTACTTTTTTCCCCCCACTTCGACCACTGATATATCGTGTTGCTGGATAGTGGGAACACCACACCAGTAAAAAGTACCATACCTATGATATTATCAATTCCAATAAACTGTTGACTAGCAGGTAGCCCACTGTACAACCCGATTAACCTCTTCAATGCCCGTGACGAGCTGGTCTCGTCATGGGCCGCGGTTGCGCTGTGCCCATGATGAGACCAGCTCGTCATAAACCCCGCCCGCTAATGAAACGGCCGGCACAGGGCGGGGAAAGGGGCGGGCACTGAAGGGGTTAATGAATCATTATCACACTGTTGTTAACAGGCACATTTTGTAAATATAGGACCTACATTTACAAACGTTACTAAGGATTCTGTATGGTCCCGTTATTTACCAACTGTGTCCACTGGCGGACTCGGGCGGAGGAGGTCCATGCGGTAAGTCGTGAGGGGGTGACACCATGAGTTACACCGGGTGACACCAACCCTAGTGACGCCACTGGATATACTGCCAAAGAAAATATTAAGACGGCCTGGGACCAGCTTTCTCTTCTAAAGAAAGATGTTTTTTTTCCTCCCAGAAACTCTTCCAAAGAAAGATGTTTTTTTTCCTCCCAGAAAGTGACTTCACAACTGCTGTTCAAGTCCTCACACTATCACAAATGGATGGCTGTAACGCCAAGACCATGGCCTCTCTGACTTCACACCAACACCCCATAAGGGCATCCTACACATTGCAGCACTTCTCATTCTGGGCCTTAAGAAATATGATCAAGTATCCCCTTGCGGTCCACATCATCTCCAAAACCAGCTGCATCATTTTCAAATTAATCACGACATGCACCTGGTGGTTCTCAGCACACCAGAAACCAGGACATCCTCACAATGCAGTTACTAAGTGTAAACTAAAAAATAAACAAAAGGCAGCAAGCCCTTTCTATTTATGCAACTAGAGCCAGGGAAAAAACATTCCTGTATCCATCAGGACTACCACAAAGCTACTACAGTTTAAGAAATAACTGACGGCACACCTCTTTTAAGAACACAACACAATGCATTTCTCAGCCAACAGTCCATAAACTTATCACGGTCACATGAAACTTCATTATTCGCTATGCACAGGGCACCACTGTCTTTTAGCTAGGTTTGCGCTATAGAATTTTCGCGTAAATACAATAACTTTAAGTGCACGTAAGAAACATTTATTGTTAGCATGTCCCGAGTCACCAGTCAGGTCTTGTTAGTATTAAAACTTAAGCACTTTTCGCGGAGTTTTTTTTTTTTTTTAAAGAATATAGTACTTAAAAGATTGTGCCATAAATCGGAAGTAGCCAACGAGTCTCAATTCAATATACAAAGTATTTAATTAAGAATGCACTGTAGCACTATTGACATCTGTCAAATCGTGGGTGAAAGCCAACCTCAGCACTCCATGCAGTTAACTTACCTTTACAATGCCCTTGATGTAGCCATGTCTCTCCGCGAAATCCACAGCCCTGAGCTTGGCTGGGCCCTTCCTGTGTTTCACATGAGCCTTGAAGACGGACCCCGCGCCTTTTCGCTGACCCCTGATCACTCGCCCCATGGTGCTCTGTAGACAAAATAAAGGGCGATCAGCAAGGGAGAAATATGCACACACGGGCACCTGTTTTCACATACCGATTTTATCGTTTTTTACGTAGCCCTGTCTTCAACATGGTAGTGAAGACCACTGAACAAGTCGTATCCCTTCTTCCCGGTCTAACACAGAATAAATCCAGTATCCTCCCACAGCAGCCCACGACAAGGTTTCATTTGTATTCCTACTGGCAAAGAAATGTGGCATAGTAGTTCAGAATTCTAACATCCCCCCCCCCCCCCCCCCAACACGTCAAACCCCGGTTTAAGACATAGAAAAGCGGGTCTAACAGAAAAGGCATGGCTACCGACTAATGCCGGTCCGCTCCACCCCACACAGGAGCTGTGGTTACTTTGAAAACTGACCCAACACTTCGTAAAGAACGGACTCCAGCAGATGGCTGATACAAACAAGAGATTCAAGACGGATTTCTCAGCAACTTCATCCGCCATATACCTACCCGGGCCGGGCTATCTCAAGAAAGGAAGTGGCAAGCACCAGTGCCGAAACTTCTTCCGGAGCAATAGACATAGAGGAAGTACAGATGTCAAAATCGCAATACAGGTGGCCATATTGAAAAAGTGTAGTCAAGCGACTGAAGAATCAGTGTCCACGAAACAATATAAGTGAGCATAACTTTGATTTTTAGTAATTTTGCGCCTAATTCTAAACAGCATAACAGAAATATTTAATTATTGAAAACACTTATTTTTAGAAATAGTATTATAATAAAAGGAGATGAAGCATTCTAAAGCCTCGCGCGTACGTTTTGCTACTTTATTAAAAATACGTAATTCTTTCATTGGTATTTCGAATTTTGGTTAGGTGTCGACTCGGAAAAAGCACATAGTCCAAGATGGCAGCTGCTTCAGCTAGTATACGTACTCGGGGGACGGAGCTTCTCCGATTTCTCCGAAATCCCACGAACTCGCTGTGTGTAATCGTTAACTTCGTATGTGGCTGATAGTCTGGTGTTTCGAAGTCTCAATGTATTGATTGATTTGGGGACTTTTTTGGATTCCAACAATCACCGTAAAGCTCTTACAACAAGAATGATTATGTTATGTTGTACTAATAAACTTTTGATCGCACTTTTTCATCATCTTTGGAGGTTTCATATTCCTGCTGCTCTGAATAACGAACACGCTAATGCAACGCTAATAGGTCTAGTCTTTATAGTGCGTGCCAAGCTATTGGCTTTGCCAAAGCTTGTTTATACAATCTTTATTTTTTTTTTTAAAGTAAAATATAAAAATTTCAAATACTGCACGAAAAGCAAGCATAAATGTCAAAATATAACCATACTACATTGAATTGAATATTTTTTATTTTTAGAAATAGCATGGTTTATTTTACAAATACTTTTCACGCAATCTGAACAACATTTTAAAGAATTAGAAATTGTCAGAATTTAAAGAAAGATGCTTGGCGATGCCTAATTTACTTTCCACAGGACATTTTTTTTATTTAACAGAGTTTCATATAGCACGAACTTGACCCAAATCGGGTATCAGAGTGCTTTACATAGCACCAGTTGCATTACATGTGGACACAATTCATTTTATTTTTTTAGGCATGGGAAGATAAAGTGATTTGCCCAGAATCACAGGATGTTCAGCATCATTGCCAAAACTCGAACCTCAGTTCCCCAGACTAAAAGTTCACTGCCCTAGCCGTTAGGCCAACTCCTCTCCCCTCACATGACCTTGAACCAAATGCTCCAGCCATTTGGTGCTCTGTCGCAGTCCCAGGAGCAGGTTTATGAGTGTCCAAAAGAAGAAGAGAGGCTTCCTTTTCAGTCGTGCTAAGTAAATCTGCCTCAAAAGCTGGCTGAGGGCATCAGTCTACCTATCCCATAGCATCATAATGCTACCTTTGTGTGCTAAGGTCTGGTGCATGCAAAGTGGAACTCATTAGCTAAAACATAAGCATCCCAATAAGTCTGCTCTTTCCCCAAACCATAGCAACAATATACCTATTACTGTTAGGCTTCCCACTTTTCCCAAAGAAAAATATTAGTTAATTGGTTATTGGTTTGCTCTAAACGTGCACTGTCTGGACTGTATTAGGTCAGCCTCTGAGCAAGACAATTTTGTGACCTGTTTTCGTTTAGTACCATTTGCAGATCTGCCATTGAATAACAGGCCTGCATTCTGCGTATTTTGCACATTGCTATATAATCTACGTGTAAAAACTTGATCTGTTAATTGCGCTACCCTTAAAAATATGGTTCAGCTGAATCTTCTTTGCCTGTATTCTGTAGATCGATCGTTTCACAACAGGTCTGTGTTCTGCGTATTTTGCACACTGTTTTAATTCCATGCTTAAAGATACGTTAATTGCTCTATCTGCTTTCTTGCCTACTTTTTAAAAAACGGTTCAGCTGAATCCTCTCTGCTTGCATTTAGTGATGCATGTTTTTATCATATGGTTTTATCATTGTATACTGTATATTTGTATCTCATTTTTAGAAGTTTGTAAGGGTTTTAATCAGTGGCGGATGGTGACATTTGAAAGTGGTGGGGCGTAAACTTTCTGTCGGAGTGCACCGTGGCGAGCGAGCGCAGCGAGCGAGCTCGACCACCTTAGAGGGGGTTCGGGGGGGTTTTTCCCCCCGAGAAAATTTTGAAAAAAAAGTGGGTAAAGGGTGCATTTTCAAGCAAATTTCAGAAGCACAGAGACTAGAGCTGCAAACACACATAGAGCCCACTGCAGAGGGTATGTTCTTAGGTGAAGTCCTGCTGAAACTAAAATGCATTAACATTATAATCTCAGTTTCCCCACTTAACAAAGAGAGTCTGACTAACGTTATGCCCACTTCGCCGGGCAATTATTAATACTGTCACTGGCTGCCCGCTCTCCTGTCCTTTGCTCATTAATTCTTTCACTGGCTGTTATTCCCCCTTTCCTCTATCCTAATGTTGGCTTGTATGTTAAAAACTACAAACCAACAGGTACATGGTACAGCATGAGGTATCTGCATCACAGTGCACCTGTACTGCTAATCACATCTAACAAATTCAAAGAAAATGGAAATGGAAAAGAGGAAATGCATTTTTATTCCAAATACCACATTTCTAAAAATAGCCATCAAGTTTATGAAAGCAATGCAGCATTCTCAGAATGACAATCAATGGCTGCCCCGTGTTTCTATTGGTGAATGCTCTCCTGAGCAGGATGTGTCACCACGCTCCCAGCAGCGTGGTAGCAGTTCCCGCTGGGTTCTGTATACAAACATGGATGTCATTGGCTGTAAACTGCCCCTGGCAGCCATTTTGTTTACAGTAAACACCAGGACCTCTCCATTATTGGTCAGTAAATGTCACATGCGCTAGGCCTGTTTGGAAAACTTCCTCTCTCTGATTGGAAAAAAATAAAACAACTATATTTCCGGATTGAGCATCAGTTTTGCCCTATAATTCTCACCACTATTTTGAGGGAGAGATGAGGACAGGGTTAAATCATAGACAGCAAATCCGCCCTTACAATGCCAATGAAAATTAGAATTTAGCAAGCCCTACTTTAATATTAGTCATTCCTCGATACAGTTCAATGAGTGAATAATGTTTGTATTGTTCGCCTCACAAAGAAGCCAAATAGAATAATAAAGTGATAAAAATAGCACACAAACGTGGTGCCAACGCCGAGAAATAAAAAAAAAGTGAGCGCCTCTTAGGACGTTGCAGTCCTTCTCCAAACATTGCATGAAACCAACCAGCGTTATAATTGCTTCGAGTTGTAGCCAATTAAAGCGTAGGAACCGGACATTTAAAGGACAAAACACGACAACGGCTCCAGGTAAACAAGACACCGTAGCAAGGCTTCTGCCTCGAGGCATTTCAAAGTGCACGCAATGACACCGAACTAGTGGTCACAAGTGCGGCGACAGAATTTAAATGCCCACTTACACTTCAGGGCAAGTACGAAAACAGTGGGGCAAATCTGCGCACTTCTAGCCCCTCCTCTAGGCTTGTTCTACGGACGGGGTATGACAAAAAGGCATTCATTCATATAGTATCGGTCACTGTACACGCATTCATTTATGAATGCACGAAAGGGGGGCTGTTGCGAAACACATGAAGCCACACGTATCTGTCAAAAAACTCTCCCCGACTCCCGGGTGAGCACACGCAGATATAGTTATAAAGTAGTCAAAAACTAAGACGAGTACACACAAAGTAAACACTCTCTTTCAGGCACACCTCCCCAGTGAGCGCCATATGAATGCAATTTAGAAAGCGATCCACACACTATGTATGATCTACTCCTGTGAAGATTTGTCCACACTTTATAAACAAACTGTTTCTCTCTCACACACACACAAATATCGAGTGTGACATACAGTGACACAACTTGCTTTAAATAGGATACAAAAACAAAAAGGTAACAACTAAATCAAACATCAAGAGAGCCATAGGGCAGAGATTAGAGATTCTGATGTGTAGTTCATAAGACATATATACATATTAAAGGTGATCAAAAACAAAAAGACTAAATCAAGGGCCAATATGTATACTTTAAAAATTACTGATGTTTATTGGTCCATTTGTATTTATACATTGTCCGTTTAAATGCAAAATGTGCATTGCCTAGTCAGGAGGTGGTAGTGGGACGGGGAGGGAGGAAGGAGGGGGTTAAAAAAAAGTTCACTTACCTGTCGGCTGCCTCCGTCCTCTCCCTGGTTCTCGGCCATCATTCATTCCCTATGAGGGCTCCTTAAACACACTCCGCTCGTGCTGCCAATTCTTACATTACTCGCTTTTCTTCATGTCCAGGCCCGCGTTGGCGCCTCTCTGCAACTGCCCCTTCAAACGATCCAGAACACCACGTCCCCGTGACGCAACCCGGCCCTCAGCCAATCCTGGCGCTGCAGCAGCGCCACTGATTGGCTGACGGCACAGCCTACTCCTCGCCCGCCGCCTGCCCATTTAGGAGACCGAGGGGCTCCTAATGGGCATGCGCAAGGCAGCAAAAATACAAGTACGCATGACTGGGCACGGAGTAAAAAATTAAGCTCCATGCCCACTCATGCGCACTTGTGCTGCCTTTCCCAAAGGCGTCCGACAATGATGTCAGTCAACATGACACCGGACCGCCCACGGTCCGACGTCATGCTGACTGACATTCACAGAGGGAGGACTCGGGAGCTGCGGTTGCGGACAGTCACAGAGGAGGGAGCTGCAGCTGCGGGCGCGGCGCGGGCGGGGGGGCTACGCCCCCACGCCCCAATGGACGCACCGCGCCTGGTTTTAATTAACCATACAATAAACTTGACTATGACTATATTGGTCAATTGTTCACATTTTAAGATTCTGCAAAGCTCTGGACAGGATACTTAAATAGAACTTTATGTAAAATGATCAGTATTTATTTTTAACATGGCCCTTCTTACTTTAATTTTCTGTCCGGTAAAATTAAGGCAGCTCTAGAATATATTTGAAAGTGCTTTAGTCTTAAATTTACAATTTAAAATATGTACTGATAAGGGGAAAAGTAGCAGCTTTATGTAAGTTTCTTAATTTTTATACCAGCTGGGACATTAAAATACTGAAAAAAGAATGACGGAATGCACACCAATTTTTCCACGTATTTGTCAAAAAAGTTATATTGTATTCGTTTGTAAGCGTGCTGGCCCGGTATCGTGGACTGCCCGTACCACGTGTGTTAGAATGAATAATTGAAAAAGTGTGGGGCGAGGTGACACCCCACTCCAGACGCACAGCTTTCCTTTGTGCACAACAAATATGCCACAATTATTCCAGTTAAGTCAAAGTTTTTATTTCAATTTCATCGTCGCTTTGTTTGAAGTTTTCCGACATCGTCCTGTCACATGAAAGGCTCTCTATGCTACCTTTAATTCCTTAATGCTGTAGACATGCCAATGCTGGGCTTATTCTAGAGCACGGTGTGATACATAGGTATTCCTCAAATTATGATTTTCACACCCAATGCATTTCGGGCCTGTGTGGCCCTTCGTCAGGGGTACTCTGCAATTTTCAAAACATTTCTATTAGATTACATCATGATACCACATTAAGCACATTTAGTGGCTGCAGTTGAACCCGTTGGTAACGTTATACCCACTGAGTTAAAAAAATTCATAAAAGCCCAGTATTTCATTGTCCGATCTTTTCTCCCGCCACCCCTTAAGTTCACATCACTCAGTTCCCTCTCAACTGTATCAACAACCGCTTCTAAAAAATGTCCCTCCCCATATGCTTTATCAAGCAGACACATACCTTAATCATACTGATGGCGGTTTTGTCTTGTGTTCAAACACCAAGTAACCTCATGTTCTAAACCCTTCTAATCACTTCTCTCTCTCACTTGGTTTTGAATCACCTGCAACTTATACCCGCCCATTAGTATTCCCCCCCCTTTGGTATTCATCCAATGGCAACTGACTATTCCATCTGACTACACTACCCATAGTACATTGTACCTGGAAGTTGGAAATGCCTTAATGGACGTTTGCGCATATAAATTCATGAAGAATTCTAAGTTCACCTGTGGTCGCCTGTGTCTACTTATTCTCGAATGTGATTATCAACCTAAGGTACTCATTCCATATTGATCACCCGTATTGATCACCCACTGTGCATTTACGTTTTAAAACTTCAAACTCACCGCCCACCCTCAAATTTTCTAACGTTACAACATTAAAATACTGGTCATACCAGTAAACAAACGGCTAGGTGGTAACCCTAGTTACTGTGCTTTTTACGAATGAACTGGAAGGGGTGAACTGCAACATAGGGTGCAGAAGTGGGAATGTAAGGGAGGAAAGCAGCACACGGGGGTAGAAAACAAGAAAACTCATGCATTCCCATGCAGCAATGCGGTTCATGGCCAAAGAAAAAAAAATCGGGATTTGTGGCTCCACCTACTCAATTTTCTGCATCATAAACATACTCATTTTCTTCTTACTATTAAAATGCTATAATAGTAATTAGAAAATTAGTAAAGCCTCACTGGCTGTCACTTTGTGACCCTCACCTTGAGCGAGTATCAGGCAGTCAGGCACTTTTCACAGACACGTGCACTAGTGCTATCCATCAAAACTTTGTGGGCTAGGCTGGGGCATACCTCGATCCAGCCTTGGCCCTCCGTTCTTCAGGGCCTCCCTGCATCACTCCTAGATGATGCACGGCATGTGTCACTTATTAATATAGACCCAGGTACTTTAGCTTCTAGCCCCATATTGCCTGGGTCTACTGCCCAAAAGACAACCTATATTTATTTTTATTATGGGTGGGTAATTTTACACAACTACTGTAAGTAGAAAGGGGGCCCGTTAAAGTTTTAGAAGATGAATGATTGAACCGTATTTAAAAGCCCAGCATGTGGAGTTAGTACCATGAGAAATGAATGTGTGGTTGAAGGGGTTTTATACATCACCAAGTTTCCTGTTTACAAAAGTGTTTTATGTGAAAGGGTTTTATGTGCAATGTAGACAATGCAATAACACTGGAATATGAGCCAACAATTGTTCTTATTTTTCCACTGTTGATTTTAGAATGTAGAGTTTTTAATTAAGAATTCAAGAACTATGTGTTTTTACCACATGTATGGAATGCAGTTTGTAAATATCTAATGTATATTTACCATGGGCGCTAGAGATGTTAAGATTGCACTAATTCTGAAAATGATTTTTGTTCCTTTTAAATTGTTTTTATGATAGATTTGAAGGTGCAGGAGACATCAATTACAGTTCCTGAGGAAGATAGTTGGACCACGCAAACCCACTGAAACGCGTCGATGGCAAGTTATTAAAGCACTAAATCGACACAGCTTTGATTGAACAAAGAGATTTTTCTCACCAGAGTAGTTTGACCAATTATCGTTTTGTTTGAGTAGTGCGGTGAAATGGCAAAAATGAATATCTAGGATATTCACCCCTTTTTTTAATATTATGAAAAATTGTCTCACAAGCTACTGGAATGATTGATTTGTGATTTTGTTCTCAGAACATTCCGGGAGGGATCTTTTGAACTTGATATAGGACTGTTTGCTGTGTTGATTTGCATTGTCACATTGAATGCACTATTTGTAATTGTAATTGTGATATATATATTTTTATTGTTTTTTTATGAAAGAAAAATAAATGAGCATATTAAATATAGTTAGTACTCTTGGTGATATTAGTTGAATCTGGTGTGAATGGTGTATGATCTGCCATTGGGCTTCGTTGAACTTATCCAAAGGGAATCTGTTGAATTTTGACTGGTGGTCTACTTATCAATCACTAAGTGAACTTGCGGAGGTTGCATATGTAGGAGGAAGGACTGGCAGTCTATGACCATATGACCTGGCATCATCAAAGTCATGAACTCAGATGACTCTGGGACGTTGGGTCATATGTAGTAAGCATATACATTGCACATGCTGTAGCTGGGCTTGTATAGTGTGTCTCTTTAAACCAGCACCTACCTTTACTTTATCCTTGTTCCTGGTACTTAGATGGTTGGGCCTGCAGAGAGGACAAGACCGGGCTGAGAACTGAGCACTATATCAGAGAACTGGTCCTGCAGAAGAAGACTCCCTGTGCCTCTCCTCCCATCACAGGTAAGTTGTGCCTTTCAGTGCCCTCCGTCTTTCCTGCAGTCAGTCTGCCTCAGACGCCAGTTTGTCCTGCTCCAGACTATTCCTGCCCAAACAAACCATGTCCAGAGCAAGTCCTTTCATTCTTTGTTTCATCTCCTTCATTTTCCAGGAAAAAACAGTACGCAGAATGATTTCTCAATAATGACTGTAATAAGTCATAAGGTACTTTGTGTCAGTAATGCAGTCTCTGTTTACATTTTATGTTATACTTCATCTGACATTCCTTACAAGTGTTTGCTTTTCCCAAATATAACGTGTCTGCAGTTTCTGTAGTCTTTTTCATCAACATTTTGTAGTGTTCAGTTCAAAAGTTAACTGAGTTGCCTGTAGGAGAGCTCTTGAGAGCCCTGGAGTTGAGGCTGAAGGCAACGTATCCTTCCTGCAGTGCCTGTTACCGGGTTATTAAAGTATGCAGACCATGTTGTCATCCAAACCCTGGTCTCTCTGCTGAGCCCGCAGAGTGATTGTCACATAATTGCCAATTGTATGTAAAAGTGCGAAAGAGGTATGCGCAGCAGCTAAAATATTGACAGTAGTATAGGATAAAAAAAGTGTGCATTTACAGGTAAGGAGAGTGTGTGAAAGCGCATGAGTGAGAGTGAGTGATGGGGGGGGGGGAACTGAGAGGGAATATTTAGCCTGAGTAAAATTGAGAGTGTAAGCCCGAAACAGAGGAGGCTTAAATGTGAGTAACTGAGAATAAGTGTAAGACAGTGTGAAGGCATCTGACTAAGGGAATGTTTTTTTTTTTTTTGTAAATGCAGATTTATATAGCGCGAACTCGACCTGAAGGTATTGGAGCGCTTTACATGAGCACCAGTTACGTTACACAAGGACATATTCAGGCACGGGGAGATTAAGTGATTTGCCCAGAATCACAGGATGTGGACGCGACCCCGAGGCTCGAATCCCAGCACCAAAGTGTTAGTGAGAATACGCCCATCCAATGTCAAAGATCACCAGCTGCCACTGGAAGCTATGCTCCTGTTGAGGGAGAAGCATAAGAAGAGGGAAGAAAGCCATCAAATAAGAAGCACGCAAATACGATTGGCAAGAAAACCAATCAATAATGAGCAGTGGGCTGGACTACAGTCCACTCTAAGCACTGATATAGTACACAGTAGGTCTTCAACATCAGACAGCTAAAAACTGTCTGTAGTTTAGACCTAAAAAGTTACTGTAAGGCTGGAGTAGGTTATTGATTGACATGCCATGTTTTCATAATCTTACAAAACGTGAGTGGGCACATTTCTGACATTGACTAAGAAGCAGCGTTCTGAATAGATGCTGCCTGCCTTCTGGAAACTCTCCTAGCATGGCTGCCTCCTGAAATATAAGAACAAGGATCTGAGTTTTCTATGGGTGAATATCTGATGAAATTGCTGTCGGGACAAAAGTATTTTGCAGTGTTTTGTAAAGCTACACCTTACTACCCTTGTACATTTACTGTCTGGTCCCGTGCGTTTTCTTTCTGGGACATCTGCGGAGTAGCCTTGCTGCTGGACCTGTGGTCACCTTACATTTTTTTATCTGTTTAATTTTTTTTTTGTTTAAAACAGGAAACATTAACATATATCAGAAAGCCTCGTCACACAAGTGCTCAAGGAGTCGTCATTACATAATTCTACACACGAACAAAGATATATTAAAAATGATCCCACTCGTGCATGTTCAACTTCCCAACATGGTTGCTCGAAACTTCCATCGCATGTGGCTGCATTTCTGAACAGAAGCTCCCTTAAGTACGCGATGGACTCTTTTTATGTCCATTCACACCTTCGAACTTAGAGCATAAAAGTGTTACTGTTCTTATGTGGAAGTGTGTCGTGGCCTTCCAAGCTGCGTGGTCGGATCACGTCTCTCTCGTTGGCACATAACAAAGAGGTTTTTGAGTGCCTTCGGGGACGCATTACACCCGTCGGCTCTGGAAATGAAGAGACCGTGATTAGACTCCGCCTCTGTACGCTTGTTTGATTAGAGTGAGCAGAGTTTTTAAGAGCGTAGGTTTCTGAAGGTTTAATCTTCCGTTCGAGTTACTTGGAATCCCGATTCTCCTATTTCATTTCTTGATAATTCTATTTCTGAATTCAGTTTGGGAATTAAGGCTCATATTGCCTTTAAAGGTCTGGACTCTGGATACTTCCTGTTCCTGGTCGTCAGATTCCTCGGCATATAAAAGGAGATTGAACAGCTGATAGCATTGCTACATCTCGCTCCTGCTTGTTTCTTTAGCCTCCTGCTCTGCTGATTTGCATTTGATGCATGCTGTTGACCTACCTGGTATTTCTTAGAGTTTTTTTGCTACACCAAATTTTTTTCTTTCAGGAAACTGACGTTTTCTTCAGACTGCTTCTCTTTTTCCTTCAGCCTCTGCTGTTTCAACTTTGAATTTAGAGGGAAAGTAAAGCAATATACCTTATCTCTGTGTCAAGAAGCTCCAAACAACTGTGCCAAGAAGACCAGCTACTGACACCTGTGGAGGGAAGGAAAAAGTTACATGCCTCAACGAGAAACTGGAGCAAGCCTACCAGGAAGAATTGACTTGATCGGCATTGTTAAAGTTAGAGCTATTGGCATTGCTCATGACATTATTTTTGTTTATGTTTTTGTTTTTAAAACCTTGCCTGGGATTCTGTGTTATGGAGTGGAATTATGTGGAATGGTATTTTGTGTTGTGTAGTGGTATGGTGGAGTTTAACTACGTAGTGTGTTGTTGAATTTGTTAGGATAATGTGGTTTTCGTGGCGTGGATTGGATGTATGTGGTGTGTTGTGTATATGTGTTGAGTTGAATTATGAGGTGTGTTGTCGAATTGTGTGGTGTAGAATGGTAGTGTGTGGAATGGAATGGTGTTGCGTGGAACTGTGTGGCGCTGAATGAAATCATGCTGATAGGAGTTATGTGGCATGATGGCTCGGTTGGAAGGAATGCAAGAGAGAGGCGACAGAGAGAAGGAAAAGCTGGTAAGGATGAGAGTGCATAACATGGGAAAAAGACAGAATGAAGGGGAGAGAAGAAAAAGGAAGCAGGAAAAGTGGATAGAGCGGCAAGTGAGAGAAAGGCTAGAGGATGGAAGAGCGAGGAGGGCAGAAAAGGGAATGAAAGGAGGAAAAGGGACAGCAAGAGGAGTGCGAGAAAGGAGAAGGAAGAGAAAGAAAGGAGAAGAGTGGTAAGAGTAGAGGAGGAGGGAGGCAGACTCAGAACGGGGAGAGCTGAACCGGCTGCAGTCAGTGCAGTCGATGCTGGTCCGCACATAAGCCTCACTGAACTCTTGATGTAATCCCTACATGTTCATGTTAAGCTAGAGCTTTTGAACTGTGGTGTTCAATCCGGGGCTTTCGGATTTTCTTCCACCGGGTGGTATGCAAGGGTGCAGCTCCGGTGGCCTTTGTCTCAGTTACCTGAAGCTGCACTCTCCGAAGGAGCGCTCTTTCACCCTGTACCAAGCTATGCATGTATAAGTAAGATCCTTAAACAAACATGTAACGTAGTGGGAGAGGTAGCGGACAGGTGCAACAAGCAATGCAGCGAAGATATGGGAGGTGCGACCATAATGATGAAAAATGAAGCGCGGCGGCCGGGAACAAAGTAGTGTACGTGTGATATCCAGCCGGCATCCTTCATTTACACAGTCCGAATCGCACCGTAAAACTCACATTTGTTGCAAAAACTGTAGCCCGGGTATACGCCAAGCCACCAAATACTGCTCTGTGACCCATAAAAAAATATGACAGTCAGCTCTGATGTGAGAGCATGCGCTGTAAAAATGTGAGGTGTCAAAAGCATTGCTGTTCTTGAATGAATGGTTGCACAATATTACCACACTCCTAATCCCTGCTCTGGATTCGTGCTATTTTATTTGGCACAAAACATAGCCATTTACTATATACACACATTCCGTGATAAAACAATGCTAGGAAAATTATTGGGGTAAGGGGCACGGTCACTTTTTGGAATGTTATAGCGTGCACAGATATGGAAATGGCACATGGTTGTGAATTGACGTATATAAACTCTTAGTGTCACAATATTGTGTTTGCTGAAGGTAATGCCCACACTAGTCTTTTCAGGCATGTGCTGTACAAACCACACTATCACCAGCTTGTGAACGATCAGAAATCAAAGCTCAGTTTCCACTGTGCACAGCAGAGTCTAATAACACTGTGGTGCTTGCCATTTTAAACATGGCATGAGCAACAGAGGACGCAGGCAGTATGCAGACAATATTAAGGAAACTCGTCTTTCTCAATGAGGATTTCCCCAAAAACGATACTCAGTCTAAATGAACATCGAAATCAGCTAGCCGGAGTTGGATTCAGTTGCGGAAAGGAGAGCGGCACGGGCTGAAGCTCTGTAGATGGCTGAGTGCAGACGTGAAAGCCTCCTCTACGTTTATAAATGACACATTTTTAAGGACTATTTGGTGTTTCTGAACAGCCTTGTAACGTTTACATGCACTGTCATCGCATTTTGGGCATCCAGCAACAATGTTGCTGGGGAGTGCATTTTTATAGCCTCATCCACACCGGTTGTTAAAATTGCTTTTGTGCGCCCAGATCCGCCGCTGCTGCGCATCTTCCACCTCACCCACAGTAGAAGCCACGGATCTGACCCAAAGCACAAGGTACTCTGCCCACCCACCCAGAAAGGCATGCACGTTTGGCTCACCTCGGCCACCCCTCTGCTCAGCTCTCGCCCGCATTCCTGCTCCGGGGGCAGGAGGCGGGAGACCCCATGTTCGGCTCTGGCACGAGCTCATGGTGGACCCGGGTGGAGGCTAAAGCCTGCGGAAGTACACAGCCCAACTCCTTCTCCTCCGCTCACCGCTCACACACTCCTCTGGAATCGGTTCACATGCCGCTGCGGGCGGAGACACAAGCTTTCAGCATCTGCAGTTCCCGCTCCCAGCCCTGCCCTGGCTGCCACTCTCAGCACAGCAGCCCGACGGCCATGATGGTTTGGGGGCACATACTGACAGGGCGACACTAGTAGCCATGATGAGAAAGGTATCGATAGCAGGCTTTGTTATAAGGGAGGTAGTAGCCATGATGCGTTGGGCAGATGTGAATACTTCAATAACTAAGGAGTACAGCGTCTTCCGATAATAATAAAAAATAAAAGCATCGTGAACCGATGAGGTTTAGCTCATTCCGGCCATAAACTTTTGAGCGATAATTCTACTCTACAAGGTTTCATTTGAAAGGTGTATCGTTTAGCAAATGGGGTTTGCACAAATGCTAAGAGTCAACTTTTAAGTTTGAGAGGGGCGCAGGCAGTGGGTAGTTGGTTTAATGCTAATAATGGGCAGGTCAGCAATGGATAAGAAACTACGGACCTGGAGCCCACCGTTTTGTGTGTCTGTGGCAAACGGTGATACTGTGTGTGGGGATGGGTAAAAGGGAGAAATAGTAGCTAGAGTATATCGTCTTACTGTGTATGCAGTGCTTTCACACATAATGCCCCAAATAATTTCAAGAGAAACAAGCACACCACTGCCTTTCTCCGAGGTGAAGCAGAAATGCCTCGGAGAAAGGCAGCGGCGTTTTCAGATTCGGGGGCATGTTTAAACACGCCCAGAGAAAGAATTAAAAAAAACACGCCCCCGAATCGCAAAAAGACGGGGCTTGTTTGGAGCGACAAACCTCTTCTCCAATGGCTGACCAGCATTTAAGAGGCCAGCCAATGGAGAAGAGGAGAGAAGAGGGGCGGGTTCAAGCCCCTCTTCTCCAAGTCATTAAATCTCGCGAGCGAGACTGCTCAAGCTCAGCCTTCGCTAGCCGAGACCTAAAAAGGCCAAGGTTTAGCTGGCAGAAGTGGCCAAAGTGGAGGACATCTCAAAGGATAAAAAACTAACCAGGAGCCATGGATTCACCCCAGTCAGCTGCACAGGAACCAACAATGCTATCTGGTTTGAGGAGTTGCTCCATCCCTTTCACAATTGTGGAGGGTGAGCCTGCATCGTCGCTGACACTCCACATACCAATAGCTGCCTATAGCTACCACTCCCGCTGTCCTGAGGAGTCTCAAGAAATCCTGACATCAACCATTCCCCAAGGATCCCATGCCTTCGGGAGAATGAGACCGTTATGACTTTGCAACCATTGGAATAATGTTTCTAGCTCAAGCAGTTCCTGAAATATTGTTGATTTAAGACCCGGTGAGGAGCTGGCCTGGGGGACCCCATTGAGCAGGTCCCCAGGCCAGCTCTCCACCGCTTCTGCCAACTCGAGCGCCCCGCTCGATCACCAGTGCCTGAACCTCGTGAACGACCGATACCCTGCATCCACTGTTGAATGATTTGCCTCCAACTAACACTTCGTTTTTCCTCCAAGTTACTCAATTTAACACCTCCTTCACCCTTTAATTTTCCTCTTCGCAACCACATTTTGTCTCCCCTCAACTCTTTCTTCCTCTGCTTTACTGCGCTTTTTCTCCCCCATTCTCCCCCACTTAACTGAGTTTTCTCCTCATTAATCTCACTTTTTCCTCCTAACTGCGTTTTCTCCTTATTAATCTCAGTTTTACTCCTAACTGCGTTTTTCCTCCATCTTCCCTTGTCTTAACTCCATTCTCTCCTCATTAATCTCGCTTTTCTACCCTTAACTGTGTTCTCTCCTCATTGTTCTTTTTTTTCTCCTGTTAAATGCGTTTCTCCTCATTAAATCTAATTTTGCTCCTTTCAACTGCATTTCCTCCTCATTAATCTAAATTTTACTCCCACCTAGCACTCGCTTTCCTCCCCACAGATCCGTAATTTTTAATTTCTCCCCACGCTAAACATTTTCTCTCTCTGCCACTTGCTTTTTCCCACCTTCAGCGCCGCTCTCCATCCCGCTTCCTGCATCTCGCTGACTCCACCCAGTGCCTGTGTCCCCTCCCGGGAACCCACTTAATGGAGGCCACAGTGCAGCATGTGCACCATGGACTGCGCCCAGTGCTAGAAACCCTGAATCTCCACCCACCCACAACTACACCAGCGCAGCGATGATAGCCCTGAACTCCGGACTTCACAACGACGACTGCAGCTGCGTATCTCCTAGCTCAATGACAGGACCATTTTCCTGCCAGTACTCTCTCTTCTCCTGTGACTTCAGCACTCCCGCTTACGGGCCCACCGCCACTGAACCAGGACAACCCCACTGCTTCCTGATCTACTCCACATCGCTCCAGAAACATGCCACTGAGATCTGGGACACCATTACCTCCCTCACCCCGGTATCGTCTTACTTATCAAGACTTGGCTCCAATAGCGGCTACCGCAATAGTAAAGTGGCAGGGCGGGAGGTTCGAGGGGGGCTGTGGTTTTAAAAAAAAAATAAAACCCAATCCAGACATTGCTCTCATGCTATACTTAGCATGAGAGCAGCACCTGGATTGGCCTGAGCGGGCTGGTTTAACACTCACTCAGGCACAGGGAGCATGCAGCTTTTCTTTTTTTGATAAACAAGTTTTATTGGAGATTTTGAAAACACAGCGAAGGAAAACATTGCGCCTGACAAACCACCACTGTACAATCACACAGAGTGAAACCACGCCCCCCTCATCCCCGCCCGAAGCCCGAAGCCCTGTCCCCCACCCCTACCCCCCAAAGCGCCCAATCACGATACATTGCCCAACCACTTCCCCCATACCCTATGATATTTCTTAGGGCAACCCCTCGCCTGATAGAGAGTACGTTCCTGGGCCGCACACCAGTCCACACCAGCACTCCATTTAACCAAAGTAGGCGGCCGTGGGTGTTTCCACGCCGCTGCAATGTCTCTCTTTGCCACCATGAACTCTGTCATAAGAAACAGCTTCTCTGCACATGTGCCATTTAGACCATCCGTGATGCCCAGCAGGGCGTGCCTAGGATTGTGTGGTACCTCCCATCCCAACACCTCCGTGAGGTCAGCCTCTATACCCCTCCAGTAATCTCTTAGGTCCGGACAGGACCACACCATATGGATAAAGTCGGCCGGGTCAAAGTCACAGCGGGGGCAAGATGCGTCGACAGAGAGGCCCGCGCGGTGTAGACGCGCCGGTGTGAGGTGCAGCTTTTCTTAAACCCAGCTGTACAACACAGCTGAGTTGGAGAAACCTAAGTGCACATGTCTGTTTGGCCGGTCGAAGACAGCCGGCCCAACTGACATATGCAATTATAAGTGCCTACCACTCCCCCTCGCCTGATAGAGAGTACGTTCCTGGGCCGCACACCAGTCCACACCAGCACTCCATTTAACCAAAGTAGGCGGCCGTGGGTGTTTCCACGCCGCTGCAATGTCTCTCTTTGCCACCATGAACGCTGTCATAAGAAACAGCTTCTCTGCACGTGTGCCATGTAGACCATCCGTGATGCCCAGCAGGGCGTGCCTAGGATTGTGTGGTACCTCCCATCCCAACACCTCCGTGAGGTCAGCCTCTATACCCCTCCAGTAATCTCTTATGTCCGGACAGGACCACACCATATGGATAAAGTCGGCCGGGTCAAAGCCACAGCGGGGGCAAGATGCGTCGACAGAGAGGCCCGCGCGGTGTAGACGCGCCGGTGTGAGGTGCAGCTTTTCTTAAACCCAGCTGTACAACACAGCTGAGTTGGAGAAACCTAAGTGCACATGTCTGTTTGGCCGGTCGAAGACAGCCGGCCCAACTGACATATGCAATTATAAGTGCCTACCACTCCTCCCTACTGCTATCGTCATGCCTGTCTGCATGGCCTCACCCCCAACCCTAACCTCAACTCGGCTACCAATAAGGTAAGAAGAATACAATGATAATAAAATAGTTTTATTATCATTTTATTTTTCATTGGGAGGATGCTCCTCCACCATAGCAAAACCTCTTGCTTGGCTCAACCTAACATCCACACCCAACATCCCCACTGCCACACCAAAAGGCTACAAGATAGCACACAGTGAATGCGTAAACAAACACGAGTGCAGCCACCACAGACAGCACCATCCCCATCATGGAACACCTCAACTTCTAACTCAACACAGGCGGCTAGACAACCATCAGAGGCACCCTCACCTACAGTCCTCTAGGACCATATCCCACCTTCTGTGAAGCCATTCCTGGCTTTATCACCCCACTGGTGACCAAACATCAAGAAGCTTATTTTCCTCGGAGACCTCAACTTTCACCTCAACGACCCTGATGATGCAAACACAGCCAAACTCCTCGAGAGCATGAACAACCTTGGCCTCACCCAAGTAGTCACAGACCCCACTCACTACGCCGGGCGCACTTTCAACCCCATCTTTACAGCCAGCAACACAGTCAGGTACAGGCATGCCGCCGAACCCACCTGGTCACACCACTCAATCGTCCCCTTCACCATCACTGCTGCTCTCACCATCTCCACAAAACAGCCCAGCACCACCCACAGAAGCTAGTGCAAGATACCCGAAGACCAATGGACCAACACCCTCAGCTTCTCCCTTTCGGACACCACTCCCAAATCCGAAGAGGTGGTCAAAACTTCAAAGCCTGGATCATCAACTGTGCCAACAAAATCACCCCCATCAAACCCACCAAACTAGGTAGACCCACCAAGCATACCAGCTGGTACAACCCAGAACTAAAACCCACCAAATGCAACTGCAAATGACTTGAAAGGGTGTGCGCTCAAGGAAAGAGCCAAACGACCACTCCATCTTCTAGTTGTCACTCAACTACCACCAGCGCCTGAAAGTTATGAAAAGGAACGTCCTTGCCGACCGACTCAAAGCCAGGTCCAACCACAGCAAAGAACTCTTCCACATAGTCTAGGAGTTCTCCAACCCCACAGCAACCAAAAACATAGTCACGCCATCCCAAGACCTCTGTAACACCCTAGCATACTTCGTCTATAACAAGATCTACAGCATCTACAAACACTTTGACGCCCAACCCTCCGATGCCAGCATCCTCAGCCTCCTCAACCCCACCAACTCCCACTCGAACCTCAGGATCACCACATGGGATCAACTCATCACACAGAGCACCTCAACCATCATGACCTCCATTCACTCAGGAGTACCCAGGGACCCCTGTCCCCACCACATGTTCAACCTGGAGAACAATGCTATCAGCAAAGAACTCACCACCATCTGCAACACATCCACCACCTCAGCCACATTTCTGTGGGAATGGAAATACGTCAAACCATTCTTCAAAAAAACATTCGCAGACCCGAAGGACCTCAAGAACTACCGGCCCAAATCTCTGCTCCCTTTTCCTACTAAAGTCCTGGAAAAGGCCATCAGCCGCCAACTCACACACTACCTATAGAACGAAGACCTCCTGGATCCATTCCAATCTGGGTTCCAGTTGAACCACAGCACAGAAACTGCTTTACTCGCAGCCTCTGACAACATCAGGACTCTCCTAGACCTAGGAGGACTGAGCCCTGATCATTTTTCGACCTCTCAGCAGCCTTCAACACCGTGTCCCACTACATCCTCATAAAAAAGGCTCCATCAAATCAGGATTCATGGGAACGCCCTCACGTGGATCACATCCGGGTCCACCACCCACCCTACACCTCGGACCCCAAGAACATCATCTGCAGTGTCACCCAAGGGTCCTCCCTCAGCCCTACCTTGTTTAATGCTTACATGACCCCTTTGGCCAACATTGTCAGGACACATGGACTGAACATTATATCATAAGCAGACAACACTCAGCGTATCCACTCTCTTTCTGCAGACCCATCCACTGCCAAAGTCAACTTCCACCAGTGCATTACCAATGTCACCCACTGAATGCATAACAATTGACTCAAACTTAACACTGACAAAACTGAGGTACTAATATTCGGAAATGACACAGCCCTGTGGAACGACTCCTTGTGGCCCACAGACATGGAACCCTCTCCCACACCTACAGAACACGCCAGGAACCTCAGCATCATACTGGACAGCAAAGTCACCATGAAAATTCAGATCAACGCAGTATCCTCAAACTGCTTCCTCACTCTCTGCATTCTCCACAAAGTCTTCAAGGGGCTCCCAGCCAGCACAAGACACAGCATCACCCAGGTCTTGGTCACCAGCCCCCTGGATTATGGCAACACACTCTACATAGGAATCACCTCAAACCTACTGAATAGACTACAGACCATACAGAACTTAGACCCGGTCTTGTCCTTGATCTCCTCATACAGGCCCACATCACCCCACACCTCAGGAAACGCCACTTGCTACCATCCACAAGAGGTGCAAATTCAAGATCCTGACCCACACCTACAAAGCCCTGCATAATCAGGGACCAGCCTACATCAAGCACAGTGTTAATTTCTACCAGCCCTCCAGACACCTGCGCTCATCCTCCTACTCCCTTGCCCAGTCCCGCCGCATCCACCAAAGCAAGAACAGCGAACGCTCTTTCTCCTACCTAGCCGCCAAGGATTGGAACAAACTCCCGCCCCTGCAGGAATTCAGAAAGAATTTGAAGACTTGGCTGTTTAACTGATACCACCCAGCAGTAGAAACCTCCAACGCCTGGATACCCTTGCAGGTGATTAGCAGAACTCAATACGTACCCTCAGCCTGTGGGTGTCCCACCACCGGAAAATCTTGACTGCGACCAGGGCATTTGAAGAGCATCTTCTCTCCCCCCGACCATCTAAAGCACACTTCAGGTGTAATGGCACTGTTTTCAGTCACTTTCTCACTATACACTAGTAGCTACTTGAATTTTGGACTCCTGCAAATGGACACATGCCTCTCCAACTAAGCACCAGTGACCAATCACCAGGTCAACCAAAGACCGCTACCGGGACGAGCCCTTAGATGTATTATTTGGATGGTAGGCTTTTAGGCCAATTTTGGACATATTTTTGGGGATGTTAAAATTTATAAAAGAGCCTAAAAACCAATTTCATTATGTTCTCATAAGAACTTGTTTTTGTACTGTCATACTGTGAGTCAAAGCAGAATACCTAGAAATTTCAATGCATAAAATAATTACAGACATTCTATTTCCATCCATTTATCCCTCCTTCGACCACCCTGTTCCATTTCCTTATTCCATGAGAAATCTTTTGGCTACTTGTACAAACTTCGCCAAGGCAATAGCACTGTCTAAGAACTGCATAAACGGGTTTGGTCATAAACATTGACCACTACTTAGGTCCTGTATAGCAATCCACGAGTAGAAGGGAATCTGCTGTGGAACCATTGCATAGAAGGGGTGACATGTGCCTGTCACTGTTAAAATAGATCTGGCTGATAGCCCTGCGAAACACTGAAAGGTGAGTATTGAAGAAACAGTGCCACAAAAAACAGTCTTTAACAGGTAAGCTCTCTCCATGCTCAGTTTTGGAATCATTGCTGCCCTAAGGGAAACTACATTGATGCAATGGGCCTAGGCACCTGAACTTTTAACACCACCTGCTGAAGACCTTCTATACTTCCATTTGCTTATAGCAATGACAGTGGCGAAAGAGAAAAGAGAGCCGTCGGTGAAAGAAATGTTAGTCCTCAAAGACAACAAAAACAATTCCTCTAAACATGTATATCACTCTCCTCGAACTGGAATCAGCAAGCGATTGGACGATCTGGAGTGGATGGCGGGAGAGCGTTCAGAAGAGCAGGCCCAAATGTGGAAAACCACCAGAAAGAATTAAAAAATAGTTGGAATACAACAACATCAGAATCCATGGGATTTCAATGATCAGCAGAGGGAGAGGACATTAACTCAGATGTCCAGGGCTAACGCCATGCAATCAGAAATTGGCATGAAGACTCACCAGCCCATCCCACTTGGACTCACAGAGTCTTTTTTTATGGCACCCACAGATATCTCCACTGTGCATACTTACCAGAATTCCCTTTTTGAAGGAGATGGAAGAAATCATGAATGCTCTAAAAATTAAAAACTCACAGATAATCTTGAGGAATGGGTTGAAATGTTGACAGAGCTCTTTGATCGCCCAAATAACAGACCTTCTTGAAGGGAATGGTGTTATCAGACACAAGATGATTTTTGGGGAGGTTGATTTAATGTGGGTAAGGCTAATAATTTGGAATTCAATTTGAGATATGTTGTATTCTAGTTATTATGTCACCAGATGGTTGTAAGATGTTAAAAACTTCTGAATTGTTGTGACTTTGCAATGATAAAGTAAAACGCAATAAAAGAACTTAAAAAATACTCCACCTCTTCCATGATCTTTGCAATGATGATGTGGAAGAGCAGAGACTTTAATGGGATTCTGGAGCAGCCACAGCAGAGAAACAGCACTCATCGTGGTCACAGACAACATCCACACTAAATTGCATCATGTAGAAACCCCATCCATCATCCTACTCAACCTCTCTGCAGCCTTTGAAACAGTCTACCACAACACTCTCGTCAAAAGACTGCACGAAAGAGGCATCAAAGGAACGCCCCTAAAATAATTACACATCGGAATCCAAGAATCTGATATGCAGCGTCCCTAGGGGTTCATCGCTCAGCCCAACCCTATTGAACATCTACACGACTCTGCTCACCAACATCCTCAGATCCCAAGGCATCACCATCATATCCTATTCTGATGACACCCAACTCATCCTTTGTCTGACCGATAAGCCCACCACCACTAGAACCAACTTTTCCAACTGCATGATCAACGTAGCAGACTGGATGAGATCTAACTGCCTCAAACTTAACCCCAGGAAGACAAAAGTGTTGATTTTTGGGAACAAGAACTATCCATGGGACCCTACCTAGGGGCCATCAGAGCTTGGACCCACACTGACCGACCAAGACAGAAATTTGGGAATCATCCTGGATCACAAGTTCAACATGACAGTGCAGGTCAACGCTGTCAGCTCCTCCTGCTTCCACAGTCTTCATATGTTCCACAACATATTCAAAAGGCTACCCCTGAACATCAGACGTATGTCACGTAAGTCCTCATCACAAGCAGAATAGACTATAGCATTGCACTCTATGCTTGAATCTCCAACCATCTCCTACACTATCTCTAGACCATCCAGAACGCAGCAGCGAGACTTATCCTTGACCTTCTACGGTGCACCCACATCTCACCACACCTCAGAAAGCTCCACTGGCTCCCCATCCACATACGCAGCCAATTCAGACTCCATACACATGCATTAAAGGCACTGCACAACATGAGCAAATTACCAAAGGATTCCCCTTACAAGACCTTAATGAAGCAATCTCCTTAAATCCAGTCTCCACACTCTACCAAATTTGCTATCACTAGACCTTATGAAAACACATATACATAATCCATTTAAAATATTTAATAAAACAAAAATCCCCAAAATAATATGAAGAAATCCAACAGTGTATCTTCAAATGTACCATAAATAAAACAGTCAACAATACATCACATATAAATGACAGTGATCAACAATACATCACATATAGATAAAAATGATACATCCCAAATAGGTGAAAACCCAGGGGGAGACTTAGGGGTCTATTAGGATGGCGGGCGGATCTCCACCGCCGGGCTGGCGGTGCTCACCGCTGGCCCGGCGGTGGAGATCCGCCCGCCATATGTCCCTGGTTCACCTCCCGCCATATTGGTATGGCGGGGGGCACCGTGGCAGACGGGAAGACCGTCCGCCGCTTTTCTGCTGGTCGAAATATCGACCGGGTTGAAAAAGGATTCAATATGGTGGCAAGACACCGCCATCCATATTATTATGGGGCATTTCTCATGCCTTTCCATGGCGGAGACTCCGCCATGGAAAGGCATGCGGTAAGTGCTAAGGGGGCCCAATGTGGGCCCCCAGGGGGTTGGGGTGGGCGGGTTGCTGCACTCGGGGGGTACCTATGGTATCCCCCAGCATTGGCATGAACAAGGTGGTAGGCACCGCGTGGTGCCTGTCACTTGGTGCATGCCAATGCACCACATCCCTTCACAACAATGTGGCGGGCGGTGCTGTGGGCACCGCCCGCCACAATGCTGTGAATTCGGGATGCCACGGTGGTGGTGGCATCCTAATTGACGGTGCGGGACCACCGCACCACTGGCCGCCGGTCCTGGCACCGCTAGGGTGGCGGGCGGACAGGAGTCCGCCTGCCATCCTAATAGAGCCAAAAGTATCTAGAAAACTCCAATCAGTTATTCAGAAAGAGTTACACTCCCACTAAATGTGTCATTGGGTATCATTGAATATGTTCAATGACATATTATACTTGTCCAAAAACTGTGGGTCATGTTTGTACAATCCGTCGACTCGTTTCAGTGGACTTAATTGGAATATACCACCTTCTTCAGGACAAATATATAATTTCACACCTCCCAAACGAATATCTATAAAAACACAGAAACACAACATTTAAACATCCATCTGTAAATAAAATCATAAAATAACCCAGAAAGACACCAATCTCCATGATAAACCGTATATGTGCTAACCCAATACCCTGTGGTATAAAATTGTGGCTGTGAAACAAATACACCCACTGAAGACTGTGACACAAATACACCCACTGAAGACTGCACAACATCAGACAGACTAGCATACCTGAACAACGCCTGCACTTTCACCAACCTACCAGACACCTATGTTCAGCTACTCTCTCATTTGCACCCACGCATCCACAGAAGCAGAACCGGAGGTCAAGAATTCCTCTACATTGAACCCAAGACCAGGAACAACAACCCCAACACATCAGGGCCTCCTCCTCCCTTTTTAACTAACTCTGCAGGTCATACACCTAACATTCAACCCAAACACCTATGCCTACTCAAGCGCTTGGATTCCCCGCACTGGTGATTAGTGTGCCATACAAATCCACATAACATAACAACAACACACGATCATAGAGATCATAGAATATATTAGGTAGCAGGAAATTCCATACTACTGGGGCCTCCCCAGAGGCTCCTGTTCACCTGGGCAAATAAGATGGTGTGTGTATGATCTTTGATGATAGTTCAAGAAATCTTGGGATTCACTGAAGATGTAGAACATGGCCAGTGGCAAACCAAGAGCCCCTGTCGGAGTTATAAACTGTAAATGCTCATGTACCACAAAGGAAGGAGGTGGTAAAATACTATTTGCAGCAGGCTTCATTGGTACAGTGTTAAAAGTAAACCCTGACGTGTTTGGAAGGATGCTGATTTTAGCTTAGAGCTAGAGGGTCCAAATATATACATTAGCTACCTACCCTATGTGCCTAACATGAACCATGAGGAATTCTTGAAGGCCGGTGTGGTAGAAATGTTCTGTGAGGCACAAGGCAAGGAGTTATGGGTGTCAATGAGCACTTACTTTGTCACCGAATCCAGTGGGAGTGTGTAAAGGGTTGCAACCTGGTTCCCAAATTGGGGACAAAACACCAGGATAAAAAAAAATTAAATAATTTTTTCTGGCTTGGGGATGGGGGCTTTGTCACAAACAATTAGCAACCCAAACAGCTCTAATGCCCTTGTGAAGTTCTTGGTTCTTACTGAAGCATGTGAATAATGCAGTCGTCTCTGTCTCTTTTCCCTTTTAGGAGTTCTGCTGGTGGTGGATCTGTTTTCCTGGTGAGACTACCACTTCTACTCCTAAGGTTCTCAGAAAAAGAAACATGATAAGTGTAGATAACTAAATAATAGCAAAAAACAACAATTAGATAGGAGTACATTTGTCTTGTCATTCCTCCCCTTAGTCTCTTGTTAGGCAGCTTTTATCTGTAATTTTACTGCCTGTGTCCTTCCTTTCTTTCTTATGTTTGTAGACTTTACTAACACCTGGGGTGTTTAATTGCGTATTTCGGATTCCTCAAAACCCTCCTTTTAAATAAGTAACTGTTCCCCTTTTAGCTGTTGCCCCCTTCCTGTCAGTGACTTTCGGGCTAAGGTAATGGGTCTGGTCCTTCTTTTCATTTGCTTCCTCCCTTCCTTTCCTTATATGTGTCTGCTTTTTATACCCTCAGTCCTCATCACAATGCCCAAGCTACTATCTACGCACATAAGGCTACAGTGGTAACACACCTGTGTAACCATGACCCTCCTTCTGGTTGTGGCCAGACTGGTACTCCAAAAGGTGGGCCCATATGTCCTTCTTCCTATTTCCCTCAGTTATGCATGCTAGGACATCAGCTTCCTTCTTCCTTCCATCTTTGGGCGGGCCTTGGTATCTGGGGCTCACCAGCTTCCTGTTGGGTGACGGCTTATGGCTGTATGGCAGCATCCTCTCTGGCATCTTTCAGCTTCCCCTCCTGTGATAAAAAATAAACGCTGCAAAAAACTCTCTTATATCTTTATAAAATTTACAAATAAAGTGCAATGTGGATTGAATCATTTTCCCATCACATGGGCGTTTATAGGCTTTATCATCCCCATTTTGGGGAAGGCAACCAAAAGATGTATAATGCCTAGACGTAGCGAGGTGAGATAAAACCTGTATTGTACGTTGGTTACAGTAATGGTGCAGAGACAGAATATCTAGTAAAAAATATCGAATTGCACAAACATCATGGCAAAAATATCATGGTTCAGGAATATCAACAGACAAATTCTCGTGGTCAAGAATATCGATTTTAGGTAAGTAATATTGATTTAAAAAATATCGTAGTGTTTAATTTCGTCTGCAAAAATATAGTTGTGAAAAATATCAAATTTGTATTAATGTTATGTATTTTAGTATATATTTTATATGTGTGTGATTTTGTTTGTATAAGAATTGTTTGTATTTTTATTATATGTGTTAAAACTTTAGTAGTTATAAAAAAAATTTACATTTGAATTTTGCATTTTTAGTTCCATAGCGGGTTGTGGGTTGATAGGGGAATAGGGTGGGAAGTCATTTAATTATATAAAATGTATTGATTATTTTTAGTAGTTATTAATTTTTTTTTATTTGAACTTTGCATTTTTAGTTTCATAGCAGGTTGTGGGTTAATAGGGGAATAGGGTGGGAAGTAATTTAATTATATAAAATGTATTGAATATTTCTTATTTATTAATATTTGTTTAATTGTGATGTTATAGTGTTAAATGTGTAAATTAATTTATTATTAATTATTTAATAATTAGTTGTTAATTAATTTAAATTAATTAATTAATAAATAATGATGGTAATTGTGTAATTCATTTTAGGTGTGTGTTGTGGTGTTTATAGGTGTAAATGGTGGGAAGTATTCTATTTTTTATTGATGAAATATTAATTATATGTTAATTACTTTAAATTAATTAATTAGTAATTAACTATGGTAATTGTGTAATTAATTTTAGGTGTGTGTTGTGGATATTATAGTGTTAAAGAAATATTATTAATTATGTTAATTATGGAAATAAATTGAAATAAAAATGTTGATATCTTTTTTTATTGGTGTGGTGTTATAGGGTAGGAAATAAAATAAATACATTTATGTTTTAAATAATTTGATTGTTAATATTTGCTCCTTTTAAATAAGTATTGTTTATAAATGTATTTATTAATTTATTTTATGTCATATTTGTAACTTTTTGTTATATGTAATTAACATGATAATATGTGTTCTTTTTATATGTTTAATATATTTAATCGTATATTTTTAAAATATTGTTTATTTATTTGTAAGATTATTAAATTTTTTTCAATTGTTTAAATGTTATTAGTAATTTTTAGGTCGAGCCTAGCGCAGCGCACATGCGCTGCCATAGGAGATGACCTCTTGGAACCACTCCAGCTTTTCAGCAAACTTGTGCGTGTGGCTTTTCTTTTTTGCACACATTGTATTGGCCATTCAGTGTGGCTTTCAAAAATGAAAGCACGCAATTGGCCAAAGGCGGGTGCATGTCCCACGTTTCCCAGTAATTGTTTCCTCCCACGGCCTACATCTGTCGGGAGCGAGCAGCGGCGTGCAGGGTGCCATCTGTTCTGGGTCATATTTCAAAGGTCGCTTTTACTTTCGCGGGCGCACTTGTTTTGTTATCTGGCTCTTTGCTGAATCTGTGCAGTGTCCCCGCCTCTCTTCTCTCAGTTCTTTATACATTAGCTTCCCTTCCTTAATACGTGTTTACATTTTCCAGAGATTTTGAGTCTGCTGAGAGCGTTGTGCCCCATCCTCCTGTTTTCTTATTTTGTACTCTAATCTAAGTTTGTGGCATTGCTGTCCTCCTCCCTACAAATCCCCTTGTATCTGCGCCGGCTGCTGTTTTGTATTCTTTCTGTGAGCAGCGTATGCCCTCCCCTTCCCTCTTACGGGCCGCGCTGCCGTCCGTCTCTTGTTTTGAAAGCACGCTCTCTTCCTTTGGGTCTGAGCTGTAGCAGCAGCAGTGTGCTTTCCCCTCCCCACGTGTGGTGTGGTTAGAAAGGATCCCTGTCTGTTCCCAGCTCTTGTCTGCACGCGCTGGCTCTGCATGTGCTGTGAAGGTCATGGGTTCAGGCTTTGTCTGCAGAGAGTGAGGGAAGCTTGGCTTCCTGCCTGCCACCTCCTCCCTCCCCCACCCTCTCGGTCTGCCTTGTCCCAGGGATGGCTTCCCGTTGGCGGAGAAGCCCTTGTCCCAGGGATGGCTTCCCGTTGGCGGAGAAAAAAGACCATTTTCTATGTTAGACAATGAAGATTTTATTGGCACATTTTTTAAGGACTGAGTTGCCCGTTTATCCTCGATGTCCTGTTCATCCATTTCTCGTGCTGCTATATCACATGAGCGTGGGCAGGCAATATGTTAAAATGATTATTTACGTGGTTTTCTTTAACGTCGACCAGCCTGCAAGATCGCCTGGGCGCTGTGCAGAAAATGGGTGACATGACTGCTGCCTAAACAGAGAATAACAACAGTGCAAAATCACGTTTACATTCAAGCGTTGCAGTCCGTATACATTTGTCAAATAGCACCTTGCTGTGAGCACTGTTATACGTTTGTTAAAAAAAATAAAGTCAAAATGCTTGTATTGAAGGGTGTGTATCTTGGAGGATGTTAGGTTTTTATTTGTCCCACTGCTACAGAAACAAACCTCTATGCCAACTGAAAAACGATAACAGAGGGATGTCTGTGTAATAAGGTTGGCATTATTTAACCCTGGTGATGTTGATTTAAATAATGTGCTATAGTTAGTTTTCTGTACTAAGTCTCGAGTAATTTCAATGGCAAGGCAGTACGGGAAGTTCACAAGGCGGTTGGTGTATATCCCACAATGGATTCGAGTCCCATCAAACAAGAAAACGGATTAGCTTGTTGCGATGGCGCCACCTGCTGCATGGATCTTTTGGGGTGGCTTTCATTATTGTCTATTGGATTTAAAAAAAAAAAATTATAAAGTTTTATATAGCGCTAGCTAGACCCGTGGCTATCAGAGCGCTTTACATACATAAAGGAAAAGAAAAATTGCATAACATCGCAGGACATGAGGATGCATAAAGATAAGAGCAAAGACAAAATACTTATGTATCCGGTGAAGGGAGAAAGATGCAGGTGGTTTACACAGTCAGATAATCACCATCCTTGAGGGTCAGAGTGGGGCTGGAGACCATTAGGTTATTGATGCCTAGGTTGGTTGACTTGGTGAAGGATTTTCAGGTCCTTTTTGAAGCAGGAGAAGGAGGGGTTGCATCTGCGGTCGATAGGGAGTGCATTTCACATCCTGGGTACGTTACCAGAGAAGGACCGGCACTTGGTCGGTTTCTTTTTCAGTTTTGGCGGGATGAGAAGAAGTAAGTTGGTGCTTCTCACAGTTCTGGATTTTCCTGCTCTTACTAGTTTGCTGTTTAGGTATTTGGGGGATTGGGCATTAAGGTCCTTGTGTGTGATGCAGGCTAGTTTGTAAATACATCTACTCTCTATGGGAAGCCAGTTGAGAGCGTTGAGGTTTGGTGAGATGGGTTTAAATCTTTTTACACCAGTTATAAGTCGAGCTGCCATGTTAAGGACTGACCCTAATGGGGCTAGGTGAGCTTTTGGTGACCCTGTTAGGATGGCGTTTCCATAGTTCAGTTTAGAAAGGATTAGGGATTGTACGATTGTCTTGAGATCATCATGAGTAATGAAAGGTTTAATTTTTTTTAGGTGTTTTAGAGAGTAAAGCGAACTTTTTGCAGAGTTCTTGATGTGGTCCTGCATTGACAAGTTCTTATCCAGGGTAATGCCAAGTGACTTTACCGAGTCGGACAGTACGAGTGATCAGTTTAGAGCATCAAGCTCCTTGAGCCAGTCTTGAATTGGTCAGTGGTTACTTTTCGGAGAGAACAGTATTAATTCAGTTTTGTCCTGGTTCAGTTTTAAGTGATTTGTGTTAAACCAAGTTTGGATCTTGGTTAGCGTGACCTTGAGGTGTCAGACGTCACTGGGTGATTTAATTTTGTAGTATATTTGTGTGTCGTCTGCATATAGGTGGTATTGAACCCCTGCTTGTTTCAGAATAATTGCAAGAGGTTCCATGAAGAGATTGAAGAGGGATGGTGAGAGGATCGATCCTTGCGGAACACCAAGTTTGACTTGTGTTGGTACAGAGAGGCAGGAGTTGATTTTAATCTGTTGCGAATGTTACGATTCCGCCCGGTACTCCTCAGGATCCGAGTGATGCAATAGGGTATCCACCTCTTGATATCTCCAACTCCAGCAATTACTGCACGGAGGACTAGAGTGATCAAGTGAGGGAAGGGTAGGAAGGGAACAGCGGGGATTAGAACCTGAAAGAGAAAAGAACATCACTTAAAAAACAAAACATGCAACACTACTCTCGTGAATTTTCGCTAGGTCAATTACTACCTTATGCTTGGTGCTCTATAATCAATCTCCTCTTCTGTCCGACAACTGTTAGTATTTCATCATACCAGTATGTACTACAAAACATAACACAGGTATTAGCGCACTAGCCACACACACCAAAAGGAATCAAAATACTGTCTTTTGAACCCCACGCTCATCACAGATAAAGGAGAATCAGCGTTGACCCATACTGGAGGCTGGAGAACTTCAACATTTAAAGTTTGGGGGTCTTAGTAGAGCTGTGGTAGGGTTTTTTCCTGTCTATAGTAAGTGGCTCTTAATTCAGAGCAAAGTACGCATAAACAACCAAAAATTACTGTTCGTTGACGCTATAGTATGTGCCACAAAGTAATGTCTCGCACAAGCAGATGCTGAAAGCCTCTTAATGTCTCGCACAAGCAGATACTGCAACCGCTCCTGTCTCGGAGCCCTGTACCCGCCAAAGTAAGCCCAAACAACAGATATATACACGAAAGGCCCTTACCGCACAAGTGGCCCCAAGGAAAGTGCCAGCTGGTTTACCACCCGGTCGGGACGACCTCTCCGGACAGCCTCGGAATTAGGCTGTGTTCAGGATGATGGTGCTGGCGCCGACCGCGCCTCTCCGGGCCGATGATGGGAGCGAGCCTGGTGCGAGGGATGGGAGCAGCTGGACGATACCGTCTCCGAAGGACGAGACGCTTCCAGGGGAAGGTCAGGAAACTCCTTGCTGAACGTTTCCTATGCCGGCAAGGAACCATAAAGTGATGACGGATTCGCTATGGGGATTACGCATGCTGGTTTGTGCGCGTCGCGTTCTTTTAAGGATGCGGCTTCGCCCCTTTTGCTGTGGCCTTATGGGTGTTGTAGGCCAGGCAGGCGCGTGGCTCGTGTTATGGGGGCGTGGTTCGCGGTCCCTGACAGCGAATGGTGCTGAAGGAAGTGAACCATTCTAGTACTGTGCCATTAATGCCAGAGCGCCTCTTTAAAGTCTCAAGTAAAGCTCGATGGTTGATTGTGTCAAATGCAGCTAATAAGTCAATAAGGATGAGGAGGCAGGCTTCACCTACATCTAAGGCTCTGTGGATATCGTCTGCAATATTGAGCATCGCTGTTTCGGTGCTACAACCTTTCCTAAACCCCAACTGAAAGGTGTCGAGGAGGTTGAAGTCATCAATATGTTTGTTAAGTTGTTGGAGAACGCACTTCTCCAGTGTTTTAGCTAGGAACGGAAGGTTGGAGATCGGTCTGAGGTTGTTGAGCTCGTTGGGATCAGCCCCTGGTTTTTTGAGTATAGGTGTGATTTGTCCTAGCTGAAGGGAGTCTGGGACACAACCTGAAGTGAGAGAGGAGTTGATGAATTTTGTCCAGAAAGGGGTAATAATGTGGTTGAGGTTTTTTACTATTGTGGATGGGAGGGGGTCCATAGTGTGGGAAGTAGGCTTTAAGCTTGCAATTATATTGAAGACTTTGATTTCCGGCATGAGTTTGAAGTTTGATCAATTAGTGTCATTTTTCAATTGGAAGCGGGCCTGGTTGACCGTGGTATGGTTTCGCTCTGTTTGGTCAAGGGTGGCTAAAGTGGGGCAAGTTGTGGGGGCCTGAGTGAGCGTGGTATGATTTCGCTCTATTTGGTCAAGTTGTGAGGGAGGGAGGATTTGAGGTTTGGATGAAGGATTGTTCAATTTTTGAGACTTTGGGGCCGATTCCGATCCTGTATTTTTCCCGTACGACTCGTATCCGTATTTTTTTCCGTACGAATCGTACAAGTCACATCCGACCCGTGAAGTACGATTCGTACGGGAAAAAGTACATACGGATCAGCCCTATCCGTACGAATCAGATCGGGAAAAGTTGTACGAGACGTACCCGGACACTTTTCCGTACGAATCGTAAAAATGCAGTCCGACCGTACTAGTACGATCCGGACCGGCTTTCCGATTTACGATTTGTACAGAAAAGGTCTGTCCCGTACACGGGGAATGACTTGTACATATGCAATGTCTGTGTACGCACCGTACAGTAGCAATGTCGGTGTACGCACCGTACATAAGCGATGGCGTTGTACGCACCGTACATAGCAATGGGGTTGTACGCACCGTACATAGCAATGGGGGTGTACGCACCGTACAAAGCGATGGGGGTGTTCGCACCGTACATAAGCAATGGCGGTGTATGCACCGTACATAGCAATGGCGGTGTATGCACCGTACATAAGCGATGGTAGTGTACGCACCGTAGATAGCAATGGGGGTGTACGCACCGTACAGAAGCGATGGTGGTGTACGCACCGTACATAGCAATGGGGGTGTACGCACCGTACATAGCGATGGGGGTGTTCGCACCGTACATAAGCGATGGCGGTGTACGCACCGTACATAGCAAAGGCGGTGTACGCACTGTACATAAGCGATGGCGGTGTACGCACCGTACACAGCAATGGCGGTGTATGCACCGTACATAAGCGATGGCCGTGTACGCACCGTACATAGCAATGGGGGTGTACGCACCGTACATAAGCGATGGCGGTGTATGCACCATAGATAGCAATGGGGGTGTACGTACCGTACACAGCGATGGGGGTGTTCGCACCATACATAAGCGATGGCGGTGTACGCACCGTACATAGCGATGGCGGTGTACGCATTGTACATAAGCGATGGCGGTGTACGCACCGTACATAGCAATGGGGGTGTTCGCACCGTACATAGCAATGGCAGTGTACGCAGCGTACATAGCAATGGCGGTGTATGCACTGTACATACACAACGCATGGGAGTGTGTGTCTGTACGACTCGTACCCCTGTACCGTACTGAACCACAGACACTGTAAAACAGCACAAGGAGGGTCTATTCGACTCGCACAACACCACAAAACACGTCTACACTGCACAAAAAATGGAAAGGATTGACCTGGACACATCCACCTTAACATATACACCTTCACACAACCTCCTTCACACATACCCCCTCTACACATTCACACCCACACCGTCACATTCAGACCCACACACCCACAACCATCCACACCCTCACCCTACACCATGCCCACAGACAAGAATCCAAAGTTCACAAGGGAGGAGCTGGAGATCCTTGTCAATGAAGTCATCAGAGTCGAGCCACAGCTGTTTGGAACATTGGTCAGACAGACCAGCATAGCTGAAAAATCACGCCTGTGGCAGAGGATTGTCGATAGGGTGAATGCTGTTGCACCCATCAGAAGGATCAGGAATGAATGCCAAGCCACGTGGTACGATCTGTGGAAGGCGGTCAAGCGCAAAATGATTGAGGACTACGCCCAGAGCAACATCACTGGAGGTGGTGCGCCCCGCAGACCAGTACATTACCATCCCTGGGAGGAGAAGGTGATGGCCATGCTTCCGCCGGTGGGAGTACATGGACTCCAAGGAGTTGCAGAGCCTGGTGAGTACACAAACAACTTACGTAACATGGGGGTAATGGCATCCACACCCCAACTACACCAAATGCATGCAACTACCCCCAAGCCATCACCGGCCAGAACCACATAAAAAAACTACGCTAATGCCAATAACATGTGTATGCCTCATTGAGAAAGCAAGGCGATGCTATGTCCCATGCTACATGAAGCACCAACCCAAGAATGGATGTCCGGTATGCTGGGAGGGTGGGTGGCGCAAAACGCATGTTTGAATCATAAATCAGACACAATTGCCCTCATCCCATATGGCCCAGCTACATACCCATGCATCATGCGCAATGCACAGGGATTGGGAAAGTACTGACAAGATAGCTCACACTTGGCCCTGGTGTAGGCAGCACAAGGCCCTCCTGTGACCAGTGCAAACACAAACACCAAGACAACAAGGTCAGATATCTAGGACAGGAACTCACACTCACTGTCATGGCAGCATGCTCCATGGGGGGACAGCTACATCACCTGGGAGCCCCAGGGCCAAATCACACTACACCCACCAGCAGGCCCTGTCACACACACCCCTTACACAAGCAGACACCACCAGGACAGGCAATGGATTTACCCACTGTCACAATGGACATGCAACACAACAAGACCAATACATAGCCGAAGAAGCATCCAAGCCACAAATCGACATGTCAAAGACTCAGGAGAACATATCAATCTGTCCCCTGCAACATACCCATCCACAAGTGAACATTGAGGAGAATGCTAGGCACATACAACTACCTGGAGGAACAGTGCCAACTTGAATGTGTATGAAACATGCATGTTGCATGAAACATCATGAACATTGTCTGTCTCTCACACACAGGGCAACGTGATGAATATCCCCCCAACAATGGGGGGGAAGAATCACAGTCACAGGCTCGAGAGAAACCTGATCCCACCGGCAGCGACGCCTCTCAACACTCCGCGGATGACCCCGACCGACCTGTACCCTCTGGTGTCCAAGCCCCTGCAGAACCTCGTTCAGGAACATCTGTGCCAACCACCACCCCCATTCCTGCCACATCCCAGGAGACACTGAGGAGCCCTGCCCGCAGTGAACAACTGAGCCAGTCTGACCAGGAGGGACAAGGTGCGGCGGGCACCCAGGAGGAGGCAGACAACACCGCCACTGCCATCCCTCAGGGGTCCCGTAGACCCGATGTGCACACAACGGCAGGCCAGGCTCGTGTGGGCAGGGGTGGTGGGAGTGGAGGACGGCGGAAGCGAGAACCTGACCAGCCAGCTGAAGGGACTGGTATGTCACACATCCACAACATCATGGAGGCATACCGGCGTGACACCAGGGAGTTCAGCCAGGTAGTGGTGACCCTCACAGAGATCAAGAACCAGCAGGCCGAGCAACACGCCAGACAACAAGAACACCAAGGACGGATGGAGGCAAGACTGGCTGAGCTCCTGGTAGTGCAAAGGGACATAAGCCATTCACTCCGTCGGATCGCCGACAACATGGGCAACCCTCCCTGTGCCACCAGGCGAAGACCACCACCAGCCACAGGGAGGGAGGAGGAGGAGGATTCGTCCGACGGAGCGTCCCAAGCATCGTCAAGGCCTGCATCTGAGGGTCCCACGAGGAAGGTGGGTCGTCCATGGAAAAGACCGTGAGAGGCAGCGGCCCATCCACATCTCCCAGGTCACCTGGCCTGCCACCTGGCCTTCATGTACGACAGCATCACCTCATTGACTGACATCATCTGCCACATGGACTTGCTGGTTGCAGTCTGACCAATGATGCCAAACACTGTGGTCTGGACTCTGATGACTTCAAATGCCAAGGATCCCATCTCCCCCTGTGAACTTTGGATTCTATGGTCCCTGCATAGCACCTTTTTCTGTGCACAAATCACGCCCCAGAGCTATAAATAAAAAATTAAGACATGAAATTTTATGTTGCAGTCATTTATCATGAGTCCACAACATACGTGTGGGGATGTGTCGAAGTATGCCTGAGTGTGGAACAAACTCCAGCCATCCATACACTTGGATCTGAGTCCAGTCGAGGACACACATGGGTCACAATGTTTCACAAAATACTCACCCGTGATGGCCTCAAGCTGCTGAGGGGTTGCTTGCAATACTGCTCAGACAGACCAATTTGGAAGAGTATCATGAAGGTGTAGAGGTCATGGGTCATGTTGATGTGCCCGGGAAGGGAGTCCCAGGTCTGTTTGGCGAGGTGGGAGAACTATCTCCTGCATGCAGTTTTTCTGTGTATGTGATGAATGGTGGCCAGGGCAAGGTGGGCTGCATGGAGTTGGGCCAACGGGGTGTTGGATGACAGACATCCAAGGTCGGTGTTGGGTCTGGGGTTGTGGACTGCCTCCTGAGTGTGGGTGAGGAGTCTGAAGGTGATCCTGCAGCACACAGTGAGCCATTGTACCTATCTCAGTTGGACAGTGATGTGGCTGGGGCGGGGGATGTTGCAGATGAGGTGTGCGGATGCACCCTGGATGTGGACAACTTCTCCTGCAGTTTTGCTGTTGTTCTCCGTAGAGGCCGGTGCTGTAGTTGAGCCGGCTGGTGTCGTGGCCCAGGGGGACGGTCTGTCTTGCCTTGGAGTGGATCCATCTGTGGGTCATTTGCAGCATGTGGAGGGTGTTGCAGCATGAGGTACAGATGGTGGTGAGTTGCATGGTAATTGTGAGCGATGGGTCCCTGATGAACACCACCGTGCGTGCGTGGCCACTGGGCGCTGGTGCGGTGCACAGACCAGTGGGACACAAGGAGTTGACCCAGCTGTAAGGGGACAATCCTCAGATGATGACCTCTGTCCTGTCCAAGTCCAGCCTCAGGTGGCTGATGTTCAGCCATTCCTCAACGGATCTCATGCCTTCTTGAAGTTTGGATCTGGCAATGGCTGGGTCTTTGGTGAGTTTGAGGAGCAGCTGGGTGTCAATGGCATATGATATGATGATGAGGTCGTGTGCGCATGTGATGGTGGAGAGGGAGGTCATGGAGACATTGAAGATCGTCACGCTGAGAGAAGAGCCCTGTGGCATGGGCTAGATGACCCCAGTGTACTACATGTTGCAGGGTGGAGGCAGACTCCCTGGGCCTTGCTGGTGAGCACCTTTCTGATTTAACCCTGGGCCCTCCTCTGGATACCAGTGTTGGAGATGTATGAGCTGACAGTGTGGTAGCACATGGTGTAGAATGCCATTGAGAGGTCAAGGGTGGTGGCCTCACCATTGTTGAGCATGGCAAAGTTGTCGTTGGTGGTGGCAATGCTGACGGTTGCAGTGGTGTGATTACTGTGGAAGATGGTCTGGTGCCGGTTGCCTGGAGATGGTTGCATGGAGGAAAATTGTCATTTGCTTGTTGAGTGTCTTCCTGGTGACATTTGCTGGGTAGGGAAGCAGGGTGATGTACCAGGAGATCCTGCGGTACTACTGTCCGTTGTTTAAGAAGGGCCTGGGTCTCTGCATGCCTCCTGCACCCATGGAATGTGGCAAACTCAAAGGAGACATTCAGGACGCGCTGGACGTGGGCTTCAAGGATGTGGAATGATGTGGTTTAGATGTTGTGTGGTAAGGGGCCTGATGGAGAGCCAGAGTGTATGTTGCACATGAGCCAGGTTGTGTCATTGCTGCTGATGGGAGTCCATAACCTGATGGGGGTTTGTCCTGCGGACAATAGTGCTGTCTGCCTCTGGGTGCCAAGGTTGTCGTGTATGCCCATGAGCTTGCAGTGGTACAAAGTTGCAAGGGATGCGATCTGCCTTGCAAGGGTGGGGTGTCTTGGATGGAGATCTGCTGTCAGTTCACTCACAATGCTGATGAGCTCCTTGATGTCGTGTGTTTGGGTGTCTCGGCACTATCCGAAGGATCTCCACTTGTCCTTGCTGATGATATGGTGATGGCTGTGTGTGGTGTTTACCAGGGCTGTAAGGCAAATGATGGCTCTTTGTGTTGCAAGGTTTGTACAAGAGTCCGGCTAAGTCTGTAGGAGTCCAGTAGGTCCCAGGTGCCTTAACTGTTGTTGTGCTTCACAGGAAAGTCCGTCAATGTGGCAAGATTGTTGGATCAGTTGCTGATTCAGTGCGTGAGGTTGCAGGGTGTGGCGGGGGTGTTGTTTTGAGTGTCCCACACAGCTTGTCTGTGGTGACTTACATCAAGCATCTTTGGGAGATCGGTAGCGGGGTGTGGGGCAGTGTGTTGCTTGTCGGAGACGTGGATTCAAATGTTGATGGACCAATGATGGATGGTGGGGTGGTTCCCCTCCAGCAAGAAGTGACTGGCCCCCAGCCACATGTAACCCGTGGAAGTGAGGGCGTGCGTGCAGATGTACGTGTTGATGGCTTAGCGGAATAGTGGATGTAGGCCTGCAGATTTGTAGAGGAGTGTTACACTGAGGGTTGCCATGGAGTTGCTACAAACCCGGATTTGTGACTCTGAGGGTGTACTTGTGAATAAATAGCAATTCATCCCCCGGGATTGGTGTTGCCGTCCCTGCGGGTGATCTTGTATCTGTCTGAGATGGCAATGAAGACGTCATGTGCTGAGGATGCTTTTGTCCAGGTTACTGTCATGAAGGTGATGTGTGGGGCTGTTGTGTTGAGGAGGTAACAGAGTCCAATGGCGTGCTGGTGGACGGAGCGGGTGTGGAGTAGGAGGCACATTACCTGGTTGTTCTGACAGGGTCTTGTAGGCTGGGCAGCGCTGTGTAGGCAGTTGGAGTAGCACACTCAGCATGCAAAGGTGTCGTGTGTGTGCTTAGGGGTTGCCTGATAGCAGGAGGATGATTGTCACGATCACATTGCTTGGAGAGTGGCTGCAGCATGAGCCTGTTGTGTGACGTGGGTCATGCAAAGACTAGAGGGTCGTGCACTGTGCATGTTGCAGGCGCAGACGTTCCTGCCTTTGGCACGGCGCTGGGGCTACAGTGGCACAGAAAAGCTGCTGCCTGCATTTCAAATGGGTGGAGGGGAAAGGGCAGAGCATTTTTGAGGCGTGGGGGTTGCAGAATCAGGGCACTCGGTGGGGCGGTGCCACAGGTGAGGCAGCAGCAGGCGGAAGGGGTTAGAAATTAGGCAAAAAGTAGCATACAAGACAAGGTCTGAAAGGCACAGTGCAATAGGTTTATGTAAAGGAAGGAGTGTCAGGTTACTCATGGGTCACTACGAGAAAATGTATGAACAATCACCATAATTTACAGCCACTGGACCAGCAACAAAATGCGGAGATGCGCAAAGGAGACACACCATCAGCAGGCGTTCACGTCCCGTTGTGGGGAGCAACCTGCACAAATACATACCCAACCAGGTACTTCATGCACAATAGAGATCATTAGCCATAAAGCACTGCATGCATGTTGCCAAAGTACACATACACACAGATGCTCAATCTTTGACAATTATGCCATAGATGACGCATGCAAACTGTCAAGAGAGCTGCAGTGACAGAGATGAGGCACTTTGGATTGTGCTGAACACCTTTATTCCACATACACACACAAAGGGATATGCATCCATATTAACAGACTCACAGGTCGGTTGACAGAACATGTGGGACATACGCTGGACACCCCCTTCACAACACGGATGATGTATATCCCAATGAACTGGCACACAAGTCAAGGGGATGAGCCAAACACATCCTGCTGCACACGGAGAGGCAGCAATTCCCCATGGAGCCTGTTGCTGTGATGTCCCCCACTATGTCCACCCGTAACATCTGCAATGTTTCAGAGGCAAGGTTTACACACATTGATGCCTTCATCAGACGCCAAACTCCACTACAGATGACTGTCAAGAAGGGTGACTATCATGTCATGGGAGTGATGCTACATGTTATATGCTCCATGGTGAGAAGACATGTATGCATGGTACCACAACATGCACAGTAGCAGTCCCCACACATTCCAAACCCGTACCACCACAAAAAATCCTTGCTGCAAACCTTACCAAGACTGACCTTTCCAGATGTCCGTACATGGAACGCTGATTCAGCACACGTTGCAATCCTCATGAGGAATAGCAGGAGGACAACGATGACACGAGCAGACAACAGGCGCAAAATACCTGGGAATGACAGACACACAAGAAGTCACTTAAAACAATTATCACCGCACACATGGACATTTACGAAACATGAACTATGTTTGACACATGTAAATTGCAAAGAAAGTCTCTCCGCAAAACTGTGTGGCATGACATCATCACTTGAGTGACACATCAGGACACACATCCAAGTCACTTTGCATTCAGTCAGCTGGACACACACATTGCAACACATGCTACTCAATGCTACAAGCTTGCACACTCATACCCAGTGACTCACCATTATGAGAAGAAGTTGCATATGAGCTGACTCCAGATATCATACTCCTCCTCCCCATCACTAGCCTCGTGAGCAAGCCCTTGATCCTCCACGGGTGGATGTTCCTGCTCATCCGGATCCAGGATGAGTGGCACTGCCTTCTCAACTGCCATGTTGTGCAGCATGCAGCACACGAGGAAGATTCGGCAGACCTTCTCCGGGGCATAAGGGAGGGACCCGCCTGTCTTGTCCAGGCACCGGAATCGGCTCTTCAGGAGGCCAAACGTTCTCTCAATCACTCGCCTGGTCTGCCCGTGTGCATTGTTGTACCTGTGATCTGCAGCTGTTCTTGGGTTGCGGAGAGGTGTCATTAGCCATGGCATGTTGGGATATCCAGAGTCCCCTACATGGAAACATCATGTAAAAAAGTGGGTCAGGAGATGTCGTAAGAGCCAAAGATACCGCAACACACAGGACAAACAGAGTATACCCACCAACAAGACATGCTCGTTCGTTGTGCAGCCGCAGCATCATTTGTGGCACCCTGCTACGCCTCATGATGTAGACATCGTGTGCTGATCCTGGAAAACGTGCACAGACATGGGAAATCAGCATGTTAGCAAGACACACCACAAGGGCATTTATCAAGTGGTAATGTTTTCTATTGCGATAAGACTTGTTCCTGTGCGTGTGGTGGTACCAAAGCCACATGTGTACCATCAATGGACCCAATGACATGGGGCATCCCTCCCAGGGCATATAAATCACCCTTGACATCTGTCAACTCCTCAGGAGTAAGAAATGTGATGAATTCATCAAGGTGCTCCAACATGGCTGCTAAAACATCACGCTAGACACGGCTGAACATTGTCTGTGACATGCCACCAACATCAGCTATGGTGAATTGAAACGTACCTGTGGCAAAAAAATATAAGGCTGCCATCACCTTCATCTTTGGGGTCAGCGCAGTAGGATACCTGTGTTGCGGTTGGAGGTGTGGTGCCAGCCTGTCGGTCAAGTCCTCAATCAACTGTTGAGTGAATCTGTAACGTCAGATGCAGGCACGTTCCCTCATGGCACCCAAGTCTGGCATTGGTCTTGGGACAGGCGGTACCCTGCAAGACATTGTTTGTAAGAATGAAGATTGAGAGTCTGCCAAAATTAATGTCAATGAACATAGCACATGGTACACTGCTAAAACACATCAGGTAACTATGGAGTTGGGTGTGTGCAATACATACAGGACACAAATGCCAGCTTGCTGGCACTCCTACAAAAAGCCAGATACACCTGTTGATTGTCAAGTCAACATGACATGCCCTGAAATGATTTGGGGGCCAGTCTGAGTGAAGAGCCACAGATATCACCGGAGTGACACACAACCATATAGCTGCATTGGAAGGATGTCATCTCATCCAGACAGCTGACTGAAAGGCACACACACAGGTCACATGGAATGTCAAATGTACATATCAAACACAGTGCGATGAAGGGGTACACGTGACAACACAAAGACACAGCCATTGAGACAACGCAGACATGTATGACTGGGAAAATATGATGTCCGATGCACACAGACCCTACAGACATGTGAATCCACATGTGGCATGGTGTGCGTAGATGTGTTCCATGCCCATCTCCACACAGACCCCTGTTGGATGTACCAACAGCAGATGCAGTTGACGGGACACTGACATCAAGCTCATGGGAACACATGACACACACCTGACATAGTCTCAAAGGGGCACGCTGATCGTGACAGGTCAGTTGATAGAGTGTCCGTGTCCCTGGCATCAGGAGACAGGTGCGGGTGTTGATGACTGTGCCATCCCACTGCTGCTGTGCATGACACAGTTGGACTACAGACACACATGTGGCAAGTGTCAAGGTGATGTGTGCCACATAGTGCCCCGTCACACATGACATGTGTCCACAGGTCATCACACTTCAATTGTGCAACTAGATGAGATGACCTGGGCAATATCACTGGCTAACACACCTAGGGACTGCACATGAAAGTATGCAATGACAAGTACTTGATGGACATCCTTGTGCGACTGGTAGCCCTCCATTCCTGTCATGTGTACGCCTGTATTACCATTGTAAGCGTGTGAAATGCGTACCCGTACGTGTACGCAATAGTAGTACATGTACGTGTACTACTATTGCGATACCCTTACGGGTACGCACTAGTAGTACACGTACGTGTACTACTAGTGCGTACCCGTAAGGGGATCGCACTAGTAGTACACGTACGTGTACTACTAGTGCGATCCCCTTACGGGTATGCACTAGTAGTACACGTACGTGTACTACTAGTGCATACCCGTAAGGGGATCGCAATAGTAGTACACGTACCTGTACGCACTAGTAGTACACGTACTAGTGCGTACCCATAAGGGGTTCGCAATAGTAGTACACGTACCTGTACGCACTAGTAGTACACGTACAAGTGCGTACCCGTAAGGGGATCGAACTAGTAGTACACGTACTTGTACTACTAGTGCGATCCCCTTACGGGTACGCACTAATAGTACACGTACTAGTGCGTACCCGTAAGGGGATCGCAATAGTAGTACACGTACCTGTACGCACTAGTAGTACACGTACGTGCTGGTTGTCTTGGATACCGAGTTTTCAGTTGAAATTTGTCCATCAGGTGTCCTGGAAAAGTCAGTTGGCCACAAAATACAATGTTGCAAAGTGGTTGTTGACTTGACATGATGCTCAAATTTTGAACGATGCAAATGCTGTCACTGGTGTATGTTTAAAGGGATTGGAGTAAACGTACGATGCGAATGATTCAGACCAATCACTATGTACTCCTCTAAATGAATGCCCCTCAGCAAGACAGATATAAGGCAGCCAGAACCCATGAGAGGGCACTTGCGTGCACAACTCAAGAGTCGACTACACTGCTGCTGTCTCTGCTTCCTCTGGCCATGTCACGTGCTGTGGAGAGGGCCTAGCCATTCACCCTGGAGGAGAATGAGGCCTTGCTGGACGTCTTCCCCCCACAGTACACCAGCCTGTATGGGAGACCAGGGGAGCAGGTGAGTGTTGACTCCACTACCTTTGCCTATGCACCTGTTGTGTGACAGTCAATATAGTGTCCAGGTGGGACACACATGCAATGTTGTTTAGAGTGTGTCCCGGGGGGGGGGGGGTAATGCTTATGGCTCACATGCAGAGCATAATGTAGTTCCTGTGTGCACTCCTCACTTGCATAGTGCTTACAGTGACTTTCACTGCATAGTGCATGACACATTCAGCCTGGCAAATCCTTGGTGTCTTTTTTTCCTGTTGTCCTGAGGTGATTCAGTGGTCCCCCCGGTGTGACAGGTGACTGTACCCACACATGTGTATGAGTTGAGTGGACCTGTGGTGAGAGTGTCCAAATGATGTGTACGGCCTCATGGACATTGATGTGTGTGAATGTTCCTTGTCATGTGGGTGAGTGTCTATGTGAAGTGTTGCACCACAGCTGCATGTTGGAGGCAACAGATCTACCCATCTGATGTGACAAGTAAGCCGTGCTTTGTGTTTGACTTGCAGAGCTAGCACGACACGTGTGATCCCCCACTGGCAAATGGCACATGTGTAGAGTGAGGGTTGTATCCGCTGTTGTCAATGACAGGCGACTGATCTGTGCCTGGGTGTGTCTGTCTAGTCTGCTGAGGGTGCGTCAGTGGAGTGGGACATGTGACTGCTTGGCACGTGCTGGCCATCATCCTGCTGTTGCATGTGCTGCATAGTGTGTGACATGATCAGTGAGTGTGTTGCACCCCTCATGCCACCTGTTGACTTTCAATGCCATGTAGTGCATTGGCGCTTGCACACAGTGCTATTTCTTGTTGTGAATGAGGCAATTCATGTCAGCATCCTATGCCCTGTTCAACATTTCAAAGATGTTCTAATGTGTGTCTCTGGGACATGGAGCAGGTGTATTGATGTAGTGTCACTTTGTCATCCTGACAGGTAACTGCCTAAGTGAAAGGGGTGATCTGGAACAACGTCGTCAGGGCCGTGAGATCTGCGGGGGAGCGTAGTCGGCAGCTGCCCCAGGTGCGCAAGAGGTGGCAGGACATCCGGTGCTGGACCCGGCGGATCGCCCGGGTCCAGCTGGGGCTCGACGGTCCTCGCCCCCACGGCGGCCGCGGCCGCCTGACCCCCCACATGAGACGTGTCCTGGCAGTGGTCTTTCCTGACCTCGATAGGCAGTAACAGGAGAGACTGCAGCAACGAGGGGGTTGGTACATGGCTTTTGGTCGTGTTATGTGTCGTCTGCTTTTGAAAGTGCTCTTTCGCATGAATACACTCCCAGAGTTGATATGTTTAGTGCATTTTCTGTTCCCCATTGTCACCTGGGGCTCTTTTTCATCCCTTCCCCTCCTTGACATGTGTCCCCTGGTCTGTGTGTAATCACATTTGCACATGGTCATCTAGGGTGCCAGTGAATCTAAGTGCACATAGCTTTCTGCATCATGTTGGAGGGTGGTCTGTGACTTGTGTTGGTACCTTGCCTGTGCCATGACCTGTTCACTATGTTGGGGGTCCATATTTGTTGTCACTGATGATGATTCTCAACATAGGAGTATGAGCTTTCAACTGCACCCCCTTGCAGCATGCATGACCAATGTTGTGGCCTCAGACATGATGTGCATGAGTGGGAGATATGCATAGTGCCATGACGGTTGAACATGGTACAGTCAGCTCATTCCAGGACCACGGAGCAGTGTGCCCACTACAGTCCCCTGAGACACCCTGGCCTCCTAATCATGTGTATCATCCAACACTGTGCACATTCACTGTGGGTTCAGCATAGGTCTGCCTCTGTGGCATTGTTACCTGGCCTAGTTTGTATTTTTCAAATGTGTGCTACATGTGTCCACTGGACAGGGATACACCATTTGGCTTGTGCATACTCACACTGGGCTGTGCCTGTGTGGCTATTCACAACAATCTGTTGATGGTTGTTTGTCACAAATATGTGTTGCCAGCCCCATGAGGTGATTTTGTGTTAATGAAACAAGTTTTCAAGCACAGTTATTGTAACCCTGAATAAGAGGTGTCACTTCTTGATCTGTATCAGTCACATTGACTCAGGTATGGAGGGGGGTGTGCGGGAGGGGCATACATGTGCAACCCTGATTTTTCATTGCCAGGTCTGACTTGTGTGTGAAAATTGGCTGTACAGAAAATCAACGTGCAGTGCCCCTGTGATGGTGGCCAGTGCTTAATGTTCGTGCTTTGCAGCCTGTGTCAGTTTTTTACAAACATGTATCGTGCTCATACATTTTTGGCACCTGTGTGTGGTTCAGATGCAACGCAGTTTTGACTTTGTGTGCTGACATCTGTGTGTACATTCTGGCTTGCCATGAGGTTGTCCACACAGTACAGCAAGGCTTTTTTTCAAACCAATTGCAGGCCCATTAGCTTATGCATTGTCCTGGGTGTAGACATGTGTGCCACTCCAGATGACAGGCAGTAGGTCATATGTGTAGCCAACTGTGTAATCAGGTGACGGATAGCCATGTGACAAATGACATAATTCAAGTTGTTACTCTAAATAAATTGTACCTTGGCGCTCACAGCACTTGTCAACAGTTCTTCATGTTTTAAATGTGGTAATTTGATGATTTGTGTTAAGAACCATGATGTGCCTGCATGAAAGATATCTCCCAAGGAAGTGCACACCAAACGGCATTTCCACTTTCATTGAACACACTGGCACCTTTTCAAAGAAGCCACTGTTAGAATTAATTGGTATTGCAGATTCTCCATATACATGTTCCCACTGTGGTCTGGATTTTGTGAGACTCCTTTGTTGTTGGTGATACGAACTAACGAGTGTCAAGACATCAAGACCTCCGTGGGCACATGTATATGTACTTTCTACAACACCATTTATTTCTAACTGTGGCTTCTTAGCAAAGGTGTCAGCTTCTTCAATGACAGGGTAAATGTACTTTTGTGTGCACTGCCTTGTGCGACATATTTCATCCAGGCACATGAGTGTTCTTTTCACGAGATGGCGAATTTCCACATTCAAAACATGTTGATTGTGTAAAGTATTGTGAGTCCCAAGGTAACCAATTTTTTTTGTTTTGTGTTCCAAAGTATTTACAGGTCTCTGAGTGTGGTGACACCTTGAGTATTGAGGTGTGTTAGTTTACCTTGGGTGCACCACTACTTTTTCTTTCAGGGTAAACAAGAGGTGGCATGACTTCATTGTATTGCTGTGCTCACCGGTTCACAGACACTAGCTTCTCAGTGTATTTCTCATTCAAATTGGGGCCTGGTGTGTTCTTTTTTTCATGGTGTCCAAGTGGCATAGTGGGTCTACCAACTGGGCAGTACAGGACATACATATGTGCGGAGTAATGTAGCTGTTACTCATGATGCATTGCCGGATATGCACTGTGACCAACTGTTTTGTGCTCATGTGTCAGATGTATACAGGTGACTGATGCATTTTGGTTTCTTATCCTTGCCCACAGCATCATCAACCGAAAACGTGGGAGACACCTGCATGGACCTAGAGGAGGGACCCAGCGACAGTGCCGCCAGTGCTGTGGAGTCAGCAGGAGCCAGTGGCGAGGGGAGTCAGTTGGAGGACCTGTCTGGAGGCGAGAGCCGCTACGACGCCGACGGGTCCGAGGCTGAACTCCCTGAGGAGGCGGAGGCCGCAACACCAACTGGCAGACTCCCCACATCTGTCCCCACCTCCTCCATTCCCATCTCCGCCCTCCCAGTTGCTTCCGTCCCTCCTGTCCGTGCAGCGTCCCACTGTGTCTCCTTCATGCCAGGCACCGCACCCCCTGCCCCTGTCACCCCTGCTGCCCTCAGTGAAGAGTCTGTGGACATACTGCGGGAGTTGCAGGTTGGGCAGGCATCGATGCTGAATGTCCTCCATGACCACACTAGACTGCTCACACAGGTGGTGTGGTTCATGGAGGGCATGTCAGCAACGATGTCTGACTAACGCAGGATTCTGCGGTCCATGGACTCTTCACTGATGGCAGCAGTTACTGCCCTGCAGCGCTCCGTCCCCCCTACCCCGGACTCATCCACACTGCCCTCTCCCATGCCTGCCCAACGCACACCCAGACAGTCACAGGCACGCACCCCAACAGACACATCCAGCACACCCACAAGTAAAGCACAGCGCACACATCCTGGCACGCACACTCAGGGGGATGTAGGCACACCCACAGGGTCTGGGGGAAGACGACAGACACGCAGCCACAGTCATAGTCCGCAGTCCTCACAACCCAGTTCCTCCAAAACCACTCCCCTTAGCTCCCCTACCAAACTGTCACCCAAGGACAGCTACATGGCTGGTCTGGCCCTCAGCCCCACTGTGATACCACCCCACAAGCGTGCGAGGAAGTCCCTGGGCAGGGGAGTTGAGTACCCCCATGTCCACCCCCTCCCCAAAGAGCGCTGCACCCCATCCCTCGGCCACCACTCCCTCCGTTGGCCCTGGGGTATCTTCAGGTGCAGGGGTTAGGATGGAGGCCCTAGCAGAAGTGTGCACCGCCGTGTTCACCTCCACCTTTGGTGCTGCCCCCCCCCCTGTGGTGGAGACGTCCACCCCTGCACCCACCACACCTACCCAACCCCCTCCTGTCCCTGCGGTGCCTGGTCCTGCCACAGATGATGCCCCCCCCGGTCCACAAACCTTGAGGTTCGTTTGTGCAGGCAAGGTAGGGGTGGACGCGGTCCCCTACGTCCACCTTTGGACTCGAGAAATGGACTGGCCATTGGCCTTTGTACATAGTCTTATTAATTTATTATTTTTCTGTGCTGAATAAAGCCTTTTCTTTTCCTTTCAACACTATTGCATTTCAGGTACTTGATGTTGGTGATGAGGCTCATGAAGTTGGTGTTCTGGTAATGTGTTAAGGTTCTGAGATATGTTTATGTATGATGGTCATGAGGTGGACCATGGTATCTGTGTGCCATCACAATGTCTGTGTAAATAATCATTGGTAGTGTGTGTTCATTTCCTTTGGAGACATTGTCCCAAGGAGTGTTCCTTCCTCTGTGGCACCTGACATCGTCCCTGCAAACAGTTGCACAATTGTTGTGCTGACCTGTGTCCACATTTCCTTTGTTGGTGACGGATCCCTTCAACAATGGTCATGCCTGTTGACCGATGTCTCCTGCTGAATCGTCTGTGCCATCCTTGCTAGTCACTGTACTTGTGTTTTGGTATGTAGGAATGGCATCAGGGACAAATTGTCCCTTTTCAGCACTATGCATGTGTGTAATCACGGCCTAACACACAAATGGTACGTGTTATGCAGGGTATTTGGGCACCTGACTCACAATTGTGGGCATTGTATCTAGTGGCATTGAACCCTATTCCTTCCATGAGAGACAACATCTTGTTGGCTGGACCAGCACCTGGACATTCCTATCAGTCCTGGGATGTGCGTGACAGTGTGTGTTCCCTTTGGCTATCTTAGTCTGGACACTGCTGGGAGTCATATGCACCCACCCCTCATATGTCTGTCCACTGCTGGTAGTGATATGCACCCACCCCACATATGTCTGGACACTGCTGGTAGTGATATGCACCCACCCCCATATGTCTGGACACTGCTGGGAGTCATATGCACTCACCCCTCATATCTCTGTCCACAGCTGGGAGTCATATGCACCCACCCCCATATGTCTGGACACTGCTGGTAGTGATATGCACCCACACCTCATATGTCTTGACACTGCTGGTAGTGATATGCACCCACCCCCATATGTCTGTCCACTGCTGGGAGTCCTCTGCACCCACCCCTCATATGTCTGTCCACTGCTGGTAGTGATATGCACCCACCCCCATATGTCTGGACACTGCTGGTAGTGATATGCACCCACCCCTCATATGTCTGAACACTGCTGGGAGTCATATGCACCCACCCCTCATATGTCTGTCCACTGCTGGTAGTGATATGCACCCACCCCTCATATGTCTGGACACTGCTGGGAGTCATATGCACCCACCCCTCATATCTCTGTCCACTGCTGGGAGTCATATGCACCCACCCCTCATATGTCTGTCCACTTCTGGTAGTGATATGCACCCACCCCTCATATGTCTGGACACTGCTGGGAGTCATATGCACCCACCCCTCATATCTCTGTCCACTGTTGGGAGTCATATGCACGCACCCCCATATGTCTGGACACTGCTGGTAGTGATAATCACCCACCCCATATGTCTGGACACTGCTGGGAGTCATATGCACCCACCCCTCATATCTCTGTCCACTGCTGGGAGTCATATGCACCCACCCCCATATGTCTGGACACTGCTGGTAGTGATATGCACCCACCCCCATAACACTGGACACTGCTGGTAGTGATATTCACCCACCCCTATATGTCTGGACACTGCTGGGAGTCATATGCACCCACCCCTCATATGTCTGGACACTGCTGGTAGGGATATGCACCCACCCCCATATGTCTGTACACTGCTGGGAGTCCTCTGCACCCACCCCTCATATGTCTGTCCACTGCTGGTAGTGATATGCACCCATCCCCATATGTCTGGACACTGCTGGTAGTGATATGCACCCACCCCTCATATATCTGGACACTGCTGGTAGTGATATGCACCCACCCCTCATATGTCTGGACACTGCTGGGAGTCATATGCACCCACCCCTCATATGTCTGTCCACTGCTGGTAGTGATATGCACCCACCCCTCATATGTCCGGACACTACTGGGAGTCATATGCACCCACCCCTCATATCTCTGTCCACTGCTGGGAGTCATTTGCACCCACCCCCATATGTCTGGACACTGCTGGTAGTGATATGCACCCACCCCCATATGTCTGGACACTGCTGGGAGTCATATGCACCCACCCCTCATATGTCTGTCCATTGCTGGTAGTGATATGCACCCACCCCTCATATGTCTGGACACTACTGGGAGTCATATGCACCCACCCCTCATATCTCTGTCCACTGCTGGGAGTCATATGCACCCACCCCCATATGTCTGGACACTGCTGGTAGTGATATGCACCCACCCCCATATGTCTGGACACTGCTGGGAGTCATATGCACCCACCCCTCATATGTCTGTCCACTGCTGGTAGTGATATGCACCCACCCCTCATATGTCTGGACACTGCTGGGAGTCATATGCACCCACCCCTCATATCTCTGTCCACTGCTGGGAGTCATATGCACCCACCCCCATATGCCCGGACACTGCTGGTAGTGATATGCACCCACCCCCATATGTCTGGACACTGCTGGTAGTGATATGCACCCACCCCTCATATGTCTGTCCACTGCTGGGAGTCCTCTGCACCCACCCCTCATATGTCTGTCCACTGCTGGTAGTTATATGCACCCACCCCCATATGTCTGGACACTGCTGGTAGTTATATGCACCCACCCCTCATATGTCTGGACACTGCTAGTGGTGATATGCACCCACCCCTCATATGTCTGGACACTGCTGGGAGTCATATGCACCCACCCCTCATATGTCTGTCCACTGCTGGTAGTGATATGCACCCACCCCTCATATGTCTGGACACTGCTGGGAGTCATATGCACCCACCCCTCATATCTCTGTCCACTGCTGGGAGTCATATGCACCCACCCCCATATGTCTGGACACTGCTGGTAGTGATATGCACCCACCCCCATATGTCTGGACACTGCTGGGAGTCATATGCACCCACCCCCATATGTCTGTCCACTGCTGGTAGTGATATGCACCCACCCCCATATGTCTGGACACTGCTGGGAGTCATATGCACCCACCCCCATATGTCTGTCCACTGCTGGTAGTGATATGCACCCACTCCTCATATGTCTGTCCACTGCTGGGAGCCCTATGCACCCACCCCTCATATGTCTGGACACTGCTGGGAGTCATATGCACCCACCCACGCTCCCCCTTGGAGCTGTACACTGCTGGCCTGGACCTACACACACACCAATATGATGTTAACATGCTGGGCCAGTCCTCTAAGCCCACATTCTTGGCGTGTGTACGCCTCGTATCCCAAATGTACTGATGCCGTAGGGGTACGTGTGGTACGCACCGTACCCATGCATGAATGCGTGGGCACAGTCCGCACCACTGTTGTAATGGTGCCATAGGGGTACGTGTGGTACGCACCGTACCCACGCATTCATGCGTGGGTACGGTCTGTACCTGAGTTGTCATGGTGCAGTAGGGGTACGTGTGGTATGCACCGTACCCACGCATGAATGCGTGGGTACGGTCCGTACCACTGTTGTCATGGTGCCATAGGGGTACGTGTGGTACGCACCGTACCCACGCATTCATGCGTGGGTATGGTCCGTACCTGAGTTGTCATGGTGCCGTAGGGGTACGTGTGGTATGCACCATACCCACGCATTCATGCGTGGGTACGGTCTGTACCTGAACTGTCATGGTGCCGTAGGGGTACGTGTGGTACGCACCGTACCCACGCATTCATGCGTGGGTATGGTCCGTACCACTGTTGTAATGGTGCCGTAGGGGTACATGTGGTACGCACCGTACCCACGCATTCATGCATGGGTATGGTCCGTACCTGAGTTGTCATGGTGCCGTAGGGGTATGTGTGGTATGCACCGTACCCACGCATTCATGCGTGGGTACGGTCCGTACCACTGTTGTAATGGTGCAGTAGGGGTACGTGTGGTACGCACCGTACCCATGCATTCATGCGTGGGTACGGTCCGTACCTTAGTTGTCATGGTGCCGTAGGGGTATGTGTGGTATGCACCGTACCCACGCATTCATGCGTGGGTACGGTCCGTACCACTGTTGTAATGGTGCCGTAGGGGTACGTGTGGTACGCACCGTACCCATGCATTCATGCGTGGGTACGGTCCGTACCTGAGTTGTCATGGTGCCGTAGGGGTACGTGTGGTACGCACCATACCCACGCATGAATGCGTGGGTACGGTCCGTACCACAGTTGTAATGGTGCCGTAGCGGTATGTGTGGTACGCACCGTACCCACGCATTCATGCATGGGTACGGTCCGTACCTGAGTTGTCATGGTGCCGTAGGGGTATGTGTGGTACGCACCGTACCCATGCATTCATGCCTGGGTACGGTCCGTACCTGAGTTGTCATGGTGCCTTAGGGGTTCGTGTGGTACGCACCGTACCCACACATTCATGCGTGGGTACGGTCCGTACCTGAGTTGTCATGGTGCCTTAGGGGTTCGTGTGGTACGCACCGTACCCACACATTCATGCGTGGGTACGGTCCGTACCTGAGTTGTCATGGTGCCGTAGGGGTACGTGTGGTACGCACCGTACACGTCCACTTCCGTTGTTGCAGTACGCAGGTGTTGCTGGACAAGCCCCCCCAAGTGACCAGAGCCTGGTGGTAATGTATGGCCTACATATTATAAGTTTGGGTTTGTGTATGGGGTATGTTTCCTGCCCCTCACCCCCCCGGCCCCTGGGTGTTGTTCTCACCTTCTGCGGCATGTGCGTCGGGTGCGGTGCACCAGGTCGTAGGCCAAGAGGACCGGGATGACACGTACGATGGGGTTCATGGCGTGTACGTCGCGTACCGGGGCTCCGTTGCGTAGCAGTTCGCGTCGAACTCTTGCTTTTCCGGCTGTGTTTGACTCCCGTAAAAAAAGGGCCGTACGGAGTGACGTAGGGACGAATCGTACTTGCTGGGCCGGAAACCACTGCCTGAATACGTCCGGACGTCGCGTACAAGCTGTTCCGGTTCAGAGTCGTAGGTATTTTTTCCACGTACGGTCTTTTGTACGATTCGTACGGAAATAGGCTTTCTGTATGAATCGTACTTCCTAGGTTGTAGGGACAGTTTACCGGGTGCGACTCGTACGGAGCAATCTCTCCGTACGACGATTCGTAGGGCCTTTTTACAGGATCGGAATCGACCCCTTTATCTGTGAAGAAGCTGGCGATTTCTTCGCATCGATCTATGGTGGTTTTAATTTCTTGTGGGGGTGCACTGTTTGTTTGACTTTTGACAATGTTGAAGAGTTCTCTAGGTCTGTTCTTCGTCTAGTCTAGTTGGCTGCGGAAAAATGTGTTTTTTGTATGCCAACCGGGTTGATCTAAGTTGCGCTAGGTTAAGAGTGGAAGGGTTTAGTCTCCAAGTCCTTTCTGATTGTCTGAGTTGCCTTCTTTCGTTATTGAGATCCACGTTGAACCAAGATTTAGATTTGATAGATCTCAAATGTTTGAGTGGTGCTGCTTGATCTAATACCGCTGTCATTGAGGAATTAAATTGGGCTGTGAGGTCATCAGCCGTCATATTGGAGGGCTGAGGTAGAAGATGGGCCTGAATTCTGGATTCCAGTTCGGTTATGGGGTCTCCTTTGATGTTACTAGTTCAGTGCTTAGGTTTGTCAGGTCACATAGGATGGTTTCTGACATGAGAGTCAATATTAAACAATATAAGGTGGTGATCGGATAGACTGAGAACAGTCAATGGCCAGGACTCCCACTGTCGCAGAATCTTTACATACTCAGGAATCACAGGAGAGTTCACTTGGTGGAAGTAAGATCAGGGCTTTAAGTGGGGCGGGTCTTGTCGGTGCTCAGCACCGGCAGTTCAATAAAGCAGGTGCCGAACCGAGTCTCTATCGGGCTCTCTATTTTTGCCCTCAGGGTGAAATAAAGTCTTACTTCTGCAGCAGTACCACCCTTCACTGCCTTTGATGTAACTTCAATGAGACACGCTATAGTACTTTCACAGTCTCATCATTTCAGAACTGAAGCATTTTCAATATTCTATAGAACGAAGCCATGGTTGTTTCTGATTTATCTTGCACAAACAACAACCATTGGCAAAGCCAATAGCCCTAGCTTGTTGTGCGTGTAATGTGACTTGTTGTATCAGTATTATATATCTGTATGCAAAGACAGAAGCAGCAAAATACTAGTTGGGTGGCACACTATGCAAAGTACAGATTTTTAGCCTGTGTATATTTAAGCCACAACCTTAATTACATCTTCTCCCCACTCACCCTTTTGCTCCTCCCCTGCAATATTGCTAAAATGTTGAGTGTGTGGGCATGCTAATAGGGGATAATCTGCTGCATGGCTAAATTTATAAGGTCCCAAAGGCTAGACCTATTGGCTATGCCAATGCTTGTTGTTTCTCTGCTATCCAACACTTTCCCTACTGTTGCACTCACTGGAGTGGGAATAGTAATTTTTACCCCTTTGCTATCCAGAACTTTCCCTACTGTTACACTCTTTGGAGTGGGAATAGTAATTTTTACCCCTCTGCTATCTAACACTTTCCATTCTGTTGCACTCTTTGGAGTGGAAATAGTAATTTTTGCCCCTCTTCTATCCAACACTTTCCCCACTGTTACACACACTGGAGTTGGAATCGTAAATTTAATTGTTTCGCTATTCAACATTTTCCCTACTGTTGTATTTATTGTATTGCGAAATGTACGTTGTAATTTTGTTTTAATATTTTAATGTTTTAATTAATTATAGAATGTTTTTTAATTTAAAATTATTGATATAGGTATATATTTTATTTTTATATAATTTAAAAGTTTAAACATTATTAAAGATAATAGGTAATACATTATTTTAAAGTAAATATATGTATAAATTATTAAGTTTGGGTGTTTATATTTTTAAATTACGTTTATTTTTTATATTTAGTTAAAATGTACATTAAATGTAATTCATTTTGTTAAAGATAATATTAATATTTTATATATTATTAAATATATATTATTTTATTTTATTTATATTTTTAAATAGATATTTTTTACATCTATATTTTTACCTTCGATATTTTTAATTCAATATTTTTGTACTTTCCTGTTTAAGTGTAGGGAGTCGATATTTTTGCATTCTATATATTTTTTCAGATATTTTTTACATCAATGTGTTTTAGCATCAATATTCTATCTGTGAACCTACAGTAATCAGGTGCCTTTGGATGCCTTGTTCAAAGAATCCTAAGCAATATCTAAGTACAGTAGGTTTGGATTTTTCTCTTAGTTCTCTTTTAGCTTCTCTTTTCCATACAAGGAGCATTCTCAGTTCCTACTTACTATTTTGCAGGATACTGGTAGGGTCCTCCATGCTAATAGTTTCACCAAATTCCTTTAACAATTTCCTTATGTGAGCGAGCCAGGGAATTTTAACATGTTGCACAAGTGATAGGCAATCTTCTATAATTTCCTTCATGAATTTGGTACCTGTCTTACTCCAGATACCGTGCCAGGTGATTTACCTGTATTGTGTCTTCTTTGGGGCCGATTCCGATCTCGGTCGGAAGGGCACCGAATTGGGTTCGGCAGTAGCGGGTCCGATTCGGAGGCTTTTTTTCCAACCGAGTCGTACACAGGTCCGGACGCCCAAGTACGATGTGAACAAGTGGGAAATCTCCATACGAATCGTTTCCGGCTCCAAACCTCGCCGTACGACTCAGTCAGAAGCAAACCGTGCCACACAATGGAGACGTTTCACGACCGAGCTAGTACGATGCTCGATTCGGAGTGTCCGGCTCACAAAAGCTCCCGGAGGTGGACTTCGGGGGTCCACGTCGGACCACCCGTCACCCGCAGCCTTACGACTTGGACACAGGGGGAGACCCATGGGTCTCCCCAACACAGGCATGTACAGTGCGGATGGCACCGACGCGTACCCACTGTAAGGGGTGCAATTGTGCGCGACGTACCCATTCAGTCAATGGGAGCCCATGTACACGTCATACGACCGACTCCCATTGACTTCTATGGGAGTCCGACCGAACCGAGTCTGACAGGGATATGCATGCCCTTTTCACTTTTCGTGCCCGAGGGGTGGAGGGCCTGCACGGATTTAACAGAAATGTTTATTTATATTTCAGTGAGTCTGCACAGTTTGTAACATGCACACTCTGGCATGATACCGGAAACAATGATTTATTGTTTGTGAATGATTTGGAAGACCTTGGTATACTTCACCTGTTCACATTGCAGATCGGAGGTGCTTTCCACCAGGGCCAGACTGGCCGTAGCGGGCATTAGGTGTTTTCCCGGGAAGCTGGAAGGGTGGGGGCTGGTTTTGGAGTTGTGGGGGACGGTTTTGTATCTGGGGGTCATTTTTCAGAAATGCTGCAATATCGGCAGTAACAAAAACAGCAGTGTTGGGGGCCGGTTTTATTAAGCATTGCATGCCTGAGCACCCCCCCACGGTGGGGGCCTGTCCGACAAAATTACCAGGGTTGCTTTGGGTTCCCAGTCCAGCCCTGCTTTCCACTTACATTTTAGAACGTGCCTGAAAGTACAAATATGCCTTGTGTTAGACTAGTACGGTCTCCACAGTGCAGGTCATGTTTCATCTCTCCTGCTACCCTCCACCTCCTATCCATTCAGGTACGGAACAGCCTCTTGTAAAGATGACACCTACAGGGTGGAGGATGCTTAAAATAAAATAATAAAACTTCTGGGTTTTACAATCAGACTAGGAGCCGGGCTCTTGTACAGGCCTCTCTCCAGCATGAAGGTTGTAAATAACTGGTGTTTTTCAAAAGCTCGCTATGGCTTTTTTTAAACTGCTTTTTTAAATGTTTTCGTTTCACCTGAGAACACGATAGATTCCTATGATTATTTTGATGGCATTGCTCTGTTGCTGAGTGTGTGTTCAATCAGGGCCAGGTTTAGGGCATTGTGCAGTGGCTCCTGGCACTGACCTTGTGGGGTGAGAGGGGGGGGGGGGGCGCTGTGGTATAAATAACTTTTGGGTTTAAAGGCAGGTGCTGCAAATTTCCTTGGGTGTCCAGCAGTCTTCAGCAGTCGCAGCTGCTGCACATTCTATGTGGTGGGGCAGTGCAGGGCTGGCCAACCCGACATGCGCACTTTCGGTGCCCACCACTCCTCCCCCTGCTGGTGATGCTGCGACCTGGTCCCTCCCCTCGACAGACTCAGCAAACTCAGCCGAGTCAATGAAAAATGAAATGATAATAAAAGTGTTTTATTATCATTTTAATTTCGATTTTCTGCCTTTCAGCAGTGGGGCGACGCTCCTCCGCATAGCGGAGGAGCCGCCCTGGTCTTCAGGCAACAATAAAAATGTCAAGATAACTCTGGTGATGAATGCTCCTGCGTGAGAGAGAGTGGAGTTTTGTCTAGTGGCAGTTTCTGCTCATTCTAAAGTAGTGCAAAGGGTTAATGTGCCTGCTGCAAAGAATGTGTGACTGAGATGTACCATGCAGATCACAGAACTGAGTGTGAGTGCACAATGAGTAGATTTATAAAAATGAAATGTATGTCAGAGAGGAGCTATGGAGATATGAAGGTGACTGTAGGAAGTTGATAGTGAGGGAATTCACAGAGAAGGTCAATTGATATCAACCTTGTTCAGTAGTCATTGCTCTACATAACCCACCACCATTTACAACATGGAGAAAAGTTCTTACCAAATATTTCAGGGTAGTATGCATATTTACCCATACGCTTTCAGTTTTTTTCATGGAAAGCCATGTTGTGATACATTACACCATCACAAACTAGAAAACCTGCTTGTTCCTAAGCACTTAGTAAGCCCTTGATTGCAGTATCCAAGAATGAAATCTTTTTTTTTTTTTGTTTTTTTTTGGGGGAAAACCTTTATTGTACATAAAAATCAATACAAACATGGGCCTACAACCACCAGGGCCGGCCGCTAATATGTACATGATCAACAACATCAGGGCAGCAACAGGCCCCCTGGGGCCCAGCCAAATTAACGAGTTACTGAGTACACCTCAGAGATTATCAGGATACATAGATTTTAGAAATACAAACAAAGAAAAAGAAAATAACACCAAAAAGCAAGGCGGAAACCATCGAAAAAGGGGGCGTCTAACCACATCCGGGGAACTGCACAATACAAACTCCACCCTCAGGTGGACAATGAGGATGAGCAAGAGGGAGGTGGGGGCGACGGGAGAACCACAACCGTCTACCGGTAAAATGTAATAGTCCGGGAACCTCAGGATCAGGGGGACAAGGCAGCATCAGATGTGTCCACGAGGGGGGGCGTGCAGATGTTCCCTCGGTACGCGTTCCACTGACCTCAGATTCTACCCCACGCCCCCGGCTTACCCCGAGACACATACACCGTCTTCTCTCTGCACATGCACCAATCCATGCTCTCCTTCCATACTGACACGGTGGGAGGCCGTCGGGAACCCCAACGCTGTGCGATGTCCCTCTTAGCAATCATGTTCCCAAGGGCCGCCCACCGAGTCTGAGCCGCATTATAGTCATTAGGCTCCCACACGTTCAACAAACATCGGCGAGCCTCGGGCAACAAAGCGACCCCAGTGACGCATTCCATGACAGCATGCACCCGGCGCCAATACTCCGCAACCTCACAGCACTCCCAGAGAACATGGAGAAAAGTGGCGCTGAACCCACAGCCGCGCCTACAGAGCCCGTCTTCAGAAAAACCCATCAAAACTAAACGAGAGCCTGTGACGTAGACACGGTGGAGAATTTTAAGCTGGACAAGACGGAGACGCGCGGGTATGGCCACTTCCTTAGGGGAGGACAGCGCAGACTGCCAGTTCTCATCGTCCAGTTCCACACTATCCCCGGTCCACGCCTCCCGAAGGCGCACGAGGAGATCCGCCCGCACGTTTATTAGTTTTTTATAGATAAGGGAAATAGTACTGTCGGGCAAGTGACCGTCAAGTATGCGGTCCTCGAGTGGCGAAGACACAGGGACTGCAGTCCCAGCCCCGAAGGCCGAGAGCAAGGCGTGCCGAACCTGGACGTACCGAAAGAACTCCCGCTCACTCAATTCGTACTCACTCTGCAACGCAGCAAAGGATTTAACCGCACCCTTCACCCAAAGGTCACCTACTCTACTGATGCCAGTCGTGTCCCAGCGCTCGAAGCCGTTCGTCGTCCAGAGGCTTCCCAATCTTTCAGACGCAAACAGAGGGGTCGCACCCGTCAAACGCTCATTCCAGCCCATGGCCACATTCGCAGCCCTCCACATGCGCACCGCAATCTTAGTGGGACCGGTTAAGTTCCTCCCAGCCGATCGAGAGTAAAGCGCTCTGTTAAAGTTGCCGCCAGGCAACAAAAATCTATCCATTTCGAAAGCCGGATTCGGACCAGGTGCGTACGTTGCATGGTTAATAGCAGATAGCTGGGAGGCCCAATAGTACCTCCTGATGTCCGGGAGCGCAATGCCCCCGTCATACCAGGGGAGAGTCAGTTTTGCAAGAGCAATACGTGCACGACCATCCCAAACAAGCCTCCTCTGTAAGCTCTCCACCTCCCGGAAGTAGGCCGCCGGAATAATATCAAAGGAGTTCTGAAGTGCGTAAAGGAATCGGGGAAGAGACATCATTTTAAAAAGCGCCGCACGACCGAGGGGAGACAAGGGAAGCTTACACCAACGGGCCACGTCTAACCTCAATCTCCGAAGTGGAGAGAGCAGATTATGCTCGTAGCGGATCGCCGGGTCCAATGAGACGTACACCCCCAGGTACGTAAAGCCGGAGTGGGACGCCTTAATAGGAAAACGAGAAGGCAAGAGAGGAAAGTCACCGGATATAGCATAGACACAAGATTTGGACCAGTTAATAATCAAACCAGAGTTCTTGCCGAAGGAAGTAAGGATGTCAAAGAGCACATTGAGTGACTGACGTGGTGAGGTGAGGTACAAAAGAATGTCATCCGCGTACAACGAAACTCGATCCTCGAAGCCAGGGGCCCACCGGATCCCTCTTATCGACGGTTCCCAACGAAGCCAAGCAGCAAGCGGCTCCAAAGCCAAAGCGAAGAGCAGGGGAGACAACGGACACCCCTGCCTAGTGCCTCTCCCAAGAACGAAGGGCCGGGAAACCCTTCCATTAATGACAACCTGAGCCAACGGAGCAGCGTATAAGAGTTTAACCCAACTAATAAATCCCGCCCCGAGTCCAAACTTTGCCAGGGCGGCCCAAAGATACGGCCATTCTATCGTATCAAAGGCCATCGTGGCGTCCAAGGAAACCAAGATGGCCGGCTCTGAGAGATATTCCGCCCTTGCAAGTACGCCATGTAGGCGCCGCAAGTTAAGGGCCGTATTCCGGTGCGGGATAAAACCGGATTGGTCCGGATGCACCAGGTCACAGATAACAGTAAGCAGGCGATTAGCAAGAACCTTGGCAAGGATTTTCGGCTCAGCGTTCAGAGAAATAGGCCTGTACGAGGTGCAACGGTCCCGAGGCTTACCGTCCTTGGGAATCACGACTATAGTGGCCAAGCGCTGGTCAGCAGGGAGAGAACCAAGTTCAAGTGACTCCAAAAACATACGACGGAGAAATGGCGCAATTTTATCCGGTTGCAGTTTGTAAAGTTCAATAGGGAGTCCGTTGGGGCCCATAGCCTTGCCTGAGCGAAGGGAACGAATCGCGGTAGCAATCTCGTCGACCGACAACGGGGCATCTAACTGCTCACGCTCATCCACCGACAGGCAGGGCAAAGCAATATCCTTCAACAAGTGACGGGAGTCAGCCTCATCCCTATCAGACACCGGGGAGTACACAGCACAGAAGTAATCAGCGAAACACTCCACAATCTCACCAGGGTCAGTCACACTCACTCCCTCCGACGTCTGAAGCACGGGGACCACTCGATTCACTCTCTCCTTCTTATCAAGCCAAGCAATCAATTTACCCGCCTTATCCCCAGCATCATACAGTCTACCCTGCTGTTCCCTATACATTGTTCGAGCAGCCTCCTTAACAAGGGATTTATATTCGAATTGCTTCAGGCTGAGAGCGTGGAGCCCGTCCTGAGTGACAGCCGTCTCCAAGGCAGCCTCCAACCCCGATATCTCGGCCTCCAACGCGACCACCTCCCCGTTCTTAGCTTTCTTGGCCTCCACGATCAGGGATAGGGCGTGTCCTCGGAGAACCGTTTTGAAAGCCTCCCACAAGGACACAGAGGACAAGACGGACCCCTCATTCTCAAGAAAATACTGGTCAAGCGACTTAATGAGACCCTTGCGCAAGAATGAAATCTTGACTACATGCATTCATGTGGGCCAGTGTCCTGTGCTGAGATATACAAGGTTTCTCAATGAAACTGTTTACTGTGCCTTTTTAAAACCAGTATTGAAAGGGGATCTTGCCTATTTACATGTAATGCACTGATTTCTTTTGCTGTAAATCCCTTTTTGTGAGAAAAGAAGAGTACATAAGGACATCATTGTTAGCCTAAGTGTAAGTGCTGGTCAGGGCACGAGTCGGGGGTACACGTGGGTGGACGGCGTCCACCCAATATTTTCACAGGGTGAACACCGTCCACCCTGCCAAGAATTTGGGACCCACTGAATAATGTGCTGAACTCGTCCCGGTGTAATTTCCAATCACCGGGACACTTTCAGCAGCGCCTGCACGTTGTCTGCTTTCCATCTGCATAAGCAACAACGTGCAGGCGGGGACGTGGCTTTCTTATTTTAGACTCCCGCTGGGCCCATAACAAAGGCCGAATTTGGGGTCATCAGGCCTCCTTTTGTTTGAGTCTCTTGGCTGGGAGCAGTCAGAAGCCTCACACCTGATGCAAACGAAGCAGAGGGGAAACAAAGGGTCAAACCTTGTTAGCACTTCACACATACCCAAGAGAGGCAGATTTTCACTTTGTTCAGTCCCTGTTTAGGAGATATGCATGCACTGTAAGAATGCCAGATGTGTTGGTCTTTCCCAGTATTTACACAAAATAAATTGCATTTATATAGAGCTTACTACCCCTGAGGAGGCGTTGAAAAATGTAAGTACCACAATTTTTTCTTGTATAGCCCTACTCATTCCAATGCAGGGTGTCAGAGCGCTTTACATCAGACGTGCTGCTCTTATCTTTGCAGTGCGCTCAAACGTACACGATAGACCTGCTAAACATATATGTGAGGGCTTAAGAGCTGATGCCAGTTCCTGTAAAGTCGTGGCTTGTGATGCCACTTCAAATGATGTTAATTCCTGTGATGCCACTTCCGTTGATGTCAATTCCTGTGATGCCATGTGTGCGCCATGATGTCGCGCCGTGATGTCACACAACATGATGTCACTTGCAAACTGCCTAACTAGGTTAGTACCCCCACTTCTTTTCTTAGGACTTGTGCCCTGATGCTGGTTAAATATGCCCTATGTTCGCACTATGTAAAAGTGTCTAAAAATAAATCTGGTGTTTGCATTGCACAGTTTTCAACTGGAAAATCTAGGATCAATCAACGTTTGACCAAATTGTGTGATACTGCTCAAATACTTTTTGACTGAGTATCCTCTTTGTTCTTTATCACATGTGAAAGCCTTTCCAAATACTAGCATTCAGGATAAGCACTGTACAAAAAAGTATTGTGTTTATTTAATAACCTATAAAGTTTGCGAAGTAAACGTGGAGGAGGGGTGGTATAGATTTCCAAGTTGTCGCTATCACTTCTGTCCCATCAACGTCCCTGTTGGGCATTCTACTTTTACACAGGAGCTATGAAATACGTGGCTGTACTGTAAGACTCCAAGTGTAGACTTCTACTGCTCTACATCTGTGGGCTTCCTTCTCTTCCTTTAACACACTATTAGGTTATACAAGAATCTCTAGGCTAAAACTGTGCAGGGTAGGTTTGCACAAGCACATGGCACAATGCAGCATCACAAGTCTAAGGTATTGCCAGGGCCACTGGAATTACGCAATTCTGCTGCCACTGCTCCTTTTTTGCATAATTATGGATTTGCCACATAATCCATCATCTGCAACATAATCTGCATATTTAAACCAAAAGAAAGTAGTTTCTAGCTCAAGCAAACCAAAAGTTACTAAAAAAGTGACATTTGTACAAAGAAGGAAGGTGCACCAGGAAATAGTCAGTAAGCTTCAAATCAGTTAAAAAATATATCCTTTATTACGCTTGTAGTGTTTAAATTGGTCATCAGCCAACGCGTTTCATTCCAAAGGAACTTGCTCAGGGCTGAAAAGATACATAGATAAAAACAAAGACAAAACTCAATAACACGTAATACAAGTGACAACATATTGACAAATTACATACCACAAATATAAATATATATATATACATGTACACGGACTTAACACATTTCACAATTACATCCATAGAACGGCACAGAAAAAGCCAAAAGCACAGAAGAATAAATATATCCACATACAAATGACCCAAAATAGACAGCACAACAATTATATATACAGATAAAACCATTTAAATGTTTAAACAAGACATAAATAAACACATCAACAATAATGAATACCAATTAAGATCAAATTATCTTGCATGATGTATTTTCAAAAAAAGGTCAAATAACATCAGAAAGGCAAGTATGAAAAGAACAAAGTAGGTTTTTGCATGATCTGAATTAGATGAAAAAGGTCCCCGTGCTCAAAAAATCATCAATTCAAACAAGTATAACATATTAATCATCTCAAAGCATGAGCAAAGAAAAAACGAGGAAGAAAGAGAACGGCAATAAAAAACAATGAAAAAAGGGGGAGAAGGCAGAAAAACAAGAAAAGAGAAAAGAAGATATACAGATATGACTTAATAAACCAAAACAACAATCGAGATCTATCTAGAGGTCTCACCTCAGATATTCAACTATAAGTCCAGTTGACATATATATGTGGGTCAATGGATTCCAATTTACGAATATTATGCGTAGAGAGAGTGGCTTTCTAATAAAGAAAATAAAGACAATATCTAAAACTAAACTGGTAAACAAAAATCAAACTCATTTTTAACTCTCACATTATAACACCAACATTAATAATCAGAGCGGAGACAAAGACAAATAAACCCCACTCAAAAAAAACATAAAGTGCCCAAAAGAAAAGTTATATATTTCACCATAAATTTAAAGAAAAAAACTATATGATTCAAGAATCCTGCAATCTTCCAAGCTATATAGACCTCAGGATTCATCCAAAATCTAATATAAACCAAAATCAGTGCTAACCATTATTCCATGCCTCTTTAGCTATTGCACACATTGATTTCCTTATTATGATATTGCAACAAACCCACCGAAAAATAACTCGGCGGGCAATTAAATGTACAGTGAAACGAGAGGTCCACAATGGCATCTTACCTCTCCAATATTTAAAGAGTGCCGAATTATCACAAAACAGTCCATCGCAATTTTGCTTGATTCCCAAGGTCAGTATAGACGTCAGTAGCCCTAAAAAACATATATATTTACATATTATTTGTGTACTTAATATGTATATAAGATTTAACCCCAAAAACCACATTGTCACTATAGTCATCATCATCAACAAAGAATAATTCAAACCACATTACCAGCAAGTAGCCTCCCAGCGGGGAACACATTCAGAATCTGACTAAACAGGCTTGAAAAACATCTATGCGCATGTCTCCTGTATCCCCACACTATAAAATCGAGATTATGTCACCAAACGGGATCCTTCGTCAAGGAAAACACATATTCAGCACTTGACAAGTGGCAGCGCGTGTGTACCTCTTTTTTAAAAGATCGGACAAACAGGGCATTGTCGTCGTATAGAAATATGGCAAGTATAGTGTCAACCACAAACCAAAACTTCATAAGCAGAAGCCAGGATTCCTAAAGCACCATCATGTCCCACAGTACCAAAACGTCTAATCCCTGGTCAAAACGACAATACTTTAATAATACAAAATCCGTGTCACATGGACACACCAAAAGTTTCCCTCACCTGATAAGTATTGGTATAAACGAGCAGAATCCCTCATCTGGAGTTTCAAAGAGGCGCGCCATTTTTCAGGTGCTTTAAATAATGGAGACAAGGACCTACGCATGCGTAACGCATATGTACCGCGTCACTTACTCCATATGTATGAATAATCAATAAATGGGCGCGTTCGCCATCTTATAGAGGTGATCCCTATATTTACATGCATCTCCAATGTGGAAATAATATCATGTATGTACAAAATAATATTTCACCAATGCTCCAAAATATATAAAATGGTCACACTATAACATTACTCGTTTTTCGACCGCTAAACCGCTACTTCATCATCCCTCAAATGACGATCCTTTCGTGAGACAAAATTATTCATAAATAATGTAAAACATTCTGTTCAGAAAATTGGGTACAGAAGTACAGGCAATACCCTTATTCAAAGGCAGGCACACAATCCCAGCTTTGTCAATATATATTAAGCGATATCGTCAAAACAGGCGCCATCTTGTAAATGATCGTCCTTAGTCAAACCAAGTCGGCCTACGAAATCACAAGTCCATCAGACTCAATGGATACAAAGCCATGCCGAACAAGCGCTTTTGTTAATTGCAATTCAATCTTCTATATATAAAGCCCAACCGACCTTCAAACGGTACCGTATTAAAAAGTATCAACTTATGTAGTAGCTCCAAGTCTACCATCATCCAGAAATAAGTTGAAACGATATTTCGTAGAAATGAGGAACTTGTAAATAAGCTAAAATACAATTACCCCATAGATTAATAAATTCCAAATCCGGGGCAATTAATAAGCAATTATAGAACCATACGGTACAGACGCAAATATACCAATTCATTGGTCAATCTCTAATATTAACTGGTGTAGTCAGTTTAAGATGTAAAATACATGAATTCAAAAAATGAAATCTCCAGATGACTAGAATAGTAGGATCAATGGGCACAATAAACAATTAAGATTATTGATATCGTCAATTTGAAATGCACACACACTGAGTTCAAAATACAATATCCAAAAGTGACTGATGTGATGGAGTCAAGGGACACACATACCAAATAAGAAATTACAATTGGTGGGTCGAGAGATAAACAAGATGGGAGCTGTTATTTACCTTCTAAATCATGATAAAATAATTAAACAGATATGCATGAATAACAGCATTTAAGGCACCAATCCACGGATACATTTAGTTCTCACAATTTGGTGGGTCCCAAAGTAAGGACAGAAAATAGTCAATTGTTCTATCCCTGATTTAACACAACCACAATATCTTCCATATTATTTTAGAGGAAGTAGTGCATCTCCCCATCAGTATTGTGTCCTAGACTGGTTGCTGTGAGAAGTTGGCCTGATATATGATGTCACTAGTTCTAGTGTACACCTTGTATCAGTCCAAACAACCTTTATGGTGATTGGTTGTAAAGTCAACCTTATAGACCAGCTATCCTAGTGGTAGCATGGACAAGAGCAGTCTTAGGCTAAACTCTGTATGGCATGTGAAGCCAGCTGTTATACCATTTGCAACCCCTTGAATACCAAATGAAAGGACACAACAACAGATATTATAAAAATAGAATGTATTTATTCTAGTCAAAACACCCTCAGCACTCTTTTTGAGATTCGAGGTAAGTACACCATAGTCTTAATCAAGCATACAGAAGTCACACAGGTAAGTAATACAGTTAGGCCCTAGGGGCCACGCAAACCCTATACTAAGTAAGTGGTATAAGAACCACTGTCACGAACACAGGTTAGGCCTAGGCCTAGGGAATCGCTGGGGCTACACTATCCTATCAGTTGCTAGGCAGTGGAAGGCCCACGGGATTCAGGTGCAGAGTGGAAACACTCACGCGTAATGCGTTAAAGTCGATAGAAATAGTAGTATTTAGTAATTAAGAGTTTTAGGACACTTCGGAAGGAGCTAGGAGTTAGAGACTTGGAAACTAGACACTTGGATAGTCAATACCCTTGTGAGCACCAGAGTACTCAAGTTACCTAGCCCACGGGCTGCGGGTGCATAGGTGTGAACTTGCGTCGGGTTTCGTCGTCGACTCCTATGGATGCCTGAAGAAAGTTGCTGACAGGCAGTCAGTGAAGAGTGTCCGGTGGATTCCAAGGATGGAATCAGGAAGGAGGATACCTGCAAGCAGAGGGGACAGAGTCTAGGTAACCAGCCAGGAGCCGGGAAGGAACCAGGCGATGTCGTGAATTTGCAGGTGAAGAGGTGAAGCTTGTCGCAGCAGCCACGGGTACCATGAGGCGTCGAGGATGACCAGGACCAGGAGGCGAGCTGTCCCATGAAGGCTCTTGCTGTCGGCGGCGTCAATGTCGAGTTAGGACCCAACAAGCCTTGGCAAGCGTAACCCACGCAGGAAGGAGGACTTGCTTCTGTCGCAGACCAGGGAGGTCTGGGGTGCTTCTCTTTCACAGGGGAGCGAGTACCAGTCTGGAGGAGCCGGACCAGAAAAGCAAAGTTGAAGGTTCGTCGTCACAGAGGTCGCTAGCCAACGGGCCAACAACCGGACAACACATCGAGCAACTCAGGTACAGAAGGGCCCCACGCAGAACACGTGAAGTGTGGGGAGCTGATCTTCTTTGCAGATGGTGCTCGGGATTGGGGCTTCTCAATTCCCCAAGCACAGCCTTGAGGAAGCCTCAGAAGTCGCGCTAGTCAGTTACTAGCCACTTTTCCCAAGTACCAGTCCCACGTCCCTCGTCGCCTCCACGGGTCTCAGCTTTGCTGTAGAGGTGGATCTGGTTCAGAGGTGTCTGGAAGTCACGGCGCTGGTCAGTCTCTGCAGTCGTCCCTCGTAGGATCAGTCGCAAAGCAAGCAGCGGTCGCTGGATGGTGCCTGGTTGCCCAGGGTGGTCACTCCTTGGCCACAAGGGAGATTCTTCAGTCTTCTTCCGTAGTCGAATGTCGAAGGTCCAGAGTTTCTGTTCAAGATGCAGGTTCAGGATAATCTAATTCTGCAGGGCTCAGCTACCTTCTAATATACCAGGCTAGTGGGCTGGGCTACCTTCAAGGTCCCTCCTATGGGTGGGACCAGGAAGGGTGGTGGCTACACCCCCTTTCCTTTGTCCAGTTTCGCGCCAGAGCTGGGGCTGGAGTGCCCCAGCACCGGTTTGAACTGGACTATGCATGGAGCACCTTGTGTGCCCCAGGCATGTCTCATTCCTTTCAGCCCTCCCTGCCCCAATACATTAAAGTCTGTCTGGGGAGGTGCTAGCACCTCCCCAAGCAGGAAACCTATTTTCCAGGCCTCCCTGGCTGGGAGGGCTCCCAGCTGCAGGAGGTCAGACTCGTGTCTGTGGCAGCAGCATCCATTTTGTGATGCTGAGGCTTTGGTCAGAGTTAAACAGCAAAGTAGGATTTTAACATGTCTCCCCCCTAGAAGGGGGGAATAATATCCTCATCACCAGAAATGGTATGGGGGTATTATTCCAAAGTGTTAGACACCTTACACGACATGTTTTGATAAAGCCAAACCATAGTTACCATAACCGTTTAAGATTATAAGGCACTTTAAGAGTATATGGTAGGCGATATCATAGAACAGCTATAAGGACATGGTTCCGAAAGCTGCAGACAGGCTCAGCTCATGCTAGAGCACCATCTCACATGTTACCAAGCACTCTGCCTCCAGGATTGTTAAGGCCTGCCATAGGAGTGGCTCACAGGGACACATGTGTCTATTTTAAGAGTAGATATAGGTATACTATATCTAAGCAAGGGGTGATTACACGACCTTGCCCCAGCTGAGTGATCAGCCAGTAGTGTCTGATTGGAAGGCCAGGCCAGGGGTGGCATAATACATGCTGCAGCCCCTGGGAGGCCTAGGGTACACCTATGCCCTGGGTACCTAGGGTACACTGTACAGGGTCCAATAAGGTGACCCTTACCAATTGGGTATGTACCTAGGGTACATGGAGTCCATTTTAAAGAGAGAGCAGACAGCCTGAGACCCTGAATGGCAGGATCTCAGGCCAACTAAGTCGAAAAACCAGCTAGACACTAGGCAAAAAGTTGGGGGTAACCATAGTCAGATATCCACCTTCCTACACAACCCCCCCCCAAACGAAAGGAGATAAGGCTGTCCTTGACCAGGTAAGCCTATATTGCCTAAGTGGCCATATAAGGAAGAACCAGCACTGGCATGGTTACCCCCTGTCTCAAGGTCCACTAAGCAATCCCTCACCCTAAAGGTATCATAGGGTCTCCACCATAGGGAATCTCTACCTTTGGTGTGTCTTTGCAAAGTAAAAGGCTGGTGTTGAGATGGAGTACTGAAGTGAGTGTCCTCAAAGTGAGGCCTCAGCTTCCTCCAATCATCCTCCACCATGGATGCCTTTCTTTCTGTAACTGAGTTGCTCTGTGCTCTCAGGGTCAGCCTCTGGCTACCTAAAGCTGGAGGCTGGGTCCCTTTGGTGGGCTTACTGGAGGGGCAGGTCAGGTTTGGGGCCCTAAGGTCCCATGTTTGTCTGTGCCCAACAGAATCCCTCTGGGGGAGGTCCCTAACTACCGGTAAAGGAGATCCCTCAGGAATGTTTTTAACCATCACCTGGCTAGGGCTACTAGCCAGGCAATCCTCATTCTTTTGATGGGGGGGTTCTTGTGGACAGGGGCCCTCTTGGGGTCCACTGGCCTCCCTGACATCTGCAGCCCTGGGCTGACTGAGGCAGGGTAGAGAGAGGCAGGCTACCTGCACCAGACTGGGTCCCACCTTGGAAGGGTCCACTGACATCAGAGGCTCTGCCAGGCCAGGCCTGGCTACCTCTGGGGCAGTTTCTTCACAAGGGGTGAGGTCAGATCCCTGAGGAGGCTGACCTTTTCCTAATGTCTGGGGAGAGGGAGACTTTTCTTCCTCTCCACTACTCTCTGTTTGTGTGGAGTGATCCATAGTTTCAGGCTTCACTACACCTATGTCAGTCTGAGTATGGGCTGAGACCATTACAGCCTTGCCAACCTTTCCAGGGAGGCACTCAGTTTGGGTTTGAGCCGTGACTGTCACAGCTCTGCCAATCTCTACAGGGAAGTCTGTCTTTGCCTGGGCTGTGGCTACCACTGCCCTTCCAAACTTTTCAGGGAGGAAATCTACTTGGACAGAGGTTGTGGCTGGCACAACCCCACTACCCTTTTGTGAAAGGCCTACGATTTTAGAATGGGTGTCTTGTTCAACTCCAGCCCAAGCTGAGAGCTCCAAGTAATTCCCCAGTAAGCAGTCTACAGGCAAGGTTGGGGACGCTGCCACCCTCTTAGGGCCAGTGACACCTCCCCAGCTGAGATATACCTCTGCCATGGGATGACTGTTCTGTTTGCCATCAATGTTAGTTACCTGGTATGAGAAACCAGGCAAAAGCTGCTCAGAGGGAACTAGTCTGTGAGTCACCATAGTGATGCTAGCTCCAGTGTCTCTGTAGGCCTCAGCTTTTCTACCGTTGATGTAGGGTTCCTGTCTGTACCTACCCAAAGTGTTGGGACAGGCAGTGAAGTTGGCAAACCCCATGCCACCATCACAGACAAGAGTAGCTGCTGCAGGGGACTTGGCTAAGCCAGGGTCCACCTGTGTTCCCCAAGAAAACCCAACCAAATGTTTGGGGGCACTCCCACCACCTGGGGGATTACTGCTGACAGTAATAGGTGGTGTTACAGGAGTTATTGGAGGAACAGTTTTGTTTTTAGCCTTTGGGAAACTGCTGTCAGTTTTCCAATGCCCAGGAACTTTACATTCATGGCAGTAAGGCTTTTTAACTGTGGTAGAGGAGGGAGCTTGGGACCCACCACCCTGTGTGGAGTTTTGGGGCCCTGAGGAAGATTTCTCTTTTGTTTTATCCCCACCCTTCTCTTTAGGCTTGGTGGTATCTTTCTTTTGGTCACCACCCTGATTTTTAGCCCTAATCCTGGTCCTGACCCATTTATCTGCCCTCTTTCCCAATTCTTGGGGAGAGGTCAAATCTGAGTCTACCAGGTGTTAATGGAGAAGCTGGGTTTGACAATTATTAAGGATCTGCTCCCTCATAATCAAGTTGTACAATCCTGTATAGTCCTGCACATTGCTGCCATTTAACCAACCTTCCAAAGCCTTAGTGGCACAATCCACAAAATCAGACCAGTCCTGTGTCTGTGTCTTCTGGGTGTCTCTGAACAACAACCTATATTGCTCAATGGTTAAGCCAAACCCATCTATCAGAGCACTCTTCAGGACTTTGTAATTGTCAGCATCCTCATCACTAACTGTGAGGAGCTTGTCTCTACCTTTGTCAGAAAAGGAGAGCCACAAGATAGCTGCCCACTGACTCTGGGGTACCTGCTGTACTTTGCAGGCCCTCTCCAAAGCAGTCATCCACTTGTGGATGTCATCCCCATTCTGATATGGGGGGACTATCTTTGCTTAGGTTTCTATTATCATAAGTCCTATCCCTATCTTTAGGAATGTTGCTGCCACCAGTGGGTCCTAGCCCACTTAACTTTTGCTCTCTGGCCAGAGCAAGCTTCTCCTTGGCAAGGGCAAGTTCTTCCCTTTCAATCCTCAGATTGGCTTCCCTCATTCTGGCCTGATGCTCTTTTCTCTCTGGAGAAGTCATTCCCCTGTGAGAAGAGGCATTGGAGCTATTAGAGACATGGGAGTGGATAGATTCCCTTGAAGGGGATCTTCCTCTCCTGCTTCTCTGGTTACGTCCACTTGAGGGTCTGAATGGGGGGACCCCAGTCAGACTCCCATGTAGACTTAAGTTAGCCTTGCTAAGTCTCCTAACTGGTACCTGGCTGTCTACCTCATCTTCTGAAGTCCCTGCTGACTCTTCGTGATCAGTATTGTGAGGGGAATCTTCTGCAGAGGGCAGGCCCTCATTGGTACCTAAGGCACCATCCTGGGAGGCTCTCTGAGCATCATACTCTTCGAAGATCTCCACTAGATAAATGAGGGTAGGGTTTGAACCCTGTTTTAACTTTCTGGAGGTACACAATTGTCTCATCTCCTGAAAAGTTAGGGTATCATATCTAGAGGGTATCTTTCTAGGATATCCCCCTCCTGAGAGAGAATCAACTTGATCTCCTCTTAGAGACATGATCTAGTGAGGGTGTGGTGTGTGCACCTACCTACACTAGTTGTACCTACTAAACCTCTCTAGTAGTTGTAGTCAGGGTGTGCTAGGCCCTTCAACCTACAACAACTAAGTTCAGTAGAACTTAAGTATTTATTAAGCTATGTTATATGTGCCTTACAAATATCTTTGTGATCTTTCAATTTGATATCTCAAGATTGCAATGGTATTACAACAGCAAGCTCAGATCCCAACCGCTGCTCACCAATGTGAGAAGTTGGCCTGATATATGATGTCACTAGTTCTAGTGTACACCTTGTATCAGTCCAAACAACCCTTATGGTGATTGGTTGTAAAGTCAACCTTATAGACCAGCTATCCTAGTGGTAGCATGGACAAGAGCAGTCTTAGGCTAAACTCTGTATGGCATGTGAAGCCAGCTATTATACCATTTGCAACCCCTTGAATACCAAATGAAAGGACACCACAACAGATATTATAAAAATAGAATGTATTTATTCTAGTCAAAACACCCTCAGCACTCTTTATGAGATTCGAAGTAAGTACAACACAGTCTTAATCAAGCATACATAAGTCACACAGGTAAGTAATACAGTTAGACCCTAGGGGCCACGCAAACCCTATACTAAGTAAGTGGTATAAGAACCACTGTCACGAACACAGGTTAGGCCTAGGCCTAGGGAATCGCTGGGGCTACACTATCCTATCAGTTGCTAGGCAGTGGAAGGCCCACGGGATTCAGGTGCAGAGTGGAAACACTCACGCGTAATGCGTTAAAGTCGATAGAAATAGTAGTATTTAGTAATTAAGAGTTTTAGGACACTTCGGAAGGAGCTAGGAGTTAGAGACTTGGAAACTAGACACTTGGATAGTCAATACCCTTGTGAGCACCGGAGTACTCAAGTTACCTAGCCCACGGGCTGCGGGTGCATAGGTGTGAACTTGCGTCGGGTTTCGTCGTCGACTCCTATGGATGCCTGAAGAAAGTTGCTGACAGGCAGTCAGTGAAGAGTGTCCGGTGGATTCCAAGGATGGAATCAGGAAGGAGGATACCTGCAAGCAGAGGGGACAGAGTCTAGGTCACCAGCCAGGAGCCGGGAAGGAACCAGGAAGGAACCAGGCGATGTCGTGAAGTTGCAGGTGAAGAGGTGAAGCTTGTCGCAGCAGCCACGGGTACCAGGAGGTGTCGAGGACGACCAGGACCAGGAGGCGAGCTGTCCCACGAAGGCTCTTGCTGTCGGCGGCGTCGATGTCGAGTTAGGACCCAACAAGCCTTGGCAAGCGTAACCCACGCAGGAAGGATGACTTGCTTCTGTCGCAGACCAGGGAGGTCTGGGGTGCTTCCCTTTCACAGGGGAGCGAGTACCAGTCTGGAGGAGCCAGACCAGCAAAGCAAAGTTGAAGGTTCGTCGTCACAGAGGTCGCTAGCCAACGGGCCAACAACCAGACAACACGTCGAGCAACTCAGGTGCAGAAGGGCCCCACGTAGAACACGTGAAGTGTGGGGAGCTGATCTTCTTTGCAGATGGTGCTCGGGATTGGGGCTTCTCAATTCCCCAAGCACAGCCTCAAGGAAGCCTCAGAAGTCGCGCTAGTCAGTTACTAGCCACTTTTCCCAAGTCGCCGGTCCCACGTCCCTCGTCGCCTCCACGGGTCTCAGCTTTTCTGTAGAGGTGGATCTGGTTCAGAGGTGTCTGGAAGTCATGGCGCTGGTCAGTCTCTGCAGTCGTCCCTCGTAGGATCAGTCGCAAAGCAAGCAGCGGTCGCTGGATGGTGCCTGGTTGCCCAGGGTGGTCACTCCTTGGCCACAAGGGAGATTCTTCAGTCTTCTTCCGTAGTCGAATGTCGAAGGTCCAGAGTTTCAGTTCAAGATGCAGGTTCAGGATAATCTAATTCTGCAGGGCTCAGCTACCTTCTAATATACTAGGCTAGTGGGCTGGGCTACCTGCAAGGTCCCTCCTATGGGTGGGACCAGGTAGGGGGGTGGCTACACCCCCTTTCCTTTGTCCAGTTTCGCGCCAGAGCTGGGGCTGGAGTGCCCCAGCACCGGTTTGAACTGGACTATGCATGGAGCACCTTGTGTGCCCCAGGCATGTCTCATTCCTTTCAGCCCTCCCTGCCCCAATACACTAAAGTCTGTCTGGGGAGGTGCTAGCACCTCCCCAAGCAGGAAACCTATTGTCCAGGCCTCCCTGGCTGGGAGGGCTCCCAGCTGCAGGAGGTCAGACTCGTGTCTGTGGCAGCAGCATCCATTTTGTGATGCTGAGGCTTTGGTCAGAGTTAAACAGCAAAGTAGGATTTTAACATGTCTCTCACTCTAGAAGGGAGGAATAATATCCTCATCACCAGAAATGGTATGGGGGTATTATTCCAAAGTGTTAGACACCTTACACGACATGTTTTGATAAAGCCAAACCATAGTTACCATAACCGTTTAAGATTATAAGGCACTTTAAGAGTATATGGTAGGCAATATCATAGAACAGCTATAAGGACATGGTTCCGAAAGCTACAGACAGGCTCAGCTCATGCTAGAGCACTATCTCACATGTTACCAAGCACTCTGCCTCCAGGATTGTTAAGGCCTGCCATAGGAGTGGCTCACAGGGACACATGTGTCTTTTTTAAGGGTAGATATAGGTATACTATATCTAAGCAAGGGGTGATTACACGACCTTGCCCCAGCTGAGTGATCAGCCAGTTGTGTCTGATTGGAAGGTCAGGCCAGGGGTGGCATAATACATGCTGCAGCCCCTGGGAGGCCTAGGGTACACCTATGCCCTGGGTACCTAGGGTACACTGTACAGGGTCCAATAAGGTGACCCTTACCAATTGGGTATGTACCTAGGGTACATGGAGTCCATTTTAAAGAGAGAGCAGACAGCCTGAGACCCTGAATGGCAGGATCTCAGGCCAACTAAGTCGATAAACCAGCTAGACACTAGGCAAAAAGTTGGGGGTAACCATAGTCAGATATCCACCTTCCTACACCTCCCTCAAGCGACATATCCATCTAGACTCCATCTGCCTAAGTAACAAATCCCTGTTACCTCCTCTGTTTTTAACCAGAACATGATCTATTGCATGGAACCAGAATGTAAGATCATTTGGATGTACACTAGTATAGTGAATCGTGATGGGATATCTATCATCCTTAGTTTTAATTGCCCGGCGATGTTCCTGAATTCTCAACTTAAGGCAGCGTATGGTGCTGCCAACATAGATAATGCCACACTTACAGCCAAGAACATACACTACATGTGTGGTATTACAATTCAAAAAATGATCTATATAGAATCTTTTGGTAGTGTTGTAACAAAAAGACAAAGTCATATTTCTGCCTAGTGGGCATATATTACACATACCACATGTGTAGAAATCTTTCGGTTTGGCCGGCAGCCATGTTTGTGTTTTCTTAGGTGTAGTGACATAGCTAGGGCATAGAGAGTTTCTTAAAGCCGCCCCCCTCCGATATGTGATAGACGGTTTGCCCTCAATGGTATTCCTAAGGCCCGAAATTTCTGTAAGTAAATGCCAATGTTTACGAAAGATGTTAAAAATGGCACCACTATGTATAGTGTATTGTGTGACAAATCTGGCTTTCTGATTTGTTCTGTCTATGACAGGATTTTCCATTAATGTGTCTCTCCGATTTAGATTATGTATTCTAGATTCAGCTCTATCTAGTGTTCTCTGTGTATAACCCCTTTTGGCGAATCTGTTTTTATAGGCACTAATATTTGTTCTAAAAGTTTCCTCTTCACTACAGTTTCGTCTTATCCTTGTCATCTCGCCAAAAGGGATGTTGTTTATTACAGAGCTAGGATGTGCACTAAAAAAGTGACATGTTTGCATGCACGGAAGGCCTTTCGCAAAGGTTAGCTGGGCATCTTTCATTTGCTTATTTCGGTCTTTTGGATGGTAAACTGGTACTAATGAGGTGAAATCATTGCCAAGACAGGGTTGCCATGTATAAAAAATTATAACATAAGTAAGTAACACAAAGAAAAAATGTGTTGTACTATGCCACATAATTTGCCTATTTTTGTCAACCTGCCACATAATTAGGAAGATGGCTCTGTGTATACTATACCAAAGTAAGGTATTGTGTGCACAGAGTTCAGTGGATCCCCAGAGGTATAGCAGAGACAAAAGTAGATACTACCTTACTCTCTTTTTTGGTAGTGTGGTTGAGCAGTAAGGCTTATCAGAGGGTAGTGTTAAGCATTTGTTGTTCACACTCAAAGACTGATTCCAGACCAATTGTTTGTATAAAAAGTTATTTTGTTATTTTTACTATTAGAACCAAGTTTTACCTAGTAGCTGGTAATTTATACTTTTCATACAATGTTTCTTTTTAAAATACAGTGTGCACTGATTTTGTAGGAAAATTCAAATTACTTTTGCATTCGAGAAAACTGCTTGTAAACTGTTCAAAACACTTGAAATTACTTTCAGATTACTTTGTAGTTACTTTTGTAGTTTGGCATGACACAAACTAATAACACGTTCTAAGCATCACAAAACATCAGTAAGGAGGTTGACTCTTTTAAAGACACTAAGGGGCTCATTACGATGGTGGAGGGACTGCCACCGCCAGCCATGCTGTGGCTGGCCCTCTGCCATCTGACAGCGATTTACCGCCCGCACAATTAGGGTGGCGGTGGGTACCACGGGGGAACGCAAAGTCCGTCCGCCACTTCACCACCAAAGGCAATTGTTCCGATTGCCTGGCAGACGGTGCAGGGTACCTAAAATGGTGGCGGGGCCTAGCAGGCACCGTCCACCAAATTAGGATGTGGGTTATAAATGGCCTTTCCATGGTGGGAAAGGCTGGCAGGGATTGGGTTTTGGGACCCGTTGCGGGCCCCCCTTGTGTCGGGGGGATGTGTTGCTGCACTACATTTCCCTGCACTGCGTGGCAGGCACAGCGTGGTGCCTGCTACGTAGTGCAGGCAAATGCACAGCATCACATTTTAACATTATGTACGGTGCTGCAGCCATCAGCACCGTCCACGATGTTAAATGCCCTGGATGCGCCCGCCAGTATGGCAGGCGCATCGTAATTGCAGTGGTGGGACCTCGCAGGTCTGGCGGGCAGTCCCGAACACCGCAACGATGCCATCGTAATGAGCCCCTAAGTTACTTTTGTTGCAGTAGAAGACAGTTTAACATCTGGAAGATTTTTCAGAGAAAACCCACCATACAATCCTACGGAGAAAAACTAAGGGTTTGGTTTACAGGTAAGTAAACAGTTTTAGGAAAGGAGTTTTGGGGGGTAGAACCCAGGTTCCCCAAGGTTCAGGTGGGCACACAAGGGGCACCACCAGTGGCACTAGGGCGGCAAGTGCAGAATGCCAATGTTAGCCAATGGGGATGGTGGCACTCAGGTTGGTGGCTGCGCACGGGCAGGCCCTTCGGTCTTCAGAGGCAAGTTCTTGGGTTAAGGTCATGGCAAAGGGGGTTGCAGGTTCAGTGGTGTAGCTAGACCTTCGGCCCATGGTGGCCCCTATAGTTGCCGCCCAAGGGTGGCTGTCTCAAAGAGCGGGGGTGTGCTGGTGATTCCTGCTGCGGCTGCCCACGACAGTCGCAGGTAAGAGCAGGGGGAGGGTGGGGGAGGAGGCCGCCGCCCCCAAAACTTGTGCCGCCTGGGGTGGACACCCCCCTTGCTACACTACTGCCCAGTTTGGCACCAAATCCACAACACCAGCGGCGCAGGGGCTAGAGGGTGCAGGGTGCTTAGGAGGTGTCGGGAGCCCAATACTTTCCTATGGAGGATGCTGGAGCCAGAAGATTGGACGAAGGGAACCAATGACTGAAGGATGAAGTTGAAGAGTTACTGAACACTAGGACACCGTCGGTTGAGCACCTCACGACTCAGGGGATGTGAGTGCAGGGGTGTCATTCGTGTTGGGGTCTTCTCACCGGTTCTGGTCACTGTCGGGGGAACCCTTCAGGATGAGGGTTCAGGCATCGAGGAGAAGGTTGGAGGAGGTTGTCCAAGGCTTAACCGCAGATCAGGATTGCTGAGGGGACCTCTCTGGGGTGTTGGGCCACTCGAACTCGAGCTGTGGGCTTCGGGTGCAGAGTGGGGAGGACTCACAAATTCGGCTGGATCTGGAGTCCTGGCTTGCTGGTGGACAAATCCGGTGTCCATGGGAGATCAGAGTCCTTTGGGAAGGCAGTGCAGGTCCCCAGCATTCTTAGAGGCTGCTGTCTGCAGGACACACCGGTTTTAGCTTGCAGGGTTTCCGAAATAGGAGACAGGCCGGTAGGGCTGGGGCCAAGGGCAGTTGTCGTCGTCCTCTGCTTCTGCAGCATGGCTTTTCGGTCCTTTTTCTCCTTGTCGAGTCAAATCTAGTTTGTGGATTCAGGGCTGCCCCCTAAATACTGTATTTAGGGCATTTTAGGGGTCTCAAGGTAGTAGGCAATGGACTACTGTCCTTAGGATGCTCACCCCACATGGATTGGAGGGTGCTTGCCTTCTGTAAGATGGTGGGCACTGAAGAGTGGGCTTCACCTCCTCTCCCCCACCTCAGGGGTGGGTTTGGTAGAGGTGGGCACACCTTCTGGGCTGGTCTACTTTTTCTTGCCTGTCTTCCCACCAAAAAGGGGGTGAGACAGGAAAGGGGCCTGCTCTTGAGGCTGGGGGTCGCTTTGCAAAGGCAGCAAGGTCTTTGAAACTCCCCTGCCAGAGTTGGCTCTTCCTGACCTGGGGGAAGGGTGAACATCTCCGCCCAGGAAAGGCTTTGTTTCTAGTTCCAGGGAGCGAAGGTTTCCACCCCAGGGGTTCAGAAACTTAACTTGTGGTGGCAGGCTGTTGGTCACCAGTCAGAAACCCACCAGAGGCTGGTTTGGTTCAGGGGTCCCCTCTAGAAGAGACCCCTGGGTCAGAGAATAATAAAGCTGACACTGGGATCAGTGCAGGTTTATTATTTTGAGATGTTTGATACCAAACATCCCAGGATTCAATAAAGCCATTATGGTGCTAGTAAACTTATAATGACCAGTTTCCTGATCATATACTCAGGATGACTTTACTGACCACTTGTAATATCTAAGAATGGCCTTAGATATTATACGGGGTCTGTCTGTTCATGCAGATAGGCCCTCACGTGAGACATAGTGCACCCTACCTTAAGGGGGACTTACCTAGGCCTCATACAGTGCTGGGCATTCATGGCACATAGGGATGTGTGCTATGCCGAATCTTCCCTTTTAGCTGCACCAAAACACGCAGGCTGCAATGGCAGTGGTGCATGTTTGTGGTGAGAGGTCTCTGAGGGTGCCATGATACATGCTGCAGCCCTCAAGGGCCATTCCCTGGCTACCATGCCCTTGGTACCAAAGGTACCCCTTAAAAGGGACTTATAGGTAGGCCAGAGTTGTGCCAGTTGTGGAAACAATGGTGCAGTTTAGGGAAAGAACACATGCCCTGGGAACCTGATTGGCAGGGACCCAGGGCACACTCAGTCAAATTGCTTCAGGTATCTGGCAAAAAAAGTTAGGGGCAATCATGCAGAAAGGGCACTTCCCTACAGCCATTACTATATTTCCATTGAATAGACACTGACAAACATTTTCTCGCACACTCTCTCACTCACCTTCTGCTTCAGGTCTTTCTCCACATACACACACTTTCAGGCCATATACTCTCTATCTTTCATCTCTGTCTCCTCTATGCCCCCAATCCACACTACAGATAGGGGATTGAGGTATAGATGCAACTAGAGTTAATAATTCATGTAATGATGGTCTGTATCCAAATTGCAAAACTGTCTTTAGACGCTGTTAGATAGAGCTATATATGTGAAGTTCACTTGTTTTCGTTCTCATTGTAAACAAAAGTTTTGAGTGGTATTTGCCACAGATTTATATAAACGTGCTGCACCCTCATGCTTGGTGCATGTAGCCTCGGCTGTAGCACACAGAGATCTAGCACTGCTGCACACAGAGGAAAACAAGCATTGGCAATGCCAATAGGCCTTGCATTTGCAAGATTTAGAGCTATTGGCGCTGTAAATGACAATGTATTTTATCTATGTGTTATCGAGTGCAGTTGAGTAGCGTCGATATATGTGGTGTGAAGTGGAATTATGTGGGTTTGATTGGAATTGTTAGTTGTGAGATTGTGTGGTGTGGAGTGGATGTGTGGAGTGGAAGTATGTGGCATGGTGTGTAGTGGAATTATGTGGATAGTAATTATGTGGTTTTGAGTGTTTTGGAATTATGTGGAGTGGGATTGTGTGTTATGGAGTTTAATTATGTGAAATAGTATTTTGTGTTGTGTAGTGGTGTGTTGTGGACTGCCACACATAGCATGGACAGTTTTAAAATAGGCTTTTTTAAGCTCACTAGATCACCATCTGACAGCTGGAACGGGGCCCTGATTTATCGCCCCCTGGGCCCAGGACCCACTTTTCAAATGAACTAGTCGAGCTGATCGCCCTGCAAGCTCTAGCATCCAGCAATTTTATTTTGCTTGGGGACTTCAATTTCCACGGCGAAGATTTAGTGAACCCAGAGATGAGCAACCTCTTAAATAGCCTAAACCAAATTGGGCTCTCCCTACTTTCAACGGCCCCCACGCATAGGGCAGGCCACGCTTTAGACCTAATCTTCACCAATATTGGGCATTTATTCGGGTTCCCCCCCCCCCTCCCCTTAACATGGTCTGACCACTTCATGGTCCTTTTCTCCACTCGACGGCAGTATACCAACGTACTACCGGGATCCGAAGCACGTTCAATTCAATTACGCAGACCTTGGAACAACCTATCCTTAGAAGCCTTCGAGGCTGCCTACAACACACAGCCACAGGCAGTTACATTGGCAGACTTAAATGTCTCGGAACAGCTGAAGAATTTTACCGCCAGACTAACTTCGGTTTTTGATTCCCTAATACCCGAGAAAAAATTCCGTCCCTCCAAACAGCGACAATCAGCCCCCTGGTTTACAGGGGAGCTTAGCGCGGAGAAATCCAGGTGTAAAGCCTTGGAGAGACGCTGGAGAACCAGTAAAACTCCTCTGGACAGACACACCTATAAACACTCCTTATCTAAATATCATCGAAACATAAAAATAGCAAGGAAATCTTTTATTTTAAAACAAATTGATCAGGCTACTAACTCTTCGAAAACTCTATTTAACATAGTTAAAGACTTTGTTTCACCCCAAGCCTGTAGATTGCCTCAAATGGAGTCACAGGAACTTTGTAATTCCCTTGCGACTCACTTTCAGGAAAAAATTACCTTGATATATTCTAACTTCCCCTCTCCACTAGCCCAGACCGCAACCTCACTCATTAGTTCCGCAGAAACTAACCAGAGGACCCTTGGTAATCTCAATCAATTTGAACCCCTCTCTATAACGGAAGTCAATTCTCTGCTTTCCTCGGCTAAATCTGGTTCCCCTAGTGACATGTGCCCCCCCAGAATTATGGCCCTCATAGCCTCATGTTGCGCTCCGGAAATTCAAGGAATCTTCAACAGTTCCATCAGTTCGGGCATAATTCCTTCCGTCTGGAAGGAAGCTTTTGTCGGACCCATCCTGAAAAAACCGGCGGCAGACCCCCACGTACTCGGTAATTACCGCCCCATATCGCTATTGCCCTTGTTGGGCAAACTACTCGAATCGGCCATAAACAGACAGTTGAGTCACTACCTTGAATCCAACAATCTTTTAGACCCTTCGCAATCAGGTTTTCGTCCAGGATTCAGTACCGAAACTGCAATCCTGGCAGTGACCGACTCACTGAGGCAAGAAATGGACGCCGGAGGATCAGCTATTCTGGTCCTCCTGGATCTCTCCGCAGCATTTGACACCATTGCCCACTTTAAGCTGTCGGAGAGACTGCGTTCCTGCGGCATTCAAGATCAAGCCCTAAAATGGTTACAGAATTTCCTGTCTGACAGAAACCAAACAATCATGCTGGGACCGTACCGCTCAGATAAATGCTGTTTGGACAAAGGCGTTCCCCAGGGCTCATGTCTCAGCCCCACCTTGTTTAATCTGTACATGTCCCCTTTAGCTAAAATAGCAGAGTCATGCGGGTTTGAGATAATCTCATACGTGGACGACACCCAGCTTATTTTCAAAGTTAACCCAAAAGCAACATCAGAACACCTACGCTTCGCAGCTGGAATGCTTACCATTTCCAATTGGATGACCGAGAATTATCTCCAATTGAATCCAAGTAAAACGGAAATTTTGTTAATTGGGAAAGCTCCTCTCTCTTGGTCCCAGGATTGGTGGCCGCGAGAGCTGGGTGCCGCACCTGCTCCTAAACAAGTAGTGAAAAATTTGGGGTTTAAACTTGACCAGGCACTCTCTATGAAGGAACATGTAGCAGCAATCTCCAGCTCCTGCTATTTTAGCCTTCGGCTTCTACGGAAGATCCTCTCCTATCTGCCCATCAAGCATCACAGAACCCTAGTCCAGGCCATGGTGATCTGTCGCCTCGATTACGGCAACGCTCTGCTGGCAGAACTAGGCCCGACGCTGCTAAAGAAGCTACAGGTCATCCAAAATACCGCTGCGCGAATGATCCTAAATCGTCCAGCGGGCTCACCTTCAGCCCCTCTGTTTCTAGACCTTCATTGGCTCCCGATTGCGAAACGAGCATACTTTAAGACCTGTTGCCTTACTTATAAGGCCTTAAACGGTAAAGGTCCCAAATATCTGTCAAATAGACTCACTAAACAGACCACTACTCGCAATCTAAGGTCTAATTCTCTTGAGCTCCTGAAGACCCCCCCGAATCCGCCTCGCCCGTTCTGGGGGAAAGGCCTTCTCATATCTTGCGCCACGCTACTGGAATATGCTTCCTATTTCCATACGTACTTGCCCCTCCCTCACTATCTTCAGGAAACAACTGAAAACTTTTTGTTCTGATCACTTAGGGTTCTATTTCTGCTGTCGTGTCTTTTCCTCTCATACCCTCCTCAGCAGACTACTAGGTATAGCGCCGAGATGCCCCAGGGTGAGTCGTGCGCTTTAGAAGTATCCCTAACATAACATAACAACATAACATAACATTAGGGAGTTTAATTATGTGTTGTGTTTAATTTTATGGCATGATGTGGTATTCTGTAGTGTGGATTGGATTTATGTGGTGGGTTGTGTAAATGTGTTGTTGAGTTGAACTATGTGGTTTGTTGCCAAATTATGTGGTGTGTAATGTGTAATGGTGGGATGTATGACGTTACAACGCATGCTATTACAACGCATACCTTTACAACGCATTTTTTACAACGCAAACACTATTACAACGCAATATTTTACAACGAATACTGTTACAACGCAAAACTGACTAAAATACTTAAAAGTGCTTTTACAACGAAAACAATTACAACGCATACCATTACAACGCCAAAATATATATATATTTTTTTAAAAGTACAATAAAATCTGGCACGGGATGCAGGGAAATTAGGGGTTTTAGGGTGGGGAAGTGTATTAAAATGTGGAGAAAAACTGAACGTAAATTAACTGAAATGCATTACAAAATGAATGCTCGAGTATTAAAATTAATACTCGAGTATTAAAATTAATACTCCTATTTCCCAAAAAAATCCGTTTTAACTAATTTAAAAGTTTTATACAAATAACGAATAATTAAACAACAGTTCATATACATGCAAATCATGATTACATCAGAAAATAAGTAAACGGATTAAAACACAAAACACATACACATAGTCGCCATTTTATCCATCCCACTTCTAAAACTTGTCCTACAACACTTTCTATGAAAACAATAGCAAAATACATGTTCCAAAATGGATGCCAAAACGGAGCAAATAAATGAAAACAACACATCTTTTAATGCTTTTTTAAATTATCATTTTCCACAGCAAAAAAAATATACTAAAAAACACAACGAACGCTGTTTTTAAAAAAATTAATAATGACACTGACTAAAACTTATAAATACCAGCAAGACACCATTTTGCAATCAGTTGATTATCAACTACCAGAGAGACCAGACGCAAAAACCTGACCCTCTGACACCTAGACTGTGACCTAGACTGAGTGAACACTGCAATCCATTGGAGAAGCATTCTTTCTTTCCTACTACAAGTAAGTCACTATTATATTTTAACACCATGTTTTGTCCTAAATCATGTTTCATTTCCATCCAAACAGTGCATCAAAAATAATTTTAATATTTTATAAAATGTACTCTAACCATTTTTTTTCTCTGAAGTAACTTTAATATATACGAACTTATAACATCTTATTTTTGTTCCTAAAACAGAAATTTGTTTTTCTATCAAAAGCAACATATCGTTTGCCAAATTTTTCTTCATCTCAACCTACTCGACTCACCTTTCTTAATGTGAAGGTAAATTATTTAATACTTCTTATAATTTTAATTTTTTAAATAAAAACATTAACTTTACCATTAGCAAAAGTGTTGGATGGTGTAGGGGTAAAAAATAATTTTTTAACTCATTGAAGGTGCATCATAAAGGAAAGTGTGGGATGGTGCAGGGGTAACAATTACTAATGTAACTCCAGTTAGGTGCAGCAGTAGGGAAAGTGTGGGATGGTGCAGGGGTAACAATTACTATTCTAACTCCAGGAAGGTGCAGCAGTAGGGAAAGTGAGGGATGGTGTAGGGGTATCCATTACTATTCTAAGTTCATGAAGGTGCAGCATTATTGAAAGTGTAGGATGTTTAGGGGTACAAATTATTTATCTAACTCAAGTGTGGTGCAGCACCAGGGAAAGTATGATATGTTATGTAGTTATACTTAAATAAAATGTCTGCATTACAAACAATTTTTCAAATTATGCATTTGTCACCAACGTTGTTAAAGTTGTTCAAATTTTATTTTATTTTTATTTCATTTTCACAGACAATTGTTTGCAACATTGTCGAAAAAATCTGAAAAACAAATAACCAAAAACTCCAGCCAGCAGGCCAAAACCATAGCAGAAGCCAAACCAAGAAAGAAACACCAAAAACAAAAGGTATTTTAAATGAACACTGTTATAAATCCAACAATATAATAGTCAAACCTTTTATTTAATAATTAAAATAAAATCCCACAATGCAGAAAATATGAGTTGTAGTTGGAATAAGTATTACTATTCTAACTCAAAGAAGGTGCAGCAGTAGGGAAAGTGTGGGATGGTGTAGGAGTAATAATTACTATTCTAACTCCAGGAAGGTGCAGCAGTAGGGAAAGTGTGGGATGGTGTTGGGGTAAAATTTACTATTCTAACTCCAGGAAGGTGCAGCAGTATGGAAAGTGTTGGATGGTGTAGGGGTAAGAATTACTATTCTTACTCCAGGAAGGTGCAGCATTAGAGTAAGTGTGGGATGGTGTAGGGGTATCCATTACTATTCTAACTCCAGGAAGGTGCAGCAGAAGGGAAAGTGTTGGATGGTTTAGGGGTATAAATTACTATTCTAACTCCAGGAAGGTGCAGCAGTAGGGAAAGTGTTGGATGGTGTAGGGGTAAAATTTACTATTCTAACTCCAGGAAGGTGCAGCAGTAGGGAAAGTGTTGGATGGTGTTGGGGTAAAATTTACTATTCTAACTCCAGGAAGGTGCAGCAGTATGGAAAGTGTTGGATGGTGTAGGGTTAAAATTTACTATTCTAACTCCAGGAAGGTGCAGCAGTAGGGAAAGTGTTGGATGGTGTAGGGGTAAGAATTACTATTCTTACTCCAGGAAGGTGCAGCATTAGAGAAAGTGTGGGATGGTGTAGGGGTATCCATTACTATTCTAACTCCAGGAAGGTGCAGCAGTAGGGAAAGTGTTGGATGGTATAGGGTTAAAATTTACTATTCTAACTCCAGGAAGGTGCAGCAGTAGAGAAAGTGTGGGATGGTGTATGGGTAAAATTTACTATTCTAACTCCAGGAAGGTGCAGCAGTAGGGAAAGTGTTGGATGGTGTATGGGTAAAATTTACTATTCTAACTCCAGGAAGGTGCAGCAGTAGGGAAAGTGTTGGATGGTTTAGGGGTATAAATTACTATTCTAACTCCAGAAAGGTGCAGCAGTAGGGAAAGTGTTGGATGGTGTAGGGGTAAAATTTACTATTCTAACTCCAGGAAGGTGCAGCAGTAGGGAAAGTGTTGGATGGTGTAGGGGTAACAATTACTATTCTAACTCCAGAAAGGTGCAGCAGTAGAGAAAGTGTGGCATGGTGTAAGGGTAACATTAGAGCTAGTGTATTTACTTTTACATCCTAAATTTTTTTCTTCTCTTCTCTTCACAGATAATGTCTACTCTTGAAACTGCAAAATATATAAAATCGAGGAAAGGAAAAAATTTATTAGACCCTGCAGGATACATATATAGTAAGGAAAGAATAAGTTTTCCTAGAAATCATTGGAGGTGTGTGCAATACTACTCTACCCATTGCAGTGGCAGAGCGGTTACACTTGATAATTTAGTTGTAAAAACAACAGAACATAACCACTCTGCCTCTGCAATGGAGGTAGAAATAAGAGAAACTGTAAATGAAATGAAAGCTATTGCAAGCACCTCCAATGATTCTACAGGATCCATTTTAAGAGAGGTTGCACAGCATGTCCCCAGTCATGTTGCTAGTAATATGCCTATAATTCCTAATTTGAGAAGAATTATTCAAAGACAAAAGCAGGCAAGTAACATCCAATTATCTACACCACATACTTTTTCTGATATTAGAATTCCACATGATCTTTCTATTTCTTTTTCTGATGAACCTTTCCTTCTGCATGATAACCAAAACCCTCAGAAACGAATTCTTATTTTTAGTACCCCACGTAACCTAGCAAAGTTAGAAAATAGTGAAATTTGGATGATGGATGGGACGTTTGAAAGTACACCCCATCCTTTCACTCAAATTTACACTATACATGCAAAAATTAACAATAATGTAATCCCCTTAGTATATAGTTTGCTACCTGATAAGACTTCTGCAACATACTCTGAACTTTTATCAGTTATTAAAAGTAAAACTTCTCAAAGTCCTAGGAAAATAATAATAGATTTTGAATCGAGCATGATCAATGTGATCACTAAAACGTACATGGATACCCAAATTCAGGGATGTTTTTTCCATTTTTCCCAGGCATTTTGGCGTAAATTACAAAAAACATCCCTAGTTGCAGAATACTGTCGAGATAGCAAACTACAGTTTGAATTAAAAAAATTAACAGCACTTTGTTTTGTTCCTCCCGATAGTGTGGACGAGTACTACACTGCTATTACAGAATCTGTTTTTTTTACAAGTAATGAAGAGAAATTGGCACCCATCCTAAATTATTTCGAGGACACATGGAATGGGCACCTAAGCAGATCGGGTCGCAGGAGGAAGCCACGATTCCATGTGGAGTGGTGGAACTGTTACACGAGCTGTTTAGAGGGAGAAGCAAAAACAAATAATGCCATAGAGGGATGGCATAACTCCTTCAACCATACAATTGGCAAACCTCATCCTAATTTCTACTCTTTCTTGGAAACTTTGAAGAAGGAGCAAAGTTTTCAAGCAATGAGACTTGCCCAAACACTTGCAGGTAGTCTAAACCCACGAGTAACTCTAAAAACAAAGGAAATGTCTGAGAGACTATTGGCTATATTACAACAATTTACGTTGTGTGTGGCTCTAGACTACCTGGAAAATCTTGCTAACATTCTTTCTTTTTAAAAATAGTTATCTACTTACTTTCCTGCTTTGCTTCAAATTTAAATAACCTTTAACTACAATTGGCATACAAATCTTTTACAAACATTTTTTCAAAATTACGAGTCGGGTCTCCTAATTTTTCAATTTTTTTTTCCAATCTTCATTTTTTTCCAAACAACCAATGTATCCAAAACAACTTTTCCATAATATTTGTCCAACTTTCCAAAGATCAATAGCAAGATATTAATTTGTAGTAAACTTCCTAACCAACTACCACCCAAAAAATCCAAAAAATCTCTACGTATTCAAATTTTCAAAAGTCAATCCATTTTTCGAAATGCACATTGCTGCATAAACACCAAATAAATAACAATCATTTTTTCACAAATTATGAATACGCAAAATTATAATTTTTTTAAATGAAGATATAAATCATTTATAATCGTACCGAAGTTTTGAATTTAGCATTTTTAATTGTAACTTTAATTACTGTTACAGTTAATTACATTTTTTTTTTGTTACCAATACATTTTCGCGACCCGACATAGACATACACTAATGACATGAACGTGGACATGCTTTTTTACATTTTAAACATCAATTAGTTATTCCGCAACCTCTCCTTATTCTTTATTTACTATATATGTATCTTTTTTAAACTTTATATCTATAAATAAATGTGAAAAAGTTTCCTACCTGGACGCAGATCAGCTTCCTGCTGCTTCCTCCTCCGATGCTCTCCAAAATGGCGCCTTACGTTTACGTTCACGTCATGACATCATTGCGTGCATCAATGTTAAAAAAGGACTATTTTTTTTACTATTTCAATAAATATATGTTTAAAAATAATAATAAATAATGTATATTTTTTATAAAATATGTACATTATGTTATAAAAAAGAATAAAACAAAAATGTTTTTTCTATGTTTATTCCAATAAAGAAATATTTAATACACCTTATTTGTTTACTGTTATTTATTATTAATTTGTTATTTAAACATGTTAAATATATATTATAATATGTAAATTTACTAAATGTGTTCCTTACCTCGACTCTAATTTCTTTTTCCTTTCAAACTTGCTTTTTCTTCTCTTTTGACTCCTTCCTTTCTTGTTCCGCGGGTTGTATCTTCTTAAGCTGCCAAAATAAATGAAGGACAATTTATCACATAGACTTCAATACAAAAGCGTGGGAATTTTTTAAAAGTAAGTTCTATTTTCTTAGTTCTTTTTTGTTTTGGTATAATTTAAAGTTAAATTATTTTTAAATAACTCTATTAATATTTTAAATATTTTATTAATTATTTAAATATTTTTTTTTAATATTTTTTTTTCAATTTTAATATATTTATTTTTTAATGTAAACTTTTATGTATTAATGTCTTGTCTCAATAGAACATATTATTTTATAGTTATTTATTTATTTATTCTACATATACATTTTTAAAATTAATTTAAGTAATTTTTCAGTTCAAAAATAAAAATATATATTAATTAATTATATATTTAATTTAATTGTTTATTTTAATAATTTCCTTTTTTTTTTAAAAAAACATAATACTCAGGTATTTTATATTTTCTTATTATTTTATTTTATATTAATCAAACAATACTCCAGGTTATTTATTTCTTTTTTTTTTTCATAATTAAATTATTTTTAATTACTCAATTAATACTTAAGTATTTTTCTTTAATTTAAATTCTCTAATATTTAACATTATCTTATTTAAAATTTAAATACTCCAAAAGTACTCATTCTTTTTTTAAATAATTAAAATTATTAATTACATTTTAAAAAAGAAAGTTAAAAATACTCAAGTATTAATCTTTTATAATACTACTCATTTATTATACTTTATTTATTTATTTATTTATACTCAAAAATTACTCTTTCATATTTTTAAAATACTCAAGTATTAATCTTTTATAATACTACTCATATATTTTAATTTTTCTTATTTATTTATTTATTTATACTCAAAAATTACTCTTTCATATTTTTAAAATGTAGTATTTAATATAAATACTAAAATATTAATTAATTATTTTTTCTAACATCATTTTTCAAAAAAATTAAAAAATTAAAAAAAATGCGTTGTAATGGTATATGCGTTGTAAAAGTACTTACCATATAAAAGCATGCGTTGTAAATGCATGCGTTGTAAAAGCTTTTGCGTTGTAAAACATGCGTTGTAATAGCATTGCGTTGTAAAAGTTGCGTTGTAAAGGTTGTTCCCCGTAATGGTGTGTAATGTGGAGTGGAATTGTGTTGCGTGGAACTGTGTGGCACTGAGTGAAATTATTCTGATTGGAATTATGTGGCATGATGTGGAGTGTATTATGTGGATTGTTGCTATTTTGCAGTTTCCAGTGTTCTAGAGTGGAGTGGGAGGAGTAGAGTGTTTAGATTGGATTTGTTGGAGTAGAGCATCATAGAGTGGAGTAGGGTGAGTAGAGTGTTGTACAGATGAGTAGAGGGGAGCAGAGTTCACTGGCAGCGAGTGTTGTAGAATGCAGTGTCAGAGTGCAGTGTTGTAGATGCGTGGAGTGGGGTGGAATAGGGTGGAGTGTGTTGAAGAGGATTGAGGTGGTGGGGTATATTGTCTTGGGGTGTGTTGCATTGGGGTAGAGTGGGTTGTACTGGAGTGGGTGGACTGGATGGGGTGTATTGGATTGGAGTGGGGTGGATTGAAATGAGGTTCAGTGTATTGGATTGTGGTGGATTGGAGTGGGGTGCATTGCTGTGGGTGGATTCGATTGGTTTGGGTTGGAGTGTATTGGATTGGGTTGGGGTCAGGCGGGGTGCACTGCATTGGAGTGGGGTAATTTGGATTAGAGTAGGGTGATTTGGAGTGGAGTGGATTAGAGTGGTGGGGTGGATTGGATTGGAGGGGAGTGGACTGAATTGGAGTGGATTGGATTTAATTGGATTGGGGTGGATTGGATCAGATTAGATTGGAGTGGAGTGGGGTGAATTGTAGTGTGGTGGGCTAGATGGATTGTATTGAGTGAGGAGGAGTGAACTGGGGCGGTGGATTGGATTGGGGTTCAGTGGGGCAGATTGTTTTGGATTGGAGTGGGGCAGATTGCTTTGCATTGGAGTGGGGCTGATTTGATTGGGGCACATTGTTTTGGATTGAGGGGGGTAGGTTGTTTTGGATTGGAGTGGGGCAGATTGGAGTGGGGTGGATTGTTTTGGATTGAGTAGGGCAGATTGTTTTGGATTGGAGTGAGGCAGACTGTTTTGGATCGGAGTGGGGCTGATTGGAATGGGGCACATTGTTTTGGATTGGAGTGGGGCACATTGTTTGGGTTTGAGTGGGGCAGATTGTTTTGGATTGGAGTGGGGAAGATTGCTTTGGATTGGAGTGGAAAAACAACAATTGATGGACAGAATGCAGAACAATGTCATACATTCAACCCAGTACAGAGATCTGGGCCTAAATCCATCGTTTTTTTGCTCACCATGCCATTCCAGTTTGAACCCAGCCATATGCAAATCAGTCTTGACCCTGTGCCACATGGGAACAGTCCAGCCCGAACTGCCAAGCCAGGTCCTCCCTGGACTGGAAACAAGCATCCTAGGACCGGTTTCAGGGTTTCACCCCTCTTCAGCCAGGATAACTTAATTCCAGTGGCATGGAGAGCACGGGACCTACGTCTAGGCATACCCGTCCCACTCGGGGTGACAAATGCAAAAACAACAATTGATGGACAGAATGCAGAACAATGTCATACATTCAACCCAGTACAGAGATCTGGGCCTAAATCTATCGTTTTTTTGCTCACCATGCCATTCCAGTTTGAACCCAGCCATATGCAAATCAGTCTTGACCCTGTGCCACATGGGAACAGTCCAGCCCGAACTGCCAAGCCAGGTCCTACCTGGACTGGAAACAAGCATCCTAGGACCGGTTTCGGGGTTTCACCCCTCTTCAGCCAGGATAGCTTAATTCCAGTGGCATGGAGAGCACGGGACCTACGTCTAGGCATACCCGTCCCACTCGGGGTGACAAATGCAAAAACAACAATTGATGGACAGAATGCAGAACAATGTCATACATTAAACCCAGTACAGAGATCTGGGCCTAAATCCATCGTTTTTTTGCTCACCATGCCATTCCAGTTTGAACCCAGCCATATGCAAATCAGTCTTGACCCTGTGCCACATGGGAACAGTCCAGCCCGAACTGCCAAGCCAGGTCCTACCTGGACTGGAAACAAGCATCCTAGGACCGGTTTTGGGGTTTCACCCCTCTTCAGCCAGGATAGCTTAATTCCAGTGGCATGGAGAGCACGGGACCTACATCTAGGCATACCCGTCCCACTCGGGGTGACAAATGCAAAAACAACAATTGATGGACAGAATGCAGAACAATGTCATACATTCAACCCAGTACAGAGATCTGGGCCTAAATCCATCGTTTTTTTGCTCACCATGCCATTCCAGTTTGAACCCAGCCATATGCAAATCAGTCTTGACCCTGTGCCACATGGGAACAGTCCAGCCCGAACTGCCAAGCCAGGTCCTCCCTGGACTGGAAACAAGCATCCTAGGACCGGTTTCGGGGTTTCACCCCTCTTCAGCCAGGATAGCTTAATTCCAGTGGCATGGAGAGCACGGGACCTACGTCTAGGCATACCCGTCCCACTCGGGGTGACAAATGCAAAAACAACAATTGATGGACAGAATGCAGAACAATGTCATACATTCAACCCAGTACAGAGATCTGGGCCTAAATCCATAGTTTTTTTGCTCACCATGCCATTCCAGTTTGAACCCAGCCATATGCAAATCAGTCTTGACCCTGTGCCACATGGGAACAGTCCAGCCCGAACTGCCAAGCCAGGTCCTCCCTGGACTGGAAACAAGCATCCTAGGACCGGTTTCGGGGTTTCACCCCTCTTCAGCCAGGATAGCTTAATTCCAGTGGCATGGAGAGCACGGGACCTACGTCTAGGCATACCCGTCACACTCGGGGTGACAAATGCAAAAACAACAATTGATGGACAGAATGCAGAACAATGTCATACATTCAACCCAGTACAGAGATCTGGGCCTAAATCCATAGTTTTTTTGCTCACCATGCCATTCCAGTTTGTTCGCCATAAGTTGGCAGGGTATGCTCAGACGTGAGTCCCTTGCTCACTTTGCCACTGGATTCAAGCAAGCCTGGCTGAAGACGGCTGAAATGCCAGAAACCGGTCCTAGGAAGCTTGTTTCCGGTCCAGGAAAGACATGGCTTGGCAGTTCGGGCTGGACTGTTCCCATGGGGCACAGGGTCAGACTGATTTGCATATGGCCATGTCTGAACTGGGGTGGCAGAGTGGGCTAAAGAATGGTGATGGATTAAACCCAGATCAGTTGACTGGGGGTGAGTGCTTGCAATGTTCAACACTCCGTCCATCATTTCCTTTGGTTTTTGCTTTGTTCGCCATAAGTTGGCAGGGTATGCTCAGACGTGAGTCCCTTGCTCACTTTGCCACTGGATTCAAGCAAGCCTGGCTGAAGACGTCTGAAATGCCAGAAACCGGTCCTAGGAAGCTTGTTTCCGGTCCAGGAAAGACATGGCTTGGCAGTTCGGGCTGGACTGTTCCCATGAGGCACAGGGTCAGACTGATTTGCATATGGCCATGTCTGAACTGGGGTGGCAGAGTGGGCTAAAGAATGGTGATGGATTAAACCCAGATCAGTTGACTGGGGGTGAGTGCTTGCAATGTTCAACACTCCGTCCATCATTTCCTTTGGTTTTTGCTTGGATTGGAGTGGGGCTGATTGGATTGGGGCACATTGTTTTGGATTGAGTGGGGCAGATTGGAGTGGGTTGGATTGTTTTGGATTAGAGTAGGGCAGATATTTTTGAATTGGAGTGAGGCAGAATGTTTTGGATTGGAGTGGGGCAGATTATTTTGGGTTGAGTGGGGCAGATTATTTTGGATTGTAGTTGGGCAGATTTGCGTGGGGCTGATTGTTTGGAGTGGGTTGGTTTATTTAGTATTTGAGTGGTGCGGATTGTTTTGGACTGGAATGGGGCAGATTGTTTTGGATTGGAGTGAGGAAGATTGTTTTGCACTGGAGAGGGGCAGATTGTTTTGGATTGGAGTGGGAAATATTGTTTTGGTTTTGAGTGGGGCAGGTTGTTTTGGATTGGTGTGGAGCAGATTGAAGTGGGGTGGGTTTGGGGAGGATAAATATTTGCATAAAAGTAATTCATACGGGGAGTAGAGATGGGGGTACTGCTTCAGGGAGTAGAGAGAAGAGCGAGGAGGCTCCTGCAGGGAGCAAATAGAGGAGAGGGGAAAGGGATGGGCTTATTCTGCAAGGAGCAGAGAGCAGTGTGGGGTCCTGCAGAATGGAGAGTGTGGCTCCCAGGGTGGGGGGCTAAAGAGATGGGCACCGTCAATGAGTGGGGGTGGAGAGGGGAGCTGCTGCAGTGAGACATGGATGTGATGGGGAGCAGGGACAATAAAACACGGAAATCAGAGTACCGCTGTGCAGATTCTGTCAGTATTTTAACCACAGGTCTACAAATGCAATCACCATTTATACTTAATTGAATAATGCTTGTCTGCAAACTATTAAAAAGGCAACGTAGCCAATTGAATATACAGCTCCCCATGGAGCAATATAACAGCTGTATAATACTAAACTTTCTATTGAAAACAACAGACCTACCGGCCTGCCGGTAACTCTTAAGCGTGTGTACTTTTACTCAGTAAAGGGTTTCCCATTTATAAAGTGGATATATTGGTCCATGGTGAGCTTCACTTTACAGTTGGCTGCATTGCCCTTTTAGTCAACTGCCGGCAAACCATAATATAATAACTGCAAAGGGGAGATGTGTATTTACAGCTGCGATTAAAGTACTGATGGGTTCTGCACAAAGCTTCTTTATTTTCCTAATTATTTTAATCTTCCTAAACAGTGGGTACAAGTAACTTACTATATCCCAACACTGTCAGCCTTTCAAAAAACATTCTTTTTACATCACGGACTGAACAACAATATTATTTAGTTTTAGTACATTTTATTTTTGCTTTGGCATTAAAATTTGCTTACATAATTAATAAGTAACGTAACTGATTTAGTCCCAACAGTACCAGCCTTTTCTATTTAAAACGTGATCAGACTCCCTCTGAACCGATCCCAGCGCTGCGCTCCCTTTTCATTGAATTGTATGGCTTCGCTCAGGCTTCGGGATTTAAGATCAATATGGACAAATCGATAGCGCTCAACATATCCCTTTCCTCGCTCACTCTCGCTATTATCCGGGAAAAGCATCCCATGCGCTGGGCGTCCGAGTCGGTCCCCTTCCTAGGAATCCACCTAGCTCCTACTATACAGGCCTCCGTTGCTATTAACTACTCTAACCTCCGCTCCCACATATGCCAAGAGTTAAACGGGTGGAAGTACTACACACTGTCTTGGCTCTGCAGAATAGCAGCTATCAAGATGACCATCCTGCCACAAATATTATACCTCTTCCAAACCCTCCCCCTCTGTCCTCCTGCGGGCTGGATCCAACAGGCCCAAGCGGACCTAGCGCGCTTCATCTGGTGGGGCCGCAAACCCCGATTTAGGCACAAGATCGCGATTCTCCCTCCGGATAAGGGGGGGTGGGGGTGCCTGACCTCCAACTCTATTTCCACGTCTCACAGCTTAGATATCTAGTGGAATGGCAACGCCTGGAATCATAGAAACACTGGCTTTTTCAAGACCAAACCGTGGCAGCCAGGCCCCTTCAGGGCATTCCCTTTCTACGTAAAAAACAAAGACCACCCAACCTTTATGCTTCATACATCACGAGCACTATTATGGAATCCTGGGATCGCACTAACACCACCCACCAGCTGACTACCTTCCCCTCCCCCCTCACACCCCTGTTCGATAACCCTGAGTACCAACCAGGCATGAGCGCCGGGCCTTTCGAATCTGGCGTTCCTCTCCTTGTCGGTCCCTGGGCCACCTTTTTGACTTGGATGGGATCATCCCATTCACACAGCTTAAGGCAGACTATGGACTCCCGGAGTCCGAGCGCCTGCCCTATCTGCTGCTCAGACATTGGACGCTACATCCACTTATCCGACCCGAAGCCCAGCGTCTTTTGACGCCGTATGAGAAATGGCTTACAACACACTCCTCTGACAAAAAAATAATTTCCGACCTTTATAAGATGCTCCTAACAACCACCACACATACATACAATGCAGGCCGAGCTCGCTGGGAACGAGATTTGGGCAGGTCCCTTAGCCATAAGGAGTGGGAAGCCATTTATTATAGAGCGAGGCACTCGGCATACCACATGGGACTCACTGAGACTCTGACTAAGATTGTCACATATTGGTACTACACGCCGGAGTGCGTACATCAATTTGATGCCCGACAGAGCGCCCTTTGTTGGAGGGGGTGTGGGGAGGTGGGTACTTTGGAACACGTTCTCTGGAGTTGTGCCCATATTCAACCCTACTGGTCCCAAGTACTTGATGAAATTGACACCCACTTTGAGACACAGCTACCACGATTCTCTACATATATTCTACTAGGTTTACCCAACCCACTGACATACCCGCTCAAGTCCCGGAGGGGTCGGCTGATCGCTATTGCCTTAGGCACAGCGACACAAAACATCCTGATGCATTGGCGCTCTACCCAACTTCCAACCCATTCTGGATGGCTCCAAAGACTCTGGATGGTGCTGGGCATGGAGAAACTAACCCTCACGTTAGCAGGCAAAAGATCTGACTTCCCGGAGTTGTGGCGGCCCTTTTTGACCCTGCTTGTATCCGAATTTCGCGAGCTGACATGTCCTCGCTATCTCCGACTTCTTCGCCTTTCAGACACACAGCTCCCAAGCACCACACCCTTGAAGCAGGGCAAGCAGTGGCGCTGATCCCTAACACGCCCCTTGCTGTGACTGGTAGACGAGGGGGAGGAGGGGGCTGGGAGTGCGGGAGGGGGGTCATGCTCAACCTTCTTCCCTTTTTTCCCCCTTTTATTTTTTCCTTTCTTTCTTCTCCTTGTTCTATTTTTCCTTCGCCTATTATTCTGTTATGTTTTGTAGGCCCACTCCACTCATCTTGCCTTTGGCAATGCTATTACTTGCGACCATTGCGGTCTACATTGCACTGCTTCTATGGAGTCGAGGGTCTTGTTTCTCTTTGTGTGCTTAAAATTAATAAAAGATTTAAACCATAAAACGTGATCAAAGCACCGATTATGGGGAGATTTACATTACGTTTGAAGCATTGCATGGGGGAGGCGTGGCCAGCTGCCGAACATGGCGGACATGAATTGAGAGAGCTCCGGAGCCCGAGCTCAAACATCCTGAATTAATATGCATCCTGACTGGTAATTGCGGAACCAAACCGGCCACAGTGAAGTCCAGCAAGCAGGGAACACTCCATGCTTTACTGCTGCCACATAGAAAACCACCCCCAGCGCTACCAAACCTCCTCCAGACAGCACTACACTGTTGGGGAAAGGCGCTACGATATACTTGTAGAGGTGGTAGATATGCCGCTAACATTCCATTGGTAGGGATACTATTGACGAGCGGTAGGCTGATGCAAAGGGTACTTGGACCCTGGTCGGATGTGGGTGTGGAGGCTATTGGGGCATTTGTTTGAGATGGGACACTTATGGACCACAACACCTTCACACGTGCTACGGGAGCACCTGCCACACTATGCATGACACATGCCGCCCTACTGCATTACATTAAAAGACAATGGGCTCCACAGCGGGAGGAACCTCAGACAAATGAGTTTGTCAAATCTCTATATTACATGGGACGTGGAAGCCACCTCATTAAATGGTTATACCTCAGCATCCGTACGCATGCCCAAACCCTGCTAGATGCCACGTGGACACAGTGGGTGGCAGATTTGGGACGGGACTTAACGGACAGGGAATGGGGAGACATATTGGAATATCCACGGAAAATACCACGCAATGCCAAATTCAAATTTATTCAATGTATGATCATTTTTTTTTTTTTTTTTTGAGAACTTTTATTAACCATAGTTGCATCAATTGGCAATGTACAATTCTGCGACATAGCATCAGGTCAGCAATGTTTGAGTACATACCGTCAAATGTTTAAACACAGCCGTTTAGCCGACAACCCGGAGGTCCGGCGGCGGAGCTCAGTTGTACCTAGATAGAGGATTCAGGTGTGTACATTGCGTGTAAGCGAATCGGTGGTGCTTTTCTGTTATGTGTCGCGTTATTTCTCAGCTAAAAGCGCATTGTCCGCGTGTGAGGGGGGCGCTTCGTGTCCGCCCGCTGCGCAGCATTGTCAGCTAGCTCCTGGGCTCACAGAAGGATGTGTGCTGGGTGCTGGGTTGTCCGTCAAGCGCCCTGATTTGTGGGCATCGGAGTCCCAGTGGCCCGCGTGTAGCGTGGGGTGGAGCGCGTCAAGGAGGTTGCAGCGTAGTTCGCAAGGGTGCGCGTGGCGACCGTTGCTATGATGGAACACATGCTCTGCTAGGGAGCGTAGTCAGTCGCCGAATTGTGTCCTGGGTGTGCAACGTAAACTTTAGGGATCAAGGTCAGGGTCGAGAACTCGGGTAGGGGCCAGAAGAAGAAGGGTGAGGGAGGGGGGGGGGGGGGGGGAAATGGAGATCCGCGTGCAGCAATGTGTGAGGAGATAGGGGCTGTCCAGCAGGGCGTAGCCGGCCGTCCGGGGAGCGCGTCGAGTGGCTAGTCGTGAGGGGGGGGGGGGAGGAGAAGAATTCAATGTATGATCATACACAGAGTTCACTTGACTCCGCAAAGGCTACACAGAATGTACCCGGAAATAGCACATCACTGCCCCCGATGTAAATTACCTGAAGCAGATCTAATTTATATGGTGTGGACGTGTGTATGCCTTGGTGAGTTTTGGAGGGGGGTTATACAAATGTTGGGAGACATTACACGCCTGCCCATGGGGAGCATGGCCCTAGAGTGCATATTAGGTATTCGTAGACTGGCGAAGTCACAAAAGGTTCAGCTCCATTTTTTGGACTTGGAGCTTATAGTTGCAAAAAGATCCATCACCATGCGCTGGAAGTCAGCCAGAGCCCCCACCCTATGTATGTGGCATAATGAACTTCTTAGATGGGCGGGAGCTGAAAGCACGGCGCTGCATAAAGAGGAGGCCCGCGGCCTAAGGAAAAATCCAAGATCTCCTTGGAGTGGGATGCAATGGTGGAAGCATATAGAAATATCAATCCGGATGATACCTCAGCCGTCCCAGGTACCCAATCGTAATTATAATAACATGGTATTATGTATATTAATCCCTGAAGGTTACAGATGGAGCAGTGTGATCAGAAATTGCACACAAAGTAATTTAACTAGATGGAGACGGTCAATTGATGTATACACTGAACAGCCAGAGGCGGGGGTGGGTATTAGAGGGGAGGAGGGTGGTGTTATTGGGTGTTGATTTGTTCTAAGTATTCTGATAAGTGACGTGTACATTATAGTGTGGAAATACACTACACAGAAATAATCGTTGAATGTAATTTCTCAGGATAATAATGTTGATGTCTATGTAACATATTGGATGCAGGCCTTATAACAAGAAGAAGATATGAACAATATGTTTTTTGTTTGGTAACAAAAAAAAACAATAAAGTTTGTTTAAAAAAAACGTTAGAAGCATTGCATCTGCAGGACAACTTCATTTGAAAAAATTAACATGTGTTTTTATAGTTGCGGATGAGTTGTTATTACAATAGAACACACGATTACGTATTTGTGCAAAAACAGTAATATACGGCCTTTAAGATTGTGTTAGACGCCATACGATATTGTTTTTGCACGAATAGTACAACGTGTGCTAAAAGGTAATAGCGCCTTGATCTCTACTGTAAATACCCATCTCACATCAGTAGGGTTTTAAATAATTTTTCTCACCAATCAATTAAAAGCAGAATGCGGTAAAATGTCATATAGATCCTCACATAAAGTAAACAGACCACGTTTTATATAGAAAGTGCTGGTATGGCTGGGTAAAAGTCAGTTACTTCGCGTGTTTAAATGAGAAAGCAAATAAATATTGCGAAAAGGTCATTAATACAGGGAGTATAGAGGGGGGGCTGCTTCAGGGAGTAGAGAGAAGAGAGAGGAGGCTCCCACAGGGAGCAAATAGAGGAGAGGGGAGAGGGATGGGGTTAATCTGCAGAGAGCAGTGTGGGGATCCTGCTGAACGGAGAGTGCAGCTGGGGCGTTGGATGAAGAGAAGGGCACCTTCAAGGAGTGGGGGTGAGGAGGGGAGCTGCTGCTGTGAGACATGGCTGTGATGGGAGCAGTGACAATAAAACACGGAAATCAGAGGACTGCAAATGTAAACACACAACACACAGAGGTAATTTTTTATTTAATAAACTCCAGCAGAAAACATTTAAACCCACAATGAAGACAAACATAATGTAAAGCTCCTCATAAAATATAATCTGAGTGCGTTTAAAATGCAGTCAACACAATAAACTATATGTTGCTAAAACAAATAAGTGAGAGGATGTGGCATAACATAAAGAGCTGTCGACATTAGCACTGGGGAACCGGGTTTGAGTCTCGGCGTCAGCTCTCCCCATGCCTACAAAAATATGCCCATTGGAACAATTACAATCAAACAATGACAAAACCAAACAAAATTACAAATGCCTTAAAAATGCCGATCATACTACGGCAATGGTTGAACTCCCTTTCAGTGTACACTTATGGGGTGAACGCATAGAGGAACCAAAGCTCAAGCCAGCGGCCAGGAGAGAACGGAAAGAAGTAGTGGGCCAGAACTAAAACATATGGCTAATAGTGCAAGGTTCCATATAGCAGGGGCAGTCCCCAGGGCAGCGCAAAGCAACCAAAAGGTGGGGCAGACGAAAGAACCAATGATAAGCGCTGGGCATGTTCAAAGCTCATAGACTGAATACCACATGTTTCCAAAACAGCGCATGCGCTGCCTTGGCGAGACCTAATAATTAGAGGGACCATTGCTCCTAACAGGCATTTACTTTATTTAATTGCAACATTTCTCTAAACAGGGCTTCGGATGACCTCAGGAATTTTAGTTTTGCATGTCTCAGCTGAGGGCCCCATTGTCTACCTCGTGTGAATTGAATACCCAGATAGGTAAAATTCTGTGTTTCCACTAGTTCTGTTCTTCTAACAGAGTGGGTTCTTTATTTGGTTTTCCATTTCCGCATTCCATTGTAAATGTTTTTGCTAGTTTAAGCTTCAGCTCTTTCTCTTCCATATACGCAGAGAGAAATTATCTTTCAGTCGTTGCAGACCGTTACCGATCCTGGATAGCAACACCGCATTGTCTGCGTATAGAAGGACAAGGGTCGGCTACTTGCCCACTCTCGGGGCGTCTGCATTTACCTGTTGCAATGACCTGTCTAACCTATTTTTATACAGTGAAATCAAAAAGGGGGCAAGGACACACTCTTGTCTCATACATTTATGACGCTGACTCTTGGTGTGGATTCCTCATTTGTTCCATATTGTACTTGTGCTGTCAGAGAGTTATATAGAGCCATCTCATCTCGTATGATGTCCAAAGGGGCACCCATTTTTACCATCGTATGACACAGCTTAGCATGGTTTACAAGATTGAAAGCACTGGTTAGTTTTGCAAAACAGAACGGAAATGACCTTCTTTAGCTAATGTGAATTTGCTAATAAGGAGGGTTAGATTTATGTATCGTTCCACTGTGCCAATATCCCTCCTTAACCCATACTGTGAGTCAGTTAGCACCAGGTCATTCGTTTCTCAAGGTTTCAGTCCTTTCCAGGAATATTCTTCACATAATTTTGGCAGATGAGACCAGGAGAAATATTGGGCAATAACATTTTGCATCCCCCTATCACCTTTCTTCAATATTTGGCACGATTATGCTCTATGACCATGTTTTTTTTTTTTTTGAAAATTCTTTTTATTGGCAATTAAAAATATAAGCATACATACATCACGTTCCGTGGAAAGGAGTATGTTACATGAGTAGAAAAATAGACCAACATCAATATAGAAAGCACATATATGTCTTGTTCCGTGTAGAATTGGTCTGTAGTGTAGCAGATCATTGCCTGTATAAAAAGAAAAAACTGGGGAGGAGAACCGAACTGGGGAGTGCCATGAAGTTCTAGGCGACGAGGCCTAGGCTATGTCCCAAGTCTGCCATTGCCCATTCGGCCGTGTAGTTGCCTCCCATCTAGGGGGGGACGAGTGTGTGCGCAATCCGGGATGAGGAACCGTGGGGTGCAGCAGGTGAGCAGGAGGGGGAACCCATCTGGCCCGAAGGTGGTGCGGGGGAACGCTGGGGGGATCCCCCGCCGTGGGGACCCGGACCGCGTGAGGCGGTGCGGCGTCGGGGGTATGCATGTCGGCTACCGGGGCAACTGGGGTCTGAGATTGTCGGAATTGGTGTAGTAGGAGCGCCCATTCTAGAGAGATTGGGGTTTTACGGGTACCTTTGGCCTCCTCCTCTCGTATTGCGTCCTCCTCAGCTGCAGCCCATTTTAGAACCGCCCCTACCCAAGCTGCCTGTGGGGGACCAGTAGGGGACCGCCAGTGCATGGCTATACAGCGCTTGGCCAGTAAGTGGGCCAGGAAGACGAAGCGCATCTGCACCTTGTGTCGCTTTCTCCGCCCCAGGATACCCAGCGCGCATCCCTCCCAGGTAGTCAAGTGGGTCAGCCCAGTGAGATCTCTGAGTGTCGAGTGGACAGATGTCCAATAGTTCTGAATGCCCGGACAGGTCCAGAACATGTGAAAGAAGGCAGCATCTCGCGCTTGACAGCGAGGGCATAGGAATGTAGTGTCGGGATAAAAGCATTGAAGGCGCGCTGGCGTCAAGTAGGCCCTATGGAGAATGTGAAACTGTATATTCTTAAAGCGGGCATTCCTGGATACTTTATGCTCTATGACCATGTTGTGGGTAAACACCCTTGGGCTGCTACATTACCCACTTGGGTCAGAACGGGCGCCCAGAGAGTTGTCAGAGATGTAAACACATCCACTGGAAACCTGTCGGGCCAGTGGCTTTTCCGGAGATGTATTTTTCAATTGCACAGCTCATTTCTTCTTTATTTACTGACTTTAGATGTAACAATACAGATAATTATTTAGAGTCTAAAAGCAATTCTACTCTTTCATTCATGGGATCAAAAATCCCTCCAAAGTGGCTGATCCAATCCGTTGGGGTAACACGTGCCTCAATCTTTGGTGCTAGGTTGCCCCCACTAAATGGCATATTAATAGTTTTTTCAAAACAGCAGACTATCTTTAGCTGCTGCGGCTCTTTCCAAGTTACCCCAAGCCTGTTCCTGTAAGTCTTATTCCCTCCTGTCCATTGTGTGCTTATGAGCCATTCTTAGCATTTTAATCTCTTCCCTCTTGCTGGGTATTGCCTGCAGTGCTTTTCTCAGGTTTTGGTTAGCTGTGTAAAATGGTGATCAAACTACCCAGTATTCTTTTTATTGGTACCCTTAATTGCCACTCTTAGCCTACTGGCAATTGCAGAGGTTATTTTGCCAAAATCTACCAGTATCTTACATAGGTCAACAACCCATTCTATTAAAGTAATTAATTAATCAAAATTCTCATTTACAATCCTATCTACAAAGTCTGTTTCGTTTATCCCCGTCCATTTAAGTCATTTGCCATTATGGCCCTATGGTTCAATATTTGCTGGTAATTATGGCCCTTCTATATGTTCAATTTTAATATTAAAAAGAAGTATTGAGGGAAAATGGTTCCTAGAAGTGCCTGGGTTGACCCTAAACAAATTAAATAACCCCATATCATTTTCTGAGAGTAAAATGTGATCAATGGTGGAACATCTAACATTTCCATGATAAAATGAAAGAGGAGCCTTGTTTTTGCCGGTGGTTTGTTCCAATAGTGCAAGGTTATGTTTTAACATCAGCTCGTTGATGGCCTTGCCATATGGGTCATGCGGAAAATGTGACTGGGCTCTACCTGTTCCATCGGTGTATCCACAAACCCCTCTTTGTGTAAAGGGGAATTTACTTATGTTAAAGTCTCGCACCCTTATATAAATAAAGCCTGCCCCATAGTCCCTCATAAAAAGTCTCAATTCATTTTTGAGCTCAACTATTACCTTATTTCTAGTTTTGTTGAATATACTGTTATAAAAATGTATAAGTACAAAGTCCTGTTTCCCATCAGTTTGAAGGAATAAGATTTCTTTATGTTTTTTTTTTTTTTTTTTTTAAATTTTCAAAAACCTTTATTGAGATATAGTAAATAGGCTTAGCAGACTGCCGTACACTCCGTATAAAGATTTCTTTATGGTTAATGGTGCTGTAGTTGATGTTAACACCGCCATGCCTCCCATAGCCCGACCACTATTCAATGGCATTGCTGGTAAAATAATAAAGGCGAGGCCTTCGACATTGAAGCCTCCCACTTCCCAGGTTTCCTGTAGGCACACTAACTGTGAGGTAATTATACTACTCAGCCATTCTTTATTCTCTGTTATATTTTTGGTTACGTCCACATTCCACGATCTAATAATTAATGTGGCACCAGATGCCTCCAGACTAACATGCAATTTCTCCTCCCTCTTTTCATGCTGGTCTTTTGTTTGCCCTGATACCCCATGGTCGGCCTCTGGCTCATTGTCTTCCAGTTGTCAATCTAACTCATTACCGCTGTGAAGTGGGGCAAGTCGGTTGGAGTTAATCAGGCTTATGTCCTTTCTAACGATTTGCTCCCGGCTAATACGAGGATGAGGCAAAGGCCCTTGATGCTGGGAATTTGTTACTGGGAGTTTATAGAAGATACCCAGTGGGACGGCTGTAATCTTCCCATCAAGGTTGTCAAGGTTAGAGAGAAGAGACTTTACCACGTCCCGATGACAGAAATTAACAACAATACAATCACCACGACCTGTTTTTCATTAATACTCAATCCAATTTACCCTTTTCACAGTGCTTAATTTGTAAAAAAAATAAGTGCCAGGGCTCTCGTCAGAAGGCCACTGCAGCTTCCACCACACATTGCCATGCTATGCTGCCAATGATAGTAACTACACAACTACTAACCATCACCCTCCTATAAGTGTGAGAATTCGGTCTATTTCATGACCCCAAAGCTATAAGAATGGCTTGGGCATCAGGTAATAAGTCATTTTTAATTAATATAGCATTAATAATTACTGTTGTTGTGGTCCTCTCTAAAGTACCTAGACAGCGCCACCTTGTGGCAGGCTGTCCCAAGTGCCGGTGCTGACAATTAAGTGCCGGAAACCACTGGCTCAAATTAAGCTCTGAGTTTTACCATTGTGAAATGCCCAAACAAATGAAAAAGGCTTTCAGTTTATACAAATATGTGTACAACATTGCAGTAAATATTAACACACATTGATTCATATTTTTATTTCTGCAAATAAAAATAAATCAGCTTTTTTTGCTTTGTATACACAATGTACAAAGGCATTTTTGCTTTATATCACTTTTTGTGACATAAGTTCACTATTCAAAACAAGAAATCAGAACCATTCATAGGTGTTAAACAGTTCCTGGAGGGAATTGAAAATGGTTAAGAGAAATGATCAAAAATAATATAGGAGCAACAATGGGAAATTACAAAACTGTGACCAAATGGTTTCTGAAGATATTCTCTACATGCAGGAGATAATGATAACAATAAATCAAAGTTTAAAAGCCTTGAAGAAGGTTAAATATGAAAATTTGGAAAATGTTTTGTGAAAAAGCTTCATGATCAGTTATATGTACACAGATACAATAAAACGATTGTATATGTCTTTACAGCATCTTCAGGAGAAGGCGAAAAGGGACATTGGCCAAGAAGGCGGGGATCAGCTAGCCACTGTGTTTCGGTGGTGAAACATCTGACACTGATGGACACAGTGGCATGGAGGGTGAGAGGACTGGAATGAAGGCCACCACCTCGTCATCATCTTTGGAGGCCTCCACAAGTAACCAGTCCCTAGTGGTAGTGGACCCTACAGGAACTGTACCAACCTCATCCTTGTCCACCACCCAGAGACCCATCTCCACCCACCCTCTTGCCCCTCCCCCAGTTGGCCAAAACCAATCCCCGAAAGGGCTGGGGTCTCCTTCGCCACAGTCACCTCACCCCCTGCCCCAGTCCCTATCACCCTGGTTGGGGTGAGTGAGGAGGCTATTGACCTCTTACACAGCATCTCTGTAGGCAAGAATGTATTAGTAAATGGCAATCAGGGCCTTAGCTGTCAAATGCAACAAATGGTTGCATTTCCGGGTGCCATTCAAACTTCAATGTCTGGCAATCAGAGATTGCTTGTAAAAAGGACTCTTCACTCACTCCAGCCTCCCAACCAGACCAAACTTCTGCCTCAACTCAGTTCCCTTCCTCAAACCAAATCCAAACTCCCACCCCAATCTTAAGCACACTCACTTCTTTGCAGGCACCCACTCCAACAGACACAAGCAGCACAATCACACACACACAAAGAAACACACAAACAACATACACACACTATTGACACTACATCCACAGGTACCACAAACATAATACCCACAACCACCACCACACCTACAACTACCACAACTACCACCACACCCACATGACCCACCACACACAACCACCAGCACACCCACATGCACCCAAACCACCACCTCACCCACAGCCACAGCACACCCACAAGCACCACAACCACCACCACACCCACAACCATCACCACACCCACAAGTGCAACAACCACACCAACCACCAGAACACCACACTCATCAAAACCAACACACTCACACAACAGCACACCCACACACAAAACAACACAAACCAAAACCAAACGCACACACTCACCAGAATACCAGACACCACCCAAAAACACACAGCCAAACATACACAACAAAAACCAGACCCACATGCAACTGCCAAACATACAGACACACGAACATCACCCACTCCAGCTCCCTCAATCTCCAAAACCCAAACCTCTACCACCCCTCCTACCCATACTCCTCCTTCTGAATTCACCTCTTACCTGTTCTTAACCCCTGTCCAACCCAAACCCACCACTCCCTGCTCTGTGTCCAATAGATGCCCCTTCCTGAGGAGGTTACCCTTTGGCAGTATGATTAGTAGGCAAGTTATGGGCAACAAAGCCACAGGCTGTTGGAGTAGATACTGTTTGTTCTCCTTTTGACTTTTTATTTCAATAAAATCTTTATGAGAGAAGTATCTCATTCATAAATAAAGATATTTTAATTTTGCAAAGTTTTGCAATTATTGTTCATTTACATGTCATAGATTATTTAATGAGAAAATGTGATATACATATTCTTATTTACATTTATGACAGCAAAAAAATTAATTAAATTACATATTTGTACAGTCCAAACATTAGTGATAATAACAAATTGTAATGGACATTAAAGGTTTGGTGCAAACATTCATTTTTTTGTTTATTGTTTAAATCTGTTTTTATTAACTTTTAGGTTACATGTACATGAAAGGCTATGTACTCCTATAATTAACTATGCAGTAGATCACATATCAATAATGGAAACACATATCTGTTACATGAAGTTGGAGCGTTATAAGTAAGGCTCAGTTTTCCATTTTTACTGATTTTTACAGATAAATATAGACAGAAAACATTTATTTTCTTGTCTGTATTTATTTTTAAATATGGATAAAAACGGAAATTAGGTTGCTTTTTTAAGTAATTCTAATTACAGTCTGCCATGACTGCCAAGCCTATGGCTGTGTGGATTGATAGGTAAGGGGGCTAAAAAAACAAAGGAATTTTAGTAAAGAGGCTTTAACAGAAGTAGATATGCATAAGGTTGATATTGAAATGTGCATATTTTCTTATAAGTGCATTGATTTAAGTTTTGTAGGTGTTTACAGCATTGAAACCTGATAGGCATTCAAGCATCAGTGCATATTTACCGGTTAAATAAATATGGAAATATACTAATTTCATCTTCATTTTTCCACAAAACCCAAAATAAATATGGATAAATACAGATAAAATTAGCAAAAGATAAATATGGATAAATACAGACGGAAATGTCAAAAAAATATATACCATAAAACCGGGAGCCCTAGTTATAAGGGCCCCGGGGGTGCCCGTTGCACCAGGATGCTTGCGAGTCCCATGATCAGCTCATTTCATGAAAACTACAGGCTGCAGTGCAGTGAAAGCATAGTTTCATTAGTCCAACGCATAACGTCTTTCAAATGACTCAGTGCAGACTTCTGAACAGATGTCGAGTAAGTAAAACAGTCAAAACCCAACAACCTCTACATAGACCAGTGCTGGTGTAGGTATCCCCTCCACCCCTCTGTTCCCCCTCCACACTCCACTGTACAGCAGTCTGGCTGTTGCTCCCCAACAGTGGCACCAGCTGCGCTCACCCTTGGTGCCTGTTCAGATATTTTCATACATGGAACACTATGGCCACACACTGGCATGGCCCACACTACCTACTCTGGGTCTGGATCCCTCCCCTCGGGTTGTCCCCCTGAGCATACCTCCTCGGTTCGCTGAAGTGCCTGGAGCAATCCCTCCCATCGTACAGCTATGGGCTCCTTCCTCAACCCCAGTGTTTCTTCCGGGCGGATGGCGGTTCCCTCTGCTCTGGCCCACGCGGAGAGCGAGCGCCTCCATGCCTGCGTATGTGGTGGGTCCTGCGCTTTCCACCTCTTGGTCAGAAGTCGCTTGGCGACCACTAGCCCCAGGTCGAGAAACCGGGATGTTACTTTGGTGGCCGGGGTTCTACCGAAGTGGTGCAGCAGGTAAACAGTCCAGTCAAAGGGTATGTCGCAACCTGTGCTTACGCGCAGTAACTCGCCAATTGTGTGCCAGTATGCATGTAATCTGCGGCAACTCCACAGCATGTGGACTAGATCAGCCCCGGGTTCAGCGCATCTAGGGCACACCGCATCAGTGTGGTGGAAGTACCTATTGAGCGCCTCGGGAGTGAGGTATGCCCTATGCACAATGAACAACTGTATTTGTCGGAGTCTCATATTTCTGGGTATGCGTACTGGGCTCTTCTATACCCATTCCCACTCCTTGTCCGCTAGTTGTCTCCCCAGGTCTTGTTCCCATTTGAGCCGGAGAGGTTCTAGGGTGATCGCCGAGTGTGTGCGTAGTGACGCAGTGAACCAACGGATTAGACGCCTGCCTCACCCCATAACGTGAAGGTACTGTATGGTAAGGTGCTGGGTGGGTTCTGTGGACATGTCTCCCCATTTAGCGGTCAGGGGTGATTAATGAGCGGTGAGTTAAGAATTGCCCCGGTGATAATCCCCCGTCTTCGACCAAGGAGTCATACAGGATAAGCGCGCCATCTCGATATAGGTCTCCCAAGGTCTGTATGTCCGCGTCCCGCCAGTGTGTGAGTGCGAGGGAGGTAAGTACTCCCGTCCCGCTAGGGGAGCCCTCCAGTGGTATTGTTGGTGCGTAGGGGACCAAGGCTCTGGTGAGGAACAGGCTCCTACGATAGCATTGATATGCCACCGCGAGGAGGAGCGGAGTCGGCGTCGCAGACTTGGTGGCTGGGTGGAATAGCACGAGTATCTGCTCTAGAGAACGTGGTGGTAGTGTGGATGCGGTGTCCTCCCGACCCTTATCCGCTAGCCAGCGGGCTATCCATTGCAGCTGAGAAGCTAAATAGTAGTGCTCGAAGCAAGGAGTGGCCAGCCCCCCTTGGTCCTTGGGGAGATAGAGTTTCGCTAGTGACATCCTGTGCCGGCTGTTCCCCCAGATGAGGTCTCTAAGTAGTTGGGATAATTTATCAAAAAAGGCAGCGGGGACATATAAGGGCAAATTAGCAAAGTAATACAGTAACCGGGGGAGAATCACCATTTTAGATACCGCTACTCTGCCAGTGACCGTTAGCGGCAATGAGCCCCAGAAGCGCACCTGTGACTTGATGGCCATGAAGGCCCTGCCCAGGTTACCATCGAACAGGTCTGCCGGCTGACAGTAAATCTGGAGTACCAAGTATCGGAATGTGTCTCCTCTCCACTGTACCCTTGTACCATTAAGGGTGTATCCCGAATCCTGCCTCCCCTCTCCGAATGCATAAAGACAGGACTTGCTGGCGTTTACCCGAAGACCCGATATGTCGGCGAAGTCTTGTAAAGTGCGGGCCAACTGGGCTGGAATATCGTCTATGTCTCTCATGTACACCAACAAGTCATCGGCATATAACGACACTTGGTGTACTGCATCCCCCAGTGGTATGCCATCTCCCAGCGTTGTGCGCAAGGCCGCCGCCAGGGGCTCCATCGCCACGCGAACAGGAGTGGTGAGAGTGGGCACCCCTGCCTGGTACCCCTGCAGATTGGTATGGTGCCAGAGATGTACGGGCCCAGCCACACCCGAACCGTGAGGTTCTTATATAAGAGCCCACCATTTGCAGAAAACCCAGTTCCAGATCGTAGCGCATCAACAATGCAGAGAGGTAACGCCACTCCAGGCAATCAAATACCTTTTCCAGGTCCAACATTAGGCAACCCGCTCGTGGCCACTCCTGTATACTGTCTGTGGCTACCCTGAAAAACCTCCTCAGGTTCAGCGACGTGCTCCGCTTGGGCACAAAGCCGTTCTAATCCCTGTGGACCAGGTCAGAGACCACTGGTGCCAAAGGCTCCGCCAGCACCTTGGCAAGGATCTTACAATCGACGTTGAGGAGCGCTAACAGCCTATAAGATCCCAGGTCTGTGGGATCTCGGTCTGGTTTGGGCAGAGACAAAAGGTAGGCCTCGCACATTGAGGGGAATAGCATGCCGTTCTCAAGTGCCGTTACGTAGAGCGTGTGTAGGTGCGGCACGAGATACTCCCGGTAGGCCTTGTAGAATTCGGTGGGCAGGCCATCCTGACCCGGCGTCTTCCCAGATGCCATAGAGGAGATCGCGTCCCCTATTTCCTCCAGGGTGAGGGGGCAATTGAGTGTCTCCTGATGTGTTTCGGAGGTTGTGGGTAACTGGGCCCGCTCAAAGAACCTCTCCAGGTTTTGACCTGAGCAAGGGACTCTTGATCGGTACAGTTGTGTACAGTGGTCTGCCAGGACCCTGTGGATCTCCCGTTGCGTATGCACTAGGTCTCCCTCCGGTGTGCGCATAGCTGCAATCGGAGCGCAGTTACTCTCTTGTTTTAAGAGCCAGGCAAGCAGACAGCCCACCCTATCTGCCATGGCGTGTGTGCGAGCTGTATGCGCCACGTAGTTATGACACCTCAAGCGCTCCAGGAGTGCCGCATGCTGTGTCCAAAGGTCTTCCAAGCGGTTTGCGTGCCTGCCAACTCCCTCCCCCTCACATTCATATTGTAGCAATTGGGATTCAAGGTGGGTGATTGATTGTGCTAGCTGCTTTCGTATGTTCCATGTGGCTCCTAAGCAGTGACCCCTAAGTGTTGATTTGAGGGCATCCCATTCCACAAGCGCATTATTTGCTGTGCCTTAGTTGAGGTCAAAATATGTAAGGATAGCTACCCCTAATGAGGAGCGTGATTCGGGGCCTTCCAGCGCAGTGGGTTGGAGACGCCATGTGGGTATAGGAGGCCGATAGGCGTCCCAGCTGAGCTGCAACCACAGGGGGTTATGATCAGAGTGTGTCCGCCCCAGGTACTCCGATTTCACAACCAGCGGCAGCAAAGACTAGGATCCTACCACTCTATCTAGTCGTACATGTAGGTCGTGCGTCGTTGAATAATAGGAGTAAATACGTTCAGTGGGGTGGAGGGTCCGCCAGACGTCCAGTATCGCCCAGTGTGAGAGCCAGTCCGTGAGCGCCCGTGCATTGGAGATGGCTGATGTTTTACGAAGAGGGGGGATGGATCTATCGAGGTGCACGTCAAGCACTGAATTGAAGTCCCCTCCCAGCAACCAGGGGAGCCCAGCGTAGGGGATCAGCGCCAGCGACAGCTGTGTGAGGAATGGTACCTGGTCGACATTCGGAGCATAGAGCGAAGCCAACAATAGAGATTGACCATTGAGTGTACCACGTACTAGGGTGTACCTGCCTTCAGGGTCTATTACCACGTCTGTGCCAGCGAACGAAACACCCGCACTAACCCAGACGAGGGTGCCCCTAGCATGAGCCGAATACACAGTACCATACACCTGCCCTCTCCAACGCTTACGCAGTCTGTCTAATTCCGGCTGTGTCATGTGCGTTTCTTGTAGAAGGGCGATTCCGACTGAGTGTCTCTGGAGGTAGGCGATGCTGACGATACCCAGCTCCTCTTCACGTGGAGTAAAATGGACTCCTCTCCGACCATTGCCAATAATTATCTCGCGGAGGTCTTTCAGTGGCTAGCAAAGGCCCAATTGAAGTGCAATGAGGAGAAATCGGAAGTGCTCCTCTATGGATCCTTCCCCCCTCATTTTAGTGAAGATATATGGCCTGTGGGTTATCCTATGCCGAGCTCCTCCGGATGTCCAGCAAAAAATCTGGGGTTCTGGTTTGGTGAGGACTTGAGATTTCTGCCTCAGATTAACAAACTAGCGGGTGTGTGCTTCGGCACTCTTAAACGCCTTAAAAAGTTTTTGCCTCTGCTACCGAAAAGGGCTAAGGAAATGGTAACCCGCCCGCTCATCTTGTCAAGGTTAGATTACGCCAATGCCCTGTACATTGGACTCCCGGCATATCAGCTAAAAAAGCTACAGATTGTCCAGAACGTTACGGCTAGAATCTTGTTGGAAATGCCAGGTAGATCCAGTGCTAGTCAGAACCTTCGAGATCTACATTGGCTCCCGGTTGAGCAGCGAGTACGGTTTAAGACCCTGACATTAGTCCATGGTGCTCTTTACAAGCCTGGGCCTCAATATCTCAGGAGACAGTTCTTGTTTTATGAGCCGTCTCGACACCTTTGTTCTACAGGTCAATGCCTTGCTGTGGTTCCTAGGTTCCGCCAGACTAGGTTAGGCGGCTGCTCTCTTTCTGTTAAAGCGGCCAGGGCCTGGAATGCCTTGCCCTTAGAATTACGAAACATGGAGAGCCTCAGGGTATTTAAAAAACAATTAAAAACCCTGCTATTTAAGTAATATTCTGCTAGGTCATTTCTTTCTATGTTTTTTTCTCTTCCTCTTCTACCATTTGGCTTTCGCGCCGGGACATTTTCTAGTAGCCGTGTGCGTTATAAAAAGAGGTTAACATAACATAGGCAAAGATGGAGTATCGCCTTGTGGGAGTGTGCATGCCCCGTATGTTCCATTGCTAGAGTGGATGGTCATTTGGGAAGCTAGGGGTGGGGTGTGTCTTAGTGAGCATGGAATTTGGTTAAGCGTGTATGCACCGGTCTGAGGTAACAATAACAATGTATGAACAGTGGAAAACATAACGGCTGGGGCGAACTTTGCGTGTGCCTCCGTCCAAACTTCTGTGACCTTGCGTAGGTAGAAACTAGGTCAGGGAGTGACCTGGAGGAGTGTGAGCGCAGGTAACGGTCTGCTGTGGCTGTCCCCCCCTTACCATGTGTGTGCGGTGCACCACTAAGAAATGTCGCCAGAGTAGCTTGTGGGGTTAGTAAGGTACAGGTGCAGACCTAGGGACTGTCACGCGTAAGCCAGCTGTTCGTGAAGGGATCCAAGGTCTGGCTATAAGATGGGTGGGTCCCTGGCAGTGCCCAACGGGCATGTTCGGGCGATGACACTGCTCACCCTCCCCCGCCCCCACAGGTCATGAGTAGAACCATATTAACAAACAGTGACCTACTTGCGTGAGCGGTGCGCTGCATGGTGCAGCATAATCATGTTCTCAGTCCAGGATACTATCGGCAGTCTGCGGGGTGACCTCCGGCAGGCAGAGGTCGTCGGAAATTTCAGTTGATGGTGATGAGGAGCCGCTCACCACCACCGTGTGTTGCGCGTAGGATTCCAGGCAATCTTTGGGATTCGGGCTGGTGATTGTTGTAACTGCCTCCAGTGTGTTTTGACGTTCCAGTCGCATTTTCTCCGGGCTTGGGGCTACTGTTCTCGGTGTTGTCCCGCGTGAGGTCCTGCGTCATCTGCGCTGTCTATCTCTCTTGCCCGGTGAGGTGCCGTCTCCTGGATCAGTCGGCCTTGTTCCCGTCCACAGCCCTGACTCCTCAAGCCAGTCCCATGCCTCCGCAGGCGAATCAAAGAAGCAGGTTTTTCCCTTCTCGACCACTCACAGCCTGGCGGGGAACAAGAGCGGGTAAGGCAACTCTAGTTCCCTGAGCTGGCGTTTCACTGCCATATAGTTGTTTCTGCGGCGTTGTACAAGAGCAGTTTAGTTAGGGAAGAACATGACCTGGCTGCCATCCACGGTGAGGCCGTCCAACTTCCGAACCTCTTGTAGCACCGCATCCCTGTCTCTGTAGTTGAGGAGTTTGAACAGGAATGGGCGCGGTCTGGCTCCCGGCTGAGGCTTCTGTGTGGGCACCCGATGGGCTCTTTCCACTGCAAACTTGGTCGACAGTGTTCCCTGTGGCATAAGATCGCGCTGCCAGTTCTCCACATACTGCTCTGGGTTCCGCCCCTCCTCTCCTTCCGGCAATCCCACAGCGCGAATATTGTTGCGGCGAGAACGCCCTTCCGCGTCCTCCGCCCTGTCCTCCAGGACGTGTATGCGATCCAACATATTTGCAGAGCAGCGGCGTGGCTGTGAGTGACTGGTTGCAGTTCCTTGAGTGTTTGCCCTTGGGCGGTGACTGTGTCAGCTAATTTGCGGTGATCCGCATGCAGGAGCGTGAAGTCCGAGGTGACTTTGTCAATCCGGTTTCCCAGGGATGTCCTGAAATGGTCTAAGGCAGCCCCTATTTTCTCCACTGCTGCAAGGACAGAGTTCCTTTTGGCTGAGAGCGCTGTGGACGTTGGCTCTGCTTCGCTCTCACCTCTCAAGTGTGAAGGGTCAAGAGTGCCCATGCGCACCGGCCCTTGCTACATCCTGGCACGCATATGGCCCATTACCAGCTGTTGCGCCGTGGGCATTCGCAGCCAGCGTCCGGCGTAACGGGTGTGTATACGATGCAACCGCGTCAGCAGTGCAGGAGAGAGGTCGATTGATTGATGGGCGTGCGTTTCTCAAATGATGTGCTCAGGCGGAGGCATTAAGCACGACCCCAGTATGGGAGGCCTCTGGTGCACCGGGTTCGCGTCTGCTTTGTGGACGGGTCCCCCACCCGTGGTGGTCAGCCGCAGCCCCCAGCAGCAGGTCCCAACCCGCGAAGGCCCACTGCCAAGCACGGCGATGGTAGAATGCTCGCCTCCCTCTCACTAGCTTATTTCAGCCAACAGGTGTGGGCGCCTCCAGTTTGTCGGCCATGCCTCTTCCCACTGAGGCGGCCAGTGGGTCTACAACTGTGCGTTAGAGGAGTGGCGGCAGTTGTGGACCGTGAGGAGGCATCTTGTGTAGGCCGACAGTGAGTCAGCACGTTCCCAGTCCGAGGGCAGGGTGCGTGCCGTGAGTCTCACACCAAGGGTAGTGTTTCGCCCTATGCAACAGCCTGTTCATTATATTGGTGCATGCCGCGGCCGCCCACCACCGGCGGATCAGCAACAACCAGGGTAGGCCCCCTGGGCGCAAAGCAAGGCCAGGAAGTCAGTGCATCTGTAGTGGGTGCCCCCGCTACAGGCCGACTGCCCGCGCGACACTGATTGTAGATTGCGGCTCTTCCGTAAGTGGGTCCATGACAATCCCTGTTGCGACTCAGCGCCCCTCTTACTCTCCTCAGCAGCGCTCCATCGGTACCCGGGAAATGCGGCCCGGGTGTGGAGCCAGCGCTGACAAGGCAGCACTTCGCAGTGCCGTGCAGGCCCCAAAGCGCGTCTCTCACCGCGTGTGTCGCTGAAGCAGGCTCCACCAGGCACCTCTTCCCCAGTGCCCGTCCGATGTCAGGAACAGTTTCGCCAGAGGTGCTGCGCGTTGCAGGTGTCCCGGTGTGTTGTCCGCGGCTCCCTCAGCGGGCCTCTACTCTTTGTCCGCCACTGCCGAAGCCGCAACGCTTCACGTCCTGGGGGGTCCGTGGGGCAGGGCGGTCCCAGTGCAGGCTACGTCTCCTCCCGGTGGGTCAGCCAGCACACCACAGCCCAGGACAGCACCGCAGGGGCAGCCACACTCTCCCCACAGGGTACACCGCCGCAGGGCGCGGTTCCGCAGACGCCCAGCGGCTCGCAGGCCTCACAGCACCGCACTTCAGAGTCTCAGGCGGCCCCGCTGGTTGGTGCACCGCCTGCGGCAGCGGAGCAGCCGCGTCCGCTTCACACGCAGGGCCCGGAGACACGGGAGAAGACCTGCGTGCCCCTTTCTCCGGCAGGTCTGTATCACAGTGGCAGTCTCGGCGTTGGCAGCCGCCACCTTCTAGGAGTCTCCGCCGCGCGGCCTAACCACGCGGGAATCACGCCCGCTCTCCTGCCTGCAGCCACGCCCGCTGCGATGAAGACGGCTCAAGAAGGTATGGTCTGGCTTCAGCAGCTCTCCCGCAGTCTGACTCCACGCGTTACCAGCGTTGATGGCGCACTGGGAGGATAATTATGTCGGATGATAGGGGATATCAGCCGGAGCGTTAGGAATTCGCGTCCGCCATGTTGGCTGGCTAGTCACGCCCCCTTGGTGCAAGCATTCATCATGATAATGGACATTTACACCAATTTTTTTTTTTTTAAGTGGTAATACAGGTGTGTTTATTTTAACTTGATAAGTGATAAAAAATAACCACAAATGCATTACACCTTAAAAAAAATAAGGAGAACATTTACATTTCTTAAAATTCTGAAAATGCACTAGACAAGGAGAAATGTTACATTAATAAATAAATTAAATGGTTTAAGTTTAGAACCAACATTGATTTTACATTGATTTGAAAAAAAGAGTTTACCTTGTCTACTGCAATTTCTAAATTAGATTACATTTCAATTATTCAAATAATGTGTAATGTATACGTTTATAATTTGATAGTTTACAAATAATAATTAAATACACCTGTATGGATACATTTAGATTTTTGATTAATGTAAATTTGTGCGTAAATTTCCATTATGATGAAGGCAGCTTGCACCAAATGTGAGTTTTTTATTTGTTTTATACAGGTGTGTTTCTTTAAATTTCTTAAACAATAACATTACACACACATATGCATTACACATTGGAAAATTATTGCTTGTAATAGAGAATTAAAAATGCTTGAGTCCAGAGCTAATCCAAACAGACAAGTCAAATGGAAACAAGTAGTTCAGTTCAGTTCAGTTCAAAATCTTTATTTCGATGGTTTAAAAATCATCATAAAAAGTACATATTAAAAATACAGCAACATATACAGTTATACATATCATCAATATAAAAATAACCATCAGCCGAACTGTTACAATTCATTTAGGTGCAAATAGTGAATTAGTCTCTAGTATTCCTTAATCTCACTGCAGCTTTCAAAAAGCTTATCACTGAACATAAAGTGTACATATCACTTGCTTTTTGGAGAAACAACAAAGCTACCTTTGCATGTCGGAATTTTCCACGTTTTAAAATATCAATTAAAAACATTTGTCTAGGTAAACGGTAAAATGGACACAATAATACAAAATGAAGGGTGTCCTGCGGAGACAAGTTGTCGCAGCCGCAGGCACCCTTCTGCTCAATAGTTGCAGTAAAACCCGATGGATAAGATAAAATATTATGCAACAAATTGAGCCTAAAACGACACATTAAAAATCTATCCTGTTGTTTATGCAACAGGAATAGATATGGTTCCATGCCCCCTGTCTCCTTAACTAGACAATGGGCTACCACTGAGCGTTTTGATGTGAGTGCTTTAGTCTCCCTGAGGGCTTCCATTTTATCCACCAACAATCTTTTAATTTGTGTTTTACTATTTCTTGAAATTAGAGCAGGGGAGCTAAAGAGTGTGTGCTGGCCTACAGATTCTAGGGTTACTTTAACATATTTCAGCCATGGGATTGACATTCCTTTGTCTCTTTGTAAGCAGTCATTAAGAATTTCCTTGCTTAGTTCAGCATCCGGGTTTGCCCAGATGCTGAGCCAAGCCAAAACTGGTTTAGTTTTGACCAAGTCAGCAATGTATGGGATACCAAGTTCAGAGTGTGCGATTTCAGCTGGTATCGTGTGTGGGATCTTCAGTATTCTGCGAATAAATTTATCTTCTTCCATTTGCAGATATTTAACATCCCTGAAGCCCCACACCTCTGCTCCGTATACCGCTTTGGCTATACTTATTGAGTTGTATAAGGTCATTACTTGCTCGGGGGACCAGCAGCCTAATCTTTGTGCGAAATTCAGGATTGCACCACATGACGAAGCTAATTTAGAGCAGCGTTCCTCCACCAATTTATCAAATTGATTTTTTTGATCAAACAGTAGACCTAAATACGGGAAGGTATTTACTATATCCATGACATGGGTCCCAATATTGAACACTGGTTTTTTAATCGGTTTTTTGCCTGCGATCAACGCAAATGACTTGGTCAGGTTTACAGACAAATCTAATTTTTCCATAAAGTCTACAAAACCATTAATCAATATTTGGAGACTTCGCGGTGTCCGAGCAAGGAGGACTGCGTCATCCGCATATAAAAGAACAGGTATTTGACGCTTTCCTACCCTGGGACAATCGGCTGCCTTGGCTACGAGGGTTGCCTCTAAGTCATTTATATATAGTGAGAATAGGAAGGGGGCAAGAATGCACCCCTGCCTTACTCCACTTGAACACGGGAAGGTATCAGTTTGTCCCCCCTCCATGCTATAGCGCACCCTCGCCGTAGTGTTCCAGTGTAGCTCTCTCAGAATGTTTATCAATCCCTGATCAATCCCCAATGCAGTCATCATTTCCCAAAGCTTACTTCTGTTCACGTTGTCGAAAGCCGCTGCAAGGTCCATAAATCCCATGTAAATGGTCCCATTACTCGCACAGGTATATTTAGCGACCAGTAAGTATAAATTTAAACATTGATCACTGGTCGATCTTCCCGCTCTAAAACCATACTGGGTGTCAACTATTGTGTGCTGTTCTTCCGTCCAGGCCATTAGACGATTTAAAACCACCCGCCCCAAAATTTTTGCCGAAACATCAATTAGTGATATAGGTCTATAACATTGGGGATTGTCCTTATTTCCTTTTTTAAAAATAGGAACTATTAGGGCAGTGGACCATGACCTCGGGAGTCCTGTTTTAATGGCTGCGTTTAGCACTCTCATCAAAATAGGTGCCCACAGATCAACATTACTTTTATACAGATCTGGGGGAGTGCCATCTGGCCCAGGTGCTTTGTTTGAAGTTAATCCATTAATTGCTTGCGTTATCTCCGTGAGTGTGAAGTCCCGTGCCTCATTCCTGTTGCCAACCCATTCCCCTTCTTGTTTACAGGCCTTGGAATTATTATAGAGCTTCTCAAAGTGGGCTACCCATTGCTGTGGGAGTATATTTGTGCTGACGACCGGTGTGTTACAATCATACAGAGAGGGCCTATTTATGATCTTCCAGAATTCAGTAAAGTCTCTGTTTTCACCAGCCTCTCTTAAATCCGCCCATAATTCAGCTTTTAATGTGGCTTTTCTTTCTAGGATCGTTATGTTATAGATTTTCCTATGCTTTGCCACTTCCCCAATATCCCTCGGCTTTACCTTTAGGCTTGACTTTAGATTTCTTAGTGCACGTGCACAATTTACATCAAACCATCTTGGGTGACTCATTAATTTTCTGGAGCCTTTTGCCACCAAAAGTTTCCCAACGCGTTCCGTTAGCTCCCTAAAAGCGGCAACTAAGTCAGCTCCCTCAATGTGGAGGTCTAAACACTCCTCAAGCCACTTTCTCCCCTTTTGCACCAATGCAATATAAAATTCAGGGGCGTTGATTTTTGCCCATTTTAACCGCCTTCCCTGATCGGTGGGATGTAGAATAATATCCAGTTGTTTATTCATTTTAGTATGGTCTTTGTACAGTATATCTATAACCAAAGGGTTATGATCGCTGAAGGCACTCCATTTGGTATTTATCATCCCAATCAGGTGTTTAGCGAAGGTGGATATAAAAATATAGTCTATAATAGACGAACATCCCCTTCCTTTGAAGGTCGGTATCAGGGTGCCCTCAGGTTCTGGGATTACCAAGTCAATGGTATGTACTAATGAGTGTCTCCCTAATATTTTTGATATTAGTATACCCTCGACTGTGTGCTCCAAATGTGGGCCCTTTTCAAATGGGCATAGATCCCAATGGGTAGTTACCGGTGTCAAACGTGCGCAAAGATGACAATTTAGGTCCCCCATTAGGAGGACGAATAAATTATCTCCGCCTTTTCTTAGATCAGATTCCTGTTGTAGTCTAAGATCTAATTCTTCCAGCACGGCATTAGTGCCACTTCCCGGGCCGGGGTTATAGAAGTTAAATAATTGTACCCTCAGCCCATGTCCCTGGAAGGTAACTGCTTGCAAGTTATCTGAGGTCCAAGCAGGCACAGTCCATCTCCCCTTCAGGTTAACATCAGCGTATATTAATAGACCTCCCTTTGCTCTACCAGCCCTACTCTCTCGAGCTGGTACAAAGAAGGATTTATACCCCTCTAAATAATAATTATCGGGCTCAACTGCCCATGTCTCCTGCAGGGCTATTATATGGGAATCCCTTAATTGCTTCCTCCATTCTGTATTGCTTATTTTCCCAGCAAGGCCTGCAATATTCCAGGATGTTATTTTCACTATTGGGTCCTGTGTCCCGGAGAGCCTTAAGCCATGGGTAACCAATTCGTGTACCTCCCTCCCTTCTAATAGTGTATCTGTCCTCTCCCCAATCTGGTGTTGCGGGCCGATTTCTAAGTCATTGGATGTGTGCATTCCCTCTGATGTTAGTTCACTTATTTCCGTGGGCGTCTTTAATTCCTTCCCTACCAAACATACAACTGATTTAATCAGTCAATCATTTTCGTCCAATGATTGGAGGGGGCTGAATCTATTCTCCCACTGTGGGCCCAGCGAGTTTAAAGGTGGGAAATAACTGTATTCACTATTCCTTATCCAGCCTCCATCTGTACCTCCTCCTTTCCCACCTAGATTGTGAGTCAGAGGGGGCACAGGGCCATTTCTAGGATAAAAATAGGCCAGAGGCAAAGTTCGAATAGTACTAGTTGCATTTTTGTTGTAATTTCCCAGTATATACTCCACTAACTTTGGGTTCCTAAAATTTGCGATAATGCAATCCCCTTCAATGTCTTTTCCTCTGTTGCCCAACCATGGTACTCTTCTTACATGGATGATTTCTCCCCTTTCCCTCCCCTGGAGCGGTCTGTGTGTATTTAACCAGTATATAATTTTATTTTTTAGCTCTAGGTGTACCTCCCTTTGGCCCCCCCTGAGTTCAGGAACCCCAGCGAAAATCACAACATAGGGGCTTGCTTCAGGGGGTAAATTTACTCCAGGGGGGGAGGGGCAGATTTTTCCCTTGCTAATAGGTACTTTCTGCCATGCATCCGCCTGCTCATGGGACACAACCTGCCCTGACTTTACCTGCGGTCTACTAGACTGATCTTTATTTCTGAGTTGACAGTCTTCAGTGTTTTCAGGCCGACCTCTATCCTGTAACTGGTCTGCACTTATAGATGGAACATGAACCTGGGCAGTAATGCATAGCTCATTTCTAGTGCTAGTGTTATCCATGGGTGGTGGCCTTGATGGGGGATTTACAATTGGGGTTGAATTTCCAGCAGGGTTGGAGTTACTTTCCTTCAACTTAGCCTGTTTATGAAGCTCATTAGTGATTTTATCTAGTTTGCTAAAGAGTGGCTTTATTTGAGCAGTGATGAAGGATTCTAGATGTTTTTGCAAATCAGCTATAACTGGTTGTAGCCATCCTGGGGGATTTAGTGGAGTTGATGTATTTACATCTATAGGCTCGTCCTCAGTTAATTGCTTCTTCCTACACTTATTAGAAGGTTTTGACTTCTTTGCTTGCGTGAACTTGGGGCCTCTTTTAGGCAACATAGATTTATCAGAGTTGAGTTTTTTTGTTACCTTAGCAATTGGTGAATCGACCTCTATTAGTTGCTGGCCACAAGGTAAATTTTCAATTGAAATATCCCGGCTGTTACCTAACAGGCTATCACACAGATTTACTTGTGGGCCTTGCATAGGACTACTGTGTGTTTGAGTATGAGGGTTTTGCGTGGGGGTCATTGATAAGCGTCTCTGGGTGCGTTCAATTTCCCCGTTTACTGCCCCAATGACCTTCCGTAGCATTAAATCAATGGCCGTTGGGGGTGCAGAATACCCGACAAGAGTATCAGTGTTAGATGGGCCATTTGACGTAATCAGCGGGGTGCTCGCTTTACTTTTGGTTGATCTAGTTTTTGGTTTGGTAGCCATTGCCCTCTTTATGTAAACAACCCCCTTACACCCAATATGGTGAAAACTAAGTGACCAGATATTATTCAGCGTTTGTTAATCAGCAGTTACCTACTCAATACAACAATACACCTCATATATATCAGTTACTCTATTACCTGTAGCGCTACACAACCACCACACCAATCAACATATGTAACCTGGACAGTCCGGATACCGCTACAATATTCACAGGTTTGCAACAGAAGCTCTCATATGTCATACGAGTCCAGTACCCAATAATCAATTGTGACTGGACGTGGCCCAGCCCGGCCTCCTAGTGCCTCTGAGGGCCACAGAGGGCCCGCCCTTTGCCCGGGCTTAGCCCGGCGCGTCCCGCGCGCGTCCTCGCGGGACGAGCAACCGCCCTCAGATTTAAATGCCTCCAGGCGCGGGAAAGCTCGTCAGCAGGAGCGGGAGCGTCACCTGGTCCCCCTGGAATGCTGGGAGATGCAGTCCCTATCGGCGGAACCCAGCCTGGCCGATCGTGGCGTTGAGGGGAAAAGCAGTGCAAGTGTGCTCAGCGGAGCACAAGCCCGGCCGCACACAAAGGATTCCAGCAACAGCCCACAGAGTCCTCGCCACCGCCCTCAGATTTAAATGCCTCCAGGCGCGGGAAAGCTCGTCAGCGGGAGCGGGAGCGTCACCTGGTCCCCCTGGAATGCTGGGAGATGCAGTCCCTATCGGCGGAACCCAGCCTGGCCGATCGTGGCGTTGAGGGGAAAAGCAGTGCAAGTGTGCTCAGCGGAGCACAAGCCCGGCCGCACACAAAGGATTCCAGCAAGTAAAAAAGAAGCTTACCTTCGATTCCAGCGATGATGGGGTCGATTTGCTTCATGGTCAAGTAGCAACAGCAAAGGAAAAACTTGGCCGATAGGGTTCATGTCAGAAACAGAAGTGGAAAAAGAAAAAAAGGTCAATTTCTACCTTAGATACCTTTGAAACCGCCAAATCTGGTGTGGAGGTTTACCTGCCACAGTTACATTGGCGGGAAGGCACAGCGTGATTGGCCCGGTAGGAATATTGGCTGGACTCCCTCCAACAGCTGTTTTTGCTTATGGCGCCGTCGATGTGGGATGAAAATGTTGACAGAGACGGCGGTACTCAGAAGGACTAACGTCCATAGGCCAGCCAGCATCTAAACTGAGCGGGCAGACCACCTAGTAGGCGGGAGGAAAAACCTATGAAAAAGTGACAGCGGGACTAGATACGCCAAGATCTAACTCAGGCCCTAAGAATTGGGCTATTGTGTTGTCTGCAAGCTCAACCCTAAACAACAGTGTGTAAACCTTGCCATACACAACTATTCCCACAACTCCTTTCATTACCCTACCCACACAGATCACCCCAACTATTACTGCCAGAAGCCCCAAACAGGTAGCATACTCAACCATCTAGGCATTGCAGAGGTGATACACACCAAACAAGTGTGGTGTGCCCACTAGGGCCCATGCTCTTTGAAGGCAATGTTAATTTTGCATCATGAGTGGTGCGATGCCCGCTATACATTTTCATAAAGGGCTCTAAGGTACCATCTCAATATCCACCGTTGCCTGCTGGTGAGAAAAATACAATACGTTTATCCAATACTATGTTGCTGTCTTTCCTTTTCGAACACTAAAAACAAACAGGTCGCAAAGGTGTTTCTCTAAGTATGTACAGTGATATTGCTCTCCCCCATCATGGGCCCTTGATTCCCATCCAAGGGTGGCAGTAGCTTGGGAGTCAATGACCATCTCCATACATTGATGCACTTAATGCAGAACTTGATCGCCACTGCTGCATCTGTAAATTTGTTAGGTTTTCCATTGTCATCAACCTTTAATTTTTTTGTTTTTTTAAACATTTGTTTATTGAGTCTTGGATTTTTTTGCAATTACAAACAATTGTGCATGCATTATTCCCACATCATTACAGCAAGTTAGCAGCGTTAGGCCAGTTTGAAGATTTATTGTGTACGTGTCTTACAGTTGTCACAGCTGTCCCTATATTGTGACATTCCAGCAGGCTTTCAATGTCTGTGATTAAGTCCAGACTGATTTTTGCACTTATTGAGGGCCTTTAACAGATGATTGTTACTACCGGGTTTAACATAAACAACGGTAACTTCTGAGCATTTACCAGTGACTTCCCTTCAGGACATATTAAAGAGTATCAATGGCGTGCGATTCCCCCCTTGAGTTTCTAGGCACTATATCAGTTGAGTGGGTATTGTGCGCAGCATAGTGTGTATAACCAACTGTTCGCAGGTATGTTCCAGGGAGTTTGCGCCTTGGGGGGAGGGGTGGCGCATGATAATTATATTCAGCGGCTTGCAGTCAGTCCAACGCACCACTCTTGCCATATGAATGCGTACTGGGTGTGTGGTGACGTGTGGCTCCCACAAGTCTCGCATTAGTTCAGCCCACCTACCCATTGCAGAGATCTACCTGGCACGTCTATAGAGAATGGAGGAGGGGGTGAACATTGCAGGGCCCTCACTGTGTGAGATGGCCATTCGGCCTGTGACTCCCTATCTTGGCCACCAGGAATGACAGGGGAGGCCGTGGCGGAGGCCCTTATGTTATCTGTTTGCAGCCCTTGAAACTCTTGTGTAATGGCCTCCCACTGCACTGCAATAGGTTCTTTGCGAAGGCCTCTGGTGTCTTCGGTTTGGAGCGCTTTGCCCTCTGCTCTGGCCCACGCTAGTAGCGACTGACTCCATGCCAACAACACAGGGGGATCAGGTTTCTTCCATCGTTTTGTGATCATACGCTTACCAGTCAGCATGCCTAAATCAAGGAAGCGGGAGGTGACCTTCAGTCTCTTGCCTCTAGGGTAGAGGTGCAAAATGCCCTCCTCCTTTGTGCACTCCAGTCGGCGGTCCGTGGACACTGCCAGGGTGACACAAACTTGGTGCCAGTGAGTATGTAAAGTTGAGCAGGCCCACAGCATGTGCAGTAGATCAGCGGCTGGTTGCTGACATCTGGGGCAAAACATGTCTGTCCTCCTATAGAACTTGTTAATTTTTGCTGGAGTGAGGTAGGCCCTATGAAGTACATAATGCTGGATGACCCTAAAGCGTGAGTTTACGCGGGATGATTATAGGTCTATTCAGTATATCTGTCCACTCCTTATCTGTAAAAGGGTGTTCCCTGTCTGTCTGCCACCTCTGTCTCACTGGTGTCCTCGATATCGCTGTGTGGAGTCGTAGCAAATCTGTGAACCATCTGGTAAGGTACATACCCTTGCCCATGACATGCAAGTATTGGAGGGTGAGGTGTGTGGGCTTGTTCCGCACTCATGTCACCCCATTTTCCTCTGAGGACCGCTAGGAGAGAGTGGTATGGTAAAAACTGACCAGGCGGTCGGTCATTTATATCCTACACAAAATCAAAAAGGAGTGGAGCTTTGAGGCCTCGAGGGATCTGGATATAAAAAATATGTATGTGACCCTCAACAGCCCTTTTTCGCCGTTGGTATGTCTTTTGCTACTGGCATAATACTTGTTGGTAGCATCATCATCGGGTCTTTGTTGGCCTCCATCAGGAGTTGATACCGAGGAATTAGTTGGGATCTACTTTGTGAAAAATGTGAGTTAAAATTACCTCTTTATCATAGACTCAATTTTTTATTTTTTAAACAATAAGGGTAAGGTTAAAAACAACAGTGGATGTGGAAAATAGGACCTGCAATGTGTCCTTCACATCTCTATCAAAAAGGTTAAAAGAATGGTCTACATCAGGGGTACTCACAAACTTTCTCTTGGGGGCCAAATTTACAGTGTGGTTTGTGGCCGAGGGCCGCACTTTGGGGGCGGGCTCACTGGGGGAGGGAGCGGGGCTAGAGCAACAAAATAAAACTGTGACCATGAGGTGGAACACAGGTCTCTGCAGCGGACGCCTTCGTCCACTGAGCCACCGGACCCGGCATACACATATCTCTCTCTCTCCCTCTCTCTATCTCCCTCCCTCCTCCGTCTCCCTCCCTCTCTCCTTCTATCCGTCTCTCTCCCTCTCCGTCTCTCTCTGTCTCCCTCTCTCTCTGTCTCCTTCCCTCTCTGTCTCCCTCCCCCTCTCTCCCTCTCCCTCCCTCTCTCCCTCTCCCTCCCTCTCCGTCTCCCTCCCTGTCCCTCCGTCTCCCTCCCTCTCCCTCCGTCTCCCTCCCTCCTCCATCTCCCTCCCTCCTCCGTCTCCCTCCCTCTCTCCTTCTATCCGTCTCTCTCCCTCTCCATCTCTATCCGTCTCCCCCTCTCGGTCTCCCTCTCTCTCGGTCTCCCTCCCTCTCTGTCTCCCTCCCTCTCTGTCTCCCTCCCCCTCTCTCCCTCTCCCTCCCTCTCTCCCTCTCATTCCCTCTCCGTCTCTCTCCGTCTCCCTCCGTCCTCCGTCTCCCTCCGTCCTCCCTCTCCCTCCGTCCTCCGTCTCCCTCCCTCCACCGTCTCCCTCCCTCCCCCGTCTCCCTCTCTCTCTCCGTCTCCCTCTCTCTCTGTCGCCCTCCCTCTCCGTCTCCCTCTCCGTCTGTCTCTTTGCCTCTCTGTCTGTCTCTGCCTCTATCTGTCTGTCCCTGTCTCTGCCTATCTGTCTCTGTCTGTCCCTGTCTCTGTTAGTCTCTATCTCTATCTGTCTGTTTCTGTCTCTCCCTACTGCCCTCTGTCACCCTCTGTCCCCTTACCCGACTCTCACACCCTGCTGTTCTCTTACCATTCTTTGTCACCTCTCCCCTCCCCCCCCGCACCCCCCCTCCGCTTGCGTGGCAGCTGAGGCAGCTTCCCTTCCAGGGCACACACACAGCCCCACCCGAGTACTTCACAGGTCTTTAAGAGACCATTTGCATGATAACGAGGCTTTGTTGTATTTCACCTCTTAGCGCCCCAGCAGCTCCACTCGGACTAACGCTTGAATCCCCAGGCCCCCACAGAGCAGAGTCTGTGTTTGCTGACACTGTTAAAAAAACCCAAAAAACACCTGTACGATGTCTGCAAGGTCCGCGGGCCGCCAAGAAAGGCTTGCCGGGCTGCTGGCGGCCCGTGGGCCGTACTATGAGTACCCCAGGTCTACATGTTTCAGCCGACATGTACCCTTGCCAGGTCGATGGCCTTTGTCAGGACCTTTTTGAGGGGAGAAAGGATAATCCCCCCTTGTTTTTTCTATATTACTCACGTCAGGTGGAATACTATCCCCTGGATATGATTATTCAACCGGTTGTATTTATTCCGGCAAGCGAGAATGCATTTGTTCTCAGCTTTATAAATCACCAAACATTCCTATAGGTAGCAGGAGAGATATGTCGGCTGCCCTCTTGAGGTGCAGATTACAGCCTCCGGTTCGATCTCTCCCCTCCTGAATGTTGTCAGGGCAGCCTCAAGAGGGCAGCCTACACATCAATCTATGGGGAATGTTTGGTGATTTCAAAAGCTGAGAACAAATGCATTCTCGCTTGCTGGAATGAATACAACCGGCGGAATAATCAGATCCAGGGGATAGTATTTCACCTGATGTGAGTAATCTAGAATAAACAAGGGGGGATTATCCTTTCTCCCCTCAAATAGGTCCTGACGAAAGCCATCGACCCGGCAAGGGCGCATGTCGGCTGAAACATCTAGACCATATTTGTTACCTTTTTGATAGAGATGTGAAGGACACATTGCAGGTCCTATTTTCCACATCCACCGTTGTTTTTAACCTTACCCTTATCATTTTTTTTAATACATTTGAATCAATGATAAAGAGGTAATTTTAACTCACATTTTTCACAAAGCAGATCCCAACTAGTTCCTCATGATCACCTCCTAGTGGAGGCCAACAAAGACCCGATGATAATGCTACCAATCAGGATTACTTCTAAATACAGTGATCCCTAGACAAGGATTAATGAGAGCAAACAATAAATATAGACCCAATCAGTACTATATTTTACAGCTGTCCAGCTGGACAGGTGTTTTTAATATATAGTTGCTTAAATATACACAAAATTCAGCAAGAAACAACTAAAGCGGGACACAAGCCTGTATCCAACTTAGTGGGAAGGACGTACAACATGAAACAAAAAGGCTCAGGCAGAGTAAATTGTTTCTGCGAGACACATTTTGGTAGGACAAACAAATTATAGTGGAGACACTGCTGGAGCAGAGTTTTCAGTTTGAAAATTCAGTGGCTTTTGAAGCTCTGGCATGTCTATTCGTTGTACTAATTTATTAATAATTAATAATTAATTATTTGTCTTGTGCAAGTGCGTTTATTAATCAATCTGTTTGTCCTAACAAGAGAGAGTTACACGTGGGTGTGCATAAATGTGCTGTTTTAAAAATAACGTGCGTGTTTTCATGTTTAAACGTTGCTATGTGCTGTTTATTTTTGAGCACAAAATGCTTTCCGAATTAATGCTTTTCCATGTTGCAAGTGCTAGATAAATGCATACACATAAGGGTATTAGTGGGGTTAACACTGTTTAATCACTATGCTGTGGTAACGTTGTTTTTGTTTCTTTTAATTAAGATGGTCTATTGAGGCCTATGATGGCCTAGAAAAGATGGCCGATTTGTCAGCCTGGCTGTGATTTATAATATGAAAACTGTGACGAGGGAGACCCCTGCTGGAAATGGTCCTGAAGCTAACTGACCATGGTCCTTGCTTGCTTGTTTGAAAACTTTCCATGAGGACAGCAGCAGTTTTGGGAGATCTCCAAGTGAAATGAAAATGTCCTTGGCAGCCTTGGGAAACAAAGGAGCCTTAGAGAAAACTCTGAACTGTGGCTCGATTGCCGAGGAGAAGTAGAACTAATATGATACATGTTTTATTTCTTGGTTCCTGTTCCGTAATCTTCATTATGTGAACTTTTCCTGAGTGGAGATTTTCAAATGTAGCGATGTTACATCCTTTCCTTCTCGCTCTGCTCAGCAAGTCCGGCGGACATTACAGTTTTTTCTATGTTTCCAATGTATCTTTCCATTGTTTAGAAACTATAAGAAATGTTAGCCTAGAGAGGGTTTTTGCCATTTGCCATTTTGCCTTTGCCGCGTACCGAATCTGCGTTGCTGAGGATTGATGCTGAAGGGACTTCGTCTTGAGAGACATTTACCGAGAGACTTGTCTTGACCCGTTCTGACATTTAGCTCGAATAGGTAACTATGAGAAATGATTTACTCTGATTGATTTTCTTTGACTAATTTTAGATAAAGCAATATAATTTTAAACATGGTGTTGGATATTCTTTCTTGTCAATTATTGGGTTTACATTTTTGATTATTGCTGTATATGTTGTATAGATTATGCTTAAGGACAGTCACAAAAACCAGGTCTTATCGACCTCGATATAGATGCAGGGTGATTAGGAGTTTTCCTTCCACAGGTTTATTGCTGGTAGAGTATTTGAGCGTATGTTAGTGAAATGGGCCCTAGCGTATGATGTATGCATGTGCGTGTAACTGTGAGATTACTCTATCCGTGGTAGTGGGAATATTATACACATCCTGATCTCTATCAATTTCCTGGTAGCAGAGGATGGTTTTTGATGATTGTCTTGATCTGATAAGATTGCTTGTACATTAGTTTATTGATTATTGATTATTGGTTCATGTTGGTATATGTACTAATACTATATGTTGGAGTCGTAATGTTGAGTTATATGTAGTGCTTCTGGAACTTGGAAGCTGTAGCAGTTCCGTAGTAGGGCAGAGGGAAGTATATGCTGCTCTCGGGAAAGACGGAATTGTGAGGAATAACGTGTGACAATTGAAGTTGCGCGTCACATTGTCTGGGTTCGGAATCAGTGACATCGTCGTATGTTACTATTAGATATTTCTGGTATATAAGGAGTGTGTATGATAGTGAAGGTTATCTGTGAAACTCTGGTCTTAAGTCCCAGGGATCCGTAAGGATTTCCGTTAAAGCTTATCGCGGGAGGAGTAATAGGTATTCTCTGAGCTTGTTTGAAGAACTGGGCAAAGAAAGTTTGCTTAGTTGATGTATGTTCTAATTCTGTAGTGGAGCAGATTGTCTGTTCTCGGGAAGCAGGATTCTGTGCGTATGTACTATATTTCCTTGTATGAATGTGCGTGAATGTTTGTACATTTAGTTGATTGTAAGACTCTTTGGACAAGTCCTAGAGGAAACAGTTAATGAATGTATGTTAGTAGGGCAGAGTAGAGGAAGTGCTACTGTGTCAATGAAAGGTCTCTTATGAAATAGATTCTCTTTTACTATTCTGTGGTTAGCGAAGCAGACAATGGAGATGTTTTTATGTTGTAACTAATAGATTTTGTAGAAATTTTGACACGAAGTCTACTGAAAAGATTTTGTAAAGGAGGGGTAGACGAGTGACAGAAGACAGGAGACAAGCGACTGCAGCGACTGTTGACGTCAGAAAGACCGCGCTCTGATTGGATGGTAGATCAGAATAGTGCTCGTGCTAGGATTGGTGCGTTAGTGTGAGCCGCGCAAGGATTGGAAGGGCTATTTAGTGACGTAGACGTTCCAGGATTGGTGCGTTAGTGTGAGTCGCGCTGCAATTGGTTGAAAAATTCGTATTGTATATTTATAATACGGAAAGAGTAGAGAGTTTTGGTAAACGCTAAAATGTATTACCAAGAAGAGAAAAAGAAGAAAACATTTTTTGGTAAAATTAAAAAGTGGTTTAGCAAGGATAAAGATGTTAAAACAAGAGAGGGTGAGTTGTTACCTCCACCGAAAACACCTGCATCCTTCATGGCTGCAAGACATGGGTTTCATACCTGTATATGGTTGGAGAATTGGGTTAGGTATACTAAAGAAGATGGTGTTCTAGCATTTCCAGAACATGGTTCATTTAATTTGGCCGTGTTGAGAAATTTACGGGAAAAAGATGCTATGTCTTGACCCGAAACCGAGACCTACACAGTTCAAGGCTTTAGTGGAATGGGAAGAGGAAGTACATGAGAGAGAAAAACAGAGATCTGGAGGGTACTATAGGTATATGTTTGGGAGGAGACATGATCGTGAGACTCATCATGATCGAATGAAAAGGTGGCGAGATGTTAGTATGTCAGAGGGATTATATCCGATGAGAACAGTTGAAGGAGGAGCAGAAAGGGTTCCTGAGTCAGAAATGAGAAAATATGGAGTTAATGAGTATTAGGATGAGGTCTTGAATGATATGATTTACAAGAGACCACCTCCATATAGACCAGAACCGGATAAAAGTACACCAGTTGTTTCTCCGATAAGAGATACAGTTTGTGTTAGTGAGACGGAAAATGAGACACCTGAGGTAAGAAGTGATCATTACCTTGATGAGAATGCCAGACAATTAGCCAGAACTACAACAGAGTTGACAGAGAAGATTAGGGAGTTAACGAAGAATCTAGAAGCTGTTACGGTGCCTGTAACAATAGGTCCGGTTATGCCTGTGTTTGATAAACAGAGGACAGGTGAGAATGGACTGGTGATTCCATATGTTGGGAATAATCTGACAAATTCAGTTGGTCCTTCAGGAGATTCAGGCAAAAGAGCAGAAAGAAGTGACCTGAGACAATCAAGACATGACACATGTAGTGAAATATTGGATGCTAGTGAAGCTAGTTGTTCAGGGATGCCAATTTTAGAACCGCAAAAGAGAGTGGTTCCAGTGAGAAAAACTGCTGAAATAACAGTTGATGATTTGAATGATTGGATGAAGGTTCTACAGAAAAAGGATAAAGATTCACAAGTAATTGATGTAGCTAGGTTACGTGTAGAACTAGAAGAGCTTGTTACAGGAACAGTTCCAAGAGAGATTCTGAAGAGTCATCATGATGGTGAACTAATGTTTATGTGCAAGAATATTACCTGGAGAGCAAGAAATACACATGACAGGCTAAGAGCAATAGCAAATGAACAGGGAGTTGACATTGATAAAGTGAAAGCTTTACAAAGAACTTACAGGATGGATTTTACAGAGAAAGATATTGAAAATTTGAATGCTACTGGTAGAACAGGACAGATTAAGGAAATGGTAGCATTATTGCGAAGATGGGGTGATGTAGAAAAGTGGAAGGATAGGTGGTACAAGAAAAGAGATGAGGCTGAAGATAGAACAACTTATTCAGCATTTCCAGTGAGAGAAAAGGAGAAACCAGTGGATAATTATCCTATGAGAGAAATACCTGGAGGAGGATATGTACATGTTCCATGGACCAGACAGGATATTTTATCATTCACGAATGATTTTCCTCGATTGAGAGAAAAGCCCGTCGAGTGGTATAGGCAGGTAGATAGGTTTGTGAAATTGTCAAAAGTGCTGTGGGTTGACCTGAATAGTCTGTTTGATATAATTGTTCCAGCAGACTTATGGACTGAGTGTAAAATAGTTGTGAGTTGGCCTACTGAGGAATATCCAAGAGACCCAAGAACAGGGGCACCAGATCCAGAGGTAATGAGAAAGTATGATCAGGTGATGGTATACCTGAAGAGTAAAGTTCCTGCAAAAGAGACAGACTGGGTAAAGATAGATCGAACACAACAGGAAGCGAAAGAATCAGTTCATGCTTTTTACGAAAGGCTGATACTGGCATTTAAACAATTCAGTGGAGATGAACACCTGGGTGACAAAGATTTGAGTCATTTTGTATACAGATTTGTATATGGCCTTAGACCTGAAATTGGTGAGAGAATTCGTGAGCACACAGTGGATTGGCAGAGTAAGAAAGTAGATGAGATCCTGAGGCATGCAAAATACTTCAGTGATGAAATTGAAGCAAAACAAAGAAAGCTGAAAGAGAAAGCAATGTGGGCACAAGTGAAAGTTGCGGAGAGACAGGAAGCACAGTTAGTGGAACAAGCGAATAATCCAGGAAATAATGCAGGGAATAGACCTAGATATGCAGGGAAAGGAAAAGGAAGTCTTGAGGAAGCGAAGAAAAAGTTTCCTTGTCACAACTGTGGCCAATTGGGGCATTGGAGATCGGAGTGTCCTAATCCACCATTAGTGAGTAATGAGAATAAATCCTTAAATCAACAGGTGCAGAACGAAGGAAATAATCAACAGCAGCAACAACAGAAAGTTGTGAGACAGCAGAGTCAAGAGCCAAAACCGCCCTTGCCGCAGAATAGAGGATTACAAAAGTATAATCAGGATTCAGGATTCTACAATGATGAGCAGGTAAACAAACCAAGACGTTCTAACAAAGTACAACAGTACTTGTTAAAGAGTGAAGGGAGTGAGTCTGAGGGTGATTATTGACGGTGCCGAGGAGAGGAAGAAGAGTGCATACTTGGTGCAACTCTAGAAATAGACCAGGCAGGACCATTTGTGGATGGGAAAATAAATGAGGAGAGTGTTATTTTTTTGGTAGACACAGGTGCGACAAGATCAACTGTCAGGTCAACAGATGTTAGAAATCTTCCTCTCTCGGATGAAGCAATCCAAGTAGTTGGTGTAGCCAATACGCAAATCAGAACACGTCTTACTGAACCTGTAAGAGTACAGATAGGGAAATTTTCAGACATGCACAGATTCATTGTCTGTGACACGAGTCCAGTGAACCTATTGGGTAGGGACTTGTTGTGCAAATTGAACTGCACAATTTTTTGTACACCGGATGGAATAGCCTTTGAGACACCAGATGAAGATGTTTTGTACCGAGTGACTCTAGAGAATAGAGAAAGTGAGTTAATTGGTGCATTTGCTGTGTTTAATCCGGAGGATTTGCCTCGAGAGCTGAGAGACACAGTGAAAAGGACAGTTTGGATTTTACTGGAGAGGATGTGGGATTGATGAATAATGTAGATCCAGTGAAAATTGCAGTGAAAGAGGGAATCACATATCCTAACATTCCTCAATACAAAATGACACCAGAAATAATTGAAGGGATAACTCCTATAATTGAGAAAATGATTCAGCAAGGAGTCCTGAGAGAACTACTGAGTAGTCCGTGTAATTCACCGATAATGGGACTAAAAAAGCCCAATGGGAAATTTAGAATCGTACAGGACTTGAGAAAAGTTAATCAAATTGTGGTGGCATGTTGTCCTATTGTGCCAAATCCATCAGTGATCCTGTATCAAATTCCACATGATGCTGAGTGGTATACAGTGATTGATTTGTGTCATGCGTTCTTTTCAATTCCATTGCATCATGATAGCCAGCCGATTTTTGCATTTAGGTTTGGCCAGCGTATCTTAGCATGGTGTCGTATCCCACAGGGGTATACGGAGAGTCCTTCAATATTCAATCAGTTATTGAAGAAATCGTTGGAAAGTTTGATCATGCCCGAGAGTTCAGTGCTAGTGCAGTATATTGATGACCTACTGGTGGCATCAAAGACACGTGAAGCTTGTGAAGTAGATACCATAGCTTTACTGAATCATCTGGCAGATGGAGGGTTAAAGGTATCTCCAGCCAAATTGCAATTTTGCAAGAAAGAGGTGCATTATCTTGGACACAATATTGAAAAGGGTCTGAGAAAAGTGACTAATGACAGGATCAGAATAATCAGAGAAATGAAAGCTCCAAAAACCCAGAGAGAAGTGAGAATGTTCCTGGGTATGGTGGGTTATTGTCGTCAGTGGATAATTAATTTTTCCTTGATAGCAAAGCCACTGATTAAACTGACAAAAAGTGAAATGACAGATCCATTGGATCTAGATGCAGAACAAATGGCAGCATTTGAAGAGCTCAAAAATAAAATGTGTGAGGCTCCAGCTTTGGGTATGCCTGACTACGAAAAGGAATTTGAGCTGTACTGCAGTGAACGAAATGGATGTGCACTTTCAGTGTTAATTCAGAAGCATGGATTACTGAGAAGGCCTATTGCGTACTTCTCATCGACACTTGACCCTGTAGCTATGGGTTTACCAGGTTGTCTGAAATCTGTGGCTGCAACATGCAGAAGTCTGGAACAGAGTGAGGGAATCATAATGGGATATCCTGTAAGGGTATTCGTACCTCACAATGTGGCAATTCTTTTGACAAGAAGCAGAACTCAGTACATGTCACATAGTCGGTTGACTAAATATGAAAAAGTGATTCTGGGAGCATCAAATGTGACTCTCGAGAGATGTGTAAATGTGAATCCAGCGACACTTTTGCCAGATATTGAAAATGTGGGTGTGAAGATGGAAGATGATCATGATTGTTTGGATGTGCTTGAGTACTGTACAAAACCGAGACCAGACATAAGGGATCTACCCTTGAATGAGAGTGATCATGTGTTGTTTGTGGATGGATCATGCCTGAGAAATGATGATGGTGTGCTATGTGCAGCATATGCGGTATGCAAAGTTTCAGAGGTCATGGAAGCATCACCATTGAAAGGAGTGAAGTCTGCGCAAGTTGCTGAATTGGTGGCATTGACAAAAGCTTGCGAAATTGGGAAAGATTTGAGGACAACTGTAATGACTGATAGTCAGTATGGATTTGGAGTGGTGCATGATTTTGGCCAACTTTGGCTACAAAGAGGTTTCTTGACATCGAGTGGAACTCCGATAAAGAATGCTGAAATGATTGGTAAATTGCTTGAGGCGATACAGCTGCCTAAGGAGTTAGCAGTTGTAAAATGTGCTGCCCATGGACAAGGGGAGGATTTTATAACGGTCGGAAACCGTTATGCAAACGATGTTGCGCAATACTGTGCCAAAACAAATCAGTCCATCAATAGGGACAGAGAAGGGGAAATGTCTTTACTCTCTGTGATGTTTACTAATGTCTTAGAAACCTGGGATGAAGTGAAACAGTTGCAAGATGAGGCAGGAGAGGAAGAGAAAAAAGATTGGATTAAGGCAGGATGTGCTCCAAGAGAAACAGACCATGTTTGGGTCTACAGAGATGGCAGACCAGTAATGCCCAACTCCATCTTGTCGTCAATGGCAAGGATGTATCATGGCCAGGGACATTTGGGGAGGGACGCGATGGTTAGGTCGTTCAAGCAAACCTGGTACAATGCAAAGTTCAGGACAATTGCAGAAAGCATCTGTCAGAGGTGTTTAGTTTGTCAGCAATTTAACACTGGGAAAAAGACAGTGGTGAGTCTGGGGACAATAGGCAGAGAAGGAGGTCATTTTACAAGAATGCAGATTGATTTCATTGAAATGCCCCAAGTAAACAGACTGAGGTATGTTTTAGTGGTAGTCTGTTTGTTTTCAAGGTGGGTGGAAGCTTACCCGACTAGAAGAAATGATGGATTAACAGTGGCAAAGTTACTGTTAAGGGAGTTGATTCCTAGGTACGGTTTTCCAGTAACAGTTGAGTCTGATAGAGGTGGACACTTTCAAAATGAGCTTATGGGTTTGATTTGTGAAGCATTGAAAATACAGCAGAAGCTACATTGTGCATACCGACCAGAGGCTTCTGGTGTGGTTGAGCAGATTAATGGCACAATCAAGAATAGGATTGGAAAAATGTGCTTAGCCACTGGCATGAAATGGCCAGATGTTTTACCTCTAGTTCTGATGACTATGAGATCTACTCCAGATAGAACTACTGGTTTGAGTCCGCACGAAATAATAATGGGACGTGCAATGCGCCATGCATTCGTGCCTGTCAATAAGTTGGTGACAATAACTGATGACATGATTTTGGATTACTGTAAAGGCCTGGCTGACGCAGTTCATTCTGTGTTTCACCAGGTTGGAGAAGAAGCTACCACACTTGAGAAGAAGCAAGCCCATGATCTGAGTCCAGGAGACTGGGTGAGGATAAAAGTTCACAGAAGAAGAAATTGCTTGATTCCAAGGTGGGGAAGGCCGAGACAAGTTATTCTGACTACGACGACTGCAGTAAAGTGTGCTGGAGTGAAGCACTGGGTACATGCAAGTCATACTCTGAGAGTTCCAAACCCAAAAGAAGGGACTGGTAAAGAGTATTTTGAAGAGTCAGATTCCAGTGATGATGAAGATACAGAATCAGTGGGGAAAGAAGTAGGAAAAGCTTCGAATGAACCACTGCGAGTATCAGAGAAGAGATCAAATTCTGTAAGAGAGCCTGAAGTTTCAAACAGCACTGAAGGAAAAAGAAAAGAAAAGAGAAATCACACAGAGACTACTCCTGAATCAGAAGAAGAGGAGATTGAAGAACCACTTGAGATTATACTTGAAGAAGTAGGGTCAGAAGAAGATAGAGAGGGACAGATTGCGGAAGACCCCCGAGGAGGTGTAGGGAACATTCTTGATGAGCCAGGTGAAGGGACAAGTAGACAGCAAGAAGATTGCGTGTCGGAGACCCGAGGAGGGACAGAAGTAGGGAAGTCTCAAACAGTGGTGAAAAAATCTGTGGAAAAGAAGAAAGCTGCTGGAAAACGGAAACAAGAGGCACTTGAAACAGATGATGAGGATGAACAAACAGAGGGTCGAGTTCTGAGAAAGAGAACTTGGATTGGAGAAAGAAGTAATAAAGAAATAAAGCCGAAAAAGGTGTTAAGAGGAGATCGTTGGCCTAACAACAGAGTTAAGAGGCTGAGATACAAAATAATAAGAGCAAGTACATCGAAAGCTGAACAAGTGAATGAAGTTTCGAGTCAAAGTTCAAAAGCTGAAGGAGAAGAATCAAAGGAGTCAAACGAACCAGTGGAAATAAAAAGAGTAAGAAGACCCAACCAAAAGTACAGATCACCGGAAGGGTCTTATGTGGCACTGTCTGAAGGAGGAAAAGAAGAAACAGTGACTCGAGATAATCCGGAAGAGATCTTGAGAGAAGTGGTTGAGGAAGATACTGGTGAAATTCTGAAAGTACTCTTGACTGACATTGGAGAAGAGTCGAGTACTGAAGATTTTGATGTTGGAGATCTAATACAATTTGATGTTGAAGAAATTGAAGTGAAGAATGACAAGTATCCAAACTGAATAAAAGAAGGATTCACTTGGATTAAGTGAACGAAAAGATCATTTGGAAAAACAGAAAGCTGAAGAATTGCTGAAGAATTGAAGAAGTTCCAACAGTAGTGGAGTAGTAGAGGCTAAAATAAAGTAGTAAAATGGCTAACATAGAGGATAATAGAAATAGATGTGCCTTCTTTAAAAGGTGGTGTAGGATGTGCTGCTGCTGTACTGGATTATTAATGCTTCTATGGGGTGTTTTAGTTTTATTAGTTACTTTTAAAGTAGAGTTTGAGATGCATACAGAGAATGTGACAAATGTAAGAAAGAATTCGCAAAAAGTAGTTCCAATTAGAATTAGTAATACTTACATACACAAAGATAGGTCAATTAATAACTTTTCTAGTAATGTTTTTTCAAAATTGTTATATGAATATGTGAAAACAATGGAAGTAAGGGATTGCTACGTCTGTATGCAATTACCTGTATCCGTTTCAGAGGGTGTTACTTATCATCATTTACCAGCTACATATGGTATTTCCTGTAGTATTTTAAGTAGTGTTTTTTATTTGTTAGGGAAAGTAGATTATAAGATGTCTAACAGAGATAGTATTTTTGGACATTTGCCAATGAACAACGAGCTGAATCCAGCTAAAGAAGCTAACACTTTTGGTGAGATTTTTATTGAAGAAAAAGGATTAACATTAGATTACATTTTTAAGAATAATTTAACTTGCAGTTTGAAAGGAGAGGAGAAAGCTTTCCTGGATATGGTAGAAGAAAGGAGATTGAACATGCATGAGAAAGCAGGAAAATATAAAGTGAGTGAGACAATTTGGGACATTGAGATGGGAAAAGAGTTGAAGAATGGGGCTAGTCCAACTTTAGCTTTAGATGCACCACAGAAGGGTAAACTTTGTATTACAAGAAGGAAATCCCAATATGATACATATTTTGTCGGGACTAGTGAGTGCCATGATACATACTTCATTGCAACAGGTTGGGGTTTCAGAGGTGGAGAAGATACAATTTTTCCAGGAGTATATTATGTTTGTGGGAATAAGGCTTATTACAAGTTGCCTGACCATTGGTATGGCACGTGTTATGTGGGCCTAGTTTTTCCAAAGATTTTTCATATAGATAAAATAACAGATGTAGAACATATTAATTTACTAATGCGTTTTAAGAGAGAAACTTGGTCTGAAATAGTGGGTGATATTTTTGGGGTTTTGATTCCAGCAGTGGGAATTTCTTTGAATGCTTATGGAATTCGGAAACTGTCCACAGTGGTTGATCGCTTATCGACAAATACCGCTGGAGGGTTTCTTTTGGTGAATACGGAATTAAGTGCTGTACGTGCCATGTCTATGCAAAATCGACTTGCCCTTCATATTCTATTGGCCAAGGAGGGTGGAGTCTGTGGAATGCTGAAAGTTCAACATTGTTGCACTTACATTCCAGACGAAAGCAAAGACCTGAAGGTCTATATCAAAAATATTACTGATTTGCATGAAGAATTAGTACCACTTGAAGCTGAGAATTTATGGACTAAAATAGCTAATAAAATGATAGCTGTTAAGGATTTTATTGCAAAAATAGGTAGTACTATTATAGGTAGAATATTGTTTCCCTTAACTTGTATAATTGTTGCTTTATTGATAATAAGATTGGTGTGTGTGTGTTGTAAAAACAGGGGAGGGAGGAAGAAATTGAATAAAGAAAAGAAAAACAAGAGGTTGAAAAGAGAACCGCAAGAAATTGAATTAGAAGAATTGAGGGAGAGTGTTTACTTAGAGACAAAAAGGGATGATGAAAGAGTGACTGGTGTGTAATGTTGTGTAAGGGGAAAAGACATTTCCGATTTCTCCTAAAATGGGACTAAATTTTCACGAATTTTTTTTTTTGGGTTTATTTGGTGATAAAATCACCAAAGGGGGGATTGCTGGAGCAGAGTTTTCAGTTTGAAAATTCAGTGGCTTTTGAAGCTCTGGCATGTCTATTCGTTGTACTAATTTATTAATAATTAATAATTAATTATTTGTCTTGTGCAAGTGCGTTTATTAATCAATCTGTTTGTCCTAACAAGAGAGAGTTACACGTGGGTGTGCATAAATGTGCTGTTTTAAAAATAACGTGCGTGTTTTCATGTTTAAACGTTGCTATGTGCTGTTTATTTTTGAGCACAAAATGCTTTCCGAATTAATGCTTTTCCATGTTGCAAGTGCTAGATAAATGCATACACATAAGGGTATTAGTGGGGTTAACACTGTTTAATCACTATGCTGTGGTAACGTTGTTTTTGTTTCTTTTAATTAAGATGGTCTATTGAGGCCTATGATGGCCTAGAAAAGATGGCCGATTTGTGAGCCTGGCTGTGATTTATAATATGAAAACTGTGACGAGGGAGACCCCTGCTGGAAATGGTCCTGAAGCTAACTGACCATGGTCCTTGCTTGCTTGTTTGAAAACTTTCCATGAGGACAGCAGCAGTTTTGGGAGATCTCCAAGTGAAATGAAAATGTCCTTGGCAGCCTTGGGAAACAAAGGAGCCTTAGAGAAAACTCTGAACTGTGGCTCGATTGCCGAGGAGAAGTAGAACTAATATGATACATGTTTTATTTCTTGGTTCCTGTTCCGTAATCTTCATTATGTGAACTTTTCCTGAGCGGAGATTTTCAAATGTAGCGATGTTACATCCTTTCCTTCTCGCTCTGCTCAGCAAGTCCGGCGGACATTACAGTTTTTTCTATGTTTCCAATGTATCTTTCCATTGTTTAGAAACTATAAGAAATGTTAGCCTAGAGAGGGTTTTTGCCATTTGCCATTTTGCCTTTGCCGCGTACCGAATCTGCGTTGCTGAGGATTGATGCTGAAGGGACTTCGTCTTGAGAGACATTTACCGAGAGACTTGTCTTGACCCGTTCTGACATTTAGCTAGAATAGGTAACTATGAGAAATGATTTACTCTGATTGATTTTCTTTGACTAATTTTAGATAAAGCAATATAATTTTAAACATGGTGTTGGATATTCTTTCTTGTCAATTATTGGGTTTACATTTTTGATTATTGCTGTATATGTTGTATAGATTATGCTTAAGGACAGTCACAAAAACCAGGTCTTATCGACCTCGATATAGATGCAGGGTGATTAGGAGTTTTCCTTCCACAGGTTTATTGCTGGTAGAGTATTTGAGCGTATGTTAGTGAAATGGGCCCTAGCGTATGATGTATGCATGTGCGTGTAACTGTGAGATTACTCTATCCGTGGTAGTGGGAATATTATACACACCCTGATCTCTATCAACACCATTACACATAATAAGTATTAAATAAGGAGGTGTATATGGTGTACAACAAGTCAACGGCGTTTCGATCCTTCCAAAAAATATAGGATCATCATTAGGACATTAACAATGGTATGCCTGTATACATTTTGCCTAATAAGGGCTGTTGAAATGTTCGCACCGCGGAGCGGTCTTGAAATCAGAGTGGCCTATTGCAGTGGACTGCTGTATATGAGGGACGGCAAGCCAGTAATGTGTGTGCCGCGTCCGCGGTCTCTATTGACAAGGAATGGGGTTGAGTCCAATCTGTGAACAACCTCTGTTACTCATGTCTTGCTTGTCGGGATCAGGGATATGTGTCTCACCCTTCAGACATAACAGCAGAGGGTTATGGTCAGAGTTATGGTCAGAGTGTGTGCAACCAAGGTACTCTATCTATCATAGGGTGGAATGTCAGAGAGCCCACTATCCAGTCAATGCGCATATGGAGTCCATGCGGCACTGAGTAGGACGAATATATTCTTGTTCTAGGGTTCGTGTGTGCCATAGGCTTGCAGCGACCAGTAGTGCAGCTGGTCTTTCAGTGTGCGGGTGTTAGTTAGAGAGTGTGTGCTAGACAGCAGAGGAAAGGAACGATCTAGTGTCGCGTTGATAGCGGCATTATAATCTCCACCTATCAACCATGGGAGCCCACTCCAGCCCGCCAAGACAGCCAACAGGGATCAGAGGAACAGCGCCTGCTCCACATTAGGGGCATTTACCACACCCAGTATCAGCAGTATGCCTTTCAGACGTGCTTTTATGAACACATATCTCCCATTCAGGTCTACTTTAACCTCTTCCGCCGCAAAGGGAGTCCCCGCCCACACCCAGATCATCACCCCTCTCGCATAAGAGGAGTAGCCAGCAGCAAAGATCTGTCCACGCCAACCGCGACGCAGACGGTTGTCCTCCAGGGCAGTCAGGTGTGTCTCCTGGAGAAGAGCTATGTCGGTAGACCTACGTTTAAGGTAGGAGCAGATGAAGTAGCAACGCACAGGTGTGTGCATGCCCCTCACGTTCCACATTATTATATTTGTGTGTGCTATTGTTGCTGTGGTATTGTGTGCCCCGTGCCAGCCTGTCCCCCTTTGCAATAGCTGCTCGCACGCCTACCTATGTTGTGTGTAAGGAAGTGAAGCAGCGTGTAGGGCAATATTGCTCAGTAACTGGGTAGTTATAACAACAATTATTAGCCCTTAATTTATAGAACAATAGCAGGGCAGATATGTAGGAGGGATCCGCCCAAACTGGTACACCAAATTTTGACAACAAGCGTAGGCCCCCATGCACGATGGGCTCGATGTGCATTTCCTGTGGAGGATGGGGGCGAGGTCACTTTTTTCCCTGTACCCATTTGACTATATATGCTGCTAGCCGGTTAAGTTGCTTGTGCTCACATATATTGGTACAGAGCTAGTATGTATTTCCATCGTAATCATTTTCTACATGCAATTTACAGCACATTTTGATTGCGAAGGTTGTGGGGGGCACCCCGGGGCTTAGTCAATGGCCATTGCAGAGTGGGAGTCCGAAGTTAGCTATGTCCTAGGGATGCGCACGGTAATTTGTATTGTGAGGTCAGATGATATGGTCTGCTGTTTGTAACTTCATTTCAGCTGGCGTCGGTGTATCAGAGTCTGACGTGTGTCCAATTATGGATTCTTCTTCGCTAGTCGATTTCGCTCAATCGTTATCTGGGTCAGAGGCACGGGTCTCTGTGTGCAGTGCTGCCGCTGTTTGTAGAGCGCTCCGTCGCTCTGAGATCATTTGTTCTAGGTTAGGCACCGCCACCAACTGCCCAATCCAGTTGGCTCATCCACACCTACCGCGGTTCCGCCACCGCGATGTGCCAGGAGTTCTCTCCACTGTAGCAGGTCGTGTTGCCGCTATTGCGTGGCCCACCGACTCCATCTAGTCGCAAGCATCCTCTGGAGCATTAAAAAAGTGAGTATTGCCATTGTCCACCACTCTAAGGCACGCAGGAATGAGCAGTGAATAGTGTATATTCAGTTTGCGCATTACCCATTTGACTATATATGCTGCTAGCCGGTTAAGTTGCTTGTGCTCACATATATTGGTACAGTGCTAGTATGTATTTCCATCTTAATCATTTTCTACATGCAATTTACAGCACATTTTGATTGCGAAGGTTGTGGGGGGCACCCCGGGGCTTAGTCAATGGCCATTGCAGAGTGGGAGTCCGAAGTTAGCTATGTCCTAGGAATGCGCACGGTAATTTGTCTTGTGAGGTCAGATGATATGGTCTGCTGTTTGTAACTTCATTTCAGCTGGCGTCGGTGTATCAGAGTCTGACGTGTGTCCAATTATGGATTCTTCTTCGCAAGTCGATTTCGCTCTATTGTTATCTGGGTCAGAGGCACGGGTCTCTGTGTGCAGTGCTGCCGCTGTTTGTAGAGCGCTCCGTCGCTCTGAGATCATTTGTTCTAGGTTAGGCACCACCACCAACTGCCCAATCCAGTTGGCTCATCCACACCTACCGCGGTTCCGCCACCGCGATGTGCCGGGAGTTCTCTCCACTGTAGCAGGTCATGTTGCCGCTATTGCGTGGCCCACCTACTCCATCTAGTCGCACGCATCCTCTGGAGCATTAAAAAAGTGAGTATTGCCATTGTCCACCACTCTAAGGCACGCAGGAAAGAGCAGTGAATAGTGTATATACAGTTTGCGCAGACGCTTTTTAATAGCCAGGAAAGAGTGTTGGTGTTTCTGGACCACCATGGTGTAATCTGGGAATAACATCAATACAGCGCTGTTTACTTTAATCTCCTGTTGCCGGCAGGCTTCATGGAGGATACTGTCATTGTCCCTGTAGTCAGGTAGACAGAACAGGTATAGACTGGCGCTGGCCCCCAGTGGCGGTTTCCACGCTGGCACTCGATGCACCCGTTCTACCACAAATTCTGAAGATAGTTCTGTTTAGGGGCATCCATTCACGCAGCCAGTTCTCAGTGAATTTCACAGCATCCATGCCTTCAGCACCTTCTGGTAGTTCAATCACAGGCATATTGTTGCTGCGTGATCTGCCTTCCGCGTCTTCCACTCTGTCTTCTAAAGCAGATATGCTCCCCATGAGCGCTTGCAGCTTGGACGTATATTCTTGTGTAACTGGCTGCAACTCTTCCAATTGTAGTCCAGTTGTGCGCTACTTATCTGCTAGTTTACATTGGTCCGCATGCAGTTGGTTAAAATCAATAGTTATTTTGTCTATTTTGCTTTCGAGTGACGTCCTCGTATTTTCTAGAGCTGCACAGATTTTCTCCACTGCAGATAACACAGTGTCTATCTTGTCGTTTAGCGCCATGTCTGTGTGCTTTGACCTCATCTGTGAGTCATCCTCTAGGAGTTTCCCCAATGACTGGGAGGGCTCCAACGGGGCAGAAGAGGGGTTAGAGCACAGGTTTCCAAACTTTTCATGCTGGTGACACACTTTTTTGACATTCCTGCTTTAGTGACACGGTAATGCGAGCGAGCGTAGCGAGTGAGCCGGAATCACCACAGAGGTGTTCGGGGGGGTTTAAAAAATAGTGGGCAAATGGTGCATTTTCAATCAAATTGGAGAAAGCAAGAAGGTTTAATAAAGCAATTGTGAATCTGTTTTTAACAAAGACAGTGACTGGCAAAACAGGGAGTAAGGTTAGGTTTGTGCCTGAAACAAGAATATAATCATGCACACATCGACACATGCCCCAGTGATTTACAGCACAAAAAGGGCACCCCCACAGCATATGGAGTGTTGGTTTTGGCAAACGTTTCTTCCTTCTTAAATACTAAAAAGAAACATGTGAATCAAATTAGAATAATTCCCAGTTAAAAAAAACAAGGCAGTACATTAGATCAACTGTCGGTTGGGTTGTGGAGTTTTGTTTCGCCACGTTATCAAAAGAAAACCTATTTCCTGTATTGGGCCAAATATTAAGTTGCTGGTGAGCTATTATATAATAATCAACTTTAAGCATGTTGGCCTTGTTTGTCATATTCTGTCCTTTTTTTTTTTTTAGGTCCCGTCTAGGCTGCGCATGTGCTGTCTCGAACAGCATGTTTTCAATCTGTGGGCTTCAGCCCGCCCATTGCCTTACCACTTGTTTGCTCCATCGTGCTCTCATATCCGTCGTTCCCGTTAGTCCATAGCATAAAAGCGTCATGCTTCTTCCTGTGTTTGACCCTTCCCCTGAACATGGACCAAGTGCTTGCGTCATTCCACTACTCCCGTTATAGGAGCTACTATTTTCTTTGTCTTTGAGCACTCCACACGAGTGCTGGTGTTTTCACTCACTCCATCTCCTCCCGCCCGCCCCAACCCTGTTGATTCGTTTTCTTTGTAGATCGGCTTTATTATTCACCTCACTCACCGAGCCAGCAAAATGATAAGTGATGTGTACTTACCCCTTTGAGCTCATCCACTTACGCACAGATCAAGAAAATAAATGGCCTTCCTGCTAGTTAGGAGCTTGGGCCTCAGTTTTCTAAATGCACCTGTTTTAACTAGCATATTAATAATTTCCTAAACACCGCTTCATGGTTCGTTGTAAAGGAAATGTACTATGTACCTATCTACTAACTTACACTGCAAAGATCTCTTGCCCTCGCTTTTCAGTATTAGGGCACACAGGTGAACTTCATCATTACTAAAATGAGCAATAGCTGCTACATAGCGTCAAGAGATGCACATGCATCTCTTGGCACTATGTAGTAGACCGGGCACAAGTTGAGGGTAGACTGAGTCTATCCACTCTTTTCACAGGGTGATCGCAGTCTACCCTGCTATGAGATTGGGCCCCACAGAAATATGGTAAACTTGTCTTGGTGCAATTTTTAGACACCGGGACACATTCAACAGTGCCTGCACATTGTTTGCTTTTGTTCCAAGCAGCAATGTACAGACGGGGAAGGGGCTTATCAGATTCCAGCTGGGCCTATAACAAAGGTCGAAGTTAAGGGGCCATCAGGTCTCCTTTTCTTGGAGTATCCAGGCTGGGAGCTATCAGGAGCCTCACATCTAAATGAAATGGAGGAGAAACAAAGGCACATAGCTTATCACATCACATCACACAAGAGGCAGGCATGCTTTTGACTTTGTTCAGTCCTTTTATATAAGAGATATGCATGTGTGTAGGAATGTCAGATTTGTTAGTCTGTCCCAGTATTTACACAAACAATTTAAATGCCACTATTTTGTTTTGTTTCTTTTACAGCGCTATAGTGCTACTAATCCCATTGTAGTGTCAGAGTGCTTTATACATACACATTATACATTGACAATAAATGATGTGTGTAAATCAAGGGAGTGTTACATAAGATGGGGAGAGTTACAAGGTGTAGGAGCCACATGTCCTTCTTGGCTCACTGTGCTATATTAGAAGAATTACAATGTATGAACTGCAAGTAACAAAAGGATCTCTGTGTTCAAAGCGCTAACTCACTTGCCCATTTACATACAATAAAAATCTGTCATCTGCGCGTTACATAATGTGCTTTCCAGGAGACCTATTAACCCTCAATGCTACTTTGATCCAAAACTGGGACTAGACAAAACACAAACCTCTCCAGCAAATAGTTATTTTACCATTATTATTATTCCCCGAGCTTTACTGAGCACACAAAGATCTCTGCCACAGGTGCCTTAACCCCATGATATTTTAAAATACAGACTTTGCAACCAGTTGAGTAGAACAGATTTACTGCCGCATTTCTCCTTGTTGCCAGTTTCTTTGTGGCAGGATTTAAAAAAAAAAATACATGTTAAGGCCCTGATTTTGCATCGGGTTGCATAATTTTTTTGCACAACCCCGAAGCAAAATCTAATTTGTTAAATATTGTAATGAGCTCAAATGTACTTACGATAGACCTGCTAAACAAACATATAACTTTCATGTTTGGTTTCTTGTGCTACTGGCAGTGACTAATATTGATTTTTAGTTTTTGTTTTCAGCGGCAGTCATTAAAGCTGTGAGATAATTGAGAGGATTTGTTAAATAATTGATAGTTGTCATTTTGCTTTGTCGGGTTATTACCTGGTAAAAGTAATACAGTTGTTCAACTCATCGTTCAGTGGGAAAAGCCTGTTGTTTAGTTCAGCTTTTTGTAAACAGCAGTGTGCAGGGGTGAGAGTATTGCCTGAAACAGCTTGAAGCAGTAACTGCTAAAGAGCAGTGAACATGTTGCATTAGCCATGCGTTAGGGATTGTTTAATGACATGTCTTAACCAAAAGGGTTGGGGTGTTGGGTGTGTGTAAGTGAGAGAGGGACATGGAATAAGGTAGAAAAGGGCTGGTAAAAATGGCCCCATGGCCTGCGACCTCTTATTTAATTATCCTGATCAGGCCCGGCTCCAGGAATTTTTATTTGGGTGGGCCAAGGGTGCATTTGTGGGGGCCACTGCGGGATCGATTTGTCGCATATATGTCTAGGCAGGCCTGCTTCAGTGCCCTCCTTTATCTCTTCTTAGTCTTACAAGGCCCAGTAAAACGTACTCTTTTCCAAATCTCTTTCTAAATATTATCACTCTCAAAAAGTGTTTTTTCTATGAAATGTTCCTTTGATGGGAAAAGGAGGTTCCTGAGGTGGTAGTATCAGGCAACTGACACTACTCGGGCTCCCTCTGAGCGAGCCTTCAGGGAGAATCCCTCTTCATTACTACCTCCACCTGACCCCGGACTCTGCAACGCACTCCCTTACAGGCTTGATTATCCACTACTCCTCTCCAGTGCACCTTATCTCACAGCTGACCTTGGGCCCTAGCCCCATATCAGGCACCATCGGGCTCCACTTTCATTTTTCCCGGTAAAAACAATAGTAAAATCACCTTCAAACTTAAAACATTGAATAAAGCAGTAAATATAATTAGCACGCACTTTAAAGTATGTTCCACAGTAGCCTGTATGACCAGACTGCTAATTAAACAAAAACAGAAAGGCCATGACAGGGCCGGGTTTAGCGCTGATGCGAAAGTCTTTTTTGGCGCCACACTAATAATCTCTTTCTCCGTAAATACCTTTACTACCACCTTCCAACAGTGCCCCTCATCCCTCCATGGCCCCCCCATTGACCTCTTCCTCGGATTCCCTCACTGCCACACTCCACAAGTGCCCCTGATCTCCCCATAGCCCCTCCCCCTCGTGACCTCCTCCTCGGATTCCCTCACTGTCACCCTCCACCAGTGCCCCTCATCTCTCTGTAGCCCCTCCCCCTCATGACCTCCTCCTCAGACTCCCTCTCTACCACCCTCCACCAGTGCTCCTCGTCTCTCCCTAGCTCCCCCCCTCCACCCCATGACCTCTTCCTCGGATTCCCTCACTGCCGCCCTCCAACAGTGCCCCTCATTGCTCCATAGCCCCTCCCACCACCACCTCCTCCTCAGATTCCCTCGCTGCCACCCTCCAACAGTGCCCCTCATCTTTACGTAGACCCTCTCTCATATGCATTTCATTTGTTGTATAGCGCTACTCATGTCAGTGTAGTGTGTCAGTACTTTACACCACGCACACATTATACAGAGACAATGAGTCATACAAGTATGTAAATCAGTCTACAGGGAATGTCACATAAGCCAATGAGGATGACAAGGTGTATGAATCACGTCATACATACTGGTGGGCAATATATTTTAAGAGGGTTTGGTGTGGGGAAACAACTTTAGGATTTAAAGAGTATTACATGGGGGTCAGCTTTACTGATAAAAATGTATATCTGCCCAAACATACTCATTTCAGCAACATTAGAATAATGAAAGACTGGGGAAGTTCTAACTATATCACAAAACAAAAATAAGCGAAGTTCTAACTACACCATTCATGTTTGTATGCAGCTCTTTGGTGACAGTTCATTGGTCACTGTCCTATGTTAGGATTGTAACTTCTGAACTGCAAGTAGCACAAGGATCTCTGTGACAAAGGCAGTAACCCACTGAGCTTCCACATAAAATACAGTTGATCTGCATTTAAAAACTACGGACAGACAAACGATTGCCCTCCAGCAGGATCATTAATCACCAGCGTTATCTGGGCATGTTGTGTTGTCTTATTTTATCCTGCATCGGTCATGATAATGATAAAAAAATTGTTTAAATGAAGCACGCACAAAGTATGTGTCCTGCTGGTCCTGTGCACATTTTAAATCGAAAAACAAATAGTGACAAATTCCCCTACCTACTTTATTAGTCAAAGTGTGTCACAGCCTGGTGTGATAAACTGCTGCAGGGGTCGGGAAAGGTGACAGGAATAAACAAACTTCTTTTCTCCTGCACTGCATAGAAAAGGAAATATCCACGCAGCAGGACAGTCGGCAAAGGTTACCGGTGACAAACAAAGGATTTGTCCCTTTCGCCATGTGGAGATGGAGGGGTGAAAAAAAAAACAAAGCCTCGTTAATGGTCTTGTAAAGACCTGTGAAGTACCCGGGTGCGGCTGCGATAATCTCAAAGCTGTCTGTGTGTGTGGGAAGCTGTCTCAGCCTGGGCGCGCGCACACACAGACAGCTCTTTGAGCTCAATTCCGTTGCGCCCCTGCCTTCAAGCCCTCACTGCGAGGGCCAAGGCTCCTGTTGCGCGACACACCCACGAAGGTCAGGCGACACAGTAACGTGTCGCGACACATACTTTGGAAAGCTCTGGGTTAGAGCGAAGGCGTCCCATGACCAGCTGCTGAGCTGTGAGCATCTGTCAGTCTGCAGGGAGTTCCTAATTGCCGTGTGAGTGGTGCCATATGTGTAGCCCAAGGTGAACTCCCCAGTCTTCAACGGTCTAGTGTAATAGGGCATTATCACTGCACTCTCCGCCGACCCAGTGATGCTACTCAATAGGCTTACATGGAATAAATATTGACCCCCTGCTACTCCAGTGTACCCAGTCCTGAGTCCCACCCAGAGGGGTGGGACAATTAACCCTATCCCTGATGTGCCTCTCTAGCACTCACCTTTAGTAGCAGGGCACACCAATAGATCAATGCCAGGCTGTAGTAGATAGCATTCTCCTTCAAAAGTTGCCCCAGTTTGGACAGAGCGCCCTCAAGTATAACTGCCCCCCACATCCCCCCTCACAAGCCCCTGCCTCAATACAAATCAGTGTCGACCCACTCACTATTATTACAGTCCGATTTAGTGCTCAACGTGTCCCACGCCTCCGCTCCCTATGTAGTTAGTGCCTTCCCCTCAGGCAGCACGGACGTGATCGTGGTAAGGGTCAGCCATACCCCGCACCACCTCCCAAGCCCGCCCCCAGTCTACGGGCCGGCTCTTGGCCCACGCAGCAGCGAGGAAAGGGCAAGGCGTCAATTCTTTCACAGGTGTGCCCTCCCACAGACATGGGGGAGTCCCCGGGGTACGTCCTCTACTTGGACTCCATCAAGGCATACAAGTCCACACCTGTCAATACACTTGCCATCTGGGCCAGCTCCACACACTCTCCATGCTGAGACCTGGGTCTCCCAGGACACCTGCGTCTGTCTGCAGTGCGAGGCCTCAGCTCCAATAGGCGGAAACAAAATCCAGATTCAGTAGGCTCTATTGAGGCAGTGTCAGTATTAGACGCTCGTAATGTACTAGGCAGAGTGCAAGAGGGCCACAACCAGGCCCAGTCCAGTGTCTTTCTTTGTGTCCAGAGCCACTCCCCTGCAGCCAGTCACCACTGCCCGGATTTTAGTCTCATTCTCCTCTGCTTCTATGCAGCGCAGTCTAGACCCAGGACAGGCCCCAGGTCCCTGCAGTCCCCACTCCGCAGGGGAGGGAGGCTCCCAGTGGATGGATGAAAAGCGTGCGCCACACTGCCCGTGACCCCACACCCTCCGACCTGGGCCGGATCCGGCACCCGGGTCTGCCCAGTCACCAACAGAGAAGGAACCCAACAAGCGAGCAGCAGGTGAGTGTTGCGCCTGTCCCCCACGCGAGGCCTCACCCAAATGCACGGCAGAGGACTGATTCCCTACTTCAACCTGGGCCCCTGCGGCCATGGCACTGGGGAGGGGAAGATCCCCAGCAATCAGGTGACAGACTGCCACTACTCAATCCCTGACTCTGCGTCACACGGCCTGGGGCCGATACAGACCCCGGGCCCACTCAGCCACTCTTGTCCAGAAGGGGGGGTACGCCAGTTGGATGACACGAGGGGTCCTTCCACCCCAATCTGCACGCCTCATGGCCTAGGCCCGATCCGGCCCCCGGGGCCACACAGCTGCGGTCACGCATGGGGGGATCCCAGATGATAAAGGGGGCCAGAGGTCCACCAGATAGCACTCACCTCTAGTGCCTCTGTCCGCCAGGACAGCTACCACAGCTCAGCACACCGTGTTGTGGAATGTACACGACCCAACAGCAGCTTCGATGGCAGCGATGCTCCGCATCTCAAGCCCGGGTCCATTCGGGTATGAAACGGCTGGCGGTAGGTAAATGTTCTGTGTAGTAGGCCACGTAACCAATTTCGGTCATCCCAGCCAGATACACAAGCAGACGTTGGGCCACTGGATCGAGTCTCGTCAGGCAAGGCCCCCGGTGAGTGCACGGACTTGTGTCGAAGTCAAAATACCAGGGCATTGAAGAATGCCCAGGGATAGTGTGGGTTTCCACCCCTCGTGGTGCTCGTGGTTCCAGGGCAGTAGGCATCTACACACGTCTCAAGTGTAGTGGTAGACAGCCAGGGGATGGGTTGCACCTGTTACCAGTTCTCAGCAGCTCCACGCGGAGGGCCTAGGCCCAGCACTGTTCCGGCCTTTACTGGTGCAATCACACATCGCTCTGCACAGCAGATGGCCAGTGGGGTTCTCTGGGGGGTTTAAGGGTTTCTGCAAACTCCAGGATGGAACTGTAGAGTCACTGCAGGCTAGGATATATGCCGGATGGAGAGGCAGGGATTCGGAGCTTCAAGCAGAAGCATCCGCCTTCTCAGCATGTTGGCCATGCCCCCTTGTCATCAACCTTTAATATGGCAGGATACAGCATTGCATATGGGGCCTATTAGGATGGCGGTGGGAAAACCACCCCGACCGCCATGGAAGCGGAAAACAACTGCCCGCCGGCACCGTGAAAAATACGGCGGTCAAATTAGGATCATCCGCCAAAAAACACTGACCGCGGCGGAACGGGGCCAAGAAAAACCGCCCGTAGCAGGCGGTGATTGCCAAAATCCGCAAGCATAGCGGAGACACCGCATGGGAAAATAGGATATCCCGACGGTCCCGTGGTACGTACCGCTGTTTCCGACCGCCACGGTCGCACACTGGGATGAATGGGAGAGCCAGCGGAAGAGCTGCAGCACAGCCACCACTGCGGATGATCCGTGAAAAATATGGCGGATGAAGCAAAAAACCCACAATAAGGCTAAAAAGTGCAGACAGCAAACTAGCCATGCCCCGCAAATACACAAAACACACCCCAATAACACTACCACATGGCAAAAAGAAAAATACATTTCCCAGGACAACACACACACCACACCTGACAGCAATACCCCATTTGGACACACCCACATAGCTGAGTATAAAACCAGCCCCTTCCCTGACCACAATCCTTTGCAATACTCGGACGCGCTGAACAGAGACCGAGCAGATTTATTTTGACACAGCGAGGAGCAGGAGCACCTGGTAAAGGGCTCCCATTCTTTGCACTGCTTTTTAAACATTTATGTACTGCTTTTAACTTTGCTTTTTAAAAAAAAGAATTGACACGCTTCACCGTATTTTAACTTGTTGCACTCACCTTTCATTCTGTGCCCATTCCCCGGTCCACCACCGATTAGCGGATTGAGTGGAGGGAATTCGGACCCACAGAAAGACACTCCGGAAGTGATTACTACTTCCGGGTCACCGGGAGAGTCAGCTGACTAGCAGCTGAGCTCGCCCCTTTATAAACAGGACTCCTCTCTCCATGCGCACGGACGCGCTGAACAGAGACCGAGCAGATTTATTTTGACACAGCGAGGAGCAGGAGCGCCTGGTAAAGGGCTCCCATTCTTTGCACTGCTTTTTAAACATTTATGTACTGCTTTTAACTTTGCTTTTTAAAAAAAAGAATTGACACGCTTCACCGTATTTTAACTTGTTGCACTCACCTTCTTTCTGTGCCCATTTCCCGGTCCACCGCCGATTAGCTGATTGAGTGGAGGGAATTCGGACCCTCAGAAAGACACTCCGCAAGCGATTACTACTTCCGGGTCACCGGGAGAGTCAGTTGACTAGCAGCTGAGCTCGCCCCTTCATAAACGGGATGCCTCTCTCCACGCGCAGCAGACGCGCGCAGTGGGCGTGCCACCGGCACGCCAAAGGCAAGCCCGTCTGTGCCTGTCCGTGGCCGGCCGGGGCCAGGGACTATGACCCCAGCTCGTTCTACCACCCATGTCAGGAGATACAGCCCCAACTCTCTACATAAACTCAGAGGAAAGGTCTCACCCCATGCCTCTCCACATGTAACCCAGCAGAACAAGGCTCAATCTGCCCACATTGCGAATTTCGGCCTCTCTCCGACCTCCCATTGAAAAACACCCAGCGAAGCATGTATCTCCTGAACTGCAGATCACTCCCTAAACACACTACAGAGATATCCCTGCTTTTAGATGAATTAAACCCAGATGCCCTCTTTCTGACAGAAACCTGGCTCCACTCCAAATCAGAACCTGATATCATCCAGGCCCTACCTAGAGCATACCAAATTTTACGCGTAGACCGCTCAACAGGAAGAGGAGGTGGCTTAGCAATTATCTACAAAGATTGCTACGGCTGCCGAAGCTCCCCCAACCCAATTCCCAACTGCGAAAGTCTCGCCTTCTCCCTTGACTTCTCCCCCACTAGCACCTTCTTGGGGATGCTTGTATATCGTCCACCCGGGACCCTGGGACAATTTCTCAACTCCCTGTCTTCCTCTATAGCAACCTAGCGGGTAGCTCAGCAAACTACACACTCCTAGGGGATTTTAATATCCATTTTGATGACACCATGGACCACAATGCCCTAGACATGACTACCAGCCTCGCCGCACTACAACTTCAACAACTAGTGCTGAAACCAACCCACTCCAAGGGTCATCTCCTTGATCCCATTTTTAGCAATTGTACAGATCTCCTAGTGGGAAATCCCTCCCCCCTGCCATGGATGGACCACGTCCTGATCCCTGTCTTCTGGGTCACTACACATACCCACCCTTCCTCCACTATAGTTACTCGGAATGAACGCAACTGGTCAAAACTCCCCCAGGCCGAATGGGCATCGACCCTCGAAACTTCTAGACTACCCTGCAACTCTGACCCCACCCTAGCCAACGAACACTATAATAGATGTATCTCAAACTCACTAGACTCTGTACTCCCCATAAAACGCACTGAATCCAAGCGCAGCACTAAGACTGCCCCCTGGTATTCCCAAGATTTACGAGAAAGGAAACGTCAATGCAAAAAACTGGAGAGGAAGTGGCGTCTGGACTACTCACTCCCCAGAAAAACCGCATATAGAGCTGAGGCAAAATCATATAAAAATGAAATAAAAATCTCGCAAGCGGCCTTTTACGAAAACAAGATCAATGCAGCTGCCTGCAGGCCTAAGGAAATTTATCAAATTGCAAAAACCCTTCTCAAACTCCCAGAAAAACCTCAAAATCCCCTTAATGCCCAATCTCGCTGCAATTACCTGGTAGAGTTCTTTTACAATAAAATACAAACCATCTATACCTCCTTTCCCCACACTCAGATCCCTACATCGCCCGCCAAACCTCCTGAGCTAGAGCTCCACTCCCCAGCAACACTCGATAACCTTCCCTTTCTTGACTCTTCCACGCCACAATCTATCATGCTTCAGGTAAAATCCGGCTCCCCTAATGACCCAGCACCCCGCGCTCTCTGCTGACAGTTACCACGCACATCCTACCTACCATTCTTGAATTGCTCAATGCCTCTCTAGCCACCGGGACCGTCCCGCTCCCCTGGAAACGGGCTGTGGTCAAAGCCCTCCTTAAAAGACCCAACTTAGATCCAAACAACCCTGGGAACTACCGACCAATCTCCCTACTACCCTGGCTTAGCAAGATTATAGAGAAACACGTCAATAAGACACTGACGGAGTTCCTAGAGATCAACCACTTGCTTGACCCTTCCCAGATAGGATTCCGACCCATGCATGGGATTGAGACCGCCCTCGTCGCCGTGACAGAGGAGGCAAGGAAGATCATGGCTCAAGGAGGCACCGCAGCCATTTTCCTCCTTGACCTAAGTGCCGCCTTTGACACTGTAAATCATAACATCTTACTGCAAAGACTTACCAATCTAGGAGTCTCAACGAAAGCACTCACATGGTTTGAGTCCTTCCTGTCTGATCGATCCTTTCAAGTCTTTGAGGGCGACGTCACCTCCCCCAGCAAACCTCTCGGATGTGGTGTGCCGCAGGGCTCTTCTTTGAACCCTACGCTCCTTAATATCTACATGAGCCCCCTTGCTGAGATTGTCCGCCCCTTTGGGATAAAAATTATTACCTATGCGGACGATACTCAGCTAGTGGTGGCCCTAAAACAACTTCACACCGGGCCCAACAACTTAAGGCATTGCTTAGAAGCGGTGACCTCATGGATGACATAATCTTGTCTCAAACCAAACGGAGACAAGACCGAGCTGATGCTCCTAGGCAATTCCCCTAATAACATCATTAACTCCCTCTAGCCGGCGTGTCTCGGACCCGCCCCACTCCCAAGGACACAATTAAGAGCCTGGGCATCTGGCTAGATAAATCTTTTAATTTTAACCACCAAGCAGCCAAACATTCGGCCATCTGCTTTGGTATACTTAGGCTTACCCGAAAAATCCTTCCCCTACTACCCTTTAAGGCCAGACAAATCATGATTCAGGGTCTCATTTTGTCTCGTTTGGACTTCGGGAATGCCCTTTACCTAGGGGCCCCCCAGGCCACCCTAAACAAGCTCCAGGTCATCCAGAACTGTGCAGCAAGAACCCTCCTTCAGATCCCTCGTCGCCTCTCTGTCAAGTTCGAATTGAGAAAACTTCATTGGCTCCCAATCAGGGAAAGAATCCTATTCAAGAACCTGTGTATTGCCCACCGAGCCTTCTGGAAAACAGGCGCCTTTATTAACCATTCTCTGATCACCCCCTACCAACCCAACAGACAGCTCAGATCAGCTTCTTCCTTTCTTGTCACAGTATCCAAGATCAAGAGAGCCAGGTGTGGGGGCCGTTCGTTCTCCCACAACTCGGCTAAACTCTGGAACTCTCTACCCCTCCACCTGCGTTCAGAACCCAATCATCTGCCCTTTCGAAAAAAGCTAAAAACCCTGCTGTTCAACAAATCAGACTAGGTCCCCTCCGTTCCTCCACACGCGTTTGTCCACAGCACTATGACGCCTCAGGGTAGCTATCGCGCTATACAAATGATCTTTTCATTTAATTTCATTTCATTCAATACTCCAGGAGAGAAGGGACATACACCCCAGCTTAAAGGAGAGGCAAAGAACACAACATCACTAGCCACACCACCACTTCCACACCTGCACCACTAACACCCCTGCACATCACACACCATACACGTCACAACCACACCCACCACTCACACCCCTGCACCCCTGTACCCACAACCACTTTGCACACCAAACACCATGTCAACACATAAAATGCCCAAATTCACTGAGAGTGAGTTGACAGTCATGGTAAATGAGATAGTCAGAGTGGAACCACAACTGTTTGGTAGCCTGGTCCAACAGACACCATTAGCCACAAGGACACAAATGTGGGCAAGGATAGTCCAAAGGGTCAATGTAGTAGGGACCACCCCAAGATCCCAAAAGGAGATCATGAAGCGGTGGCATGATCTGAAGAGGGTTGTCAAAGAGAGGAGAAGCAAGAACCGTGAGCTGGCTCAGAGGACTGGCGGTGGCTCTCCCATTCCACCAAAACCATTCACACCATGGGAGGAGAAGGTGCTTGCCATACTGAATCCAGAGAGTCTCACAGGAGTAGCCAGGGGAGTGGAGGCTGGTAAGTACAAACAAATGACTACCACCACACTGCTATGTACTGTCTTGCACAACTACAAAGCTACACCACCTAGGACAAATTCCATCCATGTGCACCACACACTCACAAAAACATGTCTTACAGATCCAATATTCACCCACTCCCATTCACCCCAAACATAGCTACCAACATTACCATGGGGGCATATGTACAGGCAACCAGCACTACTACTCCTATTCGGCCCCCTTGTCCCACAGCATGAGCAAGATGGAGCCCTCACCCCACCCCACCCCACCCAGAAGCATGTGTCAGCCATTACATTACCCTTATCAAACTTACAGGTAGGTAGCCATCTTCCCTGGGAGTCGATTTGTGGCTGGGAGGCCTGTACCACTACTCCCACCATGCCCCCTGGCCCACACCTCAGCAGGATGGAGCCCTCCCCCCACCCCACCCAGAAGCAAGTGTCAGCCATTACATTACCCACATCAAACTTACAGGTAGGCAGCCAACTTCACAGTGAGGGTGTTTGTGGGTGGGAGGCCTGTACCACTACTCCCACCATGCACCCTGTCCCACACCTAAGCAGGATGGAGCCCTCCCTCCACTCAGAAGCAGTTGGAATCCATTGCAGTACACCAACCACACTTACAGGTAGGTAGCCATCTTCCCTCGGAGGGTGTCTGTGGGTGGGAGGCCTGCACTACCACTCCCACCATGTCCCCTGTCCCACACCTGAGCAGGATGGAGCACTCCCCCACCCAGAAGCAGTTGGAAGCCATTGCAGTACACCAAACAAACGTACAGGTAGGTAGCCATCTTCTCTGGGAGGGTGTTTGTGGTTGGGAGGCCTGTACCACTACTCCCACCATGCACCCTGGCCCACACCTCAGCAGGATGGAGCCCTCCCTCCCCCCTCCCAGAAGCAGTTGGAAGCCATTGCAGTACACCAAACATACTTACAGGTAGGTAGCCATCTTCCCTGGGAGGGTGTTTGTGGGTGGGAGGCCTGTACACTACTCCCACCATGCCCCCTGGCCCACACCTCAGCAGGATGGAGCCCTCCCCAACACCACCCAGAAGCAAGTGTCAGCCATTACATTATCCTCATCAAACTGACAGGTAGGCAGCCAACTTCACAGTGAGGGTGTTTGTGGGTGGGAGGCCTGTACCACTTCTCCCACCATGCACCCTGTCCCACACCTGAGCAGGATGGATCCCCTCCCTCCACCCAGAAACAGTTGGAAGCCATTGCAGTACACCTAACAAACTTACAGGTAGGTAGCCATCTTCACAGTGAGGGTGTTTGTGGGTGGTGAGGCCTGTACCACTACTCCCACCATGCACCCTGTCCCACACCTAAGCAGGATGGAGCCCTCCCTCCACCCAGAAGCAGTTGGAATCCATTGCAGTACACCAAACAAACTTACAGGTAGGTAGCCATCTACCCTGGGAGGGTGTTTGTGGGTGGGAGGCCTGTACCACTACTTCCACCATGCCCCCTGGCCCACACCTCAGCAGGATGGAGCCCTCCCTCCACCCAGAAACAGTTGGAAGCCATTGCAGTATACCAAACAAACTTACAGGTAGGTAGCCAACTTCACAGTGAGAGTGTTTGTGGGTGGGAGGCCTGTACCACTACTCCTACCTTGCACCCTGTCCCACACCCGAGCAGGATGGAGCCCTCCCTCCACCCAGAAGCAGTCGGAAGCCATTGCAGTACACCAAACAAACTTACAGGTAGGCAGCCAACTTCACAGTGATGGTGTTTGTGGGCGGGAGGTCTGTGCCACTACTCCCACCATGCACACTGACCCACACCTGAGCAGGATGGAGCCCTCCCCCCACCCCAACCAGAAGCAAGTGTCAGCCATTACATTACCCTCATCAAACTTATAGGTAGGTAGCCAGCTACACAGTGAGGGTGTTTGTGGGTGGGAGGCCTGTACCACTACTCTCACCATGCACCCTGGCCTACACCTGAGCAGGATGGAGTCCCCCCTCCACCCACCTAGAAGCAGTTGGAAGCCATTGCGGTACACCAAACAAACTTACAGGTAGGAAGACATATCATTCGGTCTTATGACACCACTGAGCAGGATGTAAGCCTCCACCACGCACACACAGATGTGTCACATCACAAAGCCAAATGCGAGCACGTAACAGGCAAGTAGCTAGTACGTGCACCCACACATTTGTCACAAAAGAAATGGTGCCATATGACAACACCAGTCCTCCCATTGCACAAATATGCACACCGACCCCATTGCCACGCACAGTGTGCACACAGGTAAGCTAAGGAAACTGTCACAGCTACCAAAGTGTGACACACCAATGCACATGTAGAAGAAAGTCTGGGCACAATCATGCACAGCACCTATTTACATGTGCATCGCTATGGGGCAAGTGCTACAAGGACCATTCAAAAAATACAAAAGCATGTGTGGTGGTACAAATCAAGATATGCACATGACAAGACAAAGGTATGCAGGAGATGATAATGGCCAGTCCATGGCCAGATGTGACACCTGCCAGGTCAGACAAATCAACAAAGAGTCCTCAATGAAAAACATGTTGTGCTAGTCCCTAGATGGCAACAGGTCCCTGTAATCATAAATTATGCACAGGTCGCATGGTATGCCTTGACACCTCACACCATGGACAAGTAATGCATGTACCACTGCATCATGTCAGGAAGCACAGTAGTGCACATAGGAAACAATGTGGTGACCAGTCAATTATGCAGTGTAAAAAAAGTGAATGACACAGCTAACACAAAGCTTGTGGGGTGCACTACAATGACCATTTCCCATCTGATCCACAGGTGACCAAGAACTCACTGCAGAGGACAACACCAGCAACCTGCAGAGCCAGTCTCCCCCCGGTCCATGGACTCTCGGATGTTGACTCCCAGGATTCCCAGGATTCCCTGGACGATGAGCTCGAAGCTGGCCCATCTGGTGTGCCAGGGAGCAACAGATCCCAGGACCCCATCATCCCCCCACCACATCTGCGGCAATAACAACTTCACTGCAGACCCCTGCTGTTACAGCCTGTGTGGCCACCGCCACCACCACCACCACCAGTGCTGCCTGCAACACCCTCCCTGTCCCAGAGGATGACCACCCCACACCACCAACAGAGGAGGGCAGGGAGAGGATGCAGGTGCCCACAGTGGTGGGGCAACAGGTCCGTGGCAGCAGGATAGGTGGGAGGGGCAGGGTCACCCACAGACACCAGGAGGCTGGGACCCAATCCCTGGAACACATCACCAGAGTCCTTGGTGCATACGAACAGGCCCGGGGACGAACAGGCCGGTCAGACGAACTGTTGCACAAGCTCATCTTGCTGATGAGGTCCATCGACACCCACATGGGACAAATTGTGGACCTCTTGGGCCAGCAAGTGGCGGTACTGAGGGACAGGCCTGCGCCACAACCAACACCTTCACCTCCCTCTGGTGGGCCGCAGGATGACAGTTCACCATCCTCCCCTGCGCCCGCAGAGAGGGGGAGTCCTCAGACCCCACTGGCCCTGCAGCAGGGCCCCCCATGCCAAACGACAAAGGGGCCATCCTAAGAAGACCCTGGGAATATCTGGAGGCAAAGCACCTGCCAAACGCCAGTCACAGAGCCAGCCATGATGGCAACCCTCTTCACCTCTGCATTGACTTTTTGGACTGTCCTTCCCCACACGCCTTGTGAATGGCATCTGTCTGTTGGACTGGGTCACCACATCAATGTGGTGACTACTCGATTATCTCATTTACCATAACTGTCAACTCACTGCTCCACCACCACCTCAATGGAAATGTACACCCCCCTCACATGTCACCATTGCAAATAAAATATCCTTACACACATGTTGTCGTGTCTGCTCCGTCTTTATTGCAGGATGTACAGTCTTCAACATGATCACAATGTACCAGGAGTATGGGCTGTATGTAGGCAAGGAGAAGTTGAAGGCACCTAGGGAAACACAACAGAATAACATTCACTGGTCTGAGTGTGGCATCACAGAAATCACACAACACCTACCATCAAGATAACCCAACATGCACACGTCACAATGGGCAACAAGTGTCAACATACCTGTCCTGTAGATGTTCCCAAATGACCTGTACCAGAAACATTGCCAACCACTGCTGAGTCTACAACTGGCTGCTGTTACAATTCTCACATACGCCTTCACGACAACAGCAATATCAGCAGAAAATGGGTATGTTGTACATGGTCACCCACCTTCAAGTGAAGTAGCGGGTGATGAGTTGTTCACGCAGGTCAACACCTTCCTCCTCTCCAGTGACTTCATCACTGGATACGGGTTGGTTTGCAGACTGGGGCCTTTTGTCCTCACCATCATCCAGGAGCAGGGGAATCTCCTTGCGAATGGCTAGGTTGTGGAGCATGCAGCATGCCACTACAATCTGACACACCTTCCCGAGCGAGTATGCCAGTGCACCTCCAGCCTCCTCCTATTTGAGATGAAAGTGGACACATGTCAATGCAATACATCATGAGATGGGCACGGCATCTCACGTTCTGGATGACACAACAACAACAATGACTGCCATCAATATTGAGTAACAGACCAGCTTACATGTAGGGACACCTTCAGCTACACAAAGGGCACACCTGTCAACTTACACAAAACAAATACCTCAAACACTACCTTGGTCAATGTGAATGCACATAGGGATATAGCCACATTTCAAATGGGCACACCTGGGAGTGTAGCATCCAGCATATGTGTAACAAATCAACCCCACTGTCTCATACCTTCATGCGTCATTTCAACCTGGCACACATCCACAACACAATGACCAGAGTCGGCGCAGAAATGACGATTGTGTGCATGAGCAGACATAAGAGGCCATGCAAAAAAGATCATCATTCATTGAGACGAGCATTGCTGTGATTGGCACCTCAACACATTGGCATGTGCACACATTGTAGAGTCCAGGACAACACTGTCCTGCCTACCCGACCATCAAATCCATAAGTGACATGTGAGGGAGTACAGGCCAATCTACGAAATCACATACACAAACATGGCATGTGTAGTCACCAGTGGAGTAAATGGAACATTGGCATAGTGTGCACAATGATGTGCCATTGACCATGTGGGCACTGTGCACTGTTGATGTTTGCCAGATGGCTATTGCCATTGTATGGCACCCATATCGCGGTAGCTACCGCCTGGCTCCAGCGGTGTGTCACCAGCACCCCCATTCACACATGTGCGGTAGTGATAGGCATGGAGACATGGGAAAATGGCGGTTGGCATTCTCCACTGCCTGAATCGCGGTGCCTCATGTCAATGTATGGCACCCATATCGTGGAAGCTACTGCCTGGCCCCGGCGGTGTGTCACCAGCATCCCCATTCACACAAGTGCGGTAGAGATAGGCATGGAGACATGAGGAAATGGCAGTTGGCATGCTCCACCATCCATATCGCAGTAGCTACCACCGGGCACCGGCGGTGTGTCACCAACACCCCCTATTCACACAAGTGCGGTAGTGATAGGCATGGAGACATGGGGAAATGGTGGTTGGCATGCTCCACCATCCATATCGCGTTAGCTACCACCTGGCCCCAGCGGTGTGTCACCAGCAACCCCCATTCACACAAGTGCGGTAGTGATAGGCATGAAGACATGGGGAAATGGCGGTTGGCATGCTCCGCAGCCTGAATCGCGGTAGCTTCCGCCTGGCCCCGGCGGTGTGTCACCAGCACCCCCATTCACACAAGTGCGGTAGTGATAGGCATGGAGACATGGAGAAATGGCGGTTGGCATGCTCCGCCACCAAAATTGCGGTAGCGCACACCTGGCCCCTGCGGTGTGTCACCGCCATGGAGCTTGCCCTGGAGCCACTGGGAACCTTGATAGAGGGGACATGATGCAATTTTAAAGATCACGGTAGGCATGCTCCGCCACCGGGGAGGCGGTCATTGGATGCATTTGAAAGATGCACCATCGTGCTAGCTCACACCAGGGCCCTGCGGTGTGTCACTGCCTTGGAGCTTGCCCTGGAGACAATGGGAACCTTGATTGCGGTGGCATGAAGCAATTTTGAAGATCGCAGTCGGCGTGCTCTGCCACCGCGGATGCAGTCATTGGATGCATTTGAAAGACGCACCATCGCGCTAGCGCACACCGGGCCCCTGCGGTGTGTCACCGCCATGGAGCTTGCCCTAGAGCCAATGGGAACCTTAATTGCGGTGGCATGATGCAAGTTTGAAGATTGCGGTAGGCGTGCTGCGCCACCGCGGAGGCGGTCATTGGATGCATTTGAAAGAGGCAGACCTGGACCACCAAGTGCTGCAGCTTGGCACCTTTGAAACGACCCCAGGGGGCTATATATGTATGGGAGTGAGCCTCACATTACCACTGCCCCCCGAGCTTGCTGCCAGACACCCCTCACCTGCTGCTGCCTCCAGGGACTGCTGCCTGAGACCCCTCGCCTGCTGCTGCCTCCAGGGACGGCTGCCTGAGACCTCTCACCTTCTGCTGCCTCCAGAGACTGCTGCCTGAGACCCCTCACCTGCTGCTGCCTCCAGGGACTGCTGCCAGGCACCCCTCACCTGCTGCTACCTCCATGGAATGCTGCCTGAGACCCCTCACCTGCTGCTGCCAGAGACCCCTCACCTGCTGCTGCCTCCAGGGACTGCTACCTGAGACCCCTCACCTGCTGCTGCCTCCAGGGACTGCTGCCTGAGACCCCTCACCTGCTGCTGCCTCCAGGGACTGCTACCAGAGACCCCTCACCTGCTGCTGCCTCCAGGGACTGCTGCCTGAGACCCCTCACCTGCTGCTGCCTCCAGGAACTGCTGCCAGAGACCCCTCACCTGCTGCTGCCTCCAGGGACTGCTGCCAGAGAACCCTCACCGCCCAATTCTGCCGTTGTTGTCTCATGTCCACAGTGATGGCAAGGACAGAGAAGATGCGTGCCAGTCCCTTCACATGCGAGGAGCTGGAGGTCCTGGTGTACGCGGTGCTCACACAGTACCCAAGGCTATATGGTGCCCCAAATGTCATGGTAAGTCCTCAACAGTGGGGGGGTAGGGCAGGGGGGGCACACATGTAGTTGGACTGATGCAGTATGTGCCTGGGAGTGTGGGGTTGTGTCATGCACTGCCTGACATGCTGTCTCCAGGGGGAAGGTGTGTGTACCCAATGCCACAGGTTTGCCTGCCTGCACTTGTATGTATGAGTGACCTGTGTTGTGTTGTCAGCCATGCAGTGACGCAGAAGGTTGTTCATGCATGAGTCAGGACAGTGATTGCTTGGCTGAATGGCTGTGTGTGCCCGTGAAGTCCATCTCAGTGTGAGCCCAGCTGGCCAGCACAGTCCCCGCCCACAAAGACAAGGACACATCACTTCACTTACAGAGTATTACATCAGTCTTTTCACATTGCACTCCAGCTATGGGCCATCTCAGCACTGTAGATTGCACACAACCGGCCCTGTGAAGAGGATTTTGGATTTGTGAGATCATGTCCCTCAATTTGACATCCATGACACAGTCATCTATTCACAGGGCAGGGACATTGAGGGCTGTGCAGTCTTGGACACAGTGAGTCTACCCCCAAACACAGGTTGATATGTGATGTATGTGTTGCTCAACCCAACAATGAACTGGAGATGTGGACAGGCAACATAGGTGTTTCAGTGCTGGCATCCTGCATGGGTGTGAGATGTGCAGGAACTGTGTTCCCCTCACACCTGCATGCATTTACATCAGCTTTTCCCATGCAGATGTACCATGTGAGATGTACTCCTGTCTCTGATAGACATATCGTTGGATATGTGATGAGTTTGTATCTTGCTGCTATACTGATAGATGTCGGTACATAACACTGTGTCACTGATCATTTCCCCCACTTGTCTCCCATGCCTGCAGCTCAAGGTACACCAGTGTAAGGCCGTGTGGAGGGATATTGCAGCGAAGGTGCGAGCTCTGGGGGTCTCAAACCGACGGCACACCCACTGCCACAAGAGGTGGGACGACATCAGCCGGCTGGCGAAGAACGTGGAAGAAATTACCTTGGGGCTGTTTCCTCGCACTGGGCGTTTGGCACGGCGCAGCATGACACCACTAATGGGGCGCATCTTGGTGGTGACACAGCCTGAGCTGGATGCACGTTTGAAGGAGCATCAGCAGCAAGCCAGGGGTGAGCATATGGGGAAGGTGACTTTGGCTGGGAGTGGCTTCATGTGTACAGAGGCCTGTGCCAGCGCTGGCCTATGTGATGTTGGTAGTATGATGCAGTGGCATGTAAGTGGCTGCTGGGCTGGGTGCCGGTGTCATGCATTTGCCCTACCTGCACTTAAAAGGTGATTTGGATGCTGTGCATTCACATTGCATTCTGAGTTGTACTCTTCAGGTTTCTTCTGCATTGGGGTAGTCTTGGGAATCCCATGGGAGGGAACGGCAGTGTGCCCGATCTGATTGTGCCTTCATCAATGCGTCCATTGCATGCACCCAGATTGGGGAGGCCTAGACATCTGACAACAATGTGCACCAGTCTTTTGTCCCCAAAGTACAACATGGTGGGTGGCATGGGCTAATGGCCATTGTGGACTGTCATGTTGTAGTCTGTGTCTGTGTTGTCCCCTCCTGTTCCATCCAGATCTGTCATTGGCAACAAGTAGTGTGCCCCCATCATGTCCCTAGGTGTGCTCAGAGCTAGTTGTGTGTCTGGTTGAACAGAGCCACAAGCAGGGTGTTGTGCTGTGTGGTCATCACATGGCTCACTCATGCCTGAGTTTCCAGTTTCCATGCACTGTTTGAGTCTATATAGTGAGTTGGCACAATGTGATTGCACAGGGTGGTGTGCAACATGTAGATGTGGTCCTCTTTTGTTATGCATTGCTTGCATATGTTTGTTCTGTTGCTGCCACTGACCTGACCCTACATCTCTCTCTCTCTCATGCAGCATCTCCTGTGGTCACATAGGAACAGGAGACGGACACCAGTGGGGGTGAAACTAGCACAACAGCTGCACAGGAGCCCAGTGACACAGATGTCACCAGTGCCTCAGAGGGGGACAGGAGTCTGCTGAAGGAATCCCAGCCTGAGACACAAAGCACCACATCATCTGATGCCAGCGGGGATGCATCCATGTTGGCGGGCACAGGGAACGGGGACTCTGCATCGTCTTCCACCAAACAGCGGCCAGTGGCTACCCTCCCAGACACTTCCTCTGGTGCTGCCCGTGTCTGCCTCAGTAAGAGGGGAAGAGAGTCCTTCACCCCTAGCACCGCTGCCCCTGCCCCCCTGCTGCCATCAGTGCTGAGTCTGTGGACCATTTGCGCCAGCTGTGTGTAGGCCAAACAGCTCTCCTCAATGCCTTCAAAAAATTGGCCCAGGTGGTTGCGTTCATGGTGGACATACATTCAGACGTGGGTGGGCTGCACCGGAATGTTCAGTCTTTGTCCTCAACAGTGACGTATGCCCTTCGACAGGCACATACTCACAGTCCAGCTCCGGTCCCTTTGTTCACCCCCCTGGCAGTGGCCACATCTGACGATAGTGACCATGGTTCACAGACATCAAAGTCACGATACGGCACATGAAGCACACAGCAGCAGCAACCCAAGCGGTCCCGGGCGCAGACACCATCCCCACAGAAGACCAAAGCCACCCCAGAGCGCAGAGAGAAAAGCCCGTCAGGCGACACCAGGGGACAATAAGTAAAGCAGCAGACCTCAGGCACACATGCCTCAGAGGCTTCACCATCCAAGGATTCTCCTGCCCCTAAAGCATCTTGCAAAGAAAAGCATACAGTGTCTGTGCCCACCAAGGAGGTGGTGCATGCCAAGGGTACACCTAGGAAGGGCTCCAAGGCAGATTCACCCACCACCTCGACTCCCATTCCAAGCCCAGTGAAGCAGGGGAAGGAGGGCACTGTAGGGGTGACACCTAGTAAACAGAGGAAGGGGGGCAGAGGCGAAGCCAGGCAAAGCGTTCCGCTGGGTCCAGCACATCTCCAGAGGGGGTGCCAGTGTCTGCACCTGATGCAGCTTTGGTGGTGAGCGTTCCTGTTGTGTCCACACCACTTCCCATTGATCCAGAGTCAGTCAAGCCATTTAGGATCCCCAAGAAGTGGAAAGGCACCCCTCCACAATCTCCCAGCCACACCATGTCTCCCGTCTGCATGACCCCGCCTCTACGTGCCACTAAACCATCTGGTCCATGGAGCCCTCCAGCTTGCCAAGCCACTGATAGCTCTACCTCAGCTGTTCCGCTCTCTCCCTGGTCAAGTGCCCTGCGGGTCCCCGAGACACAGCTAGCTCCCAGTCCGCTTGACAGCCAAGTCTGAGTGTTAGTCGCCCTCACACACCTGTCTCTCACACACATAGGCCTGTACTGCACATTGTTACCCACTGACTGTGTTGCTGACCATGGATAGGTACAGTCGCACACATTCCCTGTGCAGCTTCTCATGGACCTACTCTGCACTTTGCCCTGGCCACTGGCCTTGTCATTCACTGCTGTGTGCCCCTTGCCTGTGCAGCTTCTCATGGACATACTCTGCACTTAGCCCTGGCCACTGGACTTTCTGTTTTGCCCTTGCAGCTTCTCATGGACATACTCTGCACTCTGCCCTGGCCACTGGCCTTGTTGTTCACTGCTGTTTTGCCCTTGCCTGTGCAGCTTCTCATGGACATACTCAGAAACTAAGCCCTGGCCACTGGCCTTGTTGTTCACTACTGTTTTGCCCGTGCAGCTTCTCATGGACATACTCTGCACTTTGCCCTGGCCACTGGCCCTGTCATTCACAGCTGTGTGCCCCTTGCCTGTGCAGCTTCTCATGGACATGCTCAGAAACTAAGCCCTGGCCACTGGCCTTGTTATTCACTGCTGTTTTCCCCTTGCCTGTGCAGCTTCTCATGGACCTACTCTGCACTTTGCCCTGGCCACTGGCCTTGTTGTTCACTGCTGTTTGCCCTTGCCTGTGCAGCTTCTCATGAACATACTCTGCACTTTGCCCTAGCCACTGGCCTTGTCATTCACTGCTGTGTGCCCGTTGCCTGTGCAGCTTCTCATGGACATGCTCTGCATTTTGTGCCTTGCTCTTCTCTTATCATGGTGCCTATCTGTGCAATATGTGAATAAAGACAGTTGCTCCTGTTGTCTATTTTGTCAGTGTCCTTACTGAATAAAGTTATTTTGCTGTGTGTATATGGTTTACTGTGCCACATGGTCTGTGTGCCACTTCAACATAGTCAATGTTTGGGCTCACTTACTCACTTTCTTTCAGGGGTGACAGGGTCTTCAGTTTTTCCTGACCCAGATACTTGTGGGGGCAATGGTGCCAATTTTCAATGGGAAGCAGTTGTCATTTACTTAATTTGTTCATGTTGGCTATATTGTACACATGTCAGGTTGGGGGGCACTGCCAGCACAGAGTGGGTTTCTGCACACAGTATTGCAGGCAGGCTGGCCAAGGTCATCATGTATGTGTATTCTTCCTTTATGTGTGCCCAGTGGTGTATGTGTGTGGTCATCTTGTGATGGCCAGTCATCCTAGTCCCATGGCTTACTTTCCATGTGTGCTCTTGGATGGTCAGGTAGTGTGGAGGGGGTGAGTTTGTGGGGAGTGTTGATGTGTGCATGCCCCTGCATTGTCAACTACACACATGTGTCACCCAGGAGTTGAATGCCTGTTGTTTTGATTGTTCAGACCTGTGGATGAGGTTGTATGCACATGTGTGAGTTGTATGTTGTGCACTGTGCAGTGTGTTGGTGTGTCCTTGCAGTTCTGTCTGACTCCTACTTGTTGTTTTTGTCACTTGTGAATATGCACAGTGTGTGACTGGCAAGTCAGTGTTGTGTTTTGTTGCACATCCATGTGTCTTGTTGCTGTTTGTGGTGACTGTGCAGACCTGCTGTTCCACACTGCCATTGTGATGGTGTTTTCTCATGCATCGCTGTCACATGGTGCCTTCTTGCCTCCAGTGTGGCATGTTGTGTATGTTGCCATACCATCCACTATCTGTGCTTCAGATGCCTACCCATTGTGGCTCTGCACTCCTTCTCTTTGTGTATGGTACACTCCTGCCATGTCCCCTACTGACATGCAGAACACTTCACTTTGGTGTGAGCTGTCCCCTTGGTTTACATGTGTGTGTGCCTCCCCATCACTTCATTTGTGACACTGTGCTTTGTGGTGCAGTTCTTTGGCCAGGGTCAATGTGTCACTCAGGGCATTTCACCAATGCGTTGTATGTGATGTTGTGGTGCTGTTTGTCAGTCATGGTTGCTCCTATGCAGTTCAACTATGTGTGCTGCCCAGTCCTCTGGTCAAGTTGTTTCCACCTTTGTGTCCCAGACTTGTGCATCTGTTGGTGTTGTGTTGGATGTATGTGTGTTGGCTGTGTTATTGCTTCACTTCCTGGGTGTGCTGTTGTCTTTGTGCTGTGCTGTATGGTGTTGTGTGGGATGCTGTTCTGTCACTGATGTCTGTGTGTGGCTGGTATGCTTGGTGTGCACACACTGCTTGTTGTGCATGCAGTGCTGTGTGTGTATGTTGCCTTGTCATTGCCTGGTGTGCATCCCCCGATGTCCTGTTGTGTTTGCTATGTGATTTGTTTTGCCCGTGCATTTGTTGTTTGTTTGATGTGGCTGTGTTGTTCTGTGATGGTGCACTTCTTGTGTGTGTTGTGGTATGTTATCTGTGCATTGTTCCTGAGTGATGAGGTTGTGCACTCCTGTTGTGTCTGTGCTCCCACTGCCTTTCCACAGTTTAGCTACACAGAGCATATGTGGTCTTGTTGTGGTTCTGTGTGTGCTTCTGTTGGGTTATGTGTCTGTGTGTTGTTTTGTGCAAACATTTGTTGTGGCATCCCTGTGTGTGTGTGTGATGTTTGTGGCTACCCCCAGGGTGTGTAATTGTTTGTGTGTGTATTGACTGGCAAGTATTGCCAGCCTTCAGTGTGTTTGACACTGGTGTTGTGTGCTGCTGGTGTGAGGGGGTATGTGTGTAGATTCCTACTGGTGTTTGTCAGTCATGGAGTGTGTTAATGGGCCCTGTGTGTAGTGCTGCTGGTGTACTCCTGTGTAGTAGTTGTATAGATGTGTGGCTGTTCACAGTTTGACTTCAGGGCCTTCCTTTCATCGTTGTGCCTATACATGGTTTGCCTTGCTGTCTCCCTGTGTTGTTGCACTGTTATGTCTGTGGTTTGACCTCACTGACTGTATCAGCCATGTGTGCTTTGATGGTCTGAGGGTGTTGTTCTCTGTTCCTTGTCTTGCATGTGATGTACACATGCTTGTTGTGTCTCTCCATGGCCTTCCATTTGTGTGCAGCCCACTTTGGTTTTCCTATTTGTTGTGCTCCATTGCTGTTGGCATGTGGGGTGTGTATGTGTCTGTGTGTCAGTCTGTGGTAAGTATGTGTGACAATGCAGGCTGTGTGTCCATTTGGATGTTTGTTCCTTGTATGTGTTCATGTGGTGCTTGTCCTCATTTTTGTTTACCTGAGTGTGGTGGTGTGGTGGTGTGCATGTTTCCCTGGCCCTGTGCTACTGTGCTGTGTGTTCCTGTGCAGCCACTCCTGCAGTGTCTGTCTCCCTGGTTGTTTGTTGTGTGGTGCAGGGTGTGTATTCACCTGGCTTGCTGTTGTGCATGGGGTGCACAGGAGGGGCACATGACATGTGCCTTCATGGGGTGTGCTAGTGTGTGGTGGGAGGGGGTGTGGCCCTGTGGGCTTTGTGCCCTGCCCATGCCTGGCACTGGCCCTGCCTTCTGCATTGTGCGCATGTATTTCCTTTTCTTCACCGCTGCGGTGACGTGGCCGAGACATTGCTGCATAGTGACGGTAGCTGTGTGTCCAGGATGCAGAGGGGTTACTTGGTGGCTGGTGGGTGATGTGTGGGTGCCCTTGTGGATGTGTCCCTGTCCCCACCAGGGTGTCTGATGTGGATTTGGACCCTGTGTCAGCCCATGTGTTGTGTGTTGTCTTATTACATACCAGCGGCGGCGTCCGCCGCGGTCCATGAGTTGCTGATGATGTAGCAGGTACAGCACCGGAAAAACGTGTAGAACTGGATCCATGGCGGTCGTGACCGGGTGGTGTGGACCGGGACTCTGGTTTCGCGCTCCGCTGTCGAGCTTCCGCCGTCTCTGGTTGGGCGGTTTCTCCGCTGCGGTGCGTCTGCTTGTTTGTGGTATCCTAATTTGTGGAGCGGGGCGGACGTCATTCCGCACCGCGGAGAGTCTCCATTGGCGCCCACCGCCACGGTGGCAGGTGCACTTTGATGGCGGTGCGCGTCGCACTGCGGTGGTTGGAAAATGGGCTATGTTTGGCCATGCCAATATGGCGGGCGTGAGGACCGCTGCTCGCGGACAGAAAAATGCATTTTTCCGCACCGCCAGCACCGCGGTGGTGCCACCGTCTGACATTCTAATGGACCCCTTAATATCCTTGGAACTGAGGATGTGTTTAACTTCTGCATATTTACATTTGGCTTCTTTGACCACCAAAGTACAGTCCGGATATATGGCAATAATCACAGCTTGATACTAAAGCGGATCTTTCTTGCTCGCCATTTGAAGAGCCACATAACAATCCCTAAAGTTGAGGAGCCTTGCAACAATTGATCGGGGAGGCACTCCTTATGACAGTTTGTGGCCCAAAGATCAGTGGACTCTCTTAATCGGGAATTCTTCCGAAAAACAATACCGACTGAATAACTCAGATAGCAGATTTTCAACAAAGGAGTTGGGGCGACCCATGAGTGCTGACCCAGCGACGTCTTTAATCCTTATTTGGTTGAGTCATGATCATGCTTCCAGATCTTCCTTTTTGGCTGCTATGCTGTTGACTAATTTTTCCATTTTCAGTCATTTCTATGTGACTACTGTGGAGTCATCTTCCAGGTCGGATGGCTGACACTCTGCTTCGTCCAGCCTGACATTCTGGCGACCAATGCCCTCTGTAAAGTGAACCAAGCATGATGTCATCACATTAAATTTGCTGTCAAGTGATCTAAGACTGACTTTAAGGTCTAGTAAAATGGCCATCCCCACTGGGGCCCAGCTGATCCGAGTCCATCAGGAGAGGAGGCGGTATAGGAATAGCCGCAGGGTTGGACTGGAGATCCCTATATTGGAGACCACTACCGTGGAATGGTCCGAACTGTGCATTTTTTTAATGAAAAAACAATCCAAGGGAACTTGGAGAGGGGCATTAGTGTACAGACCTCCCGGCCCCAAAACCAACTTTATAAACCATCTGACTGAGACAATTGCCCCACATGTACTAGCGGCTGATAACTTTCTTCTCATTGGGGACTTTAACTATCATGCGGAACTCCCTTCAGACACTGATACAAGTAAACTGATCTCTAATTTAAATACACTGGGTCTAGTTCAAATGGTGACGGGACCTACCCACCTGGCAGGTCATACCCTTGACCCTTCATTGTTCACCAATACGGCCAGTGTCAAAGTGGAGTCTCCCATCCCTCTGCCCTGGTCTGACCACAGCTTATTGAAATTTTCTCTAAAAATATTCACCATCTAAAATAATTTTAACAGTGAGCTCAGATGGAGCAGGCCATGGCGGAAAGTCACCCCTGCCTCCTTTTCGTCCCATTTTAGCCTCCTGCCCCTACCAAGCACTGAGAATATAGACCATGCCGCAACAGCCTTTGAGGCAGCAATCACACTGACCTTGAATACCATTACACCTTTGTCTAGGGTCAAGTTTAAGCCAAAGCTATCACCCTGGTTTATCGAATTACTAAAAACTGAAAAACATTCCAGTAGGCAAGGGGAACGCAAATGGAAAAAAACCACAAGCACTGAAGATCGTCAAAGGTATAAACGTACCCACCGAGGTTATCTAGACAATATTAAGCTAGCTAAAAAACTATATATTATATACAGGATCGAAAAAGCTGCCAACTCTAACAAGGAACTCTACAAAATACTAAAGGAATTTATCAACCCTTCCCCCTGTCAGCCCAGTAATCCATCTTCACAAGAATGGGTAGACACGTTGTCCACTTTTTTTGAGGAAAAGATCAATATAATTCATAGTTCCTTCCCACATCATGATATTAAAAATCCTGACAATGATCCTAACATCAATCTTAAACCTACCATCACATTTTTTGGAAGAGTTCACCGTATTTACCGCAGATGAAGTTTCAACTACTTTGTTTAAAATTTAGGGGTCTATTAGAATGGGGGGGCGGATCGCCACCACCCGTCTGGCGGTGGCGATCCGCCCGCCATTTTATACCGCCTGCCTACCATTTCGCCCCCGCCAAATTACGATGGCGGTGGGGACCCCAGCCGACGGAAAGACCGTCCACCGGTTTTACGCCGATCGGACAGGCGACCGGGCAGAAAAGGGCTCCAATATGGTGGCGGTGTCTTCAAGACACCGCCATCCATATTAGGATGGGCGGCAGTGCAGGGCTTTCCATGGCGGAGACCCCGCCATGGAAAGCCAGGCGGAGTTCATTTTCGGTGGCCTGTTGCGGGCCCCAAGGTGTTGGGGGCGCACTTGGGGGGTACCCATGGTACCCCCCTCCATTTGCATGCACAATGTGGCAGGCACCGTGCGGTGCCTGCCAGGTTGCGCATGCAAATGCATGACATGCATATATTGCATTGTGGCGGGTGCTGCTTACAGCACCACCCGCAACAATGCAATATATGCGGGATGCCACCATGGCGGTGGCATCCTGATTCCCATGGCGGGACCGCTGCACCTGTGGCGGCCGGTCCAGTTTCCCGGTACGGTTTGTCCGCCCGCCATCGTAATAGGTCCCTTAGTCGGGTTCCACAGTAGACCCAGTCTCACCTCGTCTTTTTTCTATGCTGACCCCCCTACTCCTCAAGAACCTCACTGATCTATTTAACATGTCCTTAGCCCAAGCAACTGTCCCTGTCAGATGGAAAGCGGCAAAGGTTAAACCCATTTTGAAAAAACCTTCTACCAATCCTAAGGAACCAAGAAGCTGTCACTCAATTTCTTTGCTTCCTTACTTTGGAAAGGTACTCGAGTCAGATCAATGATAAAATATTGACTACAAAAACCTCGTCCTAAAAAAATATCGCTGAAAAAATATTGTAAACATAAATATCGACACCCTATACTTAAACTAGGAATTACACAAACATCGATAAAAATATATATATATTTTTCTTTTTTTTTTTTTGTGTTCTCATTTGCCTTACCCCACATAGAATATCCCGTAGAGCCAGCTGTTTTGTTTACAACACTTCAGCCGAAGGGATTCCAATTGCTCAAGGGAAAATCTTTTTTGCTCCACCAAGGATATTTCGTATCCTGCTGGACCGTGATGCTGGGAGGCCCTTTTGTTGTTAGTCCGAGGAGAGATATAGGCATAATCATAGGACCCGGGGGGGAAAAAAAAAAAACCCGGACTCCTATCTCCATGATCTCAGTAAATCCCCAAAAAACAGATTTTTCTTGTTACAGGATCTAGCCATATCTACTTTAGACACTTCATACAACGATGTCAACCATTCTGAGTGAGTCGGTGGTGAGGCCTCTACCCAATATTTACATATTAGTCTTCTAGCGATAAGAATCGCATAGAAAAGTAAAGATCTTGCAGGCCCCCTAATAGTATCGACCAGACCAAAAATGATTAAGGGTAAACTGATGGTCAGAGGAACCCTAAGAATGGATTCCATTGATGAAAAAACTCCGCCCCAGAATTCCTGTAACAGAGGGCAGTCTTTAAACATATGTATGTCCGATGCTGCGATGAGGCCACATTTATTGCATGCTTTATCGGGCTGGAATTTTGATAGCCTAAGAGGAGAAAAATAAGCTCTATGGGCTGTAAAGATGTGATTACGCCTAAGCCAAGCAGGTTTAACAGTTCTAAACAGTGTATTGAAAGAGTCCCTCCAAATCGATTCACATTGCATGCTCATCTGCTGGCCCCATAGAGCATCTGCTAATTTAAACTCGCCATCTACTTCCTCTACTATTGCTCAATACCAAAAAGAGACCTCCCTTCTTACTCTAGGCTTTGAAACCAGTTGCTCCTCTAAATTGCTCTCCCTTCCTAAAGGCGCGGTACTCCTAGCCTGTGATTGTGCCCAGCTTCTCAATTGAATATACTTAAATTTTGAGAGTCCGGGCCCAACTATCTCCTAGAGCACATCCCAAGGAGGGAGGTCAGCACCATCCAATAGATCCCCCCACGACAGAAACCCTGCATCTCTTAAAGGCGTGCTCAAGCTGTCACGGAGGCATGCAGGAGTGCCGGGGGAATCCCATATTGGGGCCTTTCCTGAGAAGTAACCCAGCCCTATTCTCCTTCTTATTGCTAACCAGCTACTAGCTGATGACCGAAGGATTTTTAGTTTGACTTTTTTGAAGTATTTATGGTCTCCGAATTTAAACATAAAGCCATCTTCTGACAAATCTGAGCCCCTCAGCATAGCCCGGAACAGGTGTCCTTCTGTAGTATTAGTGGGTGTCTTCAACAGCATACGAGAATGAGACAACTGGAATGCCCATGCGTAATATTGCAGATCGGGCATAGCCAGACCCCCCTTCTCCCTCTTCTGCCTAAGCTTCTTCCATGCTATCCTAGTAGTTTTATTCTTCCAGATAAATGAATTCAAAACTCCTTGACATTTTACCAATTGTTTCATATCAAAGGCCAGAGGGATAGCACCGAAGAGAAACAAGATCTTAGGGAGGATAGACATTTTAATCAAGTTAATCCTACCCAAAATTGATAAAGGGAGATGCACCCATGAGTTCAATTGAATTTGGCATTCTTTGAATATTTTTTTAAGGTTACATTCCGGGATCTTTTCCACTTCCTGAGTGATTCTAATTTCTAGGTATCTCATGTTAGTGACGATATGATGATGCGTGGGTTCCATATTCCATACCATGATCTCCGTTTTACTTGGGTTAATCTCGTATCCCGAGATCATGCCAAACTCTTCTCAGCGTGTGATGGTCGTATTAAAGGCACTGTCAAGATCTGCTGTGAACATTAGTATGTCATCTGCATACAGTGCCACTCTCCTTTCCCACTCTCCTAATTTAAAAGGGATGATGTTATGTTCTTCTCTTAAAACCTGTGCAAAGGGTTCTATATATAAATTAAACAGGAGAGGGGAAATGGGGCAGCCCTGTCGCGTTCCCCTGGTGATGGAAAAGGGATCTGTCAGACCCCCGTTGACAAGTAATCTGGCAATCGGAGCTTTATACAATAATTCAATTGTCCAGCAGAAGCCGGCTCCCAAGTTAAACTTTCTCATCACCTCCAAGAGATATGGCCAGTAAACCCGATCAAAGGCCTTTGTTGCGTCTAGTGTTAATACTGCCAAGGGGAGGGAAAAGGAAGACGCAGGTCGTAGGTGAGGTCTGTTAGTTGTCTGCCTTGGATAAAGCCCTTCTGGTCTGGATGGATAACCTTATATACTACACCTCCTAACCTTTTTGAGAGGATGGCGGTAAAAAAATTGAGGAGAGATATGGGGCGATAATAACCACAGTCAGTAGGAGATTTTCCTGGTTTTAAAATTACAACGACTGTTGCTTCGCTCCAAGACCCCGGAGGGTCATCTCCATCCACCAATATACTATTAAAAAGTCTAGATAGAACAGGGATTATAGAATCTAAAAGAAGGCGATATAACTCTGCTGGAAGGCCATCAGGCCCTGTCACCTTACCTTTTTTGGAGTTATTAATTACCATTCTAATTTCAGCTTCAGTGATTTCGTTATCCAAAGCATCATGCTGATCCCTCGTGAGGCTTGGAAGTTTAATCTTGTCCAGCCAGTTACATCTTCTCACGGGATCCTCAGTGGTGTCGTTAGTATATATCTTCTGAAAAAAGTCTCGAAAAGCCGCCCCGATTTCTGAATTAGAGAAACGGGGAGAACTTTCTCCATCCACCACTATCTGCTTGATATGGTTCCGGACCTGATCGGCTTTTACTTTCCACGCGAGCAATTTATCAGCACTCTCCCCGAATTCAAATGGGGAAATTTTGCTCGCTTCCCATTTGCGTGAGATTCTGTCTTGGAGAACACTCTCCAATTTTTTTTTTAGGGAATCTAATTCTTCCAGATCCACCTTAGAGTTACTTCCTGGTATAACATTTAATTTTGATTGGACTCTAGCAATGTCCTCTTCTAACCCTCTAACAACATTACTGAAAGTCTTTTTCCTAAAGGAGGCACGATTAGTGATGCAGCCTCTCCAATAGGCTTTCAAAGTATCCCACACCGTCGATATTTTCGCTGAGTTCAGATTTAGGTTGAGGAACTGAGTTGTCTCAAGTTTAAGAAATTTTATCTCGTCCTCCACTAGTAATATAGTGTGGTCAAAAGACCACGATCTAGGTTGGTGCTGCTGCGGAAGTGTTAAAGAGAAAGCTAATGCAGAGTGATCTGACAGATGGGATGGAAGATATTCAATAGATTTAATCATATCCCTTAACGCATAGCTGAAGAGGGCATAATCAATTCTGGATTTATGATGGTATTTCAGATTGATGAACGACACCCCAGGTTGGTCTCCAGCACGCTCTCTTCAGACATCTGAAAGGCCGATCTGTCTCATAATACTTAATAGAGTAGAGCGTGATTTAGATGGAACCCCGGCTCGTGACTTAGGCGATTTATCCAATCCAGGATGTAACACAATATTAAAGTCTCCCATCCAAATGATGGGATCCGTAAAATCAAGCAAGTGAGTACTAACTGTATCTAAAAAGGAAGGATCATCTTGATTCGGTCCATAGTAGACTACTAAGGTAAAAAGCGAATCGGAAAGTAATGTTTTTAATATGAGCCATCTTCCACTGAAATCCTCCCTACATTCTAGTACCTGAGCCTTTGCTTGTTTTTTAAAAAGAACCATCACCCCTCTAATATTGGCCGTCTGATCATTGCAGGCAAAGACGTCGATCCATCTCTGATTAATTAAAATTTCAGAGGTCTCTGCTTTTAGCAGATGAGATTCCTGGATTGCAATGACTTGCGCAGGTGAATCTTTTAAATATTGTAAAATTCTAGCCTTTCTATTCCTTGTACGCAACCCATTCACATTCCAGGACAGAAAGTGGATTAGTGCCATACTAATATTCTTATTTCAACCTTTAGTGCCATCCCATCGGCCCAACAGCGCAACAAGCTTATAAAGACCTGCAAAGGAGAGTTAAACCCGAAAGAATAATACTGGGGCAACGAAAAATGAGGACTTTTTATGCTTTTACCCTTCCCAAACCTTCTCCCCCCTCCCATGGGAAACCCCACCCTTATTGCTATGACCTGGTGTAAGGCCATATTTACGTCACACTGCTTCTGCTGATCCCCCCCTGACCTACTACTAGGGGGTTAAGATCAGCAACACTATAAAAAAAAAAAAAAGTGACCAATCCATCAAGAAAAAAAAAAAAAAAAAGCAAAACTAAGTGGTGTGCAAGCATCGGTTGAGAGAGTTGATTGAGGACCCCATTAGAAGTTAGTGCATTACTAAATTAACTATATAATTTTTATTTTTTCAAATTTCATATATATATTTTATTTTTTATTTTAATTTTTTTTTATTTTCTCTCCCTTCTCCACCTTTCCTTCTTATTTTTTTCTTTCCTTTTTTTTTCTCTCTTGTCCCTCTTTCTCTCTTTTTTCCCTCTTTCCTTCCCCCTCCTTCTCCTCTTTTTTTTTGTCCCTTTTTTGTCCCTTTTTTCTTCCTTTCCTTCTCTTTCCCTATCCTTTTTATCCCTTCTCTTTTATATATACCTCTTTCCCCTCACTCCCCCTTTTTCATTTTTCTTTTCCCTACATTTCTTCTCATCAATTCTAGTCATTTAAACTAGCTTGTACCTAAGCATCTTGTACTCTTCTCTGATTTTCAGCTTCCTGGAAGTGAGGGGGCGGAGGGGGGGGGCATACCAGATTGGGTTTCCTAAGATGAATCAGTTCAAACTTTCTCGCTTCTACTTAAGGACTCTAATAGTTCATCGGCCTCCTGTGGAGATCTAATGTTAAACATTTTGTTGTTATGCATGATCTTGAGGAAGGCGGGGAATCTCATCTGAACTGTGGCACCCACTGCCCTGAACTTATCCATCCTCTGACCCAATTCCCATTGGCGCTCCAGAGTTACTTTGGATAAGTCCGAGCGCACTTCATACGAAAAACCCGGTCCTCTTAAAAAAGACTTCGCCTTAAGCGCCAGGTTCAGAATCTTCTCCTTTAGCGCATAAGTGAGGAAGTTTATAAGGATTTTCCTTGGTTTCATTCTCCCGCGATTCAATCGAAATGGATCCCTATGAATCCTCTGGATATCATTTCCAAGGAACTCTGGTGACTCTTCCAGATTGAGAGAGTCTTTAAGCATAGCCACGACATACGCCTTTAAATCACTCCCCTCCTTCCCCTCCGGAACCTTTAGGAGACGTAAGTTATTTCGGCGTGAGTTGTTTTCAAGTGACTCCACTCTCTCCCTCAGGGCATCTCCGTCTCTACGTAAGGCCTGGATTTTATCCTCAGCAACCCCTAAATTAGCCTTAAGATGCTCAACAGAGCCCTTCAGATTATCAGTCCTCACATTCAGGAAATCCACTTTCTTTTCTAAGGCATCACATGCAGCTCTTATCTCAGCCTGGTTCTCAGAAGAGACCGCAAACCCTTGTTTAATGTCGTTTTTTACTAACAAAAAGAGGGCCTGTATCGAGTGAGTCTCCACTCCTGCCCCTCCTCCCTTCTCCGAGTCAGTCAGAGTTACAGCCTGGATCAAACCCTGATCTTGCGCCGCTTCCGAAGAAACAATAGTGGGCGCGAAGTCCACAGGGATAGAAATCGTGCTGTTTGGGGCTGCAGATGCTATCATAGGGGGTATAGCCTGAGACGGTGTAGAGACTATAGAATTGTTAACTTCTGAGACATTAGAAGTGGCCGAGACATCAGAGGTAGACATGGAAGATAGAATGAGGATATCAGGTATACTGGGCGCCCCCCTATCAGGACTAGCAACGGTATCAGGATTCTCCGTCCTGGATAATGAGAGGGGGGGAGCTCTTGGGTCGCCCCCCAAGGTGGGAGAGCAGTACAACTCGAGGGAGTCTCTTGGCTTATAATGTTTAATATCTGGGGCTGGACCCTAAAAAAAGAGCGGAGTGAAGGCGTAACTTTTACGGTAGTAGATCTAGTAGTGGCCTTAGCACAGCTCTCCTTGCTTGACTCTATTGCTCTCCTCCCCTTCACAGAAATGTTGTAAGTTTTCTGGGATATCTGCTCCACCCGGGTCAGAACGTTTTGCTCCCCCCTTCTCTTGCCTGGTAATGGTATAACAAGGGAGATCTCCTGACCCCCTGCCTCCTCTTCTAAATCCGAGGAAACCCAGTCCAACGACTTCTCTCGGGATATCGCCTCACTCTTTTCCTTCCTTTTGCCCCCTACGATAGAAATACTTTGCTGTGTCCTTTTAGTTTTAATTTCGGCCCGACCGGCTTTCTTCACCCGAGTAGAGGAAGATGAGCTAGATCTCTCTGATAAGGGATTAGGATGTTCCTTACCGGCCACAGAATCATGCCCTCGATCCTCGCTATTGTCCTTTTTGGATGTGGCAGAGACAGCAACCTTACCGTCTTTAGACTCCTTAACGCCGCACTGTAGGAGGTAGGCTCCGATCCCCCTTGTGCTGACACTGCCTGTATTCTCCCGGAGGAGACCGCGAGCCGCCGCTCTGCGCCCGCGTCGCAGCTCCAGGGCGGCTCTGTCCCAGCGCGGCAGAAACAAGGGGCAGGAGAGACCGGGACTCATCCGGAGAACCTCGTAGGTAAAAGACGTTTATTCAGCAGAAGAATCCTCACTCAACCCGGTGATTTAGGTGTTGGACCCGGCCTCGTAGAATGGCCCTCCGTGCCCCCGCACCACCGAAACCTGGTACATACAGCCCAAGCCCCCGGCCCCGCCGAACCTCCCCACCAGGACACACGCACCGACCCGGACATCCCCGTCCCTGGCCTCTCCCCTTTCGGCCACCCCGGGCCCGCGTGCCCACTTCATGCACCAAGATGGCCGCCCGGCCCCAGCGCGACCCGGGCATAGAGGCGCCACTCCGGCTGGAGGACATCCCGCTTCCAGGGGAGGAGAGAGGGAGGAGCAGTTTCTATCGCACCTCTGAACTCCCCCGGGACGATGGGTTTCGATCGGCCCTCCGGCCTCCCTGAGGGCTGGCTCCACGCCTGCTGGGTGTCTGGGACTCCTCCCGACCCGGCCCTGAAAGAATCAAAAGACTATAGCAGGAAATCCCGACAAGCGACCCCCAGGTGACAAGACCCCTGCCTGCACAGACTCCGGACATCAAAGAGGGGTCGAACTATAAGAAGGGGTGCTCTGGGGCTGTCCGGCAGATTCGACGCTGGAACAACGAGAGCCTGCTGACGTGGTCGCGGCTCCTGGAACTGGAACTCACCTGAGCCCTGCTGAGTGACTCGCGGCTCCCTGAAGATCGTAAGACCTCCGAACTTGTACCTGAGCCCTGCTGAGTGACTCGCGGCTCCCTGAAGATCGTAAGACCTCCGAACTTGTACCTGAGCCCTGCTGAGTGACTCGCGGCTCCCTGAAGATCGTAAGACCTCCGAACTTGTACCTGAGCCCTGCTGAGTGACTCGCGGCTCCCTGAAGATCGTAAGACCTCCGAACTTGTACCTGAGCCCGCTGAGTGACTCGCGGCTTCCACAGACTCCACCGGTCCCGCCGGACCCCACGACAACCAACCTACCCCCCAGCTCGAGGATTGTGAGCTGTGCGCCGGGTACGTCCCTCCTTTGAACCGTTACCAGAGACAGTCCCGCTACCCCCTACCTTTCCGAGACTCTTGAGCCCGTGCTCACCTTGTACATATTTGCAGTGATACCTGTTTGATAAAACTTGTTCTGAGAATACCCAGTGTGGTCCCTCTGTGTCGTGTGGTGCCAGAAGTACGATCTTAGTTGCGAGAGTCCTCCCCCTGGGGAATCTCCCGCCAGTGCCCGGCTACGATACTTTGAGGGTGGGTCTCAGGGTAGTCAGGACCCCCTTTCCGGGCTCCTCTGAGGTCGCCGTCTAACATTGGTGGCAAGCGACGGGATTCGGGCCCATCACCTAGAGATCGTACAGTAAACGACGGACGCACGACCAACAAAGATGGCAGAAGGAAGCGCCACGAGCTCCGCAGAAACCAACGCCAACAGAGTGTTCCAGGTGGAGCATCTGGAAGAATACACACACAAAGAGCTAAAACAATTTTGCAAAGAACTTAAAATCGCTACCACTGGCCTCAACACTAAGGAAGACTTGCAGAAAGCACTGAAAACTTGGGTGGAGACCGGGGCCTCCCGCCCGGAAGGCACGGGGGAGCGCCCCGACGAAGCTGAACCCCCCCAAAGTGAAAGCAGTAGCAATCAGGTGCGAGGCATCGTACCAGACGGGGGCCTATCCCCGGAAGAGCTCGCGGACAGAGAGAGAAGCCGCAGTCATGAACTCGAGTTAGCCAAACTCAAAATCGAGGGCGAATTGAAGTTAGCGGAGAAGAAGCTAGCAGTAGAGCAAATGCGTGTACAAGGCGAACTGGAAGAAAAGAAGCTCCAACGGGAGCACGAAGGAAGAAAGCTCCAACTGGAGCACGAACGGAGCTTAAAGGAACTCGAGCTCAAGGCCTGAAATGAGGACGGGAGGCCCTCGGGGAACCGAGAGACGGCCCCCCCAGCGGAACAGAAGGTCCACATCCCCAAGGATGTGGTCAAAGAATATTATAAAAACGATGACATTCAGCAATGGTTTCGGGCCTACGAGGTCGCCATGACCTCCCATCGGATTCCACAGAAGGACTGGGGGGCGGGGTTGTGGGGACGGTTTCTGAGCGAAGGAAGGGACACCCTGCTCGACCTACCCCTCTCCCTGCAGACCTCCTACAGCCACATGAAAGAGGCTCTCCTCACAAGATACGGCCTCACCCCAGAAATGTACCGCCAACGGTTCCGGGACTGCAGGAAGATCCCGGGCACCACCTGGGTGGAGTATGTAAACTTTTTTAGTCGGGCCTTCGATGGGTGGGTCAAGGGCAGCAAAGTCACCACCCTTGCCGAACTCACTGACCTCATGTTATGGGAACATTTGGCTGCGAACTGCTTCGTAGAGCTACGTCAACATCTGCTGGATAGCAAGCTCACAGATCCCCGGAAGCTGGCCGTGGAGGCCGACCGCTGGACCAACACCCGGGTCTCCCGGGGCATGGTAGGAGAGTACCCCCGAACCAGTCAGGGACCACCCCGCCAGAGAGGGGGAGGGAACCAGGGAGGGCCGAGGGAGTCCCAGCCTAGCCCCCCGAAGACACCACCTCCACCTTTCCCGGCGCCCCCCCCACCAGTAACAGGGCCCCCTGGGAGACGGGGACACCGGGTGACCGTCACATGTTTCCGCTGCCAGAAACCCGGGCACTACGCCAATGACCCAGAGTGCCCCATGGCCACCCAAGTCACCCCTGCGAGACAGATAGCCAACGTGGCCCTAGGGGAGGAGGTTGAGGAAGCCGAGGAGTGGGAACCAGCCGCGATGGCCCTAGTATCCCTGGGAGATAGGGAAATGATCCCTGGTAGCCTCCTACCGTCCAACACACAGAAATATGGGCAGCTCGTCAAGATCAATGGCCACCAGGTAGAGGCCCTGCGGGACACCGGGGCCAGTATCACCGGTGTCCTCAGGCACCTAGTTCCCGTGGAGCAGATCCTCCCCAATGTCTTTTGCCCCGTGATATCTGCAGACAATAGGGAAAGTATGTGTCAGGTGGCCCTGGTGCCATTTGAGTGGGGAGGGGTGATAGGTAAACTCAAGGTGGCCGTAAGAACCTCCCAGCCGGTCGACTGCCTCTTAGGGAACGACCTGGAGAGTTCTCCCTGGAAGCACGTAGAGCGCAAGGCCCACCTAGGAATGATGGGACTCCCCGAGTGGGTGTGTGCCACCACCCGATCTATGACAGCCCGACTCACTCCCCGGAGAGAAATCGAGAGCACCCCGGTCGAAGTAGCCAGCACCGTCCCCGCCGAGGGTCCTCCCGTTCCCCCATCGGAAGGGTCCGTCGCCAGCGACGAACCCGCACCATCCGACCCCGCCCCGGTCCCCGAGTTGGGGGATCTACCCGAGTTGGCCCATTGGCGCCACGAGGGCGGGCCCACCCGAGAAGAATTTTGCCAGGAACAAGCCACCTGTCCTTCCCTGGTCGGGCTGCGGCGCCAGGCCGAGGGCCAAGCCGCAGGTGACCAGACCGGAACGCACCGAATCTATTGGGAGAATAACGTCCTGTATAGTGAGCAGAAATCAGTGGAGCTGGGATCCGGACGGGTACTGGTGGTACCTCTCCGCTTCCGGGATTTCCTCCTGGGCTTAGCCCACGATGTCCCCCTCGCCGGTCACCTGGGTCAGGACAAGACCTACAGCCGTCTCGTGACCCATTTTTATTGGCCTAAGATGAAAGCAGCGGTAGAGGCCCACTGCAAGTCCTGCCCCACGTGCCAAGCCAGTGGGAAGAGTGGGGGGAAGCGCAAGGCTCCCCTCCAACCCTTCCCGGTCGTCAGTACCCCCTTCGAACGAGTCGGGATCGACATCGTGGGGCCACTGGACCCCCCCACCTCCCAAGGTCACCGTTTCATCTTGGTCCTAGTGGACCACGCCACCCGGTACCCAGAGGCTATTCCCCTACGCACCATTACGGCCCCCGTGGTGGGCCGGGCCCTGATGGGGATCTTCTCCAGGGTGGGTTTCCCCCGCGAGGTCGTGAGCGATCGCAGCACTAATTTTATATCCAGGTATATGACGTCCCTGTGGCAACAATGTGGGGTGTCCTATAAGTTCACCACCCCGTACCATCCCCAAGGGAACGGCCTAGTAGAGAGGTTTAATAGGACTTTGAAAGGGATGATCGCTGGCCTAGAAGAGCCCCTCCGGCGTAAGTGGGACGTCCTGCTCCCCTGCCTCTTGTTCGCTTACCGGGAGGTCCCCCAGAAGTCCTTAGGGTTCAGCCCGTTTGAATTACTCTATGGGCACCCCGTCCGAGGTCCCCTCAGTTTAGTTAAGGAAGGGTGGGAGGCAGCACCCCAGACCACCCCCCGAGATGTGTTCCAATATGTCCTGGCCCTCCGGAACCAGACCAGGAGGTTCCGAGAACTGGCCGAGGCCAACCTGGAGGCGAGTCAAGAAGAAATGAAGCGCTGGTACGACCAGAATGCTACTCTGGTCGAGTTCCAGCCGGGCCAGCAGGTGTGGGTCATGGCCCCCGTGAAGCCTGGCTCTCTCCAGGACCGATGGACTGGGCCCTACAAAGTGGTCGAGAAGAAGAGCCAAGTCACCTACTTGGTGGACGTCCAGTCGCCTCGGGATCCCCTCCGGGTCCTGCACGTGAACCGCCTCAAGCCTCACTTCCAGCGGACAGAACTGAGCCTCCTGCTGGCCACCGATGACGGGGCCGAAGATGAGTCGGATCCCCTCCCGGACCTCCTGTGTATCAAGGAGCAGGATGGCTCCGTGGAAGGAGTGAACCTCTCCCCAGCCCTCACGGCCCAGCAACAAGCGGACTGCCGCCAGCTCCTAAGACAATTTTCTGACCTCTTCTCCCTGACCCCCCGGGTCACCAACTGGTGTGTTCATGATGTGGACACCGGGGACAGCCCGCCGGTGAGACACCGAGCCTACCGGGTTCCTGACCGGGTCCGGTCCTGCATTCAAGCGGAAGTCTCGAAGATGTTGACCCTGGGGGTGATCGAGCCCTCTGACAGTCCCTGGGCCAGCCCCGTGGTCCTGGTCCCGAAGGCAGCGGCCCCCGGTGTCGCCCCCGAGCTCCGATTCTGCGTGGACTACCGGGGGCTCAATGACGTTACCCGAGCCGATGCCCACCCCATTCCACGAGCCGACGAACTCATTGACCGACTAGGGGCAGCCCGGTTCCTCAGCACATTCGACCTCACCTGCGGATACTGGCAGATTGCGCTCACCGAAGGGGCCAAAGAGCGGTCCGCTTTCTCCACCCCCGATGGGCACTACCGCTTCCGCGTAATGCCCTTCGGGATGAAAAATGCCCCGGCCACTTTCCAGCGACTGGTGAATAGAGTCCTGGCCGGGCTAGAACAGTTCAGCGCGGCATACCTGGACGACATCGCTGTCTTCAGTTCAGAGTGGAGTGAGCACCTCCAGCACCTCCGAAGGGTGCTAATCGCCCTGCGCCAGGCAGGCCTCACAGTAAAAGCCAGCAAGTGCCAGATCGGGCAAGGATCCGTGGTCTACTTGGGGCACCAGGTCGGGAGTGGCCAGGTCGCCCCGCTACAGCCAAAGATCGACGCCATCCTGGCCTGGGAACCACCCATCACCCAGACGGAGGTCCGAGCCTTTCTGGGACTCACGGGCTACTACCGAAGATTCATTCGGGGGTATGGCAGCCTTGTCGGCCCTCTCACAGAACTCACGTCTAAAAAACAGCCAAAGAAAGTGCAGTGGACGGCTGCCTGCCAGGAAGCTTTCGATGCCCTAAAAAGGGCCATGTGTACTGCCCCCGTCCTCCAGGCTCCCGACTACGCCAAGGAGTTCATAGTCCAAACCGATGCCTCCGAGCATGGCATTGGGGCCGTCCTGTCCCAAGTAAATGACCAAGGCCTAGACCAGCCCGTCGCCTTCCTCAGTCGGCGGCTGTTGCCCCGAGAACAAAGATGGAGCACCATAGAGCACGAAGCCTTTGCCGTGGTCTGGGCACTCAAAAAGCTACGACCCTACCTGTTTGGCACCCATTTCAGAGTCCAAACTGACCATCGGCCCTTACGTTGGCTCATGCAGATGCGAGGAGAAAACCCCAAGCTACTGCGGTGGTCAATCTCCCTCCAGGGGATGGATTTCACCGTGGAACACCGCCCTGGTACGGACCACGCCAATGCTGACGGCCTCTCCCGGTTCTTCCGCCTCAGCGAAGAGAACCCCCCAAGCTGATGGGCAGTTCTCTCCGGCTTTCAGCTGGGGGGGACGCGTGTTGGACCCGGCCTCGTAGAATGGCCCTCCGTGCCCCCGCACCACCGAAACCTGGTACATACAGCCCAAGCCCCCGGCCCCGCCGAACCTCCCCACCAGGACACACGCACCGACCCGGACATCCCCGTCCCTGGCCTCTCCCCTTTCGGCCACCCCGGGCCCGCGTGCCCACTTCATGCACCAAGATGGCCGCCCGGCCCCAGCGCGACCCGGGCATAGAGGCGCCACTCCGGCTGGAGGACATCCCGCTTCCAGGGGATGAGAGAGGGAGGAGCAGTTTCTATCGCACCTCTGAACTCCCCCGGGACGATGGGTTTCGATCGGCCCTCCGGCCTCCCTGAGGGCTGGCTCCACGCCTGCTGGGTGTCTGGGACTCCTCCCGACCCGGCCCTGAAAGAATCAAAAGACTATAGCAGGAAATCCCGACAAGCGACCCCCAGGTGACAAGACCCCTGCCTGCACAGACTCCGGACATCAAAGAGGGGTCGAACTATAACAAGGGGTGCTCTGGGGCTGTCCGGCAGATTCGACGCTGGAACAACGAGAGCCTGCTGACGTGGTCGCGGCTCCTGGAACTGGAACTCACCTGAGCCCTGCTGAGTGACTCGCGGCTCCCTGAAGATCGTAAGACCTCCGAACTTGTACCTGAGCCCTGCTGAGTGACTCGCGGCTCCCTGAAGATCGTAAGACCTCCGAACTTGTACCTGAGCCCTGCTGAGTGACTCGCGGCTCCCTGAAGATCGTAAGACCTCCGAACTTGTACCTGAGCCCTGCTGAGTGACTCGCGGCTCCCTGAAGATTGTAAGACCTCCGAACTTGTACCTGAGCCCGCTGAGTGACTCGCGGCTTCCACAGACTCCACCGGTCCCGCCGGACCCCACGACAACCAACCTACCCCCCAGCTCGAGGATTGTGAGCTGTGCGCCGGGTACGTCCCTCCTTTGAACCGTTACCAGAGACAGTCCCGCTACCCCCTACCTTTCCGAGACTCTTGAGCCCGTGCTCACCTTGTACATATTTGCAGTGATACCTGTTTGATAAAACTTGTTCTGAGAATACCCAGTGTGGTCCCTCTGTGTCGTGTGGTGCCAGAAGTACGATCCTAGTTGCGAGAGTCCTCCCCCTGGGGAATCTCCCGCCAGTGCCCGGCTACGATACTTTGAGGGTGGGTCTCAGGGTAGTCAGGACCCCCTTTCCGGGCTCCTCTGAGGTCGCCGTCTAACATTAGGCATATGTTTTCTCGCTGGGTAGGTCAGGGAGGAACGCAGAGCAGGGACGTGCGCGACCGCTCAGCTAGCGAACGCCATGTTTCCCCTCGAGGATAATAATATATTGTCAACAAATATATCGATAACAAAAATATCGACAACATAAATATAGCCAACAAAAATACCAATAACATTAAAAAATAAAAAAAATACACCAAACATATCGATATCAACAATATCGACTACACAAATATCGATAAAATATATATAAACGACATCGAAAAGATGATTTAACATTAAAAAACAATATTTAAAATTATAAAATTTAATTACATATCCCAATTACTTAATATAAACTATAACAAGATATATAAAAATTAGATTATTTAAATAAAATACTATTATAATACTAATACAAATAACAAAAATAATTAACTATACAACATTAAATGAATATCCAAGAAACCGAAAATGAACTCAAATTAATATATATCAACTGTAAATAAATTACATTTGATTTATTTACAATTATATTTAACCGCTCCAGTGCCCATGACGAGCTGGACAGTCGCGCTGTGCCCATGACGAGTCCAGCTCGTCATGAGGCATTCCCTGGGGAATCCCTATGGTGCGGGCACCAGAGGGATTCCTTTTTAGTGAAAATAGCCTCGGGAGCTGGGGAAGCCCCCCCCCCCTTTCACTGTAATGACGATCGGCGCGCACGTCGCGCCGACGTCATTACAGTGAAAGTGAAACTAAAATGAGCCAAGAGGCTCATTTCAGTTTCACTTTCTACGTGCTCAGGGGGCTATCTCAGCCCCCTGAGCACGTAGAAAGACGGGAGAGGTATCGTTGGAAAGGGGAGAATCTCCCCTATCCAATGGTACCCCTCCCCAGTGGATCCCTGCTTGGGGATCGCCACAGGAGGGTGTTGGACAGGCCACACGAAGGGCTTGCTCCCTCCCCGCATGACAGGGCCTAAGCCCCAGCCCGCCAGGCGTGACCCACACGAATCACCCGCACTCCGTCTCCCGACGGAACTCCTGCCCCCGGACCTCCATGTATCACGGGACCGAGCCACCACCGGCTCCCCCGGCCGGATCAAGCCGCCATCTTGGGCCCTGCGCCACGAGGCCGCGTGGCCTCCACCCGACCCTAACCCTGGGCCTGGCCGGCCCCGGCATCCCGGCACCACCATCCACCAGGAGGTGAGCGGACCACTTGGCAGGTCAATGGGAGAACGAAGCGTCAAGGGCTCTCCCCCGCCAGGTGCCGATCGCCTCCAGCTCCCCCCAGGCGCTGGCTCCACCCCCTGCTGGGTGTCTGGACACCTTCATCCCGGACCCTCCGACCTCCAAGTGCGAGGGTCCGGACATCAAAGGGGGCCAGACCTATAACTAGGGCAGCTCCGGAGAAGGACGGCAGTTGTATCCTGGAGTCGAGAGACACCGAGAGAACTCAGCCTTGACGGACTACTGGCGCTGCCGTAGCCCTATCTTGTGAACTATCGTCCTGCCTGCTGGCGCTGCCGCGGCCTTCTGCAACATCCATCCTCGTCGGGACCTGCTGGCGCTGCCGCGGCCCGTTGTAACGACCATCCTCACCGGGACCTGCTGGCGCTGCCGCGGACCGTACATCGACCATCTCTCCGGGACCTGCTGGCGCTGCGCGGACCGTGTATCAACCATCTCCACCGGGACCTGCTGGCGCTGCCGCGGACCGTGTATCAACCATCTCCACCGGGACCTGCTGGCGCTGCCGCGGACCGTGTATCAACCATCTCCACCGGGACCTGCTGGCGCTGCCGCGGCCCGTCCCAGCTAGAACACCGAGCTCGAGGATTGTGAGCTATCCACCGTACCACCTCAACTACCAGACTGGTAACCAGACTGTCCCGCTACCCCCTTTCCCCATCTTGAGAGACTTGAATCGAGGGGACCCCTGAGTCCAGACCTCCTTGTACCTTCCATCGTACCGTAAGAAATTGCCTATAAAGAACGCTAAATCTTCTCCGTGTGTGGTGTCTGTCTGTGGGGGGGAAGCTAGTTATCTGTACGATCGCTGGAGACGGCTCTCCCCGGAGACCTCTCCCCTTGTCCTCGGCCGACCCTCCCGGTCCGTCTAACAGAGGGCGATCCCCAAGCAGGGATCCACCCACTAGACACCAGGGAGGGGGGAGCGGCCCCTTGGGCAAGGGCCTTTGCTCCCCCCTGGTTATTTTGTTGCAATTTAGTCTTTTCTCCCCCCCTGGGGGGCAGATGGGGGCATTATCCCCCAATCTGCCCCCCGGGGGGGCAAAAAGCCCACTAGACACCAGGGAATTAAAAAAAAAAACAAATAGGGGTGGGGGCTGCCCAAAACGGGCAGGCCCATGCCCCCACCCCACCCCCCAATTACTACAGTCTTTCTGCCCTCCCCGGGGGGCAGATGGGGCATTGGCCCCTAATCTGCCCCTTCGGGGGGGCAAAAAGCCCACTAAATACCAGGGATTAGTTTTTAGTTTTTTTATTAGGGTGGGGGCTGCGCGCAACCGACACGCCAATGCCCCCACCCACCCGCCACCATTACAGCCTTTCTGCCCCCCCTGGGGGGCAGATGGGGCATCGGCCCCCAATCTGCCCCCCCCCCCCCGGGGGCAAAAAGCCCACTAGACACCAGGGAATAAAAAAAAAAAAAAAAAAAATAGGTGGGTGCTGCCCAAAACGGGCGGGCCCATGCCCCCCCAATTATTACAGTCTTTTTTCCCCCCATGGGGCAGATGGGGCATTGGCCCCTAATCTGCCCCTTTGGTGGGGCAGAAAGCCCACTAAACACCAGGGATTGATTTTTAGATTTTTTTTAGGGTGGGGGTTGCCCGAAACGGGCACGCCAATGCCAACACCCACCCGCCACCATTAAAGCGTTTCTGCCCCCCCCCTTGGGGGCAGATGGGGCATTGGCTCCTAATCTGCCCCTTCGGGGGGGCGGAAAGCCCACTTGATGCCAGGGATTTTTTTCGCGCAATTTTCTTTAGGGTGATGGATTTTATTTAGGGTGGAGGGTGCCCGAAACGGGCACGCCAATGCCCCCACCCCCCACCACCATTACAGCCTTTCTGCCACCCCCAGGGGGCAGTTGGGGCAGTAGCCCCCAATCTGCCCCCCCCAGAGGGGCAGAAAGCCCACTATCCACCAGGGATTTTTTTGCGCAATTGTTTTTAGGGTGTGGGCTGCCCGAAACGGGCACGCCAATGCCCACACCCCCCCCCACAAAAATGACAGTCTTTCTGCCCCCCAGGAGGCAGATGGGAGCTGTAGCCCCCAATATGGCCCCCCCTGGGGGGGGCGCAGAAAGCCCACTAGAAACCATGGATTTTTTTGTTTTATTAGTGTAGGGGTAGGGGCTCCCCAAAATGGGCATGACAATACCCCCAACCCACCCCCAGAGAAACTCCAGTCTTTCCGCCCCCCTGGGAGGGTAGTTGGCGGCAGCGGCCCCTGATCTGCCCCCTGGGGGGGCAGAAAGCCCACTAGGCGCCAGCGAGTACGCAGGCTTCTTTTATGCGTGGGGTGGGGGCTGCCCAAAATGGTCATACCAATGCCCCCACCCCCACCCCCACAAAAAATATCCACAGTCTTTCTGCCCCTTTAGGGGCATATCAGGATGAAACCCCCTTCCCCGATTCCCCCCCAGGGCGGCAGAAAGCCCACTGGGCTCCGGCTTTTTTTTAGCAATGTGCATACCTGTGGATTTTGGGCCCCAGGCGCAGTTGGCACGTAGGCAAACCTAGCAAACCTGTACATTTTCTAAAACTAGACACCGAGGGGATTCCAGGATGGGGTGACTTGACTGGCTCTCACCAGGTTCTGTTACCCAGAATCCATTGCAAACCTAAAAATGTGTCCAAAATAACAAATTTTCCTCACATTTCTGTGGTGGAAAGTTCTGGAATCTGCGTGGGTCCACAAAATTCCACCCACCCCGCGTTCCCCAAAGTCTTCTGAGAAAAATGGTACCTCACTTGCGTGGGTAGGCCTAGTGCCCGCGTCAGGCAAGGGACCAAAACCAATTGAGGAGACCTCAAAATAACCTATCACAAAACAACCTGGTTTTGCAAAGGGGGTCCCTTGAGTTTTTGGCCCCGGGCTTGGCGGCTATCTAGGGAAACCTACCAAACCCACACATTTCTGAAAACTAGACACCCGGGGGATTCCAGGGAGGTATGGCTTGCGTGGATCCCCCAACGTTTCCTTACCCAGAATGCCCTACAAACCTCAAATTTAGCTGAAAAAATCACCTTTTTCACAAATTTTTGTGTGGGAAAGTTGTGGCATCAACGGGCTGACACAAATTTCCTACCACCCAGCGTTCCCCCGGGTCTCCCGATAAAAATGGTGCCTCACTCGTGTGGGAGGCCCAAGTACCCGCGACAGGCAAGGGCCCACAACGTAGTGAGGCGACATGAAAATTGCCTATCTCAAAAGGACCTGGTTTTGCAAGGGGGGGGTCACTTGGGTTTTTGGCCCGGTGCTCGGCGGCCACCTAGGGAAACCTACCAAACCCACACATTTCTGAAAACTAGACACCCGTGGAATTCCAGGGAGGTATGGCTTGCGTGGATCCCCCAACGTTTCCTTACCCAGAATGCCCTGCAAACCTCAAATTTAGCTGAAAAAATCACCTTTTTCACACATTTTTGTGTGGAAAAGTTGTGGCATCACCGGGCTGATGCAAATTTCCTACCACCCAGCGTTCCCCCGGGTCTCCCGATAAAAACGGTGCCTCACTCGTGTGGGAGGCCTAAGGACCCGCCACGGGCAAGGGTCCAAAACATAGTGAGGTGTACTATGTTTAGGACCCTCGCCTGTTGCGGTGCACTACGTTTTGGACCCTTGCCTGTCGCAGGTACTTGGGCCTCCCACACGAGTGAGGCACCGTTTTTATCGGGAGACCCGGGGGAACACTGGGTGGTAGGAAATTTGTGTCATCCCGGTGATGCCACAACTTTCCCACACAAAAATGTGTCAAAAAGGTGATTTTTTCAGCTAAATTTGAGGTTTGCAGTGCATTCTGGGTAAGGAAACGCTGGGGGATCCACGCAAGCCATACCTCCTTGGAATCCCCCAGATGTCTAGTTTTCAGAAATGTGTGGGTTTGGTAAGTTTCCTTAGGTGGCCGCCGAGCACCGGGCCAAAAACCCAAGTGACCCCCCTTGCAAAACCAGGTCGTTTTGAGACAGGCAATTTTCATGTCGCCGCACTATGTTGTGGGCCCTTGCCTGTAGCGGGTACTTGGGCCTCCCACACGAGCGAGGCACCGTTTTTATCGGGAGACCCGGGGGAACGCTGGGTGGTGGGGAATTTGTGTCAGCCCGGTGATGCCAGAACTTTCCCACACAAAAATGTGTGATAAAGGTGATTTTTTTCAGCTAAATTTGAGGTTTGCAGGGCATTCTGGGAAAGGAAACGTTGGGGGATCCAGGCAAGCCATACATCCCTGGAATCCCCCGGTGTCTAGTTTTCAGAAATGTGTGGGTTTGGTAGGTTTCCCTAGGTGGCCGCCGAGCACCGGGCCAAAAACCCAAGTGACCCCCCTTGCAAAACCAGGTCGTTTTGAGATAGGCAATTTTCATGTCGCCTCACTAAGTTTTGGGCCCTTGCCTGTCGCGGGTACTCGGGCCTTCCACACGAGTGAGGCACCGTTTTTATCGGGAGACCCGGGGGAACGCTGGGTGGTAGGAAATTTGTGTCAGCCCGGTGATGCCACAACTTTCCCACACAAAAATGTGTGAAAAAGGTGATTTTTTCAGCTAAATTTGAGGTTTGCAGGGCATTCTGGGTAAGGAAACGTTGGGGGATCCACGCAAGCCATACCTCCCTGGAATCCCCCGGTGTCTAGTTTTCAAAAATGTATAGGCTTGCTAGGTTTCCCTAGGTGCCGGCAGAGCTATGATTCAAAAACTACAGTTAGGCACTTTGCCAAAAAAGGGTCATTTTTCACAGCAAAATTGAGGTGTGTCCACGTTGCGTTTTGCGCCGTTTCCTGTCGCGGGCACTAGGCCGACCCACACAAGTGAGGTACCATGTTTCTCAGAAGACTTTGGGGAACGCGGGGTGGGTGGAAATTTGTGGATTCATGCAGATTCCAGAACTCTCCACCAGAGAAATGTGGGGAAAATGTGTTTTTTTTGGCAATTTTTTAGGTTTGCAAGGGATTCTGGGTAACAGAACCTGGTGGGAGGCAGTCAAGTCACCCCATCCTGGATTTCCTTGGGTGTCTAGTTTTCAAAAATGTATAGGTTTGCTAGGTTTCCCTAGGCGCCGGCAGAGATATGGTTCAAAAACTACAGCTAGGCACTTTGCCAAAAAAGGGTCATTTTTCGCTACAAAATTGAGGTGTGTCCACGTTACGTTTTGCGCCGTTTCCTGTCGCGGGCACTAGGCCGACCCACACAAGTGAGGTACCATTTTTCTCGGAAGACTTTGGGGAACACTGGATGGGTGGACATTTGGGGATCCAAGTAGATTCCAGAACTTTCCACCAGAGAAATGTGGGGAATATGTGTTATTTTTGGCAATTTTTGAGGGTTGCAAGGGATTCTGGGTAACAGAACCTGGTGGGAGGCAGTCAAGTCCCCCCATCCTGGATTCCCCTGGGTGTCTAATTTTCAAAAATGTATAGGTTTGCTAGGTTTCCCTAGGTGCCGGCAGAGCTATGGTTCAAAAACTACAGCTAGGCACTTTGCCAAAAAAGGGTCATTTTTCGCTGTGAAATTGAGGTGTGTCCACGTTACGTTTTGCGCTGTTTGCTGTCGCGGGCACTAGGCCGACCCACACAAGTGAGGTACCATGTTTCTCAGAAGACTTTGGGGAACGCGGGGTGGGTGGAAATTTGTGGATTCATGCAGATTCCAGAACTCTCCACCAGAGAAATGTGGGGAATATGTGTTATTTTTGGCAATTTTTGAGGGTTGCAAGGGATTCTGGGTAACAGAACCTGGTGGGAGGCAGTCAAGTCCCCCCATCCTGGATTCCCCTGGGTGTCTAATTTTCAAAAATGTATAGGTTTGCTAGGTTTCCCTAGGTGCCGGCAGAGCTATGATTCAAAAACTACAGTTAGGCACTTTGCCAAAAAAGGGTCATTTTTCACAGCAAAATTGAGGTGTGTCCACGTTGCGTTTTGCGCCGTTTCCTGTCGCCGGCACTAGGCCGACCCACACAAGTGAGGTACCATGTTTCTCAGAAGACTTTGGGGAACGCGGGGTGGGTGGAAATTTGTGGATTCATGCAGATTCCAGAACTCTCCACCAGAGAAATGTGGGGAAAATGTGTTTTTTTTGGCAATTTTTTAGGTTTGCAAGGGATTCTGGGTAACAGAACCTGGTGGGAGGCAGTCAAGTCACCCCATCCTGGATTTCCTTGGGTGTCTAGTTTTCAAAAATGTATAGGTTTGCTAGGTTTCCCTAGGCGCCGGCAGAGATATGGTTCAAAAACTACAGCTAGGCACTTTGCCAAAAAAGGGTCATTTTTCGCTACAAAATTGAGGTGTGTCCACGTTACGTTTTGCGCCGTTTCCTGTCGCGGGCACTAGGCCGACCCACACAAGTGAGGTACCATTTTTCTCGGAAGACTTTGGGGAACACTGGATGGGTGGAAATTTGGGGATCCAAGTAGATTCCAGAACTTTCCACCAGAGAAATGTGGGGAATATGTGTTATTTTTGGCAATTTTTGAGGGTTGCAAGGGATTCTGGGTAACAGAACCTGGTGGGAGGCAGTCAAGTCCCCCCATCCTGGATTCCCCTGGGTGTCTAATTTTCAAAAATGTATAGGTTTGCTAGGTTTCCCTAGGTGCCGGCAGAGCTATGGTTCAAAAACTACAGCTAGGCACTTTGCCAAAAAAGGGTCATTTTTCGCTGTGAAATTGAGGTGTGTCCACGTTACGTTTTGCGCTGTTTGCTGTCGCGGGCACTAGGCCGACCCACACAAGTGAGGTACCATGTTTCTCAGAAGACTTTGGGGAACGCGGGGTGGGTGGAAATTTGTGGATTCATGCAGATTCCAGAACTCTCCACCAGAGAAATGTGGGGAATATGTGTTATTTTTGGCAATTTTTGAGGGTTGCAAGGGATTCTGGGTAACAGAACCTGGTGGGAGGCAGTCAAGTCCCCCCATCCTGGATTCCCCTGGGTGTCTAATTTTCAAAAATGTATAGGTTTGCTAGGTTTCCCTAGGTGCCGGCAGAGCTATGGTTCAAAAACTACAGCTAGGCACTTTGCCAAAAAAGGGTCATTTTTCGCTGTGAAATTGAGGTGTGTCCACGTTACGTTTTGCGCTGTTTGCTGTCACGGGCACTAGGCCGACCCACACAAGTGAGGTACCATGTTTCTCAGAAGACTTTGGGGAACGCGGGGTGGGTGGAAATTTGTGGATTCATGCAGATTCCAGAACTCTCCACCAGAGAAATGTGGGGATAATGTGTTTTTTTTGGCAATTTTTTAGGTTTGCAAGGGATTCTGGTTAACAGAACCTGGTGGGAGGCAGTCAAGTCACCCCATCCTGGATTCCCCTGGGTGTCTAGTTTTCAAAAATGTATAGGTTTGCTTGGTTTCCTTAGGCGCCGGCAGAGATATGGTTAAAAAATTACAGCTAGGCACTTTGCCAAAAAAGGGTCATTTTTCGCTACGAAATTGAGGTGTGTCCATGTTATGTTTTGCGCTGTTTCCTGTCGCGGGCACTAGGCTGACCACCACAAGTGAGGTACCATTTTTCACGGAAGACTTTGGGAAACGCGGGGTGGGTGGAAATTTGTGGATTCATGCAGATTCCAGAACTCTCCACCAGAGAAATGTGGGGAAAATGTGTTTTTTTTGGCAATTTTTTAGGTTTGCAAGGGATTCTGGGTAACAGAACCTGGTGGGAGGCAGTCAAGTCACCCCATCTTAGATTCCCCTGGGTGTCTAGTTTTCAAAAATGTATAGGTTTGCTAGGTTTCCCTAGGTGCCGGCAGAGCTATGGTTCAAAAACTACAGCTAGGCACTTTGCCAAAAAAGGGTCATTTTTCGCTGTGAAATTGAGGTGTGTCCACGTTACGTTTTGCGCTGTTTGCTGTCGCGGGCACTAGGCCGACCCACACAAGTGAGGTACTATGTTTCTCAGAAGACTTTGGGGAACGCGGGGTGGGTGGAAATTTGTGGATTCATGCAGATTCCAGAACTCTCCACCAGAGAAATGTGGGGATAATGTGTTTTTTTTGGCAATTTTTTAGGTTTGCAAGGGATTCTGGGTAACAGAACCTGGTGGGAGGCAGTCAAGTCACCCCATCCTGGATTCCCCTGGGTGTCTAGTTTTCAAAAATGTATAGGTTTGCTAGGTTTCCCTAGGCGCCGGCAGAGATATGGTTAAAAAACTACAGCTAGGCACTTTGCCAAAAAAGGGTCATTTTTCGCTACAAAATTGAGGTGTGTCCACGTTACGTTTTGCGCCGTTTCCTGTCGCGGGCACTAGGCCGACCCACACAAGTGAGGTACCATTTTTCTCGGAAGACTTTGGGGAACACTGGGTGGGTGGAAATTTGGGGATCCAAGTAGATTCCAGAACTTTCCACCACAGAAATATGGGGAAAATGTGTTATTTTTGGCAATTTTTGAGGGTTGCAAAGGATTCTGGGTAACAGAACCTGGTGGGAGGCAGTCAAGTCACCCCATCCTGGATTCCCCTGGGTGTCTAGTTTTCAAAAATGTATAGATTTGCTAGGTTTCTCTAGGTGGCGGCAGAGCTATGGTTCAAAAACTACAGCTAGGCACTTTGCCAAAAAAGGGTCATTTTTCGCTACGAAATTGAGGTGTGTCCATGTTACGTTTTGCGCTGTTTCCTGTCGCGGGCACTAGGCTGACCCCCACAAGTGAGGTACCATTTTTCACGGAAGACTTTGGGAAACACGGGGTGGGTGGAAATTTGTGGATTCATGCAGATTCGAGAACTCTCCACCAGAGAAATGTGGGGAACATGTGGTTTTTTTGGCAATTTTTTAGGTTTGCAAGGGATTCTGGGTAACAGAACCTGGTGGGAGGCAGTCAAGTCACCCCATCCTGGATTCCCCTGGGAGTCTAGTTTTCAAAAATGTATAGGTTTGCTAGGTTTCCCTAGGCGCCAGCAGAGATATGGTTCAAAAACTACAGCTAGGCACTTTGCCAAAAAAGGGTCATTTTTCGCTACAAAATTGAGGCGTGTCCACGTTACGCTTTGCGCCGTTTCCTGTCGCGGGCACTAGGCCGACCCACACAAGTGAGGTACCATTTTTCTCGGAAGACTTTGGGGAACACTGGGTGGGTGGAAATTTGGGGATCCAAGTAGATTCCAGAACTTTCCACCACAGAAATATGGGGAAAATGTGTTATTTTTGGCAATTTTTGAGGGTTGCAAGGGATTCTGGGTAACAGAACCTGGTGGGAGGCAGTCAAGTCCCCCCATCCTGGATTCCCCTGGTTGTCTAGTTTTCAAAAATGTATAGGTTTGCTAGGTTTCCCTAGGTGCCAGCAGAGCTATGGTTCAAAAACTACAGCTAGGCACTTTGCAAAAAAAGGGTAATTTTTCGCTGTGAAATTGAGGTGTGTCCACGCTACGTTTTGCGCCGTCTGCTGTCGCGGGCACTAGGCCGACCAACACAAGTGAGGAACCATGTTTCTCAGAAGACTTTGGGGAACGCGGGGTGGGTGGAAATTTGTGGATTCATGCAGATTCCAGAACTCTCCACCAGAGAAATGTGGGGAAAATATGTTTTTTGGGGTAATTTTTTAGGTTTGCAAGGGATTCTGGGTAACAGAACCTGGTGGGAGGCAGTCAAGTCACCCCATCCTGGATTACCCTGGGTGTCTAGTTTTTAAAAATGTATAGGTTTGCTAGGTTTCCCTAGGCGCCGGCAGAGATATGGTTCAAAAACTACAGCTAGGCACTTTGCCAAAAAAGGGTCATTTTTCGCTACAAAATTGAGGTGTGTCCACGTTACATTTTGCGCCGTTTCCTGTCGCGGGCACTAGGCCGACCCACACAAGTGAGGTACCATTTTTCTCGGAAGACTTTGGGGAACACTGGGTGGGTGGAAATTTGGGGATGCAAGTAGATTCCAGAACTTTCCACCACAGAAATATGGGGAAAATGTGTTATTTTTGGCAATTTTTGAGGGTTGCAAGGGATTCTGGGTAACAGAACCTGGTGGGAGGCAGTCAAGTCACCCCATCCTGGATTCCCCTGGGTGTCTAGTTTTCAAAAATGTATAGATGTGCTAGGTTTCTCTAGGTGGCGGCAGAGCTATGGTTCAAAAACTACAGCTAGGCACTTTGCCAAAAAAGGGTCATTTTTCGCTACGAAATTGAGGTGTGTCCATGTTACGTTTTGCGCCGTTTCCTGTCGCGGGCACTAGGCTGACCCCCACAAGTGAGGTACCATTTTTCACGGAAGACTTTGGGGAAAGCGGGGTGGGTGGAAATTTGTGGATCCACGAAGATTCCAGAACTTTCCACCAGATAAATGTGGGGGAAAAGTGTTTTTTGGCAATTTTTTAGGTTTGCAAGGGATTCTGGGTAACAAAACCTGGTGGGAGGCAGTCAAGTCACCCCATCCTGGATTCCCCTGGGTGTCGAGTTTTCAAAAATGTATAGGTTTGTTAGGTTTCTCTAGGTGCCGGCAGAGCTAGGGTTAAAAAACTACAGCTAGGCACTTTGCTAAAAAAGGGTAATTTTGCATTGTGAAAATGTGGTGTGTTCACGTTTGGTTTTGAGCCATTTCCTGTCGTGGGCACTATGCCTACCCCTACAAGTGAGGTACTGTTTTTATCGGGAGACTTAGGGTAATTCAGATTTGTAAAGGAACTGTTATTACCTATTGACTTTCGATGCATTTCTGCCTTCCAAATGAAAGACATTGTGTAAAAAAGAAGTCATTCTAAAAAATGACTGATAATTCTCATGCTAGTATGAGTATTCCCAATTTCGGAAATGTGCAAATATCTACTGTTTCTAAACTCTATATTTTGTTCCCATTTCAGAAATACATAGGTGTCTTTCATACCGATTTTTCCATGTACACATTTTTACAGAATAATTACTACATACCCGGTACATAATAAAAAACCATTGCAAGTTGCTGCTCAGTTTTTGGCTCTGGGTTCGTCGGGTTCTTGGTGAACCTACAAGTCTTATATATCACCACAACCAGTAATGTCCAGCGGATGTAACGTTATATTGCTTTCAAAGAGCTGTCATAATTAGAAGAAGTTACAGGTGAAAACGTTGAATAAAAAAGCCTTTTGTGTCAACACATTTTCAATTTATCCTATATTTAACTGTTAGTTTCTATAACAAAACCTTGATGGATCTACACAAATGACCCCTTGCTGAATTCAGAATGTTATCTACTTCTCTAAAATGTATAGCTTTCCAGGATCCATTATTTCTTTTGTATCCATTTCTACCATTAACTGGAAGGAGGTCGAAAGCACAAAAAATAGCAAAAATAGGCCAGATGTCCCAGAAAAATGCCAAAACTGTGTAAAAAATGTTGGGTTTCTGACAAAAGTCTGGTATCCCCTAAAAGCTGGGAAAATGGTGATTTCAGCCCCACAAACCCTTTTTCGATAACACTTGCAGGGAAAAACCCAGAAGCTTTCATTTGCAGCCCATTTTCCCCCCAAAAAACAAAATTTTGCTGTATTTTGGCTAATTTCTGTGACCCCTCCAGGGGAATCCACAAACCCTGAGTACCTTCAGAAGCCCCATGATGTTGGAAGAAAAGGATGGAAATTTGGCGTGGATACCTTATGTGGTCAAAAAGTTACAGGGGCCTCAGCGCGCACTACCCCAAATAGCCAAAAAAGGGCGTGGCACAGGAGGGGGAAAAGGCCTGGCAGCGAAGGGGTTAAATGACAACAATATATAACAAATACAAACATTAAATAAACATTACATATATGATAAACTAATTTAAAGGTAACTGCTAAAAAATTCAAAAAAGGTATCTTTACCAATAAATTTAAACGAAACTAAAATATACCAATAGAAAACATAATTAAATAAACACTATAAAAACAAGGAATTAATTAAAGCAATTTTACCGTATATCGGCCAAACAAGGAGGAAGAGCGTTACTTTTGCGAGACAGAGAACAGAGAAGAAAGAAGAACTACATAAACAACTATATCAAATTTTCTAATACACAGGTAATAAGAACAATACTTTATAACAAATTATAAATACTTCACCTTCTTTAATTTAATTAAGTTAAAATAATTACATGTTTTTCTTTAAATATCACAGATTAAACTTCATAACAAACACACCTAGAAAATATAGAAGAAACATTTTGGGGCCGATTCCAATCCTGTAAAAAGGCCGTACGAATCGTTGTACGGAGCGTATTCCCCATATGACTCGTACCCGGTAAACTTTCTGTACAACCTAGGAAGTATGAATCGTACAGAAAGCCTATTTCCGTACGTTTCGTACAAAAGCCCATACGGGTCAAAAAAACCTACGATTCTGATCCGGAACAGCTTGTACGCGACGTCCGGACATATTCAGGCAGCGGTTTCCGGCTAAGCAAGTACGATTCATACCTACGTCACTCCGTACGTCTCTTTTTTTACGGGACCCAAACACAGCCTGAAAAGCAGAGTCCTACGCGAACCTCTACGCAACGGAGCCCCGGTACAGGACGTACACGCCATGAACCCCGTTGTACGTGTCATCCCGGTCCTCTTAGCATACGACCTGGTGCACCGCACCCGACGCACACGCCGCAGAAGGTGAGAACAACAACCAGGGGCCAGGGTGGGGGTGAGGGGCAGGAAACATACCCCATACTCAAAGCCAAACCTATAATATGGAGGCCATACATTACCACCAGGGTCTGGTCACTTGGGGGGGCGTGTCCAGCAACCCCTGCGTACCGCAACAACGGAAGTGGACGTGTACGGTGCGTACCACACGTACCCCTATGGCACAGTACAGCAGTGATATGGACCGTACACACGCAATGAATGCGTGGGTACGGTGCGTACCACATGTACCCCTACAGCACAGTACAACAGTGAGACGGACCGTACACACGCAATGAATGCGTGGGTACGGTGCATCCCACACGTGCCCCTACGGCACAGTACAACAGTGAGACGGACCGTACACACGCAATGAATGCGTGGGTACGGTGCGTACCACACGTACCCCTACGGCACAGTACAACAGTGATACGGACCGTACACACGCAATGAATGCGTGGGTACGGTGCGTGTCACACGTACCCCGTTACGGCACCAGTACATTTTGTATACGAGGCGTACACACGCCAGGAATGTGGGCTTAGAGGACTGGACCAGCATGTTACCTTCATATTGGTGTGTGTGTAGGTCCAGGCCAGCAGTGTACTGCTCCTAGGGCGTGCGTGCGTGGGTGCAGAGGACTCCCAGCATTGTCCAGACATATGAGGGGTGGGTGCATAGGACTCCCAGCAGTGTCCAGACATATGAGGGGTGGGTGCATATGACCCCCAGCAGTGTCCAGACATATGAGGGGTGGGTGCAGAGGACTCCCAGCAGTGGACCGAGATATGAGGGGTGGGTGCAGAGGACTCCCAGCAGTGGACAGAGATATGAGGGGTGGGTGCATATGACTACTAGCAGTGGACTGAGATATGGGGGTGGGTGCATATGACTCCCAGCAGTGCCCAGACATATGAGGGGTGGGTGCATATGACTCCCAGCAGTGGACTGAGATATGGGGGTGGGTGCAGAGGACTCACAGCAGTGGACAGAGATATGAGGGGTGGGTGCATATGACCCCCAGCAGTGTCCAGACATATGAGGGGTGGGTGCAGAGGAGTCCCAGCAGTGGACCGAGATATGAGGGGTGGGTGCATCTGACTCCCAGCAGTGCCCAGACATATGAGGGGTGGGTGCATATGACTCCCAGCAGTGTCCAGACATATGAGGGGTGGGTGCATATGACTACCAGTAGTGGACTGAGATATGGGGGTGGGTGCAGAGGACTCACAGCAGTGGACAGAGATATGAGGGGTGGGTGCAGAGGACTCCCAGCAGTTGACCGAGATATGAGGGGTGGGTGCAGAGGACTCCCAGCAGTGGACTGAGATATGGGGGTGGGTGCATATGACTCCCAGCAGTGCCCAGATATATGAGGGGTGGGTGCATATGACTCCCAGCAGTGTCCAGACATATGAGGGGTGGGTGCATATGACTATCAGCAGTAGACTGAGATATGGGGGTGGGTGCATATGACTCCCAGCAGTGGACAGAGATATGGGGGGTGTACATCATTATCAGATGGCCACACCTACATGGTGGTATGGACGCATCCCTAACTTTTGATTATGATTTTAGTGCTATTACAACACATCACTGACAGCAGTGTCCCACCCCCAGGAGGATGGATGTCTTTCACACACTGCATGACACACCAAATGTGGGTGTGAGGACATATAACACATGCATACCCACCCATGGCGGATGCAGCACAATACACACCCTGAATTCATGCCACAAGACTGTATAGTCATGTAACTGCATACAAAACTAAGATAGCCAAAGGGAACACACACTGTCACGCACATCCCAGGAGTGATAGGAATGTTCAGGTGCTGGTCCAGCCACCAAGATGCTGTCTCTCATGGAAGGAATAGGGTTCAATTGCACTAGATACAATGCCCACAATTGTGAGTCAGGTGCACAAATACCCTGCATAACAAGTACCATTTGTGTAGTAGGCCGTGATTACACACATGCATAGTGCTGAAAAGGGCCAATTTGTCCCTGAAGGCATTCCTACAAACCCAAAACACAAGTACAGTGACTAGCAAGGATGGCACAGACGATTCAGCAGGAGACATCGGTGAGCAGGCAGGGCCATTGTAGAAGGGATCCCTCACCAACAAAGGAAATGTTGACACAGGTCAGCACAACAAATGTGCAACTGTTTGCAGGGAAGATGTCAGGTGCCACAGAGGAAGGAACACTCCTTCGGACAATGTCTCAAAAACAAATGAACACACACTACCAATGATTCTTTGCTGAGACATTGTGATGACACACAGATCCCATGGTCCACCTCATAACCATCATACAAAAACATTTATAGACTATGTACAAAGGCCAATGGCCAGTCCATTTTTCAAGTCCAAGGGTGGACGTAGGGGACCGCGTCCACCCCTACCTTGCCTGCACAAAGGAACCTCAAGGTTTGTCGACCGGGGGGGGTGTCATCTGTGGCAGGACCAGGCACTGCAGGGACAGTAGGGGGATGGGTAGGTGTGGTGGGTGCAGGGGTGGACGTCTCCACCACAGGGGGTGGGGCAGCGCCAAAGGTGGAGGTGAGCACGGCGCTGCACATTTCTGCTACGGCCGCCATCTTGACCCCTGTACCTGAAGATACCCCATTGCCAACGGAGGGTGTGGTGGCCGAGGGATGGGGTGCAGCGCTCTTGGGGGAGGGGGTGGACATGGTGGGGGACTCAACTCCCGTGCCCGGGAACTTCCATATAGATGTCCTTGGGTGAGAGTTTGGCAGGAGAGCTAAGAGGAGTGGTTTTAGAGGAACTGGGTTGTGAGGACTGCGGACTGCGACTGTGGCTGCGTGTCTGTCGTCTGCCCCCAGACCCTGTGGGTGTGCCTACATCCCCCTGAGTGTGTGTGCCAGGAGGTGTGCGCTGCGCCTTACTTGGGGGTGTGCTGGATGTGTCTGTTGGGGTGCGTGCCCGTGACAGTCTGTGTGTGCGTTGGGCAGGCATGGGAGAGGGCAGTGTGGATGGGTCCGGGGTAGGGGGGGACAGAGCGCTGCAGGAGAGAAACTGCTGCCGTCAGGTAAGAGTCCATGGACCGCAGAATCCTGCGTTGCTCAGACATCGTTGATGACATGCCCTCCACGAACGACACCAACTGTGTGAGCAGTTTAGTGTGTCCATGGAGGACAGTCAGCACCGATGCCTGACCAACCTGCAACTGCCGCAGTATGTCCAAAGACTCTTCACTGAGGGCAGCAGGGGTGACAGGGGCAGGGGGTGCGGTGCCTGGGACGAAAGAGACATGGTGGGACTCTGCACAGACAGAAGGGACGGGAGCAACTGGGAGGGCGGAGATGGCAATGGAGGAGGCGGGTACAGATGGTTGGATGCTGCCAGTTGTTGTTGCAGCCTCCGCCTCCTCAAGGAGGTCAGCCTCGGACCCGTCGGCGTCGTAGATGCTCTCGCCTCCAGACAGGTCCTCCGACTGACTCCCCTCGCCCTCCGTGCCACTGGCTCCTGCTGACTCCACTGCACTGGTGGCACTGTCGCTGGGTCCCTCCTCCAGGTCCATGCAGGTGTCTCCCTCGCTTGCGGATGATGATGCTGTGGGCAAGGAGAAGAAACCAAACTGCATCAGTCACCTGTATACACCTGACACATGAGCACAAGAACAATTGGTCACAGTGCATATCAGGCAATGCATCATGAGTAACAGCTAGATTACTCCGCACATATGTAAGCCCTGTACTGCCCAGTTGGTAGACCCACTATGCCACTTGGACACCAGGAAAAAAAATACACAAAAGGCCACACATTGAATGAGAAATACACTGAGAAGCAAGTGTCTGTGAACTGGTGAGCACAGCAATACAATGAAGTCATGCCACCTCGTGTTTACCCTGAAAGAAACAGTAGTGGTGCACCCAAGGTAAACTAACACACCTCAATACTCAAGGTGTCACCACGCTCAGAGACCTGTAAGTACTTTGGAACTCAAAACGAAAAAATGTTGCTATCTTGGGACTCACAATACTTTACACAATCAACATGTTTTGAATGTGCCAATTGGCCATTTCGTGAAAAGAACACTCATGTGCCTGCATGCAATATGTCGCACAAGGCAGTGCACACAAAAGTACATTGACACTGTCATTGAAGAACCTGGCACCTTTTCTAAGAAGCCACTGTTAGAAATAAATGGTGTTGCAGAAAGTACATATACATGGGCCCACGGAGGTCTTGATGTCTTGAGACTCGTTATTTTGTCTCACCAACAACAAAGAAGTCTCACAAAATCAAGACCACTGTGGGAACATGTATATGGAGAATCTGCAACACCATGTCATTCTAACAGTGGCTTCTTTGAAAAGGTGCCAGCGTGTTCCATGAAAGTGGAAATGTCGTTTGGTGTGCACTTCCTTGGGAGACTTTTTTCATGCACGCACATCAGTGTTCTTAACACAAATCTTTACATTTACACATTTAAAACATGAACAACTGTTGACAAGTGCTGTGAGTGCCAAGGTACAATATTTTGGTAGTAACAACTTGAATTATGTCAGTTGTCACATGGCCATCCGTCACCTGATTACACAGTCGGCTACACATATGACCTACTGCCTGTCATCTGGAGTAGCACACATGTCCACACCCAGGACAATGCATAGGCTAATGGGCCTGCAATTGGGTTGAAAAAAAGCCTAGCTGTACTGTGGGGACACCCTCATGGCCAGCCAGAATGTACACACAGATGTCAGCACACAAAGTCCAAACTGCGTTGCATCTCAACCACACACAGGTGCCAAAAATGTATGAGCAGGATTCATGTTTTTAAAAAACTGACACAGGCTGCAAAGCACGAACATCAAGCACTGGACAGCATCACAGGGGCACTGCACGGTGATTCTCTGTACAGCCAAGTCTCACACACAAGTCAGTGAAAAATCAGGGTTGCACATGTATGCCACTCCCGCACCCCCCCCATACCTGAGTCAATGTGATTGATACAGATCAAGAAGTGATACCTCTTATTCAGGGTTACAATAACTGTGCATGAAATATTGCTTCATTTACACAACATCACCTCGTGGGGCTGGCAACACATATTTGTGACAAACAACCATCAACAGATTGTTGTGAATAGCCACACAGGCACTGTCCAGTGTGAGTATGCACAAGCAAAATGGTGTATCCCTGTCCAGTGGACACATGTAGCACACATTTGCAAAATACAAACTAGGCCAGGGAACAATGCCACAGAGGCAGACCTATGCTGAACCCACAGAGAATGTGCACAGTGTTGGATGACACACATGATTAGGAGGCCAGGGTGTCTCAGGGGACTGTAGTGGGCACACTGCTCCGTGGTCCTGGAATGAGCTGACTGTACCATGTTCAAACGTCATGGCACTATGCATATCTCCCACTCATGCACATCATGTTTGAGGCCACAACATTGGTCATGCATGCTGCAAGCGTGTTCATTTGAAAGCTCACACTCCTATGTTGAGAATCATCATCAGTGACAACAAATATGGACCCCCAACATAGTGAACAGGTCATGGCACAGGCAAGGTACCAACACAAGTCACAGACCACCCTCCCACATGATGCAGAAAGCTATGTGCACTTAGATTCACTGGCACCCTAGATGACCATGTGCAAATGTGATTACACACAGACCAGGGGACACATGTCAAGGAGGGGAAGGGATGAAAAAGAGCACCAGGTGACATTGGGGAACAGAAAATGCACTGCACATATAAACTCTGGGAGTGTATCCGGCCTACAGAGCACTTCAAAAAGCTGGCGACACATAACACGACAAACAGCCATGTACCTACCCCCTCCTTGCTGCAGTCTCTCCTGTAACTGCCTATCGAGCTCAGGGAAGACCACTGCCAGGACACATCTCATGTGGGGGGTCAGGCGTCAGCGGCCGCCGTGGGGGCGAGGAAGGTCGAGCCCCAGCTGGACCCGGGCGATCCGCCGGGTCCAGCACCGGATGTCCTGCCACCTCTTGCAGACCTGTGGCAGCTGCCGACTACGCTCCCCCTCAGATCTCACGGCCCTGACGATGTCTTTCCAGATCACCCTCTTCTCGTAGGCAGTTACCTGTCAGGATGACAAAGTGAAACAACATCAATACACCTGCTCCATGTCCCAGAGACACACATTTGAACATCTTTGAAATGTTGAACAGGGCATAGGATGCAGACTGGAATTACATCATACACATTAAGAAATTTGCCTGTGTGCAAGCCCCAATGCACTACATGGCATTGAAAGTCAACAGGTTGGCATGAGGGGGGACCACTGAATCACCTCAGGACAATAGGAAAAAAAAGCCACCAAGGATTTGCCAGGCTGAATGTGTCATGCACTATGCAGTGAAAGTCACAGTAAGCACAATGCAAGTGAGGAGTGCACACAGGAACTACATCATGCTCTGCATGAGAGACATCAGCATGTCCCCCCCCGGGACCCACTCTAAACAACATTGCATGTCTGTTCCACCAGGACACAATATTCAAAGTCACACAACAGGTGCATGGGCAAAGGTAGTGGACTCAGCACTCACCTGCTCCCCTGGTCTCCCATACAGCTTGGGGTACTGTGGGAGGAGGGCGTCCAGCAAGGCCTCATTCTCCTCCTGGGTGAATGGCTGGGCCCTCTCCACAGTACGTGACATGGTCCAGAGGAAGCAGAGACAGCAGCAATGTGGTCAACTGGAAAGTTGTGCAGGCAAGTGCCCTCTCATGGCTTCTGGCTGCCTTATATCTGTCTTGCTGAGGGGCATTCATTTTGAGGAGTACATAGTGATTGGTCAGACTCATTAGCATCGTACGTTTACTCCAATCCCTTTAAACATACACCAATGACAGCATTCGCATCGTTCAAATTTTGAGCATCATGTCAAGTCAACAACCACTTTGCAACATTGTATTTTGTGGCCAACTGACTGTTCCAGGACACCTGATCGACACTTTTCAACTGAAAACTCTGTCTCCATGACTCCATGTCTACTACTAGTGCGAACACGTACGTGTACGCACTAGTAGTACACATACTGTGTACGCACTAGGAGTACAGTGCGTACACATACGTGTACTACTAGTGCATACACGTACGTGTACTACCTTAGTACTCGTACGGGTACGCACTAGTAGTACACGTACATGTGCTACTACTAGTACCCGTACGGGTATGCATTTCACACGCTTACAATGGTAATACAGGCGTACACATGCCAGGAATGGAGGGCTACGAGTCGCACAAGGATGTCCATCAAGTACTTGTCATTGCATACTGTCATGTGCAGGCCCTAGGTGTGGCAGCCAGTGATATTGCAGAGGTCATCTCATCTAGTTGCACAATTGATGTGTGATGACCTGTGGACACATGTCATGTGTGATGGGGCACTATGTGGCACACATCACCTTGACACTTGCCACATGTGTGTCTGTAGTCCAACTGTGTCATGCACAGAAGCAGTGGGATGGCACAGTCATCAACACCCGCACCTGTCTCCTGATGCCAGGGACAGGGACACTCTATCAACTGACATGTCACGATCAGCGTGCCCCTTTGTGACTATGTCAGGTGTGTGTCATGTGTTCCCATGAGCTTGATGTCAGTGTCCCGTCAACTGTATCTGCTGTTGGTGCATCCAACAGGGGTCTGTGTGGAACACATCTATGCACACCATGTCACATGTGGATGTAGGGTCTGTGTGCATCGGACATCATATTTTCCCAGTCATACATGTGTGCATTGCCTCAATGGCTGTGTCTTTGTGTTGTCACGTGTACCCCTTCATCGCACTGTGTTTGATATGTACATTTGACATTCCCTGTGACCTGTGCGTGTGCCTTGCAATCAGCTGTCTGGATGAGATGACGTCCTTCCTGTTAGACCTGGCACCATTGGCGTGTGTCACCCTTCCATTTTTGTCTGTGCCTCAATGTATTTTTGTGCTGGTGTTAGCTGCTCAGGGCCCTGTGACACTGCCATCCAGTGCCACAGGGCAAGTGCTCCCTATGGGAAAATGTATTATGTGAATTGACTTCCATATTTGGCTTATTTGGTTTACTATCAGTCCCTAGTAGAGTGCACCAGGGGTGCCAAGGGCTTGTATATCCAAATGCTGCTAGTGGGCTTGCAGCACTGGTTGTGCCACCCACAGAATCAGCCTGGTAAAATGTGTCTAAGGTCTGCCACTGCAGAACCTGCATGCAGTCTGGTACGGTCATGCTGACTGGGCAAGTGTCCCCACTTGCCAGTCCCTAAACCTTCCCTTACCTTCATGTTAGTCACCCCTAAGGTAGGCCCTAGGGCAGGGTGCATTGTAAGGATAAGGTAGGACATGCCCTGAAGTGTGTGGCATGTCCTAATAGTGAATTACAGCCATTTTCGTTTTTCACTATTGCAAGGCTACCTGCTCTCCATAGGCCAGAATGGGCTGCTAGATTATAACACTCTATAATCCTAGCAGGCTCAGGAAGCATGGTAGAAATTCATGTTTAGTATGCCTGAACTCAGAATAATAAAATACATCTTTTAGCAAAGGTTATTTTAATATCCTGGGTTTGCAAATGCTACTTTTAGAAAGTTAGCCTTTGCGTGCCTAACCATCTCAGTCCGCCTCTGCTGGGAGGGGCTGTCTTCTTTGTGTGTAGCTTGAGTGACAGGGCTGGGAAGTTCCAGGAGACAGGCTGGGGCTGGCAGGTGGTGAATAGAGAGATTACACCAGGATGGGTGGGAGGAGTGCACCTTGACTCTGAATAGGACCGTGCTCTGCCACCACAATGCTGGCTCCACCCCTTGGGGAGCGTCTGATGTCTCTGCCCTGCCTGCTGAAAGAAGAAGCCAGAGTCCCAACAACAAAGTGCTCCTCACTGAAAAGAACTGGACTGGGATTATGCAAAGGCCCCCCTGGCCTGTAAAGACAAAAGAAACTTGGTATAAATGTAGGAGCCCTGCTCCTAAGAAATCAGATCCTGATTGAACCACGAAGAAACTCTACTTGACTAGAAGGACCTGGAAGAAGCTGAAGGAGGAGTAATTTTCCCTAACCTGGGGGATTGGCCTGCAGTTGGTGCCTTGCTGAGAAAGGAGAGGAAAAGACTAAGAGAGACTTTGCACTTTGTTTTCAACAAATCTCCAAGGGCTTGGAAGAAGAGCTGGCCCCCTGAACTGAGTCCCAGGACCATTGGGCTCATCTGCCTTCCAAAACTGAGTTGCCTGGACAATTCTTGCTTGTTTCCCGCTGGATTTGGCCCCCAGTACGACTCGTACCCCATCCGCCGCGAAGCCGTGTCTTTGCCGCCGGGCACCGTGTGTCTACGCTGATTTAACCCCTTCAGTGCCCGCCCCTTTCCCCGCCCTGTGCTGGCCGTTTCATTAGCGGGCGGGGTTTATGACGAGCTGGTCTCGTCATGGGCACAGCGCCACCGCGGCCCATGACGAGACCAGCTCGTCATGGGCATTGAAGAGGTTAAAAGCGTTAGTACGCACCGTATCCCTCCCGGCCGCATCGCACCTAACCTTCCCCGCCGATTCGAGTCGTACACCCCTGGCTGCCTAATCCTGTACGCCAGACCCAAGCTTCGTTGTCCCGCAGGTACGGTCTGTACGCTGCTAACGTACTGCACCGTGCCGTACTCAGAGCTGAGAAGCCGCATCACGCTGATCCTCCCCGTACGCTGTACGGCTCGCCGAGAAGTGTCGCCGCCTGTCCGCACCGAAGGTACGGCTCGAACGCCGAACGCCACGGACTCTGCAAGCTGATCCGGGCCATCCGCACGTATCCCTGAAGGTCCCGTACCAACGCCGCGTCCCGATGCCGCGACCCGACCAGCATCCGAATACGTTGCCGAACTACGACCCGGACCCATCATCTTGTCCCGCACTGTCCGTCGCGGACCCTACAGCCCCCAGGTACTTTGTTCTGTTCGCACCGCAGCCTGCATGTCACGGACCCCGGAGTCCGCAACGATTGTTTGACTCGTACTTCCCTTGTTTTGAATGCCAACGAGTCGCACATCCAGGTACGAACCGTACAGAGCCTTGACAGAAGCCTATTTTTGCATTTTAAGCCTTTCTACAAGAACATTGAACTTTAAAATAATACTGTGGTCATTTTATTCGTTATTCTGGTCTTGTGCTAAGCCTTATATAAAGAAAACTATTTTGATACAACCTTGACTGGTGTCCATTTGTGGTGTGTCATTGTATTACTGTATGTGTTCACAAATGCTTGACCTATGACGCCCTGAGAATAGTCTTGACTGCTTGCGCCACACTACCTAAAGGGTGAGCAGGGGTTATTTGAAAGGGTGATCCCCTTACTCTGACTTAGAAGTAAGAGTCCCTGCTTGTCACAAGGGCATACCTGTGCCAACCAGAGATTCACAATTCTAACATTGGTGGTCAGCGGTGAGGATTTTAATTTGCATTTGTGATTCATGTACAGTAATTGAGTGAACACCACGTAGTGAGTTCAGACCAATAACGCAGCCACACAGTATTGATTTTTGATTTTGCTGAAGAATCTCCACTTTGAGAAACCATGCCTAGCTCAGACAATGGAGGCAGGGCGTCCTCTATATTCTCTGGGGTTGATGATCTAGATTGGGAGGAGAAGGCACTGATGACGCGCACAAGTGAAGTCTTGAAAGGATACCTCTCCAAGTACAGAATTAACCAAACTGGATTGAAAAACAAGGAGCAGTACACAAAGGCGCTGAGGGCCTGGTACGAATCCAAGTTCCCAGAGAATGTGCAGGAGGTGATACCCCCAGAAGGTACTTCTGAGCCTGGCAGAGGCCTGTCGCCAGAGGAGATGGCCGACAGGATTGCTGCAAGAGCACATGAAGTGGAGATGGCAAAGCTTCAAATGGAAATGGAAAGACAAAGGCTGGCCATGGAGCATGAGGTAAAAATGAGGGAGTTGGATCTCAAGGCCAAGAGTTTAGACCACTCTCCCTCTGGTGGCAGCAATTTAACAGAGTCAAGGGTGCACATTCCTAAAGATGTGGTGAAAGAGTATTACAAGCAGGATGATATCGGGCAGTGGTTCAGGGCCTATGAAGTAGCCATGTCCTCCCATGTTGTGTGGAAGGTTCCTGAGTGAGGGGCGGGACACACTGCTGGATCTCCCCTCTGATGTCACCACATCCTATCCGCACATGAAGGAAGCTCTGATGACAAGGTATAGGTTAACTCCTGAATTGTACAGGCAGAGATTTAGGGATTGCACCAAGAAGCCTGGTACCACTTATGTAGAATATGTGACTTTTTTTCCAGAGCGCTAGATGGTTGGGTGAAGGGTAGCAAAGTGAATAATTACCAAGGGCTGTTTGATCTAATTGCATGGGAGCACTTGTCTGATAATTGTTTTCCTGAGCTACGCCAGCACCTGATCGATAGCAAGCTAACTAACCCTAGGAAGCTTGCTGAGGAGGCGGACCGCTGGATCAGCACCAGGGTCCACAAGGGTCCCGTAGGAGGCCCCGCCAAAGGTGGTCAGGGTCCCCAGCAGAAGAGTGGGGGGGACAAGGGTAAACAGAGGGAGTTCTACAGAGGGCCCCAAAGTAATTCCCAGAGGAACCAAGGGAAAGGTTCTCAGCCACCCCCACCCCCGAAGCAGACCGGGGCCCCGACAGGTAACCCTGTTCAAAGAGGGCCCCCCAGATGTTACAAGTGTAACAACCTGGGGCACTATTCCATGGATCCCAAGTGCCCCATGTTTGGTAAACCAGCACCCCCTGGTGCTCCACCCCCCAAGCAGGTGGCTAGTGTAGCCTTTGGGAGGGAGGTAGATGTCCAAGGGGAGGGGGATCCCGTACAGATGACCCTAGTCTCATTAGGAGACAGTGAGATGGTCGCTGAGGCCCAACTGCCCCCCAATACTCAAAAGTATGGGCAGTGGGTGACCATAAATGGCAAAAGGATGGGGGCTCTTAGAGATACAGGAGCCAGTGTGACTGCTGTCAAGCAACACCTGGTGTCTCAAGAGCAGGTGGTCCCACGCGCATTCTGCCGTGTTGTCAACGCTGACAACACAGAGAGTCATTGTCCAATGGCTCAAGTTCCCTTTGAGTGGGGGGTTCTCTGGTACTCTGCAAGTTGCTGTGAGAACTGCCATGCCTGTAGACTGTCTCCTAGGGAATGATTTGGAGAGCTCCCCTTGGGAAAAGGTGGAGAAGACAACTCACCTGCGGATGGTGGGTTTACCTGATTGGGCGTGCGTGACCACCCGGTCGATGGCAGCCAGTAGGGGTGTTGAAGGGACCCTGGAGCCTGAGGGAGAGGCCCAGGAACCGGCCTTAGGGAGAGGGTGCAGGAGGCACAGGAAACCGGCTCCTAACGTTCCCACGGCCCAGGAGGAAGCAGACCTTGAGGGGGATGCCCTGGAGCCTACCGGGGAACAGATAGCCGACTGGGGGACCTGCCTGAGCCGACCCATTGGCAGCAAGAAGGAGGCCCCACCAGGGAGGAATTCTGCAGGGAGCAGAAAGAGTGCCCCTCTCTAGTGGGCATGCGGCAGCAGGCTGCAGCCCAGGCCAATGGTGATCAGTCCGGTACTCACTTAATCTACTGGGAGAACGACCTCCTGTACTCAGAGCCTAAGGTTGCTGAACCTGGGTCAGCCCGTGCGCTGGTGGTACCCCAGAAGTTCAGAGCCTTCCTACTGGGGCTGGCTCACGACGTTCCGTTAGCAGGGCATTTGGGGCAGGACAAGACCTTCGAAAGGCTTGTCACCCACTTTTATTGGCCTTAAATGCGCAGGAGTTCTGACACTCACTGCAGGACATGCCAGACTTGCCAGGCAAGTGGTAAGAGTGGAAGGAAGCTGAGGGCTCCACTCCAACCTTTCCCTGTGGTCAGTACCCCATTCCAGCGAGTGGGGATTGACATTGTGGGGCCACTGGACCCCAAGACAGCCATGGGCAACAGGTTTATCCTGGTCTTGGTGGACCATGCCACCCGGTACCCTGAAGCCATCCCTCTGAGGACAGTGACGGCCCCCGTGGTGGGACGGGCACTGATGGGAATTTTCTCACGAGTAGGATTCCCTCTAGAGGTGGTGTCTGACAGGGGGACCAATTTCATATCGAAATATATGAAATCCCTTTGGCAAGAGTGTGGTGTGACATACAAGTTCACCACCCCTTACCATCCCCAAGGAAACGGGTTGGTTGAGAGATTCAACCGAACCCTAAAGGGCATGATTATGGGCCTTGAGGAGCCCATGAGGTGTAAGTGGGACGTCCTCTTACCATGCCTTCTCTTCGCGTACCGTGAGGTGCCACAGAAGTCTCTGGGGTTCAGTCCCTTTGAGCTTCTGTATGGCCACCCAGTACGAGGACCTCTTATTCTGGTCAAGGAAGGCTGGGAGCAATCTCCCAGGAAACCTCCCCAGAATGTATATAGTTACATGCTGGCCTTTCGGAACCAGACTAGGCGTTTCAGGCAACTTGCTGAGGCAAATCTGGAAGCCAGCCAGGAGGAAATGAAGCGGTGGTACGACCAGAATGCCACTCTGGTTGAGCTTCAACCTGGTCAAAAGGTATGGGTCCTGGCCCCTGTGGAGCCCTGTGCACTCCAGGACAAGTGGACAGGACCCTTTGAGATTGTGGAGTGCAAGAGTTCTTTCACCTACTTGGTGGACTTGCAGTCTCCTAGGAACCCCTTAAGGGTCCATCATGTCAATCGACTGAAGCCCCACTTGGAGAGGTCCGAAGTAGGCATGCTCTTGGCCACCGATGATGGGACAGAGGAGGAGTCTGAGACTCTTCCTGACCTCCTGGTAGCCTCAGAGCGAGACGGGTCAGTGGATGGAGTTAACCTCTCACCCACCCTGACCCCTGAGCAACAGGATGACTGCCGCCAGCTGCTGGGGCAGTTTCCTGACCTGTTCTCCCTGGTTCCTGGTATCACAGATTGGTACGTCCATGATGTGGATACAGGAGACAGCTTACCTGTGAAGCACAAAGCTTACAGGGTAACTGACAGGGTCAGAGCCTGCATCAAAGAGGAGGTCTCAAAGATGCTTGCTCTAGGGGTGGTTGAGTCCTCCAGCAGTCCTTAGGCCAGCCCAGTGGTCTTGGTCCCAAAGGCTGCCGCGCCGGGTGTCACACCCGAACTCTAGTTCTGTGTGGACTACAGAGGACTCAACTCAGTCACGAAGACGGACGCGCACCCCGTCCCCAGAGCTGACGAGCTCATCGATCGGTTAGGGGCGGCACGGTACCTCAGCACGTTTGATTTAACGTCTGGGTACTGGCAGATCGCCTTGACTGATGGGGCCAAAGATAGGTCCGCATTCTCCACACCAGATGGGCATTTCCAGTTCCGGGTTATGCCATTTGGGATGAAGAATGCCCCTGCCACCTTCCAGAGGTTGGTCAACCAGGTGTTGGCTGGGCTGACCGAGTTCAGCGCCGCATACCTGGATGACATCGCAGTGTTCAGTGGCACATGGAAAGAACACCTGCAACATCTCTGGGAAGTGTTGATGGCACTGCGCAAGGCAGGCCTGACGATCAAGGCAAGCAAGTGTCAGATCGGGCAGGGATCAGTGGTGTACTTGGGACACCAAGTGGGGAGCGGCCAGGTGGCGCCCCTCCAACCCAAGATTGAAACCATCCTGGCTTGGGAGCCCCCAAAGACCCAGACAGAGGTGACGGCCTTTTTAGGACTCACAGGGTACTACAGGAGGTTTGTCAAGGGGTATGGCAGCATTGTTGCCCCCTTGACAGAGCTGACTTCGAAGAAGCAGCCCAGGAAAGTGATATGGACTGACACCTGTCAGAAGGCCTTTGACACCCTGAAGACTGCCATGTGCACGGCGCCCGTGCTCTTGGCTCCTGACTTCTCCAAAGAATTCCTTGTGCAGACAGATGCATCAGAGCATGGTGTAGGGGCTGTTCTCTCACAGATGACTGAGGAGGGCTGGGACCAACCGGTAGCCTTCATAAGTAGGAGGTTACTTCCCCGGGAACAAAAGTGGAGTGCGATTGAGCGAGAAGCATTTGCTGTGGTCTGGGCATTGAAGAATCTAAGACCCTACTTGTTTGGGTCTCACTTCCGGGTTCAAACAGACCACAGGCCCCTCAGGTGGTTGATGCAGATGAGGGGTGAGAATCCTAAGTTGTTGAGGTGGTCCATTTCCCTACAGGGGATGGATTTCACGGTGGAACATCGCCCCGGTATAGACCACGCCAACGCTGATGGTCTTTCCAGATTTTTCCGCCTTAGTGATGAGAACTCCCTGGGGTAGGGTAGTTCTCCCCACATTTCAGCTGGAGGGGACACGTGTTAGACCTGGCACCATTGGCGTGGGTCACCCTTCCATTTTTGTCTGTGCCTCAATGTATTTTTGTGCTGGTGTTAGCTGCTCAGGGCCCTGTGACACTGCCATCCAGTGCCACAGGGCAAGTGCTCCCTATGGGAAAATGTATTATGTGAATTGACTTCCATGTTTGGCTTATTTGGTTTATTATCAGTCCCTAGTAGAGTGCACCAGGGGTGCCAAGGGCTTGTATATCCAAATGCTATTGGGCTTGCAGCACTGGTTGTGCCACCCACAGAAGCAGCCTGGTAATATGTGTCTAAGGTCTGCCACTGCAGAACCTGCATGCAGTCTGGTACTGTCATGCTGACTGGGCAAGTGTCCCCACTTGCCAGTCCCTAAACCTTCCCTTACCTTCATGTTAGTCACCCCTAAGGTAGGCCCTAGGGCTGGGTGCATTGTAAGGATAAGGTAGGACATGCCCTGAAGTGTGTGGCATGTCCTAATAGTGAATTACAGCCATTTTCGTTTTTCACTATTGCAAGGCTACCTGCTCTCCATAGGCCAGAATGGGCTGCTAGATTATAACACTCTATAATCCTAGCAGGCTCAGGAAGCATGGTAGAAATTCATGTTTAGTATGCCTGAACTCAGAATAATAAAATACATCTTTTAGCAAAGGGTATTTTAATATCCTGGGTTTGCAAATGCTACTTTTAGAGAGTTAGCCCTTGCGTGCCTAACCATCTCAGTCCGCCTCTGCTGGGAGGGGCTGTCTTCTTTGTGTGTAGCTTGAGTGACAGGGCTGGGAAGTTCCAGGAGACAGGCTGGGGCTGCCAGGTGGTGAATAGAGAGATTACACCAGGATGGGTGGGAGGAGTGCACCTTGACTCTGAATAGGACCGTGCTCTGCCACCACAATGCTGGCTCCACCCCCTGGGGAGCGTCTGATGTCTCTGCCCTGCCTGCTGAAACAAGAAGCCAGAGTCCCAACAACAAAGTGCTCCTCACTGAAAAGAACTGGACTGGGATTATGCAAAGGCCCCCCTGGCCTGTAAAGACAAAAGAAACTTGGTATAAATGTAGGAGCCCTGCTCCTAAGAAATCAGATCCTGATTGAACCACGAAGAAACTCTACTTGACTAGAAGGACCTGAAAGAAGCTGAAGGAGGAGTAACTTTCCCTAACCTGGGGGATTGGCCTGCAGTTGGTGCCTTGCTGAGAAAGGAGAGGAAAAGACTAAGAGAGACTTTGCACTTTGTTTTCAACAAATCTCCAAGGGCTTGGAAGAAGAGCTGGCCCCCTGAACTGAGTCCCAGGACCATTGGACTCATCTGCCTTCCAAAACTGAGTTGCCTGGACAATTCTTGCTTGTTTCCCGCTGGATTTGGCCCCCAGTACGACTCGTACCCCATCCGCCGCGAAGCCGTGTCTTTGCCGCCCGGCACCATGTGTCTACGCTGATTTAAAAGCGTTAGTACGCACCGTATCCCTCCCGGCCGCATCGCACCTAACCTTCCCCGCCGATTCGAGTCGTACACCCCTGGCTGCCTAATCCTGTACGCCGGACCCAAGCTTCGTTGTCCCGCAGGTACGGTCCGTACGCTGCTAACGTACTGCACCGCGCCGTACTCAGAGCCGAGAAGCCGCATCACGCTGATCCTCCCAGTACGCTGTACGGCTCGCCGAGAAGTGTCGCCGCCTATCCGCACCGAAGGTACGGCTTGAACGCCGAACGCCACGGACTCTGCAAGCTGATCCGGGCCATTCGCACGTATCCCTGAAGGTCCCGTACCAACGCCGCGTCCCGACTCCGCGACCCGACCAGCATCCGAATACGCTGCAGAACTACGACCCGGACCCATCAACTTGTCCTGCACTGTCCGTCGCGGACCCTACAGCCCCCAGGTACTTTGTTCTGTTCGCACCGCAGCGTGCCGGACCCCGGAGTCCGCAACGATTGTTTGACTCGTACTTCCCTTGTTTTGAATGCCAACGAGTCGCACATCCAGGTACGAACCGTACAGAGCCTTGACAGAAGCGTACTTATGTGAACGAAGCGTATTTTAACTAAAAGAAGCCTATTTTTGCATTTTAAGCCTTTCTACAAGAACATTGAATTTTAAAATAATACTGTGGTCATTTTATTCGTTATTCTGGTCTTGTGCTAAGCCTTATATAAAAAAAACTATTTTTGATACAACCTTGACTGGTGTCCATTTGTGGTGTGTCATTGTATTACTGTATGTGTTCACAAATGCTTAACCTATGACGCCCTGAGAATAGTCTTGACTGCTTGCGCCACACTACCTAAAGGGTGAGCAGGGGTTATTTGAAAGGGTGATCCCCTTACTCTGACTTAGAAGTAAGAGTCCCTGCTTGTCACAAGTGCATACCTGTGTCAACCAGAGATTCACAATTCTAACACTTCCAATGCAGCTATGTGGTTGTGTGTCACTCCGGTGATATCTGTGGCTCTTCACTCAGACTGGCCCCCAGCTCATTTCAGGGCATGTCATGTATACTTGACAAACAACAGGTGTATCTTGTTTTTTGTAGGAGTGCCAGCAAGCTGGCATATGTGTCCTGTATGTATTGCACACACCCGACTCCATAGTTACCTGATGTGTATTAGCAGTGTAGCATGTGCTATGTTCATTGACATTGATATTGGCAGACTCTCTATCTTCATTCTTACAAACAATCTCTTGCAGGGCACAGCCTGTCCCAAGAACAATGCCAGACTTGGGTGTCATGAGGGAACGTGCCTGCATCCGCCGTTACAGATTCACTCGCAAGTTGATTGTGGACTTGACAGACAAGCTGGCACCACACCTCCAACCGCGACACAGGTATCCTACTGCGCTGACCCCCAAGATGAAGGTGATGGCAGCTCTACATTTTTTTGCCACAGGTACGTTTCAATTGACCATAGCTGATGTGGGTGGGATGTCACAGACAATGTTCAGCCGTGTCCTGCGTGATGTTTTAGCAGCCATGTTGGAGCACCTTGATGAATTCGTCAAATTTCCTACTCCTGAGGAGTTGACAGAGGCCAAGGGTGATTTCTATGCCCTTGGAGGGACGCCCCATGTAATTGGGTCCATTGATGGGACACATGTGGCTTTGGTACTACCACAGGCACAAGCCTATCGCAATAGAAAACATTACCACTCGATAAATGCCCTTGTGGTGTGTCTTGCTAACATGCTGATTTCCCATGTCTGTGCACGTTTTCCAGGATCAGCACATGATGCCTACATCATGAGGTGTAGCAGGGTGCCACAAATGATGCTGCGGCTGCACAACAAACGAGCATGTCTTGTTGGTGGGTATACTCTGTTTGTCCTGTGTGTTGTGGTATCTTTGGCTCTTACGGCATCTCCTGACCCACTTATTTACATGACGTTTCCATGTAGGGGACTCTGGATATCCCAACATGCCATGGCTGATGACACCTCTCCGCAACCCAAGAACAGCTGCAGATCACCGGTACAACAATGCACACGGGCAGACCAGGCGAGTGATTGAGAGGACGTTTGGACTCCTGAAGAGCCGATTCCGGTGCCTGGACAAGACAGGCGGGTCCCTCCCTTATGCCCCGGAAAATGTCTGCCAAATCTTCCTCGTATGCTGCATGCTGCACAACATGGCCATTGAGAAGGCAGTGCCACTCATCCTTGATCCTGATGAGCAGGAACATCCACCCGTGGAGGATCCAGGGCTTGGTCACGAGGCAAGTGATGAGGAGGAGGAGGATGATATCCGGAGTCAGCTCATACGCAACTTCTTCTCATAATGGTGAGTCACTGGGTATGAGTGTGCAAGCTTGTAGCATTGAGTGGCATGTGTTGCAATGTGTGTGTCCAGCTGACTGAATGCAAAGTGACTTTGATGTGGGTTCTAATGTGTCACTCGAGTGATGATGTCATGCCATACTGTTTTGTGTAGAGACTTTCTTCCAAATGTACATGTGTCCAACATTGTTCATGTTTCGTAACTGACCATGTGTGCGGCGAGAATTGTTTTAGGTGACTTCTTGTGTGTCTGTCATTCCCAGGTTTTTGTGCCTGTTGTCTGCTCGTGTTATCATTGTCCTCCTGCTATTCCTCATGAGGATTGCAACGTGTGCTGAATCAGCGTTCCATGCACGGACATGTGGAAATGTCAGTTTGGGTAAGGATTGCAGCAAGTCTTTTTGGTGTTGGTACGGGTTGGGAATGTGTGGGCCTGCTTCGGTGCATGTTGTGGTAACATGCATACATGTCTTCTCACCATGGAGCATATAACATGTAGCATCACTCCCATGACATGATAGTCACCCTTCTTGACAGTCATCTGTAGTGGAGTGTGGCGTCGGATGAAGGCATCAATGTGTGTAAACCTTGCCTCTGAAACATTGCGGATGGTACGGGTGGACATAGTATGGGACATCACACCAACAGGCTCTATGGGGAATTGCAGCCTCTCCGTGTGCAGCAGGATGTGTTTGGCTCATCTCCTTAACTTGTGTGCCAGTTCATTTGGATTTACATCATCCGTGTTGTGAAGGGGGGTCCAGCGTATGTCCTACATGTTCTGGCAACTGACCTGTGAGTCTGTTAATATGGATGCATATCCCTTTGTGTGTGTATGTGGAATAAAGGTGTTCAGCACAATACAAAGTGCCTCATCTCTGTCACTGCATATCTCTTGCCACTTTGCATGCGTCATCTATGGCATAATTGGCAAAGAATGAGCATATGTGTGTATGTGTACCTCGGCAAAATGCATGCAGTTCTTCATGTCTAATAATATCTATTGTGCATGGAGTACCTGGTTGTGTATGTATTTGTGCAGCTTACTCCCCACAACAGGACGTGAACGCATGCTGATGGTGTTTCTCCTGTGCACAGCTCCGCTTTTTGTTGCCTGATCCTGTGGCCATAATTTTTGGTGATTGTTCATACATTTTCCCGGAGTGACCCATGAGTAACCTGACACTCCTTCCTTTACATACACCTGTTGCACTGTGCCTTTCTGTCCTCCTTGTCTTTGTGGGCTACTTTTTGACTAATATCTCACCCCTTCCACCTGCTGCTGCCTCACCTGCGGCACTGCCCCACAGAGTGCCCTGATTCTGCAACCCACACGCCTACAAAATGCTCAGCCCTTCCCCTCAGACGGATCCAAGATCACCCGCAGGGACGGCAACAACAATCCCGGAGGATGAATTGCAATTTATTCACAAGTACACCCTCAGAGTCACTAATCCAGTTTGGCAGCAAATCCCTGGCAACTCTCAGAGTAACACTCATCTACAGATCTCCAGGCCTACATCCACAAATCTGATAAGAGATCAACACGTACATCTGCACGCACGCCCTCAGCTCCACAGGCTACATGTGGCAGGGGGCCAGTAACTTCTTGATGGAGGAGAACCACACCACCATCCATCATTGGTCCATCAACATTTGAATCCACGTCTCCGACAAGCAACACACTGCCCCACACCCCACTACCGATACCCCAAAGATGCTTGATGTAAGTCACCACAGACAAGCTGTGTGGGACACTCGAAACAACACCACCGCCACACCCTGCAACCACACCCACTGGATCAGCAACTGATCAAACAATCTTGCCACATTGACGGACTGTCCTGTGAAGCACAACAACAGTTAAGGCACCTGGGACAAGGCCGACCTACTGGACTCCTACAGACCTAGCCAGACTCTTGTGCAAACCTTTCAACACAAAGAGCCATCATTTACCTTACAGCCCTGGAAAACACCACACACAGCCATCACCATATCATCACAAAGGACAAGTGGAGATCCTTCAGATAGTGCCGAGACACCTAGACACACGACATCAAGGAGCTCATCAGCATTGTGAGTGAACTGACAGCAGATCTCCATCCAAGACACCCCACCCTTGCAAGGCAGATCACATCCCTTGCAACTTTGTACCACTGCAAGCTCATGGCCATACACGGCCGCCTTAGCACACAGAGGCAGACAGCACTATTATCCGCAGGACAAACATCCCTCAGGTTCTGGACTCCCGTCAGCAGCAAGTACACAACCTGGGTCATGTGCAAGATCCACTCTGGCTCTCCATCAGGCCCCTTCCCACACAACATCTCAACCACATCATTCCCCATCCTTGAAGCCCACGTCCAGCTCGTCATGAATGTCTCCTTTGAGTTTGCCACATTCCATGGGTGCTGGAGGCATGCAGAGACACAGGGCCTTCTTAAACAACGGACGGCAGTACCGCAGGATCTCCTGGAACATCACTCTGCTTCCCTACACAACAAATGTCATCACGAACACACTCAACAAGCAAATGACAAATTTCCTCCACGCAAACTGCTCCAGGCAACCGGCACCTGACCATCTTCCACAGTAATCACCACTGCAACCGTCATCATTGCCACCACCGATGACAACTTTGCCCTGCTCAACTATGGTGAGGCCAGCCCCCTTGACCTCTCAACGGCATTCTACACCATGTGCTACCACACTGTCAGCTCACACATCTCCAACACTGGTATCCAGAGGAGGGCCAAGGATTAAATCAGGAAGTAGCTGTTCTGCTTGGGTTGTCGGATCAGATAGAACCCGCTCAACAGAGCCTTTCTAACCCAGCCAGAACGTTACCCCCTCCCTAGGGCCTATTCACAATAAGTAACCACATATATATATACCACCTAAGGACAGGGAATTCCTACTATATATATATATATATATATATATATATATATATATATATATATATCAAGACCTCGTATAATACAAGTGGCGGCCTCGCGATCCAAGACGGACCCAGGACTTCCTACCCAGACGGCAGCCTTAGCCTCGCGGTCCCAAACGGACCCAGAACTTCCTACCCAGACGGCAGCCTTAGCCTCGCGGTCCCAAACGGACCCAGAACTTCCTACCCAGACGGCAGCCTTAGCCTCGCGGTCCCAAACGGACCCAGGACTTCCTACCCAGACGGTAGCCTTAGCCTCGCGGTCCCAAACGGACCCAGGACTTCCTACCCAGGCGGCAGACTTAGCCTCGCGGTCCCAAACGGACCCAGGACTTCCTACCCAGACGGTAGCCTTAGCCTTGCGGTCCCAAACGGACCCAGGACTTCCTACCCAGACGGTAGCCTTAGCCTCGCGGTCCCAAACGGACCCAGGACTTCCTACCCAGACGGTAGCCTTAGCCTCGCGGTCCCACACGGACCCAGGACTTCCTACCCAGACGGCAGCCTCAGCCTCGCGGTCCCAAACGGACCCAGGACTTCCTACCCAGGCGGTAGCCTTAGCCTCGCGGTCCCAAACGGACCCAGGACTTCCTACCCAGACGGCAGCCTCAGCCTCGCGGTCCCAAACGGACCCAGGACTTCCTACCCAGGCGGTAGCCTTAGCCTCGCGGTCCCAAACGGACCCAGGACTTCCTACCCAGACGGCAGCCTCAGCCTCGCGGTCCCAAACGGACCCAGGACTTCCTACCCAGACGGCAGCCTTAGCCTCGCGGTCCCAAACGGACCCAGGACTTCCTACCCAGACGGCAGCCTTCACGAGTTCATCCTATGATCACTATAACATACGACAAGGGAATCAGTGTATCAGATCACACAAGAACTGCCAGTTTGAGCACAACCTGTTCTCTGGTTCGAGGGGCTCCTTTCTCCCTTATTCAGCTACCACTTACCGGATCAGGGTTAACATCTGTTCATGTCGAGTTGCAGCTGACTAGAAGAATAGGCTACCCTCTTATACAAGAACACGCAGCACATGTTGATTTACTACAAACTGACTTTATTATATATATACATATCATATACGCAAGCACATAATGTAACACATAACCTGTAAAGAAAAAGTGAAAGATTAGGTTGTACACTCTAATAAGAAAGGGGTCGACATCACCTTAGTCGTGTGTAGCCTGCACTCAATGGTCATCTAGGTCCCCTTCTCGTCTGTGCCTCGGCTCGCCTGGGGATCACACCTCCGTAGCTCCCTTCTCCGAGTCACTGGGACCTCTTCCTCATCGGCTACTCTCTCCTCTCTGGCAATTCTGCTAGAAGAGTATCTGTCTCTTGGTCTTTCTCCGCCCTCAAGTTTGTCATCTGTCTTCCCTGGAATAAGTAGTAGCTTTTCTGCTAACGGCTAGGTGCCGCCTATGGATTGAAAGAATAAGCGCCAGTATCTGCCTCAGGCTTTCACTAATATAGAGGTGCATTTTCTCATGGAAAATTCCAGCCCGTAACCTGCCGCCCACCAAATTCTTGTACCTCCCCGTGCCAAGGACACTTTCCCAGCCGGCCGGCCTGATGTAGCGTCTTCGGCATGAAGAAAAATACAATCCTTCGATAAGGGCCGGTCTGAACCGGTTCTCTCCAAGCGAATAACACCTCATAACTAAAACATCCCCTGTAACCTAGAAACATCTCAAGCTGCTGGAGCAGAAAGAAAGATGGAGTCTCCCCCGTTTGAGGCCTACCAGGCCTGAATTCAACACGGCTCCATGAAATACCCTCACTACAGGGCAGGTTATCCCTAAGACTAACGAATCTATCCCCTAGGATATGTGTGCAAGCCCTAATCTATGGGGAAGAACACAGGATCATGTCGAAGTGCCTAGTAAATAGACTTCATTCACTACTCTAACCCTTAGGCTTGAATGGTAATAGACTGAAGTCACCCTAATCACCCATCAACACAATAGGGCCGGGAAAATCGAGCAGTACATTTCACCCTTGACTTCAGTCCATTATACATTCATTAAACCGAACTAACATCCGTAGAGGAATAATATGAAACAAAACTAACTGACCTATGTCTAGTACCAAGTGTGCAGAATTGAAGTAGTGAAGGGATACACTGAATAAAACAACAAATAGAGATCAAAACAGCGATGGTAAGTAGAATACCTCCTAATATTCGACGTAATAGATACAGGTCAGGTAACCAATTAAAGAGCCAGTCAAACCAGCCCTGGTCAATGTGTTTTCTCACTTCCTCCGTCAAATCATGTAACCTGTCAATGTGGGCACGAATAGATTGTGTATGATCAGACAAGTTAAAACAACAAAGACCCTCAAAGTCAGAGCAGTCATGTCCATGTTTAAGTAAAAGATAATCAATGGCCGCTCTATTTTGCAAGATGGCTCTACGTTCACCCTGGGCGTCTAACAGCATGTCAGATAGGACTGTAGAAGTATGATTAATAGATTTTACCATCCAGCAGGCCATTTTCTCAATAGATTTAGCATTATAAACCGCCAAAGCAGGAACACCAATAATTGAAATAGCCAAGCTAAGGTATTCAGACTTGGAATACAAATGCAAAGACGAGTCACAATCCTCCTGTAACATCACTGTATCTCGAATCACACGAGAATTGGCATTCGGATGTGACGAGAACATTAGTAAACTGAGTCTTGTAATAGCACAGGGGCCACCGGAAATATTCGCGGGGACATATGGCCAAGAAGTATTACCACATGAGAAAAGCCATCCGGCAGGTAGCAACATCGTGCGATAATGACTAGGGGTAACTACCAAACTCTTGCAAGTCATATTGTTCATAACCGAAGCACATGTTTTCGGTGTCCTTTGAAAGCACAAAGTTCGCTCATGAAAGGTGAAGGAAGTAGCACCTTTCAATTTCAGCTGTAGACATTCAGAGATTGCACTAGGATTACATGTAAGAAAAAAGCATATATCACCTTGTGTGATATTATAGGTAACTATTTGGGATTGGATGGGGGGTATCCTGTCCGGAAGTTCCGTACATAAGGGGCAATACGTGTGGGTGGCAAAATCGCCCAGAAGAACATTGGGGCGAGCCTTCGAAATGTTGAAAATATTAGTTAGGGTTTCCAGTGAAGCAGGGACAGCAACCAGACAGGTCGCTAGGATATCATGTACGGATCTCATCGGCGTCAAACAAAAGTGAGGGGCATCGGTCACCCTTTTCGCCAGTAGTGTCCAAAAGTTCGATGACGAATCCCACGCAGCAAAGGAACGCGACACTCGGGCGCGTAGCTCATCCGGGGTTGACGGGAGTCCTCCTCCCTCGTCGAACCAACCCGAAAATAGTCCTGCGACGACACATCCTGCAGCAACAGTCCAAAGAATGATCTGAAAGAGAATCAAATACAGGCATTAATCATTCTCGTAAGTAACATTTGTCAGCCGGGACTGCTTCCCAGCTATCTTTCCCTGGTCTCATAACTAAAATGGTATTATCATGACCGGTGGCAATGACCTCTGCCTGTTCAGGGGGAGTCTTAGGCGACTGCACCCAAACCCTGGCCCCAGGGTTATCTGTGGAGCCAAAACCTTTCTGGCCTCGTACAGTTAGCAAAGTTGGGGCAGTGCCTTTTACCATCCCACCACTGAAGACAGGCATTATCAGTAATTGAGCCACTCGGTCAGTTCGATGGATCAGCAAATCAGCCTCACTGCTATTTAGCAGGAGCACCTTAATCTCTCCCTGATAATCGCTGTCAATGACCCCTCCAAGTACCTGAATGCCTTTTACGGCCAGCCCCGATCTAGGGGCGATTAATCCAAAATTCCCGGGTGGTATATGAACACCAACACCGGTCGCGATGATGACCCGATCTTTACCTTTTAGAACGGTGTCATCCATGGCATGCAAGTCTAAACCTGCCGACCCTGGGGTCGCTCTACATGGAGCCAAAGCTCCGGGAGTAATCTCCCAGTACATCACAGTCTCTCTGATTTCATTTGGCTGAGCATTAACATTCGGAGGGAACAAACGCATAAGTGGAGATTCAGCATTTAGAAAAGGACGATTATTCAAAATTAATAGTGCTTGAGACAAAAAGTCTCGCCAATTCTTATATTTGTCATCAGTTAGTTTACGCAGCTGCCCCTTCAGCAGACCATTCATTCTCTCCACAAGACCTGAGGCCTGTGGATAGTACGGGACATGGAACACCCAGTCAATATTGTTTTCCACACAGAATTCCTGTACCAATCTTCCACGAAAATGGGATGCATTATCAGATTGAATTTGGAATGGCACACCATAATACATGATAACCAATTCCAACGTTTTAATGGTATTCAATTGGGTAGCTTGCTTACAGGGAAGGGCTACCAACAAGCCACTGTATGTATCAACAATTGTGCAAACATATTGACAATTCCTGCTCATGGGAAGTGGACCAATGTAATCAATTTGCCAAATTTGAGCGGGCAGTTTCCCGCGATGTAAATGACCTTTAACAATTTGGGGCACTTTGCGCTGTCTGATATGCTGACAAATGGGACAATGTAAAATAACATTCTTGATGAAATCCAAGGGAATATAAATTCCTCGATCAGCAGCCCACCTGCTAGTGGCTTTCTCTCCAAAATGTCCTGCCTTCTGGTGGGCCCATTTCGCCAATCCCGCCATATCAGAATCTTGCCTGTCCACCACTGCCTCAGCAATTTTAGATTTCTCATCTGCAATGTTATGAAAAAATTTGTCAAGAGAATCTATCGGGGTGTGAGCATCCACATGGAAGATTGTAACAGTACTCTGTGGGAGCATCTCCCAAATCTCTTGCCATAACTCTCTTCCCCACAACTGTTTTGAATGCAATTCCCAATTATGGGAATGCCAAGTCGGTAACCAAACTGCCAATCCATTGGCAGTAGACCAAGAGTCAGTGAAAATATGACATGTACCGGGTAATTCTTGTTTCAGGACTTGATAAACAGCATACAATTCAGCGAATTGGCTGCTCTTACCTTCACCAGTTGTGCTCAGCAGTTTCTGCGTGACCGGATTATAGGACACCGCTTTCCAGTGCCGTTTCGGCCCTATGAACCTTGCTGAACCATCCGTAAACCAGACATGGTTCCTGTCCTCTACGGACAAATCATCAAAGGGTCTACCCCACTTGACAGGAGACTCCTGTACTAAAGGTACGGAACATACACTCTCAGTCTCAGTCGATGGCGCTCGCGCCACCTGCTCATGCAAAGATGCAACTCCTTTCTGTCCCACACGTGCCCTGTCTTGTATATACCATTTCCATTTAATCACACTCGCCTCCTGAGCGTGTCCAATGCGGTGAGTTTTTGGCGAACTCATAACCCACTGCATAATAGGAATCTCAGGTCGCAAAACTATATCATGTCCCAAAGTCAATTGCTCGGTATCCACCAGAGCCCAATAACATGCAAGTAACTGTTTCTCAAAGGGTGTATAACGCTCACTAGCATCAGGTAACTTTTTGGTCCAGAAACCTAACGGCACTCTACTTCTGCCTTGCTTCTGCCACAAGCTCCAATTCGCATAAAGGCCCTGTACAGACACATTTAAATCTACCTCCCCATCACGTACGGGCCATAAATCCAAAGCATGTTGAATTGCCTCTTTTGCTAGGTCGAACGCATCTTGCTGTGGTGTATCCCAATCAAACGCATTCTTTTTACGGGTGACACGGTACAAGGGGGCCAATATTTGACTCAAATGAGGAATATGCTGATGCCAAAAACCAAATAAACCAATGAAGCTTTGGGCTTCCTTCCTATTCCTTGGAACTGCAAAATCAAGAATCTTCTGTTTAACCTGAGGGATCACTTCACGGTGCCCTTCATGCCAATTAATACCCTAAAATTTCACAGCCTGGGACGGGCCTTGTAGTTTATCCGGATTGATTTCCCAACCTTTATCACGCAGGCACTCAATGACTCTGTCCAATTGGGTCTGAACTTCCTCTTGTGTTTCGCCTTGGATCAAAACATCATCAATATAATGACACATCTGAACCTGTGGATGAACTGGTACCTCAGCCAAATGCTCTGCCACCAGCCGGTGACATATAGTAGGGCTATGCACATAGCCCTGAGGAAGACTCCTAAACGTCATTTGACGCCCATTCCACGTAAAACTGAACTGTTCCTGACACTCAGGGGCAATCGGGATCGAAAAGAAAGCATTAGCAATATCAATTGACGCATACCATGTACCCGGATGTTTTTGGATTCTTTCAATTAGAGTAATAACATCCGGTACTGCAACAGTCAAAGAGGGTGTGTGTTTGTTCAATTCTCGATAATCAACAGTCATACGCCAAGAATTATCACTCTTACGTACAGGCCAAACAGGATTATTCCAAGCAGAAGTAACTGGGGCTATAACACCTGCATCCACCAACTCCTGAATAGTGGTACTAATCTCCTCATGACCACCCGGAATACGATACTGCTTCTGACAAACCACTTTTGTCGCCTGAGGAACTGTTATAGGGGGCATTCGTAAACGACCAACCCGTATAGGCCTGGACGATATATAATGCGTAGTTCCAAATTGGTAACATCCATCATCTAAATGCAAAGTCATTCCTTTCAAAATATCTATTCCAATTATGAATTCCAAGAGAGGCACCACTAGTACAGAGTATTCTTTTCTAGGGATTCTACCTATTCTCATTTCAAGTAATGTTTGAATTGCGGGAGTTTCCTTTCCACCTAATCCGGTAATTGTAAAAGGCTGACCTTTAAACTTCTTTGATTTACCATGAATAAGAGTGGCCTCCGCTCCTGTATCTACCAATGCTTGGGCTCTTTGGATATTACGATGTCTCCAATAAATTTCAATATCTACATAGGGTCTATTATCTCTGTGAGCCCATCGGTGTACTGGAGCTTGACCTATTTCCTAGTCATGTTTACCGCATTCTGTGTACCAGGATAAATCAGGATAAAGACTCTCACGTTTCTTAGGTATAGGTGCCTCCTGTTCATATCCATTCCCAGTACGAAATGGATTTGTGTCAGCAGCAGTACAGTGCTGGTTTCGATCGGCCAGATTATGACGATCCTCTCTCCTCCTCAACTCAGGGGATTGATCCCTATCATCTCTACGTCTATTGTAAATATAATCATTTTTTCCCCTCTCTCTTTCCTCTTCTCTCTCTCTGTCTCTCTCTCGACGGGGGGACATATCACGTACATAACGTCGGTCATCACGACGAACAGAGCGCCCACGGCGGTCATCATCACCGCTACCGTCAGAACCACCGCGATCACACTCAGACATCCGAACACGCCGGGCACCCTCCTTCCGATCCAAGCCACGTTTGCGAAACAACTCCCACAAACGAGCAGTTGTCTCACCGTCAATGTCCTCCCTCCGCACACCATCAGCCAAAAGACCAGAAAAGATATCACGTCTAGTAAGCTTATTGTCACCAGGAGTACGAGTGTCAGGCCGGGACTGACGTTCAGGTTTAAACCACTCGCCTAACTCACCGAGTTGGCGTACCGATTCCAGTACTGTAGATAACACGTTACCAGTTTGATTAATCAATAAAGTCATCATGACCTGCTTATAAGCAACAGGGGAAGAACGAATAATACGATTCCGCACAGAAGATGTCAATGAACCATCAAGCAACCGGTCAGCAGTACCTAGAAAAATCGCCGTTTTCATCACCTCTTCTTTGAGACGTTGTGCAGCGTCGCGCAAAGTATACCACTGTTTGTCATTCACAGGCCAATCAGACTCAGTAGGGTACTTTATATTACAACCCTCAGTCGCCAATTGAAGTAAAGAAATTTGACCACCACCATTATAGTTACGAAAATGATCCTGTACAGTAGAATCCGAGCTCAAGGAACAAAACTTCAAACAATCACCATTATCCAACATAATGCCAGCAGCGCCCAGTTCATAAAGGCGCACCATCCATGTGAGTAATGTCTCACCAGCTCGCTGCCGAAATCGCTGCAAAATATCACTAATTTCCTGTTGGGTAAAGTCCTCTAAAGAGTCTAAAGAAATACCCTGCGGAGCAGCAGGAGACTGCTGCAATTTCCGACGAAAAACTGGATGCACCGAGACCGCGGGGTGAGCATCACAAGGAGCTCGACCAGTACACGTAGAGGAACAATCAGCGGAAGCATCAACCCCGCTCGAAGGACGAGCGCAATCACGGGGTGCACCATCAGGGGTGCGAGAAGCAGGCTTACAATCATGGCGGGAGCGGGAGGACTCACATTTAACAAATTCCTCACCCGAGGAACAAGAATCGCTCGAGTTCCAGATATTACCATCCCATTCATCAGGATTCCAATCCAGTCCGGCATTCGCCACGACCAGGCGCACCTTTCCCGTCGAAACCCGGCCGCGCCGATGTTTGTATTTATAACGGGCAATTCGCACAGCCGCCCTCTCGGCAATAGTCTGATAAGTCTCAAGTTTGTCAGTAAGCAACTTATTTTGACACCGCAATAAAGTATGAGAATTCTGAATCTCAACAAAGTGCGCTTCCACATCCTTAAAAGAGATCTGTAGCTTCAACAACCTCTCATGCAGAATTCTGTACGCAGACAGGACAATCCAACCTCTGCGCCCTAAAATGGGAATCTCCTCACCCTTCGAGATGGGTGCCTTCTGTAAACAAGTAATCACATTAGCCGGCTCCGCCAGCTCCAAAGAAGAATTCCAATTCTCACTCAAACCAGTAGAATCATCCCACTCCCGGGCTAAGGCTTCATAAGGCGTTGAATCCCATCCGGGAATATCAATGGGCAACTTAAAAGTAGATTTTGACTTTTTAGAAAACATTGTGGAAAAGAAAGAAGAAAGGAAAGAAAAAGAAAAACTATACACACAATTATACCACAAATAATATACAAAGAAAACCACGCACACGCCGAAAGCAAACACAAGACAACACGACGCACACAGGTTTCGAAAACGGTTCGTGACGCCAAATGTTCTGCTTGGGTTGTCGGATCAGATAGAACCCGCTCAACAGAGCCTTTCTAACCCAGCCAGAACGTTACCCCCTCCCTAGGGCCTATTCACAATAAGTAACCACATATATATATACCACCTAAGGACAGGGAATTCCTACTATATATATATATATATATATATATATATATATATATATATATATATATATATATCTCAAGACGTCGTATAATACAAGTGGCGGCCTCGCGATCCAAGACGGACCCAGGACTTCCTACCCAGACGGCAGCCTTAGCCTCGCGGTCCCAAACGGACCCAGAACTTCCTACCCAGACGGCAGCCTTAGCCTCGCGGTCCCAAACGGACCCAGAACTTCCTACCCAGACGGCAGCCTTAGCCTCGCGGTCCCAAACGGACCCAGGACTTCCTACCCAGACGGTAGCCTTAGCCTCGCGGTCCCAAACGGACCCAGGACTTCCTACCCAGGCGGCAGACTTAGCCTCGCGGTCCCAAACGGACCCAGGACTTCCTACCCAGACGGTAGCCTTAGCCTCGCGGTCCCAAACGGACCCAGGACTTCCTACCCAGACGGTAGCCTTAGCCTCGCGGTCCCAAACGGACCCAGGACTTCCTACCCAGACGGTAGCCTTAGCCTCGCGGTCCCACACGGACCCAGGACTTCCTACCCAGACGGCAGCCTCAGCCTCGCGGTCCCAAACGGACCCAGGACTTCCTACCCAGGCGGTAGCCTTAGCCTCGCGGTCCCAAACGGACCCAGGACTTCCTACCCAGACGGCAGCCTCAGCCTCGCGGTCCCAAACGGACCCAGGACTTCCTACCCAAGCGGTAGCCTTAGCCTCGCGGTCCCAAACGGACCCAGGACTTCCTACCCAGACGGCAGCCTCAGCCTCGCGGTCCCAAACGGACCCAGGACTTCCTACCCAGACGGCAGCCTTAGCCTCGCGGTCCCAAACGGACCCAGGACTTCCTACCCAGACGGCAGCCTTCACGAGTTCATCCTATGATCACTATAACATACGACAAGGGAATCAGTGTATCAGATCACACAAGAACTGCCAGTTTGAGCACAACCTGTTCTCTGGTTCGAGGGGCTCCTTTCTCCCTTATTCAGCTACCACTTACCGGATCAGGGTTAACATCTGTTCATGTCGAGTTGCAGCTGACTAGAAGAATAGGCTACCCTCTTATACAAGAACACGCAGCACATGTTGATTTACTACAAACTGACTTTATTATATATATACATATCATATACGCAAGCACATAATGTAACACATAACCTGTAAAGAAAAAGTGAAAGATTAGGTTGTACACTCTAATAAGAAAGGGGTCGACATCACCTTAGTCGTGTGTAGCCTGCACTCAATGGTCATCTAGGTCCCCTTCTCGTCTGTGCCTCGGCTCGCCTGGGGATCACACCTCCGTAGCTCCCTTCTCCGAGTCACTGGGACCTCTTCCTCATCGGCTACTCTCTCCTCTCTGGCAATTCTGCTAGAAGAGTATCTGTCTCTTGGTCTTTCTCCGCCCTCAAGTTTGTCATCTGTCTTCCCTGGAATAAGTAGTAGCTTTTCTGCTAACGGCTAGGTGCCGCCTATGGATTGAAAGAATAAGCGCCAGTATCTGCCTCAGGCTTTCACTAATATAGAGGTGCATTTTCTCATGGAAAATTCCAGCCCGTAACCTGCCGCCCACCAAATTCTTGTACCTCCCCGTGCCAAGGACACTTTCCCAGCCGGCCGGCCTGATGTAGCGTCTTCGGCATGAAGAAAAATACAATCCTTCGATAAGGGCCGGTCTGAACCGGTTCTCTCCAAGCGAATAACACCTCATAACTAAAACATCCCCTGTAACCTAGAAACATCTCAAGCTGCTGGAGCAGAAAGAAAGATGGAGTCTCCCCCGTTTGAGGCCTACCAGGCCTGAATTCAACACGGCTCCATGAAATACCCTCACTACAGGGCAGGTTATCCCTAAGACTAACGAATCTATCCCCTAGGATATGTGTGCAAGCCCTAATCTATGGGGAAGAACACAGGATCATGTCGAAGTGCCTAGTAAATAGACTTCATTCACTACTCTAACCCTTAGGCTTGAATGGTAATAGACTGAAGTCACCCTAATCACCCATCAACACAATAGGGCCGGGAAAATCGAGCAGTACAGTAGCTCACCAGCAAGGCCCAGGGAGTCTGCCTCCACCCTGCAGCATGTAGTACACTGGGGTCATCTGGCCCATGCCCCAGGGCCCTTCTCTCAGCGTGACAATCTTCAATGTCTCCATGACCCCCCTCTCCACCATCACGCGCACACGACCTCATCATCATCTCGTATGCCATTGACACCCAGCTGCTCCTCACCCTCATCAAAGACCCAGCCATTGCCAGATCCACCCTTCAAGAAGGCATGAGATCCGTTGACGAATGGCTGAACATCAGCCACCCGAGGCTGGACTTGGACAGGACTGAGGTCATCATCTGAAGATTGTCCCCTTACGGATGGGTCAACTCCTTGTGTCCCACCGGCCTGGGTACCGCACCAGCACCCAGTAGCCACGCACGCAAGCTGGTGTTCATCATGGACCCATCGCTCACAATTACCATGCAACTCACCACCATCTGTACCTCATGCTGCAACACCCTCCACATGCTGCAAATGACCCACAGATGGATCCACTCCAAGGCAAGACAGACCTTCCCCCTGGGCCACGACACCAGCCGGCTCAACTAAAGCACCGGCCTCTACGGAGAACAACAGCAAAACTGCAGGAGAAGTTGTCCACACCCAAGGTGCATCCGCACACCTCATCTGCAACATCCCCTGCCCCAGCCACATCACCGTCCACCTGAGATAGGTACAATGGCTCACTGTCTGCTGCTGGATCACCTTCAGACTCCTCAACCACACTCAGGAGGCAGTCCACAACCCCAGACCCAAAACCGACCTTGGACGTCTGTTATCCAACATCCAGTTGGCCCAACTCCATGCAGCCCACCTTGCCCTGGCCACCATTCATCACATCCACATAAAAACTGCATGCAGGAGATAGTTGTCCCACCTCGCCAAACAGACCTGGGACTCCCTCCCCGGGCACATAAACATGACACATGACTTCTACACCTTCATGATACTCTTCCAAATTGGTCTGTCTGAGCAGTATTGCAAGCCCCCCCTCAGCAGCTTGAGGCCATCACGGGTGAGTATTGGGCTCCATGTCTGTATTTGGTGATACATTGTGACTCATGTGTGTCCTCGAGCGGACTCAGATCCAAGTGTATGGATGGCTGGAGTTAGTTCCACTCTCAGGCATACTTTGACATATCCCCACACGTATGTTGTGTACTCATGCTAAATGACTTCAACATAAAATTTCAAGTATTAATTTTTTAATTATAGCTCTGGGGCGTGATTTGTGTACATAAAAAGGTGCAATGCAGGGACCATAGAATCCAAATTTCATAGGGGGAGATGGGATCCTTGGCATTTGAAGTCATCAGAGTCCAGACCACAGTGTTTGGCATCATTGGTCAGACTGTGACCAGCAGGTCCATGTGGCAGATGATGTCAGTCAATGAGGTGATGCTGTCGCACATGAAGACCAGGTGCCAGGCCAGGTGAACTAGGAGATGTGGATGGGCCGCTGCCTCTCACGGTCTTTTCCGTGGACGACCCACCTTCCTCGCGGGATCCTCAGATGCAGGCCTTGACGATGCTTGGGACGCGCCGTCGGACGAATCCTCCTCCTCCTCCCTCCCTGTGGCTGGTGGTGGTCTGCGCCTGGTGGCACAGGGAGGGTTGCCCATGTTGTCGGCGATCCGACGGAGTGAATGGCTTATGTCCCTTTGCACCGCCAGGAGCTCAACCAGTCTTGCCTCCATCCGTCCTTGATGTTGTTGTTGACTGGCGTGTTGCTCGGCCTGCTGGTTCTTGATCTCTGTGAGGGTGACCACTACCTGGCTGAACTCCGGCTGGAAAACCGACGCGAATATCACCGACCGACACGAACCCGGAATGAAGGGGACCGACCCGTGCCCGCAATGTACGATTTGCGCAGTACGATGCAATGCGTGCGAAACCAGACCGACTTACACGGAGAACAAGCAGTACCGACACGAACAGACAACCCGGCACACAAGCAATAGAGACCGCCGCGAACTACGCGTACCAAACACAGAAGACAGGCAGCGTGAATGAGGCAGAGAAGCCCGCACGAGGACACAGCAGCGTCCGTTTCCACACATGAACGTCTCCTTCATGCCTACAAAACACAAACGAAAAAAGACAAAAAAAGGACCAAACAAGCAATCAATCAATCAACATGGTATTTGTAAAGCGCGCTACTAACCCGTGAGGGTCTCAAGGCGCTGAGGGGCGGGGGGGGGGGGGGGGGGGGGAAGTTGCACTACTGCTCGAAGAGCCAGGTCTTGAGGAGTCTTCTGAAGGCGAGTAGGTCTTTGGTCTGCCGTAGCTGGGTAGGTAGGGTGTTCCAGGTCTTAGCGGTGAGGTAGGAGAAGGATCTGCCGCCGGAGGTTGTTCATTGGATGCGGGGGACGGCGGTGAGTGCGAGGCTGGCGGAGCGGAGCTGGCGGGTGGGGGTGTGGAAGCTGAGTCTGCTGTTCAGGTAGGCTGGTCCGGTGTCGTGGAGTGCTTTGTGTGCGTGGGTGAGGAGTTTGAAGGTGATCCTCTTGTCGACGGGGAGCCAGTGTAGGTTTGTCAGGTGGGGGGTGATGTGGCTGCGGTGGGGGATGTTGACGATCAGTCGGGCGGAGGCATTTTGGATGCGCTGTAGTCGTCGTAGGTATTTGGCTGGGATTCCGGCATAGAGTACGTTGCCATAGTCCAGCCTGCTGCTGACGAGGGCCTGTGTCACCGTTCTTCTTGTTTCGGTCGGGATCCACTTGTAGATCCTGCAAAGCGTGCGGAGGGTGTTGTTGTAGCAGGAGGAGGAGACGGCGTTGACCTGTTTGGACATGGAGAGGGAGGAGTCGAGGATGAATCCTAGATTGCGTGTGTGGTCAGTGGGTGTCGGTGCTGTCCCGAGAGTGGTCGGCCACCAGGAGTCGTCCCAGGCCGAGGGGTTGGGTCCGAGGATGAGGACCTCCGTCTTGTCCGAGTTCAGTTTCAGCCGGCTGCTCCTCCAGTCGGCGATGGCCTTCATTCCGTCGTGGATGTTGGTTTTGGCAGTGCGTGGGTCCTTGGTGAGGGAGAGGATGAGCTGAGTGTCGTCGGCCTAGGAGATGATGTTGAGGTTGTGGTGGCGGGCCACTTGTGCGAGGGGGGCCATGTAGAAGTTGAACAGCGTTGGGCTGAGGGAGGAGCCCTGGGGGACGCCGCAGATGATGTCGGTGGCTTTGGATCGGAAGCGTGGGAGTCGGACGCTCTGGGATCTGTCGGAGAGGAAGGATGTGGTCCAGTCGAGGGCCTTCTCTTGGATACCGGCTTCTTGGAGGCGAGTTTTTAGAGTGTGATGGCAGACCGTGTCGAAGGTGGCCGAGAGGTCTAGGAGGATGAGGGCTGATGTTTCGCCGTTGTCTAATTGGCACCTGATGTCGTCTGTGGCGCCGATGAGGGCAGTCTGAGTGCTGTGGTTTTGTCTGAATCCGGATTGGGACGGGTCCAGTATGTTGTTGTCTTCGAGGTGGTGGGTCAGTTGCATGTTGACGATTTTCTCAATGACCTTCGCCGGGAACGGGAGCAGGGAGATGGGCCGGAAGTTCTTGAGGTCCTTGGGGTCCGCCTTGGGCTTCTTGAGGAGGGCGTTGATTTCGGCGTGCTTCCAGCTTTCCGGGAATGTCGCTGTTTCGATAGAGATGTTGATGACCTTCCGTAGTTAGGGGGCAATGGCTGCGCCTGCCTTGTTGAATATGTGGTGTGGGCACGGGCCGGTCAGAGATCCTGAGTGGATGAAGTTCAGGACCTTGCGTGTCTTGTCGTCGCGGACGTTGGCCCAGGAGGTAAGGCGGTTGGCGTTGTTGGTGTTCGGAGGAGGGGTGGAGTCTGGCGTGGTCGGGTCGGTCGTGGTGTTGAAACTGTCGTGGGTGTCAGCGATCTTGCGGTGGAAGAAGATGGCCAGTGAGTCACACAGTTCCTGTGAGGGCGGGATGTCGTTGGTGTTGGCGCTGGGGTTGGATAGTTCTTTAACAATGCGGAAGAGCTCTTTGCTGTCATGTGCGTTGTTATTCAGGCGGTCTTTGAAGGAGGACCTCTTGGCTGATCTGATGAGGTGGTGGTGTCTGCGGGTGGTGTCCTTGTGGGCTGCGTGGTTGTCCGGTGTACGTTCGTGGAGCCATTTCTTCTCCAGTTTCCGGCATGCGCGCCTGGAGACCAGGAGCTCGTCGGTGAACCAGGTGGCTCTTTTGCTGGCGTGGCTGTTGGAGGGTTTCTTCAGTGGGGCGAGAGTGTTGGCACAGTCGTCGATCCACTGTCTGAGGTTGCGGGCTGTGGCGTCTGGGTTGGTGGGGGTCGGTGGGTGGGTTCTGGGAGAGGGTGGTGAGCAGCTGGTCTTCTGTGACTTTGCTCAAGCCGCGGCGAGGCAGCTGTTAGGTGCGGTGGTGCGTGGTTGGTTTTTTGAAGGTGAAGTGAATGCAGCGGTGGTCGGTCCAGTGGGGTTCAGTGGTGTGGTTGAAGGTGACGTGGGTGCTTGTGGAGAAGACGGCGTCCAGCATGTGGCCGGCGGCGTGGGTGGGTGCAGTGACGAGTTGTCTGAGGCCGAGGTTGGCGAGGTTGCCGATCAGCGTGGTGGAGTTGACGTCGTTGTTGTTCTCGAGGTGGAAGTTCAGGTCCCGAGGAGGATGTAGTCTGTGGAGGCGAGTGAGTGGGTGCTGGCGAGGTCGGTGATGAAGTCGCTGAACTGGGCCCGGGGTCCGGGGGATCTGTAGACGAGCGTTCCTCTGAGGGTGGTGTTGGGGTCGGTGTGGATCCGGAAGTGCAGGTGTTCGGCGGCGTTGAGGGTGTCGTCTGCGTGGGTGGTGACCTGGACTGGATGAGGAGCATGGGACAAAGACACACCCACCACTCCAACTATATAAAGGACTACAATCACTACCATCATCCCTTGAAAACAGGAGACACAGCCAGCAGCAAACACCACTCACAACTCACCCATCACACATCACACAACTCACACACCATCAGCACCTCATACAAAAGCACACACAGATACACCCAGCAAAACCAACACCAACCCACCATCACTTGTACCCTCACACACACATCCCTCACCACCACCACCACCCATCACCATGCCTCCAAAGAAGAATCCAAAGTTCACAGATAGTGAGTTAGAAGTGCTGGTAGACGAGATCATCAGAGTAGAGCCACATTTGTTTGGTACATTGGTCCAAAGGACCCCCATCTCACAGAAAACCAAGATGTGGGCGAGGATTGTGGACAAGGTGAACGCCCAAGCACCAGCAAGGTGCACTAAGGACGACATCCTGAACAGGTGGTATGACGTGCGCAGGAGGGTCAAGAAACTCATCGAAAAAGATCACGCCTTGAGTCAGTGCACCGGCGGTGGCCCTCCTGCCAAACCAGTCTACTTCAGGACCTGGGAGGAGAAGGTGCGGGACATCCTACCACCAGAGAGCGCCCATGGCCTAACAGACATCCCAGAGCCTGGTGAGTACACAAACAACATACCCAAGATTGTGTGGCAAGGGGACAGTGAAACCATGCACCGCAAGCAAAGCTACAGTACCAATAGATAATCAGCCCAAGATGTGTATGCCAGTCACACAAACACAATACCTGCCACCTCATAGTGACTGGGAACTGTGTCATGACATGCACCAACCTACAAACAAATAGAGCAAGCCAGTGGCACTAAGCCAAATACACCCTGCCAGACAGTTTGACACCACAAACACACCACCTCACAGTACAGCTGACTGTCAGGAAGGAATAGTGGGGATGCAGGTGAAGTGAGTGTAGACAAAAGAATGATGGGGCCTGTAGTCACAGATAATGCTCCCCCTCCTGATTGGCCCATCAAGACCTCTCTGAAACATGCCCACATCACAGGGAGTGGAAAATGACTGACAAGATGGCTGACACTGGGTCCTGCTCTGGGGAGCACAAGGCCCTGCTAGGGCCTGTGTGCAAATCAGAAGCAGGACACCACTGATTGACATCCTGAAAGACAATTTGCACACCCTACAATGGAAGCAGGTTTTATGATGGGAAAGAGGACTGACAGCCCTGACCATACTAATCAGCATGGGGAGACACACCCCCTCAACACAAACTCCACACAACTCACTGGGAACAATGCATTATTACACACCTCATTGAAATATCAGCAAAAGATACCCCGAACTGGGTGCTGCTGTGTGAAGCACAGGGGCTCACTTGGGACTTGTAGCCTAACAAATACCAGGATTTCTCAGTCAGCCATCTTGCCATTGCTGTCACACCCCCTCACAGGGAAGAAGAGTCAAGAGGGAGGAAGTATGGGCATGGTGGGAAGGGGGTGTAGCCAAGAGTATGATGGGACTCGCAGCCACAGACAACCTACACCCACCCACATGGCCCAGCAAGATCAAACTGAACCATACTCACCTCACAGGGAGTGGGTAGGGACTGACAAGATGTCTGACACTGGGCTCTGTTGTGGGGAGCACAAGGCCATGCTGGGAAATGGCCAACAACAAACATCAGGATTTCACAGTCAGCCATCTTGCCATTGCTGTCACACCCCCTCACAGGGAAGAAGAGTCAAGAGGGAGGAAGTATGGGCATGCTGGGAAGGGGGGTGTAGCCAAGAGTATGATGGGACTCGCAGTCACAGACAACCTGCACCCAACCACATGGCCCAGCAAGAACAAACTGAACCATACTCGCCTCACAGGGAGTGGGTAGGGACTGACACGATGTCTGACACTGGGCTCTGTTGTGGGGAGCACAAGGCCATGCTGGGAGATGGCCAACAACAAACATCAGGATTTCTCAGTCCGCCATCTTGCCATTGCTGTCACACCCCCTCACAGGGAAGAAGAGTCAAGAGGGAGGAAGTATGGGCATGGTGGGAAGGGGGTGTAGCCAAGAGTATGATGGGACTCGCAGCCACAGACAACCTACACCCACCCACATGGCCTAGCAAGATCAAACGGAACCATACTCACCTCACAGGGAGTGGGTAGGGACTGACAAGATGTCTGACACTGGGCTCTGTTGTGGGGAGTACAAGGCCATGCTGGTAAATGGCCAACAACAATATCAAACTCTGTCAGTGACAAGCTGGGAAAAAGCAGTGTACAGGCAGGCATCTGTTTGAAAAGTAGAAAATGTCATGTTTGTGAACCAACGATGCATGTAGAAACATAAATCACATTGTGTGTCTCTTCCAAACACAGGTGGTGCCGGGCACCCAGCACCAAATGATGAGGATACCCAGTCCCAGACTGTGGTGGACACTAAGATCTCTGGTCTGACTCTCACTGTCCTCTTCGGATGACTACGACCAACCTTGCCCCTCTGGTGTGAGTTATCATGCAGCACCAGCAGCATCAACATCTGCTCCCCCTGTACCCACGCCTCCAGCATCTGGACACCGACAGGGCACCCCCACCAACACGGACAGACCAAGGATAATCAACACCCACAGCACAGGGACACAGGACCCCCCGGAAGCTACAGCCAACACCACCAGCAACACCACCCAAGGGGTCCCAGTGTCACCTGTACGTCCTGCCCGTGTGGAGAGGGGTGCTGGGAGGGGTGGGAGGCCCAGGGCGCACCTTGCAGAGGGGTCTGGACTGCATGATGACCCCCACCTGGCACGCATCTTAGATGCGTACCAGGATAGCACCGGAGGATTTGGCCAGGTAGTGGGGATCCTCAAGGACATGCAACATGAGCAGGTCGCCCACCATGCCCTCATGGAGGCCAAGTGGGATGATATCACTGCGGTGCATCGGGACATACTACAATGCCTCCGCCAGATCAACACCAACCTGTCCACACCCCCCTGTGTGCCCACAACATCTGTCGCAACACCATCTGCCAGCGCCACAGGGAGGGAGGAGGACTCTGGTAGAGAGTCCCCTGCACCGCAGAGGCCTGCACATGAGGATCCCCCCCCCCCCCGGAAGAAGAGGGGTCGTCCGAAGAAGGACATGTGAGAGGCAGATGTCCCAGCACATCCCCCAGGGCATCTAAACCTGTTCTGGACAATGTTCTTTGTGCGCAACCGGTTCACCTTGTCCATTCGCACACAACTCGCCCACATGACATGGAGGGTTCATGTTGGGCCAATGTATCAGATGACTGTGGACTTTACTCTGGACATTTCATCTACCAGCACTTCCAACTCCAATGTGAACTTTGGATTCCCAAACCACTGTACAGCACCCACCATCTTGTGCACTTCCCTCACACATGTTTGTAAATAAACTCACCAGTACACCATACTTGACTCTGTTGTGATTCCAACTTGTCATGTTCAGGGAGATGTCGATCTGCTACACAACACAGTGCATGCCAAATACTGCAACACTGTGACCAACGTAAGGTGAGTCATGGGGATGTGACACATGTGAGGGAGACACACCACTATGGCAACACAAAACATACTCACCATGGCCATGTTACTCATCACACACAATGATGTTGACCTGAAACACATTAGCATGCACAGACGCAACACCAAGCCCAGTCAGTGGTAACAAGTCCACAGGTGAGGTAAGCAGATGTCACGCAGATGTGGGAAGACAGACAACGCACATAAAGCGTAGCACAGGTTCATTACACATCAGCAACATGTTTATTCCACACTAGTTGCACGGTAATTCTACGTAACAGTGGACACACGCTCTCAATGTGTTGGAGAATGGAAGTCCAGGGATGTGTGGTACATCAGTTGATGGGAATTGTCAACTTCCACACTGGTGTTGGCTTCTGGGTGTTGGGGGTCAGAGTTGACCACACAACAGGCAAAGTACGCTGGGAAGGACAGACAAGATACAGTCAAAAGCACAGAAGAACAGGAGAGAAATGCAATACACATGCACAAAACATGTTGCAAGACACCTACACAAACACTAGTTAGCAGCACTACCCTATTGTGGAGTACACACCACCTGAATGGACACATCACAGCACGCATCCAGTCAAGTGGCACACAGACACACTCAGACAGCAACAGAGCTGGCACAACACATTCCTTTCTACCTCCATACATTCACATAACAACCCTGGAAACTCACATTCAGGTGAAGAAGTTGTTGATGAGCTGGGAGCAGACGTCACCCTCATCTTCATCATCACTGGCATCTTGGCCCAGGCCGGGATCCTGCCGAATGTTGGTCGTCGTCATCGTCATCCTGGATGAGAGGCACCTCCTTCCGCACCGCCATGTTGTGTAGCATGCAGCAGACAAGGATTATTTTGCACACCTTTGCAGGCTGATATGGGAGGGCCCCTCCAGTCTTGTCCAGGCAGCAAAAGCAGCTTTTCAGGAGGCCGAATGTCTGCTCAATCACCCTCCTGCTCCGACCATGTGCCTCATTGTAGCGCAGCTCGGCTGGTGTCACAGGGTTCCTGAGGGGTGTCAGCAACCACGGCATGTTGGGGCATCCGGAGTCACCTACACACACAAAAATGAACAAGTATCTGAGTTTTGTCGGAGTGCGGAATACAACATTGACAAACACACACAATGAGAAACAGGCAGTACACACCGACAAGCCAGGCATGCTGAGCTGGCATCTGTAACATCAGTGTTGCAATGCGACTACTCCTCATAATGTAGACATCGTGCGCAGAACCAGGGAACAGTGCACACACATGTGTGATCGACATGTCAGCAAGACAGACCACCAGAGCATTGATCGAATGGTAGTGCTTCCTGTTCCGGTATGCCTACTCATGTGCCTGTGGTGGTATCAGGGCAACATGCTTCCCATCAATAGATCCGATGACGTTCGGCATCCTCCCCAGTGTACAAAAGGCATCCTTTATTTCAGGGAGTTCAGCTGGGCTCGGGAACTTGATATACAGGTCGAGGAATTGCAACATCCCCTCCAAGACATCGCGTAGCACCCGACTAAACATCGTTTGCGACATCCCACCAGCAGTAGCCACAGTGTACTGGAAGGTACCAGTAGCAAAGAAGTGCAGGGCTGCCATCACCTTCACCTCTGGGGTCAGTGCTGTAGGGTATGTCCGGCCAGGTGGCAGATGTGGCGCCAACTGCTCCACCAACTCCGCAATCAGTGGCCTGGTGAAGCGGTACCGTCTGATGCAGTCGCGTTCTTGCATGGTTGCAAGTTCTGGGAATGGCTGATGGACAGCTGGTGCCCTGCAGTACAGAGATGCACAAAGGAAGATTGTCAGTTCATCCACCCATGTGGCCATGACCACGATCACTATCACATGCTAGTTCATGACATTACACAATGTACTGAGGTGTGTGCTGTTGGTCATGGACACATATGTCACCTACAAGACCACCACCTCACATCTCAATTCCACATGTCCACATGAGTCCCATGTAGTGCAATGGCCAATCATCTGGCTGTGTCACCCAACCTATGTGCCGCTGCAACGTTCCAAAAACACACCACAGTGACAATTGAGGGCTCATGTCTCCCAGGCATCACAGATCTTTGCCATGCAGAAACCCAGGCTCCCTGTATTGCCACATCAACACAGCAATGGACATGGCGTAGCACGTACACACCACAAGGCAAGGGTAAGTCCCACAGGTAGTGGCCACTGTTGTTCCCACCGGCCCTATATGTACGTCTCTTAGACACACACCCCATCAAGGTTGATGCATATACCACATGGATGTGGAGACTGTCACCCATTGGTAACATTTGATCAGACACATCTGAGACACAACATGCACACAGACTGTGGGTGCACATCAGTATTGTGGCTACAGGTCTCACTGTGACGTACATGCCATCACCCCCAGGACTCAGGGTGTATGTGACCTGTCCTAAACATATCCAACCTGACACTGTGTCCGTGACTCATGCCCATTACTGTCCAATTGCACATCACAGTGGTAATGTGCACAACACACAAAGGATTCTGCCCCCATGTACACGTGCACAGCCTGGGAGTGGCTGCACAAAGTGCCAGCCAAAAAAACAGATGTGGCCCCCCCAAACACCCAGGGAATGCAGCCTTACATGCCATGGGACACTGTGTGGCCAATGCTGTTGTGTGGTAGGTGTTTACAGGTGTCCCTGGCCAGTATATGTGTGTTGTATCCGTATAATAGTCACACTAATGAGGTCCGACGCGGGTGACAATGCGTGCGCATTGCACGGGTCATGTCCGAGCCGTGCGTACTCTTTGTCATTGAATGCAATGAGGTCCGACACGGGTGACAATGCGTACGCATTGCACGGGTCATGCCCGAGCCGTGCGTACGCTTTGTCATTGAATGCAATGAGGTCCGACACGGGTGACAATGCGTACGCATTGCACGGGCCATGTCCGAGCCGTGCGTACGCTTTGTCATTGAATGCAATGAGGTCCGACGCGGGTGACAATGCGTATGCATTGCACGGGTCATGTCTGAGCCATGCATACGCTTTGTCATTGAATGCAATGAGGTCCGACGCGGGTGACAATGCGTTCGCATTGCATGGGTCATGTCCGAGCCGTGCGTATGCTTTGTCATTGAATGCAATGAGGTTCGACGCGGGTGACTATCATGCATACGCGTCGGACAGGCATGGTCCGAGACAGGCATACGCCTTGACCATTGAATCGTATGGAGACGGGTGCATGTGTATATTCAAAATACGCGTTGTACAGTCAGTTGAACGAGCCGGGCGCACCCATTGGCTCAGGACTGTCATGGAGACGGATGCGGATTCATAACTTATACGAGTTGTGCACTGGAAATTCAGTTGGATGCCTACAACAATGTTGCAATTTCACGTGTTGCATGAAGGTGAAGATTTGAACGATGCGGAAGGCGTGTACGAGTCGTACTTTTGAATGGATTGGCCAGATTCATAGAATGCAACCGTGTTGGCCCTATCACTTGAGACACATGGCACAGAGTCTGACTCTGCAGCACAGATATAAGTCTGGTTGGCCCCCAGGGAGCTCACTTGCCTGCACTACATGCTACTGGACCACATCCCTGCTACCACTGCTGCTGTCTCTGCATCCTCTGGCTCCTGCTATGGCACGTACTCTGGAGAGGTCCCCAGCCTTCACTGAGGGGGAGAACCAGGCCCTGCTGGACGGGCTCCTTCCAGAGTACAGAAAGCTCTATGGGACACCAGGGGAGCAGGTGAGTGTGCAGTCCACTGCCTTCCTAATTTTGCATGTTGTCTGACTAGCAGTACTAGCAGTGTGTACACCAGTGGCAAGCATTCTCACTGACTACTTTCATCCCCCAAAGTTTGTAGGTACATGTAATGAATAGTTTTCCTGCTGCTAAAGTGCATTATTGCAAGTTTAAATTATCCAGGCATTGTTAACATGTCAGACATGCATGTGATTTTTCCTTCCCCATGGTTGCACTACCTGTGTAATTTATTTCCCTTTGTGATGATGACATGTATATCCAAATGTGTGCTGCACAAATCTGGGGCATGTGTGTTAATGTACTTTTCACTTTGTCCTCCTCACAGGTTGATGCCCAACAGAAGCAGGAGATTTCTGGCTGACCATCGCCCGGACTGTTCGTTATGTGGGGGTCTACAGGCGCCGGATCCGCAACTGCCAGAAGAGGTGGCAGGACCTTCGGGGCTGGACCCGGAGGATAGCTAGAGTCCAGCTGAAGCTGTCACCTCCATGCAGGAGGGGTGGATACCGGGCCCTGACTCCCCACATGCTCTGTATCCTGGGGGTGGTCTTCCCGGACCTGGATAGGCAGCTGAAGGTCAGACAGCAGCAGGAAGGGGGTGAGTCCATGTCTGATCTGTGTACTATGTCTGACATGCAAATAGCAGTCTTTTGTCCTGGTCACACTTCCAAATTACGTAGGTCTTGTAGTCCCAAACTCAGGTCCCTCATTTGTGTGATGCACCCTCCTCATCTGTTCCACAGGTGTGGCCCCTCCAGTCTGTTGCTTGTGTCACTAGGGCACTGTGTCCCTGCAGTCAGATATGCTTCAGGTACCGGTCAGCATCAGTTCCCGTGAATCTGTTGTGTGTTTCATGGGTGGGTCAATTGTTTACACAATGCCTGAGATTTGACATGTGATCTGTGTGTGCCCTTGAGATGTGTACCAATTGCTGGTCTGACTCGCAACATGTGGCTGGGGTATTCCAAACAAACCCATGTAGCAGGGGACTCCAATTTTTGGGCCTCAGGAGTATGTATATCAAGTATGTCACACTTGCTTAGCCACCTGACTACTGTCCAGGGCCAAACACTGTTTCACTTAGTCCTGGCCAGTCATGCCCCCTCAAGGGCATTTAGAAACACTCTGTAATCCCACTCCTGTGTATGAAATTGCAGGTTGTGCTTAGTGACATGTGCCCTCAGGTGTCTGCCTCTGTGTCATTAGGGGTGTGGCTTGTTGCTACGTACAACTGGGGTGTCCATGACTCAGAGGGTCAGCATGACATCTGCGATGTGACTGTGAGAGACAAGACCTGTGTGACATATAGGTGTGTGATCATCTGACAACGCACAATGGTGTATGCAACTGTGTCCTTCATGCAGCTGGGTTACATGCATGGCAGCCTGTGATGTGTTAATGTACAGGGATTTGTGTTTGCTGAGACTCATATGTATGATTTGCATGATGTGGGGTCTTCTGGGTCCTGGATCTGTTGTTTGCATGGGATGGGCAAGTGCGCCGGTCATCATGGCACGTGCATGGGAAGCGCTAGTGGTTGTCCTCCAGGGGTACGGCAGCGGAGGAGGGCCCTGAAGCACTGGAGCAGCCGGCAGAAGCGTAGGTGTGGGGAGACACCGGATGGATTGCACATGAGGGCGGGAGAGCTTTCCTTCTCCTTTCTGCTCTGAGCCTGACCATGGGGGTGGGGAGTAGCCCGCGGCCACTAACACGGCTACTTGCAAGAAAGACTTATCCCGGCACCTGATGTTATGGCACACTGACATGAGGGTGGGGGGGGGAGGGTGCATTTGCTTAGGGGGGGTGTTGGGGGACAGTGCATTGGTAATTGGAAGTGGTCTACACTGTACTATGCAATGGTTTCTATCTGCGGGAGATGACCACTGATATGATGGATATTGCGGCTGGCAATTGTAATTGAGTAATGCAATAAAAATTGTTTTTGCAAGTGCGCCGGTCATCTGCAGAGTTAGCTTTACCCCTGAGCTAGGATTGTGAGTCAGTGCATATTGTTGTTGTCTGGATGCTCTGACCCTGTGACAGGAGACAGTGTTGACTGGCTTTTAGGGCATCCCAGTGCCATGGCATTTAACTTGCTATGAGTGAGCCTGCATTGTGTTCAAGTGTGCACCATGAACCCCATTGTGGCATTGCCCATCAGGACATGAGTATATCATAGTGTGTGTTGCTGGCATGCATCCCAAGCATGTGAAATGAATCTCTGCCCATCCCTTCATCCGGACACCTGTACTGAGTCAGTAGCAAGAGATGTGCTGTGTGTATACTGACATACTCCTACATGTTCACATGCATGTACAACTAATGTGTGGGTGGTGCGTGTTGGCACATTGGGGTGTTAGCATCCAATATGCAACGGACATATGTGTGCAAGTCAAGGAGGGATATGTGTGCCATGGTTGATGTTGAGAATGACAATTGTCTTATCCTAAACAGTGTTGGCACTTTGAGCTGTGTTCAGCTGATGATGCCAGGGCTTGCCCTATGATGTGATGTACTCACACTGGTGTGTGCAGTCGGTGCAGGTGACTGATGTTGTTCTCTTACTTCCTATTCCTATCCAGATACATCCACAGCCACAGGAGGGGACAGCTCCATGGACCAGGAGGAGCCACAGAGCCTTACAGGGACAGAAGGAGAGGAGTCAGGTGGACCCAGTGGCACGGAAGGCGAGTGGAGCCACACAGAAGAGTCGTCAGCACCATCCCCCCCAGCTGAGGGCCACAGCAGCTCTGAGGAGGACTCCCTTGTGGAGGCGGGTGTCAGCAGCCACCAAACCCCAGCTAGTGAGGCTGTCCCCGCCCCCGCCACCACCACCCCCACCCCCCTCCTATCGGCTCCCATCCCAGAGGTCCCTGTGGGCTCCCGTGTTCATGAGCATGTCTCCTTTGTGCCAGGCACCGCACCCCCTGCCCCTGTGTCCCCTGCTGCCCTGAGTGAGGAGTCTGTGGATTTACTTCGACAGATCCATGTAGGGCAGATGTCGATGCTGAAGGTCCTCCATGCACACACAGGTCTGTTGACACAACTGGTGTCATTCATGGAGGGCATTTCCTCGGGCATGTCTGCCCTACAGAGGACCAATCAGTCCGTGTCCCTCCTCCAACAGTCCCGCACCCCTCCTACCCCTGCACCACCCATGATTTCTAGCGCCCTACATGTCCCAAGCACAGAAACCCCCAAACCAAGGTCTAGACGTGCACACAAGCAAGCGCAGGGGACTGGTTCCACACTCACAGGGGCTGTTTTGCAGACACACACACAGTCATCCACAACCACTCCGCAGTCTTCCGAGACCTCTCCCTCCCAGCCCCCTTCCCTTGCCTCACCTGCAACCCCATCCCCCCAGAAGCTCTTCCTCTGTGACCTTGGCCTCTTCCCCACCGACCCTGCAGATCCTGATTACAAGGGGAAGAGGAAGTCCCCACACACACTCACTTCCACATACTTTGTGCTCATCACCACTGGACCTACAGGTGTGGGCATCATTGTAATAGGAGCAACTGGGGCCTCTGTGCAACTTGCTAGACATATGTTATGGGTATGTGCAGATGACTTAGGGGAGACTCACGTACCCAGGCTGTTGTGACCAGAGCCTTCATTGTGTGGTAACTGATGGCTGACTGACCAAGTGTTCTGCAGACATGAGTGGGACTTGCGGTGAATATGTTTGGCACAGCTGGGCTCCCACAGGAGTTGGGTCCCCTCAAGTAAGTGTGTTGTCCAGTGACATGTAATGCAAAGAATTTGCTCTACCTATCTAAATAATAAGAACGCTGAAAAGTCGTAATATCAAAAGGTCACTCAGGCTAGACCATATGAAAAACATAAGAAAAATAGACAAACAACTTATGTTGACAATATTTATTTTTGTCTTTGTTGATATATACAAAAAAATAATTAAATATCAAAATTCATTGGTATAATATAATGAAAAATATGCAAAATCGATAATGACCCCATCAGGATGATCATTTAAATGGACAGCCTAACATATCTCATTCATACAACACAGGCATACGATAAATCCATTCACAACCTAATTCCATGCAACACATTCATCTCCAAAGCATACAATCTATATCAAAAGAATCGTCCCAACCGGAGGTTGGTATACGTTGTTAGGATTGATCTGAAAGACAGAAAAACAAGAGGACACGCCAACGGGCATTTCGGTGCTATCTCCCTTTGATGCGGGTGCCACCTTCTTCAGGGCGTAAAATATATATGTTTCAGGAGTCCAAGGGGCCTAGACTTGATCGAGGTTTTAGACCGATGAAAATGTACTGGATAACATATAAACAATAGTGTATGAATCCGATGTGTTTGGAATAGAATAATATGACGGATAAAATGAAGAGTTGCAGGTGTTCGTAAGAGCAGACTGGAAATGGAAAATGTTACACACCGTGCGGTAATGGGCTCTAATGTATGATCAATCTTTTGAAGTAATGAGCAATCTCGTGAAGCTAGAGTTGGATAGAAGGTTTCTGTAGCCTCGAGTTTGCCCGGTAATGAATGGTTTTGAAATTCCGTTTTGGTGCTTCTGATACAAGTACACTAGACAGTGCGATGGGTAACCGCTCGATAGAATCGTCCTGCCGCGTTGGTTGGAGGCCGATGCAGCCTACAGGTGTGGGCATTATTGTACTAGGAGCAACTGGGGCCTCTGTGCAACTTGCTAGACATATGTTTTGGGTATGTGCAGATGACTTAGGGGAGACTCACGTACCCAGGCTGTTGTGACCAGAGCATTCATTGTGTGGTAACTGATGGCTGACTGACCAAGTGTTCTGCAGACATGAGTGGGACTTGCAGTGAATATGTTTGGCACAGCTGGGCTCCCACAGGAGTTGGGTCCCCTCAAGTAAGTGTGTTGTCCAGTGACATGGCCTGGGCCCATGGTATGTGTTGTATGAGCATGTGTGTGTGTCCACATCCCTGTTCATACACAGACAGTGTTCCCTTAATATGTTCCTGTTGTTGATGCTTGCTGAGTGGTACTGGGTTCATCCCACTACTTTTCCAATGGGCTACCAGATGTGTGGGTGCATGACACACTACTGTTAATTGGTGTATCATCATTGGGATTTGCCAGTTCTGAGTGGTGATGATGTTGTCAGACACAGATGGGACACAGTCAGGGTTCCTCAAGGCACCTGTTTATTTGCTAAATCATGTAGTTGTCCCTAGGTGGTAGTTTTCAGTGATTGAGACATTTGTATGTGTGTGTGACTGCTCCCACTTGTCGGGTTCATGGCTGCGATGCTGGCAGGTGTCAGCATGTGTGCCTTGTGGTTCTCCTTGGCATCTGCATTGTCCTGGGATTGTGGCAGGAATTCTGAAGGTTACATGAGCTTTGAGGTCATGGCCATGTGCCGCATACTGTGCAGTATGTCTGTCATTCCCCAGGGTTGTGAACTGTCCTTGTGTGATGAGTCTCTGCACCTTAGTTCCTCCCAACATTCCTGTGTTTGTCATGGGTGCATGTGCAATGTCACCTGTCCATGTGGGCTTCACAGATACACATTGTTGCAGTTCAGGGTGTGTGGTGTTGAGGGTAGACTGATGTGAAAGTTTGCATGGGTGGTCCCCTAGCTCCCGTTTGTCCATGGATGAGGGGCCATGCTGAGTGATTTGTGTTTGTGTATGTGTGATGTACGTTTGTGGCACAGGACACATGTCTGGGTTTCCCAGTTTGTACGACATCTGCCTTTGTCATCACAGTGGAGGTGTCATGCATGCTTGTGTCACCCCAATGTCTGGTCCCTAGTGGGTTGGGGTGTTGTGTGTCAGTCTCTTGCTGTGTTAGTTGGTGTTCATTCCAGCTTGTGTCACATGTGTCTGTTGTGTTCCCTCTCACCTCCCAATACCTGATTGCCCACTGAGGGTGTCCCAATGATGGTTTACTTTTGTGTGGCACTGTGTCCACATCTGTGTCACTGTGGTTCAGCCCCCCTCATGTGTTGTGTAGTTGCCTTGGGCTACTGTGACACACATACACACACACACACATGCTGTGTCAGATGTACAGTGTGAGTTTGCCTGATTTTTTTTGTGCATCTGCAGCAGTGCATTGGTATTGCTGTTGTGGGTCTTTGTCTGGATGCTGTTTCTGTGATTTTGCATGCTATCCCTGTGAGTCATATCACATCATTGTGCACATTCATCCTGGTTGTTAGGTGCCATTGCTGGCATGGAATGTGAGTTTGGGATCTGACACCTACATTCTACACATGTTGTTTTGATTGGTGTGTCTATTTTCGAGATGTGTGCATGCTTGGTGATGTTCACTTCTGCTGTTGTGTCATTGTACGCTGTATGCATTGTCAGCCCCCATGTGTGGTGCTTGTCTGCACATGGCCGAGAGTGTGTTATGTTTTCACAGCACTGTTGGCCTCACCACATCTCTGTGTGTATGGGACGTAACCACTAGTTTGCCCCAGAAGTGTTTGATGTGTTGAGAGCAGGGATCATACATGCTGTTTGTTATTTGCAGCTTTGACCATGATGACACTTACCTTTTGGTCACTGTGATGAGGGGTGTTTAGTCCCCATCACCACAATGCTCAACATCTGCTGCATTTTGGAACCCCCCCACTTAACTTCTGTTCTACACAGTGAGGAGGTGTTCTTTTAACATTGCCACAGTGCTATGGTGATGCTTGCCCTGTGTATGTCACACTCATGTGTTGGTCACACATGTGCTGTTACTTACATTGTGTGCTCTTAGCCATAATCACTGTTGTGGGCATTTGTCACAGACTACACACTGTTGACATGATGTTAGGGGGGATGTATTTTGCGGACATACCTGATGTTGGAGTATGCTGGATGTGTTGCGCACCACCCATCCTATGGGTGGGGGTGGCAGTAGTGATGGGCAACAGGTCCCCTGTGAGTGTGGGTGGCAGGGGTGATGGGCAACATCAGCCATATGGGTGGGGGTGGCAGGGGTGATGGGCAACAGATCCCCTATGGGGGTGGCAGGGGTGATGGGCAACAGGTCCCCTGTGAGTGTGGGTGGCAGGCGCGATGGGCAACATCAGCCATATGGGTGGGGGTGGCAGGGGTGATGGGCAACATCAGCCCTATGGGTGGGGGTGGCAGTAGTGATGGGCAACAGGTCTCCTGTGAGTGGGGGTGGCAGGGGTGATGGGCAACATCAGCCATATGGGTGGGGGTGGCAGTAGTGATGGTCAACAGGTCCCCTGTGAGTGTGGGTGGCAGAGGTGATGGGCAACATCAGCCATATGGATGGGGGGGCAGGAGTGATAAGCAACAGGTCCCCTATGGGTGGGGGGCTGTAGTGATGGGCAACATGAGCCCTATGGCTGGGGGTGGCAGTAGTGGTGGACAACATGAGACCTATGGGTGGGGGTGGCAGGGGTGATGGGCAACATAAGCCCTATGGCTGGGGGTGGCTGTAGTGATGGGCAACATAAGCCCTATGGCTGGGGGTGGCAGGGGTGATGGGCAACATCAGCCATATGGGTGGGGGTGGCAGGGGTGATGGGCAACATCAGCCATATAGGTGGGGGTGGCAGGGGTGATGGGCAACAGGTCCCCTGTGAGTGTGGGTGGCAGGGGTGATGGGCAACATAAGTCATATGGGTGGGGGTGGCAGGGGTGATAGGCAACAGGTCTCCTATGGGTGGGGGTGGCTGTAGTGATGGGCAATATGAGCCCTATGGCTGGGGGTGTTAGTAGTGATGGACAACATGAGACCTATGGGTGGGGGTGGCTGTAGTGATGGGCAACATAAGCCCTATGGCTGGGGGTGATGGGGTGATGGGCAACATCAGCCATATGGGTGGGAGTGGCAGAGGTGATGGGCAACATCAGCCATATGGGTGGGGGTGGCAGGGGTGATGGGCAACAGGTCCCCTGTGAGTGGGGGTGGCAGGGGTGATGGGCAACATCATCCATATGGGTGGGGGTGGCAGTAGTGATGGGCAACAGGTCCTCTGTGAGTGTGGGTGGCAGGGGTGATGGGCAACATCAGCCATATGGGTGGGGGTGGCAGGGGTGATGGGCAACAGGTCCCCTATGGGTGGGGGTGGCTGTAGTGATGGGCAACATAAGCCCTATGGCTGGGGGTGTGTTAGTGGTGCTGGCCATGCAACCCGTATGGTGGGCTGTTAGTGGCCAGGATGTGGATCCCCTGTGTGTGTGTGCCATTTTGCGGGTACGTGTCGTTTGCTTATGTGGTAGGTGTCCGCGTCGGTTCCTGAGCCGGTCATGGATGTAGAGTACTGGTATGACCTGCACGATGGGATTCATGATGTGTTCGTGTCGTACACGCTGCTTGTTGCTCCGTCTCGTACCCGCTGCAAGTTGGTCCGTCTCGTAGCCGTGTATTGAGTTGTGGCACGAATCGAAGCTGATATGTTTGTTTTCCGGATGCTGTGACGTGTCGTACGTGATGACTCGTCCGGCGCATAGGAAGTACGCATCGTACTTGTCATGCCGGAAACTGCTATGGATACTGCTTCCGGGCAACTCAGTTCAGCGTTAGGAGTTACAGCTCGGACGGAGAATGGAGCTTGAATCACAGCCTATGTGTTGGTCGTGTTTTTGGCAGTTATGCGCATCGTACTTACTCTACAGGACGGACCGGCTCCGGGTACGTGTCGGTCGCATGGTAAGGCTACGGACAGCTGTCCGACCGGCTATCGGAATCGGCTCCTAAATAGCAATTCCTTAAATATGACTATTAAAGATTTGCAATCCTTTAACTTCATACATGTGTTCATAAATTATGTAAATAATCTAATAAACTAAAAATATAACCTTTTCTCTTTTACTTCACAGCTTACACTTCAATACAACTGCACCAAAAAAGGTTACAACAAACAACTTCGAAGAAAACTTCAAAATCTACATTAAAGAAAAAAAATCAAACAAAGTAAGTATATAAAGGAACTAACAAATCAAACAAAATAATGAACAATAAATTAAATAACAATTTTAACTAATACATTATTTTCTCTTCTCAGCTTCTGCAAACTGCACCAACAAAAAACATCCACAAAATTAAATTCATCAACTACAACTAGTAAGTATTAATTATTTGCCTACTAAAGACAAAAGGATACAATTTAATTAAAAATATGTATAATTTTTTAATAACAAAAACATTTTGCTTTCATACCAACAAAAACTATAACAGTGAACAAACAAGGACCATCAATACATACCATAAGAAAAGTAACGCAACACTAATGTAAGTATCATTTATATAATATTAATTTATTATTTAACATTGCATAATTATTAAACATATATATATATATATATCTTCACAAATATACCCCAAAAATGACAGAAGGAGCAAAATTAATTTCATCGCAAAAAGGGAAACTAATGCTTTGCTACATGGGTTACACTTATACCCAAGAAAAAGGTATTGAAAATAAAACACACTGGAAATGTAGTAAATATTATTCCAATGCCTGTTATTATAGAGCCACTACAATAGATACAAAAGTTGTAAATGTTAGAGAACACAACCATCCCCCCAATGTAACTGAAGTTGAAGTAAGAGATGCCCTAGAGACAATAAGGAAAGCAAGCACAAGTTCCCAACAAACAAGCACCCAAATACTGAAAAATGTAGACTAGAGTGCCAGAACATGTCACAGAACAACTACCTTCTATCCCCAATTTGAAAAGACTAATAGCAAATACTAAAAGAGCTACATCTCAAACTCCACCTATCCCCCAAACTTTTAGAGAAATTCAAATACTACCTTAGTATACCATCACCCACAAAGAGGAAACATTCCTTATTTATGATAAGAAAGTGATGAAAAAAGAATTATAATGTTTGCAACTAATACAAATTTACAAAAACGTTAAAACTGCGCAACGTGGATGATGGATGGTACATTTAAAGTTTGCCCAAACCATTCTATCAGCTGTATACCATCCACAGAAAATATGAAGACAAATATCCCCTTTATTTACGCATTACCGCCTAATAAACAAAACACCACTTATGTAGAACTACTAACTACAATCAAACAATTCACAGAAAACTACTGTCCCCAAAGAATCATAATAAACTTTGAGCAGGCAATGATTCAATCCATCCTCAAACTATACCCACACACTGCAATACAAGGTTGCTATTACCATTTTAATCAGAGCATATGGAGGCACCCACAGAAATCTACTTTGAGCATAGATTATCCAACAAATAGCAACTTTGCTTATAAAATTAAAAAATGAATAGCCCTGGCCCATGTGCCAACTACTGAAGTAGCCAATCACTACAACTTACTTATAGAAAGTCCTTTCTATCGAGCCAATGAATCAAAATTAAATTCCTTCCTAGATTACTTCAAAGACACCTTGGTGGGAAGGTTACATAGGTCAGGGCACCGCAGACAACCTACATTTCAGATCCCCTGGTGGAACGTATACGGCAGTACTGTGGCTCAAAAAGCCAAAACAAACAATACGGTGGAAGGATGGCATAATGCCTTCCAAGCCACAATAGGAATGGGACATCCAACACTACGTAAACGAAATGAAGCAATTAAAAAAAGAACACAGCTACCAAGAACTCAGACTTAAGCAATCACTAAGGGGTCGATTCCGATCCTGGATTTTTTTTTCCCGTACGAATCGTATCCGTATTTTTTTACGTATGAATCGTACAAGTCCCGTACAAACAGCGAAGTACGATTCGTACGTGGAAAATACATACGAATCGCCTCGGGAAAAGTCTACGAGACTTCCCCGGTCAGTTTTACTTACAACTCGTAAAACTGAAGTCCGAGCGCGCTAGTACGATCCGTACCGCCCGTCCGAACACAAGCGCATGGAAAAGGCCCCGTACAGAGCGAACTTTGTACGACCCCTACCCCGAGTACACTTGTGCCCGGGGTACGAGTCGTACGGCCCCCCCAGCCTCCCACCCCTCCCGCGTACGTCCGCACCGTACCCCCCACCCCCCGTATGTACGGACCGTACCCCCCAACCGTGTATGTCCGCACCGTACCCCAGGCGTACTCCCCACCCGCGTATGTCCGCACTGTACCCCAGGCGTACCCCAATCCTCGCGTATGTACGGTCCGTACATACGCAAGGATTGGGTACGCCTGGGGTACGGTGCGGACATACGCGGTGGGGGGTACGCCTGGGGTACGGTGCGGACATACGTGGGTGGGGGTACGGTCCCTACATACGGGGGTGGGGGGTACGGTCCCTACATACGGGGGTGGGGGGTACGGTCCATACATATGCAATGTTGGGGTACGCACCGTACATGATGACACGCACGATGTGGGTGATGGCGTGTACATCACGTTGCGGGCCCCCTTTTCCTCGTGCATCGCAGCGTACTTAGCTTTTCCGGCACTTTTTGGCTCCCGTAAAAATATAGCCGTGCGGAGTGCTGTAGGTACGAATCGTACTTGCTGGTCCGTAAAACGCTGCCTGACTCCGTGCGGACGTCGCGTACGCTCTGTTCAGGATCAGAATTGTATGTATTTTTTTGCCGTACCGTGTTTTTTACGATTCATACGGAAATGGTATTTCTGTACGAATCGTACTTGCTGGTTTGTACGGTGGAATTCCTGGGTACGAGTCGTACGGAGAAAACGCTCCGTACGACCATTCGTATCCTGGTTTTACAGGATCGGAATCGGCACCTAAGTAAAATAGGCCCTAAACTAAGCAAACTAAAACCATGTACGAATACCTGCAACATAAAACTACGTTGTATCCAACTACACAAGGTCTAGAATATCTAGACAATCGCTAAATCAATTCAAAACATATAAACATCATAATTTCTTTTTTTTAAATAATTATGGTATACAATGTTAAATATAGCACACAATTATATGACATAATATAAATATGAAATAAAAAATAAACAATGAAAAGAGATACATTTCCCATCCATAGTGAAAAAATAATACTCACAGTTATGTAGCAGTAGAATATCCTCGAAAACGATAAAATCCACGGCAAACAAATTAAATAGGAATCCATTGCATAACAAACCCCCCAAAAAATGCAAAAAAAGAAAACACATGCCCAAAACACAAATACAAACCCACAAGCATTAATATCAACATTAAAAATACAATAATACATTTATTAAACACATAACTAACTCTACATAACATTCTAATTATATCCAACACTATGTCAAACACATAAAACACTAAACTACCAAAACAACACCTAACTACACCAAAAACCACCAAATAACGCCCTAACAAAGCTTTTTACACTACTAGCACCTTACCACTACCCTAAAACTAACTTAAAAATATGTAAAATTAAACTTACCTGAACGGATGAAAAGCAGTTCCCAACCGCGAGGTTCCGTCTTCCAAAATGACCTAAAAACGAAACCGATAGAAAGAAAAGTGAGGAAAAAAAATAAAATAGCCGCATAATTGAAATGAATAAAAGACTAACAGGGTCATTAGGATGGCGGGCGGATCGCCACTGCCAGGCCGGCGGTGGCGATTCGCCGGCCATCCCAACCTGATGTACCCCTGCCATATTATCATGGCGGGTGTATCGACTTTGCGTCCGGTGCTTTTTCGCCGGTCGGCAATCGGGCTGGGTGGAATTGGGCCTCAATATGGTGGCGGTGCCTAGCAGGCACCGCTTTCCATATTAGGATGGGTGGGAACAAGGCCTTTCCATGGCGGCATCGCTGCCATGGAAAGGCTGGCGGGGATTCACTTTGGGGGCCCATTGCGGGCCCCCAAGGGTGTGGGGGATGCACTTGGGGCCATGCACAAGGTGGCAGGCACCGCGTAGTGCCTGCCATGTTGTGCATGGCATTGCACAACATGACATTTCACCATTGTGGCGGGTGCTGCTTACAGCAGCACCCGCCGCAATGTTAGAAATGCAGAATGCGACCGCCAGGGTGGCGGTCGCATCCTAATTAGCGGTGTGGGAATCCGCCGCACGTCTGGCAGCCGGGACCAAAGTCCGCTCGCCATGCCAATCAGCCCCTAACTCCCCATAGAAAACAATGTGAAATATAGAAAAAAAAATATATAAATATATACAACTGTATGAATTGCTATTTTTTTTCCTAATGTTTAAAAAAAAAAATATATATATATAAAATATACATTAAGGGCTCGATTCTGATGCAGTTTGGAAAGCTTCCCAACTGAATTGGTTTGGAAATGGATTCCGACCCACTCGGATCGGGAGAGTCCCACCGACCGAGTACGATGCATCCAGATGTTTCCAGATACGATTTGGTTGGACTCCCATTGGCTACAATGGGAGCATTTGTTCCCAACCGCATCGTAATTGGGCCCTCGGTCGGGAAAACATGTTCCCGATCCGATTTGGAAGGAGCAAATGCTGTTAGGAGGCCTTCCTGACCGCATCATAATCGGGCCCTAGGTGGGAATGCTTTCCTAACCGCATCAGAATCAGGCCCAAACTGTTATATTATTAAAAAAAGAAAAATATAATATTTGATGTACATAAAAATATATGTTTATTTCATGCAATGTGAATGTACAAAAAATATAAAAATGTGATAAAAAATGTATATATTGTACAAAAAATGTCTGTTAAAAATATTGTAAATTATTTAACATATTAAATATTATTTTATTAAAAATAATATTCAATATACTAAATAATAAAAGATAACCTTGTTAAATACATATTATTTAATTTTCCAAAAATAAAAAAATATGTAAAATATTTTATACAAATGTTTTCTTTTATGTACAAAAAAATAAATAATCCATAAAAATGAAACTGTTTCTAAATAAAAAATGGAAAATACTTTGCTTTACCTTTCCATGACTAAGGAGCTCATTACGATGGCGGAACGATCGTTACCGCCAGGCTGGCGGTGGCGATCATTCTGCCATCACAATGAGATTTACCCACCGCCATATTAGGATGGCGGTAGGTATCGCGGCAGATGCAAAATCCGTCTGCCGCTTTTCCACCGGTGGCAATCGTAACAACTGCCTGGCGGGCGGAGCAGAGCCACTAATATGGTGGCGGTGCCTACCAGATACCGTCCACCATATTAGGATGTGGTTATTGGAGAGGCCTTTCCATGGCGGCGATGCTGCCATGGAAGGGCTGGTGGGGATTGGGTTTGGGGGGGGGGGGGTCGCTGCACGGGGGGTAACCATGGTACCCCCCCTGCATATCCATGCACCAAGTGGCAGGCACCGCGTGGTGCCTGCCACGCCTTGCAGGGAAATGCAGTGCAAGCACCTTCAACATTGCGGACGGCGCTGCAGCCAGCAGCACTGCCCGCAATGTTGAAAGCCCAGTATGCTCGTGCCAGTATGGCAGGCGCATCCTAATTGCAGTGGTAGGACCGCCACATGTATGGCAGGCGGTCCCAATCACCGTTACGGTGGCAGGCGGACTAAGTCCGCCCACCATCGTCATGAGCCCCCATGTTACCAAAAAATGTACTCTATTTCGAAATTGTATAAAAAATTATTATATGTTTAATATTTACACATAAAAAATGAATGTTACAAATATGTTATGCTTTGTAATAAAATATTCATACCATCAAAATTAAAGATTTATGTTTTCATATATTATAATACATTTTCTAACCAAACAAAATGCTAAGAATTTAATTGTGAATGAAAATATAAACGTTTTCAAATAAAGAAATGTTGAAAAAAAACGAACAGATTTCTATGTACTTATTGCAATATACATATAAACTGTACAAACATTTTTACATAATAAATTAAAATCCCTATTACTAACTTCCAAATAAAATAAACTGAAAAAACATCAAAATATTACCCCCCAAATTACAATCTCAACAATAAAAATAACTATACTCAACAAAACTATTTTATAATAAACAATAATAATTTACTATTCCAACTCGAAATCCAACTAAACCCAGTGAAAGTGCTAGATAGTAAACCATAATAATTTACTATTCCAACTCCAAATCCAACTAAAGTCAGGGAAAGTGCTGGATACTAAACCATAATAATTTACTATTTCAACTCCAAACCAAATTAAACTCAGGGAAAGTGCTGGATAGTAAACCATAATAATTTACTATTTCAACTCCAAATCCAACTAAAATCAGGGAAAGTGATGGATAGTAAACCATAATAATGTAATATTCCAACTCCAAATCCAACTAAACTCAGGGAAAATGCTGGATAGTAAACCATAAAAATATACTATTCCAACTCCAAATCCAATTAAGGGGGTCATTATGATGCCGGCAGCACCGCCACCGGCAGCCGTGTGGTAGCGATCCATCCGCCATCAAACGTGGATTGTCAACCCGCCAGATTAGGATGGCGGGCGGATCCACACTACAACCGTGGCGGACACAAAGACCGTCCGCCTCAGAACTGCCACAGGCAATCGGATCGATTGCCTGGCAGAGCGGTCTGCATGCATAAAATGGTGGCGGTGCCTAGCAGGCACCGTCCACCATATTATGATGCAGGCTTGATCCAGCCTTTCCATGACGGCAAAACTATCATGAAAAGGCTAGCGGAGGTTCTTATCGGGGGCCCGTTGTGAGCCCCCAATGTGTTGTGGGGAGGTGTATGTGCACTGGGGTACCCTCCTACATTTCAGTGCACTAAGTGGCAGGCACCATGTGGTGCCTGCCACGTAGTGCACTGAAATGCACAATATGCACTTTTGACATCACGGCGGGTGCTGCTGTCAGCAGCACCCACTGCAGTGTTAACATGCAAGATGCAACCGCCATGGTGGCGGTCGCATCCTAATTTGGTGAGCGGAACTGCCGCATTTATTGCGGACGGTCCCGGTCACCACCACGATGGCAGACGGACTTAAGTCCGTCCGACATCATAATCGACCCCTAAATTCAGAGAAAGTGCTGGATAGTAAACCATCATAATTTACTATTGCAACTCCAAATACAAATTAAATAAAGGAAAATACAAAATAAACACCCCTCCCTGTATTGATCTTTCAAACAAAAAAAATTGATGATTAACAAAAAGAAATCACGTAATTTTTATATTTTTTACAAAAACCTATACAATACTTTTTTTAAAATTTGAAATATTTCATATTTTCAAATTGTCTATAAATATGTAGAATATATAAATATTTAAAATATATATTTTAAATTAATTTAAAAAATATATATTTACAAATACACATATTTGATAATTTTTAAAATGTAATAAAAAAATTAAATATTATTAAAATGCTTAATAATTGCGAAATTTAAAAAAAGTACAAAATTGTATTACATTTTTTTTATCAACGCAATATTTTTAAATTACTCCCCTCCCTTATCTGCTATAAACCCAACATCCCGTTCCTAAAATATATAACAGAACTGAAATGATATACATTTTTCATCTACATTTTTAAATTACCCCCCACCCTTATCCCTTATAAACCAACATCCCGCTCCTAAAATATATACAAATTAGATTTTTATATTAATTTGAAATCAATATTTTTATATTACTCCCCACCCTTATCCCCTATAAACCCAACACCCCACTCCTAAAATTTATATTAAAACAAAAAAACCATTAAACATTAAAAAAATTAAAATTATAACATTAAAAAAATTAGAAACCATAAAATCGATATTATTTACATCTATATTTTTACCATCAATATTTTCGATTTCGGTATTTCTAAAAAACATTAAAATCGATATTTTTAGCATCAATAAAACTTACCTCGATATTTAAAACAATTCGATATTCTTACCTCAATATTCTTGCATATCGATGTTTTTACATCAATATTCTTTCTCTGCACCCTCGAGTCCCTGGTCAACAAGCAGCTCACCACCCACCTGGAGAGCCATGGATTGTTGGATCCTTCGCAATCATGGTTTAGGGCTGCCCATAGCACTGGAACCTCATTGGTGGAGGTTGTCGACAATATAAGACTTGCCCAGGACAACGGGCAGTCAGCAATGCTTGTCCTGTTGGACCTGTTGGCTGCTTTCAACACCATCTTCCACAGTATTTTAGAACAACGGCTCTGGGAGATGGGAGTCAGGGGGATCAGCTCTAGACTGGCTTAGAAATTACCTAACTGATCGAAGCTCTGGTGTATAAGTGGGCACCCTGGTCTCCTGTAGTCGGCCGGTAAAAATGGGAGTCCCCCATGGATCCATCCTAAATCCCATGCTTTTCAATCTTTACGTGACACCTTTGGCCAAAGTGATCAGGTCCTACGGGTTTGATGTGGTGTAGTATGCTGAGGACAGCCAGTTACTGATCACTCTTGGCCCCAACCCTACCGACACGAGGATCCAATGAAAAAATTGTATGACCGACATTGATAATTGGATGCATATTAACCATCTCCAACTCAATGCTAGTAAGACAGAGGTCATCCTCTTTAGTAAGGCACTCACATTTTGGTTAAACGACTGGTGGCCCCAGAGCCTTGGTCCCTGTCCCTCTCCTAAGACTATGGTGTGGAACCTTGGAGTAAAGATTGACAACCAGTTATCCATGAAAAATCCCATAAATCATATAACTGGCACCTGCTATGGATAAATGTGTAGCTTACGTAAAATCCTTCAATGGATTCCAATTGAATCAAGGAATCCGCTGGTCCAGGAACTAATCATAAGTCGGCTCGGCTACGGAAATGCCCTACTGGCATCCATTAATGAGGAGTTCTATTCTCGACTTCAAGTCCTGCAGAATACTGCTGCTAGGCGGGTACTAAACCTTCCATTGAGATCCCCATCTGCGTTCAGTTTGAAGACCCTCAACTGGCTCCCCATCAGGAAACAAATTCGTTTTAAAGTCCTCTGTCTGGTACACAAGAACACGTATGGGATCGGGCCAAGCTACTTTGCCAAAAAACTCAGTTGGTATCAGCCTAACAGGATGCTTAGGTCGAGTACCAAATTTCTCCTTACCCCTCGTAGGATCCGCACCGCCAGGAATGGTGGCAGATCCTTTTCCTACCTGGCTCCTGCTTTTTGGAATGAGCTTCCATTACAGCTCCGCACTATCGCAGGCCACAAGCTGTTCCGCAGGGAATTAAAAACCTGGCCATTTGCTCATCTATAATGGCCCTCTCTGTTTCAGTTGCCTTTCAGCCCTTTAAAGGAGTTTCTCTAGTACCATGAGACCCATGGTTGATATGTGCGCTCAATAAATCTCTATGACTTGACTTGACTGCCACTGGTTCCAGTGTAGCTATTGTGTGTCTCTGCACTCTCTACTGATTAGAAACAGGTTCTCTGGGCCTCGGGTCACTTTTGCCCACTGCAATGTCAAAGAGAGTGCTGAATCTATAACACGGTATACAAGGGTCAAATTAGTGATTACGATACACATGATGCCGTAGACACATCATGCTTTCTGCAGACTACTCTCTCCAGGTCGCTGATGGGGAGCTATGTCTCCTACTCAGATGCTCTACAGCCCAAAATGAAAGTCAGCAGTTTTAAGGCCAGATTATCTGCATGGAAGAGGACAGAGTCCACACTCTTGCCACCTGCCAAGCCAGGGGTACGTTAAACCAACCTTAGCATAGTGTAAAGCTGCATCAATCACCACAGGTAAGCAAGGGTATCTCCGATGTGACCAACCGGTTGTAGTGCGTTTCTTCTATTTCCACACCCTTTCAGCACCCAACACCTGTCTTAGGACCGGCCACCAGCCTGGGCCCAGTAATCAGCCACAAAACCCACTGTAGCTGATTGTGGGCAATATTATCCTAGGAAGAAGGATGATTTGAGAAACATCAAGTTGAGTTCCTGCAAATTCCCACAAGAGTGAGAAGTTGTCGAGGGAGTCAGAAGAACTTCTGTGAGGCTGAGGAGTTCTTGCGAGAGCTGGCAGCCCTTTTTAGTGTGGCAATAGTATTTAAAACCACCCCCAAACCGCTGACTTTGCTTTTCGTTCAGGATCTTGAAAAAGGAGCTCCTGATAGAAGCAGTTCCTGATAGAAGCAGTGTTAGCGCGAAGTAACTCACCTGTATTTTTCACCTTCATACTACACACGGCTCAGCAGCAAAGAATTGGTTATGACAAGACAGACCTGTGAGGAGAGAATTAGGACATAATCTTGGAAGCAAGGCACGGTGCAGGCGCCTAATATGAATCTTCATAACTTACCTGATTAATCCATTCCCTCTGGAAGCACAGACAGATCCTTGGAGAACCAAAGGCAAAGTCAGGAGTTTATGCTTTATAGCAAGAGTTTGTTGAAAAGTGCAAAGAGCCAAGCAGAGGCAATGCAATGCAATACAAGCACACTATCGTTTTTTGAGACATTTAACAGTTGTATATTACAGTTGGATTACTTCCTGGTAAATTGTTTTGTATGGAGTATCGAGAGAGATCTCTTCAGTGATTCAGGGTGAGACGCTAACACCTACATTTTGAAAAACTTAAGGAAAAAGATGTTATCAAAACTCTAGAGTCACTGAGTGATTTCCAACTCGGTAAGCAATAACACACAGTTCCAAGGAGAGACAGTTAAACCCAGAGAAAGTATTTTTGGGAAAGGGGATATTAAATGGCGCAACACGGTCTTACCTGTGCCATTGTATTGGTTTCAGATAACCACTTATTCCAGAGTCAGGGAACTCTTCATAGCCAAGAGAGGGGAGCCGGGGTGTTTTAAGTAGGTAGTACACAACCCAGAGGGGCTACGAAGTGGAGGCTACATGGAATACTGCACTAGTCAACTAAAAGTTATAACTCCATGGTTTCTGTCTGCAGAGCTATTTGAACGTTCGTAGACTAGCTGACAGCGTGACCCAAAAGGTTTTCGGAGGCATCCGCCTCCACAGTCAAGACAGCCCAGTGGTGCTCACGCTCCTCAGATCTCCTCTCCTTCTTCCACTCCTTACTTCCCCTGCCTGTCCTCCAGGTATTTACCTGCGTGTTTTCTCTTTTGCACGGTTAGTCTAGGGAAAAATTGGAGGGGGGGGGGGGGGTGTGGGGACTAGCAGCCCGGTAGATGTATGTCTCTCCCTAAGGAGGGAAATCACAGATTAGTACTCTCATATCGGACACTGCATGGGTGTAAATTCTGCCAGGTGATATTGAGGGCTAATTCTGCGTTCCACACTCTTCCCTCAGGAAGCATGCCCCTCCGAGGTGGCACCGGCACCAGAGCCAATAGGCCCGCAAAGTGGGAGCAGCATTGGGCCCAGAAATCGATAGGGACAGCAGCAGGGGTGGGGTGGGGTGTGCAGGCTCACCCAATCACCGTAGCAGGTGTCAGCGAAAGCAGCAACAGAAGCCCTTGCTACTATTGTCCCGGTCAAGCCCTGAGTTCCCACCAAATGCATAGACCACACCTCGGGATCAGCGTCAGGCCCACAGAGATGTAGAACAGGTAGAGGTGCCTACACCAAGGGTCTGTGCAGGGGGGCACAATGGCTGGGGGTTTGCACAGCTGCCCATATCTATAGGTGGGCAGATAGGGTGGCCTCAGTAACACCGGCTGCCCCTGTTTCAGCCAGGCCTACAATCCTCCCGTGTGACCTGTGGCCCAGCTCTGCCATCAGCACCTAGTCAGTATTGAGCCCCCTGGGCCATGATTGTCTCACGACCCCTCCCTCTGCACCCAGTTCCTCGTATCTGTCTTCTCGACCTCTCAGGCACTAAGCCTTAAATAAGGAGGACAAACAGGGATGCTGAACTCCAATGTTACACGGCTATCTTGGCTCTCCTTTCGCTTTTATATTTTAACAATACCTGCATTTAAACTGTGGCTATTTAGTTGAGTTGCTAACGTTTTTTTGGAAACACTTAAATCTGTTATAACCAAAGCTAAAAATAACTTCACTTTAAACGTTATTGTGGTTCATTGAATTTGAGTTTTATTCTGATCATGTACCACATGCAAAAGTTTGCTGTGCCTGACCAGCCATGAGCAAACAGCCCCCACAAGGCATGACATTGGCCTACAAGGGCATTGGTCACAGGGACTAGCAGTGCATAGCAGAGGTAAGCTGTAATGCTTGGCCTTTGGCCAGACCAGAACTTTTCCACAAACCCCTGCGCACATGGACTACAGAAATGGCGAGACAGCCAGGCCCTGCATCCATCTCACAGCATGCAGCCAACCACAAGGGCTTCAGCTACATGCAGGAGGCGTTGCAACAGGACCCACTCCTGACATGTGTGGCCAATCCCCAATGTATATGATCTTTGACAGTGTACCGCAGTGGTTGACAGCAAAGTCTGGACTGCGGGTGGCCATGCTCCGAACCAGTGGCATGTTGGCACCATTCACATGTGAATGTTGGCCAGGCGCAGCAGTAGTGTCCAGAATACTTTTTTTCATTTTTGGTAAAGGATTCTCAAACCCAGTGCTGGATCCTAGACCCTCACTGCGTCCCTCCGACCCAAGGAGTATCCATGTTTCAAAATATATATTATTACATTTATTCATTTTGTCCGAGGGTCCCTTAGGGGCTCTCCCACATACATCTTGGAGTAAAGCTGGGTGCACCCGGCCTTCTTGTGACTTTTCTCTTTTTCTTTTTCCCAACGCAGTCCTTGGTGCATTTTTCCGTGACACCCAGAGAATAAAAGAATGAAGCAGACTTGTGATTCCACAGCTAGATTTGCAAATCAGCAGCACACAACAGGAGAACTAGCTCCCTAGTCTAATGGTGTGCCTGTTTTTTCAAACAGGATTCATGACTCCTTTGTGGAATTGTAAATCTGAGCAGGATTTTTGTAGTAATGGTCGAAATATCAATTATATTTTACTCTTCATGCCCCGAATGGAAAACTTTTTCTATTTGATGGCAAGTTTAGTGTAATTAATTGTAGCCCTTTCTTTGTATGGAGGAGCAGGAAATCCTAATGAAGTTAAAATGGGAAATGGCACTTGTGGGATCCTTGCCATGAAGAACCCAAAGTGGATGTACGTTTTTTTGGGAAAGTTTTATAAATATTTATTTAACAATGTCAATTTTATTAAGAAACAAATGTATTTGGAAAGGAAACTCTGACCTCACAATAGCTACATAGTCACCACAGTGTGTATGTGTATACATATATTTATCTGAATATCTATCTATATCTATCGATATCTATATCTATATATATTACCTACTGGCGGTCGCTAGTAGGTAGTTATAGTTAGGGCACAGTATCCATGGGAAAAGCGTATTTTGATTTGCCAATAATTTTGGCACCGTTTGACGAATCTTTGCGAATTTTTCAAAACTAATGGGGTGGTCAGGTCAGCTGCTGTGTTGAAGGTTTCGGGGTGATTCGTTAAGCGGGGGTCGGGTAAAATGGGGGTCCCAAAATGCTTTTTCTCCATGTTAATTTCCATAGGTAACTGTTGACATAGCTACAGCCCAAACTGCTGAATGGAATTATACCAAATTTGGCAGAAAGGTAGCTTTTGGTCCAGAGTGCACTCTGTTTGTTAAATGGTGTAAATCTGTTTAGTAGTTCCTGAGAAATGTAAAGATTTCTCAGATATATAAATATGGCCGCGGAGGATCCACAAACCCTCCTGATCTCGAGCCTGCGATCTGATTGGCTGCCAAAACTTCAAACCAGGATGTGTTAGCAGCCATCTTGTGACTCAGTTGAACTGAGTCACAAGAAAAAAGGTGAAAAAATCGTAAAAATCAAGAAAAGTGGTCAGAGTAAAAACCTGACACCCTAGGCCTGCACAGGGGGTCCCACCGGGAGCCCCAGGGCCCAAAAAGCATTTAAAAATGATATATATTTGGTGGGAATCGCGTTCAATCCGTGAATCCCGCCGAAAGGTCTTTTCAAAAAGTAGCGCAAGTTCCTGCGCTTCGTTTTCTTTGTTTTAAACCACCGGATGGGCCTGGTCCCAGGGGTTATGATTGAAATAGTTGCAGGGGCCCACGCTGGCCCCCACAGCCCCGGGGACCGCCACCTCCCTGGGGCTAATTATGTTAAATGCGGGGGGGTTCAACGTGGCCCTCCACAGCCCAGGGGACCGTCACCTTCCCCTGGCTAAATTGAACAGATGCGCTGGGTAAACCAGCCCCCCACGGAGCTACGGGGTACGCCACCTCCCCGGAGCTAATGTATTGTAATGCGGGGGATCACGTGCCCCCCGCAGCCCCGGCGACAACCTCACGGCCCCCCCCCCCCCCCCCCGCAAGCCCGGGGACAACCACCTCTCTGGGGCACAATTTAAGTAAAGGCTTGTTGCGGACCCCCAGCCCCGGGGCTACAATGTAAATGGGAGGGGGGCTGCATGGCCCATCTCCACGAGACTCCATGGCCCAGGGGACCGCCATCCCGCAGGACCGCCCCCAGGAATGTCCCTGGGTGCCCACCCCCAGGACATTGCATTTTGCTATGGCTTGGCGGGAGCACTGCTCCCACCAATCAATGGCAAACTCTGCTTCGCTTCATGGAAGTGAGAGCAGGGAAAAGTTTGAAGAATTTGCTTTGCCCCACTGCCTCCCAAAAGACATAAAGAAAACAAACATGTATAATAAATAAACACTAAATCACTGGCATGCTTTACAGTAACATTATAAATAAAATAAATGTTACTTACCTGGGCTGCATCCTCTGTGTCCTTTACAGTCTGTGGCTCTCAGCACAAGTCGAAGAGCTAACTTCCCTGAGCAATACAGACGCTGCTCTCATGCTGTTTCACCAGCATGGGAGCAGCGCCAAGATTGGATGGAGCTGGCTGGCTAGACGCTCCTTCAGGCCGTGGAGGCCTGTGATTGGTCTCTACCCTGCTGTCTAAGACAGCTGGGTTGAGTAGCCGCAAAGAGCGTGTGTCAGGCTGGCCATCATAAGACAGCTGGCCAAACTGACTTGCACACTTTGCAGCGTCTGGTCAGCCACTGCTCTAGTGCTCCATGCTGCCAATCGGTGGCAGGGGACATGATCTGCATTTCTCCCGGCTCGGGGGCAGGCTGGCGTCTGTGGCACGCCTCAGGAAAAATAAAATGGCAACAAAATTATTTAATTGCCATTTTATTGAGGTGAAAGGAGCGACGGATAGCCCGTCCGCTATATCACAAGTGCAATTGGATATAATGCACTTTTAATGCGGCAGACATTATATCTGTTAATTTTGTGATGGAGTAACCCATCCGCCTAACTCTAAAGAGGCCCATTTCATGTTCCCTCAATTATAGAAACTAGAAAAATACAATAATAGAAACTAGAAAAACTTATTGATTCATGTACAACAACAGAACTACGTTCTCATTACTGTCAATTCATTTGCAAAACCGAATTAACACACTAAAGTATACATAATCAGTGAAGATATGCATAACATTTAAATATTAAATGCATTAACTTGGAGTGACATTTCTAGAGGACTGATTATCCCACTGTTGTAACTGGTAGAACTGATTAATCCACCAGACACTGCCATTTTGAATAAAAAAAGAGTCACCCATCTCTCCTTGTTGGACATTTTAACTAAAAGAAATCAAATGATTGTTAATCGCTGTAAGTGTAGCTCGGAGTGCAATAAAGATGTTTTAAAGTTATGTGCTGTTGTGTTCACTAAATGGCAACTCAAGGACAGCGAAGCTGTAATTTGTGAGGAAATAAAATCTATTAGAAACATTGATAGTATACTGTTCTTCATGCAAAGTCACTTGGTATCACAAACGGCCTAGATAATTGGCAATTATTTGCTAGAAGTTAAGGGAAAGGGAGAGATATTTGGCACTTGGAAAATGAGGTTGAGAAAGGTATTGCAACTGCGGTTGGACCAGCCTATTTAGGAGCCTGATTCACAGACTTCATTTTGCAATAGAAAACAGGCACCTTTAGTAAATATAGAACTAAAAGAGACAAAACAGCAAATTAGAAACACACCTTGCACACAACAAAGAGCAATCGAGACAAACTTCACCTACGGAAACTTAACGGATTAAATAAGTCAGCTACCAAAACAGCTAAAAAAGGTACTTTTCAGACAGAATTCAAAATGTTAAGTGTGCCAATAAAGAATTTTACAAAATTCTCACAGAATTTCGTAAACCTAAATGCATAGAAAGAACTCATCCAATTGCTCAAAAATTCACTGACAAACTGGGAAACCATTACACAACAAAAGCAGACATTTTGGTATGGCTCCTTGCTTGCTACACTGGTTTCCCCACACCTCGAAGACTAAAATAACTAGTAAATTTATAGATCTGGGATTGGTACTGGCCAAGCGGGAGATTACATCTAACTGGAAGGCACAACGTGGGCCGAGATTGCAGAAGTGGAGGGCGGAATTCGTTCGGTGGGCGGACTGTGAAACGGCTCTTAGGTTGCAGGCGGCCACTCGAGTTCATAGCGATAGGGCGCTGGACTCGGCCCGAGCCTGGAGAGCCTTAGCAGAACTTCTGAAATCCACAGACTCTGATATGGAAGTGGGGTCGGAGATTAGTGATACGCAAAACATGCCCTCCTCTGGGCCTGGTTAGAACGGTTACGGGAGAATAGATGGACCTTATTGCTAGCCTGTCAGTAGTCCTGAAACGGGAAAGTTTGATGTTCACCTTAGAATTGTAGAAGATGCAAGTATGCGCACAGCCGAAGGCCTTGTTCTGTATCCACTCAACAAGCCATGCCAGGGGAGTTGTGGGAATGGGGGGTGGGGGGGGAGGAGGGGAGGTAGCATGGGATAGGTTTAAGGGTTTTATGTACTTGTCTTTATTACGATATGGAACTTCCGAGGGCACTCACTGTTATTCGCATTGTTGCGGTGCGCCTTGATATGAAAAGATAATGGAGCGGCTATTGGGTGGTATATCACAGGATGTTACAATGGGTATGAGCAACTCTGTCTGTAAATCATTGCACATGAACAGTATTGTTTGTACGAGGAGGATGGTGGATTAGGATCTTAGTATGTGCGCGGAAGTTTTTGCTTGAAAAGTTCCTGAAGTACTGTACAAGGTTACTTAATAAACATATTTTACAAAAAAAAAAAAACAACAAAAGCAGACATGTTGGACTCCTATTGAAAACAAAGGAAAACCACCAGCATCAAACCATTTCCAAAATACACTCCAGAAGTAGGCTAACCAAGCCTTTCCATTCCTTCAAACAAATATCACAAAGTGAATTTATGGACCCGGACAAGGCAAGCAGGCCTGCCTTCAGCGCTTCTGAGCCTTGTCCACCACAAATATTCAAGAACATTCTTCTAACTACCTCCGCGGCCACAACAGTAAGAAGAATCATCAATAATTCCTTAACCATGGAAATCTTTCCAGAAGACCTAAAAAAGGCATACATACACCCATTATTAAAGAAAACTAACCTGGACCCGCTTGACCCCGACAACCACAGACGGATTACAAATGGACCTTTCCTGGGCAAACTGATGGAAAGAGCAGCATTTGCCCAGATGTCACAATTCATTCACGGTAACTCCATACTTCCGACTTCCAAACAAAATTCCATCCAGGAAGAGGCACGGAATCTACCCTCATCGCCATCTGGGATGACCTTAAAAACATAGTAGACCTCAAGGGGGTTGCTGCACTACTTCTCTTGGACCTCTCAGCTGCCTTCGACACAGTTGACCATGACACTCTAATCCAAAGACTCTATGAAGCCGACATAGAGGTGACTGCCCTCGACTGGATCACATCCTACCTTCAAAACAGAACAAATGTCATCCATTCTCCACCATTCTCAGCCAAACCGTACTTCACAAAAGCAGGAGTCTGTCAAGGCACTATCATCTCAACCATGCTTTTCAACATCTACATGAAGTCATTACCGGCAATCAATGAATTCCAGCTCACATGCTATAACTATGCAGATGACACACAAATACTCATTCAACTGGAAAGCCCCAAAGACATTGGGAACTCACAAATCTTCAGTTGCCTCCGAGCCATTGATCAGTGGATGACATGGCGCCATCTCAACTTGAATGTTTCCAAAAAGGAAATACTCACATGTGGCGATTGGAAAAATTATGACCCACTTTGCACCTGGGCTGACGATCTGGGACCACCTTCTAAAATATCTAAGGAATAAAGAAACCTTGGAATTACCATGGACTCCAAGTCATCAATGAATGCCCAAGTGGACAAATTAGCAAGATCAAGCTTCATCACTATGAAAATTCTGTGACACATCTTCCCCCACCTGGGATTTCCACACAAGATCCAAGCCACTATCTCTTGTACTGTTCCAACATGATTACGCCAATGGCCTCTACCACGGAGCATCTTTAACAACTATGAAAAGACTAGAATAGATTCAGACTCTGCTGCCAGACTATGCCTACATGTAAAGTCACAAGCCCACATCTCCCTTGCCTTCAGGGCCCTATATTGGTTACCGGTTGCCAGATGATCCACAATCAAGCTGTTTTTATCACCCAAAAAGCAATACATGGAACAGGACCGCCTTTCTTTAGGAATAAAATCACCAAATACATTCAACAAAGGAACCTCCGCTCCAGATTGGCACCTCGATTCGAAAATCCTACCATACAAAGAAAAAAAATATAGGTGCCACATCTTTCTCTGTTCAAGCAGCCACACTATGGAATTCATTACCCCCAAACATAAGATCCACAGATAACTATCTTATTTTCATAAGACTACTAAAAAATTGGCTCTTTTCCTACATAACCACCATACTCAAACACAAATCGTCAGGGGTAGTAAGCGCATTATAAATGCAATTACAATACAATACAAATGCACAGCATATCCCTGTGTGCATAAACATTTCATTTTAACATATGTATGTATCTAGATATGTGTATTTCTTGATATAAACATGTATAATATCTACAATGATGTATCTATATACTTATTACTTTACTCCTACTGAAAATAAAAAACGTTGACTCTCTCCAATGCACTACCCTATCTTTCACCCAGTACCTCTCTCAATATATCCTCTACCTCTACTCTCGGGCTCATCCCAAACCTCATTCTACTACTATGATCTCCAATATTACCCTTTCTAGACTCTTCCCTCCTCTATCCCTCCTTGGATCACCCCAAACCTCATTTTAATACTGTGATCTCGCAAACAACCCTTCTAAATTCATCCCTCTCCTATCCCTTCTTTGACTCATCCCAAAACTCATTTTACTACTACGATCTCCCTAATCCATTTCTAGACATTCTTCCCTCCTCCATCTCTCCTTATACTCATCCCAATCCTCATCTTATTACTATGATCTCCCAATAAAACTTTCTAGATTCTTCCCCCTTCTATCCTCCCATTATCCTTTTCAATCCAACTAACATGTCTACTGCCTAAATTAACTCACATTTCACTATACTAATCCACCACTAATAATTTTTGGGTTCCGGAGTAGCGTGCTACCTGCCGAAAAGAGCTTCTACGCCTCGTCATGGGAAGTAAGTGCTATATAAATACAATTATAATACCATGGGAAATACTACTAAAAGGGAGGGGCCCAGGGAAATTTAAGGAGGCATTTGGGAAGGACATGCTAATTGCAAAACACACACCTAAGAAAAAGTAAGACCATTATCACAAAATACACTTCTGAAGTTACTACAAACCTAAGTGTATGAAAATTCCACCCCAGTCTTGAAGTAAGTCAAGCACCCCACATGGCTAACCACTGGTGCTGCAACACACTCCATTACAAATCATTGGAGGCAGGAAATTAAAATAACACTACAGAGGAACTAATGTTAAAATATTTAAATTAGTCTAACATTTAAAATTATATATTTAATTGATGAAAAAAATATACATAGAAATATATACTTATTTACTTTATTTAACGTTTTAATTAAAGGAAAAAATACAATCAACTTAGGCAGTCAAACATATCATTACAGTTATTAGCAAATCCAATAAAGTATTCTCACCATAGAAATAACAAATACATTATCAATCAATGCAAATCACATCTATCTATCTGAAATAGAAGTTTAAGTATCATATCATGTAACATATCATGACAATCAAGCCAACAGATTGAATTATTACACTGTCAACACTTCTTGCTCTTAAGAAATTGCATCTATTATGCGACGTTAGAGGGCTGCTTTGTAATCTCAAGATTCCCAACCAAAGACTCCCCCCTCAGCTGAGTCTTTCTTCATCAATTTTTAAAAAAAAAATCAAAACATATTGATCAGCATTGGCATCACTGATGGGAATACTTCATACGTGCTGGCAATTTCCTTGAGACATGGTCGTCATTCTTGATTTGGGGCAGACTTATGACATTTACCACCCAATTAGGCACTTGTGTTCCTCCACTTGGATCACTTCAGTCCAGCACCCTGTGTGTCAGTCCTTCATGCCAGTACCACACCATGTTTCTCCTAGCATTGTCACTTTTAGTCTTGGAGTTCTTTCCATGGGCCGCAGATGTTTATACATTTATGGTGGCATCCTTGTGCCTTATAGATAGCATCCTCTTCTTGTATTTACCAAACCATATTCTGGGCCCACTGTGTCTCTGTGGGTGTCTCAGTGCTCCTCATAATCTTATATCTCTTCTGGCCACCATCAAAGCAATATTACAACCAAACCCAACATACTCAGGTTGCTCAAAGAAAGGGCTCTGGCCCTGGGTAACATTTCTTTCAGATGTGTCGTAAACAGGAGCATGTATTTTAGATCCACAGCTCTAAGCTACTGCTTCACCTCCGAAAAATGACTTCCTGGGAGTTTGGACCTTACTATTATAGTCCAGGTAAACAGTAACGTTATGGTTCTCAAGTGCTCAGCCTCTCGAGCCATCCTCAGAATACAGTCCTTGCCCGTGTAAATAAGTCTTCAGACTATCAAGGCTCTCGGTGCAGCCCCCGGTGGCGGTATCAACAGAGCAGCCCTGTGTGCCCCTTCAATCACAAACATGTTCGACAGTCCACGTGGGTTTAATTCTCGTTTAATCCACACCTCCCAATGTGCCTGCCTCTTTTGCACGCTTCTGAAATCCGAGGAAATCTACCAGGGGGGTTTTCTGCACCCTCCTCTGCATTCAAGGATTGTCTTTACCATTGTCATTTTTGCCATCCTGTATTTTTCAAACCTTTGACTTCAGATTGCAGATTTTCAACAGCACCCTAATGCACCCTGTCAACCAGCATGTAAAAGGTTCATCTCTACTGGCAATTTTCCCCTCATGGGCAGTATAGTATCCATGAACGGCTGACAGGAGGTCAGCTCTGGATGGTTCCTCCATGGGTAACTCTTGGCGCAAGGACTTTTGGGCTTCGACCTGTCTCGTCTCACTTTGGGTGAGAGCCTGTGGTGTCATGTACTCATATTGCCTTGTTGGACCTTTTTAGAACTGCCTTTCACCATTGTACCGCTGTCCTTCCGCAGTGCAATGGATGCACCGATATGGTGTATATTCTGCTCTGCTCAGTGGCCCCCACTAGCCAAGCACTTGGTCCACTTTACCTTCTTAACTTCACAATATTTACCCTCTCCATGGAGGCACCATCAAGGATCAGTCTCTCACCCTCAGCAGGAGGACAAGGATGGTTTGGGGGAGAAAGGAATCCAGGGCTCCCCGCCTTGCTAGACAACTCCCCACATGGATCCAGCCAGGCCTATCTGATCCACCACTGAACACCAGCAGGGTCATCTCTGACAAACGTCCCTATCCCACATGCCAGCTAATCACTATGGGAGATTCACAGTCAGCTCATGACCAATATGTAAGACTGCCGGGGATCCTAGATCCCCTGTCTCTCCCCTCAAGGAAGCAAATTAATGTACGTGGGCCGCAGTTGGCCCCAAATCAAAAGAAAGGGAGGTTAAAGGGCCTGGGAGCACAAGTCCCGCCGATATAATCCCCACCAGGCTTTGCAATCCTTCCACAAGCCCACTATATCTTCAAGTTGGGTTCAGCTTCAGCTTCTGGGGCCAAGTGATCATCTCACCATCCGCCACCTCTGGCCCTTGCAGTCACCCACCGCCCTACAGGCCATTTCCCGGCTACAGCGCACCTCCCCTGGGAGTGAGTCCAGTTTAGGATTGCATTTGGGGGGATAGTCACTCCTTCTCCGTGCCCCCTAGGCCCCTGTGTCGGCACCCTGCCGCCCAGGTCACTCCCTGCATCAGCTCCTTCAGCTGGACTGCTCCTCCAGCCAATCGCAAGAGACATTACCACTGCTTACCTCTGCAGCTATGTGATTTAACCAAAAATGAATTTACATTTATCAATGCAACAGAATGTTTGCACTGTCATCATCATCAATAAATCTTTATTGGGCTTAAGTAACCATAAAATAATACAAATAAGAAAAGAAACATTCAGTACATTAAAAACATCACATAAGGGATCCATGAGTCTTGTCAAAACATAGGATAAAGTGCATTTCTAGTGGGCTTTATAGCAACTGAGTAGACCTCCATAGATTCCAGGTTAATTAAAACCATAAAACACAAAGAACTAACTTGGGTCTAAGAGTGAACAATGATCACAAGTGACAGAGGTTAGTTACGGTAAACTCCCACTAGGAAAAATCCCTTTAGAGGACTGGAACCCTCACTCACCCTAGGTGACATGCTTCCTCATTAAGTTCTTTCTCCCGATGGAAAAACCTAGTTCCACCGAGGGCTACAAACCCCTCACTGTGAGGGAGGAGTCCAGGGATGTTATATGTAAAGATGAGGCTGTATACAAAGGAGATCCTTTTTAGTCCCTTATGCGGTGAGTGGAGTGAGAAAACAGCAGCTCAAACAATAAGCTAATTTAGGAAAAAGAGTGTGGTGAAGTTAAAACTAAGTGGTGAGAACCAAAATATTTTTATTTTGTAGGTTTCATCATCAGGGTTAAAAAGCAGTGCAAACAGAGCAGTATAGAGCTTTAAACTGCTCGATGTAAAAGGTCAACATGTTTCAGCCCTATTGATCTGTAGAGAAGTATCCGGGCTTTCTTCAGGACCATGTGTAAACAATAAGCTGCTGCTATTTGGTGCTTAGACAAACGAAAAATAAATTTTGATACTACACCAGTAATCAGTTCATATGTCTTCGGTATTACTGGGTATATCTAAAAGAATAACGTAAACAAAATCTCTGTCAGAAAAGTGTCAAAAGTTCATACAACACTATTGTAGTATATATTTACTACTAATAAACCAATTAGAAATAATTGGAAGCCCGTGCTGTGGGCAAGGCACTTACCCAAATAGTTGGATATCCACCCTCACCTCAACCTGGTAACAACTCAGGGAAGGGGGGCCCCGCTCTAAGAAGAATAAAAAATCCCTCTGTCAGACCGTGGAGAAACCTACTTGCTGACAAATTGGTCTATTCCTCAAAATATTCTTAAGTGTCACATAGAGACACATCAGCAAACAAACCAACTTTAAGACTATGTATGAATATTAGGTAGACTGGCCTTCAGTCAAAAGAGTAATAAATGATGGAATTTAAGTAAGGTTGTCTGGTGACATACAACTATTGAGCAATAAAAGGGTTTGGGAGGTACCGACTGGAGGCTAACCCACTCTGTTAAATAGTGCCTGTGATCAAGGTTGACTGCCGGCAGCTGTGGTGGACCCAGAAGGTGCCTCCGAGTGTGCCTGATTGGAAAAACGGTAGTTCCACGTACTGAGCATGTGCCAAGATATGTAGTTGGATATCCACCCTCACCTCACCCTGGTAACAACTCAGGGAAGGGGGGGCACGCTCTAAGAAGAATAAAAAATCCCTCTGTCAGACCGTGGAGAAACCTACTTGCTGACAAATTGGTCTATTCCTCAAAATATTCTTAAGTGTCACAGAGAGACACATCAGCAAACAAACCAACTTTAAGACTATATATGAATATTATGAATATTAGGTAGACTGGCCTTCAGTCAAAAGAGGAATAAATGATGGAATTTAAGTAAGGTTGTCTGGTGACATACAACTATTGAGCAAAAAAAGGGTTTGGGAATGCCAATCAGACAGTATGTGAAAATATATCTGATGGAGCTCATTCTCCCAACACACTCTCTTTGTAATGCTAGTTTCAAAATCAAAGAGAATCAGAGGGTAACAAAATAATAGAGAAAAAGAGTAGGGGACATAATCTAAACAGTTTCTGAATCAAAGTTCCTATTCTGCTCATGCAATCCCTTACCTCTCCGTCGGTACCCGGGACGGTCGTTGAGCTGGAACCGGAGGCACCGACTGGAGGCTAACCCACTCTGTTAAATAGTGCCTGTGATCAAGGTTGACTGCCGGCAGCTGTGGTGGACCCAGAAGGTGCCTCAGAGTGTGCCTGATTGAAAAAACAGTAGTTCCACGTACTGAGCATGTTCATAGAGGCAGCTACTAACCTAATGCAGTGTCCCATGAACCGAGCATGCCCAGTAGAGAGGCGGTGGTTCTACATACTGAGCATGCTCAAAGGGGCAGCCGCTAACATAATGTAGTGCCCCATCAATCGAGCATGCGCAATTGAAAGGGAACACATACAAAGAATTTATTGGAATATTCCACAGTGTTTAAATGAAACTCTATGCACGAAATGTTATTAAATGAATGTTTTCAACAAAAGAATGAATACAGTAGGTTATTTGTAAACTTGATGAACTGTTTAAGCATAACACCCAATATTTGAGAAGCCAAATATTATCCGTGTTTATGAAACACGTGCAGGAAGTGCAACATGTAAATGGTTCATCAAATTTGTTTAACAAAGTAAACACCCAAATAGTACCATCAAGAGTCCTAGCTGGTGCCAAGGCAAGAAGGAAGGCAGTACCGATGGTATTTACCTAACTAAGAAAGTTTATGAGAGACTCACATTAAAGGATGCAATACATGATGAGAAGGGCCATTAATGTGAACAGAGCAATATGTCACAATCATGAACTTGTATCAGGAAAGCAGACTACTGATCTTTACTCATGGCTAGTTCTAAAGCGATAGCCATGGTATATCGTTGATTAACCCCATGGTGTCAGTATGCAATTTGTGCACCCAACACTGTTCTCAAATGAAGAGAAACTTCTGAATATCTGTCACGTGTGGGGGAATAGAGGGTTGCTCCAACACTACCCATTTAATATCCTGCTCCGTATGATCATAATTAATGAAATGGTTAGTCATTTTAGTGGAACTCTTTTTACACCTGACAGTGCTTTTGTGTTCAAGGATTCGTGTCTGTATTTTCCTTGTAGTCATCCCAACATATCGCATATTGCAGGGGCACGTGATCATATAGATCAGTTTCTCACTATTGCAGTTAGTGTGTTTAGAGACACACCATGGTCTATCCGTGCCTATATCAATCTCAGTAGTGTGCGTAGTTAGTGGACAAACAGCACACGAGCCGCATGGAAAGTGTCCCTTAACGGGGGACAAACCCCAAAGGGATACTTGGTTGAGTGGTTTTTTGGAGTGAGGGCGAGTGTGCACCAACATGTCTTTTATATTGCTGCTACGCTTAAAAGCAAACAGGGGAGATGGTAAAGATGTGGCTCCAACATTGAGAATACGCCAATGTTTCAGAATGGTATTCTTTTTTTTTTTTTCTTTTTTTTTTTTAAAGAAACCTTTATTATACAATAAAATACATACAAGGGCCAACAACCACCAAGGCCGGCCGCTACAGAGCCCGAAGGCCCGCAATGCAACGCCAAACATTCAAATGAACCAGAGGCAAAGCTCCCGGCAGTCCGAGAGCACATGCAACAGGCCGTGGCTATAGGCCGAGAGCAATAAAAAAAAAAACAGTTTCATTTTTTGTTAAATACAAAACACACTCAAGGCAATGAGAGTCCGAAATAACAACGTGCGCTACCCAGGACAGGGGACAACGGACGGTGTCTAAAGCAGTTCTTGACAGGAAGTGGTAGCGGGGGGGCAACGGGGAGACAAAGCATGGAACACACCTCACACAATCCCGCAGAATGTGTGGCTAGGGGGACAAAGCAATATCGAGCTCTAACGGCAGAGGCGGGGTGCAGATATGTCCACGATATAAATTCCATGGACCCCAAACCTTAGTCCATTTCCCAGGCTTGCCTCTCGCCACATACACCGTCTTTTCCCTAAACATACACCAGTCCATATTCTCCTTCCATACCGCGACCATGGGCGGCCTCGGGGAACCCCACAGCTGTGCAATGTTACGCTTAGCCACCATGTACCCCAAAGTCACCCACTGCGCCTGTGCCACATTATAGTCATTCGGTTCCCAGACATTCAACAAACACATCCTAGCCTCTGGCAACAGAGCAACGTGCGTGACCTCCTCCATTACAGCGTGGATACCGTTCCAAAATCGCACAACCTCCAAACATTCCCATAGGATATGAAGATAGGTACCCGACAGGCCACATCCAAGCTTACACATTCCATCCATCGAGTAACCCATACGTAGCAAACCGGGCCCCGTGACATACACTCTGTGGAGGATCTTCAGCTGTACGAATCGTAAGCGGGCTGGGATCGTCACCTCTTTCGGGGAGGCCACCGCCGTTACCCAGTCCTCATCGTCCAGTTCCAAGCCGTCGCCCGTCCATGCCTCCCGCAGACGGATTAGCAAGTCCGTGCGATCATTAATAAGTTTTTTGTAGATCAGAGAAATAGTGCTGTCGGGCACATAGCCATCTAACACTCTATCCTCCAGCGGGGAATATTCGGGGATAGCAGCAACGTCCGGAAAGACCGAACACAGTGCATGGTAGACTTGTGCATACCGGAAGTACTCTCTATCATTTAATTTGTATTCAGTTTTAAGCATTTCAAACGTTTTAACAGACCCCTTCGCCCAAAGGTCACCCACCTTACATATACCAATCATATCCCATTTCTCAAAGCCTTTCGTTTTCCACAAACAACCCAGCCGCTCGGAGGCATACAACGGCGTCGCCCGAGTCAAGCGACCCCTCCACCCCATCGCAGCACTCGCCGCATGCCACACACGCACCGCAACCTGCGTGGGTCCTGTCAACCGTGCATCCGGGGTCACCGAATACAGCGCCCTATTATAATCCCCACCCGGGAGTAGTAATGTATCCATCTCGAAGGCCGGATTCAAGGCGGGACCGTATATCCCGTGGTTCACCGCCGCTAATTGAGACGCCCAATAGTATCTTTTAATATCGGGAAGGGCGACCCCCCCATCATACCAAGGGAGTGTCAACTTGGCGAGAGCGATCCGCGGCCGCCCGTCCCAAAACAGTTGGCGCTGAAGACCCTCCACCTCATGGAAATAACGGGCTGGCACGACGTCTAGAGTATTTTGCAAAGCGTACAAGAAGCGAGGTAGCGACATCATTTTAAACAATGCCGCCCGTCCGAGCGGCGAGAGCGGAAGTCGTCGCCACCTCGCGACGTCGGCCTTCAATCGCTGGAGGGGAGGGAGAAGGTTCCGCTCATAGCGGACCGCGGGATCCAGAGAGATAAAGATTCCCAAATATTTGAACCCCAGTGTAGCAATCTGGATAGGGCAATCCCGCGGCAGAAGGGGGGCCTCACCCGCGAGGACGTAAACACATGACTTGGCCCAATTGATAACCAGGCCAGAGTTGCGACCAAAGGAATTCAATACGTCCACCAATACAATTAGTGACTGTCGGGGGGAGGTAAGATACAGAAGGATATCATCTGCGTAAAGGGAGACACGGTCCTCAAACTCCGGCGTCCATCTAATGCCCCGCAGCAACGGCTCCCAACGCAACCAGGCGGCGAGGGGCTCCAAAGAAAGTGCAAAGAGAAGGGGTGATAACGGACAACCCTGCCGCGTACCTCTCCCCAGTGCGAGGTGAGCCGACACCCTACCATTCACCACAAGCTGAGCCAGTGGGTCAGCATATAGTAATTTTACCCAACCAATAAACTCAGGGCCGAACCCGAATTTCGCCAACACGGCCCAAATATATGGCCACTCCAAAGTGTCAAACGCCATAGTAGCGTCTAAAGATGCCAAGATGGCCGGCTCACGTATGAACTCCGCTCTAGCAAGCACGCCGTGCAACCGCCTCAAATTCAGGGCGGTATTCCGATGGGGTATAAAACCGGACTGATCCTGATGTATCAAGTCGCCCACGACCCGGGCCAGCCGATTAGCCAATACTTTGGCAAGAATTTTGGGTCCTGCATTCAACAGCGAAATGGGCCTATAGGAGGCGCAGCGATCTCGCGGCTTCCCCTCTTTTTGTATCACAACTATGGTGGCGAGACGTTGGTCAGGGGGGAGGAAGCCCGCCGCACATGCCGCGAAAAACATGTCCCGAAGATACGGCGCCATCTTATCGGGACGCAACTTATATAGTTCAATGGGAAGACCATTAGGACCCACAGCCTTACCAGACGCGATCGAGCGAGTGGCCAAAGCGATCTCATCTGACGACAACTTCGCCTCCATCAATATTGCATCAGCCTCTGATAGGGTTGGCAACGCAATGTCTCTAAGCAACAGCTGAGAATCCTCCTCCGAACGCACAGAAACCGGAGAGTATACCCCGCGGAAATAATCCGCGAAGCAGTCAACAATCTCCACAGGGTCAGTCACACGCACTCCATCCATTCTCTCCACAACGGGCACCACCCTGCTCGCTCTCTCCTTCTTATCCAACCAAGCAATCAACTTTCCGGCCTTATCCCCCACATCATACAATCGTCCTTGCTGCTCTCTACTCATCTCTTTAGCGGCATCCGTGACTAGCGCTCTATAATCTGATTGTTTGAGGCCGAGAACGTGCAATTTCTCATCAGTAACACCCCGCTCCAAGTCCTCCTCCATTTCAGCTATTTCAGTTTCCAGGCGAACCACCTCTGCTCTCCCGCACCTCTTAGCATGGGAGATAAGTGACAAGGCCTGCCCCCTGATCACCACTTTGTAACCCTCCCATAGGGAGACAGCCGACGACACCGACCCCACATTATCATTGAAGTAGTGATCGGTGGACTTGACCAGTTCCGCGCGGATCTTAGGGTTACGTAAATACCAGGGGTTAATGGGCGCTACTCTCCCCTCTGCCCCGGGGACAACCTTCAGTTGCAACCATATAGGGGAATGGTCAGAAATACCTCGGGCCAAATGACGCACCTCTCCAATCATCCCAGCCTGGACCGCCGGCATAAGCATATAATCAAGTCTCGAGAGACTTCCATGGGCCCCCGAGTGAAAGGTGTATTGCGCCTGTCCCGGGTGCATCAACCTCCAGCAATCTACAAGTCCCAAAGTGTCCAGAAAGCCACCCAACCAGGCCTGGGCCCTAGGGAGATCTCTGGGGGGGCGACGGTCCTCCAACCCGGATACAACAGCGTTAAAGTCACCCCCCAACACCAGAACCCCCCCAGGAAGTCCCAGGACCAGACGTCCCAAATCAGCAAATGTAGCCGTCTGTAACCCCGGAGGCACATAAACAGCAACGAGCGAAACAGTCCTACCCTCCCATCTCCCCACCAGTGCCACATAGCGCCCCCTATCATCGTGAAGCACCTCGTCCACCTCCAATGAGAGAGAGGTCCGAACCAAAATACCCACTCCCCTTGAGCCAGAAGTGAAACCAGAGTGAGCGGCAAGGCGATAGCCCCTCCTATTTAGGGCATGGAAGGAGTTCCCAATCAGATGTGTCTCCTGCAGGAAAACAATGTCGGGCGAAATCCGTTTCAAAAACTGCAACACTACCCCGCGCTTGATCCTGTCCCCCAATCCATTCACATTCCACAAAAGGATTCCCAATCCCCTACCCCCCATCCCACTCCCGTGCATGATACCCACATCCCGGAGAGCACAACCCGGACAAGTCAGCAGAGAACTTCACATTGCCTTGCGAAACAAACGAACAATCCCCAACATCCCCCCTCCCCCACAATCCCCCAACCACAACTCCCCCCTCCCTGCACCCCTGCATGAGCCCAAACAGCCCCCCCAAATCGCAGTGTGCCTGTCACCCTAACATATACCACAAAAAGAACCCCAGAAGGCGGAAAAGGCCCCAATAAGCTCCCCACAACCTCCAGCATTTGAAGGGCATAGTGTCCCAAACTAGAGTCCAGTTGAGCCAAGGTACAAGACGTCACCAGTCCAGTCCATCTCCAGGAACCAAGTTCTAGTCCTGCTGCACCAAACCCTCTACGATCTCCGCCATCTGACCGTCCCGATCCTGTCCCCGAGGCAGGGCATCCAACCAGTCTCCAACCGCCTCCGGCCGGTCGAAGAAGTGTGAGCGACCCCGGAACTCAACCCGCAGCCTGGCCGGGAATAACATCGCATATTTCAGCTCCATGTCCCTCAAGCGCCGCTTGACGCCCAAAAATCCCAGCCGTTGTTTTTGGACCGCTTGCGTGAAGTCCGGGTAAAAACTGACATTAGAGTTCTCAAACTTCAGCGGCCCAGCCACCCTCGACGCCTGAAGGATAGCATCCCTATCCCGAAAGTTAAAGAGTCGGGCGATTATAGGCCGCGGGGGAGCCCCCACTTTGGGCGCACCACCCGGAATCCTGTGGGCCCGCTCCACCGCGAAGAACTTGCTCAGTCCCTTGGGCGCGAGACGATTGATCACCAGATCCTCCACAAAAAGGTCGGTAGCAGAGTCCTCCGATCTTTCCAGCACTCCGATGATACGAACATTGTTCCATCTAGCCCTGCTTTCGGAGTCCTCAAGTCGACGGTCCGTCTGGTCACTGGCAACCCGCAACCTACGGACTTCCGTCTGCAGGGCAGCCACGTCCACAGTCAGGCTCGACGCAGCTTGAGCCAAAGAGTCGACCCGCTCGTTAGTTTTGGACAGGTCTGCCCTGACCAAATTCACATCGATCAGGACCGCGTCCAATTTATGAGCCAGGGTATCAAACTGCTGACCCACAGCAGCCTTCATCTCCTCAATGGCACCCATAACATCCAGCAAGGTCAATTCCGACGAAGGGCCCGAGACCTCTTTGGACCTCTCAGGCGATTTATGCGAGCCACTAGGGGATCCCTTTGTCTGCGCATAACGATCCATGTTATTGACCTGAGTATAGGCTCCCCTCCGGGTTGACTTGGGTTTCGACTTGTCTCCGTCTAGTCTCGCCGCCATCGTCCGGAGGCCACCAAAGTTGGCACTCGCCAGCACCAGGAACAAGGACCAGGTAGCTACTTCAGTTGAACACAGCCGTCACAGACAGGAAGCCCGAGTATAGTCCGAGAGGCAGGCCAGACACTCCGCCATCCGCGCCCCTCTGAAGCACCAAAGTCCCTCAGCTGATATCAGAATACAAGCTTGAAAACGAAAGTGAAAGTGCGGGGTACGTGGCAGGTCGAGCCCAGCCTGCCGCTGTTGTTCACTTCGTACCCGGGCACCTCACCAACTCGAGATCGGGACCAAGGCAAGAGCAGGCCGCAAACTTCGGAGCGCAACCATTCCGGTTCCCGGCGTCTGATCCGAATTTGGAAAACGGGTGGCACCTCAGCGCAAGTTCATCAGCAAAAGCCCGTCAAATAAATCAGGATTAAGTCAGGATAGACGTGGGAGGTTGCGGAGGCCCTCGAGAGCCGTAAGCCTACGCGGCCATCTTGGATGCGCGCTAGGCTCCTCCCCAGAATGGTATTCTTGATTTTATTAGAATAACCACATAACGTGTTAACACAGGTAAGTCTCTGTAATGCTTCTTTGGCTGGGGCTTTTTCAATGAGGGCTTCACGATGGTTATTCGAAGCCCTCTTTCTGCACCTACGAATGATGTTAACAGGATATTGCCTTTCTTTAAGCTGTGCAGAAAGGGATCTAGCATGTTCTGTGTATTTCTCCATACTGGAACAGTTCCGACGGAGATGTAGAAATTGCCCAAATGGAAGATTGTCCCACAGGGCTTTTGGGTGGAAGCTATTGTAGGATAACAACGAATTGCGTACCATCGGCTTGCGATAGAGTTCGGTTGCAAGCAAACCGTTCTCCGGATAGATCCTGACATCAAGAAAAGGAAGGCTGGATTGAGAGAAATCATATGCGAATCGTAGATACTCATTTCTTGTGTTTAGCCAGCTGTGGAAGACTATGACTGATGCCGGTGTCCCTTTCCAGATCACAAAGATGTCATCTATGTACCTCTTCCAGGTCAGTATGTGGTGTCTGAAGGGATTGGATTGCTGGAGAACCTTAGTCTGTTCAAAAGTATGCATGTAGAGATTTGCCAGGCTGGGGGCAAAAACACTGCCCATGGAAGTCCCCGATGTCTATAGGAAAAGTTCTTCCTCAAACTTGAAAAAGTTTTCTTTCATCGCCAAGGTGGCACAGGCCATGATGAAACTCAAAGGAGTGATAGAGTCAAGGTCTTCTTCCTCCAACAGAGACTGAATAGTGACGAGAGTCTCGTCCTGAGGGATACATGTGTATAGTGACTCTACGTCGAACGAGACCAAGAGGTCTTCTTCTTGGTCAAAAGTTAAGTCTTGTAACAGGCGTAACAGGTCTTTAGTGTCCTGTATATATGTTGGCATCTTCGCTACAATGGGTTTCAAGAAGAAATCCACAAAGGTCGACAGGGGCTCAAGCAGGGACCCTATCCCCGAAATGATGGGTCTGCCCAGAGGTGGTATCTTTTCTTTGTGGATCTTCGGTAACACGTAGCAGTATGGTGTTACAGGATGTTGGGTGGTCAAGAAATTCGCCTCATTGTCAGTTATCCATCCTTCACTTTTGGCCTCATCCACAAGGCCTTTGATGGTATTGGTTAACCTCTTTGTGGGGTCCATTTGCAGGGATCTGTAGTATCTCCTGTCTTCCAGTTGACGTCTACATTCAGTTCTGTAAACTTCTGTATCAAGGATGACAGTGGCACCCCCCTTGTCTGCTGGCTTTATGACGATGGATTCATCCTTCGCCAAAAGTTGTAAAGCCAGTCGTTCGGCTTTCGGAAGATTCTGATGTTGATTGGTATCCGTGTTGATGATGGTTTCCACATCGTAGAGAACCGCTTTTTCAAAGGCGGCAATCTCAGGGGGGACCAAGTGTATCCGAGGGTTAAACGTAGACTTTGGTTTTAACCCAGTGTTGGTAGTCCTGGAGTCAGTTATCATTGAAGATTTGTCACTGTAAAAAGCTTGTAGTCTCATTTTCCTGAAGAATCCAGCCAATTCTTGCATGATGGTAAAAGAGTCCCCTTTGATTGTAGGAACAAAGCCTAGTCCTTTTTCTAGGGCAGTTTTCTCCACCTCAGTGAGCACACGTTGGCTGAGGTTCACTACTAGAGTGTTTCGCTGCTCATCCCTGGAACTGCCGATGTCTTCAAGTTGCTGCGTGTCCGTCATGAGGGAGGGGGGCTCCAGTGCACATTGGCCTGCGGGCCCCTTCTGCGTCCTCTTGGTCGGTTTTAGCCCTGTCCTAAAAAAGACTCATTGGGCATTACAGTAGAGAAGGGTTGAAAAGGAGACATAGGTGTTTGGAAAGGTTGTTGCGGATACCCATAAGGGCCAGGCGGCCACCATTGCGGGGGTGCTGGTCGAAGGTAACCTCCTCTTCCTCTCCTCGGACCTCTGTTGCGTCTACCTTGATTCCTTCCGCCTTGATTCTCATAGTTGGAGGCATCAGAGTCCGAGGAGCCATCTTCACTGGCGGAGGTTGAATAGTTGGAGCCATATCGTTTGTTTCTTTGGTTAAATTGGGGTGGTACATAAGAGTCGCTTGTGTACGGGTAGACTCTTTCAAGAGAGAATTTGGCCAAATCTTTTTTGAACTTCCCGATCTTGTTGGCTAAGACTGCATCCTTAAAGTCCTTGTTGTTTTTATCTGTTTCTTTGGCCTGTTTGTTGTAGGCAGTAGTGACTAATACGGACTTTATCTGTGCCTCCAGGGTCTGGATCTCTACTAATATGGTGTCTGCTATCTTTTTGGCCGTGGTGATTATCAAAATCAGCCAGTACCTAGTGCATCGCCATGCAATGAGGGACCAATCTTTGAGGAAGGCTTTATCCTCTAAGAACAGCCTGGGGGCATTTTTCACAATCAAGCCAGTTGGTGCACAGTCTGCCCTTAAATACTCCGTCATGATGGCCCCATGAATATAGGTGCGGGAGTGTGAGCGTTTAAGGACTAATAATGTCCAATCATCATTAGGGCTGGTGTTGGTAATGGGACCAGAGTCTATGATACTAGGCGTAGACAGAATGTCAGCTGCAATTGTGTCATCAAAAGCTAGGCCTTGTCGTTCCGACATGTTGGTAAATTAAAGTTAGTTGGTGCGAGCGTAAATCGTGACACAAAAAGAAATAAAGAGCGTGAAAATATGAAGGCTCCAAAGGATTGTGGAGACACAACCAAAAGGACCCACGGCCGAAGGCCGTACTAAATAGAAAACACAACAATGGGGGAGGGTCCAAGGGAGAAAAGTTTATAGACCTGCAAGATAGTAATACCCCAATCAAGTTTACTACAAAACACAAAGAACTATCTTAGGTCTAAGAGTGAACAATGATCACAAGTGACAGACGTTAGTTACGGTAAACTCCCACTAGGAAAAATCCCTTTATAGGACTGGAACCCTCACTCACCCTAGGTGACATGCTTCATCATTGAGTTCTTTCTCCCGATGGAAAAACCTAGTTCCACCGAGGGCTACTACCCCCTCAATGTGAGGGAGGAGTCCAGGGATGTTATATGTAAAGATGAGGCTGTATACAAAGGAGATCCTTTTTAGTCCCTTATGCGGTGAGTGGAGTGAGAAAACAGCAGCGCAAACAATAAGCTAATTTAGGAAAAAGAGTGTGGTGAAGTTAAAACTATGTGGTGAGAACGAAAATATTTTTATTTTGTAGGTTTCACCATCAGGGTTAAAAAGCAGTGCACATAGAGCAGTATAGAGCTTTAAACTGCTTGATGTAAAAGGTCAACATGTTTCAGCCCTATTGATCTTTAGAGAAGTATCCGGGCTTGCTTCAGGACCGTGTGTAAACAATAAGCTGCTGCTATTTGGTGCTTAGACAAACGGGAAAAAAAATGGATACTACACCAGTAATCAGTTCATATGTCTTCGGTATTACTGGGTATATCTAAAAGAATAACGTAAACATAATCTCTGTCAGAAAAGTGTCAAAAGTTCATACAACACTATTGTAGTATATATTTACTACTAATAAACCAATTAGAAATAATTGGAAGCCCGTGCTGTGGGCAAGGCACTTACCCAAATAGTTGGATATCCACCCTCACCTCAACCTGGTAACAACTCAGGGAAGGGGGACCCCGCTCTAAGAAGAATAAAAAATCCCTCTGTCAGACCGTGGAGAAACCTACTTGCTGACAAATTGGTCTATTCCTCAAAATATTCTTAAGTGTCATAGAGAGACACATCAGCAAACAAACCAACTTTAAGACTATGAATGAATATTAAGTAGACTGGCCTGCAGTCAAAAGAGGAATAAATGATGGAATTTAAGTAAGGTTGTCTGGTGACAAACAACTATTGAGCAGAAAAAGGGTTTTCAGATAGTTCTCGAGGAACAGGAAGCGTAAGTCCAACAATCACAAAAACAAAAGGACAAACAATAAAAAACAAAAGGCGAGTTATGAGGGAAACCAGTGCGGGTCAGGCTCCCCCCGGGAAACTCCAGTCAGGACAATTGAGCAAACCGCTAAAGAGAGGAGTACCGGGAGGCCGGGGACGGAGGGGGGGGGGAGGGGGTCAAGGGAGATGAACGTCCATATGTAGTTGTTCCAAAAGGCGCCAGGAGCCATCAAGGGTCAGGGGGACATGGCGATATCAGTATCTACCAGGGGGGGCGTACAGATGCCTCCGCGATACGCGTTCCATTGCCCCCAAATTCTACCCCATGCCCCCGGCTTGCCACGGGCCACATACACTGTCTTCTCCCTAAACATACACCAGTCCATATTCTCCTTCCATACTGACACGGTGGGCGGCCGTTGAGCGCCCCAAAGTTGTGCTATGTCCCTCTTGGCAATCATGTTCCCTAGGGCCGCCCACCGAGTCTGAGCCGCGCTGTAGTCATTGGGCTCCCACACATTCAGGACACAGCGACGCACCTCCGGCAGCAGCACAACCCCAGTGACCTGTCCCATAACCGTGTGGACCCGGCGCCAGTAGTCCGCCACCTCGCGGCACTCCCAAAGGATATGAAGAAAGGTGGCGCTGAGCCCACAGCCTCGCTTACAGAGCCCGTCGCCGGAAAATCCCATCGAGACCAAGCGCGGACCCGTCACATACACCCGGTGGAGAATCTTGAGCTGTACCAACCGGAGACGAGCCGGAATGGCAACCTCCTTGGGGGACGACAGTGCAGACTGCCAATCTTCTGCCAAGAAATAGTACTATCAGGGACATGTCCGTCAAGTATGCGGTCCTCGAGGGGCGAGGAAACAGGGATCTTGGTCCCCTCCCCGAAGACCGAGAGCAGGGCGTGTCGAACCTGGGCGTAGCGGAAGAACTCCCTGTCGGTCAGCTCGTATTCGGCCTGGAGCACCGCGAAAGTCTTGACCGCGCCCTTGTGCCACAGGTCTCCCACTTTGCTGATACCAATCGTGTCCCACTGGTCAAACCCCTTCGTGGTCCACAAGCTGCCCAGGCGGTCGGAGGCAAACAAGGGAGTAGCACATGTTAATCGCTCACTCCAGCCCATGGCCGCAGTGGCAGCCCTCCAGGTCCGCACAGCAATCTTAGTAGGACCCGTAAGGGTCCGGCCAGCCAGGCGGGAATAAAGTGCCCTGTTGTAGTTCCCGCCGGGGAGCAGGAACTTGTCCATCTCATACGCCGGATTCAAGCCGGGCGCATACGTGGCGTGGTTAATGGCAGATAGCTGCGAGGCCCAATAGTACCTGCGAATGTCAGGAAGCGCGATGCCCCCGTCATACCAGGGGAGAGTGAGCTTGGCAAGAGCAATACGCGCCCGCCCGTCCCACACCAGTCTCCTCTGCAGGCTCTCCACCTCCCGAAAGTAGGCCACTGGGATAACGTCGAAGGAGTTCTGGAGTGCATAGAGGAACCTGGGAAGGGACATCATTTTAAACAGCGCGGCCCGACCCAGCGGGGACAGGGGGAGCCTGCACCACCGGGCCGTGTCCTCCCGCAGTCGCCGAAGTGGACGCAGGAGATTCTGCTCATAGCGAGCCACCGGGTCCAGCGAAACGTATATCCCCAGGTACTTAAAGCCGCTCAGAGATATTTGAATCGGGAGCCGAGGCGGCAGGAGAGGAGGACCACCAGAGATGGGATAAACGCAGGATTTAGACCAATTGATCGTGAGACCCGAATTGTTCCCAAAGGAGGTCAGAACGTCAAAGAGGACGTTGAGTGACTGCCGCGGTGAGGTGAGATACAGGAGAATGTCGTCCGCATACAGCGAGACCCGATCTTCGAAGCCCGGGCCCCACCGGATCCCTCTAAGCGAGGGCTCCCAACGGAGCCAGGCAGCGAGTGGCTCCAGGGCGAGAGCAAAAAGCAACGGGGACAACGGGCACCCCTGCCTCGTGCCCCTGCCGAGGGCAAAGGGCCGAGAGACCCGCCCATTCACCACCACTTGAGCCATGGGTCCCGTGTAAAGGAGCCTCACCCAGCCAATAAATCCCTCTCCAAAGCCGAATTTATCCAAGACGGCCCAGAGGAATGGCCACTCAATAGTGTCAAAGGCCATCGTGGCATCCAAAGAAACCAGCACGGCCGGTTCGGAGAGGAACTCCGCCCTGGCAAGGGCACCGTGAAGACGCCGCAAGTTAAGAGCGGTGTTGCGGTGCGGGATAAAGCCGCATTGGTCCGGATGAATAAGGTCGCACACGACACTCAACAATCGATTGGCCAGGACTTTCGCCAGGATTTTAGGCTCCGCATTGAGCAGTGAAATAGGCCGGTAAGAAGTACAGCGGTCTCGCGGCTTGCCCTCCTTGGGGATAACGACTATAGTGGCCAAGCGCTGGTCGGCCGGAAGGGAACCCGCCGCAAGAGAGTCGCGGAACATGCGGCTGAGGAAGGGCGCAAGCTTATCAGGACGCAATTTGTATAGTTCAATGGGCAGACCGTTAGGACCCATAGCCTTGCCCGAGCGAAGGGAACGGATCGCGGTCGCTATTTCATCCGACGACAAGGGGGCGTCCAGCCGCTCCCGGTCCTCAACGGACAGGCCGGGCAGAGCAATATCTCTCAGTAGGAGGCGAGAGTCATCCTCATCCCGGTCAGTCACCGGGGAGTACACCGCCCGGAGGTGGTCAGCGAAACATTCCACAATCTCATCCGGCTCAGTCACACACACACCATCCGCAGCACGCAACTCGGGGACCACACGATTCACTCTCTCCTTTTTGTCCAGCCACGCAATCAACTTTCCCGCCTTGTCCCCCGCGTCATACAATCGGCCCTGCTGCTCCCTATACATAGTTTTGGCCGCGTCAGTGACCAGGGACCTATATTCGAACTGTTTCAGGCTAAGGGCATGTAGCCCGTCCGGAGTAACATTCGCCTCCAAGGCCGACTCCAGCCCCGAGATGTCAGTCTCCAGCTTCACCACCGCCTCGCTCCTAACCTTCTTGGCCACCACTATCTGGGCGAGGGCGTGTCCGCGTATCACAGTTTTAAAGGCTTCCCAAAGGGACAACGCAGACGACACCGACCCCTCGTTTTCACTGAAGTATTGGTCCATGGCCTTAACCAGGCTGTCACGAGTCGCAGGGTCCCGCAGGTACCAGGGGTTAATAGGAGCTATCCGCCCTGCGGACCGCGACCCGGTGTCAAAGAGAAGCCACAGCGGAGAATGGTCGGAGATACCACGCGCCAGGTGTCTGACCTCTCGAATCCGACCAGTCTGCGCCGCGGGCATAAGGAAGTAGTCTAACCTGGAGAGACTCCCATGCGCCCCCGAATGAAAGGTGAACTGACACTGGGTCGGATGCATTAGTCTCCAACTATCCACCAAGCCGAAGGTCTCCAACATCCCACCCAGCCATGACTGGGCAGCGGGGAGGGTCCTTGGTGGGTGACGGTCCAGTTCACCCGAAACCACAGAATTAAAGTCCCCGCCCATGAGCAGGAGGCCGTCCGGAAGGTCAAGCAGCATTCGACCCAAGTCAGTAAAGGTGGAGTTCTGGAGGCCCGGGGGGACGTAGACTGAAACCAGGGTAAGGGGCTGCCCCTCCCACCTCCCAATCAAACACACATAGCGCCCTCTGTCATCCGAGACTATCCTCGTGATCTCCACCGGAAGGGAGGTTCGCAGGAGAATGCCCACCCCCCTGGAGCCAGTTGTGAAACCAGAATGGGCTACGAGGCGGTATCCCCCCCTGTTCATCGCATGGCAGACATTGCCGACCAAGTGCGTCTCCTGGAGAAACACCACATCAGGAGTCACACGACGCAAATATTGCAGAACAACACCCCGCTTAATACGGTCCCCCAACCCATTGACGTTCCATGACATAAGCCTCAACCCGTCTCCCCCCATCCCCTCCAATAGATCAAGAGGCCCCCAGCCCGCAGCACGGTTCCCAAATATGGACAAAAATCAATACCTCGCCCTGTAAACAAAAAACACACAACAAAAAAACCCCTCTTCCCCCCAACCCCACCCCAAGTCCAACTCCCCCCACCCTGCACCCCTGCGGGCCAAAGACCCCCCCCAACTTGCAGTGTGCCTGTCGCCCCCCTAACCCCATTCTACAAAAAGACCCCGGAGGAGGAAAGGGACCCGAACCCGCCCGCACCCCTCACGGGTCCTGGTAAGACACAGTATGCAAAAGAAGTAAGACCCAACTGTACAATGCAAAACCGCAAAAGCAAGGACCAAATGTCAGTCTAAGGGGACCCGTCACCTGCGGTGCCCCCAGAGGGCCCGGGCCGGCCACCCCCGTCCGGCAGCGAGTCCAGCCAGTCACTTGCGGCCACAGGAGAGTCAAAAAAGGCTGTCCGCTCTCCATGCTCCACTCGGAGTTTCGCCGGGTAGATCATCGAATACTTCAGGCCTAGCTCGCGGAGACGGCGCTTAACCCCTTGGAATCCCATCCGCTGTTTCTGGACCAGTTGCGTGAAGTCCGGATAAAAATTGATGGTCGAGTTCTCGTAGCGGACCGGGCCACGGGTCCGTGAAGCCTGCAGAATAGCGTCGCGGTCCCTGTAGTGGAACAGTTTAGCCACGATAGGCCTCGGGGGGGCCCCCGGCCGCGGCCGGCCGCCCGGAACTCGATGGGCCCGCTCCACGGCGAAGAATTTGCTTAGGCCAACCGGGGACAGCTGTTGCAGGATAAGTTCCTCGACCACGAGGTCCACCGGGCGGCCGTCGGAGGACTCCGGTACACCAATGATGCGGATGTTGTTGCGTCGGGCCCGTCCCTCGAAGTCCTCAAGCCGCCGGGCCATATGGTCGTTGACCACTCTAATGTCCCCAAGCGCGGCCCGCAGATCCGACACCTCCGCACCCAGGGTGGAGGTCCGTGTATCAAGGGCCTGGACCCTCTCGTTGGTTTTGGAGAGGTCGGCCCGAATCAGGGTGACATCGATCGCGACAGTGTCGATCTTACGGGCCAGGGCCTCATATTGCGTCGCGATGGTTTCCCTGATGCCCTCGATGGCGCCCATAATGTCCTGCAGGGAAAGTTCCGCAGAGACGGTCGTGCCTCCCCCTGCAGCATCCGGGGAGAGGCCAGCAGCGCCAGGGGACCCCCTGCCCTGGGTGTAGCGGTCCATGTTGTTGCTCTGGACCGCTCCCCCGCGCAGAGAAGCCTTGGTCTTGCGCCCCTCCGGACCCCCTTTGCCCGCCATGCGAGCGCAGTCTCTCAATGGGACCTCCGATCAAGAGGTGTGCGGGCGCCAGCAAAAGGACCACAAACTGTCGGTGTAGGGGTCGGAGGCGTTAGGCCCACCAGTAGCAGATGGAAGCAAGCCTCGGTCAGAGGCCCAGGAGGCACCTCGCCACCTTGAGCACGCACGCCAGCCGATCTCCTGAAGGCCAAAACCGAAACCGAAAGTGCTGAATCGGCAACTGGCACCGCGCTGAGGCCGCTGTTGTTCAATTGCAGCCCGGCCCCACGGGTCACCTTCACCCCGGCCACCTCCGTCGGGTGGGTCCCAAAAGTTCCGACGACGACAACTCAGGATTCCCAGGTCCGATTAGAGTTTTAAAAAGAGATATATGATCAGCTGGTCTTCATCTCCCAGATTCCATAAACCAAATCAGGATAGTCTCAGGATATATTCCGAGGAGCAGAAAGGGTCCGGGGAGCCCTGTGCTCACGCGACCATCTTGGATGCGCGCTAGGCTCCTCCCCGAGACAACTTCAATGTGTTCTTATTCATATCTTTTCCTGATGGCCAAAGATACTTTTATGTAACTGGCTATTGCACTGCAAATGTCTGGGGTGACCAATGATTGCAAATATTTAAGACCATCAACATATGTACAAGGGCGAATTTTCTTTAACAGTGGAATTATAAATCTACTCCTTGCCGTTTTATATAAAAGGCAAAATAGAATAAAGTGCAAAGTGCTTTGGCTTGTGAGGCTATCACATGGGCGAAGAGAGAGATCATTCGCCCAACCACACTGGCGTGGAAACGCCAGCAAAAAATGCACCATACCTAACCGAAATATAGTTAGGTAAAATCTAATCTATGAGTTAGTGGTGAATGCTAAATAATATTGCAGTGGGGCAGGGGCAAATGCATCGGACCAATTTAATCTTGATGAAGATAACGCATGTTTCCCCTTGAATGCAATGCCTCTTTGATGATAAAGTTGGCATTCAGTGGAATACTTTCAGGTCTATCAGAAAAATGCCCCAGTCTTATTTCATGATATTTGTCTTTCAGGAAGCGAAGCCATGGTATTTTCAGAGAATTGGCCTTGGCAGTCTTTTATTATTTCTCGTGAGAACATTCGTTCTTCAGAAAGCCAAATTTTCCCCCATAATAGTAGAGGGGCACCAGATATACGGTCTTCTAACTGTTCTAGACCCAATTCATCATGACATAGGCGGTAAGGGGCCCTATTAGGCGTCATAATAAGCCTTTTAATGAATTTATTTTCCACTACTTTTAACTGTTGTGTATTGTGATGCCCCCACAGCCCTGCGCCATATGTTGCGATTGAAAGGCATTTGGCTTTATAAAGAGTAAGGATTTCCCTCACTGGCTTATGGCCTAATTTGCAGGCAAAACGAAAAAAGCTCATCCACCGCCCTAGTTGTATGGTGAGCTCTTGCTGTCATGAGTGGGTCCCAGCTAAGTTTATTATTAAATAAGTTGGCCAAGTACTTAAAATTCTCAACCTTTTCTATTCTCTTGTCCCGTGCTACAAAGATCTTAGTCTTCGTGCTCTTTGGGCCGCAGACCATGATATAAGATTTAATAAAATTAACTTTAATGACAAAGTAACGACATAAAATCGATAAAAGTGTCCAGGGAATTCTGAAGGCCATTCGCTGTTGTGGTCATTAGCACTGTGTCATCAGCGAAAGATAACAAGGGGACAGATTTGCTGTCAATCTTGGGAAAATCCCAATTTCTATTTAATAGGGAAGCCTCCAGACCATTAGTGTAAATTAAAAACAAAAAGGGGCTAGGATGCACCCTTGCCGGACGCCCTCTGTTGAAGCTATCTGCTCCGTTTTTTCCCCTTGGGTGCCATATCTTATGGAAACTCGGGTGTTGAAGTGTAGCCTACGGATAAGCTACACCAGGGCTTGTTCCACCCCTAAACTTTCCAGCATATCCCATAGTTTCTCTCTGTTAACAGTATCAAAGGCGCTAGACAAACCTATGAAGGCCAGGTGGATTGAGCTCTTCCTGGCCTTCACCTATTTATTAATAATTAAGGACAGGTTTAGGCATTGTTCACACGTACAGAGCCCCTTCCTGAAACCATTTTGCGTATTGGATATCGCTCCTGACGCTGTTGCCCAGGTCTCCAGCCGAGCAAAGAGAACTCTACCCAATACCTTGGCCACGGCATCAATGAGCGATACTGGCCTATGACAGGCCGGGTCACTTGTATAACCCTTTTTGAAAATAGGGACCACTATTGCTTTCTTCCAGGTCACAGGCATTGGGCCAATAATTACTGCCTTAAATACGTTCGTCAGCAAGGGCGCCCACAGGTTTGGATTATTTTTTAAAAGGTCAAGGAGGACCCCATCAGGACCTGGTGCTTTCAGTTGGGACCCCAGGGCTAGTGCCTCCTCGACCTCAGTTACTGTAATAGACATACTGAGTTTGGTAGCCGCACCTAGATCTACAAGCAAGTCCCTTGTGTGTTCCTCCACCCTTTTGTTTTGGGGATTAAATATGCCATTAAAATGGGCAACCCAATTGACTCCCAGTATCAATGATTCCATCTGCCTGGGTTCTTCAACAAATAATGGGCGATTTATGATTTCCCAAATTATTTTTGTATCTCTTAGGGCTCCTGCTCTCTCTAGTTCTTCCCACGCTAAACTTGTTAGATCTGCTTTCCTCCGCTCAATTATTATTTTATATTTATGCCTTGCTGCTTTAATTTGCTCTGTGTTATGGTGGATAACATGGAGCGCCCTTTTTAAGTCTTTATGGGCCCTAGAACAATCGGGGTTAAACCACCGAGCCTCCTGGGGTTCCCCAGGCTTGGGGTTCCTTGTCAGCCTTCAGGCTACCTCAGCACACAGTGACCCAAACTCCTGAACAACATCCTCTGAGTGTTAATCTGAGTTCAGACACCCCATAATTAATTGGGGATAGCCTTTGACAATATCTCTCTCAAATTTTAGGGGATCAATCTTGCCCCAATTCAACCTGACACCCTTGTTGTGATGGAAATGGATCGGGCTATCAATGCCCTCTCCTGCTTGGATCTTTAATTAGAGGGAGACGATAAGGGGGTTATGGTCACTTAGGCAGTGAGGTTCCACCACAAAGTCCAAAATATATTTTTTAAAGTTTCTAGATATTAATATAAAATCAATGTATCTAGCCCTACCGCATCCAACATAAGTGGGGCACTGCAGTGAGAAGCCCTTGACCCATCAATTGATAAGGCCTAGGTTGGTCCCTATCAGGACAGAATTTAGAGCTTCTCCATGTAATGAGTGGGTAAACTGGGGTAGGGGATGTCCCTTAGTATCTTCCAGACCACACACACGCTGCGTGATGTGCTTACACAATGTACAGGTAAAATCCCCTACCCAGATGATACATAGTGGCTGCCACTTCCCAGTGATTTCCGTGAGCTCATGTTGTAGAGTCTCAATGGCTTTACAATTATTTGGGTCAAAGATATTATGGTACCAATTGGCCAAAAATATTTTGGCCTTGCTTAAATTATCAATCATAATTAGTTGGTACCAGGGTGTTGAACTTTTACTAGTAACTTTAGGAGATCCGTATTTTACTGATATCAGGACTGCAATCCCACCCCTGGCCCGTCCAGCAGCAGAGGGTAATACAGGCACACAAAAGGAGCGATAGCCATCCAGGCATATGTCATCTCTCGACCAAGTTTCCTGGAGGCAAATGAGGTCAAAGCCTCTGATATATCCTAGCCACTCCTCATTCCCTATCTTAGAACAGAGGCCTGCAATATTCTATGAAATGATTTTGAAACAAGAGGTAGATTTCCCCTTATTTTCTGTGCCCCCAACTCTATTAATGGGGGGATGGGATATGGGACACACTAAGGGCACATGCCCTATATCTACAGTTTCTACAACCTCCGTGGCTCTGCTTGAATTTTGGCCAGCCTGTATAGTTCCTCCCTCCTCAGGAACATCTTTGGGATAAACTGACAGTCAATCAATATCAGCAAGATCTGATAGGATTCCAAACCGGTAGGGGTTGGTAGGCACCGATTGCTGCAAATAGGTATAAGTTCTTGGGCCTAGGGTATAGGGCCTTTGGGACTGGCTAATCCCCCTATTGGGTGGGTAAGAAAAGCTCAGGGGGTGGACCCTTATGGGTTCGTTCTCCCCTGCCGCATCATTAAGGGACCTCAGAAGGAAGTGCACTAGCCCAGGGTCCCTAAAGTTGAGAATCACACAATCTCCCTTCACTGATTTTGTTGTACGGCCCACCCAGCTCACTCGCCTAGCCATGCTGATGTTATCTATCAGGTTTGCCTGGAGCGGTAATTTGCTACGACACCAGTGAGCTGATTTATTAATATGACTTTGGCAATTTTCTTGACAACCTGGTGGGAGATAGGGAATTCCAGTGAGTACCAAGGTGTAGGGGGTACAATCTGAAGGTAGGTTCAATATAACTTTTTCACCCTCCCTATTTAGAGATGTAGTTCCTGGGCACTCTAGATTTGGGGTGTGAAGTGGATGTCGTTAGTTGGACCGAATTGTCACTTTGAAGGTAATATTAATAATAGATTCTCAGTTTCGTGATTTTTGCGCTCCAATAGATCTTGTCTTGCCAAAGCATCAAATTTCCCATTCTAAGAACCGGGTTTTTCATTTGTCACATAATCTTAGCCAGAGAAAAACCAAGTACATCATAACGGTCTAGGGAAAAAGCGCTTTTATAGTGTATTTGTCTCCTAACTTATAAGATCTACATTCTTCAAAAGATCTTTTAATAGCCAAAGATTCTCTCTCTGTGATGGTATAATTTAAGTATGATAGTGAAAATATCTTAGAAAAGTAAGCTACCAGATGAACCTGATCAGTATTTGGATCTCTCAGAGATAAATCACCTCCCATCACATGATGGGAAGCCTCTGTCGCAAAAATGATGGGACATTTTACATTAATGGGTTGCAAAATTGGATCCCTTGAAAAACATTGTTTAAAAAAACAAATGCCTGATCTGCTTCAGTTAACCAAAGAAAGGTTACACAATTCCTCACCGTAGTAACTTAGTGATGGATTTTATAATTTAAAACAACTGATGAATAAACTTCCTATAAAATTGGCAAAGCACAGAAAACTCTGAGTTGCCTTAAATGAAATAGCTGTAAGCCATTGCATTATTGATGCTAATTTTCGTTAAACTATCTTGGTACCCCCGGGGCGTGGCTTAGCGCACGGCAAGATGGCTGCACTGTAGTGCAGCTCTGCCGGCCGCCGATATTATCCTTCGGCTATCCTGATTGCTGCATGCCATCCGCGCTTGTAAATGCGTGGAGATACGTTTAACACAGCGTCTCATCTAAATCGTGGTGTGTGAAAGGCAGTGGAGGTTACTGGCAGCTGTGTTTGACGAGCGCCACTGCATCACCTATGAGGCAAGATGGCGCCTCCATAGAGCGCGGTGCTCGGAGCTGGGACACTGAGCATGGCCTTGTTGAATATTACGGCCCAGGGGTCATAGAATTGTGGATCCCACCTACTGTGGCTGGGCCCGGCGTGGGACGAGCTGCACATTCCGACTAGCTGCATGAGACCACCTATCGGCGGAGCCACGCATGCGGGTGCACGAGCGGGGCTGCATCTAGCCCGTTGAGCCCGCCCGCGGCCCTGTGTGTTGGGCTTGGTGCGTGGCGGCCTCGCCGGGGGGCCTGTGGTGCTGGCGGCTCCCATGGCTCAGCTGGTGCTGCGAGAGGGACTGGTCCGGCGGGGTCGTGTTGGTGAAGGAGGTATGTGAGCCGCCAGTACGGCCTGACTGCGGGTGCCATTTCACCTCGGCCGCCCCGAGTGGGCGAGAGCCTGCATCGTTGTGACATCCTGCCAACGTGCGTGTTAAAAACTGCAGTGACTCTCTGAGGTGTGCTACTGGGGGAGTGTTTTCAAAACTAGACATCTATTGTCGGACTGTAGCAGAACCTGGCGGGCTGGACATTGCTGTTACTGGGCCTCGCCCCTCCCCGCTACCCATTGCACGGCCCTCGGGCCTGGTTGCGTGCGGGGCCTGGCTTCCATGTTACTACGGCATCCTTCGCTGTCTACATCACAAGGGCCCACAGCTAACCACAGGGACGGCTGCTCTTACTGCACAGCACCGGCTTGGGAGGGACATAGTTTGGCAGACGCACAGAGCGACACGGATCTGAGCCCATTTCTACCGCTACAGCTGCGCATGAAGTGAGTCACCCTGTCGCTATCTTCTATGTACTGTGCTCTACCTCACTGCCACGTGTGTTGCACTGCGTGCTGTCGGGTTGCGGGGCACCCGCCTAGGTCCTCTGGCCTGGGCACTAGAGTATCTGCTGTGGAGGTCTGTCTGTGAGCGGTGTGCAAACCTGGGAGCAACTATCCCCAAGAGTACACACGGTCTGCCATATAATCTCTCAGCAATAGCAGGACTCGAATCGGCTAAGAGGGCTTCATCTCGCAAATAGGTGTCGGTGCCTTCCTATTCTAGTCATCTTGGGCAAACCTGATAAAAATCGACCCCGCCTCAATTTTGAGCTACGCAAATCAGGAAAATCCTATCAAATGGCCGCATCTGACTCAGAACTGGACAATGCAGCCGAGTCTCCGTCTGCACTCGAAAAATCGCATGCTGCTATTCAGGCTAGCCTACAGTCGATAGACGGAAAAATTGAGGCCCTCAGTAATCGGATGGACCACATGTCAGCTAAGCTGGATAAGCAGGCAGTCAGGATCGGCGAGGCGGAGCAACGCACAGAGGACGGGCTGCAGCAGGTCGCTACCAAAACAACGGACATAGAGAAGATCCTGGCGGTCATTCAAGCGAAAAATAAAGACCTTGAAGCGAGCTCTCGGCGCAATAATATTCTTATTTTGGGACTGCCAAAGTCCACAAATGTGGGAAGATTAGAAACCTACGTGGAACCTGCTCCGAGACATCTGTGGCGCTGAAAACCTGTCTGCTATGTTCATTGTGGAGAGGGCTATCGGTCTCTTGCGGTCCGCCTGCCACCGGGGGCCCCTGCTAGGCCGATCATCGCCTGAGTGCTAAATTTCAGAGACCGTGATGCGGTGCTCTGCATTTCCAGACAGAAGGGCACCATCACCTACCAAGGTAACACCCTGTTGTTCTATACAGATTTCACAGCAGCAGTCCAGGTGGCCAGAAAGGAGTATAACCAAGCCAAAAAGATTCTGATTGCTGAAAATGTACAATATGCAATGCTCTATCCAACCCGCCTTCGAATAGGAACGGACGACAAGGCCAAGATTTTCACAAGTCCCAAACAGGCCTTAGACTTTGCCAAGTCTCTTCTGCGCGAAAAACAGGTTCCTCCGGATATATCAGATAAGGATGACTGACAGGCAAGACCCACTTAAATGTCCTCGGAGCTACAGGCCACCTCCTGGATCGTACATGGTCCGGTGGGTTGTGGTCACCAGGGTCATCGACCACGATGACAAGGGGCTTCATGCGGGCTGCTATTCCCTTTTTCATTGCCAAGACAGAGTGCCTTCGCTGGCTTTCTATATGTACTCATATCCTTTTACTCTATGCTGATTTTTGATTCCACGGGGACTGTAGGACGATTGCATAATGTTTGCTGATTGTCTGTATGCTATGTGGGAGACGCAGCTCCTTTCTATTAGAAATTTCGCCACTGTAGGTTTCCTCCTTTCTCTAATTGTTGTTGGATTGCAGGAATATGAGATTTCCTTAGTCGGCTACCTCCCTGTTTCACCTGGGAGGGGAATGTGCTGTGGTGTCCCCCAATGGGTGTACCCCATACTGTGCTCTGTAGTTGTTTTTATCTGTTGGGGTATGTTACAATTTTGGGGTATGGCTTTGGCAAAATGGGTCTGCTGAAGTGGGTCGTGGGGGGTTTGTAGTTTCCCTTGGGGACTGTTTGTTGTGATTGTACTACGACACTTGTCTATCCGCCTACATATTACTGCACCTGCCTATGCCCTGCTTAGCTATGCCTATGTGCTTGGATTTATTAAACCTGGTAATGGGCGATAATAACACATGTCTAACCTGGAACGTTCTTGGCCTAAATTCTCCAAAAAAGATCCGACAAGTCTTTGCCTCTTTAGATAGGCATGGGGTGCAGCTAGCTCTCCTGCAGGAGACACACTTGTCGAGGGTGACGGAGGCCAAGATCACGCTCAGGTGGGCGGGTTACAAACTTGCCTCATCGTATTCCATCTACGCCAGGTGGGTACTTATTTTATTCAAAAGAGGGATACCATTTACTCCACTCAAAACCTATACAGATGATGAAGGGCTTTGTGCTATGGTTCATGGGAAGCTGGGGATGTCAATGATCACGATTACTAATGTATATGGCCCTGTTGTAGATGAGACTTGGGTATTCATACAAATGCTAAACATACTGTGCACCTGGCCAGAAGCAGCTATCTTGTAGGGTGGGGATTTAAACGTACATTGGACCCTTGCAGAGACAGTTCCAATCCACTGGGTGCGCGCACTATTAAAGTTGCTCAATGCATAAAAGATGCCATGCTAGAATTGGGCTTTTTGGATGCGTGGCGCTTGAGGAACGGCGAAACACGGGAAGGCACACACGCTACACTGGCGCATAACAGTTGGTCCCGCTTGGACTATTGGTTAATGAGCGAGGGGGTGAGTGGGTGGGTCACAAATATTTCTTCCCTTCCACACCCCTTATCTGATCACAACCCAGTGCGACTGGACCTCAATATCCCTACAAACACTCATCGTCCCTTCACGTGGTGCTTTCGACCGGAGGCCCTGCTCGACCCCACATATGAGGATGCTATTAGAAAGGCAATAACACAATACTTCGAATTAAACGTGGGCACGGTTGGTAGCACGGCCAACTTATGGGAGGCGTTTAAGGTCACTGTGAGGGGAGCCTTCATTAGCACATCAGCAGGTATACTGCGCGATATCAGGGGCCAACTGTCCAAGATAGAGAAGGAGCTGGGCGATTTGGAAAAACGATACACGGCCACACCAAATGCTTCCACTCTTGCTCGCATACATGAGCTGCTTGTGGATTATAACACCATGGCGGAAACTAAAACACACTATCTATCACGTCAACATGTCGCCAGGGCATATGGTGAAGGGGGCCGAACAGGACAGCAGCTGGCTACTAGGTTAAAATTTTGGGTCGAACATCACCACATTACTAAGATCGTTGATACCCATGGGGGGGGGGGACATTTTACACCGCAGGATATAGTGGATCAGTTCAAGGATTGCTATGCAGATATATATAAGTCATGTGGGAGCTTGGCAGAGGATGCCCTAGATGTTTACTTATCTGATATTGCCTGTGCCTGGCTGTCAAACGGGCATCGCGAGTATCTTAGCCAACCCATTGACAAATCCGACATTAAAGCGGTAATAATTTCTCTCCCAAATAACAAAGCCCTGGGACCGGACGGTCTGATCGCCGAATTTTATAAAGCATATGCTGACCTTCTAGCGCCCTATCTTTTGGAAATGTATGCAGAGGCCCATGAATCGGGCCTTAATCATCACACTCCTTAAAAAGGATAAATCACCCTCTGTGAATCATACCGTCCTCTTTCGCTGATCAATCTGGATGCAAAAATCCTGGCTAAAATCCTAGCTACCAAGCTTCAACCTCTAATGTCCAGTTTAGTATTACCAGACCAATCCGGGTTTATACCAGAGCATTCCACTTCTCACAATCTGAGAACCATATTTGCTATGCTCCATGTCTTGGATCCGGATTTACCCGCTGCTGCTGTGATGTTGGATGCAGCCAAAGCATTTGACTCCATTAAATGGAGCTATATGTTTAATATTTTAAAACGGATGGGGTTTCCGGGTCTTTTTCTGGGTTGGGTGTAACTCCTGCATACTGATCCATCGGCACGGGTGCGAATGGGAGGGCTCACCTCTCAGCCATTGAAGATCGATAGGGGCACCCGCCAAGGCGGCCATCTATCGCCACTCTTATTCGCTCTCATGCTGGAGCCACTGGCGTGCGTGATCCGACAGAGTCATAGGGAATCAGCACTAAACTTCCTACATTGCCCTGTCGGCATATCCTTATATGCGGACGATATGGTGCTTTTCATCCGGAAACCGCACAAGTATCTGTCCCCTGTTTTGCGAGAATATATTTGATTTGGCTTGTTTTCGGGTCTCACAATCAACTGGGATAAGTCGGTGATAATCCCCCGACCGCGAATACTACCCCTCCACCAATGGAATATCCACTTGTGTGGTCAACTGAACCAGTGAAATATTTGGGGGTGTGGGTGCATCACGACCCGGAGATTGTTACACGGGGAAACTATGGCAAAGCCTGCACCGTACTTCAGCGCCAGGTGGATAGATGGTGACCACTCCCGCTGTCCCTGGCAGATCGCATCGCTGTCATTAAAATGGTTATCTCACCACCTTTTTTATATCTTTTTTGCAGTATACTATGAAACTATCTAAACGATTTTCGCAATGGTGAAAACTCAGTTGCTTAGACTTATATGGAGGGGCAAACAGGCAAGAGAAAGTTGGTACATGCTAAAACCGGACTATGGGAGGGGCGGCTTCTGTGCGCCGGATTTCTACATCTATTATCTTTATGCACAAGCGCAATAAGCCTATTACTGGTATCGTACCCATGCTTTCACACCTCACGTTGCAGTGGAGGACAGTGACACACATCCTGTCCCTTTGGCTGGTATGATTACACACATAAACAGAGTCATGCCTAGATCAGAGATTAATACCCTACGATCGCTGCCTAGCAGGCCATTGGCAAGCTTGCGAATAAACTCTGGCTTTGCGGTTGGATGGCCATGCAGCTCTATCGGTGACGCAGGAGGCTGGACCAATGCGCTTGCTTAGGGAGGCTGGTCTCGAGCGCATGCAGGATATATACCCGGACGGGATCTTGATTACACCTGAGGGCTTTGCATACATCACTAACCAGTCTCCTCTCTTTCCTCTTTCAATTCACTCTACACCATATGAAGCTTGCAGTCAAGATGCACTACACGTCTTATCCTGCAGAACCGCTCCCTTACACTCCCTGCAGTTGTTATTTGTTGCCCCCACTCGGCGCCAGCTGGTCACCAAATTATACAAAGCAGTGTGGGGTGAAACAGGGTGGGAGGTGGATAGAAGCCTAGCTCGATGGAATGATAACCTAACTCCTCCACTGACTCTGAAGGAATGGGAACACATCTGCACACTGACCAGCCAACTCTCTCCTAATGGTAATTTATGAATTATTCATTTTAAATACATTCATCAAATATATCACACGCCTCTCAAACTACACAAAATTGGCCTCAAGTTACACAAGTAATTGTAAGTGGTGCGGCCAGCCAGATGCCGACTCTCGGCACCTGGTGTGGTACTGCAAGCTCCTTTTTCAGTATTGGAATGATGTAGTGACACGCATACATGCTATGTTGAATAACTCTTTGCGATGTACACCTCTGATTTGTTTGCTCTGCTATGTGCCCCACTTAAAAGGTACTCTAGGGACATTTGTGAGAATCGCACTGTTATTGGCAAAGAGGCACGTAGCGCTAACATGGAAGGTGTTATGGCACCCCGTGCTAACAGGTGGATCAAAGACATGGTGTACTGCAGGGAAAACCTAGAATTGTACGCAGAAGAACTTCCATCTTCCTCGAAGCCAAAGGACACTTGGGAACCACTTAGGCAATATCTACTACTGCAGGCCCTAGACAAATCCGTGCAGGACTGTTGACCAATACTAATTGGGTATTAGGTGTTTTATCCTGATAATAAGTGTTGTTATGTGGGATTAAGGATCAGATGCAGTTATACTGCTAGGGGCTCAATCACAGCTTTTTATTTTTTTTGTAATATTATTGTTTCTCCTTTTTTTAAATTATGTATCGCCTAACATGGCGGCAATGTTGACTGTCTACTTTGAAAATTCAATAAAAAGATTTAAAAATAAATAAACTATCTTGATATCCTCAGGCATAATGAGGTACCCCAAAAACTCCACAGGATTTGTGTGAAACAGGCATTTATCCAGCTTAGCATAAAGGCGATGCTCCCTTAAGCATTACAACATTGCTTTAAAATGTGATATGTGAGCCTCCAATGTGTCAGAGAAAAAAGAAATATCACCTCTACAGACAACGTAGAAAACATCTTTAAAATCTTCAATATTTAATAAAATATAAGAATGCTGTTGAAGCATTGTAGAGTCCAAAGGCATGGCCTGGTATTAGAACAATCCAAACCTAGTACAGAAAGGGTTCTTCCTCTCATCGCCCTCTCAGACTCTGACTAGACGATAGCTCCTTTTAAATGATACTTACTTAATAGTTTTGCATTTCTGATCTGATGTATTAAAATAGATATCAAAGAAAAGGAGTAACAATTCTTTACCATAATTCTATCCAGGGCTCTGTAATCTATACATATTCTCAACTCACACCCTTTCTTACATTCGAAAAATAATGGTGAAGAAGGTGGCATCTGTGAAGGTCTAACAAAACTATTGGTCACATTTTCATCTAGATACTGCCTGAAATATTCTGTTTCTGATTCAGTGAGCACATATACTCAGCTACCAGGTGTACCTGGTTCTAAATCCACCTAGCAGTCGTAACGTATGTTCTGTGGTAATACATTTGCCTTTTTCATGTCAAAAACACCACCAAATTCTTGATGACGAGGAAGTAAAGAAATGGCACACGCTACAGATGGCAACATACCTACTCCTGCAATGATCTTGGATAGACAATTTTCTCTTGGTAGAAAGAAATCACCCAGATATCCTGTCAATTTTCAGGATTCAACTGAACTGTTCTGGCAGCTCATCCAACACAAGGATTATGCAGTTATGAAGTTAACCAGGGCATACCAAGAATCACCTTATACTGAGGAGCATCTATAACATGAAAACAAATGTTCTCTTGATGATTCCCAAAACAAAACATAGAAATCATATGTGTATGGAACCTCATTAAACCCGAGGCTAGATTGGAACCTTCCACTACCCGAACATCGTCAGGAATATTTAGCTTAATAACTAGAATGCTTGGTGCTGTGCAAGGACTTTGCGGGGACTACATAGCCCATAAACCTGCTTTGACCCTTTGTGACCTGATGGAGGAGGGACCTAGGAGCACTCTTAAGTGCATTCTCATCTCCCCTGCAGTGCGGCATGATTGGTGCTCTGCAGGTACCTTGCTGGGACTACAAAACCCATAAAACCCCTCTGACCCTTTGTACTGTGTGGGGACTTTGTGGGGACTACAAAGCCCATAAACCTGCTCTGACCCCTTGTGACTTGACAGAGAAGGGCCCAGGAGTGCTCTTAAGCGCATTCTCATCTCCCGCAGCATGGGACGCTTGGTGCTATGTTGGGACTACAAAACCTGTAAACCTGCTCTAACCCTTTGGGACCTAATGGAGAAGGGTCCAGGAGCGTTCTTAAGCACATTCTCATCTCCCGCAGCGTGGAATGGTTGGTGCTGTCCGGGGATTTTTCTGGGTCTACAAAGCCTATAAATCTGCTTTGATCCTTTGTGACCTGATGGAGAAAGGACTCAGGAGCACTCTTAAGTGCATTCTCATCTTCCCGCAGTACGGGATGCTTGGTGCTCTGTGGGTACTTTGCTGGGACTACAAAGCCCATAAACCTGCTCTGACCCTTTGTGCTGTGCGGGGACTTTGCGGGGACCACCAAGCCCATAAACCCCCTCTGACCCTTTGTGACTTGACGGAGAAGGGGCCCAGGAGTGCTCTTAAGCGCATTCTCATCTCCCGAAGCGCAGGACGCTTGGCACTATGTGGGGACTACAAAGCCCGTAAACCTGCTCTGACCCTTTGTGAACTGACGGAGAAAGGCCCAGGTGCATTCTTAAGCACATTTTCATCTCCCGCAGCACGGGATGGTTGGTGCTGTCCAGGAACTTTGCTGGAACTACAAAGCCAATAAACTCTGGCCCCATGTGATCTGACGAAGGAGGGGCCATGGAGCACTCTTAAGCACATTCTCATCTACCATAATACGGGACGCTTAGTGCTGCGTGGGGACTACAAAGTCCATAAACCCGCTTTGACCCTTTGTGACCTGGCAGTGGAGGGGCACTGGGGCACTCATTAGCACATTCTCATCTCCCGCAGTGAGGGATGGTTGGTGCTGTGCGGGAATTTTGCAGGGACTACAAAGCCCATAAACCCTTTCTGACCCTTAGAGAACTGATGAAGGATGGGCCTAAGCACGCTCTTTAGTGCATTTTCATCTCCCACATCGCAGGACACTTGGTGCAGTGCGTGGAATCTGCGGGGACTACAAAGCCCATACACCTGCTCTGACCCTTTATGACCTGACAGAGGAGGAGCGCTCTTAAGCGCATTCTCATCTCCTGCAGCGAAGCATGCTTGGTGCTGTGTGGAGACTACAAAATCCATAAACCTGCTCTGACCCTTTGTGACCTAATGGAGCAGGGGCCCAGGGGAGCTCTTAAGCACATTCTCATCTCCCACATCATGGGACGCTTGGTGCTGTGTGGGGACTTCTAGGGGACTACAAAGCCCTTAACCCCACTCTAACCCTTTGTGACCTGACAAAGGATGGGGCCCAGGCTCACTCTTAAGCACAGTCTCATCTCCAGCAACGCAGAATGCTTGGTGCTGTGCAGGGACTCTGTGGGGACTACAAAGCCCATAAACCGGCTCTGACCCTTTGTGACCTGACAGAGGAGGAGCCCAGGAGGGCTCTAAAGCGCATTCTCATCTCCAAGATTAAACCAAAAGGTAAGCCCTTGGCAAAAATATTTGAGAAAAGAACTGGCAATGCATTCAAACCATGAGAGACCCCGGTTAATCGCCCCCCTAGTGCTGTCAATGGATGTGTTCAAAATGAGCCACTTCAGGTCGAAGCAATATGTGATCCTGCTCCTATAGTGGACTCCTATGACATCATGGTGCATTGTGAGAATCACTTTGAAATTTTACAGGACAGGATCCTCCCTTGGCTCATGATGATTCAGTACAAGGGGAGTCGGTAAAATTGGATGTACTCAAGGATTTTAATGCTCTAAAGCTGGAATTAAAGGAGCTTAGAGAACATGTGACAGTACTAACATATTAGGTCTCATCAATCATCCCTCTTTTGCATCAATTGTCCCCACTTAATCTTCAGCATTAAAATAGTATATATTCTGGGAACATCTGTGATTTGGTCGCTCCTACGAATTGTCGCACCACTCTTTTGGAGGGAAGTCACTCCCTACCCTCTCGAGAGCATGATCCATCTTTTTTGAATAGAGCTAACCTTGAAGCTAAAGCAGGCCGTTAATGCCTAGTCTTATGTTCAGCTCGCTTGTTCCTTGTAAAGGATCCTATGTGTCAGAAGGGAGGGACTATCGCTCTTATAGGAGCTCTTCAGCTAGTTTCCTCTTCTGCTCACCCTTCCAACCAAACTGTTAACACATTGCCTATTACTAAAAATGAATTGCTTAATGATCCTGTCGTATATATGCATAGTGTGCCCAAACTCCCTCTTGGGGCAAGAGAAGCAAGGAACTCATTGACTAACAAAGTCATTGATTGGTTTTGCAATGTGTTCAAATGTCTATCTGTAGTTCGCTCGGACATTGTGAGTGTGATTCGCCACCAGGTACCAGGTGATAACTATGATTACTTTGAAATAACATTAAATTCCCAGACACTGATGGAAGACCTCTTGCCTAGGAAGTTTGATCCTCTTGTTATGTCAAACTAAAGTATAATCGTTCTGAGACCAGGGTGGCCCCACGTCTAGCTGCTACTATCACAACTTTGGATTCTACGGAGTCCCAGCTAGCAAATAACAAAGAGTGACTCAAAGAGGACATTTGTTCCCAAAATTATATTCTGTGACTCCCATTGATGAATGGAAAGTTCTCTGTTGGAACGTTGCTGGGCTAAAATCCAAAATTGCTGACCTTGATCGGGGGTCTTTTGTTGACTCTTGATATTTGTATTGTCCAAGAGAATTGGTGTGTTGATCCAGTTTTCAGGTTGGAGTTCAAGATTTACCATTGTGAGGCAATTTATTTGGGTAAGGGGCGCCCTGCTTGGGTTCTAGCAGTTTGGGTCAAACCTATGCTTAATTGCAGTATCAAAATGCTCCTTTTAAACTCAGCTGATATCCTTGGGTTGTTGATTTCTTCTGCTAATGAAAAGCTTCTCTATATTTTTAATGTGTATAATAGGCCTTATGAACATAACCAAGAGTCGGGTACTGTCACTAGACTTGAAGACTTTGTTAATGGTTTATTGCCTAGCAGTTTGGTTATTGTTGCTGGAGATTTTAACGTTACCTTTGAACCGTTCGACAACTCTTATTTTGATATTACTGAATAGGATGATAAAGCTTGGAGCGTACCACAATTAAATTTTGCTCAGTTGAAAAGCCGATCTGTCCATTCTACCCAACTTCTGGGGTTTACTTTAAATCTTGGCCTTAGCCTTAGAGCGTATAATGGCAAATCCTCCTCTGATTTGAATGCTGTGCACATGTTCAAGCGATATAATCACTCAGTAGAATAGATTATTTTCTGCTTTCCTTGCATCTATGGCCATATCTGGTAGGCATAAAGATCATTCCTGGAAGCGATAGTGACATAATGCGCTCCAATTGACAATGAAAGGACATATAGTAACGGAAAGTAAATTGCAGTTTTCTCAACACCAGAGGGAACCTTGCTATGCTAACAACAAACATTCCCTAAAGTGGTCCCCTGTTTTTGGTAAACCCAATATTATGGCTGAAATATATAGCACAGCTGCAGGCTCAATTGAGCTGATGTCAAGTATCAAGCTAGATGGGGATGGTGTAAAGTGGTATCTCAAACAGCATGGTGACTTATTTGACCAAATAGGTAAAAAATTATTTAGGTAATGTAATAGGCCACACAAAGGAAGACCTAAACATCATTGATTTAACAAGCAGTGTAGATCCCCTAAAACAGCTTTGATACAGTCTATTAAATTAAATAATCGGGGGCAAATTGTACAACCAAGAAAGGAGTTCAGGGGCCAGCTTCAGAATGCTAGATCCAGCTGGGAGATGGATGATTGGGAAGAACTGGTTAATGTAGTGAGAGGTGGGGATAACAAGTCTTTTTTTAATATTGCTGCCCATGGAAGTAAATCTGCTGAAACTCATGTTCAGCCTCATGCCTGGGTCGAGTAGTTTGAAGAGCTTTATTCTGACTCTATTATGACCTCTAGGTCTATACAATCTTAAGTAATTTGCTTATCTTCATGACACATCACTTCAATAGTCACTGGAGACCCTGGCAGCCCCGGGCCCTGATGATATACTGTGTGATTTGTTTGCTGCCGAACCTAATATATCGGGCCCTTACCTAAATTTCCTTACAAAGTCAATCTTGGGGGTGGGCCTCCTCCCAATTCATGGCACCTTGCTGAAATAGTTTCCATATTTAAAAAGGGCAGTCAAAAAGACCCACGTAATTATAGGCCTATCAGCTTGATAGATGAAATGCAAAAACGTTTCTATCGCCAAATCTTGGGGAAACGTGCTTATTGGGCCTGTGAGAATAATATTTTATCTGATCTCCAAGCTGGCTTTTGGGATGAGGTCTGCAAAATGGATCAGATATTTTGCTTTTACACTTTACATTGGAACACACTGCTAGTGAAGAAGGGTCACTTGTATGTGGTTTTTGTGGACCTGAAATCGACCTTTGACTCCATTCCCAGACATAAGTTATGGACTGTATTGGGCGATATGGGGGTCCCTGATTGAATCCTATCAATTTTGATTCGGCTGCATGAGTTTAATTTTGCTCGGCTTAGGTGTGGTAGGAAGGGCAAGTCGACTAAAAGTTTTAGATTTCAGAAGGGAGTGCATCAGGGCTGCATGCTGGCTCCTACTCTCTTCTCATTATATATAAATGAATTTGTGTGCTATATGGACTTCGTAAAGTCCCAATATTATTGTTTGCGGGCGATACATTGCTCATACATAAAACTCCATCTGGTCTACAGGCCTAGTAGACTGTTTTCTATCATGGGCGGGTGGTGGATTTTGAAAGTGGTGGGGCAAAAAATGTTGTACCCTAATGCAATAAGCGAGCAAGCGAAGCTGCGAACTGCAGAAGGAGGGTGCGGGGTGAACCTCCCCCAGCAAGAAAAGTTTGAAAAAAATTGATTAAAATGGTGGGTTTTACACCACATATTTACTGCAAATTGTTGAAAAAAGGGGGGATCCAAATATAGCATTTTGAAGTACAAGTGTGAAGAAAGCATTAGAATCAAATCAAAAATGTGCCCAATCCTCAAACTGGTCTGCTTGCAAAATGACCCCCAAGCCAAGCACATACAACCAACGGAAACAGGCCATCTAAGTGTTTCCCACCAGTAACACATCTCTGAACCACCTATGTTTTCATTGTATATAATAATGAAAATGCTGCAGTTTGTTCTTATTTATCTTATGCAACTTACAACCATTGACAATGGGAACCATTGACATCCCATAACGTTGCCAATCACAGAGTACAAACTACTCTGAGCACCCTAACAACAAACTGCACTGTGTATCACACTCATTACTAACGTTGTGTATCAAAGAGAACACACACAACACAGTCCATCACACATTACTCACAGCACTATTCAGCAGATACCACAGCTACCAATGCACGTCACAACACAAACAGTAGAGAGCTTGCCGTGCAGAGCATTGGTGCACTTACTGGGATGAATCGCTATAATACAGACAGCCTAACAGCAGTGCAGATGTAAATGTTCCCCCTGACCCCTAAGCCAAGAGTTTGAAAAATAATGGAGCAGCAGGCACATAGGCAGAAGAGAAAACACTCATCAGCGGCGCATGACTGTGTCATCCTGTCCAGTGATTAAGGCATACCAGCACCTCGTGGTGTTCACATAGAAGTGCATTTTCAGTCACTGACTTACATGAAATTGTCATCAAAGGTACCAAGAAGTCAGATGGCCGACACTCAAAATGGGAAGAAACGTGCAGGGACCTGAACAGAGATATCGGTGTTCTCTCCCTGTTCGATATTTCTACAGAGTGGCTCACGGTTTAGATATGGTACAGCGAGTGGAGTAATATTGTCTCCTGTTTAGCGCGAAGGCCGATTTTCAGCTGTGTGAGAAATCACGCTGCATTCCTATCTAAATACTTCCCACATTTTATTTTGAACGCTAGGTACTGCCCTCGCGTCAGAAGGGAATCACACAGGCTGGAGACAAAACATTTCATCTAATCGCGAGCAGAAACAACGCAGCACATGTGCACAGCAGAAATGTAAAACGTCCTGAGCAGCAGTAAATCCTCCTGAGCCCCTCGCAATACCAATGAGCGACATGTACAGAATTAAGGGTGGACACAACATCTACATGCAGCCTACGAATGTCACCCCTCTCACCTGAAATGTTTATGCATTCCATTTAAACTAATGCAGCCCGACAGCCTAGTCGCGGCTCACGCTCCAATTCTCGCGGAGGGGGGGTGTTGGGGGTCACGCGTGGAGATTAAAATGAAGCAGCATTATTTATTAAGCAAACTAAACTTACCGGGTCCGCGCCGCCTCTGCGAGTCCTCTAAATCCTGGGCCGGGTTCCGATTCCCGCATTGGCGCCTTGGCAAGTACCGCCTGCATCGGTCTCAGCCAATCCAGATGCTGTTCCAGCAGCAGCGCCAGCCCGGACATGCGCACTAGGCTGCTCATTAGAAGAGCGGCATGGAACAACCCTCACTCTTCTAATGAGCACCGCGTAGTGCGCATGTTCGGGCTGGTCGCACATTTTTTAAGCCCTCAACAGAGCATGCGCACTCTTGACGTTGTGCGCTCTGCTGACCACCTGTGATACATGTAGATGTCAATCATTCAGACACTTGCAGCAGCTGAACTCCTGTAGTGTTGCCCCGCCCCTTCTGAGCCAACTGCCTCCGCTCCAGTGGCCTGGGATAGAATTATTGCATTGTGTGAGTGGGACGAGAGTCGGAGAGAGTGACTGACGGCAACACTCAGTGGGGGGGCAACGCCCAAGTGCCCTAATGGACGCACCGCCCCTGTTTTCTATCCATCTGTGCAGAGAGAGGATTGGAATTGAATATAAAAAGATATCATTTATGTCTTTTAATACATATACATCTGGGAGGTGCTCTATTCTGGCACAAAATGAATCGCTTGAGCAAATAAAAGATGTTGACTGCCTTGGAATCAGATTGACTAATAACCTTGCCTGGTCCTCACAGATAGAGAAGAGTGCACTCAAGGTCCAGTAGGAAACTAGGGCGATCTTATTGATGACAAAGAAGACTAGGGCCAGGTTACTGTCTCCAGTGATCGGGAAATACAATGGTAAGGCCAAAGGGTCTTCCCTTTATAATGCTAAGCTTTGGAGCCATGCCATGGTCAAGAGTCTTTCAGGAAAAAAATGTTTTAGGTCCCTGCTGAAAGTACCACCTGTTTACCACAGTTTTTAGATGTGGATGTTTTTCTGATTGCTTTAGTAAGCAACTTTAGACCCCACCTGCACTGGCACAAATTGCAGACTAATGACGAGCTGGTTCTGTATAGATTTCCTCTTATAAAATTAATGCGTCCCAATGTCTGTATGACAATTCCTCGGCTAAGGTTTGTCAAGGAAATGATCTTTAGGCTTGGTCTAGCTGCCCTTTGAGACTCCCCTGCAGATGCTGTTCTCATTTCCAAATCTATGGCAAAAGACAGACTTAAGGTTTATCTGTGTGATGAGGAATTAGAAAATGTCAATCAAGCAGTTGGTTGGATATTTTTCTAGATTTTAAAGAGGTTCCATCTTTTGAGCCATTTTTGGACAGGATTGTTTGTCCTTTAGCCAATCAGTTGTTTATGAGATTTAGCTATGAAACTCTACCTTTCAATAGTTTTTGTATCCGTTGGGGAGCAAGCTACTGCAACAGCACCTTATGCTTTTCTTGCAACTTGGAGTCTGAAACTTTACACCATTTCCTTTTTTAGCAATGCTATATAACTCCTCTCAAGAAGTGGATTAAACAAATGCGACGCTCTTTAGGTATTAGGCAAATTGAACATGCGTTGAGAATAATGAGATCTGAAATGAATAAAATGATTTTTATAAGTGTTTCTACATTTGTATTCTCTGCATGGACCATTTGCAAGAAACTTATTAGTGCTCAAATCTGATCACTATTTTATTGCGATTAATTATCAGCTGTGATATGTATTCTTGGAATTCAATGCGTGTTTTGCACCTACTGTACTCTTGCATTTTATAAGATTTACGTGCATCACTATTGCTGATTGGGGATGCTCATAATCTGATTATTTTATTACTACACTATTGTTTTTGATGATTGACTGTGCAATCGTTTTAAATATATTTTAAACAACAAGGGAACCCAAAGGTAATGGACCAGGGACCTTGGGAGTTAATTATTCTAGAAAACAATGGTCCCTAGAAGGAAGAATGTTTGAGAGCGAAATGAATATAGACTCAGTCGTTACTATATTGGCTTGACTTGCCCAGCTGGGCAGAGGTCTAATATTTTCTTTTAAACAATTTTAAAAACAATTAGTACAAACAGTACATAAAGTGGGACACAAGCCTGTGTCCTACTTAGCCATGAGGTACAAGAGAGAGCGGTGAACAACAGGAGGCTCAGTCAATGCTAATTGGTTTGTTACACATGAGTATACACAGAATTGTGAGGAACAAATCGCAAAAAACACCTTTACAAAGAAATAAATAGCAGTTTTTCGTATAAGGTGTATCAAGGTGTCGACGGCGTTTCGAACCGTGGAAAGAATGAGCGGTTCATCATCAGGACATAAGGTACATGCCTGTTAGGTAGAGTCTATTAGCCTGAAGGGAAAGTGTGGAAGGAAAATACAACAAGGAGGCAATTAGGGTATATATGCTTAGATGTCAAGAAGTTAAAATACAACGCGGTTTTAAACTCAGGAAGGTGTGGATTGAAGAACGGTGAGTGGTAGTGAGTTGCGTAGTTAAGGAGCGGTACTGGAAGTGATAGGGTACGTGGTATAGTGTATTAGGGATATGCGTGTGACCTATCAAGGTGGCTAATTAGGCCAAAAGCGTACAGTGCTGATGCGAGCAATAACGGCAAATAGGAACCATGCTGGGGAAGATGTGAATAGGATCAGTTACATGCTACGAACACGTAGAATGAGCATATTTAAGGTTAAGGTGTCGTTTTAAATATGTCTTGATTCTCAGGAATCTAATGCGTGTTTTGCACTCACTGTGTTTTGGCACTTTGTATCATTCATGTGCAATATTATTGTTGAGTAGGGATGTTTATAAATTGGTTGTTATGTTGCATTTGCATTCTATCATTATCAAGTACACTATTTGTAAAAATGACCCTTATAAATTGTTAATTGGGACTATATCGAACTCTCGTCATACCCTTGTGAGCTGTGATTACCTTCTATTCGAACTGTGATTTATGGTCCTTTTACTTGTGTGCAAAGGATAGAGTGTTATTTACCATTTTATTGCTATGTGATTTTATTGTGATTGTTATGATATATAGTTGACTGTCTTAATATGATTGATGTATTTTTTAAGGATCTTGAATCTGAAATAAACTATATTAATTGAAATAATGACTAGAATTTGTAAAGATTGAAATAGGCATATAATTTCCAGACGCTCCGGGATCTACAAATTCCTATTCTTCTGACAAAATCATCTTTATAGGAATTATCATGGGTATTACAGTTGACTTCATAGTATTTACAAAGCATATGAGAAGGTGGTCAGCCGGGAGTAACTCCAGAAGGCTGTAAGCATAAGAATTGTACTGAAGGAATACCAACAGATTATTACTCAATGCAAGGTCCAGTGGTACTGTATGAACACTGGAATATACTGGGGAAATAGCTTAACAGGTGTGCTCAGCCACCGGGTAAACTGTATTCTTAGTGCTCTTGTGTTCCTGGAGTTTGCCTGGCCCTTGCATTAAGTAATAATCTGTTGGTATTCTGTCAGTAGAATTCATACGCTTACTGGTTATTCTATAAGTATAATGTGTGCCTACACAAGTGACTCATGATTGACTACCCTCACATTTTTTCAATCACACTGATTTTCACTTGATTTGTTCATGTAGAGATTAATGAAGACTCCATTCCTTGTCCCTACTGATTCTAGCCCTGGTAAGTACTGGCTCTATGTCGCCCTACTGCTCAGCCAAATTATATTAATCTATTAATCTAAGTGACTGCTCGCTAACTTAATATTCTGCTGTTTTTAGTGTCCTCACTAACTTCACAGTACTTCCTGACTGCTCTTGAGAGATTCCTTAGGACCCCTCGGACCTCTGCAAATCTTATCTCACTTAACATTAGAGTGATGTCTTTCTGAAGGTCACCCTACTCTATTTTTAATTCTTCATATTCTCTCTTTAATGCTCACAACTTCTCTTTGTCCCATGACATTAAAAGGTCAAAACGCTATCGATTTAGATGCATTTAGACTCTTTGACATAGCTTTTTTTTGTATGTCTCTAAGTCTTGAGTCATCTGTTCATTAGTATACACGTCACCCCTTCACGTCTCCTGTACTGTGTGATCACTACTTTGAACAGTTTATTGTATTTTATTGACTTTATTTGTTAAATAAATAATTTGGTAATTGACTTATGTTTATGTGTTGATTATGTAGCGATTGGCTGATTGTTGTTTGAAACTATTTGCTATATGTTCGATCATATTTGTAAAGCCACTAAGTCTTGTATATTTAAACTAAATGAATCCACAGTGACCCATTGTCTTTTTTGATATTTAATTTAGCCTTGGCTCCTGATTTGCATATCAGGGTAACCCTTGTTATTTTTACCTCTTTAAAAGTTCTTCTATAGCATAACCTAGCCAATATGCTTAAATGAGAGAAGAGTGTATAATATATTGGGGTGCTTGAAACAGATTGCGGCAGCACATTATGAGTAATTGATGTTTCTCTAAAAACAAGTAAAATAATTCAGAGAGGTTGGTTGGTCATTGTTGTCACTTGTTTTTTTCTTTTTCTTTGGTGTGAGTTATACCAAGGGTAGTAAGCTCATAGGTCTGCATATGGCAACCACAGATCTGCGAGGGTTCTCCATTTGTGGGAGGCACGGAAGGATAAAGGAGATGGGCCCGAGTGGGAGTGGGTTGAGAGAAAGGATAAAATGTTGTCATATTATGCAAGAGAGACTGGATAACCTCATGGTTTATAGTGATTAACCAGGGTGAAAATACCCCTCAGGTTTGGATCTGGAACTTTAACGGTTTAAAACTGAAAAGAAATAGAGAGGGGGAGACTGGTAGAATATGTGTTGTTTAAGGGAGTTGAAATTATCTGTCTGCAAAGTACCCATTTCACCGAGAGAGAGGTTGCCAAATGGCTAAAAAAGATGGTTGAGCAAGGTTATTGCCACTGCTCGAAACACTTAAATATGAAGCACCACAATCTTAATTGGCTGACTTTCTTTGCTTTAGGCTCTCCAGATTCAGTTTGTCCCTCCTGTTGCCTAAACTGTGTTTACTGTATTCTTCCACAAACTCCCTTTCTGTAAATAGGCCTTTCAGTCTTGTTCTTATCTTGTAACATTTGCTGTGCATTCAAAGACTGAGGTCAAATTTCAGGAGCTGTCTTCAAAGGGGGCTTGTTTACTCTTGTTTCTCTGATTTTAAAATGAGAGCATTTGTGTAACAATCTTGCATGATCCTGGGAGTAGTAAAGAGGTTTTTTTTCTAGCACACGACAACATTTAAATGAACTGTGTAAGTATTTCAGAATATATCAGAATTAAGAACACAAATGAAGCACGTTTGTTGTTATTTCTGAAGAATGTTTGAAACAAATACTTTAATATGGTCAAAACAAATCATTACACTAGGTGATGCAATTTCCATAAATATTTGTTAGTACACTGTATCGTTTTATTAGTAAAACTGTATGTCTGTGCAAATGTAATGGTCATTTCAATTGGAAATGTGTTGTCTGTAATGGCAGTGCTCTACCATACCATGCATACTCCACTCTACGCCACTCCACTCTACTCTGCACCACTCCACACCACTGCACTCTACTCTGCACCACTCCACTTTACACTGCTCTATGCCACTTCACGCTATGCCTCTCTACTCTAATCTACCCTGTACCACTGTACTCTATGCCAAAGCACTCTTTGCCACTCTATTCTACACCACTACACTCTGTCACTGCACTCTAGACCACTTCAGTCTAGGCTACACCAATCTACTCTGCACAACTCCACTCTGTGCCACTGTTCTCTTCGCCACTCTGCAACACTGCACTCTACGCCATTGCACTTTACTCTGTAACACTCAACTCTATCCCCCTGCACTCTATGCCAATCCACTATACACCACTCTAATCTACTCTGCAGCATTCCACTCTACACAACTTTACTCAATGCCATTACACTCTATGCCACTCTACGCAACTGTACTCTATCCTGCACCACTCCACTCTACTCTGAAACAATCTACTCTTCGACACTGCACTCTATGCCACTCTAATCCATTCTGTGCCACTGCACTCTACTCTTAACCACTGCACTATATGCCAATGCACTCTACACAACTGCACTCTATGTCACTGATCTCTATTATACTGCACTCTATTCTGCATCACTGTACTCTACGCCACTGCTCCACTCTACACCACTGCACACTGACACTCTGCTCTGCAACACTGCACTCTCCACCACTGAACTCTATACCACTCTTCTCTACACCACTGCACTCTTTGCCACTGCACTTTACGGCACTATACTCTACTCTGCACCACTTCATGCTACTCTACTCTGCACCATTCACCGCCACTGCACTCTATGCCACTCAACTCTACTCTGCACTCTACGCCTTTACACTATGCCACTCGACTCTACTCTGCGTCACTGCCCTCTGCATCACTCAACTCTATGCCACTCCACTCTGGACCAGTCTATGCCACTCTACTCTATGCCACTGCACTCTACGCCACTCTACTCTGCGCCACTCTACTCTGCGCCACTCTACTCTGTGCCACTCTACTCTCTGCAACTCTACTCTGCGCAACTCCACTCTGCACCACTGCACTTTACTATGCACCACTCTAATCTACGCCACTGCATTCTACGATGCTGCATTGTATGCCACTGAATTCGATGACACTGCACTCTACTCCACTCTACTCTGCAACACTCTAAGCCAATGCACTCTACACCAGTCCACTCTACTTCATGCCGCTCCGGTGTATGTCACTCTACGCGACTCCACACTATGTCACTCCAATACATGAAACTCTCTGCCACTCCACTCTACAACTCTCTACTCCTCTCTTCGCCATTCCACTCTCCAACACTCCACACGATTCTCCTGTACGCCACTGACTTTTAGGCATGCTGAACAGCAGCCACACTGGTGTACAACATGGCTAAAACACGTTGGCAAAGCCAATAGCTCTTGCATAGGTGAGACCTATTGGCTTTGCCAATGCTTGTTAAAACAGGATAAGGAACACTGATGTTTATTTCCGGCTAGCGTTGTTTTTCCCAATTGAGAAACATTGCTCAGATTTAAAATAAAATGCAGATGCCTCGCGTTCCGCTCTTTTCCCACACCACCAAAGCAGAGTCCAGAGTATGGAGCGATGGTGGAGATGTGGGAGTTGGAGCGCATTGACCTTTCCTACCAGCACAGTGACGATCCCTGGTCTGTTGATCAGATCAGATAAGGGAAGCTCTCTAACCATAAAAAAGAGTTATCGCCCGGCATGGTGTTTGTTTTCTTAACTTGTTCCTTAGAAATGCAGTCCTGGAGCAGCTCGGCAGGTAAAGAAAACAAACCCCACTCGGGGAATACGATTTTTTTTCTCCCCCTGTGGGCTTCTTTAATATCGCCGGCAGTGAATGGGCACTAGCAATGTTGCAGAGATTTTGCAAATCACGGAATGACGAAAAGCTGGTAGGGCTGATTACAAAACATCACACAACTACAATGCAGAACATGTACACGAATACAAAACTGAATAGATGAAACAGGTCGCACGGACGTGCCCCGGCTTGTGGGTCTCCAGCTTGTCATTGAGGTGTGGCAAGGCCTTTGCCACGACCCTCTGCTGAAGTGGGGTGACCTGAGGGTGCCTAGGGGGCCTAGCAAGAGTACCTCCCGGCGCTTCCTACAATCCCAGGCTGTCCTGGAGGTTTCGCCCATAGCAGTGTATTTCCTGATCTTCTCAGTCCAAATCGCTGTGTGTGCATTCTCGGCAGCTGGTTGTCTAGCCCCCTAGGACAGCTGAGGCTAGTGTCTGAGGACTCCCTCCCCAATGATGTCCACTTCCTCTTGTATGAAGCTCTGGCCCTCTCTGGCCCTTCCAAAGCTATTTCTGAAGCTCAACAGTTGTACAAAGCAACAGGGCGGAGGTGGATTCCATCTCAATGAGTGGATGGATCAGGAATGGCCGATTTTCTTCTTCCAATACATTGCTCATGGCTTCATGCGGTTGATGCCCCCCTCGCCCCCGCCGCAATGTACATGTACGCAGTGTAGAGTCTGGAAACAGGAAAAAGGAAAGGCGGGAGGGAGAAAGCAGGCCACATGTAGGTGTGTTTGTGTATTTAAATCTCCTACCCTGTAGGCCTTCATTTTCAGACTGGTCCTCACATTCTGAGGTAGATATTCCCCACTTTCCAACTCACTCCCACTTGCCATTCCTTCCTACATTTACACCTCTGTAGTATGTTTATGTGTGTAGAGTAACACTCAGTCACTTCCTTATAGGTATTACAAACTCCTCAGAGCTTAATGTTCTTTCCAAACCTAGCACATGAAGCAATAAAATTGTTCTCATATTTGTGGGCCCAGAAGGTGGTAGTATCTTCTGGTTTTCTGCTCGTATCTTAATTTTAACTAATTATTTTACTTACTTGTTAATAAAACTATTTATCATTGAAGTTATAACTGACTGAACACTGAGTTTAGTGTGTGGTATTTCTAGTTAATGCTCAATTATATAATTGTGTTCCTAAGCTCTACTATCTCCTGTAGTGAGCTTTGACTTTGCCATTCATGGAGAATCAAGTGTCGATGAGAGTAACTCTGTTTTTTATTATTTTAGGATCATTTTTATTGGGTTTTATTGATTATTGACATCAGTAGTTATAGCAGGATAAGAACAAGAGCAGGCAGCATTCCTCAGATACATTACAATTGCAGTACGATGAACGCAAGGAAACACGATTTAGTTACTATACAGTCAATATTAAAGGGAAATAACAGGATATCGGTTTCAGCTTGTGAGTCGTTCTCTAGGCTGAAAAAGGAATGCCCTGGCTCACGATGAGTTGTACATGTGCGCATTCTTCAAATATTAGCTGCCGCATAAAGCGTCACTGTGGCGCTATATCTCCTCACGTGTCCTAGTAGGATGAGGGGAACCCAATAGATGACAACATATAGAGCAACTGGTGTGGAAGGCTGAGGATGGGGATGGGTTGCTGAACTGGGAAGGAGGTTCCAGGGGGGGCAGGAGCGGTGGTGGTAGAATGATACTAAACACAATTAGGGGGATTTGCGGGTTGGAGGGGGTCGCATGGGCGAGCATGTATGGGAACAGTCACCCGGGAGGTATGACCTCTGGCAAGTCTCGGTGTGACTAGCAGGGTGGGGGGTAATGTTAGGGAATGAGGGAGGGAAGTTGAGTTGACACCCGAGGAGATATATGGCAGTGCTGAGACGAGGGCCAAGGCTGTTATTGGCTCCCGAAGGAAGCCGGGGACCAGATTTGGGCTGGTGAGGGAGGGAGGACCTCTTCACCTAGTTCTTTGAACTGCATGAGCATTGTGTCCCAGGCTGTGGCTAGAGGGTGCAGGTATATTCGTCTGGCTTCTTCCCAGTGAAGTGAGGAGCTTTCTGCCTCTCCCCATCGGAGTAGTGCCTTGTAACATTTGGGGAGAGCCGGAGGGTGTTGGGTTCTCCAGTGCATGGTTAGGAGACGCTTGTTCAATAGGAGGGCAAGGTCGGCGAAGCAAGCCCGTAACTTATGGTTCTTCTCTCACGGGAAAATACCTAGTGCTGTAGCTTCCCAGGATTTTAATGTGGTGAGTCCAGTGACTGTGGCTAGTGAGGTATGTACAGCATGCCGGAAGCTTGCTATACTGGGGCAGGACCAGAGCATATGCTGGAGGTCGGCTACCTGGGTGAGACATCTGGGGCAGGTGCGATTGGCCATGGGGAACATACAATTTAGTCCAGAGGGTGTAAGATATGCCCTGTCAATGATCATATACTGGATATTTTTAAAACAAGCTTTCCTCTAAACAGTCTTGTGGGACTCCAGGGTTCTGGACCACTCAGTGTCGTGAAGAGATCTTGCTAAGTCCTCTTCCCAAAGGCGGCGAAGATAAACCAGAAGGGTACCCATGTGCTCCCTAATAGCTTTGTATAGCCATCTAATGAGGTGTCGACCTTACACCATGAGGTATAGATTATGTATCACCGCATGGGTAGGCGGTTCTTCATCCAGCACTCCCCACAGTAAACAGAGTGCCACAGTAGCTGCCTGTGTGTTAGAAACTGGCCCGGGGGGAAGTTATTTGCTCGAAAGTAAGGATCTGGGGCATCTTGAAAGAAGTCTCGCACTGCGTTTAAGGAGTTTGCTTGCCACTCTGACAGCTGGTCTGCTGTGAACGGACCTAAGGGTCCCAGTAGGCCCTGGAGGGGGATATTAGGGGAGTAAATGGTGATCTTTCTCATCAACGGGAAAACCCTAGTTAGACATTTCTGGGTGACCCACCCGTGTAAGGACCAATATCGATGTGTCTTAATAGTAGGGTGCAGGAGCTGGAGTATTATATAGGAGGGGAGAGGACTGTCTCCTGTGCTCGCCTCGTAGAGGTTTGTACCCACTGGAGCTGCGCCGCTATGTAGTATGTTTCAAAGGATGGCACTCCAAGCCCTCTTTGAACTACCGGTAGTTGGTGTTTATGAAGGGCCATACGTCGCCTCCCATCATTCCACAGCAGGTTCCCTAGCAACTGGTCCAAATTGCGAAAAAAGTGATGGTGGGGGAACACCAGCAAGTTTTTGAAGTAATATAGGAGGCGGGAGAGGGCGATCATTTTGGAAAGCACTATCCTACCTGTTAGGGCAAGGGGAAGCCACTGCTAGAAATACACTTGGGATCTGAGGGATGTGAAAGCACATTTCAGGTTGCCTTTAAACAGGTCTCTTTGGGAGTGACATAATCGAACCCCTAGATAACGGACCGCTGCTGTCTTCCAGGTTAGTGAAACATCGCCCATTCAGATTGCCTGTGGGGAAGCATCGGAGTGAAATGGAAAGGCACACAATTTCCCCTAGTTCACATAGAGGTGTGCCACTTCCTCAAATTCCCAAAAGGTAGTCAATATCAAAGTCATGCCTGTGGATGGTCTTGGATATATAGTAGCAAATTGTCCACATAGAGCGACACTGCATGGGTAGTCCCGTCTAGAGGGATCCCCATTGTTGGCCTTCCAAGCGAAGGCAATGGGCCAACGGCTCCATGAAAATAGGATAGGGGAGCAGGGGCAATCCAGACATGTACCCCAACCTATGGGGAAGGGGGTCGAGATCAAGTGACAAATGCGCACCCTGGGTGACGGGTTTGTGTACAACAGCTTTGTACTGGCCAGCCGACGCTGGCCTAGGCCTGCTGCCAGCAGGACCTCGAAGAGGTATTCCTAAAATAAGGAATAAAAGGCCTTCTTGAGGTCCAGTATGAGGCATGCTCACTTTGGGGCACATTAGGATGGCGGGCAGACTTCAGTCTGCCTGCCATCCCAGTGACAACGGGACCGGCCGCCAGACATGCGGCGGTCCTGCAGCCCTGATTAGGATGCGACGCCACCCTGGTGGTCGCATTCCGCAAATTAACATTGCGGCAGTTGCTGCTCACAGCAGCCCCCGCCGCAATGTCCAAATGACATGACGTGCATTCCCATGCACAATGTGGCAGGCACCGCGCGGTGCCTGCCACCTTGTGCATGGGAAGGTAGGGGGTACCCCCCAAGTGCAGCCCCCCACCCTCCCCCCCCGGGGGCCCGCAATGGGCCCCAGAGCCATTCACTGCCAGCCTTTCCATGGCGGCCTCGCCACCATGGAAAGGCCTTAACAGCAATACATCCTAATATGGATGGTGGTGCCAGCTAGGCACCGCCACCATATTAGGGGCCAATTCTGCCTGGCCGGCAATCGTAACGATTGCCAACCGACGGAAAAGCGGCAGACGCACTTTGCGGCCACAGCGAAACCCCCTGCCATAGTAATGTGGCGGGGGTTTCACTCGTTACGATGTCGTGACGGTCGCCACCGTCGGCTCGGCGGTGGCGAATGTCACGACATCATAATGAGCCCCTAAGCCACTGAATTCAAGTTAGCCTGGCTGATGAGGGGCCTTACCCCGAAGCCGGTCCCAGGATGCTTGTTTCCATGCCAGGGAAGATATGGCTTTGCAGTTCGGGCTGTACTGTTCCCATGAGGCACAGGGTCAACCAATGTTCCCTCTAATTTTTTTCCTCTGTGTGCGACAGTGTAGGGTCTCTGTGCGCTGCAGCCATGGCTATGTGCGCCAGGAACCAGACCGCGCATGTGTGCAGCGCCAAATATTACTTAAACATTTGCTTAAAACCCTAGCAGCCCAGCTCTGTTAAGAAGAGACATTTTATTCCTCTGTCTGATGTAACATTTCTTATACATTGATTTACACACTATGATTCAGTGTTTTTGTGTAATGTGTATGCGATGTAAAGTGCCTAACACCTTACACTGGTAGGAGTTGCGCTATTAAACAAAATAAATATGAAAGAGAGAGGGGTTATGAAGACTTGAGGGTCACTGTTAAAGTTTGGTAATGAGAGTATGAGTGGCGGAGGTGGTCATTGGGGCGCCAACAAACATTGTTACACCAAGCACCACCAGCACTAAAGACAGCCCCCTTCAAATGGCGCTAATAATTATAGTGAAATTATGAAAACATTCCACATTGCAATTTGAAACTTTGGCAGCTATGTTGCTACATTTCTTTTCCTCATTGGGTTGTGGGGTGATAGTGTGCATTTGTTAAGGTTTTCATGTTCATTGCAGCTCATGATGGGTGCTGCGATTAACATAAAACTGTAACAAACGCACAGGGACATCTTAAGGATTTTGAGTGCCAGGGCCAAACTTTTTTCTGACATCTGACGGCTAATTTTAATCTACGCATAATACACTTTAAATACCTCCAACAGATGTACTACATGCCCCTTCAATTGCACAGGTACGGATTGAGAGAGATGGCTAGCTGCAAATGGTGTGGGATGCAAGAGTCTGATTTTCGTCATCTGGCTTGGGATTGTTATAATGTCAATGATTTTTGGACGTTGGTTAAACAAGCTTTAACAATAATGGTGTAGGAGAAAGTTGACTGCTCGCCTCGGATCTGCTTGCTAGTCCTGGTGAAGTGCTAAAAACCAAAGAATAGTCGACTGGTCCTGATTGCATTGTTACTAGCAAAAAGGAAAGTGGCTCAAACATGGGACAGTAACCGGGTGCCAACATTTTAAAGCTGGATACAGGACTTGGTGTTCTGCAGAGATCAACTGGCTTGCCATGCAGAAGAACTTCCAGCCCCCTCCAGGGCCAAAGATGTCTGGTCACCTCTGACTACTTATCTACTGTCTAGTCCTCAGGATGCGGCAGGAGTTTTGGATTCACCCTAGTAAAGTTAAAGATGTACTGTTACGACTATGTGGGTTAATATGTGGGACTGGCTGTACGACAATATATACTGTACACAATATACCTGTTGTCACACGGGGGGAATGTTGCGTGTAATACACAGAAGTTTCATGTCATTTTTTAAATGCAAAAATAAAATAAAAAAATAAAAAGAATACTATTTTTCGTTTATATAACTCTAAGATTTATGTGTATTGATTATTTGAGCAAGGAATATCATTACCCTGATGACGTCTATGACGTATATGCTTTTTGTCGCCAACTGGGAAACACGCACTGTGTTCTTTATCAGTGGATAGTAATCAAGGATGCTCTCAAGAATCTGATAAGAACCATAGCCACAATGTGCAATGTTCATCTAGAGGTAATATCCTGATGTGATATTTAGCACTTATGCTCTTACAAAGCACACCCGATACTGGAGTGCATGGTTTACTTTGATGAACACGAGATAGTTCTCCTCTATTGAGAGTGATGTTGAAGTATTCAAGATCTGACTTTCCACTTACCTGATAAAGTTACATATCCGTTTGTTGGCTATAATATGGGCAGTGGTCATATCCTAATACAGCAAGCAGTGTTGTACGTATTTATAGTGGTTATTTATAGGAAGTGTATTTTACCTAGAATTTTAGCACATCAAGTTTGAGATGAACACATGCTAGACATATTTTTTTGTGAACAAGGACATCCCAACGCCGATCCTCTTTCTGATTAGTGTAGCCTCTAGATAGATTATGTAGCAAAGGCACTTGCGGATAAGGTTTAGTATGTCCAGCCTACATACACGCACAGTTCCCTCACAAAGAATCAATGAGTGGTAGAAGAAGTCAGTGCTATATCACTACTCTTAGGTCCCTTTGTGTGCTATGAATTCCTGGGGTTTTCAGCAGCGCACTAGCCCTGAGTTTCCAGAGATATGTTGTAGCCTAGTAAGTACTTCTTTGTCTATTCGTTTTAGTTCTCCTGAATGATATTCTATAATCATTTACTGCATAATCTGTAGATATTAACAAAAAGCACCTCAACTACTGAACAGGCTCCAGACAATTAAAAACGCTGCAGCAAGGCTCATCCTCGACCTCCCGAGTTGGTCCCATATTACCCCCCCACCTCAAGTCTCTGCACTAGCTCCCCGTCAGCAAACAGTGCCAGTTTAAACTGCTCACCCACGCCTACAAATCACAACACAACAAAGGATCATCATACCTCTACTACTGGGCAAACTTCCCACCAGTAATCTATGATCTGCATTCCTCTACATGGCCCACTTGCCCCGCATATACAGGAGAAGGAGCGGCGGCCGCGCCGTCTCGCACCTGGCAGCCAGATCCTGGAACGGCCTCCCCCTCCACTTCCGAACAGCCCCCACCCTACTGGAATTCAGCAAGGGCCCGAAAACTTGGCTCGTTGACCAATCAACTCAGCAGCAGCACCCCCCAGCACCCAGAACAGGAGTACCCTCACAGGTGATAAGCAGCGCTCTACAAATCCTTATTGATTGATTGATTGATTTCTGGCTCCAACAGGTCAAAAGATTCTAAAAATGTTGGGAATTCAGTAAGGGCTTAAAAACTTGGCTCTTCGACCAATCAACTCAGCAGCAGCACCCACCAGCTCCCAGAACAGGAGTACCCTTACGGGTGATAAACAGCACTCTACACATCCTAATTGATTGATTGATTGATTGATTGATTGATTTCTGGCTCCAACAGGTCAAAAGGTACTAAAAACGTGGTAACGTGTTTGCGCATAGTGGAAGGCCCTTTGCAACGGTTAACTGGTTATCTTTCAGCTGCTTTTTCTTGATATGGTTGCTAAACTGGTTACTAATGAGGTCAATCAATCAATCAATCACATTTATAAAGCGCGCTGCTCACCCGCGAGGGTCTCAAGGCGCTGGGGGGGTGGGGGAGGGGTGCCGCTACTGCTCGAAAAGCCAGGTCTTGAGGTGCCTCCTGAAGGAGAGATGGTCCTGGGTCATACGTAGGTGGGTTGGGAGGGAGTTCCACGTCTTGGCAGCCAGGTAGAAGAAGGATCTTCCTCCGGTGGTGGTTCTGCGAATCCGTGGGACTGTGGCGAGGCTGGCGGAGCGGAGCTGGCGGGTAGGTGTGTAGAACGTGAGGCGGGTTTTGAGGTATTCGGGGCCTATGTCGTGGAGAGCCTTGTGTGCGTGGGTGAGGAGTCTGAAGGTGATCCTCTTGCTGATGGGGAGCCAGTGCAGGTCTCTCAGGTGGGCCGAGATGTGGCTGTGTCGGGGGATGTCCAGGATGAGTCGGGCAGATGCGTTCTGTATTCGCTGGAGTTTTTTCTGAAGTTTGGCGGTGGTCCCGGCGTAGAGGGCGTTCCCGTAGTCCAGACGGCTGGTGACGAGGGCCTGGGTAACCGTCTTCCTGGTTCCGGTGGGTATCCATCGGAAGATCTTACGGAGCATGCGGAGTGTGTTGAAGCAGGAGGATGTAACGGCGTTGAATTGTTTGGTCATTGTGAGGGAGGAGTCAAGGATAAATCCCAGGTTGCGTGCGTGGTCTGTGGGCTTGGGGGCGGTTCCCAGGGCGGGGGGCCACCAGGAGTCGTCCCAGGCGGAGGGGGATGGACCGAGGATGAGGACTTCCGTCTTGTCTGAGTTCAGTTTCAGACGGCTGAGCTTCATCCAATCTTCGATGTCTTTCATTCCTTCCAGGAAGCTGGCTTTGGCGGTGGCGGGGTCGTTGGTGAGGGAGAGGATTAGTTGGGTGTCGTCGGCGTAGGAGATGATGTTGATGTTGTGTTTGCGTGCGATGGCTGCGAGGGGGCTCATGTAGACGTTGAAGAGGGTTGGGTTGAGCGAGGATCCTTGGGGTACGCCGCAGATGATCTTGGTAGGCGCTGCGAGGAAGGGCGGGAGACGGACTCTCTGGGTTCTGTCGGCGAGGAAGGAGGTGAGCCATTCCAGGGCCTTCCCTTGGACCCCGGCGCGGTGGAGACGGGTTGACAGGGTGCGGTGGCAGACAGTGTCGAATGCGGCCGACAGGTCGAGGAGGATGAGGGCGGCCGTTTCACCGTTGTCCAGCCGGGCCCTGATGTTGTCGGTGGCTGCGATGTGGGCGGTCTCGGTGCTGTGGTTCGCTCGGAATCCGGACTGTGATGGGTCGAAGGAGTCGTTCGTCTCGAGGAAGGCCGTCAGCTGTTTGTTGACGGTCTTCTCGATGACTTTGGCTGGGAAGGGGAGGAGCGAGATGGGGCGGAAGTTCTTGAGGACTGTGGGATCCGCGGTGGGTTTTTTCAGGAGGGCGCTGATCTCTGCATGCTTCCAGCTCTCCGGGAAGGTGGCAGATGTGAAGGAGTTGTTGATGATGTCCCGGAGTTGGGGTGCGATGATGGAGTCGGCTTTGTTGAAGATGTGGTGTGGGCAGGGGTCCGCTGGGGAGCCGGAGTGGATGGAGTTCATCGTGTGGGTGGTGTCTTCTGTGCTGACGGGGTTCCAGGTGCAGAGGGTGGTGGTGGGGGGCGTAGACTTGGTAGGAGGGTGCGTGGTGTGGGTGCCGAAGCTGTCGTGGATGTCGGCGATCTTGCGGTGGAAGAATGTTGCGAGTGAGTCGCAGAGGTCTTGTGATGGTGTGATGTCGTTGTTGCTGGCGCTGGGGTTGGAGAGCTCTTTGACGATGCTGAAGAGTTCCTTGCTGTTGTGGGAGTTGTTGTCCAACCGGTCTCTGAAAGCCGCCCTTTTGGTGGTGCGGATCAGCTGGTGGTGTTTGCGGATGGCGGTCTTGAGGGCTGTCATGTTTTCTGATGACTGGTCATTGCGCCAAGTTTGCTCGAGGGTACGGCAGGATTTTTTGGAGTCTTTGAGATCGTTGGTGAACCATGAGGCTTTCTTGCTGTCAGAGTTGCTGGGGGGGTTCTTCAGTGGTGCGAGGGCGTCGGCGCTGTTGGTGATCCACTGTGTGAGGTTGAGGGCTGATTCGTTTGGGTCCGTAGTGTAGGAGGGTAGGTTTTGGCTCAGGGAGGTGGTGAGCTGGTCGTTGGTGATCTTGCTCCAGCATCTACGGGGTGCTTGTTGTGGGCGGTGGTGAGTTGTGGCTTTCCTGAAGTTGAAATGGACGCAGCTGGTCAGTCCAGTGAAGTCCGGTGGAGTGGCTGAAGGAGATGTGGTTGCTGGAAGAGAAGATGGGGTCCAGCGTGTGGCCGGCGTAGTGGGTGGGGGTGTTGACCAGTTGCTTGAGGCCGAGGTTGGCGAGGTTGTCTAGCAGGGTGGTGGTGTTGTTGTCCTTGTTGTTCTCCAGGTGGAAGTTGAGGTCCCCTAGGAGGATGTAGTCGGAGGAGGCGAGGGCGAGCGGGCTGATGAAGTCTGCGATGGCTTCGCTGAATTGTGTGCGAGGGCCCGGGGGTCTGTAGATGAGGGTACCTCTGAGGGTGGTCTTGTGGTTGGTGTGTATCTGGAAGTGGAGGAATTCGGCGTCAGTGAGGGTGTCGTCGGTGTTGGTCGTGATGCGGATGGTGTTTCTGTAGACAATGGCGATGCCGCCTCCGGCTCGGTTGATGTGGTCCTTCCGGGTGATCTTATAGCCGTCCGGGATGGCTATGGCGATGTCGGGGGCTGAGGAGGCGTTCATCCAGGTTTCCGTGAGGAAAGCGACGTCCGGAGCCGTTGTGTCGGGGAGGTCCCAGAGTTCGACGGCGTGCTTGTGGACGGAGCGAGTGTTGAGCAGGATGCACTTGAGGTGGTTGTTGTTGGTGCCTGTCCTGGCGTGCGCGGTGCAGGTCCGGGGGCAGGTGAACTTGCAGGCGTGGCAGGTGAAGGCTCCATGGGTGCGTTTCGGGGTGGCTCTGAAGCAGGCTGGATGTTGGCCGGTGTTGGACAGGCCACACAGAGGGCTGGCTCCCCCCCCGCACGACAGGGCCCGAGCTCCGGCCCACCCAGCATACCCCCGTGACAAGCCCCTGTACTCCGTCTCCCGACGGACCCTCTGCCCTCGGACCCCTACTCATCACGGGGTCCAGCCCCACCGGCTTCCCCGGCCAGGTCAAGCCGCCATCTTGGGCCCTGCACCACGCGGCCGCGTGGCCTCACCTCGACCCTAACCCCGGGCCTGGCCGGCCCCGACATCCCGGCACCACCATCCACCCAGGAGGTGAGCGGACCACTTGGCAGGTCAATGGGAGAACGAAGCGTCAAGAGCTCTTCCCCCGCCAGGTGCCGATCGCCTCCAGCAGCCCCCAGGCGCTGGCTCCACCCCCTGCTGGGTGTCTGGACACCTTCATCCCGGACCCTCCGACCTCCAAGTGCGAGGGTCCGGACATCAAAGGGCACCAGCCCTATAACTAAGACAGCTCCGGAGCAGGAAGGCAGTTGTATCCTGGAGTCGAGAGACACCGAGTGAACTCAACCCTGACGGTCTACTGGCGCTGCCGTAGCCCGCTCTTGTGAACCATCGTCCTGCCTGCTGGCGCTGCCGCGGCCTTCTGCAACCTTCATCTTCCTGGGACCTGCTGGCGCTGCCGCGGCCCGTTGTACCGACCATCCTCACCGGGACCTGCTGGCGCTGCCGCGGCCCTCTGCAACCTTCATCTTCCTGGGACCTGCTGGCGCTGCCGCGGCCCGTTGTAACGACCATCCTCCCCGGGACCTGCTGGCGCTGCCGCGGCCCTCTGCAGCCTTCATCTTCCTGGGACCTGCTGGCGCTGCCGCGGCCCGTTGTATCGACCATCCGCACCGGGACCTGCTGGCGCTGCCGCGGCCCATACCACCTAACCACCAAGCTCGAGGATTGTGAGCTCATCACCATCTCATCCGAATTACCTGATTGGTAAATAGACTGTCCCGCTACCCCCTTCCCTACCTTACGAGACTCTAATCGAGGGGACCCCTGAGTCCAGACCTCCTTGTACCCTTTTACCGTACCTTAAATAAGTGTCGATAAAGATCACTGAACCTTATCCGTGTGTGATATCTGTCTGTGGGGGGGAAGTTACTTGTCTGTACGATCGCTGGAGACGGCTCTCCCCGGAGACCTCTCCTCCTGACCCCGGCCGACCCTCCCGGTCCGTCTACCTTTTCTAACATTGGTGGCCAGCGGCGCGATCCGAATCAACGCGTAATCGTACAGAGAGTAGCTCACCCCACGACAAAGCACGATGTCGACCAAAGATAGCAGCTCCACCGAGAAGTTCCAAATGGAGAAACTAGAGGAGTACAACCACCGCGAACTGAGACAATTTTGCATAGAACTTGGCATTGCTACCACTGGCCTGAGTACCAAGGATGACCTAAAGCACGCCCTTGAGTCGTGGACAGAAACGGGGGTCGCAAGACCCTCCGACCAAAACAGCGTCACACCAGAGGGGAACGCCACGACTCCCGAGGAACGGGGAACGGGCCGATCACCGGAGGAGATACGAGAAAGAGACAGAGTCAGACTGCACGAATTAGAGATGGCACGACTCAAGATGGATGGGGAGCTCAAGTTAGCTGAACAGAAACTCAACCTCGAGCAGATGCGGATTCGAGAGGAGCGAGAAGAAAAACAGAGACAGAGAGAGCTGGAAGAGAAAAAGATAACGCTCGAGCACGAGCGCCAATTGGCAGAGATAGAACTGCGCAAACAGCATAAGGACTTGGGGGTGCCTGAAAGACCACACACCCCGGGACCAACTGAGAAAAAAGTTCACATCCCCAAGGATGTGGTCCGCGAGTATGTCCGAGAAGACGACATACAACAATGGTTTAAGGCCTATGAGTTCGCAATGACCTCCCACAGGATCGACCGGAGTGATTGGGGAGCCGGACTTTGGGGGAGATTTATCAACGAGGGTCGCGATGCCCTGCTGCAGCTCCCCGATCACCAAATGTCGTCCTACGACCACATGAAGGCTGCCCTCCTCACCCGCTACGGCCTCACGCCCGAGATGTACCGCCAGAGGTTCAGGGATTGCACCCGGATCCCAGGTACCACTTGGGTGGAATACGTGAACTATTTCAGCCGGGCCTTCGAGGGTTGGATCAAGGGAAGTCAGGTCACCACCTACGAACAGCTCTTCAACCTCATGGTATGGGAACACCTGTCAAACAACTGCTTCGTCGAGCTCCGGCAGCATCTACTCGACAGTAAGCTGACTGACCCCCGGCAGCTCGCCGCCGAAGCTGACCGGTGGGAGAGCACCCGAGTGGGCCGGAAAGGGCCACACGACCAGAACAGAAGCAACCAAGGCCAGCACCGTCCTCGGGGAGGAGGAGGAGGCCAGGGGCGGGGGAGAGACGCCTTGCCAGCAACAACCGTGGCCAGCACCCCGCCGCCGACCGGCCGGGGCAACCCCCCGTTGCGGCCTGGGTACCGAGCCAACGTCACGTGCCACAGATGCCAGCGACTAGGCCACTACGCCAACGATCCGAACTGCCCGCTGAACCAAACGCCCAAACCCCGCCAGGTAGCTGCCGCTGCCCTGGGGGAGGAGCAGTCGTTGGAGGGTCCCGAGGAGTGTGAGCCGGACCAGCAAGGGTGGGAACCGGCCGCCATGGTCCTGGCATGCTTAGGGGGAAGAGACATGGTTCCGCGGGCTCCCCTACCCGCCAACACCAGGAAATACGGTCAGTGGGTGACCATTAATGGACAGAGAGCTGAGGCCTTGCGCGACACCGGCGCCAGCGTGACGGCCGTCCGCTGTCACCTGGTGAAGCCCGAGCAGATCTTGCCGAACATTCTCTGCCCCGTCCGCTCGGCAGATAACTCTGAAAGCATGTGCAAGATGGCCTGCGTCCCGTTTGAATGGGGAGGGGTCTCCGGCCTACTGAAAGTGACGGTCCGGGACGATGCCCCCGTGGACTGCCTCCTGGGGAATGACCTCGAGAGTTCCCCGTGGGCCACCGTCGAGAGAAGAGAGCACTTGGGGATGCTGGGCCTCCCGGACTGGGCCTGCATAACCACCCGATCCATGGCCGGCCGGGCCGCCCCCCGATCAGAAGAAACCGAATGGCCGGCACCTCCGCCCCCGGTTGCCCCCGTAGAGGACAACGGCGAGGCCGACCTCCCAGACCCGGCCCCCGAAGAAAACGCGCAACCCCAGGACCTTCCGGATCTGGCTCAGTGGCGGCAAGAAGGGGGGCCCACCCAAGAACAGTTCCGCCAGGAGCAAAAGACCTGTCCCTCCCTCGAGGGGCTTCGCCAACAAGCCAGCACCCAAGCCGCCGGGGACACCACCGGAACCCACTGGGTCTACTGGGATAACGACCTGCTCTACAGCGAGCAAAGAATCGCCGAGCTGGGGGCCAGTCGAGTTCTGGTGGTACCGCTCCGCTTCCGAGACTTTCTACTCAACCTAGCCCACGATGTCCCCCTGGCTGGGCACCTGGGCCAAGATAAAACGTACAGTCGACTGGTGACCCACTTTTTCTGGCCAAAAATGAGGAATGACGTCCTGAACCACTGCCGATCGTGCCCCACATGCCAAGCAAGCGGGAAGAGTGGCCGGAAGCTTAAGGCTCCTCTACAACCCTTCCCGGTGGTCACCACCCCGTTCGAGAGGGTGGGGATAGACATTGTGGGGCCGCTGGACCCTCGCACGGCACAAGGACACAGGTTCATCTTGGTACTAGTGGACCATGCCACCCGCTATCCCGAGGCGGTGCCCCTACGGACCGTGACCGCTCCAGTGGTTGGCCGGGCCCTGATGGGGATCTTCTCCCGGGTAGGCTTCCCCCGAGAAGTCGTCAGCGACCGAGGTACGAACTTCATATCGAAGTACATGAAGTCCCTCTGGCAACAATGCGGGGTCACATACAGATTCACGACCCCCTATCACCCCCAAGGAAACGGACTAGTGGAGCGGTTCAACCGCACTCTCAAAGGGATGATTGGGGGATTGGAAGAGCCTCTCCGTCGCCAGTGGGATGTACTGCTCCCGTGCCTCCTCTTCGCCTACCGAGAAGTACCCCAGAAGTCCCTCGGCTTTAGCCCCTTTGAACTCCTATACGGACACCCTGTGCGAGGGCCCCTCAGCCTCGTGAAGGAGGGCTGGGAGTTGGCCCCCCTAACGACCCCTCCAGACGTCTTCAAATACCTCCTGGCCCTACGAAACCAGACCCGGCGCTTCAGGGAGATGGCCAAGGCGAACCTCGAGGCCAGTCAGGAGGACATGAAAAGGTGGTATGATCACAATGCCTCCTCCGTTGAGTTCGAGCCTGGGCAGCAAGTATGGGTGATGTCCCCCACCGAACCATGTGCCCTGCAAGACAAGTGGACGGGGCCCTTCAAAGTGGTCGAGCGTAAAAGCCCCGTCACTTACCTCATCGACATGGGGTCCACCCGGAACCCCCTGCGGGTCCTCCACACCAACCGGCTCAAACCACACTTTGTGCGCTCAGAACTAAGCCTCCTGATGGCGACCGACAGTGGTACAGAAGAAGACTCCGAGCCCCTCCCGGATCTCTTAAAGACTCAGGAGAAGGACGGCTCCGTGGATGGGGTCCGGCTCTCCGACGCCCTCACTTCGGAGCAACGCCAGGACTGCCGGGACCTCCTGCTGCAGTTCGCTGCCCTGTTCTCACTCACCCCCGGGGTCACCCCTTGGTGTTTGCACGACGTAGACACCGGGGACAGTCCCCCTGTCCGGCACCGGGCCTACCGCGTACCAGATCGGGTACGGACCTGCATACAGGAGGAAGTGGCCAAGATGCTCACGATCGGGGTCATCGAGCCCTCGGACAGTCCCTGGGCCAGTCCGGTTGTATTAGTTCCCAAGGCCGCTGCCCCCGGCACCGCCCCTGAACTGAGATTCTGCGTCGACTACCGGGGCTTGAACGCTGTCACCCGGACCGACGCTCATCCCATCCCCCGAGCAGACGAGCTGATCGACCGGCTGGGGGCCGCCCGCTACCTTAGTATCTTCGACCTGACGGCGGGCTACTGGCAGATCGGCCTCACACCCAGGGCTCAAGAACGGTCAGCCTTCTCCACCCCCGATGGCCACTATCAATTTAAGGTCATGCCCTTTGGCATGAAGAATGCCCCCGCCACATTCCAACGTCTTGTGAACCAGGTCTTGGCAGGGCTCGAAGAATTCAGCGCTGCCTACCTGGACGATATCGCTGTATACAGCCGCCACTGGTCCGACCACCTCCGTCACCTCCAAGAGGTCCTCCAAGCCCTCCAGCGGGCCGGCCTCACCATTAAAGCCGGCAAGTGCCAAATTGGCCAAGGGTCTGTGACCTACCTGGGGCACCAAGTGGGAAGCGGGCTGGTGGCCCCACTACAACTTAAGATTGCTGCCATCCAGTCCTGGCAGCCCCCCGTCACCCAGACCGAGGTCCGAGCCTTCTTAGGGCTCACCGGCTACTACCGGCGGTTCGTGAAGGACTACGGCAGCATCGTGGGGCCCCTCACGGGACTCACATCCAAGAATCAACCGAAGCGGGTCCACTGGACTCCTGATTGTCAAGCGGCCTTCGAAGAGCTGAAGGCCGCCCTGTGCACCGCCCCGGTGCTCCAGGCCCCCGATTACAGTCGGGAATTTGTAGTACAGACCGACGCCTCCGACCACGGCATCGGGGCCGTCCTCTCTCAGCTGAACCCCGAAGGTCATGACCAGCCGGTGGCCTTCATCAGTCGACGTCTCCTGGCCCGAGAACAGCGTTGGAGCACAATCGAGAGGGAGGCATTTGCAGTAGTGTGGGCCCTCAAAAAGCTCCGGCCCTATCTCTTCGGTACCCACTTCCGGGTACAAACCGACCATCGACCCCTGCAATGGCTGATGCAGATGCGGGGGGAGAACCCAAAACTCTTGCGCTGGTCCATTTCCCTGCAGGGAATGGACTTCACTGTGGAGCACCGGCCAGGCCAAGACCACGCCAACGCGGACGGCCTGTCCCGCTTTTTCCGCCTCGACGAAGAGAGTCCCCAAGGAGATGGGTGACTCTCCCCGCCTTCAGCTGGGGGGGACGCATGTTGGACAGGCCACACAGAGGGCTGGCTCCCCCCCCGCACGACAGGGCCCGAGCTCCGGCCCACCCAGCATACCCCCGTGACAAGCCCCTGTACTCCGTCTCCCGACGGACCCTCTGCCCTCGGACCCCTACTCATCACGGGGTCCAGCCCCACCGGCTTCCCCGGCCAGGTCAAGCCGCCATCTTGGGCCCTGCACCACGCGGCCGCGTGGCCTCACCTCGACCCTAACCCCGGGCCTGGCCGGCCCCGACATCCCGGCACCACCATCCACCCAGGAGGTGAGCGGACCACTTGGCAGGTCAATGGGAGAACGAAGCGTCAAGAGCTCTTCCCCCGCCAGGTGCCGATCGCCTCCAGCAGCCCCCAGGCGCTGGCTCCACCCCCTGCTGGGTGTCTGGACACCTTCATCCCGGACCCTCCGACCTCCAAGTGCGAGGGTCCGGACATCAAAGGGCACCAGCCCTATAACTAAGACAGCTCCGGAGCAGGAAGGCAGTTGTATCCTGGAGTCGAGAGACACCGAGTGAACTCAACCCTGACGGTCTACTGGCGCTGCCGTAGCCCGCTCTTGTGAACCATCGTCCTGCCTGCTGGCGCTGCCGCGGCCTTCTGCAACCTTCATCTTCCTGGGACCTGCTGGCGCTGCCGCGGCCCGTTGTACCGACCATCCTCACCGGGACCTGCTGGCGCTGCCGCGGCCCTCTGCAACCTTCATCTTCCTGGGACCTGCTGGCGCTGCCGCGGCCCGTTGTAACGACCATCCTCCCCGGGACCTGCTGGCGCTGCCGCGGCCCTCTGCAGCCTTCATCTTCCTGGGACCTGCTGGCGCTGCCGCGGCCCGTTGTATCGACCATCCGCACCGGGACCTGCTGGCGCTGCCGCGGCCCATACCACCTAACCACCAAGCTCGAGGATTGTGAGCTCATCACCATCTCATCCGAATTACCTGATTGGTAAATAGACTGTCCCGCTACCCCCTTCCCTACCTTACGAGACTCTAATCGAGGGGACCCCTGAGTCCAGACCTCCTTGTACCCTTTTACCGTACCTTAAATAAGTGTCGATAAAGATCACTGAACCTTATCCGTGTGTGATATCTGTCTGTGGGGGGGAAGTTACTTGTCTGTACGATCGCTGGAGACGGCTCTCCCCGGAGACCTCTCCTCCTGACCCCGGCCGACCCTCCCGGTCCGTCTACCTTTTCTAACAGCCGGTGTTGAGTGCGTGGAGGGCGGTGGCACTGTATCTTCTTCGGGTGGGCTGGCTGTGTCGGGAGCCAGGGGTCCTGGCACTGGGCGCGATCTGGGCTCGGACGGGCGCAGACGGGCTTGCCTTAGGCGCGCCTTCGGCACGCCAGCGGCGCGCCCGCTGCGCGCGGCCTCCATATAAGTGGGAGTGGGAGGGAGGAGCAGCTGGGAGGCGGGAGCGGGGTGGCGAATGGGGCCGCGGGGGGCGTGGCCGCAGGGTGAAGCGGCGGGAAGGTGGACCAGAGGGAGCGGGGGGAGGGGGGCACGGGCTGGAGCGTGGGACTAGGGGGCAGGGTACAGAACGAAAAACGGGTCACTGGGGGCACAGAGCAGGGCACAACAGAGCGGGGGAAGCAAAAAACGGGGTACAGAACGAAAAACGGGTCACTGGGGGCACAGAGCAGGGCACAACAGAGCGGGGAAAGCAAAAAACGGGGTACAGAACGAAAAACGGGTCACTGGGGGCACAGAGCAGGGCACAACAGAGCGGGGGAAGCAAAAAACGGGGTACAGAACGAAAAACGGGTCACTGGGGGCACAGAGCAGGGCACAACAGAGCGGGGGAAGCAAAAAACAGGGTACAGAACGAAAAACGGGTCACTGGGGGCACAGAGCAGGGCACAACAGAGCGGGGGAAGCAGACAAAAACGGGGTACAGAACGAAAAACGGGTCACTGGGGGCACAGAGCAGGGCACAACAGAGCGGGGGAAGCAGACAAAATGGGGTACAGAACGAAAAAACGGGTCACTGGGGCACAGAGCAGGGCACAGCGAGCGGGGAGCCAGCAGGCGCAGGGACTCACTGGCAGCAGCGAGAGCTGGCAGGCAGCAGCAGGGCACAGGAGGACCGTCTGGCGGCTGGGGGGGCGACCTACCTGCAGGCAGGGTCAAAGGTCGCTCCCTTCAGCGCTGCGCGGCCTCCATATAAGTGGGAGTGGGAGGGAGGAGCAGCTGGGAGGCGGGAGCGGGGTGGCGAATGGGGCAGCGGGGGGCGTGCCCGCAGGGTGCAGCGGTGGGAAGGTGGACCAGAGGGAGCGGGGGGAGGGGGGCACGGGCTGGAGCGTGGGACTAGGGGGCGGGGTACAGAACGAAAAACGGGTCACTGGGGGCACAGAGCAGGGTACAACAGAGCGGGGGAAGCAAAAAACGGGGTACAGAACGAAAAACGGTTTACTGGGGGCACAGAGCAGGGCCCAACAGAGCGGGGGAAGCAAAAAACGGGGTACAGAATGAAAAACGGGTCACTGGGGACACAGAGCAGGGCACAACAGAGCGGGGGAAGCAAAAAACGGGGTACAGAACGAAAAACGGGTCACTGGGGGCACAGAGCAGGGCACAACAGAGCGGGGGAGGCAGACAAAAACGGGGTACAGAACGAAAAACGGGTCACTGGGCGCACAGAGCAGGGCACAACTGAGCGGGGGAAGCAGACAAAACGGGGTACAGAACGAAAAAAACGGGTCACTGGGGCACAGAGCAGGGCACAGCGAGCGGGGAGCCAGCAGGCACAGGGACTCACTGGCAGCGGCGAGAGCTGGCAGGCAGCAGCAGGGCACAGGAGGACCGTGTGGCGGCTGGGGGGGCGACCTACCTGCAGGCAGGGTCAAAGGTCGCTGAGGTGAAATATTTGCTCAGACAGTATTAATTATTCATATACCAGAGCAACATGGCCATAGTTAAGCTTCAGCCAAAAGCTGTTTTTCAAAATGCCAAATTTTAAGTGAAATGCCAGCAGTTCCATTTCACATTTGGGTGAAATGAACTTAACTTCAAATTATAGAAGGGGAATTAGTAATCAAAAAAGATGAGATATTATGATGGCGAACTGTGAGCTGAAACCTAAATGCATCAAAGTATAATTTCAAAGTTTGATTAGTTAAACACTATATTCATGTCTTATAAACGGTGCTGTTGGTATGGGGCAGGTTATTTAGATAATACTGCTTTTTAGGTTGAAGCCTACCAGACAGCGCAGCTGTCTAGTTGCAAATACATATTGGGGACATGCTTAAAGCGTACCTAGGAAAACATTTCACCCTTTGCATATCACTGGCTTTTTGTTTAGTCAGTCACAATTGCTTTCTTTCTTTTCTCTGGCTCTATTTATTTTAGCCCCTCCAGCATGTCTTTGTCCTTCCTTGGGTGCATATCACCTCTCTGATTGACTCCTCCTATACTTCAGGAGTGCTTGCTTTTCGGGGGCTCTTTTTTTCTTTATCCTGGAGCACTCCATGACAGTGCGTGTTTTATCCAGTTGACTCCCTTACATACTTCTTCTACCCCACCCTCTGCCCTCCATGTTGCTCTTTAAAGCACAGTGTACAGCTGTGCAACAACTGTGCTCCAAGTTACAGTCTTTCCTGTGGGCAGCCGACGCGCGACTTTATTGTAGTCTCATGTGCACCTGTTTATTTTTCATTTATTTATAGCGTGAACTCAGTGCAAGGATTTTAGAGCACTTTACGACCGATTACATTGCACAGTGTGACACTCATTTTTGGGCACAGGGGAGAATAAATAATGTCCCCACAATCACACGATGTTGAGCTGATGCTGGGCCTCGAACCTGGTTTCCCAGTTCCAAAGAGGGCTATTCTGGCCGTAGGCTACATCAGCTGCTCCTCTCTCACTGCTTTCTGTATTCCTCGTCCCGTCCGTGTGATCTATCCGCCCACTGAAATACTGTCCAGTTAGTTTTCATTAGAGAAGTCAACATATCCTTAAGCCGGAATCTGTTGACTTTGCCAATGCATGTTTACTCCGGGCTTTTAGTCATGTTGTGAGACAGGTGAAGCAGCACCATCTTCTCAGGTCTCTAGCCAAAACGCCACATCATGTTTGAGGTAACAATGACATCAGGGCAGTTAAAATTAGTCAATACTGCTTCTCGTAGCTATCGGGCAGAAGGAAGACGACGTTCGAAAAAAGTGTGCTCCCAGAAGAGACTATTGGAGGGGCTGTATATGGGAACACAAGCAGGGCAGCCATGGTAAGAAGAGAAATTCATTACGTTTAAAAAACGACGTGTGCTGATGATCAGATTGTGTGCTTTTGTTTAAAGTATTTATGTTAATTGCAGCTCGTGATGGCGCTGCAATTAATATGAATACTTAAACAAAATCACACAGTATGCACCGCAGCGTGAAAGAAACACCCGTTTTTCGCGCCGCTCGCTTTTTAAAAGCAGCGGCACGAACGTTCTCGTTTGATGTGCTGTGTGTGTGTGCGCTCCACCCACAGCACTGCGCGCTACATGCAGCAGAGGTGCGCGCGCGCACATGCGCACACGTTATTGGGAACAGTGGTCAAGACTGATTTGCATATAGCTGTGTCTGAACTGAGGTGGCAAAGCTAAAGAATGATGATGGATTCAACCCAGATCTATGACTGGGGGTGAGTTTTTGAAAGGTTTCAGTGCTCCATCCATCATCTCCTTGTGTTTGCTTTGTTCGCCCTAAGTTGGCAGGGTATGCCCAGACGTGGGTCCCTTGCTTACTTTGTCACTGGATTGAAGCTAGCCTGGCTGATGAGGGGTGTTACCCTGAAACCGGTCCCAGGATGCTTGTTTCCAGTCCAGGAAAGATATGGCTTGGCAGTTGAGACTGGATTGTTCCCATGAGGCACAGGGTCAAGACTGATTTGCATATAGCTGTGTCTGAACTAGAGTGGCAAAGTGAGTTAAATAATGATGATGGATTCAACCCAGATCTGTGACTGGGGGTGAGTGTCTGAAACGTTTTGGCGCTCCATCCATCATCTCCTTGTGTATGCTGCCTGTGGGTATCATAGTGAGGCCTGAGGGAGTAACTCTGTTATCCAACTAGAGTGCAATGGTATTGATGGCCCCTGGACTGCAGACATAAATTATAATACACACACTGGATAGTGCCTAGTAATCATTGACTGTACCTGGGTCAACAAGAAAGGGTAGCATAAGAGAAAACAGTGAACGCCTGGGGCACATCAGCATGGGGACAACTTCGAGCTGCTTCTTCAAGTTATAAGACCTACCACATTGCCAGTTGTGGAATCAGCAAAGTGAAATAAAAACCACTATCACTACTCACGTCTTTAATTTAAAAAGAAAAAACAAGAGTCATGTTTATTGGGGAAGGAGGTTAATCTGAATGTGGATCACTGACACAATATTGAAAACAACAATATCGTGAAACAAAAATATTGTTTACAAAAATATCATGTCACTATACTTATAATGGTAAGTACAAAAATATCCCAAAAAATATCGTTTCACACTGATATTATTAAAAATATAATTGTGTAATATATATATAATATATAGTTTAAAATAGTTAATCTTAAATACTTTAGTATATAACATTAATATAATGTAAATTAAATAATATTTAATACTGTATATAAATATATACCTATATAAACAGACACACACATATGTGTGTGTATGTTTATATATATAGATATATATATCTATATATACACATCATGTCACACTATTATTAAAAGTATATATTTTACATTATATTAAATATATATGTATATATATATATATATAAAACATAAAAAGATTAACAAATCAACTGCAAAATATTCAATAAATTACCAAATTTTTAAAATATAAAAATATTAAATCCCCCCAAAATATATTTATTAATCTATATATATATATCTCTCTCCAAAGAAACAGTCACTCCGCCCGGGAACCTGGAGACCCGAGGGGGGTGGCGCGCACGCCGGCGGAGTTTCCGGCAGTAGTGTTGCGTGAACAAAGCAGAATAAAGCGCACTCTCAGTGACACCAGATTTGAAAAAAAGAGGAAGATATATTCCTTCAAAAATCCACAACGCGTTTCGGCTATCAAGCGGCCTTGGTCACATGAACGTATGACGGCCGAAACGCGTCGTGGATTTAAGAAGGAATAAATCTTCTTCTTTTTCTTCAAATCTGGTGTCACTGAGAGCACGCTTTATTCTGCTTTGTTCACGCAATAGATAGATATATATATATATATATACACACACACACACATAAATAATATAAAATTAAAAAATAAACAAATAATAGATATATTTAAACAATATTGGGAAAAGTATTGGAGTCTGGGAATAATAGATATACTATTCCCACTCATTTATGTAACGTTAGTGAAAGAGTAGGCTTTCAGAGGGGTTACATTTATTATTCCCACTCCAAACATGTCAACAGTAGGGAAAGTATTGGACTTAAGAGGGGTAAGATTTACTATTCCACCTCCAGTCTGTGCAACAGAGGGGTAAGTATTGGACTTCGTAGGGGTAATATTTACTATTCCCACTCCAGTCTGTGCAACAGTAGGGAAAGCGTTAGACTTTGGAGGTATTACATTTACTAATCCTACTCCAGTCTGTGCAACAATAGTGAAAGCATTGGACTTTGGAGGGGTAAATTTACTATTCCTACTCCAGTCTGTGCAACAGCAGGAGAACAGCGCTGGACTTCGGAGGGGTAAGATTTACTATTCCCACTCCAGTCTGTGCAACAGCAGACAAAGCATTGGACTGTGAAGGGGTAAGATTTACTATTCCCACTCCAATCTGTGTAACAATAAAAAAAGCTTTGGACTTCAAAGGGGTTAAATGTACTATTTCCGCTCCCATCTGTGCAGCAGTAGGCAAAGCTTTGGACTTCGGAAGGGTACATTTACTATTCCCACTCCAGTTTAGCAACAGTAGGGAAAGTACTTGATTTCAAACACATTACATATTTAAATAACGCTATTAATTCAGAACAATATCAAACTCTTAATATGAAAATTATTAACTCAAAAAGAATTATATATGTAAAAATAAAAACAATCAATTTACATGATTTTTAAACAATTTAGTAATTATCAATTTTAAAAAAATTGGAATGTATTACTTAATTAACTTCCAACACTATACCCCTACAAACCTAGCAGCCCACAGTTAACATATAATTCAAATAAATAAGTATAACATAACTTACATAATTGATAATCAATTAACTAGTTAATTATTACTTAATTAATGTCCCACCCTATACCCCTACAATCCTAGGAACCCACAACTAAAATATTAATAAAATAAATCAGTATTACATAATGTACGTAATTCATTATCAATTAAATAATTAATAATACATAATGTATGTTAATTAATTATTGATGAAGTAGCTTTGCACCCTATAGCCCTACAAACCCAACATCATACCCCTAAATATATAACTAAAATATAAAGTTATTACACAATTTACACAATTAATCAATTAAATAATTATTAAGTTAATAAATAATTGTTAATGAATTATTACTTAATCAACTTCCCACCCAAAACCCTTAAAACCCAGCAGCTCACACCTAAAATATAACAAACAAATATAATTACACCATTCACACAATTAATAATCAATTAAATAATTCATAATAAATTCATAATACATTGATAATTATTACTTAACTAACTTCCCACCCTATACTCCTAAAAACACAGCTGCCACACCTAGAAAATATAATTAAAAGTATAATTCTTATACAGTTTGCATATTTAATAATCAATTTAATTATTAATAATACATGAATATCACTTAAAATAACAAACTATATTTAAAAATATTATTAACAATTAAACAAATAATAACACAAAATTAATATATGAACTAAAATGCATTCAGATAATTTAAAAATTATAGTTTTTACAACTATATTATTAAAAACGATATTAACAACAGCAATATTCTTAACAATGCTATAATTTACCTGGAAAAAACGATATTCTTGACAACAATATTTCTGCACCACGATATTTTTGTATCAAAATATTTTTCCCGATATTTCTGTCTCCTGATATTTACAACTATTTTGGCCAATTACCCTGAATGTGGAGAACTGATGATGTTCTGGTTATCCTGCAACACTTTATTTTTCGGTCCTGTCCGCCCCTTTCTTTTAGGGCCACCATGACAACATTAGAGGTAGGCTACAGTTTTACCATTTTACATTCTGCACTGGGTTCTTGTCTACATAAGTTACTTTAGATCTCTTAAGTTACCAAGTTAGGCACAAGCTACTGTTCCTTGTTATGTGTTTTTTATCCTTACACTCTTGTACTTGTAATTTTGTTTTTTGAAGTTGTGAGGAAATGGGGTGTATTTTTTGGTGCGGTTGTGTGACCTCACTGTGTAATACACTTACCAACCCCTTTAGGACCAGTAGGCTTTGTTTGACAAACTTTCCGCTCAACTCTTGGTAGCTGTGGCTCTGAGCAGCAAGACTTACACAAAGGAACATGTGTAAACCATTTAAACAGCACCAAAACAATTGAAGAAGAAATAACCAAGACTCTTGAGAAATCTGACACCAATTTATAAAAATAGACTGTATTTTAATGTATTTTTAGAGACCACAAATCAAAGCATAACACTCAACTGCAAACAAGTATTGGCAAATTTAACAAATTTGACAGTTAGAAAAAGTTTTGGGTAGTTTTAATGCGGTCATGCAGTGTCACTTTAGATGACCAACTCTAGTGGGCAGCCAGTCAGAGGGACCAGCAAGGTCCTTAGAAATAGTTACCTCAACAGGTGAAGCAGTTTTCAGTGAGTTACGGGCACTTTTATCCTTTGCACGGGTTTCCTATGGAAGTGGTTCTAATGCAAGGGATGAAGGATGCTGAAGATGTTCAAGGGTGCTGTGGATGCAATGCGGTCAACGGGGGTCTTGATGCGACTACTCCTTGGTCCACAAAAGGGGTGAGGTGGTCCTGGTCCCAGGGCTCACTTCCCTCAAAGCCTTCTTGGTGCTGACAGAAGTCCAGTCGCCAGTCGCCATACTGTCCAGTCATCCAGTATTGCAGTTACGGCCAATCGTTGCTTGATAACTCGTCTCCTGGGTGACCCAGCTCCACTCCAATGACACTCCTTAGCTCAGCAAATTCGGGAGCAACTTTGTGCATTGGGTCCTGGTCCTTGATGCTGCACAGCGGCGCTTGGCTGCAGGTTGAAGATTTTGGGCTACCAACTTGCCGCAGCAGACTTCACAGACGTATTGGCCCTGTGATGTGAACAGGGGGTCAGCTGATTGACCCTTAGAGTCTCTTGGCTTTGGCTGGGCTCTTTGAATGATGTTCTCATAGAGCAGGATACAGCAGCCATAGTCCCTCTTCTTTGCCAGCCTCCAGGATCAGCAGATGCAATCCATGCCGATGTAGCCTCTCTTTGCAGGTTGCAGGTCGCAGCAGGGCAGTCCATCTTCCAGTCCAGTTGAGATCTAAGTTCTGGGTGCCAGGGGTGTACAACTTATTCTCAGAAAATACCCTCAGGAAAGGATGGGGTTGGTAGCCAATGGACTACCAGGTCTCCTCCCACATGATAACCACTTCCTGCGAAGTGTGGCATCTGGGCATCCCGGATGCACCATTCTGCCCACTTCTAACATGGCCGCAGGACCCCTCTCTTGGCGTGTGGAGCTTTATAGCCCAACCCAGAGGTGTGGCTACCAAGGGGGTACACGGCCCTGAAGAAACCATTTTGGCAACTGGCTTCCCCTCCCTGTCCCTAGTGCCAGCCTGTTTGCCTAAACAATGGATCAGCCCCCTTCCCAAGTGTTACCTATTTGCCCTTCAAGGGTGGCTTCTTCGCCTTTGAAGCACACCTTTTGGGCCAACACCGGTGTGGCTTCCTGCAGGAGGGAGGTAACACCTCCTCCCAGGGCAGGCCGCTATTGTATCTTTTCCAGGTAGTCATTAGCATGTCTCCACAGGAGTACAGAAAGCTGTCTCAGTGACAGGACAACTATGTGCAACGGTAAGGGCACAGTGGACTCAAGGCAACAAAGTGTCATTTTTTTTTTTGCACAGTGTGTTTCGTTACATTAATTTTGACGTGAGAATCAAGCCAGGCTCAATGTAACAAATCGCTGGATAGCTTGGATGACCCACTTTGGTCGCACTGTTCCTGAGTTAGGATCGCTCACAGCGTCAGTGCGTAACACTGTACTCGCCAAATGGGGGACCGAGTCTCACCGTAGTAAAAAAGATAGTTTTGCGTTTTTACTAACAGAACATGTCAAATACAGGTCCACCCTGCAGAATGTGTTGCACCCTGCCTTAGGGCTCGATAGGCTTGCCACAGGGGTGACTTACACATATGGCAGGAGGAATTCTGGCTTTGCCATTACTTTAAATGGCAAAGTCGGGCTAGCAGTTTAAACTGCTCTTCCAGTTTGCAAATGGTGGACTGGGGTCTCGTTTTACACGTGTTTTCCCCCAGGCTGTCAAACCAGTGTAGCAATCCCTGGGGTGATCCTCTAACTTACATGCCAAGGGTACGCTGGGTACCATTTACTAGAGACTTACAGGTAAGTTAACCTAGCCAATTACGCATGAAACCATTCGCTATATATATGTTTAAAGGTAAGGTAACACGCACTGAGGTCTGTTAGCCGGACTCAGTGCACTCTCAGAGTCAAAAAACCAACTGCCTCTGTCTAAAAACACGGGGGTGACCATAGAAAAGAGGTTTTTCCTTACACAAGTCTAAATGTGGTGCCAACTGTACCACAATGTGAAACTTCAACCTGAACTGGAGGGCGGCTGAATCCTGCATCGGAGCAGACGGAAGACATCATGGTGGTGTTGACACTCGTGTGCATTTGAGGTCCTTCGGGTAGCACTGCTTGGCTTGAAAGTTGTCTCGGGGGCCTGGCTCATGATTTCTGTACCAGTGGCTTGAGGTACATTGCACTTGGGAGATAGGCAGACAATTATTTTAGGCAAGGGGGCCCCATATCAAAAGGTAACCCTCTGAAAGGGTATATGCCAAATTCTCTTCCCCCTAAATATAATATTAGCAGCCAAGTTTTAACTAAAAATGGACACCTGCTTGCCTTGCTTTGGTTCTGTTACGACACAGAAGCTCATATTAAGCTTAAAACCTTCCTTTACTACTTGCCAGCAGCAAATACATTTCAGCAATACATATATACTACCACTACCATGAGTTTGTAGTGAGTGTCATAACATAGTAAACATAAAAGTAATATAGAACAGTCAACTAATCATCTTCGCCAGTCTGTAACTGCACTAATGAATAGCCCTTTGATATCCCCTATGGTTTTTTTTGCTGCTCGTCAGTGAGTTATGCGTCCTTTCATATCCAGCTGGAATTCTTGGCATATTTGGGAGGGTGTTATACATCAAATTACTTGTGGTTCACCGTATTCTGTTGTATTTATTCTGTCCCCTGCTGTGCATATCCACCATATAGGCAGAGCCACTGGAATTATGCTATTGTGCGGCTGCTGCGATTTTCGCATCATTATAGATTTGCCGCATTTGCCACATAATGCATCACCTGCTGCATAATCTGCAGATTTTAACAACAAAAAAAATAGTTTTAAGCGTGTCATTGGGGCTTTGATGGACTATACTGCTTGTCGAGCCATGTCAGAAGTCCTGGAACTTTAACTTTTAAAGGAGGCCTTAGCAAAGTTATCGCAACATTTTCTGCGGCCTTTGATCCTGTTTGGGTGGGGTGGGGGGGTACCCAGGCAGGAATCTGTAGTGCATGGTTCTGATAATGCTCTCACATGGAAAAAAGAGGAGGAAATATGTGCACCTAGAGGCAAGGGACAGTAGTAGGCACCTTCATGGGGAGCTTCCTCCTCAGCTCAAGCGGTTGCAAGACTCCTCTGGCGGAGGCGCTGAAGAAGAAGAGCCACAGGTGGGTCCTTCATGGGACATGGATCTTTTCACAGGAAATGGATACTTTCATAAGTTTAAGGACCTTTTTTGGCAGAGGCGGCTCAGGGCTATGTGATGATACTACCGTGGGCAGAAGCAAGCCCAGGAGAACCAGGAAGGAAGGAAATACGTCCCAGAGTGATTCTGACTGCACCGAGTTTACATCTGCCTCCTCTGAATCGGACACCAAATCCAAATGGGATGACTTGCTGCAACTGAAACTTCACAAGTGGGAACCCCCAAAGGCACCTCAGAAAAACAGCAAATGGGAGGATACTTAGCGCAATTCCTACAGAAATGGCAAAAGCTTTCACAAGGAGCTTGGATTCTACAAACCAGTCAAGGGTTCAAAGTTAGAATTCACAGAACAATCCAAACAATGTCAAGGATGAAGGCCCATTATGTTCTACAAAGAGCATCAACTGCCTATACATGTAGAGGTCACAAACCTTGCTCAGAAAGGCGTCTTTGTAAAGGCGGATCTGACCAAAGACAGTTTCGTGAGCAATATTTTTCTTGGAGCAAGAAAAGATTCACTGGAAATGTATCCAGTAATCTGTGGAAGTTAAACCAGTGGATCTTGTACAGATATTTTAAAATGGAGGGGATTCACCTCCTTCGACATGTGTTACACCAGGGAGACTTGATGGCTCGTCTCAACTTAAACGACATGTACAAAACTGAGCCCATTTGGGAACCTCGACAGTGCGTTCTAAGGTTTGAAGAGGTCAGCCAGACCTGGGAGTTTCTTGTCTAACCTTTGACTTCTTGTCTGCTCTGTGGTTCTTCATGAAGCTTCTCAAACTGTTAGTGGCTTGTCTGAGATCAAGGGGAACCAGAATGATTGTCTATTTGGAATATATAATTTTCATGGCAAAGGATGCTGTATTGAAACGCCATCAGATGGAAAAAGGAATACAGTTACTGCAGGATTTAGGATTTGCCATAAATTGGTAGAAATCAATCCTTTGTCCAGTACAGAGGATAGGCTCCATGGGTTTCTGAATAGATTCTGTGCAAGCAGTACTTCAACTGTCAGACAAGAAATTGAAAGATGTATTCAAAAGGAGATAACACAACCTCTGTGGTCCCCTGTGATCTCTTTGTGATCCCTGGCACGTATAGTGGTTTGCTTCTCTGCATCCATACAGGCGATCTTTCCTGAGTCGCTCATTACGGGGCCCTACAGAGAATGTAGATTTATTACCTAGGCGATGGTCTGACTTATGCGAATGAGGCTCCTTGGATGACAGATGCCAAAGAGGAACTGCAATAGTGGCTGAACCACGTTTAATCATTGAAAGGAAGAGCCATATTCAGGACGTTACTGGATGTGGCCATAGGTTAAGATGCCAGTCTCATGAGTTAGGGAGCCCAATGTGGTGACTTAACAACAGGAGGATGGTGCTCAGAACAAGAAATTATTAGTGAGGTCTTTCCAGATCCAGACCTTTGCCAAAGACAGAGTTTGCTGTTGTATTGTGTTATAGATAGGCAATATCCCAGCAGTGAGCTAAGTTAATTGCCTGGGAGGAACTTGGTCCATATCTGGCGGAAATGACTAAAGGAATCTAGCACTTTTCTCTAGAACAAAAGGTTGCAGTGATCACAGAATATCTTTTCAGGCTGTCTAACATGGTGGCAGATTGCCAATCTTGTCATGTCAACAATAAGACAAATTTAAAACAGGATCTGACCGCTGTGCTTCAACTTCAAGAAATCTGGGGTCAGTGTGCCATAGATCTAATTACATCCATACTGGTGAGACAGATGCAACACCATTTCAGTTGGAGACAGGATCCCGATGCGTTACCAACAGATCCTTCCCTTCAAATGTGGGCCCTTCAATGGAATTATGCATTCCCCCTTTTGGATGACTCCGAAAACATTAGTGCAAGTCAGATGACAAGATGCAGAATTTATCATAATTACTCATAGTAGGCAACTCATGTATGGTATCCAAACTTGCTCGAGTTATCAATAGACATTGCTAGACTGTTGCAAATGGACAAAGATATACTGCCAAACTCATCAGGAGACATCCATCCTTTAGCGCAGGAGTGCATCCGACGTCTCCCGGCTTGGAGGACGGCAGCTCAAGGTGGAGCATCAGAGGGCTTTTGGGCTAGGCTGAAAAATTCATCAGGGAATCATGGACCCCAGGAACTCTTAGGAGTTACAAGACTACATGGGGTAGATGGTCTAGCTGGTGATTGGAGAGAAGCTTGCATTCCTCTTAGGCCCCTTTCCTGCAATTTATTTTTGTATTGGAATTGGTTCAAAAACACAATGCATATATAGACTATAAATATTTACAGGTCCACAATTTCAGAAGGAAAGTAAAACAAATTGCATGTTAAGTATTTATCCTGAGTTTCCATCAAAGCCTAAGCTATGTGTGGTCAGACATCTGAGAGAATATGAGAGCAGCTTGTATCACGTCAGCGGGCATAAAGCAATTGTCTACTTCTTTGAAACCTCCAAATTAGGCTGTTGCCTTACCTACTATGGCTAGAAGAGCAAAATTATTTATAAAACAAGTAGACTTTGACACTGAAGATTTTGGTGCACCATCTACCAGAGGGGCTATGGCATTGAAGGTGTTCCAGGTGGGAACACACTTGGAAGATTTTTTGAGGGCTGTAGATTGTTTTTTATTTGTTTATTTTTTTAACACAACCTTTATTGCATTTCCACATACAAGTAAGCGCTACCAACAGAGCGAGTAATAAAATATAAAATCTATATGACCAACAAATTGGTAAAATCAATGCAAGGCTCAGTTACAAATACCAACACAAAAAGAGGGTAGAGGCTGTTTAATTCCGCACCCAACAAATGATCCGTGTCTGTGATCTATGAAATAGCGCAACGAACCAAGGAATACTCCCCTCTATACTCCTTATTTAGGAACAAGTCCTAGTTACAAATACATTCGCAGGTGTGCAAAAAAATATCACGTCATATTTACCTACAGCATTAAAAGAAAAATAAACAGAGACTGCAATCCTTAATCTAAAAATAAACGTACAACCTCAACCCGCCCCACCCCCCAACTTAAAAAAAAAATCGAATTTTTTCACAGGGCACAAATGTCATTGTGATAAATCCTCCCCTTTCACAACGTCCCACTTATTATTACATTTCTATATGTCTACAATGTTCCATCAATAACCGCTGTCAACATGATATGCCATTGTAACCTTCAGCAACTAACCCCCCCTCCTTCCCATCCTCCCCTCCCACTGTGTCCTTGTGTCGAGATCAGTCCAATCCTATCACATTTCGGGGTGTCTGTTATTCATTTATTGATCTCGTCTTCTGATTGATCATCACCTTGTGCTATATAAACTATAGAGTTCCTCTCATCTCCTCCCATTACATTGTTATGTCTGTCTCATGCGTCTGGGGGACCCCTCAAGTCTGTTACCATAGTCGTCCATGCCCTAATGTCGTCTTCAAGTTTCTCATCTCTCCGGACCTGTTTCATGTGGACCTTCTCCGCTGTTACCCATTCGCACACCTCTTCCGTCCATACCTCAATTCTAGTGGGCAAGGAGCTTAACCATTCTGTAGCAATTCATCGCTTTGCCAACACTAGTCCCAAAAGTACGAACTTCCTGCTTAATTTCTTGTTTTTGGGAGCAGGCAACAACACTAGTAACACTGTACTGACCTTCCTGGACACCTCCCATCCCGTAGCGTATTATTATCCCCCAGTATGCAGTTACATCTGGGCACATCCCCACCATGTGTATAAAATCTGCCTCCGGTTCTTTACATTAAGGGCATTTGCTTAGAGTTTTGGGGATGAGTTAGGTCTGATGTACATAATTATATTGGATCAGTTTAAAAACCGTTCATTCGAACTCACTTTCTTAACCCCCTCATGTATTTGTATCCATTCCTTCTCCATCAGGGGATCCCCCACCATGACTTCACATTTTGCCTGCACAGGAAGGACTTCACTCGGGAGGTCATCCCGGAGTGCCCGGTATAAGTGAGAGGCGGTGGCACAGCAGTCTGGGGCAGAAATATGCTGACTGTGCTGCTAGCACCGCCCAACATTACTTGCAGTACCTTAGTGGTAGGGGGTTCCTGGCTTTAACTTATAGGTCCCCGGGCGTAACACAGGCCCCCCGCAGCCCTCGCGGTGCGGGGGGCCCCACGCTCCAGTGGCCCCCTCACTCTAAGCGGAGGGAGACGGCTGCGCCTGCAAGCAAGCCTCTTCACCCTCCCCAAGTCCTCATAAATGAAACTGTGCGCGCACACCACGGTGACGGCATCTAAGCCTCCTAGTCTTCCCTCTCATTCTGTCTCGCTGCTCAGTTAGTGAAAACCGAGACTTCAAGAAACGGGTATTACCCTCTCTTTCCTCCTTTCGTTTATTTGCTCCCCTGTGAAATGGATCCAAAAAAGAATAACATTTTTGCTGGAAACGTTGTCTTTTTCTGACACAAGTGCAGCCTCCGGGTGGAGAGAAATAAAACATTCCAAATGTTTGCCAGTGAAGTGATACTTTTGTTTACTCCTCTCTCTTTGAACAAAATTGTTTTCCATGCTTGGGAAAGTGCACCTTGCCTGGAGGTACTGAAATACTTGCTTGATGGGTGAATTGGAAAACAAAATGTGTACAGCAACTGTGTGTTTACGAATGTGGTCTTTTTAAACCATACTGCCTATGTTTTGAAAGAATATAAGCAATGGGCACTGCAACGGGTCCCTTCTGGGCCCTGTAGTCATGGCCTTACCTTTTCACGCAAAAGCACTCACTAATTTCAGAATAATGAGTGTAAAAGGAAAAAAGTAACCATTTTGTTCCTGCTTACATTTCACATGCTTTACTTAATCTTGCATTCCCTATGAGTGTTTGCTTTTTCTAGGATGTTGTTAATTTTTTTAGGCATCATATTGCTCTTGTCTAGTGCGTAATTAGAATTGAGTCACATCCAGGTGTTTATAGTGGGTCAGTGCAGTGCAAGTTTCTCTAAGTGGGGCAGTATGGTGTTCAGTGGGGGAGAGGATGTGGCGCTATGGTCAGAGCTGCTGAAGTGGAACTGGTGAACCAGGTTCCTCCTTAATGACCAGGCTCCCAGACCACTCTCCTGAGGGAGCACATTCCTGTGCTACACCTTAGAAGCGCTGCAAGATCTTAAAAGCCCTGGTGTCTTAGCACCAGCAGGTGGACCCTAGCGGTGGCAAGTGTGCATTAACCTTGAAGGCCTGTCCACCACTATCCATGAAGTTCATCTCCAGTCTTGGGGACAGACCTATGAAGCAGCACACCATAGAGTGGCAGTGACTCTGTCACTGAGGTCACAGGACCCTTGAGCAGGGTGGCTCTAGGACAGTACGACCGCACCGGGCGCTAACTTCAGGTGGGGGCGTCGTGTTTGTAAGTATATTATGGTTTTGAAAGCACTTGCTGCCTCCTTCCTGGCCTCCAACATTTTTGGGCAGCAATAAAAATGTCTTGATAACTCCAGTGATTAATGTTCTTAGTAGAGAGAGATGGTGTTTGAGTTTGAGTTTAAAATATTTGTAGAGCGCACGTACACCTGGCGGTTTCATGGCGCTATGAAGTACTGAGGCCAAGAGGGCAAGAGGGTCGGGGAGGAGGGGGAGAGTAGGACGATTATGATGGGAAGGCCTGTGAGAAAAGCAAGGTTTTGAGCGCCTTGCGGAAGTGCGGGTATTGAGTGGAAGATCTAAGGTGGGCGGAGAGAGAGTTCCAGAAGGCAGGAGCAAGTTTGGAAAATTTCGTGCCCCCCCACTTTGTACGCCTAAAGCGGGAAATTGTCAGCAATTGTTGAGAGGATGAGCGTAGTTCTCTGGCGGGAGCGTAGGCTTTGATTTCCGAGGAGATGAACGCAGGGGCTACGCCAGCCCGAGCTTGAAAGGTGATACATCCTATCTTGAATTGAACTCGTTCTCGAACAGGGAGCCAGTGCAAGGACTTCAAGAGCGGAGTGACATGGTGGAGTTTGGCCAGATTGTGAACCAGGCGGGCAGCCTGGTTTTGGACCAGTTGTAATCGGCGCATGCTGTAGGCGGGCATGCCGCTGTATAGGGCATTGCCATAGTCTAGGCGGGAGATTACCATCATCAGGACAATGAGTTTCAGGGCGGAAAAAGAAAAGAAACGGGAGACTTTGCGGATGGTGCGGAGTGAAAGAAAGGAGGAGGACACCACGGAGCTGACCTGGGAGTGCAGAGTGAGTTGGTCGTTCAGTTTGATCCCTAGAGTTTTCACGGAGGAAGAGGGAGGAGGGGGGGGACCTAGGGAGGGGGGCCAGAAGAACCCTTTTTTGTGTTTTGTCTATTGGAAGATTTGACTCATGAAAAGGAATGGCAGAGGTGTAATGTGCATGCTGCTAAGAACATGTGCCATGCATATCACAAAGTGCACATAATATGAATAGGTCAGTGGGTTACTGCTTTTGTCAGAGAGACCCTATTGTTACTTGCAGTTAATAAGTTAAAATCCTAACATAGAAAAGTGAGCTATTAACTGTCATGTAAGAGCTGCATGCAAACTGCAAGGTATAAGTTAGAGCGTTATGTTTTTTTCCCCAGTCTTCGATTATCCTAATGTTGCAAAAAAGGGTTCATTTGGGTAGAAATCAATTCTGATTATTAAAGAGAAACCCTAACCATGGTATTATGTTTTTAATTCTGAGTTTGTGTTTCTGCAGACCAATCACTATTAAACTATGCTGCCTACTAGTATGGTTGTCATGTGACTCCTACACCTTGTAATTCTTTGTCTTATGTAACATTTCCTACACAGTGATTTGCACACATATGAATGATTGTCTCTGTGTAATATGTGTGATGTAAAGTGCCCTACACTGGTATTAGTGGTGCTGTACATTTTCTGATACTTCATTATTTTGAAAGTTTTACACATGCTAACAGTCTCTGCAAAGATGTTTCCTTATTAGTACTAGTGGAACATACAACTGCAGCAATGAGAAAGGTGACCAGTCAACCTTTGCAAAGGGCCTTCCACTTCACAGCAGCAGAAGTCACATTTTTTAGTAACTTTTAATGTGTTTGAGCTATAAACAATTTATTAGTTAAAATCGTCAGATTATGCAGCAGATGATGTATTATTCGGCAAATATGGTAAAGCCATAGTTATGTGGAAAACATTTGCAAACTAGGATATTTTGCCATTCATGTTTGAACTCTCTCTCTAGGCATCTTGAAGCTGGAAAACTCCTGCATCCATCCCAAACTGGGTGGGTCTCTAGCCGTGATATTGTTAGATCTCAGCGCGGCATTTGATATGGTTAATCACTGTATCCTAATGCATCGACCCAAAGATCTTGGTGTGACAGAAACAGCCCTGAATTGGCTGTGCTCTTTCCTCGAGGGTAGATCCATCCAGGTCTTCGAGGGCGAGGCCATTTCAAGCCAGAGGCCCCTTTATTGTGGAGTGCCTCAGGGGTTGTCCCTGAGTCCCACTCTATGGTTTACATTGCTTCTCTCTCAGACATTGTTCTACCCTTTGGGGTGCATATAATTACATATGCCGACGACACTCAATTAGTGGTGGCATTTAACTACAAAAGCAGTTCCCCTACTTGTCTTGGCCAATGCCTCGAGGAGGTGATGAGGTGGATGTGCCATTCCCATCTAAAACTGAACGGTGATAAGACCGAGCTTATGTTGCTCGGTAATCCCTCCCCCCTCGAGGTTTCCTCTATCTGGCCAGCATGTATGGTCCCGGTGCCTATCCCCAAATCCGAAATAAAGCGTTTGGGTTTCTGGCTTGATTCTGAGCTTAGCTTTTAAACCCAAACAAGGAAAGTTGTTGCCTCCTACTTCGGTATTCTAAGACTGCTGCGTAAAGTGTTGCCTTTGCTATCCCCTCAAGCAAGAAAGCTCGTGGTCCAGGCACTTGTCTTATCCCGCCTGGACTATGGCAACGCTCTTTATCTCGGTGCTCCCTGTGCGGTCTTTAAGAAACTTCAAATCATGCAAAATTGTGCCGCAAGGATTCTTGAAGGTACTCCAAGCCGCCAGTCAGCCAAAGCTGCACTTAGGTCTTTACATTGGCTTTCTATTCAGGAAAGAGTCCACTTTAAAGCCCTCTGCACCACCCATAAGATGCTAGGGGGTGTGGGACCAGCTATCATTTCTTCCTTTGTCCAGCCCTACCAAGCCAACAGGCGGTTACGTTCAAATGACCTCCACCTGGCGTCTGTTCCCAGAATCAAGAGGTCCAGAAGTGGCGGCCGGCTCTTCTCTTACAACGCCGCTAAACTCTGGAACTCCTTGCCGCTTCAGCTACGTAAAGAGCCAGACCACACCGTCTTCCGCAGGAGGCTCAAAACCTGGCTTTTCCCTAATTGATTGCCACAGCTTAGTGCGGTTTCTGCCCTAGCACTGGGATGCCTTCGGGTAACCATGCGCTTTGTAAATGCTATTTCATTCATTTCATTTCAACTGCTCTTGTGGAAAAAGGGAGGAGAAGTGCTGATGACAGAAACTCCATGGCTGGGAGACAAATGGCTTGCGATTCCACTTTTAAGGATATTTGGGACATTCTGTGATTGGAAATGTATCCCACTTTGTGAATGTATTTTAATGTCAATAACACATATTTAACCTTAAATAAACATGTGTATCTATTGGATAAATTAAATAATGTAATAAGCTGTAACCGGTTAGTGAAATGGGAAACGAATACTAAAAATTGGGATATTTTGCTCTTTCTGCCACACCTCTCACTCCGCCCACTGACCCAATCCATTGGTTATTCCCGCCCTCTGATTTTCCTCCCACAGTTCATCTACTTTTTTTCCCCCACTTCGACCACTGCCTGGCACTAACATGCATTAGAGACAACTGTGGGCTTTTACCACTGGATCTCTTAGAGAATGACACCTCAGGTCCATACACGGGGGCTAAACACAGCACGTTTCTGGGTTCTCCGCACAACGTGTTTGCTATTTGACGCCAGACTTCTGCAGCATGTGTTGAGGAAATTAAACATCCCCTTGTGCTTGTATAAAACATAGCTGCCAAGTGGCATTGGCACCATGTCGTGTCCATTCGTAGCTTTTATCCAACAACACTTTGCATGCTGGAATGTTTAACCCCTTACTTAAATGGTCACAGCACAACTCCCAGAATGCAAGGCGCTGTTGGCTTAAAATCCAGGCCTGGCTGGCGGTGTCACACGTCACGATAGAGACATTTGGAGGCAATGGTGAATCTGTAATTTAGCAGGCGTGCCTATACTCTTAGTAAATTGTAAATACTGCCAGTGTTATCACACTGAGGTCTGAGGCCTCTGTTTGTTATGAACTAAGGCCCAGTCTGGTGGTTCAGTTCAGTCCTTGTGAGGGAAGCTGCTGGACTTGATTTTACCATGCACTTTGAAAGTATTTTCACCTTGATGCAAGAAGAAAGTTGGATTGTATTACGAAACATGCTTGATTTTTGTATATTGCTGGACTGGTGATTGCTTTATTTTGCACTTGGAAAGTATTTGCACTTTTTCTTTTGCTTTACTAACTACAGTTTGTATAGATTGTCATTAGGTACTTGCTGATATGGTTTGTTTTTATTCTACATGCAGTGTTATTTATGGTGTATTGCATGCACTTGTCTGTAATACGTGTACCTTAAATCTTGTATTTAGCATTGTTTACACTACAGAAATGATAAATTAAAACAGACAAACAAGGGGGGCGTGGTCACGGCGCCGACGAAGATGGCCGCCTGATTCGGGACCTCCGGCGCACCGGACTGCTTCTTCCATGCCGGTCCCGATTTCTGCTCGTTTCAAGTCCACCTGAGGTCAGATTATACTGGGGGAACAGAGCGCGCTTCTGGTGAGCGCTGTTTTCTTCATTTTCAGTGCCGAAATGCCTCTTTTTTTGCCGCGCTCATTATTCCCTCAGTGCGGCCGCCATTTTGTTTAACGCACGACGCTCGCGCTTGATAATGGCTTATTTTTATTCATTTGCCTTTACCCTAAACTGGCCTCTTTGATGTTTTGAATACTCTGGAGACTGATTTTCCAACCACCTTGGATATTGAACTGTTTCAACTGATGCCTTTTCAACCACTTTGGATACTGGACTATTTTTATTGATGCATTGTCACTTTTGTTTTCCATACTACAGAAATGAGTTCATTTTCTCACTGTTGTTTTTATATATGTGAGTCTACATTTTCTTTTGATGCATTTCGCCGCATCTTTGGCTTGGATATTCGTTAACGTACTTGGCACCGACATTGCAGTCATATTTTTTTGGGTGAAGACCCTCACTAACCTGCCCTTTTGTGGATGTTTAATCTTGTTCAAGTTTGGGGCATTTTTGCGTTTATTAATCTCCTTCACGATAAACTCTGCCCTCTCTTTTTCTATTGTGCATGGACTGCTTTGGCTACTCCTGAATTGTCTTTCTAGCCACTCCTCTTGCTCTCCTATTGACATTGCTATTACACTACATGTGAGTGGACTCCTTCATATCCTAGGCTCCTTCATCCTGTGGTTTCCTCACCTCTTCCACGGTTGCAACGACCTAGTTTTTCTATGGGCAAATTACGCAATCCGAAATTTGTCTTTATTCCCTCGGGGAGCACTCCTGTTACAACATCTTCACTTCCCTCAACAACGGACTCCCCTTCCAAGGCAGCCCAAATGGCGGGAGTGTCTCTTCCTCACTCCTCTTCAACGCAGCAGCTTTTGAATAAATCTTCACCTCCATCAACGTCTACTAAGCGTCTCAAGCAGGACTCTTCCTCCCCAGATAAGTCGTCATCTCCCATCTCTATGGAGATGCTTTTGGAGGAAATTCGTGCTTTACGCCCATTTGTAGAAGAAACCAACAATAAAATGCAGTTTCTTGAAGAGAAATGGTCGTCCATGGATAATAGAGTGACATCTGTGGAGCGGCAGATTTCGGAGCTTCAATCTACATCTCAACGAGTTTCCTCTCTGGAAAAGTCTGTTTTGGCGCTCCAGCAACATACTGAGGAATTGGAAAATAGAAATAGGAGGAATAATCTTCGTATTTATGGTTTGCCGGAGTCTCTGGAGGGGGACGATCCTGTGCTCTTCTTCTCCTCTTTTCTTCCAAAGCTTTTGGCTATGCCGTCCACCACCTCTCTTAATATTCAGAGAGCTCATAGACTTGGCGCTCGTTCATCCACGTCAACCAAGCCAAGGGGAGTCATTATTCTTTTTTTGAAATTCACGGATCTTCTTTCTGTTCTCTCAGCAGCTAGATCTAAACGCCATGTCTCCTGGTTGGTTCAGAGAGTGTTCCTCTCTCAGGATGTTTCGAATGCTACTGCTTCTCGACGGAAGGAATTTTGGTCTCTGCGTGCTCCTCTAAGATCTCTTGGTGCTAGATATGGTTTATTTCACCCATGTACTTTCAAAGTCACTCACCAAAATCAGACATGGACCTTTCAAGATCCTGCTGAACTTAAAAACTTCATTCATATTCGTTCTAATTCTGCTATGGAAACTTCCTCCTCTTCCTGTGGCTGATAGTTTAACTTTTTCTTCTTTTGCAGGGTTCCTGAATGTGTTTAACTTTTTCTTCCTTTACAGGTTTTTATAATTATGTTTTTTATCTTTGTTTCCATATGTCAGACTTTAAATATTACATTGTAAATTCGCTCCTTTCCAATTTTTCTTCTAACTATAATTCATTTCTTCCCTTTGTTTAATAATAATGTATCCTTTTTGTTCTTCCTTGATCTTTTTAGGCATCTCATTTCTCCATTACCCTCATTTCTTCTAATTGTTTGTCTCTCTTTAACATTTTACCCTTGGTTTCTCTTTGTATATTTCTATGATCTCAAATGCTATTTATTTATTTATTTATTTATTTATTTATTTATTTATTTATCTAGATGGATTGATTTCTTCCCTATTTGGTTCTTCGTTCAAGTCCTTCGTCCTGGTGCGATCCGGTCTGGACTCCCGTTTTGGGAGGCCTGTCTCGTTGAGTGTCGCCATTTCCCCTTGTCCTCTCTCGTATTCCCCTCAGGTATGTTTACCTCAGTCATCCTTTTGGGATATGTACTGTCTCTTCTTGTAATTTCCTCCTTTTTTCCTTTTTCCTTTTTCCCTTTCTTTCCCTTTTACTTGTTGGTCAAATTCATTTTTCCTTCATTTCCATTTCTCCCCTATCCCTCTACTCTATTTTATTTTTTCGATACTCTCCATACTTATCTCGTTTTAGGCTTTTTGTACATGCATCTTTTTTACTTTTTTCTATTCTACTTGATTTTATGTTATTTGTAAATTCAAAGTTGTTACTTGGAATGTAAAAGGTTTCATTAAGCCTATTAAGCGGCAGAGAGTTCTTTCCCATTTAGCCTCTTATAACCCGGATATAGTTCTTTTGCAAGAAACCCACCTTAATGATATTGAATCTCTTAAGTTAAAAAGGAGTTGGGTGGGTACAGTCTTATTCTCTCCTTCCAATAATAAAAAGAATGGAGTTGCTATCCTATGTCACAAAAAGCTAAAGTGTATGGTGCTGTCTCAAGAAAAGGACACTGAAGGACGATGGATATTAGCCAAATTATAACTTAACTCTATTCCTTTAACTATCTTCAATGTTTATGGAGCTATGCAACCGGATTGCTCTTTTTGGCCTTTAATTACAAAGAAATGTATCCAATATAAGGATGATACATATATTTTAGGTGGAGATTGTAACCAGATTGTTGACCCATTCCTTGACCGTAAATCCACAGTTCGCTTCCCACCACACAAATCTCACAAACAATTTCTTAGCACCATTTCACAATCACATCTCATTGACTCTTGGCGTCTTTCACACCCTGACACTTTGGACTACTCTTTTTTCTCTCCTCCTTACTCATCTCTTTCTCGTCTCGACTATATCTTTCTTTCTAAACCTTTATCTCAGAACTTGCTGTCTTCTTCTATTGAACCCATTGTCATTTCGGACCATGCCCCTATTGTAACAGATCTTGATCTACTCCCACCACATCCCAAGCCCTCTCGTTGGCGCTTTAATAGCGCTCTTCTTACCGATCCCAATTTCTCCTATTCTTTTCGTTCTTTTGCTGCGGAATTCTTTCTCTTTAACTGTGACCCTAACATCTCTCCTTTTATTCTCTGGGACTCCTTTAAGGCCACTGCAAGGGGATTCATTATTGATTTTGTATCTCGGAAAAAAAAACAATATCTTCAAAAACGGAAAACCTCTCTGGCACATATTACATTTTTGGAGCACCAGTTTTATACCTCTTCAGATAAATTTATGTCACCAGATCTCTTGCGAGCAAAACTGGAGTTCAATAAATTAACTACAGATAATGCCTCTTCGATTCTTCTTCGTAGTAGTGCCCGTTATTATGGCGGCCGCAATAAGTCATGAAAACTCTTAGCTAATTATCTTAAATCCCGTAAAGAACGTACTCTTATTGACTCCATCTACTCTTCTGACAATGTTCTTCTCCATAAAGATAAGGAAATACTTGACCAATTTCAATTATTTTATCAACAACTCTACATCCCAGAATGCTCTTCTACTCCTTCTCTTATTCAGGATTATTTTGAGAAACTTCCTAAACCGTCCAACTCTCATCTTAACTTTCTGGACCTTGAACTTGACCTCTCATTGCATGAACTTTCTGAAGCCTTGACCTCTCTTACTAAAGGTAAAACCCCAGGCCCTGATGGCTTTCCTGTGGAATTTTATTTGCATTTTTCAGATCTTTTACTGCCCAAACTCTTGACTCTTTTTCAGTCATTTTATTCATCTGGTAAGGCAGAGGGTACTTTTCAGGATGCTACCATCTGTCTTATCCCAAAAGAACGTCGTGACCATCAGCTATGTAAAAATTATCGTCCGATCTCTTTAGTTAATGTGGACTATAACATTTTTGCCAAATTACTTGCGATGCGTTTAGACCCCCTCATGCCTCATCTCATTGGCAAAGAACAATGTGGCTTCGTTAAAGGTAGACTCACGTCGGATAATTCTCGCCTATTTCTTAATGTCCTCAATAAAGCTTCCTCACTTTCAACCCCTCTTGCCGCTATTTCTGTTGATGCGGAAAAGGCCTTTGACAGGGTCGATTGGTCTTTTTTGTTTGCTTCATTACATTGGCATGGCTTTGGCCCCAAATTTATATCCCTTATCTCTCTGTTATACTCTGCTCCCAAGGCCTCGGTGCTTGTGGACGGTCAGCTTTCTTCACCTTTTACTCTCCGGAGGGTTGTTCGCCAAGGTTGTCCGCTCTCCCCACTTCTCTTTGTCTTGACTCTTGAACCTTTTTTATCTTCCATTCGTAATTATATTTCTATTTCTGGTTTCCCATACGGTAATAATCAATTAATGCTTTCTGCCTATGCAGACAATATTTTATTGTTTATTTCTGACCCAGAAACATCTGTACCCCCCTTATTATCTGAATTCATATCCTTTTCCTTGGTATCAGGATATAAGATTAACTCAGATACGACTGAAATTCTCTCTCTCACCACATCCTGTCTCCCTCACTTTTTTTCCTCTACCGGTTTTGCTTGGAATAGTTCAAGGATTAAATATCTTGGTATTTGGTTCTCTAACTCTATTTCCTCTTCAGTTAAATTAAATATGTCTGCAGTTGTCTCTAGAATTGACCAGTTGTTTTCAGCTTGGAATCCTCTTTTTCTCTCCTGTTGGGGTCGATTGGATTCAATTAAAATGATGATAGCCCCTATTCTAATTTATATCTTCTCCATGTTAACGGTTCATATTCCTGCATTTTACTTTAAACGTATTGACTCTCTCCTTTCGCAATTTCTCTGGAAGAATAAAAAACCCAGGATTTCTATTGCAACTCTTCGTAAACCTAAATCCAATGGTGGAATTAACTTTCCAGACTTCCGTCTTTATCATAGATCCTTTTCTTTACGACAAGCCTCGAGATGGATCTCATCAACTCTTTCCCCTTTCACTCCTCTTTGGCTCCTCATTGAACACTCATTACTACTACCTTTCTCCTTCGCCGAAGTGGTGCGTTTTTCTGCCAGGAATTCCTATTCTTTGTTTCCCTTATTCAAACACACTTCTTCTCTTTTAAGATCTTTGGTTCTTCCTTCTACCATTACACGTACATCATTTTTAGATACCCCTATTTGATATAATTCACTTCATCTTTTGGAGATCTTGGAGAGTGAGGGGTGTAATGTGGGTCAACCAACTCTTTGTGTCAGGCGCTGAGCTTGGGCGCCTACCCGGACTGAAGCTGGGCCCGGGACTACGACACCCACAACACCCGGCTACAGGAAGGCGTGGCCTTGGGCTCAAATCTCGGAGACGCGAGCCGCAAGGCGCGCATTATTCTGCCATTTGGAATCCGGAAGCGACGGAGGACTACGCGTTGCCGGAGACCGTTTGTTAATCCGCCAGGAGTTGGAGGTTCCCGCATCACGGGTAGCCGTTGTGAAGCGCTGAGGTAAGCGCCTCGAATCCAACCCAGGAACTCTTCCAAAGGTACGCAAGGGAGCCGACTGGGTGTCGTTTGGCGGCCCTGACCCTGCATTCGTGATTCCCGCCAGGAGGGAGACTACCGCAGGGCGCTGCGGTAGCGCCGCTGCTTCTTTCCTGGATTCAGAGATCTCGTCCGTTCCGAACGGAGGAGCGACACCCGCCTGCCTCAGTAAGAGGCAAAGTACTCGCTGCCTGTTCGGGATTAATAACACTCTCAGCTCGCCGAGTACTAAAGGAAGGGTGACTGTCCCTAGCGAGACTTGGTTTACATTGGCTGCATTATTTCTGGAGACCTTGGGCTACATATTATGTTTCTTCATGACTCATAGCCTATTTTAGGGCTAGCATGGAACTAATGCTAGTGAGGCTATCCATTACGTGCAGGGCAACACTTGGATTATAAAACCTTGGAAATCGCTGTAAAGCACAGCAGAGTTCGGTTATAATTTGGAACAGGGACAGGGAGGAGTTGTATGAATGTTTAGTAAGGATGACTCCAAGCAGTCTGAAGAAGTATGAAGATGTTTATTGGGGAGGATAAGTCTCACCATGAAGGGGCCCTGGAGCAACTGCTTACAATCAGAATGCAGTGCTCTCATGACCTCATCACACATTCTAATGTCTGGACATTCTGAGCCAATGCTCACATTACCACACATCTCCCTTTTTACAAAACAAAGTATGATACAATACATTTATACAAAGTATGAAGCAAGATAAACATTTTAAACATAAAACTTTAAATATAGTACCCATACCCCCTTCCAAAAAAACAAGGTAGGTAAACAAAAGAAAAGATAAGAAAGAAAAGAAGGAAGAACAAGAAAGAAGAAAGAAAGGAAGAGACAAAGAAAAAGCGAAAAAGAAAAAGAAAATAGAAAGAGAAAAGAAAATAAAGTTAAATAAAGTCATTCAAATTTTTTTTTTAGGTCGTACAGGAATGCGAGAACTATTCCTGATGGTCACATTATTTCTTGAATGCTCTTTGATAGGTAAAGAGGAACATTGTGAAAAATACTTTTCAGTGTTGCTAGACATATCATCGTGAGGAACAGGTGCCACATGAGACATACCCCACCAATTCCCATCAGAAAGTTTAACAGAATTCTTCCCTAGTTCACAAACTTGAACTGGAGTTTTGAATTTGGACAAGCCTTTGCTAACAAGGATTGGATTCTTCACACGTACCCAGTCACCTATTTTCAATGTGGTTACTCTTTTTGAACTGGGAATACTTTTAGTAAACCTCTTCAAGTTTGCAAAATTGGAATTAAATTCAGCTGATTTCCACCAGTCATCCACGTTTCCATCTTTTTGAGAAATTCTTGTGGTCCAAAAAGGGCAAAGTTCAGTGGATGGTTCTCTACCTCTCATCAAAGAGGCAAGAAAGGCAGCAGGTAAGAGAATTTTGAAGTAATGTAGGTTGTTGCGCTGGCTGAACAAGGAGAATGGAGCGTAAAATGCAGAAAAATGCAGGCGAAGTAAAGATGTGCTCTCTGTTCGTATCGTGAGATGTTAAAAAAACACGCGCTCCTCACAGGATGCTGGTAAAGTCTAGAGCTCGTGAGAAAGAGCGTGGCAAGTACGGCGGCCGGATGAAAATCAGTGGCAGTCCGATACTGAGGCCAATTAAAAAACCACTGTTGCCACAGAAATTGAAATATGAAAATAAAAGCAACACAGTGCTCAAAGTACACCACAGATTGTCGAAGATATAGCGCAAAGCTTTCGAGACATAGCGCGTGGGACAGTACACAGTGGCAGTTGAAGCGCTAGGCAGGGCTCAAGAGCAAAAATCAATGTGGAAACCACAAAAAACAAAACTACGAAGCGATGAGCAGATGAAAGAAAAATGGGTCTCTCACCTTGGTGGTTCACTTACTCGTGAACAATGACGAATTCAATCCTGAAGAAAACAAGCCAGTAAATAGTTTGCTCTCTGGCCCCTTCTTTATCCTGTCATTATCCAAGTTGCGTAGTGACATCTAGGAACATCCCAGGTCGTCGCCAGTTTAGTAAGGATGACTCCAAGCAGTCTGAAGAAGTATGAGGATGTTTATTGGGCAGGATAAGTCTCACCATGAAGGGGCCCTGGAGCAACTGCTTACAATCAGAATGCAGTGCTCTCATGACCTCATTACACATTCTAATGTCTGGACATTCTGAGCCAATGCTCACATTACCACAGAATGTTCAATGGCTGCTTGATGTTTCAGGGCTTGGGAGGTCCTTCTTGAGGTAAAAAGCATTGTTACAGGGATTCGGTGCATGTGAGGTGGAGTGCATGTAGAGACACACGTATTGAGGTGTATTTAGTGAGACCTAAAGAGAGTAGCCATGATGTTTGTTCTGTTATTCTTTGGGTAATCTTTTGTTACAGGTATCCTCTTCCCCACTGTTCCCTTCCTAATTCCTTTCCCTCACCTGATAGCCCTAGCACTCTGTGTTGGTTTAAATCCAGAGTCGGGGACATCTGGAGGTGGAACCCTTTGTGCTTCGGTCAAGACCAACGGAGTCGCAGTGGAACGTGACAGAATAACGCGCCCACAAAAATACTCCTTGGGGTTTTGAGCGAGGCACAAACATGGCGTCCCTAGATGACGTATTGCAGGCTCTCCTGGCAGTGCAACAAGAATTAGCTGCCTTTAAGGCGGAAACTGCCGCCCTCAGGGAAAGGGTTGATCGACAGGGTAGGAATCCGTTTGACGCCACTCAAGCGTCATCCCCTATACACGTAAATGTCTCTCCTCCCAGTCCGCTGGCTAGTCCCGAGCGGTTTTCAGGGGACCCCTTCAAAATCCAGACATTCCTCACTCAGATCATGTTACACTTTTCATGTAAACCTGCGTCGTTTCCCACTAACCATTCACGGGTAGCTTTCGCCATCTCGTACATGACAGGGGATACGGCCAATTGGGCGGTTCCCTTGGTGAAATACGACGATCCTCTGCTCACTGACTGGAACTTCTTTCACAGGGAATTTGAGAGGGTGTTTGACCGCAGAGCCACCACCTTCTCGGCTGACCGAGAATTGCTGGAGCTTAGGCAAGGAAAACAGGATTTAGTGACATATCTCACCCAGTTCAATCGTCTTATAGCTGAAACAGCATGGCCGGAAGAAAAGAGAATGTCTCTATATTATCAGGGGCTGCGAGACGACATGAAGGACGTGCTTGCACAAATCGATCCTCAACCAACCACATACACAGATCTAATGAATCTCACCCTACGACTGGACCATAGGTTGGCCGAAAGGAAGGGAGAGAGGGTGTACGCTCATGTCGAGAAAGCAGAGAGGGGCACCAGAACGACGGGTTCCTCCTCTGAGGCCCCGTCGGAACCCATGGAGGTGGGGGCGATCAGAGCTCCGTTGTCTCGAGCCGAACGAGAGACCCACAGGGCCTCAGGCTTATGCATGTATTGCGGGAAGAAGGGTCATTATGTGCGGGAGTGTCCCGTAAAACCCAGGAAACCTAGTGGGTATTTCCCTGGTAAAAAAGTGGCGGTCACTAGGATCGTCACCCCTCTTCCCGTCCAAGTGGTCCCCGGAGAGAAGCCCGAAGCACCCCAACTACAGGTATTGCAGCTGCCCTCATTGGCGGTAATCGACTCGGTTGCTTCTGAATCCCACATCACGTTGTCCATGCTTCTGGCTGTGGGCACACAAGCCCATGAGGTAGGGGTCATGGTGGACTCGGGAGCCACCGGGAACTTTATTGATAGCGGGTTGGTATGGCGCCTGGGGTTGCAGCATCTCCCGAGGACCATTCCGGAAAACGTCTTAGCAGTAGATGGGAAACCGCTGAAATCTGGGCCTATCACTGAAGTCACAGAAACACTCACACTAACCAAACCTGGTTATGACTGGGATCACGTAGAGGAGTTGTCGTTGAACATCATCGAGGCCCCTCAGTACGAGATTATCCTCGGTATGCCGTAGTTGGGAAGACACAATCCTACGATAGATTGGAAGCAGAAGACAGTAGAATTCGAAACCGAGCAGTGTAGAGAGAATTGCTTGAGTGCGCACCCTACCCATCTCCTGGCTCTCACGCAGGGTTACCATATCGCTACAGCCGCAGAGAAAGAGACAGTCCTTCCCTCCGTGTACGAAGAATACCGGGAGGTGTTTAGTGAAAGTAAGGCCGAGCAGCTGCCGCCACATCGAATATATGACTGCCAGATAGATTTGATACCAGGGGAACTCATGCCTTCATGTAGAGTGTATGCCTTGTCAGATCCAGAAACCACTCATCTACGCAGTTACCTTGAACATTACGTGAACATCGGGTTTATTAGACCCTCTCGTTCCCCTGCTGCTTCGCCTCTTTTTTTTATTAAAAAGGCCAATGGCGATTTAAGGGCATGCATTGACTACCGCGTGTTGAACAGAAACACAGTACGCAACCGATACCCTCTTCCACTCATCCCTGTCTTGTTGGACCAGGTGAAGGAGGCAGCCGTCTACACTAGATTGGATCTAAGGGGGGGCCTATCACCTGGTCCGGATAAGAGAGGGAGATGAGTGGAAGACGGCGTTCAAAACGCGCTATGGCTTATTTGAATATTTGGTTATGCCGTTCGGGCTTTGTAATGCCCCGGCGGCTTTCCAATATTTCCTCAATGATGTCCTCAAGGAGTACATAGATAAGACCACCGTCGTGTACATTGACGACATCCTGATTTATTCCAATGATCAGGAAGCGCACATTCAGCACGTGTCACAGGTTTTACAAAGATTAAGGGAAAACCATCTGTTTTGCAAGTTGAGCAAATGCGAATTCCACGTGGACAGAGTGGAATTTCTGGGGGTGGTATTGAGTCCCTCCGGGTTGTGCATGGCGGAGAGAAAGGTGGGGGCAGTGCAGGATTGGCCGATCCCGAAGAATGTGAGAGATGTCCAGTGTTTCTTGGGTTTTTCAAACTACTATAGAAGATTCATTTCGCATTTCTCTTAACTAGTCTCTCCTCTCACACGTCTGCTATGCAAGGGACACCAGTTTTGTTGGACCCCAGAGGCCATGGAGGCCTTTTGCTGCCTAAAGAAGGCGTTCACCACAGCTCCGATCCTAGGACACCCACAATCGGACGTACCATTCATCGTCGAGGCTGACGCTTCAGACATTGCTGTGGGAGCGGTATGGTCGCAAAGGGAGAAACTCACGGGACAAATGCATCCCATCGCCTTCCTGTCCAGGAAACTGTCTCCAGCCGAAGTGAACTACACGATCGCGGAGAAGGAATTTCTGGCTATAAAACAGGCCTTCCAAGAGTGGAGGCACTATCTGTGGGGGGCTCAACACCAGGTCACGGTGTTCACAGATCACCGGAATCTGCAATACCTAAAAACAGCCCGGCATCTCACACAACGACAGATGCGATGGATGCTGTTTTTTGGTGATTTTGACTTTGTCATCACCTTTCGTCCAGGGTCGGAAAAAAAAAGGCGGATTCGCTATCATGGCAAGACAACGGTCAAGAGTCCAGACAAGTAGTTTCCGAGGCCATCATCCCTCCAGAGAAGGTGGTAGGGGCAGTCACGGTGCAAACGTTTTTGGACACCATAAAGACACATCACACTCTTGTTCAATGGTTATGATGGGCGGAGCATGACCCGCATCGAAACATCAAAGAGGGATTGCCCTTCTTTCGAGACAAGTTGTTCTTACCCTCGCTAGTTCTTAGGCGTAAGGCCTTCACCTGGTGTCATGATTCACTGCTAGCCGGTCATCCCGGATGCACGAAGACTCTGCAACTGTTGCAGTGAGAGTTCTGGTGGGATCGCATGGACAAGGACATTCGCCTATGGATGTGCCCGGGCCAAAGGCGAACGCTCGAAAGCTAAGGGCCTGTTGGTTCCTTTGCCTACTCCTGCAGGACCCTTGCAAAACATAAGCATTGATTTCGTGTTGGGACTGCCACTAGACCAGGGATGCAACGCGATAATGGTCGTGGTAGACAGCCTCACTAAGATGGGGCATTTTGTTCCGTGCAAAAACCTGCCCACGGCTAGTGAAACCGCCCAACTGCTACTGTCCCATGTGGTGCGGTTGCATGGCTTTCCAGGAGTGATTGTGTCGGACAGAGGCCCGCAGTTTATTGCCAGGTTCTGGAAAACATGGTGCAAGGCTTTGCAAATCAACATGTCCACGTCCACCAGTTTCCACCCGCAGACGGACGGCCAGACTGAACGTCTGAATCAGACGCTGAAGTCCTATCTCCGGTGCTACTCGAAAGAAGTAAGCACTTCGTGGGTATCCCTACTTTGGTTGGCCGAACTGTCCTACAATAATGCGTGGCACAGTTCCATTAAAGAATCACCCTTCCGGGCCAATCATGGATTCCATGCCAAGGTTCTTCCAGTGTTGTTCCCCGACGACGTGCGGAATCAGCCCGCTATCGCATCCCGGTTGAAGGTCCTTTGGGCGATCAGAAGTAAAATACGGAGGAACCTGGAACATACGAAGACGCTTTACAAGTCGTGGGCCGACCGGCATCGTCAGGACGGGCCCTCCTATGTTCCGGGCGACCGAGTGTGGTTGTCCACGAAGTACATTTGCTTCAAGTTGCGCAGCATCTTCCATCCCCGGTATATCGGTCCGTATACCGTGCTGCGCCGCGTGGGCTCGGTGGCGTGTCGCCTGCGGTTGCCCATCTCTATGCGCATCCATCCGGTCTTCCACTGCAGCCTGCTGAAACCGGCGACCGGGGCTCGTCGTGTGGCAGTTCCGCCGGTGTGCCGAGACGGTCATTTGGAATACGAGGTGCGGAAGGTGTTGGATTCTCGATACCGTCGGGGCCGATTGTGGTATCTCCTGGCTTGGAAGGGATATTCGGCGGAGGAGGACTCGTGGGTCCCGTCGTCGAATGTCCACGCCCCGGCCGCGGTACGCCTGTCACTTCCCGGACAAGCCTGGTTCTAGGAGGCGCTTGGGGGGGGCATACTGTCAGGTGCTGAGCTTGGGCGCCTACCCGGACTGAAGCTGGGCCCGGGACTACGACACCCACAACACCCGGCTACAGGAAGGTGTGGCCTAGGGCTCAAATCTCGGAGCCGCGAGCCGCAAGGCGCGCGTATTTCTGCCATTTGGAATCCGGAAGCGACGGAGCACTACGCGTTGCCGGAGACCGTTCGTTAATCCGCCAGGAGTTGGAGGTTCCCGCATCACGGGTAGCCGTTGTGAAGCGCTGAGGTAAGCGCCTCGAATCCAACCCAGGAACTCTTCTAAAGGTACGCAAGGGAGAGGACTGGGTGTCGTTTGGCGGCCCTGACCCTGCATTCGTGATTCCCGCCAGGAGGGAGACTACCGCAGGGCGCTGCGGTAGCGCCGCTGCTTCTTTCCTGGATTCAGAGATCTCGTCCTTTCCAAACGGAGGAGCGTCAACCGCCTGCCTCAGTAAGAGGCAAAGTACTCGCTGCCTGTTCAGGATTAATAACACTCTCAGCTCGCCGAGTACTAAAGGAAGGGGGACTGTCCCTAGCGAGACTTGGTTTACATTGGCTGCATTATTTCTGGAGGCCTTGGGCTACATATTATGTTTCTTCATGACTCATAGCCTATTTTAGGGCTAGCATGGAACTAATGCTAGTGAGGCTATCCATTACGTGCAGGGCAACACTTGGATTATAAAGCCCTGGAAATCGCTGTAAAGCACAGCAGAGTTTGGTTATAATTTGGAACAGGGACGGGGAGGAGTTGTATGAATGTTCAATGGCTGCTTGATGTTTCAGGGCTCGGGAGGTCCTTCTTGAGGTAAAAAGCATCGTTACAGGGATTCGGTGCATGTGAGGTGGAGTGCATGTAGAGACACACGTATTGAGGTGTATTTAGTGAGACCTAAAGAGAGTAGCCATGATGTTTGTTCTGTTATTCTTTGTGTAATCTTTTGTTACAGGCATCCTCTTCCCCGCTGTTCCCTGCCTAATTCCTTTCCCTCACCTGATAGCCCTAGCCCTCTGTGTTGGTTTAAATCCAGAGTCGGGGACATCTGGAGGTGGAACCCTTTGTGCTTCGGTCAAGACCAACGAAGTCGCAGTGGAACGTGACACTTTGATGGTGCTTTGCCTTGATCCTTTCCCCAATTTCAACTTTTATTTCATTGTCCTCGGTCCTTTTTGCAGAAATTTACAACCCTCATGGCAATAATCCTTGACCGCTACTATTCTCTCCCTTCTTCGTCCCCATTAATACCTCCATCTCCTCTTCTTAATATTCTTAATACCCTCCCTAAAGCGTCTCTTATCTATAAATTTTTCGTATCTCCTAATCCAAACCGTGCCAAAACTAAAGTGGAGCTTTCTTGGGAAGCAGATTTTGGTTGTACCTGGTCTGTTGCTCTTTGTGATAAACTTTGGTCCAGATCTTTAAAAATTTCTCGTTCTGCTTCTCTTACTCAATCCTTATTTTATCTGTATCATAGACTTTATCTCTCTCCTCTTTCCTTGTCTCGTTTCTCATCCTCTTCTGATTCTAAATGCTGGACTTGTTTTACTTCTAATGCTGACCTTTTACATTTGTTCTTTTTGTGCCCTGTCGTCTCTACTTTTTGGGAGAAAGTTTGGTCATGCCTTTCTCGCATCTTCACTCTTTCTACTCCTTTCTCAATCACTTTTCTCTTCTGGGGTAGTCTCTCTGAATCTTTAAATTTATCCGTACCCTTACATGGTCTTTTCGACCTGACACTTGCTCTTGCCTTCCAGCACATCGCCTCTAACTGGAAATCTCTAACAAACATTTCTTTACAAGGCTGGTGGAACTCTTTATGTCATTTTCACAGACTAGATGTTTCCTTTGCCTCCACTTGCAAACCTATGCGTATTGTTGATCTTTTTTGGTTACCCCTCACCACATATCTTGATCGATTGGCTTTGAAGAAGTCTATGCATATCAATTCAGAAAATTTTAAACCCCCCTGAACGAATTGAACTCTCTCCTTTTTGTTATCTCTTATAGGTTTATCCAGTTCTATTTTTTGCTTATACTGATCATTTTGTATCGTTCATTTATATAACTTGGTTGTATGCCGTAAACAGTTTATGGTTTGTAATGCTAGTTCTTTATCCCTCCCACCTCCCTTCCCTTCCTATCTCTTCCCTTCTCTTCTCCCCTTTAGCTTTAAAATCCTCATAAAATGCTTTTTGGTTTTCTTTTAGCATTGATATTAGCAGTATTAAGGTTTTATACTGGATTTATGTATTATTTCTATGTATGCTAATATCTTTATGTGTTAACAAATTCTTCAATAAAGCTTTCAAACATAAAAAAAACAGACAAACAACTGCATCAATGTTCTGAAGCATCCAAACAGTTTTCTTCCTCAGCCTTGTTTGCCTGCCTGTTTTGCAGTGCTTACTAATAAAGACATTATGATTGAAATTGCTTCCTCAGTTCACGTTATTATCATGCACAACCCTTGACAGCCGCTAGTGTGTGGCATGCAGATAATTCACCAGTCTATTTCTCTTGACTTTCGCAGGATACTGAGTTATAGGTTGTGTACTTCTCATGTATATTGTCAGTCGAGTTTTTGTGGAATTGCAGGTTTGGGTTGGTCTTTCAAGGTTTCAAGGTATTGGCAATTCTGTTTCAGATCCTTCATAGTTGTTCTTTGTTCTTCAGCCATAGGCAGTTCCTGAGACAATAGGACCGCTCCCTGGCATAGTTCTGATTGCTGCCTCAGTTAAATAATCTGCTTTTGATAGTATTGTTACAAATGGCATTGCTTGTATGTTAAGAGTGCTTCCCACTTTCTCATTAGAACTTAGAGAAAGACAATATAGATGCATTTCATTTAAATGTTGGAGGTATCAAATCAAAATATGCTAGATTTCTGGGTGGTAGGGCAAAGTGGTAGATGGAGGGCCGCCCCGCCGGGGGAGGGGGGCCCCCTCCATGTGCTTTGCAGGGGGGCCCCCTCAAGTTTTGTTACGCCACTGGGTCCCCCATTATTAGGCAGCCTCCTTCCCTCCATCTTCCTACCGACATAGACCATGCGATTTTACAGAAAGGCTGTGCAGCCCATAGTGGTGTGTCCTGGGAAAAGGGTGCGTGCCGCACTGCCTTTCATATTGGGGTCTCCCAAATTTCCACCACATGATGTGTTATATGTGGGTAAGTGGAGGGGACCCTCCCACCAAGCATCAATAGTTACGGTAAAGACCTTTCCCCGTGTGTACCTGCCAGAAGCTGTTTTTCCCAATTATCGTGATCATCTAACCAATGGATTGCATGTTGAAGCAGAGAGGCCATGTAGTAGTGTTTCAGACATGGTACTTCTAAGCCCCTGCAATTCCATGCTTTCTGCAACTTTGCCAGGCGAACATGTTTATGTTTGGTGCCCCACAGGAGGCCGGTTAGTAAGCCATTTAGGATTTGAAAGTAACCACAGAGAAGTCTATACATCGAATGTTGTAGTGTATAGAGGCATTGGGGCAGGATGATCATTTTTGTAATAGCCATCCTGCCCATAGGGGACAGAGGCAAATCCCCCCAGAACCGCACAGACCCATGAAAACCCTCCACCACTCTCCCTATATTGAGCTCCATGTATAAGGCAGGCATGTGTGCCACTCTAATCCCCAAATATTTAAGTTCGGTGGTTGCCCAGGGGAGCCCCACCTCCATACCACCCCGAACTTGACATTGTCACTGTATGAATAGGGATGTCCGTATCATGTAAGTTGTTCATAAAAGCTGAATAAAAGAATGGTATTTGGGAGTGGTATGCGCACCATGGCCTAACATCCGTAGTGGGGAAAGTCATGAGTGTTAGTCAGAGGTGAATGGGGAGAAGCGCATGCACATTTATATCATGCAGGTAGGCGAAGGTTACAAAGCAGCCTTGGGCGTGACGGAAATATTAAACTCAGGAGGGTTGGACCTCCAACCGATAGAGCCCTGCTTAATCCTCACTGGAGTTTTGAGCTTTGAAGAATTCCAACAGAGCATCCCATTCCGGTGTTGAGGGTCGCTTGTGCAAGCCCCTATACTCCTCCATACAGAGGGCCTCGCTTTTGGACGGAGCCCAGCACTCTACCTCCATTGGGAGACATGGGGTGCTGCCGAAGACTTCCAACACCCTGTTAATAGATGATTTGCCAGTTCCCCAAGCCAGATCGATCAGTAGCGTGTTTAGTAGTTTAAAGATCCGGGCCAGAACAAGGATGGGTAGATTCACAAAATCACAGGGAAGATAAAGTAGCATGACCATCTTTGCTAGTGTAAGTTCCATTCTAACAATAAAGATCTGCATGTGTTTTGTACAATCATGATGACATTTCTGTACAGTCACTTATTATACAATACTAATTTCATACATAGGTACTTCCTAACATTACATGTCTTCACCCGAATCACTATCTTCTTCTGGGGGCGAACAGATGTTTCCTCTGTGTTCATTCCACCCTCCCCACACCCTAGCCCATTTGCGGGGGCATTTCCTATTTATGAACGTGGCCTTTTCCGCTACCATGGACATATCCAGGTCCCTACGCCACTGCTTTATTGTTGGTACCGTTCCCACTCCCCACTTTTGCGCTATATTTCGTTTGGCTATGATCATGCCAGTTCAGGCCCATAAGCGTTTGGCGTGGATGAGATCTGTTGGGCCCCAGACATTAAGAATGCAGCATTGAGGCTCAAGTGGGACCTGTTTCTTGGTGACGTCTGCTATTGTGTCTACCACTTCCTCCCAGAGAAGGTGTAGGATTTGTCAATATTAAGGCAGAGGCCAGAGAAATCATTAAACACAGAACACAAATGGGAGCTCTCATCAGTGTTCATCTGGAGATCACTCATATACAATATCATACTGTTAGCATACAATGATATTGAGTTTGTTTTGGGACCAATAGGGATCTCCCAACCCGAGCATCTTGCCGAATTCAGTGTGCCCGGGGCTCCGGCACCAGAACAAAAAGCAGTGGGGATAGCGATCTATCTTGTCTGGTGCCATGAAATATTGGGTATGAAATATGTGGTCTGGTCCCTCGCAGTGGGAGAAGTGTACAAAAGTTTAACTCACCGTATGTAATTGGGGGAATGCTAAAACACGTAAGGTCTGCAAGCATAAAGTCCTAGGCCATGTGTCAAAAGCATGTCGAAGATCTAAAGACAGACGGCCGGCCAGTGGATAATGATCATTTGCCCCATCTTTGATCTGATGCAAGCGGCATATCTTGAATGAGGTGTAGCGGCATGGGACAAAGACGCATTGGTCCATGTGTAGGAGTTGTGGAAGCCCTGGTGCCAATACCGGACTCAAGATTTTCTTTTCAGTGTTAAGTAAAGATAAAGGCCTGTAGGAGATCATATCCATTAAGGGCTTACCTGATTTCAGAAGGGAAAAGACCGATGCCTGTCTGGTTGTGGGTGGTAGTGCTCCCTCTCCAGGGAGACCTTACATAGCCAGTCCAGCCGCAGAACTAATTGTTCAGTGTAGGAAGCATAAAATTCAATGGGAAGGTTGTCAGACCCTTGTGTTTTGTTACGTGCAAGTTCTTTGATGGCCTCATAAATTTCGCTCGGGTGATAGAGGCACTCATGGCCTCCCTTTCTGTATACGGAACTTTGAGCAGTGTCAACTGTTCCAAAAAGGAGCATACGGCCAGTGGGTCTGTGGGGTGGGGGAGTTTGGGGGGCCTCGTATAGGTTGTTATAAAAGTTGTGAAATGCCTCATTGATCTCCACATGGATGTTGACAGTGGTGCTCTGTGGTGTGGTTATAATGAGGATAGGTATGGGCATATGCTCGGGCCAAATCATGCAGGCTAGCAGGGCACTGGACTTGGACCTGTCAGCCTCACAGTGGACCTTCTGCATATGAGCCCAATAATCAAGAATGTGCATGCACTTGAGGAGCTCTTCATGTTCAATTCTTGCCTCTTGCAGCCTAGGTGCATGTACATCATTTGCTGCTGTGGCCCTTTCAAGAGGGTCCAGACTGTTCTCAACTTAAGTAAGATCACGAAGAATTGTTTTGCAGGCACCGACAACTGTATTAATAGATGTCCCAGCATTACATTCATTCAAAGTGCCCAATGCATTTCGGGCATGTGAGCCCTTCATCAGGGGCCGATGTGCTAAAAAGGGTTTCCTTTGTACAATACTGATTTAGAGAGATCTTTATGGAACTGCCCTAGACATTTTTGTGCACTCTGAGTTGTATCATGGGCCATGAGTGCCTGTATCTTTTCAAATATGGGAATTACCCTCGCGTAAAGCATGGGTATCTTCTCTGGGTTGGAAACTAATCTCTCCCATTTCACTCTGCGTCTATTATGTGTGAGGCCGAGCCCCACCTCTGATGTTACCCTCTGGCTTACCCTGGGGTCGAGACCGGGATGATCGTATTCCAGTTCCAACGCATTGTGGTCACTGTCTACCCTAGGTATCACCTGGAAGTCAATAATACGCGGCCACAGAGCTAAAGGAACAAGGATGTAGTCCAGTCTCGACTCCCTACCCGCTCTATTATAAGTATACCTGGCTGGAATATCCGAGTTTATCCTGCCATTACAGGCCCGAAGACCATATTTCAGGGTTAGAGAGGTGATTTGTTTGGCTAAGGGCGTCCAGGCTCTTGGTGGCGGTGCATATAGGAGAGGTATCGACCACTCCAAGTCCTCCTCCTGTGCCAAATCCACCAATAAGCCCGGGAGGGGCTCGAAGTGGCAGTTAAAATCTCCCCCGATTAAGATGGGGGTACCCTGTGGAATTTCATCTAAAGCGAGTGCCAACTCCTCTATCGTACGCGAGTCCTGCGAGATGTTAGTTGGCCTTGAATAGACATTAATCAGCAGGAGACTGTTTGCGTTCGGCCACTCGAGCCGAACTATGAGAATATCCTCCGATTTTTGTGGGTAAGCATTGGCCCTACATCCCAGATCATTAGCCACCCATGTAGCCAAACCTCCCGAGGGGCGTCCTATACCGCCCCATTTTGCTTGCACAGCAAAAGTTGCAAACCCTGGGTGGGGAAGGTGTTCTCTCATCCAGGTTTCTTGAAAGAAACAGAGGTCTTGGTCCTGAATATAGGCGCACCAGTCTGGGCAAATTAATTTAATGCCCAGACCGGCCACATTCCAGGATAGAATCTTAAGGGAGGGGCAATTTATTCTCTCCGTTGCTAAGTTAAGAGACTCTCCTGTGTCGTGCCTTAATGGTAAAATATCAACTGGGCAGGCTACTTGGGGTAAGATTTCCTCTTTTAAGCTGGACGTAGATAGAAAAGTCCCGGCGCCTTTCTCTTGATCTAAATGTTCCCAGTTGCTTTTAGCCTTTACTAGAGGAACTGTTTCCCGAGCTTGAGTTTTATTAGTCCTTTTGGGCATTATGGCCTCCTCCCCCACTATCTTTTTTGGTCAGTCCACCATGTCAAGACTACTAAATCTGTTATAGGTGGAAAAATGGTCAAATCGTGGTGGTCTGAGATAGGGATTTACGCTTGTGTCCCTAGTCACCCGATTTCTACCCCTTCTGGGGACTAGTTCCCATTGCTCCTCTGCCTGTTCACGATTGACAAATGGACAGCAGAAAGATAGGGGAAGTGGATGTATTGAGGTCCCTTGTGTCTGATGTGACCAACTACATATGTGAGTGACGGTAAGGGGATCTCTAAAATTAATCAGGACACAGTCACCTTGAATTGACTTACTGGTGTTTCCTATCCAAGGGACACGCCTCACCATCAACACTTCACTGTATATTCCTTCCGGAAGAGGCCTGTTGGCGGTGAGCCAATGTATAATTTATTCTTCAAGGCCCCCCGGTGGTTCTCGCGTGGAGGGCTTTAGTTCTGGGATACCAGTTAAAATTACTGTATAAGGAATGGCCTCTGGTGGCAAGTTAATAGATCTATAATTTGCGTCTCTACCGGAGGTGCCCATTAAGGGTTCAGGCGTCTTCGCGTACTGGCTCGAGCCTTGAATATTCAATGGGAGTTTAGAATTTAGAAACTCCGAAGTCTCGGGCATTTGCTGTTGCAGTTGTATAGCCTTAGGTGACAAACAGCCGACCTCAGTTAAGGTCACAGATGGAGGGATCGTTACAGTACCGGGCAGTCTGTCACTTGGAATCTGATTGGATGAGTTAGTTCCCTCTATTAGTCGGGTTATACCCTTCTGAAGGTGCACTAGGGATATTTCTATCGTTGCCAAACGATTTTCAAGAGGATTAAGTAGGTCCCTTAGGAGAGCACCAATATTTGACATGGTAAGGCCCTCCTCCCTCGGTACGGCATTTGGACTGGGTTTTTTTTGGGGCATAATGTTAGGAGTTAATGCGGTATGTTGTTGAGATTTATCCGGACCCTTTTTAGCCGAACTATCTAAGATATTCTCACAGATGAGATTGTATTTGGGATTCTTGGGCTTGCGCCCTCCTGTTATTTGTGCCCTTCTTTTTCTTTTCGGGATATCTCCTTCCCGTACGTGTTGGAGTGTTAGGTCGGACTGGGAGGCCTTGGTAATGATTTGCTCTCTGTTTGTTATACTAGATTTGGTATTAATGACAGGTGTTAATGTAGTAGGTGGTGGGAGGGGTAATAAACTGAAATCAGTATGAGCGGAAATATCGCAATCAGTTATTGTGGCACTATAAATGCTAAGTGCAAACTGATCAGTTATTACATTGGATGATACAATAGGTCCCCCCCCTTCTGCCAATATGCGACTGGGCAAAGATCTGGAATTATAGCATGTTGAAGAGGACCTAAGGATGACCTTCTAACCCATTCTATCTCTTGGGAAATACGCCTTTCTAATGTGGTAATTTCGTCTATGAGAAGGGACCCCGCCTTGGCAAAGTACGTGGCCAAAGTACCTTTAGGGGCCCCCGTGGCCAACGATGTTTTACTCCTCGTTTCTCTTGCTGACATCTTTCCCAGCTCAGTTCCAAGCTTCGTAGCGAGGGCGAGAGCCTAGTGTCTTAGCCCTTGCCCTTCCTCGCCCGTACTCGAACGGCCTCAAACGGCCCGCTCGCGTCCCGCTAGCGCGTAAGGGCTGGGCTATACTAATGAAAGAGAGGGTAAAAGGAGGAGGAGTCGGGAAGAGGAGCCAGGTGCATCAGGTGAGTTGTGCGCTAGGCACCCTGGTCCTCGCAGACCCGGCTGCAAGTAGTTCCGATTAAAATCAGCGTTCCCCCTCAATGCGACGTGGCGTCCTCTGCTGCCGTGGAGCAAGACCTAGATGGAAGCACAGCCGGTTGAAGCCAAAGTCAAATCCTTCGAGCGGCTCCCGCGAAGCGGGGGCCGCAAGGCGTAGAGTAGGTGATGGGGAGGAGTCGGGAAGAGGAGCCAGGTGCGTCAGGTGAGTTGTGCGCTAGGCAACCTGGTCCTCGCAGTCCCGGCTGCAAGAGGTTCCGATTAAAATCAGCATTCCCCCTGAATGCGACGTGGCGTCCTCTGCTGCCGTGGAGCAAGACCTAGATGGAAGCACAGCCAGTTGAAGCCAAAGTCAAATCCTTCGAGCGGCACCCCTCAAATCCTTCGAGCGGCACCTTTTTTATTTAACCTTTTCGGTGCTCGTGACGAGACCAGCTCGTCATGAGTCACGGTGGAGCTGTGCTCATGACGAGCTGGTCTCGTCATAACGGCTGCGCTCCGCCCACGCACGATTAATTCCTCGCCTGTGCGGGCAAATTAATCAGTGGGCGGGGTCGTGACGAGATCAGCTCGTCATGAGCACAGCTCCACCGTGACTCATGACGAGCTGATCTCGTCATGACCACCGCAGCACCGCGCTCACCCCCCCGCTGCCCCCCCCGCACAGTGGGGGGGATTACCCCCGCAGGGAAGGGGTTAACCTACACTACAAGATAAGGCTGGTAAAACATGCTGCTTAGCACTCCTTCAAGATAAACCTGAAGGCTATTTTCACAGCTACCACTTTGAGTGCAAGGTGCATCACTTAAGTGATCCCCATATACTAAGTCAGCCTCCTACATTGGTATACAGTGGTTGGGATTTAAGCCTGCACTGTTTTACCAGCTAATCTAGGTGTTGTTCTGGGAAAAAACATCACTAGCTTAGGCGCATATAAAATGCTTTTTGTAATTAGTAAGTTCTACTGAACTTTTTGGATTGGCAGTTAAAGGTCAAGCACAACCCTTTCTCCAATCTTTGGTAATTTCGTTTTCATTAGGGTAGGTAGGTGTAACACCACACTACACCTAGTAAACATGTCATTAGTTGGGAAGGTCAGTGGGTCCCAGCCCTCTAGATACAGTGTTCTGAGGGTCCAGAAACTCAGGACCCTGGCTACATCTAGAAAGCTAAACACGCTAACAAATAGCAACTCATAGAGATGCTTCTGAGATGCTTCTGCACTATGGCCTTCAGAATCCTGAAAGGCCAGAAGAGCAGGATGACATTGGGATGGTGGAGGCCAAGAAGAAAGGTCAGGAGTGGCTCACCCCAATGACCTCAATTCTGAGCCTGACCAGGAGGAGTCTGAAGACCCCACACTGGTAAACTCTGATCTCCCAGGGAATGGGTTAGATGGCCTGGAGGTAGTCCCTAGAAGTATGTCCCCTTAGTTCCTCCTGGGAGGGTGAAAAGAATTCAGGGGAGGTCTAGAGCCTCCTCTGTCAATTCAACCTCATCTAACACTTCAAATGGGACCTTCATCTCGAGCAAGAGCGAGGACTCATTAGAAAGGACATACCACCTGCTCAAGCTGAAGAGAGCTAAGCTCAGGCTCAGGAAAGAGCAGTTAGCCCTTGATAAGGAGACCCTGGAAGTGCAGAAGGCTAGGAGGAATTTGGGACTATTATCCCATGGTGGCAGCACTAGCAACCCTAGGATCAGGGAGACTTCCTTTGATACTAGGACCCTGAGAAGGATAGTCCCTCCTTACCAGGATGGGGATAATATTCATAAATGGATCACTGCTTTAGAGAGGCCCTGTAAAGTTCAGAAGGTCCCTCAAGGGCAGTGGGCAGATATCCTGTGGCTCTCCTTTGCTAACAAAGGTAGAGATAAACTTCTCACTGTTAGTGTCAGGCCCAGCTTCGCAGAATCCAGTTGTAGCAGAAAATAGGTCCACCTAAAAATATTTCCAACACCAAGAAGCTGAAAGTAACTGGGTGTGTGAAAGATCAGGCGGGGGAAAAGGAGTGGGAAGGGACAGCAGTGGAATAGAACCTGTGGAAACAAAACATAAAGGGGTAAAACACCGCAATATTTCTACTCTCAATACTTTCTCGCTAGGATTGACAGGTACCTGCTTTCGACACTGCGGTTGTATCACCCTGGAAGGCCTGCACGTCCTTAGACCACCACACGACCTATTTGATAGAAGAGGCTCTTTATTACATCAACGGACCCATCGCATGCGCCATACAATGCTTGCCAATCACATAACTCACATACCAGGGAATAACAAGCAGTAAGCAGAACCACTGGGAATAACTCCTTCCGGAAATCCTCAAAGAATAATAGTCTCGAAAAAACTAAAGGATAATTATTATGCAGAGGTATTGACCCTCTCCTCAGTCTCTGCTCATCAATAAAGAAATCCTGAGGTTACTTCACCTCAAATCACTCCACTCCTTTTTGTGTCTGAATCGTAAGTAATATCAAAGTTTGAAGCTGCCAGCATCATCCCAAAAGTATATACACGAAGGAACGCACACACGGTAATACGCGGTTGAGTCACCGCCGTATTCCGCTGTGCTACCCGTCACAGAGAGAAACAAGGAAAAACGACCTCTTGTCCCAGAAACGGCAATTTGCGGAGCACCGCTATATTCCGCTCTAAGCGCGACCTCCGCAGTGGCCACTCGGGAACCCACAAGGTGAGCCTTTCTTTCGGCTCCGTGCCCCCATCTCTCTCTCTCTACTCACGGTTACGTGATTTCTCCTTGCCGCTCTCGTCCGCCTCAAATCCCCGGATTCAGGCGGCTGCACTCCTGACGGCACGATGAACTCCAACCTCCTCTACGCTCAGCCGAGGCAGAGGTAAGTCCTCGAAATCAGAATTACGCGCAACTTCCTGCGCGACGGGGCGACCTAAATCCATTCTTCCTACGAGCATCATGGGAAATGTAGTTCCGGGACCTCGGTAGGCGCGGTGATGCGTGAATCCTGACAGTTGGTACCCCTTTCCTAGCGCCTCCTAGGCCCAGGTTTCAAAGGGAAACGGAGATGGAACGAACGAACAGCCTTCGGGGCGTGCACATTCCTCCAAGGCTCCCATGAATCGTCCTCCGACGGATACCCTTTCCAAGACACAAGGTACCACAACACCCCTCTCCTCAGCTTGGAATCACGAATGCTTCGGACTTCATATTCCAAGCCTCCATCGCATAGCACCGGAGGTGGTGCTTGTCTGCACGCCCCCAGGGCAGGTTTCAAAAGATTGCAGTGAAACACAGGGTGGATTCGAAGTGTTCCGGGCAACTTTAGCTTGTACGTGACGGATTGAGTTGACGTACTATGGTGTATGGGCCGATGTATCTGGGATGAAAGATACTTCGCAACTTGAAACGTATATTTCTGGTGGACAGCCACACTCGGTCTCCCACCTTGTATTGCGGCCCCTCTCTTCTGTGGCGGTCTTCCCACTTCTTATAGGTCGCCTTGGCCTGCGTCAAATGTTTTCTGACCTGGCGATGTACGGAATGAAGTTTCCGCACTTGAGACAGAACCATGGGTTGGTTGCGCACTTTCTCTGGTATGTGGATAGGCATTATTCTGGCATCAAACCCAAAATTGGCATGAAAAGGGGAGAGACCGACAGAACTATGCCACACATTGTTGTATGCCAACTCTGCCATCCACAACATCTCTATCCAGGACTCTTGGGCCTCCTTGGCGTAACATCGGAGGTATTTCTTGAGAGTCTGATTTATTTTTTTGTGTTTCAATTTTTTATTGAAATTTACAAAAGAATACATATAGTATAATAACTGTTTGCATTATCATACAATAAATATATAAGAAAATTGTTATATATAAGCATATAATAAAACTTTCTGAATAATTAATCATATTATATAATTTAATAAATACATAAACAGATCCATGCAAAAACAAATATTTGACTTTATATTGAGGCCATAAAAGATGGAATTACGGGAAGGGGGGGGGGGTAGGAGAGAGAAAGGGAAGGTAAAGAAGGGAACACAAAAGAAAACGATAAATGAAAATGTACACAAATATAAGACATAATGCTATATAAAGCTATATAAATATGTTCCTGAGAAAAGAAGACACTCTAGAAAACCAATAAGAATAGAGAAAAGATGAATATAAGGGATAATAATTTCACTTGATGTATAAATATATATATTAAAAGATACAGAATTATATGTAAGTGTTCTGGTGAGTAGCTATTAAAAACAACAACAAATAATAGGTAGACACAGTATGTATTAAGATTTATTAACCACCAATAATGAATGATGAATGAGAATGAAAAGGGATAAGAATTAAATTACTGCGTAGATGGGTCATTAATATTAGCATTGGTATTTAAAGCTAGAAAAGGTGACCATACTCGAAGAAAGAGATCAGATTGATCCTGTATGTTGTATATAATACGTTCGTAGGAAGCTGTTTGAATCATGGCCACCATCCATATTTCTTGTGATGGTGGTTGAGGTGACTTCCATTGCCGTAGTATACAAATTTTGGCTGTAGCTAAGGCTGTGTGTAAGAGTCGGGCTTGTGGTTTAGAGAGTGATTGTGATTGACGTGTATCATGCAGAAGAATGGTAGCATGCGAAAGTGGAGTTTGTAGAGGCATCGTGGAATGTAAGGTTTTACCTATATAATTCCAAAAGGGTTGGATCACTGGACATCCGCAAATGATATGAGAAATGTTACAAGACGTACTATCACATCTCCAGCAGTTTGAATGGGGAAGCAAGCCAGCTTTATGCAGTTTTGTGGGTGACCAGTGCCAATCATGTAAGATCTTGAATAAGCAAAATTTCAATCGTGCTTCACGTGCACCCTTGTTGAGATTGTTAAGAATGTCAGACCATTCATTATCAGTATAAGAGACTGATAATAAGGTTTGCCGTTTAGTACGTAAAGTTTGCGATAAGGGTTGAGAAAAAAGATGCGAAGTGAGAGTTTGGTAAAAGCCAGATGTAGCTCCTTTCATCTTACCCCAAGTGTGGAGATATGTTACAATTGGTGAGTCAGGCAAGAGCCATGGTGGAGGTCCTAGACTCCTCCGTAAGGATTGTCGTAACTGGTTGTATTTTGAGACTTGTATATCAGGCAAATGGAATTTTTCCTGCAGTTGGGCAAATGATTTAATATCTCCGTTTGAAAAAAAGTTGATCTAAGGTGGAAACACCTGCTGTTTCCCAAATAGGCCAAGATATTGATTGTCTATTAATACGAATTGCAGAATTATTCCATAATGGGGCTTTTCTATGAAGACGAGGATGTGAGCCCAGTAAGCGGTGTGCCCTTTGCCAAGCAGCACGCATAGCAGACAAAATAGGATTAGTGGTGGAGTCTCGGGGACGAAATTCCGAGCCGTATAAAACAGAAAGACCTGCGTTTGTTAATGAAAGGTGGCGTTCAAGATGTACCCACTGTGGTGTATCCGATGAATGTGAAAACATATATGACATTTGAGAAAGCTGTAATGCCAAAGCATAATGCTCCACTGAGTGTAGACCTATTCCTCCATAGGAGCGATGAGCCTTTAGTTTTGAAGCTGAGACACGGGGTTTGGCAGAGTTCCATATAAAGGATTTTATCTTAGAATCAATTGAACGTAGCGTGGTTAAAGGGATTTGAATAGGAAGCATCCCGAGGACATAAAGAAAACGGGAAAGAGTAACCATTTTCACGGCTTGAACCCTTCCCCACATTGAGAGACCCAGTGCCTTCCATTTTTCAAAATCACGTTGCATTTGAGCGATGAGGGGATTGAGATTATCCGTAACCATACTCTCTACGCCTTTGTTCACTAGTATGCCCAAATACTTGAGATGAGAAGATTTCCATTGAAAAGGAAAACCTTGAATGGCCGCTTTTGTGGTCCCATTCTAGATGGGCAGTGCTTCGCTTTTGTTCCAATTAATTTTGTACCCAGAAATGGAGGAGAAGTCATCTATTATTTTTAACACAGATGGTAAAGAGATGGAGAGATCTGTGAGTGTAAGGAGAATATCATCTGCGTAGAGATACATTTTGGATTCTCCTGTCGGAAGAGAAATGCCCTTAATATAAGTACATTGTCTTAAGGAGGCAGCCAACGGTTCCATGGCTAGAAGAAAGAGTAACAGGGAGAGGGGGCAACCCTGACGAGTACCTCGATTGATAGAGAATGGATCTGAGATAAAGCCCCCACAATTTACCTGTGCTGAAGGATTTTTGTACAACAAGCGTATTTTGTTTATGAATTGATCTCCCAGGCTGAATTTTTGTAACACCCTAAAAAGATAATCCCATTCAATTCGATCAAACGCCTTTTCCGCGTCAAGCGACAAGACCAAAGCGTCATCCGGAAGATTCTTGGCATACCATAGTGTGTGGGCAAGAGTGCAAAGATGGTTCCTAGAGGAATGCCCCGGAACAAATCCTACTTGGGTATGATGTATGAGAGATGGGATAACCTTACGCAAGCGAGAGGCCAGAATGCTAGCTAGAATTGAGAGTCTGATTTAGACGCTCCGTTTGCCCATCCGTCTGTGGGTGGAAGCTGGTCGACAGGGAAGAGTCTATGTGTAGGGCTCTACACCATAATTTCCAAAATCTTGCTATGAATTGTGGGTCTCTGTCAGACACGATGATTTCAGGCAGGCCATGTATTCTGATGACGTGGGTTAACAGGAGCTGTGCAGTGAGGCCCGCGGTAGGGAGATTCACACAAGGAATGAAATGTCCCATCTTTGTCAGCCCATCCACCACCACCATGATGGCAGATTTGCCCTTCTCTAACGGCAGTCCAGTGACAAAATCCAGACTGATGTTTTGCCACGGGCGACTTGGAGTGGGCATTGGGATAAGTTTTCCTTTCTTTCCCAAGGTCTCGTTTTTGGCTCTAGCACAGTCTTCGCACCGCGACACCCATTAGGCTACATCTTTGGAGATCGTACTCCACCAAAAATGACGTTGGATCAAGTGCAACGTTTTCCGTATTCCTGGATGTCCTGCCAAGGGGGATACATGACACCACACGAAAGCCTTCTTTTGTAACTCCTTAGAGGGAAGGTGTGAGAAGTTGGCCTGATGTATGATGTCACTAATTCTAGTGTACACCTTGTATCAGTCCAAACAACCCTTATGGTGATTGGTTGTAAAGTCAACCTTATAGACCAGCTATCCTAGTGGTAGCAAGGACAAGAGCAGTCTTAGGCTAAACTCTGTATGGCATGTGAAGCCAGCTGTTATACCATTTGCAACCCCTTGAATATCAAATGAAAGGACACCACAACAGATATATAAAAATAGAATGTATTTATTCTAAGTCAAAACACCCTCAGCACTCTTTATGAGATTCGAGGTAAGTACCACACAATCTTATTCAAGCATACATAAGTCACACAGGTAAGTAATACAGTTAGGCCCTAGGGGCCACGCAAACCATATACTAAGTAAGTGGTATAAGAACCACTGTCACGAACACAGGATAGGCCTAGGCCTAGGGAATCGCTGGGGCTACACTACACTACCAGGAATTAGGAAGTAGGAGGCCCACGGGATTCAGGTGCAGAGTGGAAACACTCACGCGTAATGCGTAAAAGTCGATAGAAATAGTGATAGTTAGAAATTAAGAGTTTTAGGACACTTCTGAAGTAGCTAGGAGCTCGAGACTTGGAAACTAGACCCTAGGATAGTCAATACCCTTGTGAGCACCGGAGTACTCAAGTTACCTAGCCCACGGGCTGCGGGTGCATAGATGTGAACTTGCGTCGGGTTTCGTCGTTGACTCCTATGGATGCCTGAAGAAAAGTTGCTGACAGGCAGTCAGTGAAGAGTGTCCGGTGGATTCCGGGGATGGAATCAAGAAGAAGGAGTCCTGCAAGAAGAAGGGACAGAGTCTAGGCCACCAGCCCAGGACCAGGAGGGAACCAGGAAGGAGCCAGGCGATGTCGTGAAGATGCAGGTGGAGAGGTGAAGCTTGTCTCAGCAGCCACGGGTACCAGGAGGCGTCGAGGACGACCAGAACCAGGAGGCGAGCTGTCCCACGAAGGCTCTTGCTGTTGGCGGCGTCGATGTCGAGATAGGACCCAACAAGCCTTGGCAAGCGTAACCCATGCAGGATGGAGGACTTGCTTCTGTTGCAGACCAGGAAGGTCTGGGGTGCTTCCCTTTCACAGGGGAGGGAGTGCAAGTCTGGAGGAGCCGGACCAGCAAAGCAAAAATAGCAGGTTCGTCGTCACAGAGATCACTAGCCAACGGGCCAGCAACCGAACAACGAGTCGAGCAGCTCAGGTGCAGAAGGGCCCCACGCAGAACACGAGAAGTGTGGGGAGCTGATCTTCTTTGCAGATGGTACTCGGGAGTGGGGCTTCTCAATTCCCCAAGCACAACCTCGAGGGAGCCTCAGAAGTCGTGCTAGTCAGTTACTAGCCACTTTTCCCAAGTCGCCGGTCCCACGTCCCTCGTCGCCTCCACGGGTCTCAGCTTTGCTGTAGATGTGGATCTGGTTCAGAGGTGTCTGGAAGTCATGGCGCTGGTCAGTCTCTGCAGTCGTTCCTCGTGGATCAGTCACAAAGCAAGCAGCGGTCGCTGGATGGTGCCTGGTTGCCCAGGGTGGTCACTCCTTGGCCACAAGGGAGATTCTTCAGTCTTCTTCCTGAGGTCGAATGTCGAAGGTCCAGAGTTTCTGTACAAGTTGCAGATTTTCAGGGTAATCTAATTCTGCAGGGCTCAGCTACCTCCTAATATACTAGGCTAATGGGCTGGGCTACCTGCAAGGTCCCTCCTATGGGTGGGACCAGGAAGGGGAGTGGCTACACCCCCTTTCCTTTGTCCAGTTTCGCGCCAGAGCTGGGGCTGGAGTGCCCCAGGACCGGTTTGAACTGGACTATGCATGGGACACCTTGTGTGTCACAGGCAGTGTCTCATTCCTTTCAGCCCTCCCTGCCCCAATACACTAAAGTCTGTCTGGGGAGGTGCTAGCACCTCCCCAAGGAGGAAACCTATTGTCCAGGCCTCCCTGGCTGGGAGGGCTCCCAGCTGCAGGAGGTCAGACTCGGGTCTGTGGCAGCAGCATCCAATTTGTGATGCTGAGGCTTTGGTTAGAGTTAAACAGCAAAGTAGGATTTTAACATGTCTCTCCCTCTAGAAGGGAGGAATAATATCCTCATCACCAGAAATGGTATGGGGGTATTATTCCAAAGTGTAATACACCTTACACAACATGTTTTGATAAAGCCAAACCATAGTTACCATAACCGTTTAAGATTATAAGGCACTTAAGAGTATATGGTAGGCGATATCATAGAACAGCTATAAGGACATGGTTCCGAAAGCTGCAGACAGGCTCAGCTCATGCTAGAGCACCATCTCACATGTTACCAAGCACTCTGCCTCCAGGATTGTTAAGGCTTGCCATAGGAGTGGCTTACAGGTACACATGTGTCTATTTTAAGTGTAGATATAGGTATACTATATCTAAGCAAGGAGTGATTACATGACCTTGCCCCAGCTGAGTGATCAGCCAGTTGTGTCTGATTGGAAGGCCAGGCCAGGGGTGGCATAATATATGCTGCAGCCCCTGGTAGGCCTAGGGTACACCTATGCCCTGGGTACCTATGGTACACTGTACAGGGGCTCATAAGGTGATCCTCCCAATTGTGTATGTACCTAGGGTACATGGAGTCCATTTGAAAGAAAGAGCAGACAGCCTGAGACCCTGAATGGCAGGTTCTCAGGCCAACTAAGTCGAAAAATCAGCTAGACACTAGGCAAAAAGTTGGGGGTAACCATAGTCAGATATTCACCTTCCTACAGAAGGTACAATCTGTTTCGATAGAAAGGCAACCCCTTCCTGACAGAGCGTTCTGTAGCCTTGTTAGCCCAGGTTTCCCATTTTGTGAGGGGACGATGTCTTCGTACTTCTGTCAAGAAATTTTCTGCTCGCACTACACACAGCACCTTTGAGGGATTGATGATGGCTTCCGTCTTTTGGTCACGAAGGGCGAGATTGGTTGTTTCTTGTCTAGACAAAGAGTCTGCCTTGCGATTCTCCACCCCCGGTCTGAATGTTACCATGAACTCGTATTCGGCAAAGAACAACATCCATCTCATTTGTCTTTGGGAAAGATGTCTAGCAGACTTCATATACTGTATATTTCTATGATCCGAGTACACCGAGATAGGATGTTGGGCCCCCCACAGGTACTGTCTCCATTCCTGGAACGCCTTCTTGATAGCTAGTAGTTCTTTCTCCGCTACTGTATAATTCCTTTCTGCTGGATTCAGTTTCTTTGACAGATAGGCCACGGGGTGCAGCTGCCCCGTGTTTGGATTTCTTTGTGACAGTATGGCTCCAATGGCCTCGTCGGAGGCGTCTGCCTCCACCACAAAGGGGTGCTCTGGTCGCGGATGTGCTAATATTGGAGCGAAAGTGAAAGCATTCTTGAGGAATACGAATGCTTCCTCCGCTTCTTTGGTCCATTGGAAAGGGACCCCCTTCTTAAGTAACCTCGTGATCGGAACAGCCACCTGAGAGAACTGTAGAATAAACCTACGATAGTAGTTCGCGAAGCCCAGGAAACTCTGTACCTCACAAGCGTTCTTTGGGGTAGGCTATTCCTGAACTGCCACCACCTTTCTCTCAGCCATGTGTAACCCTTCGGGACGAAGCATAACCCCTAGGAATTCCACTTGTTTCACCCCAAATTCACATTTACTCAATTTACAGAATAACTGGTGCACTCTCAACCTATTCAATACTCTGAGAACATGACTGGTGTGTCCTTCTACCGTGTCAGAATAGATGAGGATGTCGTTGATATACACCACTACAAACAAATCCACGTAGTCCTTTAAAACATCATTAAGAAAATACTGGAATGCCGCTGGGGCGTTACACAGCCCGAACGGCATGACAGTATATTCAAATAAACTGTACCTGCTCTTAAACGCCGTTTTCCACTCATCCCCAGCCCGCTCGCGCACCAAATGATAAGCACCCCGTAGGTCTAACCTGGTATATATCTTGGCCTCTCTCACTTGGTCTAGCAGAACTGATATGAGTGGCAACGGGTAGCGGTTCCGGACAGTGTTTTTATTTAAAACACGATAGTCCACACAAGCCCTCAAATCCCCGTTAGCCTTTGGAATGAAAAACAGTGGGGAAGCCGCCGGTGACAGAGAAGGTCTTATGAACCCTAGTTCCAGGTAATGGTCTAAATAGTCCCTCAAATGTCTAGTCTCTGGCACCGACAAGGCGTACACCCTACATGTAGGGATAGTTGCTCCCTCTACCAGATCTATTCGACAATCGTACTCCTGGTGAGGGGGGAATTGTTCTGCTTGTTTCTCACAAAACACGTCCTGATACTGCGAATATTCTTCAGGTAACATAATATCCTTTTCTGCAGCGGTGGCTACCACATGCGAATGGATCAACGACACGACCTGAGTGGGGGTATTATCAGGGACTACATGCTCCCGACATTCGTCGGAATGGAACTGCACGATCTTTGTTTTCCAGTCTATATCAGGGTTATGGTAACACAACCAAGGCATACCCAAGATAACTTCATACTGAGGGGCTTCTATGATGTTAAGCGATATTTTCTCCTGATGTCTTTTCTCCCCCAAGGCTAAGGTCATGAGCAGCCTTTCCGTTTGCTCAACAATCAACCCTGATTTCAAGGGCTTGCCATCTACGGCAAACACCTCTTCCGCTGTCTTCCTCGGCACCCTTAGTAACCCCAGAGTATTGACCAATCCGCTGTCTATGAAATTCCCGGTAGCCCCGGAATCTACCATGGCCTTTATCTGTTGAAAGCGATCCCCCTGTTTAAGAGTCATAGGGAGCACTATGTGTGTTTCTGTATCATGTATGTCGGGGGTGGCCAATGAAGGTATTTGCCAACCCGTCTCCTTGTTTCCACCGCTGAGAGGGAGCCCTGCCCCCTCCCCTGCTGCAGGTGAGAATGTAGAGACAGCTACTCTCTTATTTCTGGACCAGGCTTCGGTGGGCTTCGGTTTTGTGGGACAGTCTCTAACGTAATGGCCTTTTTTCCCGCAGTACATACATAAACCCTGTACCCTTCGACTCTCTCTCTCTTCTCTGGACAACGGGCTCTTAACCACCCCTATCTCCCTAGGTTCCGAGGACGTCTCAGTGCTCATTACAGGTCTATGGGAAGTTCCCTCTACTCTGTAAGAACCTCTTTCCCACTTCTTCTTCTCACCTCCCCTTTCCAGCATTCTCCCATCTAAGCGCAAGGTCAAGTTAATCATGTCAGTGCAAGTGGTGGGTTGTGGGTCTATTTGGGCTAAGACGTCCTTCATCTCCTCCCTCAGCCCCTGATAATACAACGACATCCTCTTCTCTTCAGGCCAGGCGTTTGCAGACACTAAGCGGTTGAATGTGGTTAAATAAGTGACCAAATCATTTCTTCCTTGTTTGAGTTCTAACAATTCTTTATCCGCACTGAGCGTTGTCGCCCTCCTATCAAATACCCTCTCGAATTCGGACCTAAACGCCGCCCAATCCGAAAGCACAGCATCATTGTTCCTTACTAGCGGGACAGCCCAATTCGCAGCATCCCCTATCAGATAGGAAATGGCCAACGCTACTCTAGAATGATTAGTAGGGAAGGAGGCTGGTTTGCAAGAGAAATGCAGCATAATCTGTGTAAGAAAAACCTGTATTTTCAAGGGATCCCCGGCTTATCTCTCCGGACTCGCCAATGGTATAGGAGGAGGCACCGTGACCTGTATCTGAGATGCCACAGGAGAGGCATCAAATGGGTTCCTAGATAACCTCTCCACCTTTTCTCGTAGGGCTGCGGTTTCGGCTTTGGAGGAGGCTAATTCCTGCTGCACTAACAGTAATGCCTGAAGAACATCCTCCATGGTGGCCATTGTCTACCTCAACCAAACCGGGCGAAGCTACAATTCGTGGGCGCGTAATTCTGTCAGACCCAGCTTCGCAGGATCCGGTTGTAGCAGAAAATAGGTCCACCTCCAGATATTACCAACACCCAGAAGCTGAAAGTAACTGGGTGTGTGAAAGATCAGGCGGGGAAAAAGGAGTGGGAAGGGACAGCAGTGGAATAGAACCTGTGGAAACAAAACATAAAGAGGTAAAACACCGCAATATTTCTACTCTCAATACTTTCTCGCTAGGATTGACAAGTACCTGCTTTCGACACTGCGGTTGTATCACCCTGGAAGGCCTGCACGTCCTTAGACCACCACACGACCTTTTTGATAGAAGAGGCTCTACATTACATCAACGGACCCATCGCATGCGCCATACAATGCTTGCCAATCACATAACTCATATACCAGGGAACAACAAGGTAGTAAGCAGAACCACGGGGAATAACTCCTTCCGGAAATCCACAAAGAATAATAGTCTCGAAAAAACTAAAGGATAATTATTATGCAGAGGTATTGACCCTCTCCTCAGTCTCTGCTCGTCAATAAAGAAATCCTGAGGTTACTTCACCTCAAATCACTCCACTCCTTTTTGTGTCTGAATCGTAAGTAATATCAAAGTTTGCAGCTGCCAGCATCATCCCAAAAGTATATACACGAAGAAACGCACACACGGTAATACTCGGTTGAGTCACCGCCGTATTCCGCTGTGCTACCCGTCACAGAGAGAAACAAGGAAAAACGAACTCTTGTCCCAGAAACGGCAATATGCGGAGCACCGCTATATTCCGCTCTAAGCGCGACCTCCGCAGTGGCCACTCGGGAACCCACAAGGTGAGCCTTTCTTTCGGCTCCGTGCCCCTCTGTTGATCGTGGTAGGGGGAGCACCTTGTTCTGAGGCTGTAGGCTTCTTCAGGAGTGTCGAGGGAGGTCCTTGGGTGCCGGACTCGGGGTCACGGTCGCCGTGGGGTCATCCTCGTTGTCATTGTTCACTCCGGTACTGGCCAGGCTTGGCTGGTGCAGAGTGTGCTGGGTTCACGGTTCCGGGCTGCTGCCAGGGATTAGAGGTAGGTTTTGAGTAGAGCCTCTACTCATGGGAGTCCCAGGGGCTTAGAGCCAAAAGGTAGCCAGGTCCTTCGCGGTTGGTGAGGTTGCTGGCCACAAGAGATGCCGGGTTGGAGCAGGAGCAGGTTCGAGGGTCGACAGGCCGGTAGGGCTGGGGCCAAAGCAGTTGGTGTCTTCCTCTTTTTAGCAGCTGCAGGGCAGGTCTTCTTTCTTCTTGCTCTTCTTTGTAGTTTTTGAATCTGGAATCTGGGGAAGGAAGGTTCAGGGTGCCCCTAAATACTAGATTTAGGGGCGTTACAGGTAGGTGAAGGGCAGGGACCAATGGGTCCCTGTCCTGGGGTGGGTACACCCCCTATCCTGCCTCTATCCTGTGGGAGGGGGGCAGTAGCCTAGTCCTGATAGGGTAGGGCTTAAACTCTTCAAGATGGCGAGAGCCAGCAGATGTGCTTCACCTCGCCTCCCCCACCTGAGGGGTGAGGTTGGCAGGCTGGCACATCCCCTGTCCTTATTTGGGGTTTCCGGCCAAAGCTTCCCGCCAGAGTGGGGGGTTGCAGTGGCCTGGGGAAGCTCACAGAGGCGGCATGCCTTTGAAGCTTCCCCCTGCCCATCCTGGAGGAGGAGATTTAGCACCTCGCCCAGGATGTGCATTGTTGCAGGCCCAGGAGAGCAGGGGCTCTCCTACCCAGGGGTCCAGCAACATGTCTGCTGGGTGGCAGCTTAGGCAGCCTCAGAGAAGACGTGGATTGTAGGTTAGGTTTAAGGGGGCACCTCTAAGATGCCCTCTGGGGTGCTGGATACAGTAAATCCCAGAACAACAAAAGAGCCCGTGGGTCTGAGGAGATCTACCTAACGATGAAACCTAGAAACCAGTTTGCATACCCCAGTAGAGGATCCTATCTACAAGGACCAAGTCCCATCACCCACCGAGGTGGCATGCTTCATCATCTGGCTGGCTATGACTGAAAACTTCTTCAAGTTTGAGAATCAGTTTTACCTTCAAACATCTGGTACTTCTATGGGCAGTGTTTTCTCCCCCAGCCTGGCCAATCTCTACGTTCACTTGTTTGAACAAGGTTCTGTCCTTAATGCCACCAATCCCTTTCACGACAGAATAGTCGTATGGAAGCGCTACATCGACGACATTTTTGTCATTTGGCGAGGAGATCTAGCCACCCTGAACACCTTTCATTCGTGGCTCAATGATCAAAACCTGTTTTTGAATTTCACTATGGAAGCCAGCAAATCCAGCTTGCCTTTCTTAGACCTGCGGGTTTTTTCTTCGGACAATGGCCTGGCTAGTGAGTTATACACCAAGCCGATGGCGAGGAATTCTCTGTTGTCCTTTGACAGTTTTCATCCGAAATCTCTCCGTGCAGGTCTACCGTTTGGGCAATTCCTGAGATTGCGGCGTAACTGTTCTACTACTGCTAGTTACAAACAACATGCTGCTGTCCTGTCTCGGAACTTGAAGGCCCGCCAGTATCCTTCTAGTCTGGTCCGACGAGCATCAAAACGGGCATTGAATAACAACCGAGAGGCCTTACTTGAACCATCTACACCTAAGCCCCCATTGGAAAGACTTACTTGTGTACAAACATTTAGCACACGGTCGAACCATATTCAGAAGATCATACGGAAGCATTGGCGTATTCTGAATGCAGGGCATTTACATCTAGCTCCTCCACTGTTTTCGTTCAAGAGAAGCGCTAATTTGCGCGACACCCTGGTTCACACACGTCCGGGAGATATGCCGGTTGCCACAGCTAACACACTCTGGAATTTGCCACCAGTTCAGGGGCATTATGCCTGTGGTAACTGTGGTGTATGTGCCTACACACAACATACCACTGAGATCGACATCGGTAGTAACAAACCCTGGAAACAACTGAAACATAACAATTGTAACAGCGAGAGAGTGATCTATATGATTACCTGTCCCTGTCATAAGAAGTATGTGGGGATGACCATCAGAAAGGTCAAAATACGGATCATGGAGCATAGAAGCACCATAAGATGCCATAGACAGGCGACACGTCTAACTAAACATTTTCTGGATCTGAAACACAGTTCTGATGACATCAGGTGGACGGTTTTGGAACAACCCTCGATCCCCTCCCATGTCTCAGATGTTTCTAAATTTCTGTTCAGAATAGAACAGCGCTGGGTCTTTAAATTGAAGAGTGATCAATCAGGGCTCAACGAGGCAATCCCGTGGTCCTCACTGTGACGATAATGAGGGGGCTTTTGTCCTACGCATGAGTCTTCTTGTCATCATGATAGACCCTGATGCCTTCGTTTTGCATGTCCACCCATATATACATTGTTGCCAGGTCCGCTGGGTTCCTATTGTCTGTTGTCATCATCATAACAATCGTCATGGCGACATTAACCTACTCTTAGGACTTAATTATCATGGTCCTATTTGATGTGCGGCTTGGTTATATACTATATTGGGTTGCTGGTGCTTTTGTCATGTACGAGTAAGTTTAACTTCTTGACAGAATGTACTGTCTTATCTTGGCATGTCCACCCTTGTGTATACTGTTGCCACGCTGGATGAGTGATTACTAGTTATGGACAGGATGAGCACAAGTGTTGTGGCGACAACAACCCTCCTATATGAATCAGACACATTGTTTTGGTTGTTGCGCAGACGAGTCAGATTCCATTTGCTATATAACAAAAAAAATGTTGTGGGCACTTTGTGTCCGGAATTATTTTTAATCATATGGTGCGGTTTGGTGGCAGATGGAACGTCTTTGCCGGACCATTTTGGTGGTTACGTGTGCCTTGACACTGTGTGTGTGTTCGGCAGATTAAACGATTCACTCGAAGCGGGTCGGGGCGTCTGTCCGACTACATTACCCAACATGCTCCGATATTCGCCAATAGGCCCCCCCCCCCACGGGTCAACCCTCATCACATGGGTTGGTGGCCGGGCATGTGATTGGTTCATGTACCGATATCCGCCTATATGCCCCTCCTAATATGTCAACTCTCAGATCACGTGTTGGGGGCCGGGTTGTGATTGGTGCATGCGCGTCTGCGAGGCCTCAAGGGCGGCATCCACACAGTTCCGGCTACCACTCGGCACATCCAGGAAGGAGGCCCGGGGTAGCGACGGATAGGTAGGCGAAGTTCTTTGTACTTTGCACCAGCGTAGCCTTTTTACTGCATGGGCTGTATGGTTAAAGTTATCCTCTGTGTTGTCTTAGGGAACGCGTAGCCTGGAGCCGTAGACTGTACTAGCTCAGCCCTATATTGTCAGTGGTTCTGCTTTACCCCTGAGCTCCACTCGAGAAGGGTTGAGGTCCCATTTATTCATTTTCTTTGGACCTTAGCAGTTAGAGTCGGAAACGGCAGACTCTAGAAATGTATTGCTTTTGTGGCATTTTAATAACAGCCCCATAGTCTATTGCAGCCGGGCGTGAATGCCCTTATTAACCCCATTGGTGTGACCAGCTGTACCAATTTAGATTCATAGAATGGCCCCAGAGCGTAATTCCTTGTGAGGGGCATTCAGTTTTTCTGAGTTATAGTCAATTCACCTTGTATTACAATGTGTGAGTCTTAGAGCTAACCGTAGTAAATGTTTACATCAGTGAGCAGATTACATTCTGGTGTATCTGTTCCTCTTGTTTTTTTAGAGCGTTGCCTCACGCCCTGAGTTGTGACCAGGAGTGTGGGACGTTCCCCGATCTCTTGACGGGTAAGGAGGCATTTTTTGATCCTTTTCTAGACAGACGTTCATTTATTTAACGTGTGCTGTAGATCTACCATCATGTCTTTTCGATCCAGTTTGCAACAATTTGTATGTTTATCCTAGGTCAACAATAATTTCATTTTGAACAGAGACCATTCTGTCTTTTAACAGGTGACCTGAATACTCCCAGATGGTGCCGTAGATCAATGACAAGCAGGTACCACTGTTGGTTGTATCGTTCCTTTTTTATTCCTTTGCACACTTTATCACATTGCAGTAGTGTATTACTTTGGTCCTGAAGAAAGCCACGGTCATCTCTCAGAGACGCTAGTTGGCTGAAACATGTAGACCTACACTCAGAGTACGTGTTCCGTATTGTTTGGTGTACACGCTTTACTCTATTATTTCTGCGTCTTTTTATTGTTGATATCACTGGATATTTAATAAAACAGTTTTCCCGTGGTAATCAATTTTAAATTCACATTTTTCACACACTGCACTTCATTTCACTACACCATAGGCAGCTTCCTTCCATTTTGGTAGTGTTTTCCCCCCCTGTTGGATAGTTAAAAACATCCCTGAGCTCCTCCTTTTTTAAGTAATTAAAGGAGTAGTAGCTCTTTAACCACACCAGGTGTGGTTAACGGGAGGTCCCAGATGATGAAGCATGCCACCTCGGTGGGTGATGGGACTTGGTCCTTGTAGATAGGATCCTCTACTGGGGTATGCAAACTGGTTTCTAGGTTTCATCGTTAGGTAGATCTCCTCAGACCCACGGGCTCTTTTGTTGTTCTAGTTCTGGTATTTGGGGATTTGCCCGTGCTGGTCTTTAAATTCCCTTAGACCCTCCATCCATTGTGTGTTTACCTACAGTAAATCCCACACTGGCATCAGTGTGGGTTTAATGTGCTGAAAAGTTTGATACCAAACTTCTCAGTCTTTAGTGTTGCCATTATGGTGCTGTGGAGCTCGTGTTTGACGAGCTCTCAGCACCATGTACTCTTAAATGGCAGCACTGCACTTACAGTGCTCAGGAATGGACCTGGGCACTGTAGGGGCACAGGGCTCCTGCTCCTGTGCCCACACCATTGGCATAAGGCACCCAGCTAGAGGGGTGGCTGATGTATGCCATGGCAGTGTAGGTGATGGGCATGGCACACAGGGATGTGTGTCATGTCGACTTTGTTTTTGTCTTGCACTCAAACACTCAGCCTGCAAAGGCAGTGTGTGTGTGTAAGGGTACAGGGCCTCTAAGGGTGGCACAAGGAGTGCTGCAGCCCTTAGAGGCCTTCCCTGGTCACAAGGCCCTGGGTGCCTAGGGTACCATTTACCAGGGGCTGACATGTGGCCAGGGTTTGCCAATTTGGGTTTGGTTTATTTTAGGGAAGGAACATAGGCCCTGGGAACCCGATTGGCAGGAGTCCAGGGCACACTCAGTCAAAGTACATTCAGCAATTCAGCAAAAAGTGGGGGCATACCATGCAAGAAAGATGGCACTTTCTCACACAACCCCCCCCCCCCAAACGAAAGGTGATGAGACTAACCTTGCCCTATGGAGTCTTCATTGTCTAAGTGGAAGAACCTGGAAAGTCCATCTGCATTGGCATGGGCAGTCCCTGGTCTGTGTTCCACTTCAAAGTCCATTTCCTGTAGGGAGATGGAGCACCTTAGTAGTTTTGAATTTTCCCCTTTCATCTGCATTAGCCATCTGAGAGGTCTGTGGTCAGTTTGAACCAGGAAGTGAGTACCAAACAGGTATGGCCTCAACTTCTTCAGGGACCAAACCACAGCAAAGGCCTCCCTCTCAATGGCACTCCAACGCTGCTCTCTGGGGAGTAGCCTCCTGCTTATAAAAGCAACAGGTTGGTCTTGGCCTTCAACATTGGTCTGGGATAGGACCGCTCCTATCCCTAGCTCAGAGGCATCAGTCTGCACTATGAACTGCTTGGCATAATCTGGAGCTTTTGGAATTGGTGCTGAGCACATTGCTTCTTTTAGGGTGTCAAAAGCCTTTTGGCAACTAACTGTCCAGTTAACCTTCTTGGGCATCTTCTTGGAGGTGAGTTCTGTGAGGGGGGTCACAATGGACCCATACCCCTTCACAAACCTCCTGTAGTACCCAGTCAAGCCAAGGAATGCCCTGACTTGGGTCTGGGTTATTGGAGCTATCCAGTCCATGATGGCCTGGATCTTGGGTTGTAAGGGCTGTACCTGGCCTCCACCTACAAGGTGGCCGAGGTACACCACAGTGCCCTGCCCTATCTGGCATTTGGATGCCTTGATAGTGAGACCTGCATTGTGCAGAGCCTCTAAAACTTTTCCAAGGTGGATCAGGTGATCCTGCCAGGTGGAGCTAAAGACAGCAATATCATCAAGATAAGCTGCACTAAAGGACTCCAGCCCAGCCAGGACATGGTTCACCAGCCTCTGGAAAGTGGCAGGGGCATTATTTAACCCAAAGGGCATCACAGTAAACTGATAATGCCCATCAGGGGTGGAGAATGCTATCTTTTCTTTTGCTCCTGGGGCCATGCCAATCTGCCAGCACCCTGCAGTTAAGTCAAAGGTACTGAGGAATTGGGCAGCCCCTAATTTATCTATCAGCTCATCTGCTCTTGGGATAGGGTGAGCATCTGTCTTGGTGACAGAGTTGAGCCCTCTATAGTCCACACAGAACCTCATCTCTCTCTTTTCACTTTGTTGATGAGGTTTGGGGACCAGAACCACTGGGCTGGCCCAGGGGCTCTCAGAGGGTTCAATGACCCCTAACTCCAGCATCTTGCTGACCTCAGCTTTGATGCTCTCCTTGACTTGGTCTGACTGTCGATAGATTTTGTTTTTGACAGGTGCACTGTCACCAGTGTCCACATCATGGGTACACCAGTTTGTCAGACCAGGGGTCAGGGAAAAGAGGCTAGCATACTGCTACAAGACCTGCTTGCAGTCAGTCTGCTGTTGGGCAGAGAGGGTGTCTGAGAAGATCACACCATCTACTGATCCATCTTTTGGGCTTTCGGAGAGGAGGTCAGGGAGAGGTTTACTCTCTGCTTCCTGCTCCTCATCAGTCACCATCAGCATGGTGATGTCAGCCCTGTCATTGTAGAGCTTGAAGCGGTTCACATGGATGACCCTCTTGGGTGTCCTGCCAGTGCCCAGGTCAACTAGATAGGTGACCTCACTCTTTCTTTCTAGGATAGGGTAAGGGCCACTCCATTTATCTTGGAGAGCCCTTGGTGCCACTGGCTCCAAAACCCACACCTGTTGCCCAGGTTGAAATTCAACCAGTGCAGCATTTTGGTCATACCAGTGCTTCTGGAGCTACTGGCTGGCCTCAAGGTTCTTGGATGCTTTTTCCATGTACTCAGCCATTCTGGACCTTAGGCCAAGCACATAGTCCACTATGTCTTGTTTGGGCTCTTGAAGAGGCCTCTCCCAGCCCTCTATTACAAGACAAAGTGGTCCCCTTACAGGATGACCAAACGGAAGTTCAAAGGGTGAAAAACCTACTCCCTTCTGTGGTACCTCCCTGTAAGCGAAAAGCAGGCATGGTAACAGGACATCCCATCTCCTTTTGAGTTTTTCAGGGAGCCCATGATCATACCTTTCAATGTCTTGTTGAATCTCTCAACAAGGCCATTGGTTTGTGGGTGGTAGGGTGTAGTAAACGTATACTGCACTCCAAACTCCTTCCACATGTGTGTTAGGTAAGCAGACATGAAGTTGGAACCTCTGTCTGAAACCACCTCCTTAGGAAACCCCACTCTGGTGAAGACACCCAGGAGGGCCTTGGCTACTGCAGGAGCTGTAGTAGTCCTAAGTGGAATTGCTTCAGGGTACCTAGTTTCATGATCCACTACCACTAGAATAAATTTGTTCCCTGAGGCTGTAGCGCTAAGGAAAAGGATGCCACTAACCTGGAAATGGAGCCAGTGGGGACGATGATGGACGAGAAGCCCCCTTCTTCCCCTGGGCGCAAGCTCTCAAGGAGGGGCAAGCACTCCTGGGGAAGGGAGCACTCCGGGAAAAAAGGGGAATTAGTGGAAACACAAGACGCGGCTGTTCTGAGTTCCCCTGCTGTTCTGCTTCTCAATGGGGGTGTCTAGAAGTTTCCCATGTTCTTTCCGAGGGACCACTATACGAAAGGAGAGAAAAGGCGATAAAATAGAGTAGGGACTTATTGGATAAGGTACCGCTCTACTATCAGCCCCCAACCCCCACGAGAAACCCCCACTCACTTCAGAAATCAGCAAAGGTGGGGTGGAGCCTCTTCAAGGACACTGAGGGATTTTAGGAGCAAGAAGGATGGTCCTCCCTGGAGAGGCAAGGAACTGTATATCTGACAGGACTTTAGGATTTCAGAGCGGGGGAGCCGTTCTCTAGGCACTGTAAGAGCGTCTTAACGCTGTAAGTATTTACAGCTTAACTGAAGTGTCTGCACCTGGAGTCTCGCTGTTCTCTTCACAGCGGGAGGTGCATTGTAGGCCATAGCTCGGCCAAGTACATTCCAAACTTCACCATTCAATGCACAGTGAGCTTGGCAAGGCTTTTGATTTGGGCTCTCTATCAAAGAGTCCGGAAACGCGGAGGAAAATGTGCCGGCGTCTTCCTTCGTTCTAGGGAAATGGGGGCCCAAATACCTGGGAGTCCCACGACGAGGTGTGCCTTCAAATGCGGGTGAGGAGCGCCGTCTGGGAAGATGCCAGTCTTTTCTGACTTCTGCAGCAAGGTTGGAGCTTTCAATCCGTTCTGCGACTTTCGCGGACCTCCGGGGGGGTAAACAAGTCGATCCGGTGAGGAAAACCTTCCGCCACGAACCAGGAACCACAACTGATGGCAAGATTGTCAAGCGCCGCCCCTCGGAACCAGGTGCACGGTTTTTACCCAGCGGGCGCTCGGCAAGGGAACTTGGTAACCATGACAGAACCCCCTCTCGAGGATCGCCGTCACGGCGGTCGGCCCGGTTTACCAGGATGAGCTGTATGGAAGCGTTCCAATAAGTCAGGGCAGTGGAGTTCCCAGGACCTATCTTCCACCCTGAACCCCTTCCAATCCACCAGATATTGAACCCTTCCCCTTACTAGCCGGAAGTCCAGGAGCTCCCTCACCTCGTACTCTTCTTGACCGTCTATCTCTACAGGGGGGGGGTTGGTCTGGAAGCCTAACATCTGTGGCGCAGGGCTGAAGCAAGGAGACATGGAACACAGGGTGGATGCGCCAGGAACGGGGCAAGGACAATTTCATGGCCACGGGATTAATTACTCTTTCAATACTATAGGGACCTATGTATCGCGGCTTTAGTTTATCAACCCCTTTTAAATGGAGATTCTTTGTGGCAAGCCACACCTTATCTCCCTCCTTATATACTGGCTCCTCTGTTCTCCTCTTATCTGCATAACGTTTATGTGCTGTTTGTGCTGTGGTTAGGTGCCTTCGGGCTTCACACAAAACGGCTCGGAGATGAGCGTGATGTTCCTGAATACTGGGAAGTTTGGTTTCTATTGGCCAGTCGAAAGGCAGCATGTTCGGGTGATGACCATACAAGCAGAAAAAAGGGGAACATCCTAAGGTAGCGTGCTCAGCATTGTTGTAGGCGAATTCAGCCAGCCAAATCAGTCGGTGTTGTTTTGCAGGGTAAAGCATCGCAAGTACTGTTCTAGTGTTTGGTTTAACCGTTCTGTCTTACCATCTGTCTGGGGATGGTAACTGGTTGAAAGCCTGGCGTCCACTGCCAAGGTTTCACATAAGGTTTTCCAAAACCGGGAGGTGAACTGAGTTCCTCTGTCTGTGATGATAACGCTGGGTATTCCATGGGCTCATACCACGTGCTGTAAGAAAATGAATGCCAACTCGGAGGAGGTGGGAAGTTTCTTTAGCGGAATGAAGTGTCCCATTTTTGTCAGATGATCCACTATCACCAGGACGGTAGTATACCCGTCACAAGGGGAATTTCTACAATGAAGTCCATCGAGATGGTATGCCAAGGTCGGAGAGGAATAGGTAGTGGCCGCAACAGCCCTACGGGTTTAGAATGGCTAGCCTTCCCCTGCGCACACACAGAGCAGTTCTTTATGTATGTTTTAGTGTCGTTCCGTAATGTAGGCCACCAAAAGGAACACTCAAGGCAAGAGATAGTCTTATACTCCCCCAGATGTCCACCTAACGTTGAATCGTGGACCCATTTCAGCGCTTGTTGTTGGAGCGGGATGTTTGGGATGTATAAAGCCTGGAAGTGGTATGCTAACCCCCTTGTTGTCGTCCGGTGTTCGGGGTTTTCTTGTACCCATGCCTGAATGTCCTGATCTGCTAGGGCTGCCTTTACTTCTTCCAGGTAGTTCTGCGATGACACTAGGGCTAGGGAGGTGTATTGGAAGGCGGATTCAGGAAGGATTGAAGGAGCGGCAACACGCTTTCTCCAGGGTCATCTAGGCGTGATAAGGCATCGGCTTTTCCGTTTTGCTGTCCTGGGCGATATTTTATTACGAAATCGTAATCAGAAAAGAAGAGCGTCCATCTCAACTGACGTGGTGTGAGGGCCTTGGCTGTTTTTAGGAATAACAGATTAAGATGGTCCGTGTAGATTTCCATAGTGTGATGCGCCCCCAAAAGGTAATGTCTCCAGTCCTCACAAGCCCTTTTTATGGCCAGTAGCTCCTTGTTGGTGATGGAGTAATTGGCTTCACTAGGGGCGAGCTTCCGAGAGAAGTAGGCTACGGGGTGCACCTGTCCTGTCTCAGGGTGTCGTTGCGACAGAACTCCGCCGATAGCATGCTGTGAGGCGTCTGTTTCAACGATGAAGTGGAGCTGGAGATCAGGGTGCCGCAGGACGGGAGCCTCTGTGAATCTTTTCTTCAGGAACTGAAATGCTCTCTCGGCTTCTTTGTTCCAGAGAAAGGGGGTGTTTTTTCTCAGCAGACGGGTAATGGGGTGTATGATTTTGGAAAAGTCCTTGATGAACCGACGGTAGTAATTTGAAAACCCCAGGAAACTCTGCACTGCCTTGACGTTACGAGGGGTTGTCCAGTGTGTTATCGCCTTCACCTTACTAGTGTCCATCTGACACCCTTGAGCGTTAATCACGTATCCTAAGAATGTGACTTCCTGGACGTGAAACAAACACTTTTCCAGCTTGGCGTACAAGGAGTACTGTTGCAGCCGGTCCAATACAGCCTTCACGTGGGTTACATGTTCCTGGGGGTCTGAGGAGTAGATGAGGATGTCGTCGATATAGACTACGCAGAATGTTTCTAGGAACCCTCGTAGTACCTCGTCCATAAAATACTGGAATGCAGCTGGGGCGTTACAGAGGCCGAAGGGCATTACCAAGTACTCGTAAAGCCCGAACTTCGTGCGAAACGCCGTCTTCCACTCATCCCCGCTCCGGACCCGCACTAAGTGATAAGCCCCCCGTAAATCCAGCTTGGTGAAATGACGAGCGCCCTTCAGTTGGTCCGGCAAAACCGGTATCAGAGGTAACGGGTAGCGATTCTTGATAGTGACCCTGTTTATCGCTCTGTAGTCTATACAAGGACGCAATTCGTCACAGTCTTTCTTAGGAATAAAAAAAAGAGGAGAGGAAGCTGGTGAAGAGGAATGCCTGATAAAGCCAGAAGCCAAGTTGTCTTTTAGGTATGTTTTGAGGTACTGTGTTTCTGGTTCAGTGAGAGCGTAGACCCTGCTGCAAGGAATGGCTGCTCCGGGCGTTAAGTCGATGCGGCAGTCGTACACATGATGAGGGGGGGAGTTGGGTGGCTTTCTTCATATCGAATACTTGAAGGTATTCCTGATAAACATCCGGTAGGGTGATTGAACAGCAGAACCGTTCTTCCTCCCGTCCAGTGGCCAGAAATCCGGCCAGGGTTTCTCTTGCTCCTTCCTGTTTGACCTCATGTTTTGTACAGTGCTCTTTGCAGAAGTCGGAGGTTAATAACACAGTGCGGGCTGCCCAATGAACGACAGGATGATGCAGGGTGAGCCAGGGCATGCGAAGAATGAGGCGGAACTGTGGAGCATCGATGATGTCGAACTGAATGATCTCGAAGTGGTCCTCACCGTACTGCATCATAAGAGGGGTGGTATGGTATCGCACTGGACCCGAGGTGAGTGCAGTTCTGTCAACGGCCTTCACGACTTCAGGAGTTTTCTTTCTCACCCATGGCACCGCGATGTTTTTTGCATAGGTCTGGTCTATGAAGTTTCCGGTGGCTCCGGAATCGAGCAAGGCAGGTAACTCCAGTGGGTGTTCAGTCAATAACCAAAGGGTGACGAACACGTTCAAATGCGCTACTGATGTTTGCATGGTGTTGGCTATGACTGAAGAGATCGTCTTCTGTCTATCACCCGAGTCGGCGATCTCGTCCTGTCTCGGGCGTCTCAGTTTTCCGCCGGCTCTGTGCGAGCCTCTGGCTGGAAGGTTACAGCCTGCAGCCGTTGCGAGTAGGGGCGATCTGGAATCTTAGTTCGTGCTTTACACTCACAAATGAAATGCCCGTCTTTCCCACAGTAGAGGCAGAGCTTCATCTTCCGTCTCTTATCTCTCTCTTCCGGCTTGAGGGGGCCTCGAATGCCCCCGATTTGCATAGGTTCATGTCCATCTTGGGACTTAGCGGGTTACTCAGAGGCAGCCTTCGTCCTTGGGTATGGAAGCTGGCCTTCTCCTCTGCTTCTGTCCCCTTTCCGCTCTTGGAGACGGTGATCCAGTTGGACCGTAAGTTCAATCAGTTCTTCACAGGTTTGCGGGAGCTGCACCACTTGTGACAATACGTCTTTTAACTCCCCCCATAGTCCTTGATAATACAAGGTCGTTCTCTTCTCCTGGGGCCAGTCTGTCTCTACTACGAGGCGATTGAACGTTGTTATGTATGACAGAAGGTCCTGCGAACCCTGGCGGAGAGTGATGAGTTCTCTATCCAAAGCCATCATGTGTGATTTTCTGTCAAACAATTTTCTCATTTCCAGGCAGAAGTCGGTAAAGTGGTGTAACACAGGATCATTTCTTTCCATTAGGGGAATAGTCCAACTGGCAGCGTTACCTCCCATATAAGACATCATGAACGCGGTTTTTGCCGTGTCATCTTGGAATACTACGGGTTTACACAGGAAATGCAGCCTACATTGATTTAGAAACGTCTCGAATCTTTTTGGGTCTTCATAGAAGCGTTCTGGTGGTGCCAAGGGAATGCTGGTATTCTGTATCACATGGATGGTGGGAGTGGGGTCCGCAGGATGTGTGGGAGTTGTGGAACCAGTAAAGTACCCCGCCCCTTGAGTGCGGTCGGATGTGTGCGGCAACCCTGCCTGTGCTGGAGGGGGAAGCATCCACTCTCTAATGTACGACCCCATACCTCTGCCTTCTGATTGGCCCTTTCTAGACAGGCCTGCCACTTCTCTATGCAGGGTACCAATCTCCTTTTTCAATTCCTGGTTTTCTAATCTAGAGGTGTGGACCTCCTGTTGAAGTGACGTCATGCTCTCCAACAGAGAGGCCAACACTACACTGGTGTCCATCGTCCAGGCCGTTCGATTTACGTGGGCTTGACAATCTGTCACGACTTGATAGTAGCGCTAAGGAAAAGGACGCCACTAACCTGGAAATGGAGCCAGCGGGGACGATGATGGACGAGAAGCCCCCTTCTTCCCCTGGGCGCAAGCTCTCAAGGAGGGGCAAGCACTCCTGGGGAAGGGAGCACTCCGGGGAAAAAGGGGAATTAGTGGAAACACAAGACGCGGCTGTTCTGAGTTCCCCTGCTGTCCTGCTTCTCAATGGGGGTGTCTAGAAGTTTCCCATGTTCTTTCCGAGGGACCACTATACGAAAGGAGAGAAAAGGCGATAAAATAGAGATTTTAATTCTCCCGTTTTGTCTTTTACTTTGTTTTTAGTTGTGCTCACTGCTTTACCTTGCTTTTATTCACCCTCCGCATTGCCGCACTATAATCGTGCCCCTCACCGCTATTTGGCGGCTCTGACCTTCGCGTTCTGTAATTACTGGGCGCCTTCTTGGGTGGGTTTTAGGGAGCTCTCTCCTCACTCTGCGCTCTAGCAGTCAGGTGGACTGGATAGAGGCAGTTCCTGGGCATTATTTTTATAAGCACGGCTTGAGGTAGGAACGACCCATTAGGCTCCCCACTACTGCGCGATGCGCTTGCACTAAGACGCTTCAGAGATTTTAATTCTCCCGTTTTGTCTTTTACTTTGTTTTTAGTTGTGCTCACTGCTTTACCTTGCTCTTATTCACCCTCCGCATTGCCGCACTATAATCGTGCCCCTCACCGCTATTTGGCGGCTCTGACCTTCGCGTTCTGTAATTACTGGGCGCCATCTTGGGTGGGTTTTAGGGAAGCTCTCTCCTCACTCTGTGCTCTAGCAGTCAAGTGGACTGGATAGAGCCCTATTTTAACTGGACATCATGGCGCGCAGCGTCTGCGCGCAGCGTGTGCACCACAGTGACGCCAGAGTCCAGCCCGTCTGCGCCCGTCCGCGCTGAGGACTGGCTGGCCGGCTGGACGTCCGGTCATCGCAGGGCGAATCCTATGTCCTTTAGATATTCTAGGCATGACCTTCTCAGGCTTAAACCATTAGGACTTTCATGTTCCCATAAGAACTCTCCGGATGATCTTCTACTTCCTTTAGGCTGCGGATGTTCATTGGTAGGTTCTGGGGGTCCGTTTCTTCCTCCATTCCCCCATTCGTCAAGACACAATATTGATATAGGAATCAGTTCGGTGAGAGAAGACTGTATTCTTATTAACGCCCGCTCGCTGATAAAGAATAATATTGCTTTTAAGGAGCTTGTACTGGACAGGAAACCCTCGTGGGTCTTTGTCACGGAGACGTGGGCGAAGGACTCTTCTGGTCCTGATCTTGTTGAAGCGGTCCCTGTGGGCTATTGCCTGTCCCGGCAGGATAGAATGGGTCGTGTGGGAGGAGGCTTAGCGATTCTGTATAAAGACAGCTTTCATTGCCATACCCTACCTCTATCAGACCCCAAGGATAACTTCCACGCCCTGTATTTCTCTTTAAAAGGTGTTCATGTGACCACTTTTAATGGGATCCTGATTTATCGTCCCCCCGGTCCTAGAGTGGACTTTGGACAACAGCTGCTCCATATTTTAGAACCCTATTTTGGCCGCTAAAATGTAACTGTTCTGGGAGACTTAAATTATCACCTGGAGTTGTTGGAGGCCAATGATACTCTTTCCCTGCTGGATGTTACATCAGCCTGTGGACGGGATTTTCTCGAATGATGGGAGGTTGGTGGTAAAGGACCCCTTTTTCCTCTCATGGTCCGATCACCTGGCCGTTCCGTTTGAGGTGTCTTGCCCGACCGTCGACAGGTACAAAAAAGTTCTGAGCAAAATGGAACTACGTAGGGATTTTAAGAATATCACTAATAGTTCCTTTGCTCCTTGGACTTCTAGCCTGTCCATTCTTCAGGAGGAGAATGTCCAGGTGGCGGTCGCGCAATTTGAAAAGGCTGTCATTGAGGCGCTGGATGAGTTGGCTCCTATCCGGGCGCGTTACTCAGCGAGAAAAAAGCCATCTGCCCCTTGGTTTTCGGAGCATTTAAGATCTTTTAGACAGGAAGTCAGGAGACGGGAGCGGCTATGGCATACTAGCTGGGATCGGGTGAACAAGGAGGCCCACAAAACCCTGATGAGGAAATATAAGATGGAAGTGATAAGGGCTAAACAGGAATATTTTACGGCCCCTACCACCTCACTCTCCTCCCCGAAGGAGCTTTTCAGGATAGCGGACTCTCTTATGTCCCTTCAAACCCCGGACCCTGTTACTGCCTCGCAGCAGCTCTGTAACAGCATAGCTGTCTTTTTCCAGACGAAGATCTCTGACATTTATTCCGCTTTAGAGCTGCAGAGGACTTTAACCATTGAGCCCCTTGTACCTGTGGATGTGGCTCCTGTTCCCATTGCTTTTACTGAGAATCCCTCTCTGGGACGTTTGGAATCCTTCCCTCCTCTCTCCTTGCAGGATTTAGAGAACCTCCTGAATAATACCAAGTCAGGCTCGCCATTGGATACCTGCCCGCTTAAGATCCTTAAGCAATGCAGGGAATCCCTCCTGCCCCCTCTCGTTGACATCATGAATAGGGCCATGAGGGATGGTATTTTTCCCCCTCAATGGAAAAGGGCGGTAGTGAAACCTTTACTCAAGAAACCATCTCTTGATCCTGGGGTTTTAAAGAACTTTCGCCCCATTTCACTGCTCCCTGCCCCTGCGAAGATGTTAGAAACTCATCTGAATAAACATCTCGCAGCTTTCGTAGAAAGTTCGGGCTGCCTAGATTACTCCCAGCATGGTTTCAGGAGGGAACATAGCACCGAGTCGGCCCTCACCATAGTGCTGGATAATATCCGCACACGTGCGGATGGGGGTCAGACCACCCTCCTGATCCTGCTGGACCTCACGGCAGCCTTTGACACCCTTTCTCCCTCAGTTCTATCATCTCGTCTGAGGGAGATCAGGGTTGAGGGAGCTGCCCTGTGTCTACTGACCTCTTTCCTCGACCAAAGAGAGCAAAGAGTGAAGCTGGGGGAGTTTCTATCTCCATCCATGTCTGTGCAATGTGGGGTCCCTCAGGAGTCGGCATTAAGTCCGACCCTTTTTAACATATATGTGACCCCCCTTGCCAGACTAATCAGATCTTTTGGGATGGAGGTAGTTTCCTATGCAGACGACACACAGATCCTCGTCTCTCTCTCCCAGTCAGTTAGTTCGACTGCCTCCAATTTTAGATCTTGTATGGAGGCAGTCGGCCAATGGATGATTCATAATTCATTGAAACTGAATGGGGAGAAGACGGAGGTGATGGTGTTTGGAGGAAAGGAAGAGGTATGGTCAACCGATTGGTGGCCGGACTCATTGGGAGCGTGTCCTGTTCCCGCCTCTTCGGCCAAGAATCTAGAAGTTTTGATCGACCCCACCCTCAGCATGTGTCAACAAGTCAATAGAACTGTCTCTACCTGTTGGGGCATTTTACACATACTGAGGAAAATCAGGCATTATCTCTCGCAGCAGGCAAGGAAACAAGTTGCTGTTGCTCTCATTGGCTCCCGGCTGGACTACTGCAATGCGCTATATGCGGGACTGAATAGAAGTCTGCTGCAGCGCCTGCAAATGGTCCAGAACGCAGCAGCTAGGTTTGTCCTGGATCTGCCCAGGCGTGCTTCGGCTACCTCTGCCAGAAAACTGTTACACTGGCTTCCTATAGAGGACCGGATACTTTTTAAGACCATGTGCATGACCTATAGGGCCTTAGCTAATGGTAGCTCTACTGGAATTGGATCTATTTTATCTTTTTATAGCCCCTCCAGGAACTTGCGCTCCTCTAATAGACTTCTCTTGTTAGTACCCCGTATCCGGAGAACTAAATGGGGGGGCAAAGCCTTTTCCATTCTGGCACCTAAGGGGTGGAATGCTCTTCCACTGGAACTTAGGTCCCTTCCCACTCTACAGCTATTTAGAAATGCTTTGAAAACCCGTCTTTTTGCGAGGTCATACTTGTAGTTGTTTTCTGCCTTCTGGTTTTGATCTGGTTTTGATTTGTTTTGTAGGTGCCTTGATGCCTTCGGGTTTTAGTTGCGCAATATAAATTTTATTTCATTCATTAGGGACTTATTGGATAAGGTACCGCTCTACTATCAGCCCCCAACCCCCACGAGAAACCCCCACTCACTTCAGAAATCAGCAAAGGTGGGGTGGAGCCTCTTCGAGGACACTGAGGGATTTTAGGAGCAAGAAGGATGGTCCTCCCTGGAGAGGCAAGGAACTGTATATCTGACAGGACTTTAGGAGTTCAGAGCGGGGGAGCCGTTCTCTAGGCACTGTAAGAGCGTCTTAACGCTGTAAGTATTTACAGCTTAACTGAAGTGTCTGCACCTGGAGTCTCGCTGTTCTCTTCACAGCGGGAGGTGCCTTGTAGGCCGTAGCTCGGCCAAGTACGTTCCAAACTTCACCATTCAATGCACAGTGAGCTTGGCAAGGCTTTTGATTTGGGCTCTCTATCAAAGAGTCCGGAAATGCGGAGGAAAATGTGCCGGCGTCTTCTTTTGTTCTAGGGAAATGGGGGCCTAAATACCTGGGAGTCCCACGACGAGGCATGCCTTCAAATGCGGGTGAGGTGCGCCGTCCGGGAAGATGCCGGTCTTTTCTGACTTCTGCAGCAAGGTTGGAGCTTTCAATCCGTTCCGCGACTTTCGCGGACCTCCAGGGGGGTAAACAAGTCGATCCGGCGGGGAATACCTTCCGCCACGAACCAGGAACCACAACTGATGGCAAGATTGTCAAACGCCGCCCCTTCCGGGGGGAGGCACTTTATGGGTTTTGCGGAAGAGAAACAGTGCGTGTCTTTCTCTGGTGCCCCAGGGAGTTATGGGGCATGTAGTTCTTAGCGCGCCGTCCACCTCGGAACCAGGCGCACGGTTTGTACCCAGGGGGCGCTCGGCAAGGGAACTTGGTAACCATGACACTCAGGCTCTCAAGAGTGGGACAGTCTCGCTGACCCTGGCACAGCTCTTCCCTAGAGGGTCCCCCTGGACCCAAGAGTTCAACCTGGTAAGGGTCAAGCTCCATGGACTCAGTTCCCTCAGGGGTATCCAAATCCTCTCCCTGGGGAGAGGGGTCCTGAATGTTTTGCTGTGTAGAAGCTGGTTCCCCAGTCTTCTTTCCTTTTCTCTTGGTTGGCTGGGCCATTATTTCAGGCTCCAGACCTACCTTTTCACTCTTCCTCTTGCTCTGTGCTCTGGTTTGCACACACACCAATTCAGGGATGCCCAGCATGGCTGCATGGGCCTTTAGCTCAACCTCAGCCCAGGCTCATTTCCAAGCAGACAGGCAGCTGGAAACTTTGGAGAGACCACTACCTGTTTCAGGCCAGTAACTCCCCCCCCAGCCTAATGTTACCATGGCCATGGGATGACTAGTGGTGACACTGTCAGCGTTGGTGACTGGGTAAGACTTCCCAATCAAGTATTGCTCAGGGGACACTGGCACCTGTATCCCTCAGAGCTTCTACCCTAGTTCCATTCACCCAGGGGTACTGTAAGTATTTCTTTAAGTTGGGGGGCCACACAGCTACAGTGGCAAACTCCACTTCTCCCAAGGAGACTAGACTTGCTTCATTGTGTTCCCAGATTTGCTCAGGGTACACCTCTGATCCCAGTTGTATGCTTGCTGCCCCAGGCGTAGCTGTACTGGGTGCCTTAGGGGCTTTGTTTTGGGGGCAAGCTACAGTTAGGTGTCCTGACAGTTATTACACCAGGCCTTTAAGGGATCAAAGTTCTTCCCCCTATATGGTTGGGGCACATAGGGAGTAGTTTGGGTCCCACCCACCTGAACAGGTTTTTGGGGCCCTTTGGAAGACTCAGACTTTTTATCTTGGGGATTCTCACCACCTTTCCCCTGGGGAGGTTTTGTGACCACTTTCTTTTGGTCACCCCCAGTGGCTGTCCTTGTCACCCTAGTCTTGACCCAGTGGTCTGCCTTCTTTCCCAATTCTTGGGGAGAAATTAGACCTAGGTCTACCAAATGCTGATGCAACTTTTCATTTGTGCAGTTACTCAATATATGTTCCTTCATGAATAAATTATACAATCCAGTAAAATCCTGCACACCATATCCAGCTAACCAACCATCCAGTGTCTTCACTGAGAAGTCTACAAAATCAATCCAGGACTGGGTCTGGGTTTTGTGAGCCCCCCTGAATCTAACTCTATACTCCTCAGTGGTGAATCCAAATCCCTCAATCAGAGCTTTCTTCATGAGGTCATAGGATCCTGCTTCTGGCCCAGAAAGGGTCAGAAGCCTGTCCCTGCAGTTACCAGAGAACAGTTCCCACAGGAGTGCCCCCCCCCGAGAGGTTTCCTTACTTTTCTGATATCACAAGCCCTCTCAAAGGCTGTGAACCATTTGGTGATATCATCACCTTCCTTAAATTTAGGGACAATCCCTTTGGGGATTTTAAGGTCAGAAGTTTCCTCCCTATCCTTATTTTTGTTATTGCTGCCACCATTGATGGGTGCTAAACCCATCTCTCTCCTTTCTTTTTCTAGAGCCAGGAGTCTGGACTCTAGTTCTAGTCTTCTGGCCAGCCTCATAAGGCTGTCCTCTTCACTGGTGGGTCCCCCAGTGTTCTCTCTGGTACCAGAGTCACCTGTGTAAACTCTAGGTGCCCAGATGCTAATCCTTGGATTGAAGGGTATGGGTGCCCTCTCCTCCCTAGGGGATAGTATGGGGGGGGGTTATTGCCAACCTCCTCTGCTTCCCCTTCCTCATCTGACTGGCCATCACCATGTTCAGATGGCTGGTCCTTAGCATACTCAGCCAAGAGCTCCTGGAGCCCTTGTTTGGTTGGATGCAGGCCCATTGGTACATTTTTAAGTTTGCATAGGGACCTCAATTCCTTGAAAGACAAGTGTAAGTAAGGTGTGAGGTCGAGCTCCTCCACCAGGTCCATGTTATTATTGTCACTAACAGCTGGGTTTGTTTGAGTCATTCTAACCTGACAGTTCTAATCCTCTACCCTGACTATAGTGACTTTTATTTTCTAAAATTCTAATGGGACTTAAGCAAGGCCCCAGCAAGACTTTTAGTAATTTTGGAAAGACCAATCAGAATTCTAAAGGCAATTTTAAGAGTTCTGTCGTGTGATCAGATGGTAACCAAGTAGTCCAACAAATGCAAGTTTGTATCCCACCGCTGATCCACCAATGTGAGAAAGTGGCTCTGTATATACAGTTCCTTAATAGGTACAGGGTGTACAGAGTCCACAGTCCCCCAGGGTTTGACAGAGGTTAAAGTTAGATATAACCTTACTCTCTAAAGTGGTAGCTTGGTCGAGCAGTAAGGCAGTATCAGAGGACAGTGTAAAGCATTTGTTGTACACACTCAGTCAGCAACTGGTCTCACACACTCAATAACTGAACTCTAGGCCAATGGTTTATATATAAAAAATATATGCTTGTTTTATTTTAGAACCAACACTTGGATTTAAAATATACTTTCTCAGAATGAGATGTTTCATATAAATACTTTTGCAATATGCAATTGACTTTTGTAAACAGTTACAAGTGGTTGCAATAGGCAACTCTATTTTAAACACAACATTGCATTGAGTTCAATGGAAAATTCAAGTTATTTGCAACAGATTACTTTTTAGATTACTTTTGGAATTCCAGGACTGGATCCTAGATTCAGTCCTGGGTCAGTACTCAGAATCAAGTGATGAAAGTCGACTTAATTACTTTAATGTTTTTTTTTTTTTTTTTTTGAAACCGTTTATTACAAAATTCAAAAAATATACAAAGATGGGCCTACAACCTTCAGGCCGGCCGCTAGCAAGCAAGAGGAGCATGTGATACAAACAATAGCGCGCATGCCGCGGCAAAGGGAAATGCACAGGAGTTAAAAGCGGTGGTAGCCACACCATCCGGACCCCACATAACGGTTTCATTTTAATATAAATAACAACAACAAACAAATCCACAAGGCAACCCACAATCGGAAACAGCAGCATGTGCTCCCCTAGAGGGGGGGCCCTACCAATCCATAGGAGTATCAAGGGGGGGAAAAAGTCGAGACGGGGATTAGGTGGACTCAGTGCACTTTAATGATTTTTAAACAATATTTAGCTATTTGAAAAGTTGACACTTAGAAAATATTTCAAAGAAAACAGTCAATGATTCCCTATGGAAGAAAATTCAAGTTGCAGGTTACTTTTGTAATCCAGTACTGGGTGCCTAGACTCAGTACTGGGACCTTTATCCAAAACAGGTAAGTAATTACGTTTTCAGATATTATACGATTTTTGAAGAATATTTAAAGATTGTAGAAATTGACACTTAAAAGAAATTTCACAGAAAAACAGTCAATGATTTCCTATGGAAGAAAATTGGGTTACGGGTAAGTACAGTTGTAAGTATTTTTCAGAGTCAGTGCTGGGCACCAAGATCCAGCACTGGGAGCTCACCTAAGAGCAGGTGAGTAATTTCGTTTTCGTTACTCGGCTGATTTTTGGTGAATAATTTAAGATTTGAAAAGTCCACACTTAGAAGAAATTTCAGGAAAGAGCCAGTCAATGTTACCCTATGAGGAAAATAGAGTTATCGGTTTAAGGGTAAGTACTCGACTGGCAGAGTTGAGGTTCTGGGCATAGACTCAGGGGTCCCCCAGGGTCAGGTAGGTACAGTTGGTTCACCCTCAGCGACTCTAGGGCGGCCGGGTGCAGAGAGAGTTAGGCCCAATGTTATCCTATAAGGGATAGGGGGGCCTTGGTTGGTGGCTGCTGACTGGCAAGCCACGCGGCTGCGGGAGCTGGGCTCCTGGCCACTTACTCAGGGCAAGTGGGGAAGTAGGTAGGTGTAGAGTTTTCACTGCCAGGGCCACTCGGGCGGCTGGGTGCAGGGTGCTTTTGAGCCTTCGGGCGCTCAATTGATTTCAATGGGAAATCTCCGGTTTAGAAAAAGACTGCAAACTCGGGGACGAGGACTCTTCAGGTGCCACCACCACTTCGAGAGGTAAGTTGGGTAGTTGGAGGATAGGTAGGTACCCCGTGATTGGGCACAGGGGGCCGCGGGGCACCGCGTGCAGGGGTGCCTTTTGGTGCTGGGAAATCTTACCCTCTGTTGATCGTGGTAGGGGGGGCACCTTGTTCTGAGGCTGCAGGCTTCTTCAGGAGTGTCGAGGGAGGTCCTTGGGTGCCGGACTCGGGGTCACGGTCGCCGTGGGGTCGTCCTCGTGGTCTTTGTTCACTCCGGCACTGGCCAGGCTTGGCTGGTTCAGAGTGTGCTGGGGTCACGGTTCCGGGCTGCTGCCAGGGATTAGAGGTAGGTTTTGAGTAGAGCCTCTACTCATGGGAGTCCCAGGGGCTTAGAGCCAAAAGGTAGCCAGGTCCTCCGGGGTTGGTGAGGTTGCTGGCCACAAGAGATGCCGGGTTGGAGCAGGAGCAGGTTCGAGGGTCGACAGGCCGGTAGGGCTGGGGCCAAAGCAGTTGGTGTCTTCCTCTTTTTAGCAGCTGCAGGGCAGGTCTTCTTTCTTCTTGCTCTTCTTTGTAGTTTTTGAATCTGGAATCTGGGGTAGGAAGGTTCAGGGTGCCCCTAAATACTAGATTTAGGGGCATTACAGGTAGGTGAAGGGCAGGGACCAATGGGTCCCTGTCCTGGGGTGGGTACACCCCCTATCCTGCCTCTCTCCTGTGGGAGGGGGGTAGTAGCCTAGTCCTGATAGGGTAGGGCTCCCCATCTTCAAGATGGCGAGAGCCCGGAGATGTGCTTCACCTCGCCTCCCCCACCTGAGGGGTGGAGTTGGCAGGCTGGCACATCCCCTGTCCTTATTTGGGGTTTCCGGCCAAGGCTTCCCACCAGAGTGGGGGTTTGCAGTGGCCTGCGGAAGCTCACAGAGGCGGCATGCCTTTGAAGCTTCCCCCTGCCCATCCTGGGGGAGGAGATTTAGCACCTCGCCCAGCATGTGCATTGTTGCAGGCCCAGGAGAGCAGGGGCTCTCCTACCCAGGGGTCCAGCAACATGTCTGCTGGGTGGCAGCCTAGGCAGCCTCAGAGCAGACGTGGATTGTAGGTTAGGTTTAAGGGGACACCTCTAAGATGCCCTCTGGGGTGCTGGGTACATTAAATCCCACACTGGCATCAGTGTGGGTTTAATGTGCTGAAAAGTTTGATACCAAACTTCTCAGTCTTTAGTGTTGCTATTATGGTGCTGTGGAGCTCGTGTTTGACGAGCTCTCAGCACCATGTACTCTTAAATGGCAGCACTGCACTTACAGTGCTCAGGAATGGACCTGGGTACTGTAGGGGCACAGGGCTCCGGCTCCTGCTCCTGCGGCCACGCCATTGGCATAAGGCACCCAGCTGGAGGGGTGGCTGATGTATGTCATGGCAGTGTAGGTGATGGGCATGGCACACAGGGATGTGTGTCATGTCGACTTTGTTTTTGTCTTGCACCCAAACACTCAGCCTGCAAAGGCAGTGTGTGTGTGTAAGGGTACAGGGCCTCTAAGGGTGGCACAAGGAGTGCTGCAGCCCTTAGAGGCCTTCCCTGGTCACAAGGCCCTGGGTACCTAGGGTACCATTTACCAGGGGCTGACATGTGGGCAGGGTTTGCCAATTTAGGTTTGGTTTGTTTTAGGGAAGGAACATAGGCCCTGGGCACCTGATTGGCAGGAGTCCAGGGCACACTCAGTTAAAGTACATTCAGCAATTCAGCAAAAAGTGGGGGCATACCATGCAAGAAAGATGGCACTTTCTCACAGATCCATAGTGTGCTGAGAGCAAATCAGGGTCAACAATGAGGCTGTTTTAGTCTCTGAAGGGGAGGGAGGGTTAGCCACTTTGGCTGTCTAGCCCCCTAACTTTAAGACATACATGCAGTATCCCTTAGTGAATTGGACTAAGATAGAAGCCCTGAGGAGTATGGGTGCAAGTGTCACCATGGTGAGAGGCACTGTGTTTTCCCCAGAGCAATCCCTGACTGGAAAGACTTATCCAGAGACCAATGCTGACAGTGTCACCACTAACCATGCCATGGCTGTGGTGACATTAGACTGGGGGAGCGGGGGGTTGCTGGCCTGAAACAAGTAGTGGTCTCTCCAAACCTCACAGCCACCTGTCTGCTTGGAAATTATATGGAAACCTCAGCATAGGTTGAGGTAGAAAGAAAGACACATGCAGCCATGCTGCAAATCCCTTAGATAGTGTGTGTGAGAACAAGAGCATAATGCCTAGTACAGGGTGAAAAAGGAGAATTGGAGCCCTGAAAATATGTCCCAGCCTCCCAAGAGAAAAGGTAGGAAGACTGGGGAAACTGCTTCCACACTGCACAAGGATCAGGATCCCTCTCCTCAGGGAGAGGACTTGTCAGCCCCAGAGGGAACTGAACACATGGAGCTTGAAACTTAGGAGGTAGACCTCTTGGGCCTGGGGAGACCCTCCAGAGAACAGCTGTGTCTTAGGTCTGCCCCACTCTTGACGGCCTGAGGCAGCAAGATGCTGCACAGGAGCAGGGAGATGTCAGTGGCTCCCACAAGGTCTATTGGTAGGAAGGCCTCCTGTATACTAAGGCCAGAGACCCCAATCATGGTGCCACCAGGAGACTGGTAGTGCCTCAGTTGTATAGAGAGTTTCTACTCACAATAGCCCATGACATCCCCCTAGTTGGACATCTAGATCAGCAAAGACTTAGGAAAGACTTGCCACCCACTTCTATTGTCCACTGATGTCCCAAAAAGTAAAGTAGTTCATATGCTCCAGTGTCACCTGTCGAGCCAGTGGCAAGACAAGAGGACACCCAAAGACCTCCTTAATTCCACTACCAGTGGTTGGGTTCCCTTTGTTGATATAGTGGGTCTACTTGAGCCTCCCACCGCCTCAGGAAACAAATTCATACTGGTGGTAGTCGATCATGCCACCAGGTATCCTGAAGCCACTCCACTTAGGACTACTACAGCCCCTATAGTAGCCAAGGCCCTTATTGGTGTCTTCACCAGGGTAGGGTTTCCTAAGGAGGTAGAATCAGACTGAGGTTCCAACTTCATGTCTACATACTTAAACACGTGTGGGATGAGTGTGGGGTGATCTATAAGTTCACAACACGTTACCACCCACAAACCAATAGCCTTGTTGACAGATTTAACAAGACATTGAAAGGCATGATAATAGGACTTCCTGAAAAACTCAAAAGGAGATGGGATGTCCTGTTACCCTGCCTGCTTTTTGCCTACAGAGAGGTGCCGCAGAAGGGAGTGGGGGTTTTACCATTTGAACTTCTGTTTGGTCACCCTGTAAGGGGACATCTCTATCTTGTGAGGGAAGGATGGGAGGAACCCCATCATGTACCAAAGTAGGATGTGGTGGACTATGTACTAGGTCTTCATTCCAGGATGGCAGAGTACATGCAGAAAGCATCCAAACACCTTGATGCCAGCCAGGAGCTCCAAAAGCTCTGGTATGACCAATATGCTGCACTGGTGGAGGTCCAACCAGGGCAGCAGGTGTGGGTTTAGGAGCCTGTGGCACCAAGGGCCCTCCAGGACAAATGGAGTGGCCCTTACCCTATCGTAGAAAAAAAGAGTGAGGTCACCTACTTAGTGGACCTGGGTACTAGCAGGTCCCCCAAAAGGGTGATATATGTGAACCGCCTAAATCTCTATTGTGACAAGGCTGATGTGACCATGCTGATGGTTACTTATGAGGATCAGGAGACAGAGAGTGAAGCTCTCCCTGACCTCCTCTCTTAATGCCCCCAAGTTAGGTCAGTAGAACGAGATGTCTATTCAGACACCCTCTCTGCCCAACAGCAGGTTGATTGCAGACAGGTTCTGCAACAGTATCCACAGCTCTTTTTCTTAACCCCTGTTCAGACCCCCTGGTGTACCCATGATGTGGACACTGGACATAGCTTGCTTGTCAAAACCAAAATCCATCACCATTCTGACCAAGTTAAGGAAAGCATCAAAGCTGAGGTCAGCAAAATGCTAGAGTTGTGGGTCATTAAGCCTTCTGAGAGTCCCTTGGCCAGCCCAGTGGTCCTACTCCTTAAACCTCATCCACAAGGTGGAAAGCGAGAAATTATGTTTTGTGTGGACTACACAGGCCTCAGTGCTGTCACTGAGACAGAAGAACACCCCATCCCAAGAGCTGATTAATTGATAGATAAGTTAGGAGCTGCCAAATACTTAAGTACCTTTGACTTAACTGCAAGTTAATGGCAGATTAGCATGGACCCTGGAGCAAAAGAAAAGACAGCATTCGCCACTCCTGATGGGCCCTGCCAGTTCATTTTGATGTCCTTTTGTCTAAAGATTCCCCTGCCACCTTCCAGAGGCTGGTTAATTAAGTCCTTGCTGTGTTGGAAGGCTTTATTGCAGCTTATCTTGATGATATTGCTGTGTTTAGCTCTTCCTGTCAGGATCACCTGATCCATATAGGGAAGGTTTTATAGGCCCTGCAACCTGCAGGCCTAACTGTCAAGGTATCCAAGTGCCAGATAGGAGAGGGAACTGTTGCATAATTGAGCCACTTTGTAGGTGGAGGCCAGGTTCCACCACTTCAGCCCAAAATCTAGACCATTCTGAATTGGGAAGCCCCAACCACCCAGACCCAACTTAGGGCATTTCTTGGCTTGACTGGGTATTACAGGGGGGTTGTGAACGGGTATGGGTCCATTGTGACATCCCTCACAGAACTCACCTCCAACAAGATGCCCAAGAAAGTTAACTGAACAGTTGGCTGATAAAAGGCTCTTGACACCAAAAAAAAGGCAATGTGCTCAGCACCTATTTTCAAGGCTACAGATTACACCAAGCAGTTCATTTAGCAGACTGAGGCCTCTGAGCTAGGGATAGGAGCGGTCTTATCCCAGACCAGTGATGATGGACAAGACCAACCTATTGCTTTCATAAGCAGAAGGCTACTCCTCAGGGAACAGCGTTGGAGTGCCATTGAGAGGGAGGCCTTTGCGGTGGTTTGGTCCCTGAAGAAGCTGAGAACATGCCTGTTTGTTACTCACTTCCTTGTTCAAACTGACCACAGACCTCTCAGATAGCTAATGCAGATAAAAGGGAAAAATCCGAAACTTTTGAGGTGGTCCATCTCACTCCAGGGAATGGACTTCACTGTGGAACATATACCTGGGACTGCCCATGGCAATGCAGATGGCCTTTCCAGATTTTTCACTTAGACAATGAAGACTCTCTTAGGAAAGGTTAGTCTCCTCCTCTTTCGTTTGGGGGGGTTGTGTAGGAAAGTGACCCTTTTTGCATGGTTACATCCCCCTTCTCACCTGACACATGATGCACTTTGACTTGGTGTGCCCTGGGCCCCTGCCAATCAGGTTCCCAGGGTTGTGTTCTGTTCCAAACCTGTACTTTGTATCCACAATTGGCAGATCTCTGGCCACAGGTAAGCCCCTTGTAAAAGGTGCCATGGGCAACAAGGGCACTGTGATTAGGGAAGGCCTCTAAGGGCTGCAGCACCTATTGTGTCACCCTTAGGGGCCCTGCACCTTAACACCCACACACTGTCAGTGCAGGCTGCTTGTTTTGGTGCAGAGACTGTAAAAAGACATGGAACCTGACGGACAGAAAGCCAAAGACCCCACACTACAAGCAGTACAAAATATGGGCACAAGACGCCACCTCATCACATGGATCTACAGATCCATCATAGAACTCACGGCTCACGCGGCTCCGATCTAAATAGGAAGATGAAGTTGGCCATGCACTACATGATAAAGAATGGCTGACAGCCCTAGAGCACCATAAGAAAGTATTGCAAAATCAACACTTCAAAAATATCCAGTTTAACACCCGGCGTATCTCACACCGGCAAGTCTCAAGCGATTTTACACCGAAACACAGTTCGAATGCCCACGATGCCACCTGCCCAGTACCCCATTTGTGCACATGCTCTGGACGTGGCCGGTGCTGCAGTCATGCTGGTCACAAATACATACCATACTGCAAACAACCACAGGCCTTGCAGGCCTCGACACATGGGAAGCTTGTGCCCTGGGTATATTCAAGCGCTAGAAAAATAAAAAAATAGAGACGCGATTCGCATTGGTAACCTTACTCCTAGCAAAATGAAGCATCACATTACATTGGCGCTCACCTACAGGTCCTCCAATAGAGGCATAGAGGGGGCGGTTATAAAATGGGGCGCGGCAGAAGAATTTGCGATCAGACTTGAAGAAGCAAGAGGGATACGTCGCCGCCCTGTATCAATGGAATGGGCAGCAGTCCTCCAAATCTTTAAACAAACACACAAGACACCTACGAAATCCCCGGCGGCCACCCCGGTGATACCATTCCCCACAACTCCTAGCACCCCGCACACAAACACTTGCGGGAAGTCCGTTCCTCCAACTCCCCCAACTCTTCACAACACCTGCAAGCGCCACAATAAGAAAGCAAGGCCCATGTGTAATCAGGCCACCCAAAACAACACACTACCACAAGCCCTAAAGCCCATACCCAGCTACACCTTCCAAGTTACACCCCCAGTTGGTTTATTGGAAACAACACTCATAGGCAATCCATCAGCAGCAGGGATACACTGCAATGCTCAAGAACCAAAAACTATACTATAGACCTAGGTTACTCCCAAATTTACACCCCTCCTACATCAGTCACAACTCACCCAAACACCCAGACAACCGAACCGTATTACACTCTGGCAACATAATGTAACTAAAAGTTGAATAATCACAATTGATATTGATTCCGTATATTCTATCTGAACCTGAAAACTCAATAAAAAGATTTACAAAAAACAAATGAAGCGTTTCTAACGTGGCTTCTGGGGATCTAGCAAAAAATCCCTGAGATCCATGTCATCTGACAGTAAGGACAACTGTTGTTTAACCTGGGACAGTGTTGAGGTTCTTAGCCACTCTAGGCATAACTTCCCAACACTGTAAGATGTCACTACCCCGTGTGTTCTCTTTGTACATAGCGCTGGTTAGGCCTATGCATACAAAACCCTTCAGTGGTACCCCTGAATCTTTACTGGCACCTATTCGTGTCGATAGGCCAGACCAACCATCCCTTCCAAATGGGGTCAGATGAATTGTAGGAGCCATCATGTAGACTGTCATCTAATGTTTTCTCACTATGTTGTGTATAGTTTTGTCATCCCTCAAAGTGTGTAAGTGAGGGAATCCGTGGTGTGTTCAAGTCCTTGATCTTGGCTAACCCAAGACAGGAAGTTTGTTGCACTCTGTCGTTCAGGAATATTATCTGATGTGTTATGAGGCATGCTCTAAATAAGACCTCAGTTCCCTGAACTTGTCATTCTTTAGTCCCCCAGACAGATTTTGTGTCTATAGGGCCCCTCCAATAGTCAAAACCCTGTAAAAACTGTTGGGAAATAAAGGAAGCAGAGTATATCTTTTTCGTGTTTGTGGGCATATTTATCTTTGTAGGTGTAGGTGCAACCTTATAATAATAAGTAGTCGGGTCTGATGTGTTAAACCCAGAAAATGAAGCAACCTTTTGTGCAAAAGTAGCTGAATTATCTTTTGGTGGTGTTGGGCAATATTCTCATTGATGGTAAGGGAAAACTTTACATGGGATACTTGCTTTGTACAAAATACGATGACCATAGTGTTGGTAACAAAACATGGTGTCAAAATTAGATGTATCATCATACAGTTCATCACTAGAAAATGCAGCAGATTGTTCTACAGCAATAGTATTTACAGTTTCAAAGTCCCAATCATCAGAGAAAGTACTGGAGGCGACGATATAATTTAAGGACATTTTAAACAAGTGTGGTATTTTAAAAAGTTCAGTTGGGCCATATACATCATATGAAACCTTGTCCCAAACTATTCCTCCAGGAACTGGAACTGCTTTAATGTTCACCAAGGACAGGTCTCTCTGTTCATGGTGTGATGATGCATGCGGTTTCAGGACCAAGGTCACATGTTATACTGCAGCGTTCTGGGAGGTAATGTCCATTCAGGAGCAGGAAAAAGACTGTCACAACACCTATCTAGAGGCGAAGGAACAGTAGACCTATAGCAATCTAGACCTGTAGCCAGGGAGAAACAAAGTAAGTCTTTTTCAGCCAAAGGTAGAAGTCACAAATTTGTTGTTTGTGGGAAACAGGCGGTGACGGTAACTTGGGTTCACTGGGATCCAATGAGAAAGTATCAATATCGATGAAGTAGCCAGACGCAGTTTGATCTATCTTTGGCAGCTTAGCACGTTTTGTAGAACTGGCAGATGTCTCCTGTAGAGACATATTCACGTAGATGTCGTTATTAGGCCGAATTGAGATCTGTGTTTCATTTGTACTTTGTTGTTGTTAAATTTCAACTGGTACAAGTTCAATTCCATTGTTGGTGACTCCTTCACTTTGTATTGTAGAGTCTTCAAACGTTATTAATCTTTTTGTTTGAACTTCCTGTATGGTAGCAAGAAGAGATCTGGTGCTACCCAGGAGCACACGCCGCATACTATTGAGAATCAGCCACATAGCGGGGTTTGATCAGATCAATTGAGATGAATCTTTTTTCTTTCTTGCCGGCAAGAGGCGGAAGTAGTACTGTTCTCGTTCCTTCAGCAGCCAGGACAGGTACAGGCGTAAGATGGCCCCAATTCTTTTTTGTCCACAATCTTTTCTCTGACCTGATCCCCAATCTACAGGAGCCAGGCAGGTCTTGCCGGTACAGCTTTCACTTCTCCTGTGGAGGTGCGTTTTACTTGGACGTTGCTTTGTAATGCCTAGAACTCATTGAGTTCCGATAAAACAGCCAAACGATCATTGATGTCAAATGGTTTTTCAGCCGCCACTGTGCTGCCACAGTCGAGGTCAGGTACCCACATTCTAATCCCGAACAGGACAGCATATGGAGTACAGCCCCCCAGGGAACTTCTTAGCATGTTATTAAGTGCCCTCTGGACCTCATATAGGTGACTGACCCAACTGCCACCCGAGCTTATTACCTTAGCTGTTAAGGATTGCTTTAAGTCCCGGTTTTTCCTCTCCACAACTGAATTTCCCTTGGGGTGATACAGAGAGGAGTATCGCAATGCAACCCCAAAACTTCCCATGGCTTCTTTGTAAGCCCATGATCTAAGCGCAGGGCCACGGTCAGAACGCAATGTGCAAATTGCGGATGTCCCTATAAAGACTCAAAAATCGTTGATAACAGTCTGGGCGTCAGCCGAGCACTAGGGTGAACACCACAGGAATCTACAGCATGAATCTACTGCCACCAGGATGTACCTGTAAGCCCCGTCTGATTGTAAGGGGCTGCAGTGGTCCAAATAGACACATGCGAAAGGTCTGTCTGATTTCAGTAATGGTGTTTGCGGTGGACGTGCTACGGTGGAATCCTTCATCTGCTGACAGATGTCACACTTAAGGACATAACCCTTGATCTGTTTAGTAAGACCCGGACAGCAGAAACGCTGCTTCAGTAATGAAATAGTTGCAGCAATACCCGCATACTGAACACAGACCCTAGTGTGCAGCTACCATTAATCCTAATATGCGATCCATGTTTGGTATTACTCTATCTCCCACTCCTGGAATTGGAGCATATAGAATATTTTGCGCATCTAACTTGTAAGAGTACTTGAGTGGAAAATGTTTTGGCAAGGCTAAGCTGTTATTGTGCGTAGCGTTCACAGCTATCATTATCTGTTCGTCTATTCTCGTACTAGAATGAGTGGTTGCAGCAATGGCAGCAGTTTTCACTGTCGCCTTGGCGGCTTAATCAGCCAGTGAATTCCCTTCAACATGCACGCCAACACACTGATGACTCAATGTGTGAATTACATGAGCCCATGGCAAGGCTTTTTTCACCTCTGCCACTTGTTCCCACAACTTGTGCTTTAGTGTGCAACCTTTGGCATCTCTAAACCCATTTTGGCCCCAATAGTGAATTCCCCACACTCTCAGTGTGGGGAATTCAAGATCCTTTTTTTTTTACTGCCAGTATCAGGGCTTTTAGTTCTGCCAGCTGTGCTGTGCAATCTCCTAGAGACTGCGTCTGTGTATTGTTAGTACGGAACTTGCCATCTCGCATACGTCCCATCACAATCGCACATGCTGTGCTATATAGCTGTCTCCTTCCTACGACAGGCTGGGCAGATCCTTCAGTGTAAATGATATATTCATATTGACCTAGAGGCATTATTTCATTTGGGAGAGGATATTCTTGTTCGTATTGCAGAAATGCTTATGTTTTTAATATAGAATCAAATTTGTAGTCTAAATCTGTTGCTGTGAGAAAATTAGCCTATCTTATCCATTGTGGATGCAGTGCTTTTGTGTTTGGAACGCTTGCTTTGGTAACAGCCTCTAAGGTTGGTACCAGAGTAACAACAATTATGCGTTTCCCCTGAGCTAGTGCTCTCACTACAGCAGTCTGTACTGCCGTCAGTATCTTTTTTGTGGATGCAAAACGCATTTCAGCGTTTGTTTACAAATGTGATTTGGATGCAATGGGTACAGTCGCCTTCATTGAAGGTTAGATAAGTGTACCCTGATTGACCCGCAGCTACACGGATCACCAAATTCATGGTGTTTACACGTGTGTGTAAGTGTTTTGAAGCTATCATGTCAGCTTGTATGAAACATAGAATTTCAGTGTGGTTCTGTGTCCAATGTCGAACTGAAAAATCAGGTCTGATCATGTCGTAAAAAGGTTTTACTTTTTCTGCATAATCCAAAATGTATGTTCTGCCAGAGTTTAGGAATTATAAAATGAATTGTAATCCTTTCAGAGTCTTTGGAGGTTGGAGAAGCGCACATTAAAAAAAAAATAGCTGTCAGGCTTTTCCCTTCACTTGTTAGTTCATATCCTCTAAAAAGGACATTTAGGTGGGCAATTTTCGATTTTTTTAAAATTAAATTTGTAGCCCACAGTGGCAAACCTCAAAATTATATTGTTCACCGTGTGTAAGTAATCCGGTAATTCATAGTCCGTCAGATAAATATCATCTACATAGGACAAAGCCTCCTCATCATAGTTTTGAAGTAACTCTGTTACTCTTGCTGAGAACAACCCAGGGCTATTCTTATATGAATTGTCAGGTTTCATTACGGAAAACAGAGGCTTATTCATGGAAGAGGTGCAATTTTCAATCACACCTTGGTATTCAAGTTAATCTAAGAATTCCCTGACCTGTTTATTTGTGTCATGTTTTATTGGGTACTTCCTCTGTGGTATAGGAGTAGTTTTAACTGGGATTTCATGGTGAGGTGACTCAGCATCTTACCCTACATGATTGCGATAAAGTGCAGGAGCTAGCACTAATGCCCACTCCTGCGCGTATATATGTTTGAGTGAAACCAGTAAAATTACCTCTTCCCCCTTTGGGCAGTCCATGACGAACTCAGGCGGCCAATCTCTTTCAGCTAAAAGGATATCGTATCCAAAAGTCAGGTTCTTCCAAAAGAGACCCTTCACTTTTGAGGGTATGTCCCCCTCCATTTGGAGTGTCATTTCATATAACTGTTCTGCGACACTGACCCTAGTATCATGTGTTTCCACCGTGATATGCTCATTTAATGCTGCTGTCACCAGAAATTCCATTAGGTTCTGGTGATCTATTGTTACTTCTGCTGCGCTGTCTAGCATTGTCAGAGTCTATTCCCCGTTCAGTAGTAGAGTACTCAGTGGCCTGGGCATTTCCTATTTTAAGGTTGGCTACCTTTTTCTTTTTAAATTGAGGTTTATCATTAATAATGTAGTCTGAAGTGCGATGTGTCTCTCTTCGCTTGGGTCGCTCTTCTGATCTGCGTTCTGAAGGAAGTGATTAGATTAGGGCTACCCAGGTCACTCGCGACCACCTCTCAGCCTTCCATAGAGATGAAGAGTCGGTCAGACAGTAGAGAATACAAACCAAGTATTTATTCAGGTACACTTGAGCGGAGCCCAATCTGCCCAGTCTCTAAGGATTGCTGCAGAGGGACTGATATCAGAAAACATGGTGATACATTATGTACGATTCAGAAGCAATGAAGGCACGCCCAGACTGTAAATTTCCAAATATAGGCAGCTACATAAAGGAGGTATAGAAGAATAAGTTTTGATCCTGAGACCAGGCACACACTATCTCTATGCCAAGGTCGTTCTGCCTGCGCCCATCGCTGGACTAGTGGGGCAAGGCTTCTATCTAGTGGAAAAGGTATGCGCTAGTAAGAACAGTGTATTCATTAGTACAGAAAGGCCCAACCTTGGAGAAAATGAAAATTACCAAAGCTGCTTCTCGCAGAGGCAGAGAGAGAGAGAGATTAGTTTTGCCCATGGATCAAAATGGCAGCCAAACATAAAATGGTGCAATGAATGCTAAATTATGCAGAACAATATATAAATGACACAGCTAAGACATTTTTTATTCTAACAGACCCTCCATTTAGCAGAAGCTAACAATTTTATGTTACTTTCAAGGAACGTATAACATGTTGCAAGGATAAGAAACATCACTATGAACTGGTGCTCACATAATCAGTATTCAAAGACACCCTCATCGATCTGCATCATGTCATCAATGTCCTACTGCAACATGATCGCAGCACTAGAATCATGAACTGATATTTTCTGTTTAGGGGTTAGAACCTTTACACAATAGGTGCAACAAACCGGGAGACAATGTATACAGAAGCAATATGAAAAAATAATACTAGCAACCACAAACAAAAAGATGAGAATCTTCCAACCACATGTTGTTAGCATATTCCAGAACCGCTCGATAGGGTCCAAGTACCTGTCTCTTAGTTTATGTCAGACAAGAGTCTATGCAATTTTTGTATAGCTGCATACACATTGGGAGCGTGATCAGGTATGTAAACGCAACAGCTGCTGCCAATTACGCGACAGGCCCATCCCCGATCTGCAAGGATGACGTCTAACAGTATCCTGTTCTGCAAAGTGACTAATCTCGTAGCCTGGAGCTCAGCAGTGATATTTGTCATGATCCCCGCAGTTATATTGATAACCCCTTCAACAACTCTTGTTAGCTGGCGAATTTTAAGGCTATTAGCCATGGAACCCCAATAAGGTAGTAGGCCCTTCAAAGCATCCCCAAACTGCTGTGCGGTTGTGTCAGTCTGATCTATGTCATTCGTATCAACGATCCTCTTGACTCGGGACAGGGATGGACTTCTACGCTGCAATCAATGAATTTGGTGATAGTTTGACGGGGCAACATATACAGGGGGAAGGTGGAAAAAGAGATAACATGTGCCTGACCATCCCCTCAGAAGCTAGACATGAGCTTGGGCTCCACAGACAAAATAGACATTATGGGGCAGGATCAAAGGCGGACTCCTAGTTGTATTCAGCTTGTTGGAGAAATTACATTTACTCTTCCCCACCTTCATCTCCCCAGTCCCCTGGACACAAAAACTAGCTGTTGTGTTGACCACGGACACCGGTATTGGTTTGTATTTGGAAATATTGCAAGCTTCGAAAGATTGAAAATACTCAGATGTGGTGAACCTTTGGAAATCAACCATTTCCATTCGAAACCACTTCCGCAGTGTGAGAACCCAGAATAGAGAGTTGTAATTGGTAGTACACCAGCAGAAACAATTCAAACCAACCTTTACAGCTACCAATATACGACAGTGGCATGAACAACACATTTTTGCTCTTATGAGTGACTGAAGGGAGCAACCCACAAACCCAAAAATGTGTTGTATTCGAGACGTTATGAGCTTGATGCAACATTTGTATAAAAACGTTATTCGTGTAGGACAACCTGTGCGTTGCTTTGTGTGGAACCAAAGTGACAAAAACTTGCTCGGGGGAGTGGGCGTTGTACCATTCACGGAATGTACAGGATATTTCTCCTCTAGAAACCAGGATATTCCAAGTATTGTTATTAGCGTAATCACAACAATTAATATGCAAACTATCTTACTCTTTGTTGAGCAACCCCGCGCTACATGCCTTGGTGCAAATGGGTGTTCCTCTTCCTCAATAGGTCGACCGAACAGATGCATTATAGAACAAGAAGAGGAATGCAATAAAACTGATAGCAAAGGTAAATGTTCCCAGTGTCCGTCAGAGCCTCACTGGTACAGGCTCCTATTGTTCATCAAAGTTAGCGCTCTTGAGCACCGGCGGTGGAGCTTGCTCAGTCATTAGCTCACAATGAATCCCACTTCACTCAGAATAAGGTACCCCCTTCTTATGGAGCACGTTCTATTTATCCTGTCCAATGTCAGAACAGTGCACCAATCACACGACACCCTAAACTAACACCATTGGTACTATAGCAAAGTACACCCTAACTTACACAGTCCATCCCTGGCTAATGTGACTTCTCCTTTGGTGCACTATTCCTAAGCTGAGGACGTAAATTTTACCTGGTGATTCCAAGCACAGAGGGGTCAACAAAAAGTAGCTCCTTAATGGCTCAAATTTCTGGAGGGACCGCTGCATTTAGCGCGTCATCATTCTCTGCATCCATTTGGGTCTACGTTAACTTTGCGTCGCTAAAGGGGACGAACTTAGGCCCCTTCTCACACTCAGTGTCCCCAATGCCATCCCTCACCCACTGATCATAGGGCAAGGGTAAGGGGATCCTGCAGCAATGGCTAGTGTGTATCCAGTTCTTTCGGCCGGTGACTTTCACAGCGGTTCGAGTGGCCAGGAGGATCTGTTCAGGTCTCTTCCAATGGGGCTCCAAACTCTTCTTCCGCTGGAAGTTCTTCACTAGAACGAAGATTCCAGGCCGAATAATAAGTCCAGGCCCCTCTGGTGTGGGTGGAAGGGACTCGCGGACCTGTTGGTGAATAGAACGCAGATTTTCAGTTAACTGGCAAAGATAGTCTGTCAACAATGGATACTCAATATCAGAAAATCTACGAGGGTGTGGGACGCCCCAGACCTTTGCCAGGCATACAAACACGACCTCGTAGGGTGACAATCCTGTTCTAGAATGTGCTGTTGCGGTGTTCTTGTCGACAAAAGAACTAATGGCAAAGCATTTGGCCACTGTAACCCTGTTGTCTCCTGAATCTTTGCTAACTTCAGTTTGAGAGTACCATTGTACTTCTCCGCCAAACCTGCTGATTGCGGTGGTTTGCAGCATGGAATTTCTATTTTATGTTCAACCCGTCACAAATTAACTGTATGACCTTGGCATTAAGGTGGCTTCCGTTATCACTCCAGATCAAACAGGGAAAGCCGAAACGAGGAAAGAACTCCTTCAGGAGTACCTTTGCAGTCACAATGGCTGTATTGTCTCCAGTGGGGTAAGCCTCAACCCATTTACTGAATGCACAAACAATCACCAACACGTACTTCAAATTCTTGACCCTGTCCAATTCAATATAATCTAACTGGAGGACCTCAAAAGGGAAAGTAGGTGGTCTAGGGGTACCTTTTCCAGGATTGTGCATCATGCACACCATGCAATACTTCACTAAATGTGAAGCAGTTTTAGAGATGTTATCATTCTGCCATACAGGGTGTAACAACTTGCAAATACCCATAGCACTGATATGGGCTGGGTCATGGGCTATTGTGACTACAGGAAGAAGATATGCATCTGACAACATCCATCTTTGCTTCCCTAACTTGTCAATCCAACATCCCCCATTGTTCAATTGTGCTGTACTTCCTTGCCACACTGCTAATTCCTCCACTGTGGCCTCACTCTGTAGTTCCTTCATATTCTCAAGTGTTTCTTCAAACATGGTGACCTCAGGTACCCACCTAGCGGGACCTGCTACGAACATTCTTTTCATCCTAGTCCAGGCTGTTTCCTTAGCTGTCCCATCTGCAAAAGTGTTTCCTTTACCTACATCGTCAGTAACTTTCCTATGGATGCTACACTTTACTATTGCCAATTTCTTAGGGAGTGTCAAAGAGGACAGAAGCCTACATATAAGATGATCGTGCTAAATCTTTGCACCATGGGAAGTAAGGAACCCTCTCTCTGCCCAGAGTCGCCCGAAATTATGGGTGACTCCAAAGGCGTACTGGCTGTCAGTATAAATATTAACAATCAGTCCCTCACTCAACTCGCAGGCTCGTATTAGGGCAACAAGCTCTGCAGCTTGGGCCAATTGATAGGGAACTCGTGATGTCTCAATTACCGTACACAGCGTAGTAATAGCATATGCAGTAGTTGTAGTGCCATCTGATCATTTAAAACAAGAGCCATTGACATATAGTTCCCCTTGAGGGTCAGATAAGGGAACATCAGTCAAGTCTTCCTGTCCTTTTGTCTCTTCTTCCATCCGGAAGATACAACCATGTATGTCAATCTCCTTATTCTCAGAAGGGAGGGGTAGTAACGTTGCTGGACTCAGAGTAGCACATCGTTGGATCGTAATATATTTGGTGAACAGTGTTAACTCATACCCTGTCGGATGTGCACTGGTGAGGTGCTGTATCTTTGTCTTATTCAAAAGTGTATCCACAGTATGGGGTACCATGACTGTGAATTCAGTATCAAGTACGAGTCTAGCCGATTGCCTTATCGAGACAGCCACGGCCGTGACCGCTCTTTGACAGCTCGGGAAGGCTCCTGCGACTGGATCAAGCACAGCAGAGAAGTAAGCACACGGCCGTTCCTTATCTCCAAATTTTCTAGTTATTTCAGAAAACGCGCAACCAGCCATCTCATGGACGTACAACACAAACTGCTTAGTATAGTCTGGGGTGCGGAGTACTGGAGCCAAACAAAGCGCAGTTTTCAATTGCTCAAAAGACTGCTGACATTCAGGCGTCCAGGGCAGGGGTCCATGCACATCCTTCAATGTTAGAGCAAGCAGGGGTTTGATTTACAGCGAATAGCTAGGTATCCACTGCCTGCAATAGGAAGTGATACCTATGAAAGCGCGCACATCTTTCTGAGTTTGCTGAATGGGTATTTTAACAATGGTACTGGTGCACTCATGGGTTAATCTGCTACCCTGCAACCTTGTTCTGTATCCGAGGCAATGAGCAAGTCATCGACATACTGAAGCAATACAATACCTGTAGGGAGCGACAAGGAATCCAGCTGACCTTTTAATGCCTGACTATAGATACTCAGACTATCTGTATAGCCTTGAGGAGCGTGACAGAATCTAAAGATTCTACCAGCTAGGGTGAACCCAAACAGATACCTGCTGTCCAGATGAATGGGAATACTGAAGAATGCATTTTTAAAGTCAATGACAGAAAAGAATGTAGCAGAAGAGGGAATCATTGTCAAAAGAGTTGTAATGTCAGGGACCACCGGAAACTGGGGAATCACTATTTTATTAACTTCCTACAAATCAATCACAAAGCGATAAACATCTGCATGATCATCAGAGGAACCCGAAGGTGTCCGTTTGAGAATGGGAAGAATAGAGCTATTACAAACATTAGCAGTCGTCTCCTCAACCACTCCTTTCTCAATCAAGTCCTGTATAATTTGCAATAAAGGTCGCTCCCCTGCCTGCGGTATTTTATACTGAGGGATGTGAGGTAAAATAGCATTGCCTTTAACTCGGATCGAAACTGGCGGTATCTGTAACAGTCCCACATCTCTGTCACCTGTTGCCCAAAGGGTGGGCGGTACATCTTTAAACTCCGCAGGGAGAGACGCCTCTTTGGACAGGCACTGCGCAGCGCACACGACATCCGGACCCATTGTCATGTAAACACACGACGGGTAGCAGAATATCGTAGCATGCAATTTCTTCAACAGGTCCAAACCCATCAAATTTTCTCCACAATTAGACATCAACATGAATGGTGAATCCACAGTGAAAGGACAAATAGTCAACGCAAGGGTTTTTTAAATGGGGCTCACAACCAGTACACCAGAAAAACCTATTGAAACATTATTATGGCCAGACAGTGCCACTCCAGGGACCAAGGAACGAGAAATAGAACTGCTCATCACACCTGTAGCCACCAAAAACTCCTTAGCTGAGCCATGCACTTCCACATTAACACACGGACCGTGTTGATCTACAGGTATCGGAACTGGTCCCTCACTCTGTCCCTGGCTGTCCTAGCTGTAAGACATCCCTGTCACCTCATCCGTGTCATAAGCATCATGATAATACTGTCCTCCTTGCTCTTTGTTCAAAACCACAAGGAGGCGAACTCCAGGACAATGTCAAAAGAAACTGTTCCCATCTTATTAACTCCAAAATATAGTTCAAGGGAGATAGCAACGTACCACATACTGTTCCACAATGTAGATAGTCCAGCTATGCCCTTGTTACTCTGCACAGTCCTATTGGTTGCCTCGCCGAGTCTCCGATCCTAAATGACTTTCACCGCTGAGTTCCGCGGTTGCATCACCGCCGTCCAGACCCAGCGCGGTAGAATCCAGAACACGCTCACTGCCGAGCGTTGTGGCATTTAGTCCGCTTCCTCGTCGGCTGTTATCCAGCCATGAGATTTCAGGAATCCTTTGATAGAGGCTCCGATGTCCAGTCGAGCCTAATTTGAGTCCCAGATACATTCAGTATTATGCACACTCTCCACCATGCATCGCGTCTACTTGTAGACGCTGGTTCCTCCCCGCCTGCATCTGGGAATTGTAGTTTTACCAGCTAGGCAGGCGCGTAACCACACGATCCCTGACACAGACGTAACAGTGTGGTTTAGGGATGTGCGAGAGTGGGCATTAGCTGAAGAAGTTCATATGAAATTAAATCGTTAGAGATGATAAGCTGCAGACAGACCAAACGGAGTGGCGGGAACTGTGCAACTCTGTCTTTAATTCCGATACTCCTGAGAATGTCCAACATGAGTCTGAGATGAACAAGGGTGGTCCGGGTGGAGCGGATAATGGGTCTGGAAAGTAGTCAACATGCACAGAACAGCTGTGCGACTCCCCTCAACTACATGTGCCTATTGTTATGTTTTATCTTTCTTCATTGTCACTTGAAATTGTGTAACTGGGAGACTGTTGGCTTCAGGGAACCTGCTAATGTGTACAAGATTATTGTATCCTAATGACTGCTGCACTGTTTGTCTGTTATCCATGAGACAGTGTGTGTGAAAACAACAGCACAATGTCTAGCTCAGTGTGAAAAAGGAGAATTGGAGCCTGAACTCTCCCAAGAGAAAGGGTAGGAAGACTGGTGAAATAGCTTCCACACAGCACAAGGATCAGGACCCCTCTACTCAGGGAGAGGACTTGTCAGCCCCAGAGGGAACTGAGCCCATAAAGTTTGAAACTTATGAGGTAGACCTCTTGGGCCTAGGGGACCATCTAAGGAAGAGATGTGCCTTAGGCAGCAGGTCTGCCCCAATCTTGAAGGCCTGAAGCAGCAAGATGCTGCACAGGAGCAGGAAGATATGAGTGGATCCCACAAGGTCTATTGGGTGGAAGGGCCAGAGACCCTAACCCTGATGCCAAAAGCTGAGTGGTAGTGCCTCAGTTGTATAGAGAGTTTCTTACACCTGACATCTCACTAGCTGGACATTTGGGTCAGACAAAATCTCTTTAATTCCACTACCAGTGGTTGGGTTCCCTTTGAGAGGGTAGGTGTGGCCATAGTGGGTCCACTTGAGCCTCCTACTGCCTTAGGAAACAAATGCATACTGGTGGTAGTGGATCATGCCACCAGATATCCTGAAGCAATTCCCCTTAGGACTACTACAGCCCTTGTAGTAGCCAAGGCCCTTATTGGTGTCTTTACCAGGGTAGTGTTTCCTATGGGGGTAGTATCAGACTGAGGTTCCAACTTCATATCTGCATACTTAAAACACAAGTGGGATGAGTGTGGAGTGATCTATAAGTTCACAACACCTTACCACCCATAAACCAATGGCCTTGCTGAGAGATTCAACAAGACGTTGGAAGGCATGATAATGGGACTCCTTGAAAAACTCAAAAGGAGATGGGATGTCCTGTTCCCCTGCCTGCTTTTTGCCTACAGAGAGGTGCCGCAGAAGGGAGTGGGGTTTTCACCATTTGAATTTCTGTTTGGTCACTCTGTAAGGGGACCACTCTCTCTTGTGAAGGAAGTATGGGGAAAACCCCATTATGTACCAAAACAAGATGTGGTGGACTATGTACTAGGCCTTCTTTCCAGGATGGCAGAGTACATGCAGAAAGCCTCCAAACACCTTGAGGCCAGCCAGGAGCTCCAGAAGCTCTGGTATGACCAATAAGCTGCACTGGTGGAGTTCCAACCAGAACAGAAGGTTTGGGTTTTGGATCCTGTGGTACCAAGGGCCCTCCAGGACAAATGGAGTGATCCTTACCCTATCCTAGAAAAAAGATTGAGGTCACCTACTTAGTAGACCTGGGCACTAGCAGGTCTCTCAAAAGGGTGATGTGAGAAAGTGGCTCTGTATATACTGTTCTCAAATAGGTACAGTGTGTACAGAGTCCACAATCCCCAGAGGTTTGGCAGAGGCTAAAGTTAGATATAACCTTACTCTCTAAAGTGGTAGCTTGGTCGAGCAGTAAGGCAGTATCAGAGGACAGTGTAAAGCATTTGTTGCACACACTCAGTCAGCAAATGGTCTCACACACTCAATACCTGAACTCTAGTCCAGTGGTTTATAAAAAAAAGATATGTCTGTTTTATTTTAGAACCAACAATAGGTATTAAAATATACTTTCTCAGAATGAGATGCTTTGGTTAAATATTTTTGCAATATGCAATTGACTTTTGTAGATAGTTACAGGTTGTTGCAATAGGCAACACAATTTCAAACACAATAATGCATTGAGCTCAATGGAAGTTTTAAATTATTTGCAATAGATTACTTTCAGGATTACTTTTGTAACTCCAGGACTGGATCCTAGATTCAGTCCTGGGACAGTTCTTAGAAACAAGTGATAAAAGTCGACTTAGTTACTGTTGTGATTTTTAGGCAATATTTTGCTATTTTAAAAGTTGACACTTCGAAGAAATTTCATAGAAAAACAGTCAATGATTCCCTATGGAAGAAAATTCAAGTTGCAGGTAAAGTAGGTTCTCGTTACCTTTGTAATCCAGTACTGGGCTCCTAGACTCAGTACTGGGACCTCTATCTAAAACAGGAAAGTAATTACGTTTTCACAGTTGGTACGATTTTTAAAGAATATTTGAAGTTTGCAAAAATCGACACTTAGAAGAAATTCACAGAAAAACAGTCAATGATTTCCTATGGAAGAAAATTGGGTTACTGGTAAGTATGGTTGTGAATATTTTTCAGGGTCAGTGCTGGGCACCAAGATCCAGCACTGGGATCTCTCCTAATAGCAGGTGAGTATTTTCGTTACTCAGCTAATTTTTGGTAAACATTTTAAGTTTTAGAAACTCCACACTTAGAAGAAATTTCAGAAGAAACCAGTCAATGTTACCCTAAGGAGGAAAATTGGGTTATCGGCTTTTGGGTAAGTACTCGACTGGCAGAGTTAAGGTTATGGGCACAGACTCAGGGGTCTCCCAGGGTCAGGTAGGTACAGTTGTTACACCATCAGCGGCGCAGGGGCAGCCGGGTGCAGAGTGAGTTAGGCCCAATGTTTTCCTATGGGAGGTAGGGGGGCCTTGGTTGGTGGCTGCTGACTAGCAGGCCACGCGGCTGTGGGAGCTGGGCTCCTGGTCACTTGCTCAGGGCAAATGAGGAAGTAGATAGGTGTAGAGGTTACACTGCCAGGGCCACTCGGGCGGCTGGGTGCAGGGTGCTTTTGAGCCTTTGGGCACTCAATGGGTTTCAATGGGAAAGCTCCTGGTTGAACAAAGGCTGCAAGCCCGAGGACGAAGATTCTTCAGGTGCCACCCCCACTTTGAGAGGTAAGTTGGGTAGTTGGAGGATAGGTAGGTACCCAGGAGTTGGGCACAGGGGCCGCAGGGCGCCGGGTGCAGGGGTGCCTTTTGGTGTCAGGGAATCTTACCCTCTGTTGATCGCGGTTGGGGGGCTACCTGGTTCTGAAGCTGCAGGTGTCGTCAGGAGCGTCGGGGTGAGTCCTTGGGTGCCGGATTCGGGGTCACAGTCGCCGGGGGGACGTCCTCGGGGTCTTTGTTCACTCCGGCACAGGCCAGGCTTGGCGGGTGCAGAGTGTGCAGGGTTCGCGTTTCTGGGCTGATGCCAGAGATTAGAGCTGATTTTGAGCAGAGCCTCTGCTCATGGGAGTCCCACGTGCTTAGAGCCAAAACGTAGCCAGGTCCTCCGGGGTTTGTGAGGTTGCTGGTCACTAGAGGTGCTGGGATGTAGCAGGAGCAGGTTCGAGGGTCGACAGGCCGGTAGGGCTGGGGCCAAAGCAGTTGGTGTCTTCCTCTTCTTATCAGCTGCACGGCAGGTCTTCTTTCTTCTTGCTCTTCTTTGTTTTTCAGAATCTGGAATCTAAGGAAGTAAGGTTCAGGGTGCCCCTAAATACTAGATTTAGGGGCGTTACAGGTAGGTAAAGGGCAGGGACCAATGGGTCCCTGTCCTGGGGTGGGTACACCCCCTATTCTGCCACTCCCCTGTGGGAGGGGGGCAGTAGCCTAGTCCTGATTGGGCAGGGCCTCCCATCTTCAAGATTGCGAGGGCCCGGAGATGTGCTTCACCTCGCTTCCCCACCTGAGGGGTGGGGTTGGCAGGCTGGCACATCACCTGTCCTTATTTGGGGTTTCCGGCCAGGTTTCCTGCCAGAGTGGGGGCAGCAAGTGGCCTGGGGAAGCTCACAGAGGCGGCATGCCTTTGAAGCTTCCCCCTGTCCATCATGGGGGAGGAGACCTAGCACCACCCCCAGGATGTACATTGTTGCAGGCCCAGGCGAGCGGGCTCTCCTACCCAGGGGTCCAGCAACATGTCTGCTGCGTGGCAGCCTAGGCAGCCCCTCAGACCAGACGTGGATTGTAGGTTAGGTTTCAGGGGGCATCTCTAAGATGCCCTCTGTGGTGCTTTGTACATTAAATCCCACACTGGCATCAGTGTGGATTTAATGTACTGAGAAGTTTGATACCAAACTTCTCAGTCTTCAGTGTTGCCATTATGGTGCTGTAGAGTTTGTGTTTGACGAGCTCTCAGCACCATGTACTCTTAAATGGCAGCACTGCACTTACAGTGCCCAGGAATGGACCTGGGTACTGTAGGGGCACATGGCTCATGCGCCAGTGCCCACACCACTGGCATAGGGCACCCAGCTAGAGGGGTGGCTGATGTATGCCAGGACAGTGTAGGTGGTGGGCATGGCACACAGGGATGTGTGCCATGTCGGCTCTCTGTTTTGTCTTGTACCCAGACACTCAGCCTGCAAGGGCAGTGTGTGTATGTTAGGGTACAGGGCCTCTAAGGGTGGCACAATGAGTGCTGCAGCCCTTAGAGGCCTTCCCTGGTCACAAGGCCCTGGGTACCTAGGGTACCATTTACCAGGGGCTGACATGTGGCCAGGGTTTGCCAATTTGGGTTTGAGGTTTTTAGGGAAGGAACATAGGCCCTAGGCACCTGATTGGCAGGAGTCCAGGGCACACTCAGTCAAAGTACATTCAGCAAAACGTGGGGGCATACCATGCAAGAAAGATGGCACTTTCTCACAGGTGATACATGTGAATCACCTAAACTCTATTGTGACAGGGCTGATGTGACCATGCTGATGAGTTACTGATGAGGATCAGGAGACAGAGAGTGAACCTCTTCCTGAACTCCTCTCTTACAGCCCCGAAGATGGGTCAGTAAATGGAGTTGTCAATTCAGACCCTCTCTGCCCAACAGCAGGCTAATTGCAGACAAGCTCTGCAACAGTAAGCACATCTCTTTTCCTCAACCCCTGGTCAGACCCCTTGGTGTACCCATAATGTGGACACTGGAGACAGCTTGCCTGTCAAAACCGAAATCTATCGCCAGTCTGACAAAGTTAAGGAAAGCATCAAAACTTAAGTAATTTGCCTAGAACCGAGATACCTCATGTAACAAATATCATTGTTGTACCTGCGATCCACCATCCCAATTGCTGTAATGCTGAACTTTATTGTTCTGCCCAAAAAATAGAGTTTAAAAAAAACTGAGGTCAACATGATGCTGGAATTGGGGGTCATTGAGCCTTCTGCGAGTCCCTGTGGTCCTGGTCCCCAACCCTCATTCACAGGGGGAAAGTGAGAAATAAGGTTTTACGTGGACTACAGAGGTCTCAATGTTGTCACCAAGACAGATGCACACCCCATTCCAAAAACTGATGAATTGATAGATATGTTAGTGGCGACCAAATACCTAACTACCTTTGACTTAACTGCAGGGTACTGACAGATTGGCATGGCCCATGGAGAAAAATAAAAGACAGCATTCTTCTCACCTGATGGGCACTTCTAGTTCACTGTGATGCCCTTTGGTCTAAAGAATGCCCCTGCCACCTTCCAGAGGCTGGTGAATCAAGTCCTTGCTGGGTTAGAAGACTCTAGTGCAGCTTATCTTGATGATATTGCTATGTTTAGCTCTTCCTGGCAGGGTCGCCTGGTTCACCTGGGGAAGGTTTTACAGGCCCTGCAAACTGCAGGCCTAAGTATCAAGGCATCTAAGTGCCAGATAGGACAGGGAATTGTTGTATACTTGGGCAAGATTGTAGTTGGAGGACAAGTTCAACCGCTACAGCACAAAATCCAAATCATTCTGGATTGGGAAGCTCCAACCACCCAGACCCAAGGCAGGGCATTCCTTGGCTTGACTGGGTATTACAGGAGGTTTGTGAAGGGGTATCAGTACATTGTGACCCCCCTCATAGAAGTCAACTTCAACAAGATGCCAAAGAAAGTTACCTGGATAGTTGGCTGCCAAAGGGGTTTTGACACCCTAAAAGAGGCAATGTGCTCAGCACCTATCCTCAAGACTCCAGATTACTCCAAGGAGTTAAAAAACAAACACAAAGTGATAGGGGGTCTAAGGGAATGTTTAAAGACCTAGCATGGATATATTCCCCATCAGTAACTATAAATACAATAAAATATACACGTGTCTAGCGAGCCTGTACAGAGTCTAGGCATAAGCAGAGACCTTTAAACCTGTAATCGCCAACAGTCCTTAAAAAGGAAAATCCTTAAAAAAGGACGGATTCCTTTCACTCACCGAAGTGACATGCTTCATCATCTGGGATCTCCTTCTGGTTGCAAAAGTAATGCAACCAAGGGCTACAACCCCCTCACTCAGAGAGGGGAGTTCAGGGATGTTTTCAAAATAATCTAGTTTTGCTAGAATAAAATCCAACAGATGTGAATATTTATAATGAATATCAGTGATGGGCACAGTGCATAAGTGTGCAAAGTGAAGATTAAAATTGGTTAGCAAGAGAAAGAAGTTTTATTCGTTATCGCTTGATATCCAAATTAAAAACAGTGCAAGTGCAGTTTTGAAATAATAACTGCATGAGTCCAAAAACAAGGTCTACATGTTTCAGCCAAATGGATTATGTGTAATCTAGGCCTTCCTCAGGACCTCAATATAATATTGCTACTGCGTAGTGAATAAGTGGAAAAAAACAACAACTCAAGGCTGGAAAAAAATACAACCTTATAACCTGATATCGAGGTCCTCCGTGGATTTACAGAATGCTGTTGGCACCCGTAATTCATGAGGAAACAACCTCACCTCACCTGGCACCTGCTCAGAAAATGAGGCTCCCGCTCTGTCTGTCGGTACCTCGGGCGCTTCTGAGCTACATACGGAGGCATTCTGTAACTCCACGGAGGACCTAGATATTAGGTTATAAGGTTATGCATTGCACCCATCACTTATATTCATTATAAATCTTCACATCTGTTGGATTTTAGGAAATCCTAGCAAAACTAGATTCTTTTAAAAACATCCCTGAGCTCCCCCCTCTCAGTGAGGGGGTTGTAGCCCTTGGTTGCACTAGGTTTGCAACCAGGAGGAGATCCCAGATGATGAAGCATGTCACTTCGGTGAGTGATGAGAATCCGTCCTTTTTTAAAGGTTTTTCCTCTTTAAAGACTATTGGTGATTACAGGTTTAAAGTTCCCTACTTATGCCTAGGGTCTGTACAGGCTCGCTAGACCCGTGGCTATTTTGTGATAGACAAGACCAACCTGTTGCTTTTATAAGCAGATGGCTACTCCCCAGGGGGCAGCGTTGGAGTGCCATTGAAAGGGATGCCGTTGCTGTCGTTTGGTCCCTATGAAGCTGAGACCATACCTGTTTGGTACTCACTTCCTAGTTCAAACTAACCACAGACCTTACAGATAGCTAATGCAGATGAAAGGGGAAAATTCAAAACTTTTGAGGTAGTCCATCTTCTTACAGGGAATGGACTTCACAGTGGAATACATACCTGGGACTGCCCATGCCAATGCAAATGACCTTTCCAGATTTGTCCACTTAGACAATGAAGAATCTCTTGGGAAAGGTTAGTCTCATCCTCTTTCATTTGGGGGGTGGGTTGCATAGGATAGTGCTTCTTTTTGTAATGGTTACCCCCATATTTTGCCTGACACATGATGCACTTTGACATGGTGCACCCTGGGTCCCTGCCAATTATGTTCCCAGGGCCTGTGTTCTTTCCCAAAGCTGTACCTTTTTACCCACAATTGGCACATCTCTAGCCACAGGTAAGGCCCTTGTAAATGGTACCGTGGGTACAAAGGAACTGTGACCAGGGAAGGCCTCTAAGGCCTGCAGCGCCTATTGTGCCACTCTTAGGGGCCCTGTACCTTAACACTGACACAATGCCATTGCAGGCTCCGTGTTTTGGTGCAGAGAAACGTGAAGAGTCGACATGGCACACATCCCTGCGTGCCATGCCTGCAATCCACTGCCTGTGGCCTAGGTAAGCCACCCCTCAAGCAGGGTGCACTGGACCACAGATGAGGGTACAGTTGTATGAGCATTGTACCCCTACAGTGTCTAAGTCCATTCTTAAACATTGTAAGTGTAGTAAAGCCATGAGAAGTATATGGGCTAGGAGTTGATCATTATGAACTGCACAGCTCCATAATGGCTTCACTGAACACTGGATGTTTGGTAGCAAACTTCTCAGCACATTAAACCCATACTGATGCCAGTGTGGGATTTAATGTAAAATGCATAAGGGGCATCTTAGAGTTGCCCCCGGAAAACAACCAGCCCTGGTGTGGTTCCTGAATGGCTGCACGCCATTTACCACCACCAGACAGGTTTCTGGACCCCTGGCTGGAGAGCCTCCGCTCTCCATGGTCCTGAAACAAAGCCCATCCTGAGCTGAGGTGTCATGCCAACTCCTCCAGGATGGGCTGGGTCCACGAAGGGGAAGCTTCAAATGCCTACCGCCTTTGTAAGCTGTCCCTGCCTTTTGTTGTCCCATCAAGTGGCTCGCACTGGTTCTGACCCCCACTTTGGGTTGGAGAATCATTGGGAAAACAAAACTAGGAGTAGAGGTATGCCCACCTTTGCAAACCCCACGCCTAAGGTGGAGGAGCCAAGGTGAAGCATACATCTCAGCCTCCCTACATCTTGAAGAGGACAAGACCTATTCAATTAGGAAGAGTATCATGCACCCCTCCCACTGGAGGGTGACCTAATAAGGGGTTTACTCACCCCAAGGAAGGGACACATTGGTCCCGACCTGCACACCCCTGTAAATGCCGCTAAATTTAGTATTATGGGGTGACCTTGAACCTTTCCTCCTCAGATTAGAGAAAGAAAAAAGAAGGACCGAAGAGCCGTGCTGACTCAGGAAGAAGAGGACACCAACTGCTTAGGCCCAGCCCTGCCGGCTTGTCCCAACTCTGACCTGCCAATAGCAGATACCCCGGCTTGTCCAGCAGCTCCCCCAGAGCCCAGAGGACCTGCCCTGCAACCATCTTAAAGACTCTGCCTCCCGTGACCCCCGGATTTGCTCAAACGAAGACTCACCTCAGAATCCGGATGCAGACAGCTCCGTGAATTTGCACCACTCTGCTCCCGATGTACACGGCCCGAGTTTAAGTGGCCCAACACCACGAGGAGGTCTCCCTAGTGATCCTGACCTGGGATCTGGTGATCCCTGACCTCACTCAAGCTTCAAGCCGACACCTGCAACTTCAACCTGAAGGGTCCCCCAATCACGACCGGAGCTGGTAAGAAGATCCGACACCAAAAGACACCCCTGCACCAGACGTCCCACGGTCATGGGTGGCCCAATCGATGGTGTGCAGCCTTCCCCCAAGAACCCAACTTACCTCTCCAGTTGGTGGTCGCCTTTAGGAAGCCTTCATGACTGAGCCTGCAGCATCTTTTCCGAATTGGAGATCTCCATTGGAATCCACAGGGCCCCCAACATCTCCTTGGCACTCTGCATCCGGCAGCCCATGTGTCCCTGGTTGTGCAGCTCCTGTGCTGATTGTTGGCCCCTGCATTGCTGATATCTACACCAGGAACTTTGCTTCCACAGCCAAGTGGCCTGCTCGCAAGCAGTCCCTAACCGAAGACCCCCCATAGCCCAATTGGCTAACATTGTGCCCCTACAAATTACACACAAAAAAGAGAGGCAACAGGTATGAACAGTCATATAAGAGACAGAAACGTTCTTGAGTCTTCAATCAAATACAAAATTCTTGTTTAATGATTTTAATTCTTGAAAAGTACAGCCGATGCGTTTCTCGCTAAACAGGGCTTCATCAGGGCTGCAAATACAATATATGCACATCAAGATACTGTACATACAGCACAATCTAAAATACAGTCACCAATGTGAACAAACAAATGTATTTAAAAAAGCCTAAGTGACACACAAATTCATGTGCACGTGACATGTAGCCTCAAAGCTCTTAACACCTGTGTGAAGACCAACAGGCATTCAGAAAATGTAAAACCTCTTTATAGAACAGCTGGAAGAACTCAAGAAGAAATTAGAGAAGAGCAGTGTGTTTTAAGAAAAAGTGGACAGGAACACACACCCAAAAAGATTGTGTAATTACTTAAATAGAGTCATCTAGTGCATCACACCATCACAGACCGCTCTAACTAGAAAACGAGTTGTGGCCGTCATGTAGTGCTAAAACGAGTGGTCAAGTGCATTATTCTAACTTGCTTACCAATGATAATGTCATCCCGCGATTATCCGGATTATGTACGGTGTTGTCTAGCGTAAAGGACACAGACCTAGGAGTGTAGTCTTCCTACAAAAAGGGACTAACAAAACTCAAAATACGTACTCCTTAATTTTTTATTTTTTTTAAGTTACTTATATAGCTACTGCCCCATAAGGGTTCTGAAATACCTTACAATGAAACAATCATGCACTCCCTCCTAGTCAGACTGGCTAATGTAATAGCACAGGTAGCGTATCTGGGAGAAGCAGCAAATCTTGTACCTTGCACAGAAAAACTCATAATATTAAGACACTCAAGAGGCCCTTAAACATTACTCGGGGGCAAATACCTCATTCTATTTAAAAAGTAGATAAAAGGGCCCGATATCTGTTAATGAACTGGGAACCAAATTCATTTATCCGAATTCAAAGATGCGGGCACATCAAAAGTACGTCTGGCCTGTCAACGCTGTAAAACTACCCGCTCTACAGCCAGCACCAGAGACGTATCCGTGTGCGGCTCTCTTCTCCTCCCACCGGTACACAAGGTAGAAACGCCGTCAATAGACTTACGTTTCGTGAATCTTATGATCTGCTTCAAATGGAGGGATAGCCTATGTCCATCTGACACATCACATTCGGGGCGTGGCCTACCCTTAGCAAGTTCCGTCTACTCTACCGTGCCACCTATCATGGGCATAGGCTCATCAAATCCCGAGTTTGAACAGACTTTATTGTTCACTCGCGCATAAGGGGTTTGAAACGAAACTTATTCATTACGAAATGAAGCTAGTACGCAAAGTACTCGGTAATACCAACTCAGCTATCACAACTCCATAAAAAAAGCGATTCTTCGCCAGGTCACACAATTGAACAAACTTTATTTTTTCACCTGTGTATCTAGTTGCGCACAAATATGCGATGGATTCATTAAACAGATGTCAGATCACATTCAATAATTCCCGTGTATCCACAGATTCCATCGTGTCAACAACCTAACAGTTACAATAGCCAGGTACCAAAAAATTAACAATTAGATTACATATCTTAGTGATTCGAAGTACCAAAGGAGAAAAATATAACGCCCCTCTGGGGTGAGATCATTTATTTCTGGATAAAACATAAATGTTTACACAGCAGGTAACCACAGAAAGTGTCTACAACCATATTAACCTGATTGTGAATAAAAGAAGCGGAGGGTGGGGGGAGACACAGAGTCAACCAACAACCATAGGAAAAATGACAGAAACAATAGTACGCATGGAAAGTGCCTTTCAGAACAGATTTGCCACAAAATATTACACACTTCAATCCCATATTTAAACATCATATACCCTTAAACACATCAAGTATATGTTCAGAGATAAGAGCCACGTATATTAGCAAGTACTGTAAAGTAGAAGTGCCTGCTCAAAATAGGCAGGAAAAAAACAAATAACAAACACATCAATAGAAATAGCTCCCTTATAAGGGGTTTTTGTTCACATTGATTTGCTCAGCAATTAATTGCAGAAAAAAATAGTACAATTGTCACAATTCAGAATCCAATTTGGTTAAACAGATTTTTTTGTACCATATCGCTCTAATAGCACCGCAATGATCCAAAATTCTGGCGAATTACATTATTAGAGTCACAAAGAAACCACAAACAACAAGATGTTAGTTCCAGGTACATGAAACAACAGGGATCCAAACGTCTAGCAATATTGTTACAAACCTCACATACCCTTTAATGAATCCAAGCATCATGATGTTGAAATAGATTAAAGGAAGAAATGAATTTCATTATCAGTATTGAAGCCTTGGGCCACAGCCCTCAATTTACAGATCCATTGGACCTCCAGTTTTCGTAGGTGCAATTCTCTATTGCCACCTCTTATATCCTGGTTTACAGTCTCAATACCATGAAATTTAAAGATGGCTTTAGAGATGTCTGGATCGCAGGTGTGTGCTCCCGAGGCATATGACGGGTCATTCCTTAGACAGGTTTGATGATGTTCTTGAATACGAACCTTTAACTGTCTAGTAGAACTGCCTACATAGATCCTAGAGCAGTTGCAAATAATGACATAGATCACAAAGGTAGACTGACAATTCAAAAATTGGTGAATATGGTATGTATGTCTACTGTTGTAAGTAAACTCATGTGTTCTATTTAGACCTAGACGGCAAATATTGCTTTCCCCTCAAGTAAAGAAACCATTTGGACGTTTCAACCAGGTTCCCACATGTTATGGTCTTGGGGCAGTATAACTTGGACAGAGTAGTTCTGTGAAGGTTTTAGACCTTTTATATGTGATTGAAGGTTTGTCCTTCAGTAAAGATCCCATCCCTGGGACACCCTTCAGATTCTCCCAGTGTTTATGAAGAATTTTAAACACATCTTGATAGCTTGGACTTTGGAGAACCTTGGTCCTAACCCCTAAAACTCACTCGCATAAGTTGTTTACTTACCTGAGAACCGATAAGATTCTTTTCCCCATAGGAACCAATGTTACAAGTTGTGTTCCTAAAAAATGTCTGTGGTGATCTACTATTTGCATGAAAAGAAAGTAAGTGTGCTTGAATTTTAGAATAGTCGTACTTACCTGTAAGTGACAACATTCAGTGTGTGATGTCTCGGCATATCACCTCAAGTCCTAAAAGTAACTGAAAAGTAATCAAAGAGTAATCAAAAGTAATCTATGTTTAAACTGTTTTAAACGTAGTACAAACCTGTGAACAGTTCCAATACAATCCACAATTGCATTTCTATGTACAGCTTTGCATTTGAAAGTATTCTTCCTTACCTGTGCTAAGTCATGCTTGGTTCTACAAAATAAATTACAAATATATCTTTTTATGTTAAACTAGTTGGTCTGGATTCAGCCTCTGAGTGTGTGCCATCAGCCTTGAGTGAGTGAATACACACCCTTTGGATAAGCCTAACTGCTCGCCCACACTACCACAAAGAGAGCTGTTAGTACTTGTCTAATTTAGCCTTTGCTATACCTCTTGGAACTCGCTGGATGCTGTGTACACTATACCTTACTTTGGTGTAGTATATACAGATCCAGCTTCCTACAGTGGACCATGCCACTAGGTATCCAGGAGATATTCCACTTAGGACCACTATAGCTCCTTCTAATGGCTTGGGGCCCTTCTAGGAGTCTTTTCCAGAGTGGGGTTTCCTAAGGAGGTCTTGTAGGACAGAGGCACAAACTCCATGTCTTGCTACATCACTGCTATGCGGAAAGAGTGTGGTGGAAACTACATGTTTACCACATACTACCATTCACAGTGTGCAATGGGATTGTTGAAAGGTTCAACAAGACCCTAAAGGGTCTGATCAGGGGAATCCCAGAAAAGCTGAGTAGAAAATGGAAAGTCTTTCTGCCCTGCTTTCTCTTTGCCTATTGAGAGGTTCTTCAAGAGGGGGTGGCCTACAGCCCATTTGAGCTTCTGTTTGGACATCCAGTTAGGGGCCCATAGTGTCTGGTTAAGGAGGGAAGGGAGCAGCATATCAAACCACCGAAATAGGACACAGCAGACTATGTGCTTGGCCTGCATTCTCATATGGCTGAGTACATGAAAAAGGGCAGCAAAAACCTTGCTGCCAACCAGAAGCTTCAGAAAGCTTGTCATGACCAAAAGCCTGACTGACTGTTTACCAGCCAGGACAGAAAGTGTAGGTGTTGGAGCCCGTGGCCCCAGCAGCTCTCCAAAACACGTGGTGTGGCCGCTACATTATCCTTGAGAAATAAGGTGAGGTCACCTACATGGTTGACCTAGGCACTCCAAGAAGGCCCCACAGAGTTCTTCATATGAACTGGCTAAAGCTTTTTATTGGGGCTGACATGAGCTTGCTCGTGGCAACTGATGAGGGACAGGAGGAAGAGCGTGACCCTCTCCCTGATCTCCTCTCCCAGGACACTGTTGATGGGTCAGGTGATGGTGTAGCCTTGGCAGGCAGCCTCACTGACCAGCAGCATGCTGATTGTGGACAGGTTCTCAATCAGTTTCCCAGCTTATTCTCTCTGACTCACAGTCAAACCAACTGGTGTACCCATTAAGTGGACACAGGTGACAGTCTGCCTGTGAAGAGTAAAATCTACAGACAGCCTCACCATGTCAGAGATTGCATCAGGACAGAGGTCCAAAAGATGCTGGAGTTGGGGGTCATTGAGCCTCCGGATAGCCCCAGGGCTAGTCCTGTAGTCCTTGTGCCAAAACTTCACACCCAGAATGGTAAGAGAGAGATAAGGTTTTGTGTAGACTATAGAGGTCTCATTGCAGTCAACAGAGGACTGATGACCATCCAATTCACGGGGCAGATGAGTTGATTGATACTCTGGCGTCTGCCAAGAATCTGAGTACAATTGACCTGACTGCTGGGTACTGGCAAATCAGACTCTCTGGAGATGCCAAACCAAAAACAGCATTTTCCATCCCCAAGTAGGCATTTTTAATTTATTGCAATGCCTTTTGGTTTGAAGAATGCACCTGCCACATTTCAGAGGTTGGTGAACAAAGTCCTAACAGGTCTGGAAGCCTATAGTGCAGCATATCTAGATGATATTGCTGTCTTTAGCTCCACCTGGGAAGCTCACCTGGTCCACCTCAGGAATGTTCTGGAGGCCCTGCAAAAGGTAGGCTTCACTATCAAGACCACGAAGTGTCAGACAGGGCAGAGTAATGATGTGTACTTGGGCCACTGTAGGAAGCTGGCTCTGTATATACTATACCCAAGTGAGGTATAGTGTGCACAAAGTCCAGTGGATCCCCATGGGTAGGCAGAGGTAAAGTTAGATAGCGCCTCACTCTCTATTTGTGGTAGTGTGGTCGAGCAGTAAGGCAGTATCAGAGGACAGTGTTAAGCATTTGTTGTACCCATTCAATCAGCAAATTATTTCACAAACTCAAAGACTGAACTTCAGACCAATTGATTTTGTATGAAAATATTCTTTTAGTTATTTCCTAGAACCAAGCAATCCTGCCACAGGTAAGTTGATAAATTCTTTGCAGTAAATATACAGTTTGGAATTCAGTTGTAAATGTACTTTAAAATGTATACAGTTTGAATTACTGGTAATACAATACGGTGGAATGCTGTACATATACTTTGTATCAATTGTGCAGTAAAAATTACAGGTAAGTTACTTTTACGTTACTTTTGAGATTACTTTTTGGATTACTTTTTCTACTCAGTGTGATATGCCTAGATATCACACTGGGACATTTCCTAGAGAAAAGGTAAGTTAAATCAGCTTTTCACAATTGTTATTTTTCAGGTTTCCATACAAATCAACTCTACACTTAAAACATTTTTCAGAGAAAAACAGCCAATAGGTTCCTAGGGAGAGAAATTAAGTTAACAGTTACCAGGTAAGTAATTGGTCTTTGGAGTTGAGCTTCTGGGGTTAGAACAAGGGTTCCCCCAGGGTCAAGAATGCACTCTTGTTACACCCTCAGCGGCACAAGGGCGGCCGGGTGCAGAGTGCTGAGGCCCAATGTTATTCAATGGGGGATAGGGGACCTCCGGTTGGTGGCTGCTGGCAAGCAGACCACTTGGTTGTGGGAGCAAAGTTCCTGGACATTAGCTCAGAGCAAATGGGGAAACAAGGTAGCACCAAAGGTGCACCCTCAGCGGCACTAGGGCGGCCGGGTGCAGGGTGCTGTTTCGACGTCTGGCGCCCTGTTGGTTTCAATGGGGAACCTCCGGTTTGCAAAGGCACTGGAGGCTCGGGCACGAAGGTCTTCTGGGTGCGACCACCACTTCGAGAGGTAAGTTGTGAAGTTAGGGGTTGGTTAGACACCATCTGATTGGGCACACAAGGCCGTGGGGCGTTGGATACAGGGGTGCCTTTTGGGGTCGGATCTTCTTACCAGCTCCTGGTCGAGGTTGGGTGGATCTTCTGGATTTAGGCTGCAGGCGTTGGCTCGTGGCTTGAGGCAGGTCAGGGGTCACCGGATCTTGGGTCAGGATCGCTGGGGGGACCTCCTCGTAGTGTTTGCCCACTCGAGTTCGGGCTGTGGGCGGCGGCTGCAGAGTGGGCGGATCTGCGTTTTCCGGCCGGAGCCAGAGGTTGCAGATGAACAAATCTGGTGTTTACGGCAGACAAGTCTTTGTAGTTGAAGGCAGTCAGGTACTCTGGGGTTTTCGAGGTTGCTGGCTGCAGGACACACCGGGATTTCGAAGGAGCAGGTTTGAGGGGGGACAGGCCCGTAGGGCTTGGGCCAAGTCAGTGGGCATCTTTCTCTTGTTAGCTGCTGCATGGCTGTTCGGTCCTTCTTCTTCTTCTTCTTGTAATTTCTTCTTGTCTGAGGGAGCAAGGTTCAGGGGTGCCCCTAAATACTAGATTTAGGGGTGTTACAGGTAGGTAAAAGGCAGGGACCATTGGGTCCCTTCCCTGGGGTGGGTACACCCCCTATTATGCCACCCTCCAGAGGGAGGGGGTCATGAGCCTGTCCCTGGTTGGCAGAGTCCCCCCATCTTCAAGATGGCGTGGACTGAGAGTTGTGCTTCACCTCGTCTCTCCCCCACCTAATGGGTGGAGTTGGCAGAGGTGGGCACACCTCTCTTCCTCACTTGTTTTTCCTGCTGGTTCTCCCGCCCAAAGTGGGGGTCAGAACCAGTGGGGACAAAGGCGGCAAGCCATTGAAGCTTCCCCTCGTGAACACTGCCCATCCTGTGGGAGGAGGCTTGGCACCTCGTCCCAGGATGTGCATTGTTTCAGGCCCCAGAGAGCAGCAGGCTCAGGGGTCCTAAAACATGTCTGGTGGTGGTAGCTGAAAGCAGCCACTTAGCCTGGACACTGGTGGTAGGTTAGTTTTCAGGGGGCATCTCTAAGATGACCTCTGTGTGCATTATTCATTAAATCCTACACTGGCATCAATGTGACTTTAATGTACTGAGAAGTTTGATACAAAACTTCTCAGTTTTCATTATAGCCATTATGGTACTGTGGATTTCGTAATGACAAACTCCCAGCACCATATAACCTTAATGGCAGCACTGCACTTACAATGTCTAAGAATTGGCTTAGACACTGTAGGGGTACAGGGCTCATGCACCTGTACCTGCACCACTGGTATAGTGCACCCAGCTAGAGGGGTGACTGAGCTATGCCAGGGCAGTGAGTTGCAGGCATGGCACACAGAGATGTGTGCCATGTCGACTCTTCACTTTGTTCTGCTCCAAGACACGCAGCCTGCAAAGGCAGTGTGTGAGTGTCAGGGTACAGGACCTCTAGGGGTGGCACAATAAGTGGTGCAGCCCTTAGAGGCCTTCTCTGGTCACAGTGCCCTGGGTACCTGTGGTACCATTTACCAGGGGCTGACCTGTGGCCAGAGATGCCAATTAGGCTTAGGCTTCAATGCAGTTTTAGGGAAAGAGCATAGTCCCTGGGCACCTGATTAGCAGGAGCCCAGGGCACACTCAGTCAAAGCACATCAGCAATTCAGCAAAAATTGGAGGCAACCATGCAGAAAGAGGGCACTTTCTCAAAGCCACCTTAGAGGCGGAGGCCAGGTTCAGCCATTGGAGAGCAAAATCCAAACCATAATGGATTATGTTGCTCCCACTACCCAGACTCAGGTCAGAGCTTTCTTGGTCCTGACTGGGTACTACAGGAGGTTTGTTAAGGACTATGGATCCATAGTGACACTTCTTAATGATCTCACCTCCAAAAGAATGCCTAAGAAAGTTCAGTGGACAGTTAGCTGTCAGAGAAGACATTTGATGACCTGAAGCAGGCCATGTGCTCTGCTCTCATCCTGCAAAGTGCTGATTTCTCCAAAACCTTCATTGTCCAGACAGATGCTTCTGAAATAGGGGTAGGTGCAATATTATTACAACTTAACAGAGATGGCCAGGACAAACCAGTAGCTTTTATAAGCAGAAGGTTAACCTCCAGGGAGAAACGTTGATCGGATATTGAGAGAGAGGCTGTTGCTGTGGTCTGGGCCTTGAAGAAGTTGAGGCCATACCTGTTTGGTACTCAATTCATTGTTCAGACAGATCACAAGCCCCTCTTATGGCTTAAACAAATGAAGGGTGAACATCTCAAACATTTAAGGTGGTGAGGTGGTCTATTTCCCTACAGGGGATGGACTTTTCTGTGGAACATAGACCTGGGGGTAACTATGTCAATGCAGATGGGCTCTACAGATATTTTCACTTAGAAAATGAAGCCTCAACTGGGCTGGTTTGGTCTTATCTCCTTTTGTTTAGGGGGGAGTCGTGTAGAAAAGTAGGATCTGCTTTCATGGTTCCCCCCCTTATTGCTTGGCGTTAGTATGTTTTTGACAAGTCTAACTGGGATCCTGCTAATCTGGACCCCAGTCAGTGTGCTTTCTCCCTAAATTGACCATGGTACTTCTGTACCTACACAATTGGCTATTAGTGTACCCCTGTAAGTCCTTAGAATATGGTACTGAGGTACCCTGGGCATAAGTACACTAGGGGTCTCCCATAAGCTGCAGCATGCATTCTGCTCCCGATAGGAGCCTACTTAAACTGTGACTACAGGACTGCCATTGCAGCCTGTGTGAGTAGGTGCTTGCACCTCTAATGACAGATATAAGTTTCCTTATATCTAGGGTCACTATACTTAAAACCTATAACTCACCACTATGGCAGGCCCTTCAGTACTGAGGGCAGGCTGCTTGGTTATAAGTTTGAGGGTGCCCCTGCATGAGCAGGACACCCCTATAAACGTTAGAGTCAATTATTCAAGCTTTGTTAGTGAGGGCAGTCATGTTAATACATATAGTGGGCATCATTCATTATGAGATTTTTAACTATATAGTGGCTGCACCGAACCCGGTGATGTTTGGTATCAAACATGTTGGGATTATACTACAACACTGATTCCAGAGTTGAAAGTATGATCCCATGTACTGGGAGCTCGCTTGGGGTACCCCCCTGAACTACCACTAACAGCCTTTAATGGTCTGACAGCAAGTTAGTGCTGCTGCCAACCAAAGACACAATTCTCCCCTCTTGCTGCTGAGCCAAGCTCGAGCAGGGGAAGGTAGAACAATAGGATTCCAGTTGCAGTGAGGGGTGACCACCTCCCAGACAGGACTTTGTGTATTGAGCTAGGGTGGGGGTGCTTGTCAGCGCCACCAAACTGCTTTGTCGGGCACATTTGTTGCCCTCCTTGCATACTTCAGCTTGAGCCAGTTCAGGGAGCCCTTGGCTCCCGCTCTGGCGCGGAACTGGATAAAGGACATGGGAGTATCTTCCCCTCTGGCCAGCCCCTCCTCTGGGAAGGACCTCTGAGTCGTTCCAACCATTTCCCTAGGGTACTTAAGGGCTTACCTGTGGTTGGCTCTTCAGATTCGTTGTGGGACAAGACTCAAGCCTGAAACCACGTCACTCTTCGAGCATCTGGACACTTGGACGTCGCCTGGAATCGAGACTACATCAAGGAAGATTCATGCAGCTCCTGGTCTTGCAAGTCTTCTTTGTTGTCTCTGTCTGTGCTTCTTCCAGGATATTCAACAGACCTGTGGGCATTAAGGACACCCAAAGTAATCTCCCTTGGAGTGAAGGAGTCACTCCCCTGTATCTCTAGGCACCACAACTAAGCTAACACGGCTACTGCTCCTAACGTCCCACGGACTTCAAAAGGATCAGTAACACAGGTGGTAGTTCTGCAACTCCCTTGAGGCCTGGCCTGTCCTCTCGCCAATTTTGACGCCACTATTCCTCGATGAAACCACTGGGACCCAACCACTGTGCACTGCGTCAACTTGCCGTTGCCAAGGCTAGTTGCCTCTGCACTCCAGAGATCTTCAGGCTACAAGAAGCTCCAGCCACCAGCATCTCTTCCTCCCAGGTATAGCACCCTAACCACATCCTCTGCAACGTGGGTCTTTCTTCTTGATGAGCTGCTTGAGGTCCTCCTGCGACTTCTGTACCTTTGGCCTGTGACCGTTCCTGAGGGTCTTCTTCTGCTTCAGTTGGCTCCCCTGCTTAGTTGGGACCTGCTCTCAGTCTCTTGCTTATGGTGAGTCCCTTGGACCTTGCTGGTCCCTTGGACCTTGCTGGTCCCAACATTGCTCCTTCTTCATTTTCCATTGCAGTTGCAGCTGCCAAGCCTTTTCAGAGCTCCCGCCGGACACCGACCCTCTGGTTCTCGACTTCCGATGTGGGACAGGTCGTGCATGGGTCCTGGTCTTCCTCAGAGTCGCCTGGTCCTCATAGCTGCAGCTATCAACACTTCTGAACCGTCCGACTTCGGTGGGCATTGCTCTTCAGAGCCTCCTGGTCACCTCTGAGTGACATAGACTCTGTCCACTCCGCTTACAGATTCTTCTCTTCAAGAATCCACCCATGGAATCCACCCGACTCTTGCACAGTCTTCTCCAGCGGCATCTTCTTCAAAGTCCTCCATTGTGTTCTATGGCGGTTTCTGACAACATTTCACACCTAGGAAACCAAGCTTCCCTGGTGTAGATATCCTGCTTCCTGGGGTATCCACGGGTGGGGTGACTCTCCAAACTTCTGTCTTTCACAGGGTTTCTTCAGGGTCTGCTGGGAAGGGTCCTTCGTCTTAAAAACTGCAACCACAACTTTCCCCTTGACTTGGACATGCAGCTGTGTTTCCACTCTGCACACAGCCTCCGTGGAGTTCCTGGCTACTTGCCATGGGTGGTTCCATGTGTCCCCAGCTCCTTTGAGTCTCCTGGTCCAAGTCCCGACTTCGGTCGCAGTTCGCATTCCACTTTTTATTATATGGTTTGGTCTCCCACAGAGACCACTGTATTTTGTACTTATTTACTTGATTGCAATTAAGTATTGTTGTGTATTTGTGTTGATATCTCTGGGTAGGAGATATACCAATGTGTTAGTGAGTGCTGAATAATAAATAGACATATATTTATATATACACTGTGTGGTTCTTTTTTGTTTAACCTACACTACATGATTAAACTGGTAAAACAAGCTGCTTAACGCTCCTTCAATATAAGCCTGAAGGCTGCTCTCCACAGCTACCGCTTTGAGAGCTTTACATGATTATCAAAGACAACTAAAATGACCATAAGGGTTGCCTTGATTAGTGGAATTTGCATCACTTAAATAAGTGTGCACCATATACTAGGTCAGCCTCCTACACTGTGCCTCGAGCAAATGCAAAATAAGAAGTGTGGAGCAGCTGACTCCTCCATCTTCTTCACAGTTTGAGGGCCTCCGAGTTAGTGAGGGGGGTCTTCCAAAAGTACACTATGGTGCCAATTCCGATCCGGTAAAAAAATTCCCCGTCCGACTCGTATCCGGATTTTTTTCCGTCCGAATCGTCAAAGTAGCGTACAAACTGCCAAGTACGATTCGAACGGAAAAAAGTCCATACGAATCGCATTGGGAAGATTTCCCCACACGTCCTCGGGTCGGGAAAAGTCACCGACACGTCCCCGGGCGAGAAACCCACCGTGCGGAAAAATAAAGTCCGACTGCGCAAGTACGATCCCTCCCGTCCTCCCCATTTCACAACCGTACGCAAAAAACACCGTCCGAACCGAACTCCCATAGCAACCATGGAGACATGTGCCCGCATACGCGCCGAACACCCCACCACCCCCCGCCCGCGTATGTACGCCCCGAACCCCCACCCGTGTATGTACGCACCAAACACCCACCCGTGTATGTACGCCCCCGAACCCCCCCCAGCCGTGTATGTACGCACCGAACCACCAGCCGTGTATGTACGCCCCCGAACCCCCCCCAGCCGTGTATGTACGCACCGAACCACCAGCCGTGTATGTACGCACCAAACCCCCCCCCCAGCCCTGTATGTACGCACCGAACCACCAGCCGTGTATGTACGCCCCCGAACCCCCCCCAGCCGTGTATGTACGGACCGAACCACCAGCCGTGTATGTACGCACCAAACACCCACCCGTGTATGTACGCCCCCGAACCCCCCCCAGCCGTGTATGTACGCACCGACCCACCAGCCGTGTATGTACGCACCAAACACCCACCCGTGTATGTACGCCCCCGAACCCCCCCCCAGCCGTGTATGTACGCACCGAACCACCAGCCGTGTATGTACGCCCCCGAACCCCCCCCCAGCCGTGTATGTACGCACCGAACCACCAGCCGTGTATGTACGCACCAAACCCCCACCCCAGCCGTGTATGTACGCACCGAACCACCAGCCGTGTATGTACGCACCAAACACCCACCCGTGTATGTACGCCCCCGAATCCCCCCCCCAGCCGTGTATGTACGCACCGAACCACCAGCCGTGTATGTACGCACCAAACACCCACCCGTGTATGTACGCCCCCGAACCCCCCCCAGCCGTGTATGTACGCACCGAACCACCAGCCGTGTATGTACGCCCCCGAACCCCCCCCAGCCGTGTATGTACGCACCGAACCACCAGCCGTGTATGTACGCACCAAACCCCCCCCCCAGCCCTGTATGTACGCACCGAACCACCAGCCGTGTATGTACGCCCCCGAACCCCCCCCAGCCGTGTATGTACGCACCGAACCACCAGCCGTGTATGTACGCACCGAACCACCAGCCGTGTATGTACGCACCAAACCCCCCCCCCAGCCCTGTATGTACGCACCGAACCACCAGCCGTGTATGTACGCACCAAACACCCACCCGTGTATGTACGCCCCCGAATCCCCCCCCCAGCCGTGTATGTACGCACCGAACCACCAGCCGTGTATGTACGCACCAAACACCCACCCGTGTATGTACGCCCCCGAACCCCCCCCAGCCGTGTATGTACGCACCGAACCACCAGCCGTGTATGTACGCCCCCGAACCCCCCCCAGCCGTGTATGTACGCACCGAACCACCAGCCGTGTATGTACGCACCAAACCCCCCCCCCAGCCCTGTATGTACGCACCGAACCACCAGCCGTGTATGTACGCCCCCGAACCCCCCCCAGCCGTGTATGTACGGACCGAACCACCAGCCGTGTATGTACGCACCAAACACCCACCCGTGTATGTACGCCCCCGAACCCCCCCCAGCCGTGTATGTACGCACCGAACCACCAGCCGTGTATGTACGCACCAAACACCCACCCGTGTATGTACGCCCCCGAACCCCCCCCCAGCCGTGTATGTACGCACCGAACCACCAGCCGTGTATGTACGCCCCCGAACCCCCCCCCAGCCGTGTATGTACGCACCGAACCACCAGCCGTGTATGTACGCACCAAACCCCCACCCCAGCCGTGTATGTACGCACCGAACCACCAGCCGTGTATGTACGCACCAAACACCCACCCGTGTATGTACGCCCCCGAATCCCCCCCCCAGCCGTGTATGTACGCACCGAACCACCAGCCGTGTATGTACGCACCAAACACCCACCCGTGTATGTACGCCCCCGAACCCCCCCCAGCCGTGTATGTACGCACCGAACCACCAGCCGTGTATGTACGCCCCCGAACCCCCCCCAGCCGTGTATGTACGCACCGAACCACCAGCCGTGTATGTACGCACCAAACCCCCACCCCAGCCGTGTATGTACGCACCGAACCACCAGCCGTGTATGTACGCACCAAACACCCACCCGTGTATGTACGCCCCCGAACCCCCCCCCAGCCGTGTATGTACGCACCGAACCACCAGCCGTGTATGTACGCCCCCGAACCCCCCCCAGCCGTGTATGTACGCACCGAACCACCAGCCGTGTATGTACGCACCAAACCCCCACCCCAGCCGTGTATGTACGCACCTAACCACCACCCCACCAGGGAATGTACGGACCGCACCCCCACCAGTGCATGTACGGACCGTACTGACGCCAAAAAAACACGTACTGAACCCGGACAAACCATATTTACACAAGGAGAGTCAAGTAGAGTTTCCCCACACCACCAAACAGGCCCAACAACCCCACAAACATCACATACACTCACCTGCAACTGCCAAACTGCCAAACAGAGGCCCAAAACTCAATCACTCCTCATAACACACCCACACAAATTTCAAACACAGCCACACCCACAAATGGACCAATTAAAATGGACCACACACACAAACCATGAGCCTTTGCAACAGACCCACTGCTGCCAGAGCCCACAGACGACCCACACCACCATACTTGAACCTCACACTTGCATACCTTCACACAACCACCTACACAAACACCCCCTCATCACATTCACACACACACCTCCACTACCACACCCACACACCCACAGCCATCCACACCCACACCCCCACAACCACACCCCACGCCATGTCCACCACCAAGAATCCAAAGTTCACAAAGGAGGAGCTGGAGATCCTTGTCGACGAAATCCTCAGAGTCGAGCCACAGCTCTTTGGGACATTGGTCAGACAGACCAGCATATCCGAAAAAACCGCCATGTGGCAGAGGATCGTCGATTCTGTGAATGCTGTTGGGACAACCAGAAGGACCAGGCACGAGTGCCAATCCAGGTGGTACGATCTGCGGAGGACGGTCAAGAGGAAGATGACTGACAATCACAACCAGGGGAACATCACTGGAGGAGGGCCGCCCCCCAGACCGGTACAATACCATCCCTGGGAGGAGAAGGTGATGTCCACGCTGGCGGTGGAGGGACTACACGGACTGCCAGGACTCCCAGACCCTGGTGAGTACACAAACAACTCACCTCACATGGGGGGGATGCCATACACAATCAATCATGCATGCCACCCCCCCCAAGCCACCACCGGACACAACAACACTCCACAAACACACACATGCCACTGGCACCTCCATGCCCCATGCATCAATCAGGGCCATGCCAAGTCACAGGCCACACAAAACACCAACACAACACAGGATGTGGTCGATGCTGGGAGTGGGGGCAGCAAAACTAACATTGAGCAACTCACAAGCACACAACAATGCCCTCAGCCCATATGGCCCAGGGCACAGCCATACAAACTGTGTGTACCCACACAGTACTGTCTTGCCTGCAAATGATGGCTGCCATGCAGGATGCCATGGGTCTGAAGGCACAATTTGCACATAACAGCAGACAATGAAGATGCATCGCTCTGATAGAGTCTCAGCACACACCGCCACAGCAGCAGCCTACACTCAGACACACTGCCCAATGGGTGCCCGGAGAACAGGGACTAACTCACATGAACAAGCCAATGGCCATTCAAAGACCGGCTAACTGTGTGTGCCCAGGAAGCTGGCCTGAGGTGACAGAGAGTGACAAAGAGAGGGAGGGAGAGGGGGAATGAGAGGGAAGGAGACAGAGGGGGGACACAGGGAGACAGACAGAGGGAGGGAGTAGGGTGACAGAGGGAGACCGACAGAGGGAGGGAGGAGGGTGACAGAGGGAGGGAGGAAGGGAGACACAGGGAGACTAAATCACCCTTGGGTGGTGTGGCCATGTCCACTCGTCAGCCGGTGGACTGTGTGCATGCAGACCAGGTCTGGCAGTGCCTCAACCCCCCCTTCCGTAGATGAAGACCGGTCCATGTGTCAATCTGTGCACGAGTCCATCCGTGCTGCAGGCACCGACCTAACCACACACCCAGTATACCCACCCACCGTGTCGGTAAGAACCCTGTCACAAATGCTTCAGTCCCCTACCTGCAACATCAAATTGCCTTGCCAAAACACCATTTGGCCACGTACAGTGCAACACGTAAGGCGCCTCTGCATGGCTCGCTACGCCCGCACACCACACTGCTGACTGTGTACCCAAATAGATGCATCAACTAAGATTGTGTCTCACACATGCGTAAAGCCCTGACAGCTGTGGCCAAGGGACATAGCCATGCACAAGTGCACTGTGAGAGGAATGCAGGACAGATCCAACTACCCAGAGGAAGAGTGCCAAATCAGAAATGCATGCAACATGGATGCCACATGTGACACTGTTAACATTGTCTCTCTCACACACAGGTCAACGTCGACGAACACCCCCCAACACTGGGGGGGAAGTCACACAGGACCAGGCTCCGCGGGATGATGACCCCACCGCCAGCGATGACTCTCACCACTCCGTGGATGACCCAGACCAACCTGGCCCCTCTGGTGTCCAACCACCTGCAGCACCTGCGTCAGGTACAACTGTGCCAACCACCACCCCCATTCCTGCCACATCCCAGGAGACGTCCAGGAGCCCTGCCCGCACACGACCACCCAGCCAGTCTGCCCAGGAGGGACACGGTCCTCCGGGCACCCAGGAGGAGGCAGGCGGCAACGCAGATGCCATCCCTCAGGGGTCCCGGAGACCCGATGCACCCACAACGGCAGGCCAGGTGCACGTGGGCAGGGGTGGCGGGAGTGGAGGACGGCGGAGGCGCGAACCTGACCAGGCAGCTCAGGACCCGGTAGTGTCCCAGGTCAGCAACATCCTGGATACATACCGGCGTGACACCAGGGGCATGGACCAGATTGCGTCCACCCTCAATGACATCAAGGGGACCCTCCAGGAGATGAAGACCCTGCAGTCCCAGCAACATGCCTGTCAACTGCAACACCAAGGAAGGATGGAGGATAGACAGGCTGAGCTCGTGGCGGTGCAAACCCAAATGACCGGTGTACTCCGTCGGATTGCCGACAACATGGGCAACCCTCCCTGTGGCACCAGGCGAAGGCCATTACCAGACACAGGGAGGGATCAGGAGGAGGAGGATTCATCCGACGGAGCGTCACAGACATCGTCACGGACTGCTTCCGAGGGTCCCCGCAGGAAGGTGGGTCGTCCACGAAAAAGACTGTGAGAGTCAGCAGAACATCACCATCTCCCAGGTCACCTGGCCTGGCACCTGGCCCTCTGGCCCAATAGCAGCACATGACATTCTCTGCCACATGGACTTGCTGGTCACTGTCTGACCTATGTTGACGAAGACTGTGGCATGGACTCTGACATTTTGCTACGACAAGGATACCAACTCCCCCAGTGAACTTTGGATTCTACACTCCCGCTGTGCACCTCTTGTCATCCCCACAAACCCGTACCCCACCACAAATAAATTAATCACACTTACAAGATGATGCCGTGATTCTACATTATTACAATACATGTGTGTGTCGTACAGTCAAAGCATGCCTGATCTCAGAATTAACTCCAACCATCCAAACCGTGGGGTCGCAGTCTTGCCCAGGACACACATGGGTCCCAATGTCTCATCTGATACAGACATGGAGTACCAAACTCACCTGTGCTGGGCCCAACCAGCTGAGTGGTTCCCGCACAACTGTGGCTACAGACACATTCAGGGGAGCAACAGTCATGCGCAGAGGTCAGGGATCATGTGGAGTGACCTGGCTTGCCGCTCCCAGGTATGTCTAGACATGTGTCCCTACAATGTGCAGCATGCTTGCGTCAGGCGGATGTTGAGAATGGTGGCTAGGCCAAGGTTGGATGCATGGAGATGCCAGAATGCAGTTTAGGATCACTGTGCCACATGGTTGTGTTGGGGTTGTGGGCTGCATCATGAGTGTGGGCGTGGATCTAGAAGGTCATCCTGCAGCTGGCTGTGAAACATTCCCCCCATCCCGTTAGGACGTTGATGTGGCCTGGTTGCCCGACGCAGTAGCAGAGCTGTGCAGATGCACTCCGGATATGGACAAGTACCATGGGAGTCGTGAGGCACATGTCCGTAGACTGCAGGGTAGGATTCTACACAGATGTTGTAGTTTCCCTGGGGGATGGTCTCTCTTGCCTTGAGGTGGATGGAACTGTGCATCTTGTGCATAATACAGTTCCCACTCCCTGACAAACCCCTAGCATCTTGTCACTCTACACATAGACACATATGCACCACCTATGAAAACTATGCCAGACCTGCGGCACGCACAGTGGCAACAGGGCACCATTGACAGGGAAGAGGCACCTTGGAGACAGAGGGACAAATTTATTAGTCATGTGTGTTGGAATGACAATGATACTCTGTCAACACATACACAGGTCATGTGGATGTACATGTGGGAGCAACACTGGCACCCCCCATTGCAACACAGATGCTGGCATCCCATTGACCTGGCACACAAGTGACGGATAACAGCTAAACACCCCCTGCTGCCACGGAGAGGCCGCTATACACCATTGAGGCCCTGATGGGGCAATCACACACCATGTCAACCCGGTGCAACCTGTATGTTTCCGAGGCCAGTGTTACACACAATGATGGCCTCATCACAATCCCCAATCCCCTGCCACATGACAGTCACCAAGTCTGAGCATGGCTCCAGGTGAAGCCTGCCCCATGTCATGTTCCCCATGTAGGATCACCATGTATGCAAATGGAACACACATGAACCGGAGAAGTGCACACAGACTACAAACAATTCACACACCCAAAACGACGTGAGGCATCCCTTACCCTGAGGAGATTTCAACACTTGCCCGTGCATGTGACGCTGAATCAGCACATGTCGCTGTGTTCATGAGGAGTAGCAGGAGCACAACAATGCCACCAGCAGACAGCATGCACATGGACCTGTGGAAGAGAGACACACAAGGATTCAGCACAAAGGAGCACATCCGCAAGCATGTACTTAACACGTATCATGTTGTTAACATGACAGGTGACAATGATGACCCTCAGACAACATCCTTCCATTGCGCCATCACTTGAGTGACACTTCAATACACACCACTGACTCACTTGGCAGACATGCAGATGGACACACACATTGCAACACATGCCACACACGGCCCAATGCGTGCACACTCAGACACTGGAACTCACCACTAAGCAAAGAAGTTGCGTATGAGCCGACTCCGCATGTCCTCCACAGCCTCCTCCTCCTCCACATCACTTGCCCCGTCACCAAGCCCTTCATCCTCCACGGGTGGATGGTCCTGGTCATCTTGATCCAGTATGAGTGGAACAGCTTCCTCCACTGCCATGTTGTGCAGCATGCAGCAGACGATGATGATCTTGCACACCTTCACCGGGGCATATGGGAGTGCTCCGCCGGTCTTGTGGAGGCACCGGAATCGGCTCTTCAGAAGTCCAAACGTCCTCTCAATGACTCTCCTGGTCCGCCCATGTGCGTTGTTGTAGAGGTGCTCGGCAGCCGTGCTGGGGTTGCGGACAGGCGTCATCAGCCATGGCATGTTGGGATAGCCAGCGTCCCCTACAAGGAAACATCATGGACAGAAGTGTGTCAGCACAGGCAGTGAGATTGGAAGATGACGCCAAACACTGAACTGCCAGAGTCTACCCACCAACAATACATGCTCGCTCGTTCCGCAGCTGCAGCATCATTTCTGGCACCCTGCTACGCCTCATGATGAAGGCATCGTGTGCTGATCCTGGAAAGCGAACACAGACATGTGAAATCACCATGTTGGACAGACACACCACAAGGGCATTAATGGAGTGATAATGTTTGCGATTCCTATACACCACCTCCTGTGCCTGTGGTGGTACCAACGCAACATGTGTCCCATCTATGGACCCAATGACATGGGGCATCCCTCCCAGGGCATAGAACTCACGCTTGACATCTGTCAACTGCTCACGATTTGGGAATTTAATGTACTCATCCAGGTGAACCAACATGGCCTCTAAGAAATCATGCAGAACACGGCTGAACATCGTCTGGGACATGCCCCCGACATCAGCAATGGTATGTTGGAACGTACCCGTGGCAAGGAAATGTAGGGCTGCCATCACCTTCAACTTGGGTGTCAGTGCACTTGGATACCTGTGGCGCGGGAGGAGTTGTGCTTCCAGCCGGCCAGTCAACTCATCAATCAACCGTTGGCTGAATCTGTAGCGGCGTATACAGTCCCGTTCATGCAGGGCAGCAATGTCTGGCATACGTCGAGGGAGAGGCGGAGCCCTGCAGTGAAATGGAAGGAACACCTAAGAGTGAGCACTGTACAACAACATCGTCAATGCACTGAGCACATGTTACACAGCCAATACACATATGCCACGTTGTGAGTCAGGTCTGTGCCACAGTTCCTGGACACGAACGCCAGTCAGGTTACACTCCTACCAAGGGACAGCCACTAACGGAGGGGGGCAAGATCACGATGACATGGCATGAGACTAGCTGTGGGCCAGTGTAAGTGAACATGCACACGCATCACAGGATTCACAGACATCCACACATGTGCAGAAGTAGTATGCGTATGGTACAGACAGGTAGTTGGATGCGATATGCACTGGTCACATGTCATAGGAATAGGACAGGCCACACACATTGCCTTTGAGGAGTACATGTCGAGACAGAACATACATAGGGAGCATGTGGATATGTACTTGTGTTGATACTCCGTGTAGTTGGATACATACACACCTCATGGCAAATCACATATGTGGGCTGGTGTGCGGAACAGTGTGCCATGCCCATCGACACACAGACACATGTTGGCAGCAGCAACTGCTGACACATTGAATCACACACCTACAGCAAAATCATGGAAAGACATGCCACACACATGACATGGTTGCAGCATGCAACGCAGCCATACACGTGTCATATGTAATATTCCGTGTACCTGGCATCAGGGGACAGGTGCGGGTGTCCGTGACTGGGACATGCAAGTGACTCATGGCTCCACTAGTGTGTACGACATGCACACATGTCAAAGGAGTGCAGGGGATGTGTGGTACAATGCGCACCATCACACACGACATGTGTACACAGCTCATCGTACATGTGCTTTGCCCACACCTCAGGGGTAAAGTGCCACATCACATCCTGACACACCTGTGTCACACACAGGTGGTATTGCACAGACAATGCATTGGTGTCCACCCTTGGCAATACCTGTCCGCTCCATTCCTGTCTGTGTGCCGCCTGTCACCACTGACAGTTGTTATACGCACCGTACATACGCTCGGAGCGCGTGTATAGGGTCCCTGGGCCAATATTGCCGCTGGCGTATGCGTACGCCACAGTAGTACGGACTGTACACGCGCTTGTGCGGTCCGGATCACAATATGGGCGCTGGCGTATGCGTACGCCACAGTAGTACGGACTGTACACGCGCTTGTACGGTCCGGATCACAATATGGGCGCTGGCGTATGCGTACGCCACAGTAGTACGGACTGTACACGCGCTTGTACGGTCCGGATCACAATATGGGCGCTGGCGTATGCGTACGCCACAGTAGTACGGACTGTACACGCGCTTGTACGGTCCGGATCACAATATGGGCGCTGGCGTATGCGTACGCCACAGTAGTACGGACTGTACACGCGCTTGTACGGTCCGGATCACAATATGGGCGCTGGCGTATGCGTACGCCACAGTAGTACGGACTGTACACGCGCTTGTACGGTCCGTACTACTGTGGCGTACGCATACGCCAGCGCCCTTATTGTGATCCGGACCGTACAAGCGCGTGTACAGTCCGTACTACTGTGGCGTACGCATACGCCAGCGCCCATATTGTGATCCGGACCGTACAAGCGCGTGTACAGTCCGTACTACTGTGGCGTACGCATACGCCAGCGCCCATATTGTGATCCGGACCGTACAAGCGCGTGTACAGTCCGTACTACTGTGGCGTACGCATACGCCAGCGCCCATATTGTGATCCGGACCGTACAAGCGCGTGTACAGTCCGTACTACTGTGGCGTACGCATACGCCAGCGGCAATATTGTGATCCGGACCGTACAAGCGCATGTACGGTCGGTATCACTGCTTGTGGGGTGCCCTAGGGCGTGGAACGCACCGTACCTGTGTGTAAATGTATGAAAACACATAGGGGACACATGAGGGACAAGTATAAGGGCCGAAATGCCTGATGGTTGCCATGGAGACTGAGTTAAATTTTTGAATTTGAGCACCAGGTGCACAGCAGAAGTCAGTTTGAAAGAATCTACATTGTTGCAATGTGGATGTTGACTTGACATCATTATCAAAACTGAAACCATGCAAAGCCACACACTGGGGTAGGTTTGAAGGGATTGGATGAAACGTAGGATGCTAATGTGACTGACCAATCAATCTGTACTCCTATACATGAACAGGCCAGCCAGGCATATATAAGGCAGCCAGGTCCCATGAGAGAGCACTTGCCTGCACATCCATTCATCCATGACCACTGCTGCTGATAGTGATTCCTCTGGCACCATGTCCAGGACTGTGGAGAGGTCACAGCCATTCACCCAGGAGGAGAACCTTGCCCTGATAGATGTGATCCTCCCACAGTTCCAGAGCCTGTATGGTCGACCAGGGGTTCAGGTGAGTGCAGACTCCACTAGCTTAGACTGTGCCCCTTTTGTGTGACAGTGACTTCTGGCATTGTGTCCATGTGTGACAGACATGCACTGTTGTTTGGAGTGGGTCCCAGGGTGTGGAAGGCCTCATGTCACCCATGCAGAGCATGCTGTGTTTCCTGTGTGCACTCCTCACTTGCATAGTGCCTACTGTGACAATGAATGCAAGGTGCATGGCACATTCTGCCTGCATACTCCTCCTGGGGATGTTGTTTCCACAGTCCTGATGTGATCCTGTGTTCCCCCCAGTGTGACAGGTGTCAGTACCCATGGATGTGTGTTTGTTCAGTGTACCTGTGCTGTGAGTGTCCAAAGGCCGTGTTCGTCCCCTGCACATTGGTGTGTGTGTTAGTCCCCTGTCATGTGGGTGAGTGCATATGGGGAGTGTTGCACACAAGCAGCATGAGGGATGGATATGGCCTGGCCATCGGATGTGAGCAGGGAGCAGTGCTGTGTGCATGCCGTGCTGAGCCAGCCCCACACCTGTGACACCCCCGTCTACTGGCACATGGGCAGAGTGAGGTGTGTACCCGCAGTTGGCAATGCCATGTGATTGTCCTGTACCTGTGTGTGTCTGTGTACTCTGCTGAGGTAGCATCAGTGTGCTGGGGCAGGTGACTGCTGTGAGGTGCTGTACATAATCCTGGTGTAGCCTGTGAGGCACAGTGTGATCCCTGGTCAGTGAGTGTGTGGTACCCCTCATGCCACCCGTGTGCTTCCACTGGCACGTAGTGCATTTGGCCTTCCACAGTGGATAATGTCCCTATGACAAAGGTGCAATTAGTTGCATGCATACCATGGCCTGTTCATAATGAGGATTGTTCTATATGTGTGTCTCTGTGTCTTTGCTCATGTGGATTAATGTATTCTCTCTTTTGCATCCTCACAGGTAGGCGCCATTGCCAAGGGGGAGATCTGGAGGGAAGCCGTCAGTGCCGTGAGGGGTACAGAGGGTCGGAGGCGGAGCCTGTCTCAGGTGAGGAAACGCTGGCAGGACATCCGGTGCTGGACGAGGAGGATTGCACGGCTCCTGCTGGGGGACTCACCTGAGAGCCGTAAGAACCGTGGCCGCCGTCGTCTGACCCACATCCAGAAGCGTGTGCTGGCGGTGGTCTTCCCCGATATGGACAGGCGCCTACAGGAGAGGCAGCAGCAGGAAGGGGGTAGGTACATGTGTGTCAGTTGTGTGTCCCCAGCCAATGTAAGTGTGCAGTTGCATGGATACACTGCCAGGGTTTGATTGTGCAGTGCGTCAACTTCTCCACAAAGTAGCACAGTGCTGTTCTCACTCCCTCCCTTCCCCTCCTTGCAATGTGTTCCCTGGTCTGTCGCCACTCTTGCACAAGGTTATTTATGCAGGCAGTTCATGCAGGTGCCCTATGCTATCAGCATCATGTGTGGGGGTGATGTGCCACAGGTATGGGGACCTTGCGTGTGCCATGGCCAATTTCAGTCATTGTGGTGTCCATGTCACTTGGCACTGATTGTGAATCACGACATAGGGGTGTGTCTCCAAAATGTACAGCCTTCCAGCATGCATGTCCAATTGTGTGCCCTCTGACATGATGTGCCTGAGTGGGAGGCCTGCTAAGTGCAGGGACGGTTGCTTAATTTGCAGTCATGTCCATCCTGGACCATGGAGGAGTGTGGGCACTACTGTGCCCTGGGGCACCTCTTCCTAGGTATCATGTGCGTCATCCAACAATATGGCCATTCACTGTGTCTTTGCCATGGGTTGCGTAGGGTGGCATTGTACCCTGGGCTCAACTGTTAGGACCTACAGGTTGCTACATGTGTCCACTGTACAGGGGGACCCATTTTGCTTGTGCATACTCACAGTGGGCATTACCTGTGTGTGTTGTTGAGACAATCTGATGATGTTTGCCTGTCAATGATGTGTGGACATGGCCACCAGGGGCTGTGTGTTTACAGTCATGAATTAGTGGAGGCCATGTGTTTCCATCCCAGAGTAAGAGGTGTACATACTTTCTCCGTCTCAATGAGATTGTCTCAGGTGTGGGTGGTTTGTGCGTACAAGGCCTACATGTCAGAAGCTTCATCCTCCTTGCTGGGTTTAGCCTGTGTGTGATGTTTGACTGGACATACGCTCAAGGTGCAGTGACCCTGTCATGTGTGGCCTGGTTTCATGTATTGCCTTTGCAGCATGCGGCAAGAGTAAATGGATATGATTCATGCTCATCCCTTTTTGACGACGCAGTGTGGTGCAGGTGCTGTGCACATTTGTCCCCAGAGGCTGACTCCTCTCTAAAATTTCAGGTGCAGTGATTTGCTGTTGTGTCATGATCTCCATTGTGTCTCAGTGGCATGGTGGGTAGAAAAACTGTGTGTTCCATGGCCTACATGTGTACATTGTTTTGTAGGTGTTACTCCTGTTGCTTTTCAGGCTATGCAATGTGACCTATGTATATTTGACTCATGTGACATAAGTGTACAGGTGTCTGATTTTCTCCTGTCTCTTCACCTTGCCCACAGCATCGCCGGGGGACACGGAAGGAGACACTAGCACGGACCGGGAGGAGAGATTGAGCACCAGTACCAGCAGTGCTGTCCTGTCTGGCACATGGAGTGGCACGGAGGCCGAAGGGAGTGAGGCGGAGGACCTGTTGACTGCCAACACAGACTATGACGCAGACGGGTCCGAGGCTGAGCTCCCAGAGGTGGCGGAGTCTGCCCCCCCAGCTGATGGCAGCCCTCCACATCCCCCCGCCACCTCAGGTTCCATCACCGGCCTCCCACATGCTCGTGGCCCTTCCCTCCGTGCTCGGTCCCCACATGTCTCCTTCCTGCCAGGCACCGCACCCCCTGCCCCTGTCACCACTGCTGCGGTGAGTGCGGAGTCTGTGGACATCCTGAGGCAGTTGCAGGTTGGTCAGACTGCGATGCTAAATGTCCTCCATGCCCACACCCAGGTGCTGACCCAGATGGAGGCATACATGGAGGGCATGTCGGCTGCGCAGTCTGACCAACGGCAGTTGCTGAGGTCCATAGACTCCACACTGACTGCAGCACTGGATCTCCTGCAGCGCTGCGTAACACCCCCTACCCCTGCCCCATCCACAATTCCCACTCCCGTGCCTGTCCCACGCACATCCAGACGTCAGCGTGCACGCACCCCAACAGACACAGGCACCACACCACCAGGGAAGTCGAAGCGCACACCTCCTGTCACGCACACACAGGGTGAGGAAGGCACACCCACTGGGTCGGGGGGGAAACGTAGAACACGCAGCCACAGTGGGAGTCCGCATTCCACACAACCCACTCCCTCCAAATCCACTCCCCTTAGCTCTCCTGGCCAACAGTCAGTGACAGCATCATCCACTGCGAGTGTGCCCCCCAGCCCCAGGATGACACCACCCCGCAAGCGGTGGAGGCGGGACCCGGCCAGGGGAGTTGAGTCCCCCACCCTGTCCACACCCTCCCCCAGTGGCGCTGCGACCCATCCCTTTGCCCCCCCCCCCTCCTTGGGGCCTGTGGTTGGATTGGGTACGGGGGAGTCGCTGGGGGAACTTGCCGACGTGTGCAGCGCCATTCTGTCCTCCACCTTTGGCGCTGGCACCCCCCCTGTGGCAGATTCATCCCTCCCTGCACCCACAACACCTACCCTTTCCCCTCCTGTCCCTGCGGTGCCTGTTTCCACCCTCCCCCCTGATGCCCCCTCTTCTGTGGATGAAATGGACTTGTGAACTGTGCAGGCAAGCTAGGGGACACACGTCCCGATGTGTACCCCCCCCCCGGACATTGCTGCTGGGCTGGCCCATGGCCCTTGTACATAGTGGACATTTTCTCTGATATATTTTCCTGCTGAATAAAGCCTTTTCTTTTTGTTTTGCACACTGATGCTTTCCTGGACTTGCTGTTGGTGCTGGTGCTCCCTGCGTTGGGGTGGTGATAATGTGTTAGGGGTCTGTGAAATGTTGGAGTGTGCTGCTCATGGGGTGTACCCTGCCATCTGCGTGCCATCACAAAGGTCTCTGCAAATGGTATTTGGTCATGTTTGCTCTCACTGTATGGTGACATTGTCCCAAGGTGTGTTCCGTCCTCTGTGGCCCAGGCCATTTTTCCTGCAGGGTGTCTCCCAAATGCTGTGCTGTGCTGTGTCTACATTTCCTGGATGTGTGAGGGTTGCCTTTCAATATAGCCATGCTGGCTCAGCGATGGCTCCGCCTGCATCTGGGGTATCACCCTTGTAGGTCACTGAACTTGTTGATGGGGTATATTGTCCGATGTCTGGGCACTGCTGGGAGTGATAGGTACACACCCCTCCTGTGTCTGGGCACTGCTGGGAGTGATAGGCACACACCCCTCCTGTGTCTGGGCACTGCTGGGAGGACCCTGCACCCACCCCTCCTGTGTCTGGGCACTGCTGGGGGTGTTTTGCACACCCCATTCTTATAGCAGGTTCGGTGCGTACATGCACGGGTGGGGGTTTGGTGCGTACATACACGGGTGGGGGTTCGGTCCGTACATACACGGGTGGGGGTTCGGGGCGTACATACTCTGCTGGGGTGGGGGTTCGGTGCGTACATACACGGGTGGTGGTTCGGTGCGTACATACACGGCTGGGGTGGGGGTTTGGTGCGTACATACACGGGTGGGGGTTTGGTGCGTACATACACGGCTGGGGGGGGTTCGGGGGCGTACATACACGGGTGGTGGTTCGGTGCGTACATACACGGGTGGTGGTTCGGTGCGTACATACACGGCTGGGGTGGGGGTTTGGTGCGTACATACACGGCTGGTGGTTCGGTGCGTACATACACGGCTGGGGGGGGGTTCGGGGGCGTACATACACGGGTGGTGGTTTGGTGCGTACATACACGGCTGGGGTGGGGGTTCGGTCCGTACATACACGGGTGGGGGTTCGGGGCGTACATACTCTGCTGGGGTGGGGGTTCGGTCCGTACATACACGGGTGGGGGTTCGGGGCGTACATACACGGCTGGGGTGGGTGTTAGGTGCGTACATACACGGGTGGGGGTTTGGTGCGTACATACACGGCTGGTGGTTCGGTGCGTACATACACGGCTGGGGGGGGGTTCGGTCCGTACATACACGGGTGGGGGTTCGGGGCGTACATACTCTGCTGGGGTGGGGGTTCGGTGCGTACATACACGGGTGGTGGTTCGGTGCGTACATACACGGCTGGGGTGGGGGTTTGGTGCGTACATACACGGCTGGTGTGGTGGTTTGGTGCGTACATACACGGGTGGGCGTTTGGTGCGTACATACACGGGTGGTGGTTTGGTGCGTACATACACGGCTGGGGTGGTGGTTTGGTGCGTACATACACGGGTGGGGGTTTGGTGCGTACATACACGGGTGGTGGTTTGGTGCGTACATACACGGCTGGGGTGGGGGTTCGGTCCGTACATACACGGGTGGGGGTTCGGGGCGTACATACTCTGCTGGGGTGGGGGTTCGGTCCGTACATACACGGGTGGTGGTTCGGTGCGTACATACACGGCTGGGGTGGGTGTTAGGTGCGTACATACACGGGTGGGGGTTTGGTGCGTACATACACGGCTGGGGGGGGTTCGGGGGCGTACATACACGGGTGGTGGTTCGGTGCGTACATACACGGGTGGTGGTTCGGTGCGTACATACACGGCTGGGGTGGGGGTTTGGTGCGGACATACACGGCTGGTGGTTCGGTGCGTACATACACGGCTGGGGGGGGGTTCGGGGGCGTACATACACGGGTGGTGGTTTGGTGCGTACATACACGGCTGGGGTGGGGGTTCGGTCCGTACATACACGGGTGGGGGTTCGGGGCGTACATACACGGCTGGGGTGGGGGTTCGGTCCGTACATACACGGGTGGGGGTTCGGGGCGTACATACTCTGCTGGGGTGGGGGTTCGGGGCGTACATACACGGGTGGGGGTTCGGGGCGTACATACACGAGTGGGGGTTCGGGGCGTACATGCACGGGTGGGGGTACGGGCCGTACTTCCACGGGTGGGGGTACGGTCCGTACATACCCCTGCCCACGCTCTGCGTGCCTGGGTACGGGCCGTACCCATGCCTTTGGTGTGTGGGTACGGTGCGTCCCACCATTGTTGCGGGCCGTGGGGTCCGCACCGTACACAGGCCTTGGGGGCGTGGCTACGGGTCGTACCACGCGTACCCCTACATGACCCCAGCAATGCTGGTACGAGCTGTACCAAGGCCTTTCTGACGTGGGTACGGGCCGTACCGCTATTGTTGGAGTGACGTAGGGGGACGCGTGGTACGTTCCGTACCCACGCTCTTGCGGCCTGGGTAGGGTACGTACCGGTTCGCGTGACCATCCACTTCCGTTGTGGCGGACGCTTGCGTTGCTGGCCTTGCCCCCACCCCCTGGAAGTGACCAGGCCCTGATGGTCAGGTATGTCCAGGCCATGTGTGATTTGGTACCATGTGTTGGTGTTGTGTGTCCTGCCCCTGCCCCCCCCTTTGCCCCTGGTTGTTGTGCTGACCTTCTGCGGCGTCTGCGTCGGTTCCTGTACGCCAGGTGGACTGCTAGGAGGGCAGGGATGGCACGTAGGTTCGGGTCCATGTCTGTTCGTCGCGTCCAGCTGCTCCTTGCGTGTGTCGTCCTGATTTCCCGGCAGTTTTTGGCAGCCGGTAAATATTTTCCGTGCGGGATGACGTCGGTTCGAATCGTACTTCCTGGTTCGTGAAACGTAGGCTGGATGCGTACCGACGTCACGTCGGCTCCTTTCAGGATCGGAATTGTGTTTAGTTTCTGTTCGGTCGGTGTTTTGTTCGAATCGTACGGAAATGGTGTTTCCGTATGAATCGTACTTGCATTTTCGGATGGATTTCGCACCGGGTACGAGTCGGACGGAGAAAAGGCTCCGTCCGACGGTTCGTACCCGGTTTTTACCGGATCGGAATTGGCACCTATGTGTGTCTGATGGCGGTGCAACTGTGCCAGTGTCTTGTACCTTTTTAATCAAACTCATGCCGTGGACATTCCAGGTGATCACATTATATTTACATACAACATCCAGCATCTTACAAAAAAAGGGAGTGACAGGGTCCACATATCTTTGAACATACATGTTTACCATAAGTATAAAACACGTGACATGATTTTTTTTTACCCCAAAACTAGCCCCTAATACCAGGTCCAGCGTTGACCATTCGTTCGACTAAAACTGTAAGAAATGTATATAAACAACAGAACATGCATACACCCTTGGGATAGTGGCCATACACCTCGTCTACTCCTCCCGCTGAAGTCGGTAGACGCCGCTGTGTCCCGCGTAGGGCACCCGTGGCAGTCAATGCCTGGTCCACGAGGACTGCAGGCGGCAGTCATTGCAGGTTCTTGAGTACTGTGTGCCGTGCCTACAACCCACTGCCCTGGCATAGGTCAGCCACCCCTCTAGCTGGGTGCACTATACCAGTGGTGAGGGTACAGGTGCATGAGCCCAACAATGTCCAAGCCAATTCTTAGACATTGTAAATGCAGTACAGCCATTAAGAGTATATGGTGCTGGGAATATGTCATTACGAACTCCACAGCATCAAAATGGCTTTAATGAAAACTGGAAAATTTGGTATCAAACTTTTCAGCACATTAAACCCAGTGTGGGATTTAATGAAAAGAAATGCACTCAGAGGGCATCTTAGAGATGCCCCCTGAAAAACAACCTAACACTAGTGTCCCGGATGAGTGGCTGCTCGCCAGCTGCCACCACCAGACATGTTTCTGGACCCCTGGGTCAAGACCCTGCTGCTCTCGGGGGTCTGAAACAATGCGCATCCTGGGACGGAGTGCCAAGCCTCCCCCCCCCCCCCCCCCCGGATGGGCAAGGTCCACGAAGGGGAAGCTTAAAGGCTTGCCACCTTTGTGAGCTACCCCAGGCCTTTGATGCTTCCAGCAGCTGGCCCCCACCGGTTCTGACCCCCACTTGGGGTGGGAGAATTTGGCAGGAAACCCAAATGAGGAAGGGAGCTGTGCCTACCTTTGCCGACCCCATCCCTCAGGTGGGGGAGGCAAGGTGAAGCACAACTCTCAGTCCCGCCATCTTGCAGATGGGGGACCCAGCCAACCAGAGTGAGGCATATGCCCCCCTCCCATTGGTCCCAAGCTTTACCTACCGGTAACACCCCTAATTCTAGTATTTAGGGGCAACTCTGAACCTTGCCTCCTCAGCCAAGAATTGACAAGAAGAAGAGAAGAAGGACCGAAGAACCCGTGCTGAAACTAAGAAGAGGAGGACACCCACTGACTTGGTCCTAGCCCTACCGACCTGTCTCCACCTCGAACCTGCTCCAGCACAATCCCGGTGTGTCCTGCAGCTAGCAACCTCAAGAACCCTGAGGACCAGCCCTACCTTCCAAGTTAAAGACTTTGTTTCCCGTGAGCACCGGATTTGCTCACCCACAGACTCTGGCCCCAGCCAAAACAGTGAGTCTGCACCACTCTGCACCCGACGCTTATGGCCTGAGTTCAAGTGGCCCAACACCACGAGGAGGTCTCCACAGCGATCCTGACCTGAGATCTGGTGTTCTCTGACCTGCTTCGAATCTCCTAGCAAAGCTTGCAGCCTCTTTCTGGAGGATACCCCGACCGCGACCGGAGCTGGTAAGAAAACCCGATGCCTAAAGACAACCCTGCACCCGACGTCCCACAGCCTTTGGTGGTCCAACCGATAGTGTCCCAGCATCCCCAGGCATTCCAACTTACCTCCCCAACTGGTGGTCACCTCCAGAAGATCTCCGTCCCCGAGCCCGCAGTCTTTGTTGCAACCGGAATATCCCCATTGAAACCAACAGGACACCTGACGTCAAAACAGCACCCTGCACCCAGCCGTCCCTGCGTGGCTGTGGGTGCACTTTGGGTGCTAACTTGGATTCCCCTTTGCCTTGAGCCTAACACCAGGAGCTTTGCTCCCACAACCTTGTGACCTGCTTGTGAGCAGCCACGAACCGGAGGCCCTCTATCCCCCATTATAAAACATTGGGCCTCAGCACTCTGCACCCGGCCACCCTAGTGCCGCTGAGGGTGCTTTGAGAGTGCATCCTTGACCCTGAGGGAATCTTGGTTCTTACCCCAGAATACCAACAACCACAACCAAGTACTTAACTGTTAACTGACAACCACATTTTCTCCAAAGGAATACATTGACTGTTTTTTCTTGAAGATTGTTTTGTGTGGAGTTGGTTTTGTATGGGAACTTGAAAAACTGCAAATAACTAAAAGCTGCTTTACCTACCTTTTCTCTAGGAAATGTCCCAGTGTGATATCTAGGCATATCACACCGAGTAGAAGAAGTAATTCATAAAGTAATCTGAAAAGTAATCAAAAGTAATCTAACAGTAATTTCCACTGTATTGAAAAGATTTACAAACTTGTAACAAAGACATTTTTATACAGCTTGCTTGTATTGTTCAACCTGCTTGAAAAGTACAATTTACATTTACCTGTACCATGTTTGCTTGGTTCTAGAAAATAAATATAACTAAATAATATTTTTATACAAACAAATTGATCTGAGTTCAGTCTTTGAGTGTGTGACATAATTTGCTGTCGAGTGTGTACAACAAATGCTGAACACTACCCTCTGATAATGTCTTACTTCTCGCCCACACTACCAAAAATAGAGAGTAAGGTGCTATCTACTTTTACCTCTGCCTACGTTTGGGGTTCTCCTGGACTCTGTGCACACTATACCTCATTTTGGTATAGTATATACAGAGCCAGCTTCCTACAGCTGCACAGGCGCCCACATGTGGTTTCAGGACTCGACACGTGTCGATGTAAGTGTTTAAAGTGTGATGTGACCCATGTGATAGTCTTTCCAGGACGATGTGCTTTCACCATGTGTCCCTTGCATACTACCACCTGTAAGGGCTCAGTTGCAAAAGGAGTATTTGTTTTCCGCTTCTGTCTCTGTTTAACCAGTACCCAATCTCCTTTGTCAACGGTGTTTCAAACTTTGTCAGCATTTACTGATCGATCCAATGTCCATTGAGGTGGTTTTGCTGTGAGGGCTCTCCCAAAAAGCAAGGTGGCTGGACTCTCACCAGTTGTGGAGTGAGGAGTAGATCGAAAGGCCCAGAGGGACTAGCACAGGCTTGGTTCTGATCGATTCTTTCCATTGACGCTTGTTGAATCAGCTTCTTGACGGTACCCATAAATCGTTAAACTACATAATTGGCTTGAGGACAGAGGGGCATAACTTTTGGTGTTTGATGTTGAGTCTAATCAGAAATTCCTTGAACTCTTTGGTATTGAGAGGCGGGATATTATCATATTTGAGGATCGTGGGGATTCCCCATGCTGCAAAGATGTCATCAAGCCGCTCTACGACCTTGTCATGAGTTGTCGACGATAAGTCTTCTACTCAAGGAAAACGTGAATAGTCATCTATGACTACCATGAGATGGTGTCCATTTCCAGGAGGCCCAAAGAAATCAACTGCAACTCTCTCCCAGGCATGAGCAGGAAGATCAGACATTGTTACTGGGTGTGGCGTCACATTGGGGGACAAGCAGTGGTAAATGTGGCATGCTTTCAACTCCTTCTCAACTCGCTCATCTAGTCGAGGGAACCACACAATCTATCAAGGCTCTTTTCGTTGTTACAATACCACAGTGTTCTTCATGGGCCAGCTTGATGACCCGCTGCCTCAGGCTCTCAGGTATGACAATTCTCAAGCCTCTCAATATTTTGCCTTCTTGGGTGACTACTAGTTCATCCTGTACATTTTTTTACTTTTGGAATTCAATATCATCGGCAAGGGGACGAGTACTTTTTCTCCATGATTGTGCTGTAATTAGGTCTTTGATGATAGTCATGTCACTGTCTGTATTGGTGGCAGCAATGATTTGTTCCACAGATAGATCCGCTGATGTACTGAATTTCATGATTAAGTTGAGATATTCTTCAGCCATCCTTGATGTCCAACTGTGAAGTTGTAGCGCCACATGTGAGAAGTAATCTGCTGGGTTTGGATCCTTCCACGGTTTGTGTACAATATCATAGTCGTACTCTTACAGCCTCAACCCACACCTCTCGATGCAAGCAGGCAACTTGGCCTCTGGGTTTCCAAAAATACTGAGTAACGCCTGGTGGTCCGTGGTGACAGTAAATCGTTTTTCATAGAGTAATACATGAAAATGTTCATAGGCCCACACCACAGCCAGGCACTCCTTCTCCTGCTGGGAGTAGGCATGTTCTGTTGCAGATAGACTTTGACTAACATAGGCCACAATGTGTCTCTGAGCATCTGGATGTCTGTTGTGTTGAGCAAGGATTGCCCCCAGCCCTACTGGGCTCGCGTCTACCATGATTTCAGTATGTAACTTGTGGTCAAAGTAGGCCATTTTGGTTGCATTCTCAATCACATGCTTTATTTCTTTGAAATTTTTGTCGCATTCAGGAGACCACTTGAATGGGAAATTTAACTTTGTTAAGTCTCTCAGTGGGGCACTGCCTGTAGCAAAATTGTGACTGTATCTTGAGCAATAACTACCGATGCCCAAAAAGGTTCGCAGCATGGTAACATCTTGGGGTGGGGGGGGGGGGAGAGGCGAGTGGATGACAGTGCTTCCACTTTGGCTGTGTCTGAAATCATTCCCCATCCGAGAATATGTGCCCAAAAAACATCAGTTTGGTTTTGCAAAACTCACACTATGCTGCATTCAGAGTGAGACCAGCATCAGCAAGTAGCTGGCACACTTGAATAAGGGCTTTGTCCTGTTCTTTTGTCTGTCCTCCCAAAAATCAGTATGTTGTCACTGTAATCGAAAGCATGGGTAGCAGTTTGGATTTCTCAGCAAATAACATCCTGAAATATCTCAACAGCTGAAGACACTCCAAAACTCAGTCTCTTGTATCTGAACAAACCAACATGAACTGAAAAAGTAGTTATATACCTGCAGTTCACTCCTAGCTCGAGTTGATGGAATCCTTTATTGAGGTCAAGATGGGCGAAGACTTTGGTTCAGTTCAGTTGCATGATCATGTCGACTATAGGGGGACCAGGGTGCCTCTCCTTCTCGATTGCTTTGTTTGCCTGGCCCATATCAACACAAACGTGCACCTCTTCGCAACTGTCCTTTTTTGGTACAACTATGGATGAAAGCCATGACGTGGGGCCTGTGGAGCGTTCAATTATGTTTTGCTTTAGCAGTAAATGTAACTCTTTCTCTACGGCATCTTGTAAATAAAAAGCAACTCTGCAGTGCTTGACGGAGTGAGGCATGGCACAGGGGACAGGCTGTTAAACTTTTCTAATGGCATGATATTAATTGACGCTCCACTATCTATGATGAAGGTTACTGGCTAGTCGTTCACTTTCAATGTAATTTTAGGACAGTGTCAAAATGGTGTTTGTCATTTTGTGAGTCTTCTTTTACTTTTGATCTTCTCTACAGCTGCCACAGCCCATGTAGGTAAGAGTGGGGGGTGGTAGGGCAGGGTGGGAGGAATATCAACAGACGTCCACGAGGGAAAATTAAATAAATAATTAATGTTCCCTTGTTTTTGTCTGTTGAACCCCCTCCCACTCCTCCTTACTGGCCCTACCGCCCCAACGCTCTTACCTGCACGGCCACGGCTGCCTTACAGGCAGCTAAACCCACATGTGCATGTCGTCCTTTAGTAGCTATCATCGGCGCACATCCGTCTTCTTCACTGGTGCTCAATATTGACGTTGAAGAACCTTTGTATGACGAACTTGACGACGATTGATTTTGCTTGGTTTCTACTTGTAGCTGATGGTGCTTTTTGGATTTGTAGGTGTGGCGAGAGTGCTTCTGGAACGTTCTGGCATATATATTTTCTTTCCTTTGGTGGAGCAGGTAAAACAATTTTTTTTGTATACCTCCTCTAGTTGCATGAAAATACTAATTACTTAATCATTCTAATTATTAACCTATACCAATTGTGTGAAGACTTGGTATTAACCAACTGTACACCTTAATAGACACGAATTACACGTGGGACTGAATGCAAATTGCATGGCAAATAACCCTAATGAATAACTGTGGTACGCATATTGACGGTAGATTGTGTTAATATAGAAATTTGCATGATTTATGTTGCTTTTGTAATGTTCTGCGTTCCTGATGGGGCGAAATGGTGAGTATTATTGCTTTAAATGTTGCTATAAGCTAGGAAAATACTAATATATAAAGGGATTAGTGTGGGTTTAACATTAGAATCTTCATTTCTGTATATTAATTATTTCCTTATGTTTGTTTCGCTTAAGTTGGCATTCGGGCCTACTAGGCCGCAATATCCAAAATGGAGTTCGGAAGTGGCCCCCATCGTGTGAGCACGATGTCTACTGCGCAGACTCGGATGGCTCTGAAGATCTCCATGCATCCTCCGATCAGGTCACAGTGTTCCTTGTCAAGGATAGGAACGTGGAGGACTGCCAAAGCTCAACTAGTGAGACTGACAGAGAACAAAAGGGACACCTGTCCCGAGCAGACCGAATATTGATACGTTGGACCTTTTCACATGAGAACTGCCCAAACCAGGACATGACATCTTTAGTTTCATGAGAATGAAGGAGCTATGGGAATCGTACTCGACCTCACAAAATGTGATGATTTCACCAATCACCGACAGTCCCAACTCAACAAATGTAGCATGTTATCCAAAATTTATTATAAAAGGGGGTTAGTAGACGAGGGTGTAGATTAGTGCGTTCCAGAAGGGTGTCCCAAACTTGCGTGATCGATTTGCTTGCACGATTATCTGGTCCTTTGGACATCTTTGGGACTGAGTCGTGCCGAGCGAAAGAACTTTTCCGGACCTCTTTTGGAGGTTACCCTGTACGCGAGTGGTATGATTTCACACGAAGGGATTTGATTTAAGCAGAGCTAACAGGGTTTGAGAAAGGGTCCCCGATATCAAGAATTAGATAAATATGATTGGCATGCTAAATTGTGCTGAATGATCAAATTTGAACTCTGTGTTGACCGAAATACTGATTATGCAACTGGAAGCAAATTGATTAGATAAACTAAGCATTGATTAACAGAAAATGAGTTTGTGATTCTTTGAAGGTTATTGATTAAGGATTCTAAACTTTAAAATGTGTTTTAGCTGGTTCTAAATCACCATCAACCAGTCCAACTAATTGGTCCATCGACCAAGTGGTGGAGTGCCTTGATGTTAAAGCTAGGATTCTACAGATGCAGATGTACATAATGTATTTAATGTAAATATATTTCCTATAGGTAATAATGTACCCCCCCACATGTCCAGCGCTTCCTTCCTCCTGTGTGCAGACTCGGAGTGAGACGTATGAGTGTTGGTGTTATGGGCCCCACCAATGAATGCGTGCGTGAATGAGTAAGGGTGATGACGGATCTGTGACACAGGGAGGATATGTAAATTTGCCCTTTCTCGCTGGAGCAGTTTTTCTGGTAGCAGAGTTATGGTTTTATTGTATTGGTTTGGTGATTATTGATTATTGATTATTTGATTACTGATGATTGATTGATTAATTGTTGATTTATGTTCTAACATTCTATGTTGAGTTGCGTTGCATTCTATGTTGTTTTGAAGACTTCCGGAATGTAGGAAGTTGGACGCCCTGTAGGTACACGGGGAAAACGTGTGGCAAGTGAAGTCGCACGGTGTATTGTCTTGTTGCCCTGTAGGTACACGGGGAAAACGTGAGGCGATTGGAGTCGTGCGACGCATTGTCTGGTTTCGAAAGTGGTAACATCGTCGTGTGTTATTGTTAGGGACATTTCTGTGTGAAAGTGCGTGAGTGAAATAGCAACAGGTTCTCTCGTGAAACTCTGGCCTTAATTCTCAGGAGCAGTGTAGTCTCCGCATGTGTTTTATCCCCAGAGAAATGGTTAGCCTTTTTGCTTGGTAGAAGGGTAAGGTAGAGGGACGTGCTACTTTATCGGCGAAACAGAATAATTCCGTGGGAGGGCAGAGGTAAGCGCTGCTCTCGAGAAATACGGAATTCTTGTGTAATTGGATAAAACTATCTCTTTGGTTTAGCGAAACAGGCAATGGTGGTGTTTTTATGTCGTTACTAACAGAGTTTGATTGAAAAGAACGTCAGAGAAAGGTTGCAGATACATTTTGTAAAGGAGCGGTCAGCAGAAGCTGGAGTAGCAAGAAAAGCTGACGTCAGTAAGACCGCGTTGGGATTGGTCAGCTGTGAAGTGACGTAGACGCACAGGACTGGTGCGCTGGTGTGTGCCGTGACAGGAGTGGAGAATTGCCAGTGTGACGTAGACGCTCCTGATTGGTGCGTTAGTGTGAGTCGCGCTGTGATTGGAGAATTACGGAACAACGTAGACGCTCCTGATTTGGTGCGTTAGTGTAAATCGCGCTGCGATTTGACAGCAAGCAGAATAGTCGTAGTGGAGCGATTCAAGGAGTCTAGCAAATCGAGATTACATACAGACTAAGAAAATGATGTACTATGATCCTCCCGAGAGAGAGAAAAGGTCATAGTTTGGGAAGATCAAGAATTTATTTAAAAAGGATAAGCCGATAGTGACTAGAGAGGGACAGTTACTTCCTCCACCGAAATCACCTGCATCCTTCATGGTAGCAAAATATGGATACCATACATGTATCTGGCTAGATAATTGGGCAAAGTATACAAAAGACGATGGAGTTTTAGCGTTTCCGGAAAATGGTTCATTTAATTTAGCGGTATTAAGGAACTTAAGAGAAAAGATGATGAGAATAGAACCAAGACCTAGACCTACACAGTTTGAAGCTTTAATGGAATGGGAAGATGAGATGTACGAAAGAGAGCGACAGCAAAGTGGCGGAAGGTATAACCACATGTTTGGTAGACCGTGTGGACAGGAAAGTCATGATGACAGAATGAGGAGATGGTGAAGTGCGAACATGGCTGATGGAATGTTTCCGTTAAGAAATGCTAAAGAGACCAGTGGTAGAAAATGTACAGAGAAGAGAAATAATACAGGGTCAGAAGGTTACAAGTATGGTGTGAATGAGTTGGAGGATGATGTGCTTGAGGACATGTTTTATAAAAATTCTCCCCCGTATCAGCCGAACTCCACGTTGCTGACGCCAAGTGCGCCAGTAAAGGAAGTACCACAAACTAAAACTTTTGAACAAACGCCCCCTGATGTAGGGAAAAATAATCCCTTTAGAGAATCTGAAATAGCACGACCTGTTAGGATGGTAAATGAAAATTCAGCAGAACTGGCTAGGACTACTTTGGAGCTAACTGAGAAAATTAGGGAATTAACCAAAAATATGGAAGCTGTAACTGTGCCTGTAACTATAGGACCAGTAATGCCCATTTGTGATAAACAAAAGGATAGCGAACATTGCTTGACCATTCCATACCATAGTAATAAACCAATTGAGACAGAATCAAGAAATTGGGGAGAAAATCCATGGGGAAAATTAGCAGGAACCTCGGGATTAAGTACTCCTAAAAATCTGACTATGAATCAAAGTCCAGCAAGTAAAACATTAATGACAACAGAATCAACACCAGAGACCCCAGAGAGGTGTAGAACGAATAAGAAATGAAACAATTCCTGTAGGTCCCACTACCGACGAATTAAGTGACTGGTTAAGGAGTTTACAGCAAAAAGATACAGAACCGCATCCTTTAGATGTGGCGAAACTAAAAATATCTCTGGAAGAATTAATAGTAGGTACTATTCCAACCGAAATATTGAAGGCATATCAGGGCGAGGAATTGATGTTTTTGTGTAAGAGTATAACTTGGAGAGCAAGAAGTTTGCATGAGAAACTAGAAGAGACAGCCAGCGAAATGGGTATTGATTTTGTTGCAGAAAGGTTAACACAAATCAGCGAGCTGATTGCCTTACTAAAGAAATGGGATGATGTAGACAGGTGGAAAAGTAGGTGGTTCCGGAAAAGAGATGAAGCAACAGATTAGACTTTTTCGGCATTCCCGGTAAGAGAAAAGGAGACAGTGGTAACCGAGTGTCCCATGAGAGGGATCCCAGGAGGAGGGTATGTCCATGTTCCTTGGACTAGACAGGACATTTTATCATTTACAAATGATTTTCCCCGACTTTGCAAGAAGCCCGTGGAGTGGTACCGGCAAGTAGAAAGATTTGTTAAATTATCGAAGGTACTGTGGATAGATTTGAATAGTCTGTTCGATATAATTGTGCCGGCAGACTTATGGGCAGAATGTAAGATTACGATTGGTTGGCCCACTCAAGAGTATCATAGGGATGCAAAAACAGGTGCCCCTGATCCCGAAGTAATGAGGAAATATGAGCAGGTAATTACCTTTTTGAAGAATAAAGTGCCCCCGAGAGAAACTGATTGTGTGAAGATTGATAGAACTCACCAGGAAGTAAAAGAATCTGTACATGCCTATTATGAGAGGTTACTATTGGCGTTTAAACAATACAGTGGTGATGAGAAACTGAGTGAGAAGGATTTAAGTCATTTTGTATATCGATTTGTGTATGGGTTAAGACCTGAGGTAAGTGAAATGATTAAACACCATGCTGTGGTTTGGCAGAACAAAAAGATAGATGAAGTATTGAGACATGCAAAATATTTTAGTGACGAAATTGAAGCCAAGCAACGTAAGCTAAAGGAAAAGGCCATGTGGGCTCAGGTCAAGATAGCAGAAAGACAGGAAGCCCAACTGATTGAACAAGCAAATGGCATGGGCCATGTAAAACTAAAGCCAAATATTGGAAAAGGAAAAGGACAGATTAGTTTAGAAGAAGCCAAAAAGAAGTGGCCATGTCATAATTGCGGAAAGGTAGGGCATTGGAAATCCAAGTGTAAATTTCCCCCAAGTGCTAATGGCGATAATGCATCATTAAATCTGCAGGTGCAGAATGAGGTGAGTTGTCAACCACAGCGTCAGCAGCAGATTGTTGCCCAACAGTGTCAGGTGCCAAAGCCACCTTTTCCACAGAGCGTAAACCCTCAGAGATACAGTAATGAGACAGGATTCTACACCGAGAAACAGGTAACAAAGCTACCGCGCGCTAGTGCTGTATCGCAGTATTGGCTGCAACGTGATGAGAGTGAGTCAGAAGAGAGCTATTGACGGTGCCGAGGAGAGGAAGAAGAGTGCGTACTTGGCGCATCTCTAGAAGTAGACCAGACAGGCCCTTTTGTGGACGGAAAGATAAACAATGAGAATATTACTTTCCTGGTAGATACTGGTGCTACTTGTTCAACTGTTAGATCAGCTGACGTTAAAAATCTTCCTCTCTCGGATGACACGATCCAAGTAGTCGGAGTTTCAAACAGACAGATAAAAACGTATCTCACTGAACCAGTTAAAGTTAAAATAGGGAAATTTGCAGACATGCACCGCTTTGTTGTGTGTGATATTTGTTAGGAAGGGATTTGTTGTGTAAAATGAATTGCATGATTTTCTGTACTCCTGATGGTATAGCTTTTGAAACTCCTGATGAGGATGTACTGTACAAAATTACTATGGCCAATCTGGAACCCGAGGTTACTGAGGCATTTGCTGTATTCGACCCAGAAGAATTGCCTCAGGAATGGAAGAAAACAGTGAAACCCGAAGTATGGGATTTCACAGGTGAAGATATGGGGCTAATGAGAAATGTAGATCCTGTAAAAATAACCGTAAAGGAAGGAATAAGTTACCCAAATATTCCCCAGTATAAATTGACACCCGAAATAATTGCAGGAGTCACCCCTATAATAGACAAAATGATTGAACATGGTATTTTGCGATAGAAAATGAGCAGCCCATGTAATTCACCAATCATGGGTTTGAAGAAACCTAACAGAACCTTCAGAATAGTGCAAGACCTGAGAAAGGTGAATAAAATTATTGCACCATATTTGTCCCATAGTACCAAATCCTTCAGTGATCCTATACCAGATTCCTCATGATGCAGAATGGTATATGGTCATCGACCTGTATCATGCTTTCTTTTCCATCCCATTGCACCCTGACAGCCAACAGATCTTTGCGTTCCGATTCGGCGAACGTACCTTGGCATGGTGCCGAATCCCACAGGGGTATACAGAAAGTCCATCGATATTTAATCAGATCTTAAAGAAATCCCTGGAAGATCTAAAAATGCCCGAAAGCTCAGTATTGGTGCAATACATCGATGACCTACTGGTTGCATCGAGAACCCGAGAAGCCTGTGTGGTAGATACAGTTGCATTGTTAAATCACTTGGCAGATGGAGGACTTAAGGTGTCCCCATCGAAATTACTATTTTGCAAAAAGGAAGTACAATATTTAGGCCATAAAATTGAGAAAGGTTTGAGGAAAGTGACTACAGACAGGATCAGAATAATAAAAGGAATGAGAGCACCAATGACTCAAAGAGAAGTGTGAATGTTTCTTGGAATTAATGGATACTGTCGTCAGTGGATCAGCAACTTTTCACTGATTGCAAAACCTTTGGTGCGACTAACGAAGAGTGACGTGAAAGATCCCCTTGAATTGAATAAAGAAGAGTTGAAGGCTTTTAAACAATTAAGAGACAGTTTATGTGAAGCCCCAGCTCTTGGAATGCCTGACTATGAAAAGGAGTTTGAGCTCTATTGCAGTGAGAGAGATGGATGTGCACTTTCTATGTTAGTACAGAAACATAGAAAATTGAGAAGACCAATTGCATATTTTTCAGCTGTATTGAATCCTGTAGCTGTGGCATTGCCTGGTTGTCTGAAAGCAGTAGCTGCTACCTGTAAGAGCCTGGAACAGAGTGAAGGAATTATGATGGGATACCCTGTGAGAGTGTTTATACTGCATGATGTGGCGATCCTTTTAACAAGGAACCGCACCCAATTTATGACGCATAGTCGCCTGACAAAGTATGAGAAAGTCATTTTGGGAGCAACGAATGTGAGCCTTGTGAGGTGTCTCAATGTGAACCCCTCGACGTTATTACCCGATGCTGAGAATGTGAAAGTAAAAGATGACGTATATCATGTCTGTCTGGAAGTACTTGATTATTGCACCAAGCCACGTCCAGACATAAAGGATGTGCCTCTAAAAGAAAGTGACTATGTGATGTTTGTGGATGGCTCATGTTTGAGAACAGATAAAGGGATCTTGAGTACAGCATACGCAGTGTGTACTGTAGCGGCTGTGTTGGAAGCATCTTGGCTGAACGGAGTGAGATCGGCTCAAGTTGCTGAACTGTTTGCGTTAACAAGAGCATGTAAATTGGGAAAGAATCTGAGAGTCACTGTGATTACCGATAGTCAGTATGGCTTTGGAGTGGTGCACGACTTTGGGCAAATATGGTCCCAAAGGGGGTTCTTGACATCGAGTGGAATTCCTATAAGGAATGCTGAAGTGGTTGGGAAATTGCTTGGGGCGATACAGCTGCCTAAGCAATTGGCAGTGGTGAAGTGTGCAGCTCACTCAAAGACTGCTGATTAAGTGTCAGCGGGAAACGAGTTCGCAGACAACATAGCGCAATATTGTGGGCGCAATCAGAATTCGATAAACAGAAACAGGGAAAAGGAGATGAATTCATGTCCCTTACGTTTTACTAACACCGTAAATACATGGGAAGAGGTGAGGCAGTTGCAGGAAGAGGCAGGAGATGAGGAAAAGAAGCAGTGGATAAAATCAGGATGCGCACCTCGAGAGTCAGACCGAGTTTGGGTTTATCGGGATGGAAGACCAGCCATGCCTGATAGCATGGTCTCTACCATGGCACGGATGTACCATGGACAGGCACATTTAGGAAGGGATGCTATGATCAGGCTTTTCAAACTGACATGGTATAATGCCAAGTTTCGGCTTGAAGCAGAGAGCCTTTGTCAGAGATGTCTCACATGTCAGCAATACAATCCAGGAAGAAAGACAGTGGTGAGTCTGGGAACAATAGGACGGGAGGGAGGTCCTTTCACCAGAATGCAGATTGATTTCATTGAGATGCCCCCATGTAATCGGCTGAGATATGTCTTGGTAGTGGTTTGTTTGTTTTCACGATGGGTAGAGGCGTACCCAACCAGAAGAAGTGATGGGGTTACGGTATCCAAACTCCTATTGAGAGAGTTAATTCCTAGGTTTGGCTTCCCAGTTACGATTGAATCAGATAGAGGAAAGCATTTTAAAAATGAAATCATAAAATTGATATGTGAAGCATTGAATGTACAACAAAAACTGCATTGTGCCTACCGTCCAGAGGCTTCTGGGGTAGTGGAACAAGTAAATAGCACCATTAAGAACAGATTGGGAAAAATGTGTTTGGCCACAGGATTGAAATGGCCTGATATCTTGCCTCTGGTACTCATGACTGTTAGATCTATTCCTGACAGGAATACTGGATTGAGTCCTCATGAGATTATTATGGGTAGGGCAATGAGACATGTTTTCGTTCCTGTCAACAAACCACTGCCTATATCTGATGACTTTGTGTTGGATTATTGCAAGGGCTTGGCTGATTCCGTTCATTCTGTGTTTCATCAGGTTGGATTGGATGCAACCACTATTGAAAAGAAGCCAGCTCATGATTTGAGTCCAGGTGACTGGGTAAGAATCAAAGTATATAGAAGAAGAAATTGTCTGGTCCCACGCTGGGGAAAGCCACGGCAAGTGATTCTGACCACGACGACGGCTGTGAAATGTGCCAGGGTGAAGAATTGGATTCATGCAAGTCATACTCTGCGAATCCCTAGTCCAGTGGGTCGACTGGAAGAAGAATATTTCGGAGAATCTGATACCAGCTCAGAGTCGGATTCAGAAGAAACAGGAGCCAGATCAACTCAGAGAAGAGGAGAGTTGGAACCAAGTCAAGTTACAGAACCAGAGAATTTGCCATTAAGAAGGCGATTGGAGATTTCTGATACTAGCTCAGAGTCAGATCCTGATCAAGAGAAGGAACAGGAAAGTGTAAAGGAGAATATTGAAGAGACTGTTAAGGAAATTTTTGATAAAAAGGCTCCACATGCAAGTGCACGAGAAATTCCACCAGAGGTCGTAGAAGTAGAAGGTGAGGAATTAGGTACAGGGAGAGAGGGCAAGATTGTTGCGGAAGAGCCCCTAGGCGGTGTAGGGAAACAACACACCCAGTTAGAAGAAGGGAAAGTTAGTCAGCAGGAAGATTGCATGGAAGAAACACGAGGAGGGACAAATGGAGACAGGGAACAGGAAGTTGTGGAAGAAAAATCGATGGAAGGCAAAAGTCAGAGTGAGACTGAATCTGCGGATAGCGAAGGAGAAGTACAAGAAGGACGAGTCTTGAGAAAGAGACCCTGGAAAGCAGAAAGAGATGAAAAGGTGAATAAGTTGAAAAGGCCAGCGAAGGAGGAAATTTGGCCAAACAAAGTAAAAAGACTGAGGTATCGATTGACACGAATGAAGTTATCCAAAGCAGAACAAGTGAATGAGGTGTCGAGCCAAGAAAACCCTGGAGACACTGATCAGGCACACTTGAAGAAGGGAAAACGAATTAAGAAACCCAACCAGAGGTATAAGACACCGGATTGCAAGTATGTGGCACTTCCTGAAGTACAAGAGGAAGCAGACAGCCAAGACAGTCTAGGAGTGACTGTACCGGAAGTGGTTGAGGAGGAAGAAGATTCGGAAATCCTGAGAGTTATCTTGTCCGATATAGGAGAAGAAACTGATGTTCAGGAAGTTCTGAACCAAGATTGTGAAAACAAAGTAAAAGACGATCAAATGCCAGACTGAAGCGATAAGAAAAGGTTGCGGAGAGATTGAATTACCGGATAAAGACATATAACTGAAGGAACCAAGTAGGCGCTCAGAGCCTTTGGTTTAGACAAAACCTAGTGTGAGTAGACGAGGCTAAGTCAAAAGACACTGATGATTTCCGATATGGCAAACACAGAAGGTAGAAAATCTACGTGTGTGTTCCTTCGAAGATGGTGCAAGGTGTGTTGTTGTTGTACAGGATTACTAATGCTTCTGTGGAGTGTGTTAGCTTTGATAGTTTCATTTAAAGTAACATTCGAAACGATAGAGGGTCATATTGAGAATAAGACTAATGTAGAAAAGAGTCATGATACTGATACAACTAGATTGATAGATAGAACTGACTTACATAAGGATAGGTCTATAACAGATTTTTCTAACAACTTGTTTTCAAAGTTATTGTATGAATACGTAAAAACCATGGACGTTAGAGATTGTTATGTCTGTATGCTGTTACCTGCATCGGTGTCAGAGGGTGTTACATATCACCACCTTCCTGTGACTTATGGAATAACACGTAGTGTGCTAGCAAGTTTGTTTTCAAGTCAAGAAGGCTTTATTTCGATATAAATATATCTTAAAAGCATACATACACAAGGTACACATTAAAATATTTAAAAGACATCAGTGCATTAAAAGATAGCCAAACATTTCAGAACCGCTACTGGTGTCAATAATTTAAGTAAAAGCCAAAATATTTAGATAAAAAACAGATTAAACAAGATAGGAAAGCCTAGTTGATCTAATGCGCCAAGCCCAACCTAGGAACTTGGCTAACCCACAGGCAAAAAGGGGCCGTGGGTCGTTTTTTAATATTCGCATGGCCTCTGTGTGGAACCTGGTTCCAAGTTCTCTGCAAAGGGGCTTGAGCCATCTGCTCCGGGGGGCTGCATAAGCCGGGCATTCAAACAATAGGTGGGGTACAGACTCAAGCCTATTTTCACAGAAAGGGCAGGAGGAAGTTGTCTGGGTTGGAACCTTCCACTTAGATGTCAGATCACCAACGGGAAGTAATCCTACTCTGAATTGGAAGTACAAGGCCCTATCTTTGCGGTTTGAAATAATGTCCAGGTAGGGTTCACAGAAATACACTTCCTTGATCAGGAGAAAGTCCTTAGATGTCCTACACAAATTGGCATCACTATTTCTAGTACCAGCTACCCAGGCCCAGTAGATCTTTTTCAACTCTAGCTTAGGAGGAGCAGTTCTATTGGTCCAGTTTACGCTGAGGCCAAGGTTGAAGAGAAGACGCTTGACTTCCCTCAGCCAAGGAATTTTGGCCCAGGCTGCTGAACCCAGCACGTCGGTTAGGCCGTCAGCGTAGCTTGATAATTCTGGTGTTCTCCATATTCTTGCCCATAGGAGGAGAGGGCGAAGCTTTGCTTGGTCGCTCAATGGGCGAATTCCTGTATCTAGAAACAGGGGGAGGGTTGGGGTGCTATAAGGAAGCCCCATTAGATCTTTAAGGAATTTATTTTCCGAACGGGAAAGAAGATCTACCTTTTGAACCCCCCAGAGTTCGGCCCCATATAGAGCAGCGCTAGCAGCCCTTGCCTTGTAAATGTCCAGAACAGCAGCGATGGGTTTTAAGGATGAAGCGCGGTGTTCCTTGAGCAAGGCACCCACCACCCTCTTATGTGTCAGCAACATCTTTTGAAGGTGGCAATTCCAGCTCATAGAGTCACAGAGTCGGACACCCAGGTAATCGAACTCAGAGACTCTCTCCAGCGCGACAGAATCTAAGATCGGTGGTTTAGCCAGTTTTTTGGGGGGGTTGAGGACCAAATACTTGGTCCTTGCAGTGTTAATAACTAACCCTCTTGCATCGCAGAAGGACTTGAAGTTAGTTAACAGACTCTGGGGAGGAGCCTAGCGCGCATCCAAGATGGTCGCGTGAGCACAGGGCTCCCCGGACCCTTTCTGCTCCTCGGAATATATCCTGAGACTATCCTGATTTGGTGTATGGAATCTGGGAGATGAAGACCAGCTGATCATATATCTCTTTTCAAAACTCTAATCGGACCTGGGAATCCTGAGTTGTCGTCGTCGGAACTTTTGGGACCCACCCGACGGAGGTGGCCGGGGTGAAGGTGACCCGTGGGGCCGGGCTGCAATTGAACAACAGCGGCCTCAGCGCGGTGCCAGTTACCGATTCAGCGCTTTCGGTTTCGGTTTTGGCCTTCAGGAGATCATCTGGCGTGCGTGCTCAAGGTGGCGAGGTGCCTCCTGGGCCTCTGCCCGAGGCTTGCTTCCATCTGCTACTGGCGGGCCTAACGCCTCCTACACCGACAGTTTGTGGTCCTTTCCCCTTGATCGGAGGTCCCATTGAGAGACTGCGCTCACATGGCGGGCAAAGGGGGTCCGGAGGGGCGCAAGACCAAGGCTTCACTGCGCGGGGGAGCGGTCCAGAGCAACAACATGGACCGCTATACCCAGGGCAGGGGGTCCCCTGGCGCTGCTGGCCTCTCCCCGGATGCTGCAGGGGGAGGCACGACCGTCTCTGCGGAACCTTCCCTACAGGATATTATGGGCGCCATCGAGGGCATCAGGGAAACTATCGCGACACAATATGAGGCCCTGGCCCGTAAGATCGACACTGTCGCGATCGACGTCACCCTGATCCGGGCCGCCCTCTCTAAAACCAACGAGAAGGTCCAGGCCCTTGATACACGGACCTCCACCCTGGGTGCGGAGGTGTCGGATCTGCGGGCCGCGCTTGGGGACATTAGATTGGTCAACGACCATATGGCCCGGCGGCTTGAGGACTTCGAGGGACGGGCCCGACGCAACAATATCCGCATCATTGGGGTACCGGAGTCCTCCGACAGCCGCCCGGTGGACCTCGTGGTCGAGGAACTTATCCTGCAACAGCTGTCCCCGGTTGGCCTGAGCAAATTCTTCGCTGTGGAGCGGGCCCATCGAGTTCCGGGCGGCCGGCCGCGGCCGGGGGCCCCCCCGAGGCCTATCGTGGCTAAACTGTTCCACTACAGGGACCGCGATGCTATTCTGCAGGCTTCGCGGACCCGTGGCCCGGTCCGCTACGAGAACTCGACCATCAACTTTTACCCGGACTTCACGCAACTGGTCCAGAAACAGCGGATGGGATTCCAAGGAGTGAAGCGCCGTCTCCGCGAGCTAGGCCTGAAGTATTCGATGATCTACCCGGCGAAACTTCGAGTGGAGCATGGAGAACGGACAGTCTTTTTTGACTCTCCTGTGGCCGCAAGTGACTGGCTGGACTCGCTGCCGGACATGGGTGGCCGGCCCGGGCCCTCTGGGGGCACCGCAGGTGACGGGTCCCCTTAGACTGACCTTTGGTCCTTGCTTTTGCGGTTTTGCACTGTACAGTTGGGTCTTACTTCTTTTGCATACTGTGTTTTACCAGGACCCGTGAGGGGTGCGGGCGGGTTCGGGTCCCTTTCCTCCTCCGGGGTCTTTTTGTAGAATGGGGTTAGTGGGGCGACAGGCACACTGCAAGTTGGGGGGGGTCTTTGGCCCGCAGGGGTGCAGGGTGGGGGGCGTTGGACTTGGGGTGGGGTTGGGGGGGAAGAGGGGTTGTTTAGTTGTGTGTTTTTTGTTTACAGGGCGAGGTATTGATTTTTATCCATATTTGGGAGCGGTGCTGCGGGCTGGGGGCCTCTTGATCTATTGGAGGGGATGGGGGGAGACGGGTTGAGGCTTATGTCATGGAACGTCAATGGGTTGGGGGACCGTATTAAGCGGGGTGTTGTACTGCAATATTTGCGTCGTTTGACTCCTGATGTGGTGTTTCTCCAGGAGACGCATTTGGTCGGCAATGTCTGCCATGCGATGAACAGGGGGGGATACCGCCTCGTAGCCCATTCTGGTTTCACAACTGGCTCCAGGGGGGTGGGCATTCTCCTGCGAACCTCCCTTCCGGTGGAGATCACGAGGATAGTCTCGGATGACAGAGGGCGCTATGTGTGTTTGATTGGGAGGTGGGAGGGGCAGCCCCTTACCCTGGTTTCAGTCTACGTCCCCCCGGGCCTCCAGAACTCCACCTTTACTGATTTGGGTCGAATGCTGCTTGACCTCCCGGACGGCCTCCTGCTCATGGGCGGGGACTTTAATTCTGTGGTCTCGGGTGAACTGGATCGTCACCCACCGAGGACCCTCCCCGCTGCCCAGTCATGGCTGGGCGGGATGTTGGAGACCTTCGGCTTGGTGGATAGTTGGAGACTAATGCATCCGACCCAGTGCCAGTTCACCTTTCATTCGGGGGCGCATGGGAGTCTCTCCAGGTTAGACTACTTCCTTACGCCCGCGGCGCAGACTGGTCGGATTCGAGAGGTCAGACACCTGGCGCGTGGTATCTCCGACCATTCTCCGCTGTGGCTTCTCTTTGACACCGGGTCGCGGTCCGCAGGGCGGATAGCTCCCATTAACCCCTGGTACCTGCGGGACCCTGTGACTCGTGACAGCCTGGTTAAGGCCATGGACCAATACTTCAGTGAAAACGAGGGGTCGGTGTCGTCTGCGCTGTCCCTTTGGGAAGCCTTTAAAACTGTTATACGCGGACACGCCCTCGCCCAGATAGTGGTGGCCAAGAAGGTCAGGAGCGAGGCGGTGGTGAAGCTGGAGACTGACATCTCGGGGCTGGAGTCGGCCTTGGAGGCGAATGTTACTCCGGACGGGCTACATGCCCTTAGCCTGAAACAGTTCGAATATAGGTCCCTGGTCACTGACGCGGCCAAAACTATGTATAGGGAGCAGCAGGGCCGATTGTATGACGCGGGGGACAAAGCGGGAAAGTTGATTGCGTGGCTGGACAAAAAGGAGAGAGTGAATCGTGTGGTCCCCGAGTTGCGTGCTGCGGATGGTGTGTGTGTGACTGAGCCGGATGAGATTGTGGAATGCTTCGCTGACCACCTCCGGGCGGTGTACTCCCCGGTGACTGACAGGGACGAGGATGACTCTCGCCTCCTACTGAGAGATATTGCTCTGCCCGGCCTGTCCGTTGAGGACCGGGAGCGGCTGGACGCCCCCTTATCGTCGGATGAAATAGCGACCGCGATCCGTTCCCTTCGCTCGGGCAAGGCTATGGGTCCTAACGGTCTGCCCATTGAACTATACAAATTGCGTCCTGATAAGCTTGCGCCCTTCCTCAGCCGCATGTTCCGCGACTCTCTTGCGGCGGGTTCCCTTCCGGCCGACCAGCGCTTGGCCTCTATAGTCGTTATCCCCAAGGAGGGCAAGCCGCGTGACCGCTGTACCTCTTACCGGCCTATTTCACTGCTCAATGCGGAGCCTAAAATCCTGGCGAAAGTCCTGGCCAATCGATTGTTGAGTGTCGTGTGCGACCTTATTCATCCGGACCAATGCGGCTTTATCCCGCACCGCAACACCGCTCTTAACTTGCGTCGTCTGCACGGGGTCCTCGCCAGGGCGGAGTTCCTCACCGAACCGGCCGTGCTGGTTTCTTTGGATGCCACGATGGCATTTGACACTATTGAGTGGCCATTCCTCTGGGCCGTCTTGGATAAATTCGGCTTTGGAGAGGGATTTATTGGCTGGGTGAGGCTCCTTTACACGGGACCCATGGCTCAAGTGGTGGTGAATGGGCGGGTCTCTCGGCCCTTTGCCCTCGGCAGGGGCACGAGGCAGGGGTGCCCGTTGTCCCCGTTGCTTTTTGCTCTCGCCCTGGAGCCACTCGCTGCCTGGCTCCATTGGGAGCCCTCGCTTAGAGGGATCCGGTGGGGCCCGGGCTTCGAAGATCGGGTCTCGCTGTATGCGGACGACATTCTCCTGTATCTCACCTCACCGCGGCAGTCACTCAGCGTCCTCTTTGACGTTCTGACCTCCTTTGGGAACAATTCGGGTCTCACGATCAATTGGTCTAAATCCTGCGTTTATCCCATCTCTGGTGGTCCTCCTCTCCTGCCGCCTCGGCTCCCGATTCAAATATCTCTGAGCGGCTTTAAGTACCTGGGGATATACGTTTCGCTGGACCCGGTGGCTCGCTATGAGCAGAATCTCCTGCGTCCACTTCGGCGACTGCGTGAGGACACGGCCCGGTGGTGCAGGCTGCCCCTGTCCCCGCTGGGTCGGGCCGCGCTGTTTAAAATGATGTCCCTTCCCAGGTTCCTCTATGCACTCCAGAACTCCTTCGACGTTATCCCAGTGGCCTACTTTCGGGAGGTGGAGAGCCTGCAGAGGAGACTGGTGTGGAACGGCCGGGCGCGTATTGCTCTTGCCAAGCTCACTCTCCCCTGGTACGACGGGGGCATCGCGCTTCCTGACATTCGCAGGTACTATTGGGCCTCGCAGCTATCTGCCATTAACCACGCCACGTATGCGCCCGGCTTGAATCCGGCGTATGAGATGGACAGGTTCCTGCTTCCCGGCGGGAACTACAACAGGGCACTTTATTCCCGCCTGGCTGACCGGACCCTTACGGGTCCTACTAAGATTGCTGTGCGGACCTGGAGGGCTGCCACTGCGGCCATGGGCTGGAGTGAGCGAATGACATGTGCTACTCCCTTGTTTGCCTCCGACCGCCTTGGCAGCTTGTGGACCACCAAGGGGTTTGACCAGTGGGACACGATTGGTATCAGCAAAGTGGGAGACCTGTGGCACAAGGGCGCGGTCAAGACTTTCGCGGTGCTCCAGGCCGAATACGAGCTGACCGACAGGGAGTTCTTCCGCTACGCCCAGGTTCGACACGCCCTGCTCTCGGTCTTCGGGGAGGGGACCAAGATCCCTGTCTCCTCGCCCCTCGAGGACCGCATACTTGACGGACATGTCCCTGATAGTACTATTTCTTTAATTTATAAAAAATTGATTAATCACCGGGCGGATCTCCTGGTGCGCCTTCGGGAGGCTTGGACTGGGGATGGGGTCGAATTGGACGACGAAGACTGGCAGTCTGCACTGTCGTCCCCCAAGGAGGTTGCCATTCCGGCTCGTCTCCGGTTGGTACAGCTCAAGATTCTCCACCGGGTGTATGTCACGGGTCCGCGCTTGGTCACGATGGGATTTTCCGACGACGGGCTCTGTAAGCGAGGCTGTGGGCTCAGCGCCACCTTTCTTCATATCCTTTGGGAGTGCCGCGAGGTGGCGGACTACTGGCGCCGGGTCCACACGGTTATGGGACAGGTCACCGGGGTTGTGCTGCTGCCGGAGGTGCGTCGCTGTGTCCTGAATGTGTGGGAGCCCAATGACTACAACGCGGCTCAGACTCGGTGGGCGGCCCTAGGGAACATGATTGCCAAGAGGGATATAGCGCAACTTTGGGGCGCTCAACGGCCGCCCACCGTGTCAGTATGGAAGGAGAATATGGACTGGTGTATGTTTCGGGAGAAGACAGTGTATGTGGCCCGTGGCAAGCCGGGGGCATGGGGTAGAATTTGGGGTCAATGGAATGCGTATCGCGGAGGCATCTGTACGCCCCCCCTGGTGGACACTGATATCGCCATGTCCCCCTGACCCTTGGCGGCTCCTGGCGCTTTTTGTCACAACTACATATGGACGTTCATCTCCCTTGACCCCCTTCCCCCCCCCCCCCTCCGTCCCCGGCCTCCCGGTACTCCTCTCTTTAGTGGATTGCTCAAATGTTCTGACTGGAGTTTCCCGGGGGGAGCCTGAGCCGCACTGGTATCCCTCATAACTCGCCTTTTGTTTTTATTGTTTTTATTGTTTTTCATTTTGTCTCTGTTATTGTTGGACTCACGCTTGCTGTTCTTCGAGAACTATCTTGAGCCACTGCGGGGCAGTGCCCTGGGAACTGACTGTAGCCTTGATATGTGTATATTTCCTTATGTACCTAGCGGCCGGCCCGGGTGGTTGTAGGCCCATTCTTGTAACCGAATTACTGTTCAATAAAAACTTTTTCAAAAAAAAAAAAAAAACAGACTCTGCAAACCTGCCGGGGATTTTGAGATCAGGAGGGTGTCATCTGCAAATAAAAGGGTAGGTATTCTTCTACCAGCCAGGGATGGTGCATCTGCTGGGTGTTGGAGCAGGTGCTCCACCACTCCATTAACATATAGGGAGAACAAGGTAGGAGCAAGAACACATCCCTGGCGTACCCCTCTATTTTGTTTTACAAAACAGGGAAATTAGAATACTATTTCTCAGATGTAGATAATATTTTATCACAAGTACCTGTAATTCCTGTACTAAACAAGATAAAACCTGGTAACGTTTTTGGTGAATATTTCTTAGAGACTAGAGAGCTAACTTTAGAGGCAGTATTTAGAAATAATCTTACTTGTAGTTTGAAGAAGGAAGAGAAGACTTTTTTGGAGATGGTGGAAGAGAGAAGAATTAAGATGCAAAGGAAAATTCCTGAGGGAAAAGGGGAGACGACAGTTTGGGATGTAGAAAGAGAAAAACATTTGAAAGGAGAAACCAGTCCGGCTATGGCTTTAGATTGGCCTCAGAGAGGAAAATTGTGTATCAGAAGAAATGAAACTGTGTATGATAACTATTTTATAGGTGCGAGCGAATGCCATGATACATATAGAATCATGGGAGGATGGGAATTTAAAGGAGGAAACAATCCGGTATTCCCTGGGTTATATTTTATCTGTGGGAACAAAGCTTATTATCTGTTGCCGGACCATTGGTATGGCACATGTTACCTAGGTCTGGTCTTCCCAAAGTTATTTCATGTGGGAAGGGGAAAGGATGGTGCGCATGAGATAGGTAGACAACTAACACGTAGAAGGAGGGAAAGTTGGTCAGAAGATGTAGAGGATATTTTTGGAGCACTGATACCCGCCGTTGGAATATCTCTGAATGCACACAAAATTAGAAAATTGTCTACAGTAGTGGATCGCTTATCGACAAGCACTGCTGGAGGGTTCTTATTGGTAAATACTGAAATGGTAGCCATGAGAGCCATGGTAATGCAAAATCGACTTGCCCTTGACATTATTTTGGCAAAAGAGGGAGGAGTTTGTGGGATGCTGAAAGTGCAACATTGTTGTACTTATATTCCTGACGAGAGTCAGGATTTAAAGACATATATTAGGAACATTACGAATTTGCATTAGGAAATTGTTCCATTGGAGGTTGAAAGTGTTTGGGAAAAGATTGGTAAAGGATTTTCTACTATTAAAAACGTCTTAATTAAGTTAGGTAGTTCATTCATAGGTACAATTCTAATTCCAGTAACTTGTGTGGTAATACTAGTATTAATCTTGAGATTAGGGTATGTATGTATAAAAAGAAGAAAACTACAAAATAAAATAAAAAGAGAAGTTGCCAAGAAAAGAGAGAAAGAAAGATAGAAAAGAGAAATGGGAGATATAGAACTCGAAGAAGGGAAAGACAATATGTATAAGAGAACAAGAGAGGATGAAATGAGGGAAACAATGATGTGACGTAACATTTTGTAAGGGAACTGAAACCATTTCCATAAAATTTAAACTGAAATTTAGTGGGATTTGTGATGATATTAAAAATCACCAAAGGGGGGATTGGTGGAGCAGGTAAAACAATTCTTTTTGTATTTTTTTTTGTATACCACCTCTAGTTGCATGAAAATACTAATTACTTAATCATTCTAATTATTAACCTATACTAATTGTGTGAAGACTTGGTATTAACCAACCGTTCACCTTAATAGACACGAATTACACGTGGGACTAAATGCAAATTGCATGGCAAATAACCCTAATGAATAACTGTGGTACGCATATTGACAGTAGATTGTGTTAATATAGAAATTTGCATGATTTATGTTGCTTTTGTAATGCTCTGCGTTCCTGATGGGGCGAAATGGTGAGTGTTATTGCTTTAAATGTTGCTATAAGCTAGGAAAATACTAATATATAAAGGGATTAGCGTGAGTTTAACATTAGAATCTTCATTTCTGTATATTAATTATTTCCTTATGTTTGTTTCGCTTAAGTTGGCATTCGGGCCTACTAGACCGCAATATCCAAAATGGAGTTCGGAAGTGGCCACCATCGTGTGAGCGCGATGTCTACTGCGCAGACTCGGATGGCTCTGAAGATCTCCAGGCGTCCTCCGATCAGGTCACAGTGTTCCTGGTCAAGGATAGGAACGTGGAGGACTGCCAAAGCTCACCTAGTGTGACTGACAGAGAAAACAAAGGACACCTGTCCTGAGTGGACCGAATATTAATACGTTGGACCTTTTCACATGAGAACTGCCCAAACCAGGACATGACGTCTTTAGTTTCATGTGAATTAAGGAGCTATGGGAATCGTACTCGACCTTACAAAATTTGATGGTTTAACCAATCACCGACAGTCCCAACTCAACAAATGTAGCATGTTATCAAAAATGTATTATAAAAGGGGGTTAGTAGAAGAGGGTGTAGATTAGTGCGATCCAGAAGGGTGTCCCGAACTTGCGTGATTGATTTGCTTGCACGATTATCTGGTCCTTTGGACATCTTTGGGACTGAGTCGTGCCGAGCGAAATAACTTTTCCGGACTTATTTTGGAGGTTACCCTGTACATGATTGGGATGATTTCACCCGAAGGGATTTGATTTAAGCAGAGCTAACAGGGTTTGAGAAAGGGTCCCCGATATCAAGAATTAGGTAAATATGATTGTCATGCTATATTGTGCTGAATGATCAAATTTGAACTCTGTGTTGACCAAAATGCTGATTATGCAACTGGAAGCAAATTGATTAGATAATCTAAGCATTGATTAACAGAAAATGAGTTTGTGATTCTTTGAAGGTCATTGATTAAGGATTCTAAACTTTAAAATGTGTTTTAGCTGGCTCTAAATCACCATCAACCAGTCCAACTAATTGGTCCATCGACCAAGTGGTGGAGTGCCTTGATGTTAAAGCTAGGATTCTACAGATGCAGATGTACATAATGTATTTAATGTAAATATTTTTCCTATAGGTAATAAGGTACCCCCCCACATGTCCAGCGCTTCTTTCCTCCTGTGTGCAGACTCAGAGTGAGACGTATGAGTGTTGGTGTTATGGGCCCCACCAATGGATGCGTGTGCTGCTGACGGGTCTGTGACGCAGGGAGGATATGTAAATTTGACCTTTCGCGCTGGAGCACCTCCATAACGCACTTAAATTCTCTTTAGCTCGGCACACCTGTCCTAGGGCTTGATTAGCCTTCATGGGGGAACGAAGATTGACATTGGAAGCATAACTTTGGTTTCTTTGAAGACGTTGACTTGTGTACATCTGTTTTGTGCCTATGCTTGCTTTTCACAGCCAACGCTGATTCATTTTGTGCTGTCCCTACTTCCATGTCAGCAGCTTGTCGTTCTGCTCATTCCTCTGCTCTCGCAGCCATCAGCATTTTCTCTAGGCTGAGAGTCTTGCTCAGCATGCGCCTTCTAAAGGGATCCAAAAGACAACCATCGATGACTCTGAGGCACATGGCTTCTTCGTCTGTAAAATCACAGAACTTGTAATGTTTAATAAGTGTGTCAAGTCTTTCAACAATTTCATCCATTGTTTCACCAGCTTGTTGTCATGCTTGGTTGAAAATGTACCTTCTATTCGGTATTGGATTGAACTTGGTTTCCAACGCTTCTTTTACCTTTCGATACGATGTTGCATCAGTTTGTGAAACATTCTTTAGTACTTCTTTCACTCCATCACCTGTGAGGTTTTTCAAATATTTAATGATTTCCTTGTCATCTTCTTCTAGTGAGTCTATAAAATCATCAAATGTTTCAGTCCACTTGGCACCAATGCTCTGTTTCTTAGTGGTGTTGAATGGTGGTTATGTTATGCTAATTGAATTTGTAGAGTACGATGGTTACCAAAAGGTGTCCTGGCGCTATGCACTGTGGTGGTGGTTTCAGGACACGGCTGAAGTCTGCCGCCATTGTGTGAACATGTGTCATTCAGACAACTTTCACTGAGCAGAGTGGCACCGACAACTTCTGCAAGCAGAAGTCGCCACAGAAGCATGTGCCGCAATATGCTTTAATTGCCTTTAAAAGGGAGTATGTTTTCTGTTTTTCATACCTTGTTGGTACTGTCATTTTCTTTTTTTCTTTCGCTTTGTCAGAATAATTGCTTTCTGTTTGGGTGCAGCGCAGTGTCTTTGCTGACCATCACACTGGTGGCTTTCTGGTGGACGTTTTGAATATGCTCCTCTGTAGAGCCTACACTTTCTTCAGTGGTTGTGTATTGTAGGACGGTGGAATCTGACTATATGGTTGCCCCCAACTTTTTGCCTGGTATTTGAATGGTTTTTGACAAGACTGGCTGGGATCCTGCTATCCAGGACCCCAGCCTATCTGCTTCCTCTCTATACTGATGTGAGTACCCTAGGTACATCCCAATTGGATACTGAGGACACCCTGTCAGCCCCTTGTAGATGGTACCCTAGGTACCCAGGGCATGGGTCCCTCAGAGGCCTACCAGGGGCTGCAGCACTTATTGTGCCACCCCTGGGACAGCCATACAAACAGACACCACCCGACCACTACTGTAGTCTGGGTAAGGTGGTGCTTGCACCCCTTACAGGGATATAGGTATCCTGTATCCCACTTAATACAACACATATATCCTCATAGGTCACCCCTAAGGCAGGCCTTGCTAATCCTACAAGGCAGGGTGCTGAGATATGTGTGAGGGGGAACCCCTACCTGAGTAGGGCCGCTCTGCAACCTTCGTAAAACTATTGCTGGGTTGTTTGTAGTGCAGCCATACCATATGCTCTTAACCGCATTATAAGTAATCGCGATAGCGTGATAACTTGAGAGTGGCTGCACAGAACCATGTCGTGTGTGGTGTCAAACATGTAGGAATCATACCCCCAATCCAACCATGGGAGTGAGGGCATGATTCCCCCCTGCTAGAGGGGCGATATGGTAAAAGCGGCAGATTTTAGACACCAATTTAAAAGTGCACACGTAGTACAAAATGGATGCTACCCGCCACCCACACGACTCTGGCTGCCTGTTGCTGGGCAGAACTCCAGCCACGGCAGCTGGACAATAGGGATCTTGTTGCAGGGAGGTGCTCCCACCTCCCCAGACAGACTATGTGGATTGGAACTGGGTGGGTGCACCATAGGATGTTATTCAGATTTGCACGTAGGCTTCTCCAGTGCCTACTTCTGCATACACCGCCTCAAACCGGTTCAGGTGCAAAAACAACAATTGATGGACAGAATGCAGAACAATGTCATACATTCACCCCAGTACAGAGATCTGGACCTAAATCCATCGTTTTTTTGCTCACCATGCCATTCCAGTTTGAACCCAGCCATATGCAAATCAGTCTTGACCCTGTGCCTCATGGGAACAGTCCAGCCCGAACTGCCAAGCCAGGTCCTCCCTGGACTGGAAACAAGCATCCTAGGACCGATTTCGGGGTTTCACCCCTCTTCAGCCAGGATAGCTTGATTCCAGTGGCATGGAGAGCACGGGACTCACGTCTGAGCATACCCGTCCCACTCGGGGTGACAAATGCAAAAACAACAATTGATGGACAGAATGCAGAACAATGTCATACATTCACCCCAGTACAGAGATCTGGGCCTAAATCCATCGTTTTTTTGCTCACCATGCCATTCCAGTTTGAACCCAGCCATATGCAAATCAGTCTTGACCCTGTGCCTCATGGGAACAGTCCAGCCCGAACTGCCAAGCCAGGTCCTCCCTGGACTGGAAACAAGCATCCTAGGACCGGTTTCGGGGTTTCACCCCTCTTCAGCCAGGATAGCTTGATTCCAGTTCAGGGGCATCCTGTCCCCTGCCCAGGCGGGAAACCACACAAAGGAGAGAGGGTGTAGCCACCCTTTCCCGCCTGAACTCTCATAGGTGGGCTCTGATCTGGACACTCCCCTAATCTTTGGATAAAGGTGAATACAGGGTCCCCCGAGCCTCAGATTATTCTTGGACTTTACAGACTTGAACTTCGACTTGCTGCCGCACAGCTGAATGAAGAAATCTTCCTTGGGGTAAAGGAGTTACCCCCCTGCTTGGCAGGCACCTGAAACACTGCAAGTGACCCGGTTGGAACTTTGCTGCTCCTACGGACATCGACGACTCTTTCCTACCTTGAGGTAGGTTTCCAAGCATCCCAGAGGCCTGTGAGTGTGCACAGCAAAGCTCAGCACCGTGGACCCCGTGGGTGCCGAGATCCCCAATACCATAGGACACCGGCCACCTCTTGCACAGTACACGACCCCGACGAATGGGGAAGTTGTGCTTTGGCCCATTATTGAGCCAACCTCTCACCATCATCTGTGCCAAAGATCGACGCCCTAGCCCGCTTCGGCGACCCGTGGGCGCATCTTTATGCACGCCAAATTGCTGCCTCCCGCGGTCCCTTGTCTCTCGACTGGTGGGCCCTGGTGGAGGTCAATCTTCACTTCCAAGAGTTTTCCTGGTTGCTCCAGGCCTGCTCTTCAGTCTCCTCGCTGGAAACCTGGCTCAGACCTTGTGGGTCTGCACCAGTAGCTGTTTTGTGATTCTTGCGTGGGTTGCGGTTGCCAAGGCTTAGTGGATCCAATCCGGACACTAATACTGCAGCGACCCTCATCCTTCCTGGGACAGTCGCCCTCCAGAAGCTGGCCTTCCTTGACGCCTCCTGGACCCTGTGGCTGACGATCCAAGCTACACCTCTTGCACCTGGAAGCACCTGACATTGAAGGGCTCTTTCTCCTCAGCCCCCTGGTCACTGTGCCGTGACCCAGACTCTGTCCCCTCGGCTTTCAGGTCCTTCTCTTCAAGATCTACATCTTCAATCTTCACGACATCGACGACGCTTCTTGCTAGCAGCAGTTCTTCAGGTTTTGCCATCGAAAATCAGCCCGCGACCCGACATCGAAAACGACCTATGCACCCGGCTTCCCTGGGGCAGGTAACAGTGGTACCTCGGTACTCTCGTGGGTGTAGGCTCTTCAAAAGCTTAACTCTAAACTCTTGAACTTGAACTCCTGCTAGAAGTGTTTTTAATCTTGTAAAATTCAACTGCGACATTCTCCATAGGCTTTAATAGAGATCCCGACAGTAGCTTCTGCCACTGCACGCGTCTCCCGTGGGTCCCCTTCCTCACTACCTTGGGTGGTTTCACAAAGGGCCAGTGACCCTAAATGCCCTAGGCATTGTCTGTAGAATTGTCGTGGTTCTTATACCACTTTTTTGATATTTGGTTTGGTCCCCCCCTGGGGCCCTATGATTCCAGTGCTATTTATTGTAACTATCAATGCTTGTTTGAATTGTATCTTTACCTCCAGCCTCATAAATAGACTAGTGGAATTATTCTTAGAATAAATACATATATTTTATATATATACCTGTGTGGACTACTCTTTCATTTGGTTATTCAAGAGGTTATCTATGGTAAAGCAATAAGCTTAACACTCCTTCAAGACTTAGCCTGAAGGCTGCTCTCCACAGCTACCACTAGGATAGCTTTCTTTAAAGGTTGTCTTTAACCTATCACCATAAGAGTCAAATTGGACTGGTACAAGGTGTCCCTTATAACTAGTGGACAGCATATGCCAGGCCAACTTCTCACATGTATGGCCTGGAGTAAGTCTTTGACTCCACATGTGCCAGTCACGGACTGTCTTACATCGATTCGGGGAACACATGGCACTCACAACCAGTTTGCCATACCGTTGCAAACTCTCAGGGAGAACAGCAGCCTTGTTTTCCACGGGCACGTATCTCATCCTCGTCACTAGTTGTAGCATCTTCCACAGCCCTGGAGCATGCAACCGAACTACACCACACACACTGAGCTATGTTTCAGACTTCTTTGTTCTCCAACATCCACTCGCACAGTGCTCATTGTGTCATACTTCCCATAACCACACTCCCAGCATATCACGCAGTTCCTGTCCAGAATCTGCGCAGAACCACAATTGTCCTAGTGCGTACGGCAATAATATGCTACAGGAAGATGCTCTTTTTTGAAACCCCAAAAATATTTTTGCCTTTAGACAATGTTTTTTTTTTAACTAAAGAGGGAGCATTTAAAGAATTTTTTATACAATCTCAAGGTACAGAATGATACACAATTGAATCCCAAGAATGCTGTTATTCTTTTACTCCAAATAAGCGGAGGGAGTCACATGATTTTCAGTACAAACGTCTTTTTTTGATGTTTCATCAATATTCAGCACCTCAGCCAACGCGTTTCATCCTGTAAAGGACTTCATGGGGACGCGCAGCGCTTGGAGTGTGGACCTGGCTGATTGACACTCGAAGGAACTACCAAGCCCAGAAACACCTTGGGGGCAGTATCACCACCTGTTGGCCCTCCCATTTACCGGCGGCGGATTTAAAAGCGCCTCGCGCCTCCCGCTTCGCGGGACGCGCAGCGCTTGGAGTGTGGACCTGGCTGATTGACACTCGAAGGAACTACCAAGCCCAGAAACACCTTGGGGGCAGTATCACCACCTGTTGGCCCTCCCATTTACCGGCGGCGGATTTAAAAGCGCCTCGCGCCTCCCGCTTCGCGGGACGCGCAGCGCTTGGAGTGTGGACCTGGCTGATTGACACTCGAAGGAACTACCAAGCCCAGAAACACCTTGGGGGCAGTATCACCACCTGTTGGCCCTCCCATTTACCGGCGGCGGATTTAAAAGCGCCTCGCGCCTCCCGCTTCGCGGGACACGCCGGGCTAAGCCCGGGCAAAGGGCGGGCCGTCTACGGCCGTCCAAGGCTGACCGAGGCAGGGCTGGGCCACCCCTCTTTCGCTGGCTACCCAAACTCAACAACTCGCTTAAAAACCAGGTGACTGTCATTTGTTCAGTTTCACGTTTGGGCATAAGAGGCCTGTTCTCAGTAGACGTCGACTGTTTTTTGATTTATGTGTTTTACCATCTCCTCTGCAAGTCAACTTTGGTTCTTATTTTTCATTAGTGTTTTAAGTTTGTAAAAGAGAACAAATAGTAATTCACTATGGCTACACAATCCACAAAAACAAGGCCTTCCCTGTTAGGCGGCTCAGTGAGGGGGACTCTAGACCATTTTATTACTAGGGCGGCATCCGTGTTAGAAAAAGAGATCGCTATCACGGAACGCCGTCTTTCATTAGACCCTGTGTTCCAGAAGCGTTCCTCTTTGGGTCAAATCCAACAGGTTTCTTCTCCGCCAATCAGGAATCTGGATCCTGAACGACCTGACGACTTTGGTCTTCCCGCGCAACTGTGCGATTCAATGAATATAATGCCTATTTCAAATGAAATTGGGATATCTTCTTCTATTTTGCAACCTTTAACGGGCACTTCCCCTGTGGACTCTTCCCTTACTTATATCGCCCCGACTTCTAAAGGGAAATCCGTTAAAAGTAGGCTTCCTAGTTCAAAGTCTGTGGCAAAAAAAAACTTATATGGTCCCAACAAAAAAAAGGAGAAAAGATCGCCATCTGGATGTGCCTAAAGCCATGCCCCAACCTATATTAACTCCCTCACGAACTAAGCAACCAACTCCACCGACACAGCCTCCCATGTTTCCTTTTTCTAATCTACTGTCAGATGTAGAGCGCATGGTAAGAGCTCTACTTTTACCTCTAGTAGAGAGAGTAAAGAACATTGAGATATAATTAACATCTTTGGAAGCATCTCATGCCTCCCTTATTTCACTAAACACTGATCTGAATTCCTACTTGCGTAAAAATTCTACTGAGGTTATTACACACCCTCCCCTAACTCAAATAACTACTCAGTCTAACACATTGAATCATATACAGAACACACAAGTCTCCCAGCCCATACGAGAGAATCAACCTACCGCCAAGAGGGATTTGAGAGAAGACCAAATTATTAACTCCGTAGCACCCCTGGGCAATAACAGTAATAGGCAGCCTCTCCCAGATTATAAACTGGATAAAAGCTCCCATATTGACTTGCCCCCCGAAGCGGCTCCATATGTAGTGACCCTAATGGGGGTCCCTGTTCTTGCTCAGGGTAAAACTGAGAGCTACCAGCAACTTAAAAACAAAGTAGTGCACTGGTTGACTCAAAATAGACCACTTCCCCCTGAAATTAACGGTGAAATACTACATGTTAGGAGACTGAATTGGTTGGGTCCTAGACCTAAGGACAAACAGGGCGATGTCATTATAATCAATTTTCGAGACCGTAGGGTGTTACCATACATAGCGGACTGGTATACCCCGGGAAGGAGTCTTGGAATCACAACGGCCGATCTCAGTTACTTTTACCCCCGTTCTCTCTTGACAAATTTTTCACTTCCATATCCACCACCGAGGGCTATCACTGAGATATCTCATTCCACCATTCCAACTTCAAACAGATATGCTATTCTATCAGGACTGGACGAACAGGATTGACTCCCCAACCGTGAAATCACGACTGATAATCCCCCTATCATGATTGATATTTCTAATCTACATCGTGCAGAATTAAATTCTTCCACCACGGAAAACCCAGGAGTTATACATATTGACCGATCAGATTGCTCACCTGAATCTTCTTCTACTGATGTTTACCCTGGTTTTGAGTTATACGATGCTTATAATGTGTCTTTAGTCTCCTGGAACGTAGCAGGACTGGCCGATAAAATAAGTGATCCTGCCTGGTTGGCATTTGTTAAAAAATACACCATCATTTGTCTTCAAGAGACATAGTTGGAAGACAATAGCGAAGGATATCAAAGCTTTATTAGCCCAGCAATTCCCTCAGTTAGAGGTAGGGCAAAGGGGGGTCTGGCTATTTTTATTAACTTGGCTCTTTCCTGTGTTATAAGTAACCGACATCACGCAAACAGAAATGTCCAAATACTTGATTTAAAGAGAGGCAAACGTGATTTGACTTTGATTAACTTTTATAATGCTACATCCAGTCAAGGGGATTGTAATATAATGTCTTTGAAAGAAATGTTGGCAGAAGGCGCAGGTGTGATGTCATGTAATTTATTAATAGTAGGAGACTTTAATGTGCACCCCTGCGGTAACCCTCGAGATACTCCTATGGGGTCTCTAGGATGTAACAATGTGAACGGCTTTCATTTCAACCACACTAGGTGTGGACTCCTCTTAAATGATTTGCTAAATGAAAACAACTTGTCCGTAGCTATGTCTGTGGTACCGGAGGACAAGGTATATGACGTGCCAACTTTTAAAGGTTGTGCCCACGGGTCTTTTATAGACCATATAATTTTATCCGCAGACCTTACCATCCAGGCTTCTAGTTTCACTATTCAATCGAATATCTTTAGTGATCATAACCTGTGAGAAGTTGGCCTGATGTATGATGTCACTAGTTATAGTGTACACCTTATATCAGTCCAAATACCCTTATGGTGATTGGTTGTAAAGTCAACCTTATAGACCAGCTATCCTAGTGGTAGCATGGACAAGAGCAGTCTTAGGCTAAACTCTGAATGGCATGTGAAGCCAGCTGTGATACCATATATAATCCCTTGAATACCAAATGAAAGGACACCACAACAGATATATATAAAATAAAGTGTATTTATTCTAAGCAAACCCTCAGCACTCTTTATGAGATTAGAGGTAAGTACAACACAGTCTTATTTAAGCATACATTAAGTCACACAGGTAAGTAATACAGTTAGGCCCTAGGGGCCACGCAAACCATATACTAAGTAAGTGGTATAAGAACCCCTGTCACGGAAATAGAATAGGCCTAGGCCTAGGGAATCGCTGGGGCTACACTACACTAGCGTTAGTTAGGAAGTGGGAGGCCCACGGGATTCGTGTGCAGAGTGGAAACACTCACGCGTAATGCGTAAAAGTCAATAGCAATAGTACAGTTTAGAAAACGGTAGATTTAGGACACTTCCGGAGTAGCTAGGAAGTTGAGACTTGAAAACTAGACACTAGGATAGTCACTATCCTGATGAGCACCGGAGTACCCAAGTTACCTAGCCCACAGGCTGCGGGTGCATAGGGGTGAAGATGCGTCGTTTTCGTCGTCGACTCCTATGGATGCCTGAAGAAAGATGCTGACAGGCAGTCAGTGAAGAGTGTCCGGTGGATCCCAAGGCTGGGATTAAGAAGAGAAGAAACCTGCAAGCAGAAGGGACAGAGTCAAGGTCACTAGCCAGTGACCACGTGGAACCAGGAAGGAACCAGGCGATATCGTGAAGATTGCAGGTGAAGGTGAAGCTTGTCGCTGCAGCCAGGAGGACCAGGAAGCGTCAAGGACGACCAGGACCAGGAGGCGAGCTGTCCCACGAAGGCTCTTGCTGTCGGCGGCGTCGAAGTTGGACTAGGACTCACCAAGCCTTGGCAAGCGGGACCCACGAAGAACGAAGGACTTGCTTCTGGTGCAGACCAGGAAGGTCTGGGGTGCTTCTTCTTTGCAGAGAAGCGGGAGCCAGTCTGGAGGAGCCAAACCAGCGCAGAAGATTTCAGGGTGCGTCGTCACAAAGGCCACTAGCCAGCGGGCAAGCAACCGGACAGACGCGGCAAGCAGGAAAATGCTGAAGGGCCCCACGCAGGACTCGTGGAGTGTGGGGGGCTGATCTTCGGTGCAGATGGTGCTTGGGGTTGGGGCTTCTCAATCCCCGGTGCACAACTTCGAGGGTACCTCAGAAGCTGCGCTTTAAGTTACTAGCCACTTTTTCCAGGTAGCCGGTCCCACGTCGCTCGTCGCCTCCACGGATCTCAGCTCTGCTGTAGATGTGGATCAGGGTCGGAGAAGTCTGGAAGTCAAGGCTCTGGTCAGGCTCTGCAGTCGGTTCCTCGTAGAACGTGGGCAAAGCAAAGGGTAGTCTCTTGATGGTGCCTGTTTGCACAGGGTAGCCACTCCTTGGCTACAAGGGAGATTCTTCAGTCTTCTTCTTTCGTCGAATGTCGAAGGTCCAGAGTTTCTGTTCAGTTTTGCAGGTTCAGGATAATCTAAAGTCTTGAGGCCCAACTCCCACTCTTATACTAATCCGGGGGGCTGGGATACCTGCTAGGTCACGCCTTATGGGTGGGACCTGGGAGGGGGTGGTTACACCCACTTCCCTTTGTCCAGTTTCGCGCCAGAGCTGGGGCTGGAGTGCCCCAGCGCCGGTTTGAACTGGACTATGCAAGGAACACCTTGTGTGCCCCAGGCATGTCTCATTCCTTTCAGCCCACCCTGCCCCAATACACTAAAGGCTGTCTGGGGAGGTGCTAGCACCTCCCCAAGCAGGAAACCTATTGTCCAGGCCTCCCTGGCTGGGATCACTCCCAGCTGCAGGAGGTCAGACTTGTGTCGTGGCAGCAGCATCCATTTTGTGATGCTGAGGCTTTGGTCAGAGGCTAACAGTTGAAGTATGATTTTAACATGTCTTTCCCTCTAGAAGGGGGGAATAATATTCTCATGTCCAGAAATGGCATGGGGGTATTATTCCACAGTGTTAGACACCTTACACGACATGTTTCGATAAAGCCAAACCATAGTTACCATAACCGTCTAAGATTATAAGGCACTTTAAGAGTATATGGTAGGCTATATCATAGAACAGCTATAAGGACAAGGTTCCGAAAGCTGCAGACAGGCTCAGCTCATGCTAGAGCACCATCTCACATGTTACCAAGCACTCTGCCTCCAGGATTGTTAAGGCCTGCCATAGGAGTGACTGATAGGTACACATGTGTCTATATGTAAGTTAGGTATAGGAATACTACACCTAAGCAAGGGGTGATTACACGACCTTGCCCCAGCTGAGTGATCAGCCAGTTGTGTCAAAATGGAAGGCCAGGCCAGGGGTGGCATAATACATGCTGCAGCCCCTGGTAGGCCTAGGGTACACCTATGCCCTGGGTACCTAGGGTACACTGTACAGGGTCCAATAAGGTGATCCTTACCAATTGGTTATGTACCTAGGGTACATGGAGTCCATTTTACAGAGAGAACAGACAGCCTGAGACCCTGAATGGCAGGATCTCAGGCCAACTAAGTCGAAAAACCAGCTAGACACTAGGCAAAAAGTTGGGGGTAACCATAGTCAGATATCCACCTTCCTACATAACCCCTTAACTATTAAACTGGGTGGAGGAATTTTTGAACTGCGTAGGTACCGTGAAGATCGGGGAACCTTAAAATGTATTAATGGAAAACGTCGTTTGAAGTGGAATTTAGTTAATCATGATAACTTTTATAATGAAATCAATAAGTTATGTGGCCAGGAACTTGCGGCTTGTGTATCAACATCTATTTCTCCTGAACAAACCATAGCCTCGTTTGAGGTTGTGGTGTCTACTGTAGGTTCCATGCTGCTAGTTCCAGTGAAGGGACAAACCAGAAATTACCCTAAATGGTTTGACCATACCTGCTCCAAGGCAAGCAAAGACCTAAGAAAAGCTTTGAAAATTACACCTAGGGACTCAGGCCTAATTAAAAATCTACGTGCGACTTATAAAAAAGCACTCGCCAGACGTAAAAAGGAAATCAAGGCCTTTACCTGGGATTCTTTGCTTGACCCCTCAACTCTGGGCAACAGCAGTAAATTCTGGGAAATTATTAACAAACCCCTATTTGACAATCCCAGTGATACTGACCTAGGAACTAATATCCCAGAGGAGGACTGGATTAATCACTTTAGTGTAATCTTTAAAAGTAATAAGCAACAAGCAGAATTCGATTTTTTAACTATAAGGGTGAATCCTCTGTGTTTTCTGGACAACGAGGTAGAAAAGGCCATTCAAGGGCTAACTGGAAATAAGGCACCTGGCCCGGATGGCCTACCTCCGGATCTTTTTAAATCTTGCACTTCACTTTGGGCCCCCGTACTTACTAAAGTAATAAATGCTGCCACGGTTTCGGGTTGCCCGAAGACATGGGGGCACTCGACAATAGTCCCCGTGTTTAAAAAGCGTGACCGTAGCAACCCATCGTGCTACAGACCAATTTCATTGATAAATTCAGTAGCAAAGGTAGTGGGGGGTGTAATCCTGACTAGATTAACAACATGGGCCCAAGAGAACAAAATTTTATCCCCAATACAATATGGATTCAGACCTGGTCACTCAACAGTGACCCAATGCCTGAATCTATATTTGATTACAGGTAAATATACTTTGGCCCGGAAGGGAACTATTCATACGGCTTTCATGGACCTATCGTCCGCTTTTGATTGCGTGGATAGGGGTAAACTATGGGACAGCATGTTAAAAATGGGTGTCGAGCAAAACCTAATCCATCTATTGGCTGATTTGCATTCTGACACAAGAGCAAACGTCCGTTACACCCAAGATTTGAAAGTGACTGGGGACATAAGAATTAAAAGGGGTGTTAGACAAGGCTGTATCTTGGCCCCATTCCTCTTTAACCTGTATATCAACGAGTTAGAGGACTACTTGTTGAGAACAGGTACGGATTATCCTTATGTAGGTCTAAGAGGAGTTCCGGTTCTGCTTTATGCAGATGATGCCGTCCTGATTTCAAGGACAGCGAATGGTCTCCAGACTCTTCTAAATTCATTTTATCTTTTTATGGAGTCTCGAGGCCTCAGTATTAATAACTCTAAGTCGTTTGTCATGAAAATTGGCCATGGTTCGCGAAAACCAAATTCCTTTACTATAAACGGGGAAAAAATTCCAACATCTAAAACTTTCTCATATCTCGGAGTCCTTCTCGATGACCAATTATCTTGGGGCCCAGCAGTCCATAAAAAAAAGGACGAAATGACTCGTGTCAACGCAGCCATATTAGGATTTGCGAGAAAAATGGGCAATAGCCCGGTGGCGGCCTTGCTTAAATTATACCAAGCAAAGAGCATTGCCGTTGCCTGCTATGGCAGCGAACTCTGGGGCTATAGCCAGACGCGAGACCTAGAGGTCACAGAAAATAATTTTCTAAAGAAGATTCTAAGGCTGCCTAGGGGCACCGGAAACTTCTCGGTTAACGAGGAGCTAGGTGTGCCCTTTCTAAGCGATAGATTAGCCGCAAATCCCATATTTTGTTGGTTGAACTCTTGGTTGAATAATGACATACCCCTTACCCACGATATATTAAGAGAAGCCCTAACCTGGGATGGTAGACTCAAGGTCCCATGGCTGAAATATATAAAAGATTGCCTTACTGAACTTGGACGGCCAGCCCTGTTTTTAACCCCATCCACTATAACAAAAGCTGATGTCACATTTGTGAAAAAAGCATTTTTTACAACCAGGTACTTTGCCCGGGAGGAGGCCGAGTTTGTGAAAGGCAGTGTCAGGAAACACGCCCTACTTAAAACATGTTTACACTTGGAACCATATCTTTCATGGCCTATATCTGGCTATGACCGTTTTTTGCTGACTAGGTTCCGCTTCGACCTGTTCCACCTCCTATTGGCAGTACCATCATCATCAAATATCTTTATTCGAATGTAATACAATACATCCATAAAAGTACATTTTAAAACATACAGACATAACATATTCCTTTCATATAAAAAGAAGCCATCCATTTCATCAATGAAACGCAAGATAATGTGCAAGAGTTTTGTAAAACCAGGATAACACATAAAATACAACAAGTTAAAAATATAAATAATTGTACAGAGTTAAAAAGGGATAAAAATACAACGATAGTAGCAGCATAATTAACCTTCCATACTTTTCCTGAAGGTGATAGCAAGTTTCAAAAAGCTACATATAAACAGAGTATAATCACAATTCAGGAGTTGGAGGTAATAAAGTGCTGGTTTGATTTGGGTAAATTGTAAATCCTTTAAACAAGGCTTCAAATACAACCTCCGAGGTACTAGATAATAAGGACAAACAAATAAAAAGTGTGCCAAATCTTGCGGAGACTTCCCGTCGCAGCCGCAAGCAGGTAACACTTGACCTCGGTGGGCTCCTTTTGGTGTTGCCAACAGGAGATGAAATAAATCAAAACGGAACCTTATCAAGAGATAGCGTTCATACCCTGACATAGGCCAGGATAGGTATGGTTCCATTTGAGAACATGTCTTAAGTAGGGCGTGTTTCCTTACACTATCTTTCGTCAACTCGCCCTCCTCCCGGGCAAGATACCTAGTAGACATGAATGTCTTTTTCACAAAAATTACATCAGCTTTGGTTATAAAATTTGGGGATGAGAACAAATCCGGCCGCCCCATTTCAGTGAGGCGGTCGTTAATATACCTCAGCCACGGAACCTTAAACCTACCGTCCCAGGTTAGAGCTTCTTCTAGTATAGCATGAGTGAGAGGTATATCATCATTTAGCCAGGAGTTCAACCAACATAACAGGGGATTTGCTGCTATTCTGTCACTCAGGAATGGTACACCTAATTCCTCGTGTACCGAGAAATTTCCGGTGCCCCTTGGCAGCCTCAATACCTTCTTTAAGAAGTTATTTTCTGTAACCTCCAGGGCTCGTGTCTGGCAGTAGCCCCATATCTCACTGCCATAGCAGGCGATGGCGACACTTTTGGCTTGATATAGTTTGAGCAAGGCGGCCACCGGACTGTTGCCCATTTTTCTAGCAAAGCCAAGTATTGCTGCATTGACACGTATTACCTCGCCCTTTTTTTTAGCAATAGCTGGGCCCCACTCTAGTTGGTCGTCGAGAAGGACCCCGAGGTATGAGAAGGTTTTGGAATTTGGAATTCTTTCCCCATTTGTATGAAAAGAGTTGGGTTTACGTGACCCCTGGCCTATTTTCATAGTGTAGGACTTTGAATTATTGATACTTAAGCCTCTGGACTCCATAAATTCATAAAAAGAATTTAGAAGTTTCTGAAGACCAATTGCGGTCCTTGAAATAAGGACAGCATCATCCGCGTAGAGTAAGACTGGGATACCTTTTTTGCCTACATAGGGGTAATCTGCACCTGTTCTCAACAGACAGTCCTCCAGCTCATTTATGTACAAATTGAAGAGAAATGGTGCTAGAATACATCCTTGACGGACGCCCCTATTAATTCTGATGTCCCCTGTCACCTTCAGGTCTTGTGAGTAACGGACGTTGGCTCTTGTGTCTGAGTGCAAATCGATCAGGACATAAACTAAGTTCTGATCAATGCCCATTTTCAACATAATGTCCCATAATTTACCTCTGTCCACACAGTCAAATGCGGACGATAGGTCCATAAAGGCCATGTGTATGGTTCCCTGGCGGGCTAGAGTGTATTTACTTACAATTAAATACAGGTTCAGACACTGGGTCACTGTTGAATGGCCTGGTCTGAAACCGTATTGTATTGAAGATAGAATATTTTTCTCGTTTGCCCATGTTGTAAGTCTGTTCAAAAGCACACCCCCTACCACTTTTGCTACAGAGTTAATTAAGGATATTGGTCTGTAGCATGTCGGGCTGCCACGATCACCCTTTTTAAACACGGGGACGATAGTTGATTGTCCCCAGGATTTTGGGCACCCAGATATTACAGCTGCATTTATTACATTTGTAAGGATAGGAGCCCATAACTGAATACTGGATTTAAAAAGATCCGGAGGAAGGCCATCCGGACCAGGTGCCTTATTGCTAGTTAAACCTTGGATTGCCTTTTCTACTTCGTTGATTGAGAAACAGGGAGGCTTCTCCTCTAGAATTAAGAATTCATGATCTGAAAGTTGATCATGACTTTTAAAAATTGCACTAAAATGGGACACCCAATCTGCCTCTGGGATATTTGTGCCTATTGCAGTATCACTTGGGTTGTCAAACAAAGATTTGTTGACAATCTCCCAAAATTTGCTGCTATTTCCCAGGACAGCTGGGTCAAGCAGGGACTCCCAAGTACTGGCCTTAATTTCCTTTTTCCGCTTGTCTAATGCTTTTTTATAGGTATAGCGGAGGATCCTGATTTCGCCTAGATCTCTAGGTTCGTTTTTTAACGCCATCCTTAAATTTCTGTTTGCGACAGAGCATGCATGATCAAACCATTTAGGGTGACTATCAACTTGCCCATTTGCTGGAACCAGTAACATAGAGCTTACTATTAACGCTACACCTTCAAAAGTGACTAAAGTTTGCTTTGGAGACATAGAAGTTGAGGCACAGGTCGCTAATTCCTCACCACATAACTTATTAATATCGTTGTAAAAGTTTTCTTGATTTACCCTATGCCATTTCAAACGACGTTTACCATTTGTACATTGTAGAATTCCCCTGTCTTTACATTGTTTACGTAATTCAAATATACCACCATTCAAATTGATAGAAATGGGGTTGTGATCACTGTAAATATTCATGTGAATAGTAAAGCAGGAGATCTGGTTTACAAGGTCAACAGATAATAATATATGGTCAATAAAAGACCCATAACGTGACCCTTTAAACGTCGGGACATCAAAAACTTTGGATTCTGGCACCAAAGACATGGCTACAAACAAGTTATATTCGTTGAGTAAATCATTAAGAAGGGAACCGCGTCTAGTATGATCAAAGTGAAAACCATCCATGTTGTTACACCCGAGGGATCCCATTGGGGTATCTCTTGGGTTACCGCACGGATGTGCATTAAAGTCACCTACAATCAATACTTTACAAGGTAATATGTCTGTTCCTTCTTTCAACATTTCCTTCAATAATAGTATGTTACATTCCCCTTGACTAGATGTGGCGTTATAAAAATTGACTAAAGTCAAAGCATTTTTGCCTCTCTTCAATATAAGCACTTGAAGGTTACTATTTACATGTTGGTGAATGGTTATATCACAAGACAGGGCCAAGTTTATAAAAATGGCCAGGCCCCCTTTTGCTCTGCCACTAGTAGAGGGGGATGCTGGCCTAAGGAAGCTTTGATACCCTTCGATGAAGGCAGTATTTTCTTCTAACCATGTTTCTTGGAGACATATAATCGCATATTTTTTAACAAAAGCAAGCCAGGCAGGGTCGCATATCTTGTCTGCCAAGCCTGCAATGTTCCAAGAAACTAAACTCATTTTACAACCATCATCATTCTCTGTGTTCATGGGAGCCTCATTACTAGTAAGTTCTGATAACTGGTTTTGTTGTTCATTGACAATAAATCCCAAAGTTTCTACTGCAGAGGATTTTAATTCTACATTAGATAGGTCAACGTTAAGTGCATCAGACTGATGATGCAGTATATTAGGATATTCACAATCAAGGGATACAGGCCTGGGTAACAAACAATCTATATCTGGTTCTACAAAATTTATGTTGTCTAATTCTTTATTTGGATGACAAATGGAAGCATCGCAATTAAAATCACTTAATGGGGAATCAGCAAGCGTAGGCATTGCTGCTGCAGCATACAGTCAATCAACCCCTCCTAGACCATTTTGCTCGTAAAAAACATCAAACCTGTTTGTGGTTGGGACATTATAATATGTATTAGAAGGTATTGGTTGGAAATGATTTTGATAGCAATATGAGTCATCTGGGGTCTTCCGTCTTTCATGATAAGCAACTGGATAGTTAACATTTCTGGGTCCCCCAAATATATCATTGGCAGTACCAAGAGGGTCCCATCGTGGACAAGTGCTACCTGCTTGCGGCTGCGACGGAAAGTCTCCGCAAGATTTGGAGCACTTTTTATTTTTTTGTTCTTATTATTCAGTACCTCGAAGGCTATACCTAAAGCCTTGTTTAAAGAAATTAAAATTTACACAGATTAAACCAGCACTTTATTTCCTTCAACTTTTGAACTGCGATTGTACTTTATATGTAAGCAGTTTTCTAAAACTAGCTATTACTTTCAGGAAAAGTATGGAGGGATAATTATGTTGTTATTATTGTCCTATTCCCCAATGATTTTTAACTTTGTACAAATTATTTATATTCTTAACCTGTTTATCCTGCTTGTTGCCTTTACTCATATTGTTTACATAGTCCGCCTATCATACATAAGTATTGGACAGCCTTTTTAAACTTTTTCTTTTTTTTATGCAATTTATTTGTGAAATGTTTATTCATGTATTGCGCTTTTATGATTGTTAAATTTTACAATCGAATAAAGTTATTTGAACTTGAACTTGACTTCATCAGGGTTTTTCATAATCATATATAGATTCTTTAAAAGCAGGTACAATCTGAGGAAATATGAAATTCTACAAGCTGTGTTTCCCACAGAGGATATTGTATGATGGTAAGACAATCCTCAAAAGTTGAATGTAACCAATAAAACCGGGGCATTGAGCAAGTATTTTTTACCAAGTGGGATCTGCAGAGTGATGCAGTTTAGCATGCGTCAGCACTGTTGCCGGAAAATAGTGGCTCTCACAATTTCTTACAGGAAATCGTCTGGCTCCCTCCTCCTATGTGGACTGAAAGAAGAACAGAATGTGTGGGATTCAATTGTGTATCAATCTGTACCTTGAAATTGAGATTGTATTAAAAACACTAAGTCTTCCCTCTTTGGTAGAATCTTTGCATACGTATAGTGATTCCCGGGCTGTGAAACCACAAAGGGTTGAGCACTATTACCTAATACATCCAACACTAACGCTTGTGTGGTCATTCTAGGGCCAACACTGCTCGGTTCTTATGTGCTTATTTTTTTTAAAGATTATTTACGGTTCAGCAGCTTTCCCAATCACAAAGTTTTGCAAAATCATGAGGACGAAATAAGAATTGCCAAAGGGCTTGTTCTAACCTATTGGAGCAACTGTTGTCTTGTGAAGCGCTCTGATACCCTTCTGGGTTTTGTTCATACTACATAAATAAGCCAATAGACTTAGTTAGACACTCACAGGTGATGTGGCGGCAACTCATAGGTGCCACGTTTGCCAGAATCTCTCTTGAGAGATTTGTTGCACCAAAAGACTCGGTCCAGTTACATTTTGAAGACGAGGTTGTTGGTATAACGAAAGTGTGCAAAATCACAGCCTTTTCAGCCAAATTATTTGGGAATGTCTGAGAAGGTCAGGGAAAGGTAACATTGAGTTGTAAAGCTTGAGGTACAGTTTGCCTTTCCCTGCTAAACTTTCTGTGATAACTTTTATTGTCTCACAAATAGCCCAGTGATGTATGTTCACGAGCTTTAAAATCATAGGGTTTTCCTTCTTCTGATCCCAGGCCATAACAGTGTATTATTACATATTATGTTATTAATCACTACGCGCCTCCCAAAAAGAGTCATTGCCCACTATCCCACCCCCAGAGTTGCGGGTAAGCTGCGTGAGAGAGAATGCCGCACCACGCACTCGGATGCAGCCGTGGGCGAGTGCCCGATCCCTTAGATAACTGTGCGAGCGCGAGCACGACGAGTTAGACGAGCACCCGCATGACGCGATGACGTCTGGTGCGTTTAAGAACACAGTGAAGACTCTGACGTCGTTCAGTTAGAAGCAGTTCTTCTTACGGGGTGGAGGTGGTGACGAACCTTCTTTGAAGCAGCGCGACGGACGTCGAGCACGCATAGAACAGCAACCCCGAACAAAAATAAAAATCAGAAACATCACCAAGCACACGTCTCCGGATTCCATAAAGCGAGAATCGACTCCTTTATCCTTTAGTTATGAGTCATGTGGCCGTCGAAAATGTACTCAATCTAGATCAGCAGGTGAGCTGTCGCGTTGTTTCCCTACATCTCAGCCTATATGTTAAGGTGATGATAGAAACCGGTCATAAAAGCAGGGTGGGGGCAAGGGCAGCGGTTGGTTGATGTGTTCTCCCGGGTGAAATGTGTCCTGCGTTTTGTGATTGTGACGTCATCGCGCGTCGGTTAGCGGGTGCTGCGTGGAGCCGGCGCTGTTACTGGCATCGAGTGTGTAAAGATGGCGCAGAAGGGGGGGGCGGTGGTTAGTAGCAGCGACCATAATGGCCGCTGCTTCTATGGACAATAGGAGGCGGATAAGCGGATCGTCCGCGGCGGCCATTTTCTCACGGTTTTATTGCTAGCCGGCCAAAGAGAGAGAAATAGCTTGTATAGATTCCCCAAGTGTCTTTCTGGAGCACCCCGCCATTTTGAATAGTTCCCCCACCGGGTCAATTAAAATGGTGGGTCCAATCGGCTTTGAAGGTGGCTTACCTGGTACGCTGGTCTTTAATACAAGTTTCTTGATGGTAGTTTAAGAAGTTACAGTTCAATGACCTTTATGGTCCCTTTTTCTGTAACCAATGTGTTTATGGTGACCAGTGCGTGGTCGTTAGTGCAATGTCCTGCCTGTCAAGTATGTGTACTATTGCCCGGAGGCTAAATTTTGGGGCCCAGATGTTTGCCGGCCGGAAGCGATGCGCTTTCCTGTTGGTCTTTTGTTTTGTTGTCACCCTTACACCGCCTTCTCTCCGTAGAGCCGGGTGACGTAGCGTAGTGTGTCTTTGGCCTCTGCAGGGAGTGGCCTCCATTCGACGCATTCAGGGAGACTTGGCTGCCAAGCTCTCTGGGACTGCGCTGTCAGTCGTCCACGACGGACCTGGCTTCCGTCTATGTAATATTACTGGGCGCAGCAGTCTTCGCCTCGCTTGCTTTCTTTTGCACAGGGGAGGCTAGCGGCCGTATATCTTCGTTCGATTGATATAATTCTTAGTCAAGGGGAACGGAATTTAAGACTCAAAGAGTGAACTGGACCAGTACTGTTAGTTCGCGCACCTTTGCAGTAGTATGCGTAGAAAGGTCTGAGGGATATCGGTTTAGGTTATCATATATTTGCCTTTTGGGGTTAAAGGGCAACACCGGCATTCATATGCGCCTATGTAGTGTTGTACATTGAGATGTAAACGAATAAGTCAGTCAGATGAGCCCCTACCATCCCCTTGGGCCTATGGAGCTTCCTGGTCTGGAGAATGCTTAGTAACTTACTGGATTCGATATAAATAAGACGCATGTGACGCCATGACGTTCGAAATTCCGCGTACCTCTTAAAGAACAGTAAAATCACCTTCATAATAAGGCGCATTAATGCTGATCCACTATCACGCCTTGGACACCATTCTAAAGATGCCTTCTTCCTGACAACGGGCACGAAATTGGGTTTATGTAATGTTTTTGCTAGACGGCTGCAGCAGGTACCTTGGCGTCGTGACGTTGATGTAATTGTCTGGGATGAAGGGTGATTTTAATCGATTGTCATTTACGTGAAGACTGTCGACATCATTGTGAAGTGTGTTTTTTCATCATTTATGTTTGCGCCCTCGCTGTAACCGTCATTGAATCATGAGCTTGTACGCCTTTGAATAACATTCCTTAATTTTTACAGGACGTTTTAAACGTTTCCCTGGACCTCACCTGAAGAACCTTTTCATTATAGGATATTGCTAAACTGTGTCTTGTTGCAACTAACCTCAGTTTGTTCTTGCAGTTTAACAGTTCTAATGTTTTAAACTGTCCTTTAACTAGCCACTTTCACAGTGTGCTTTAAACCTAACTATGGTAGGATTAGTCCCCTTTGGTGCCATTCTCTGTGATTACCGAAGATGTAGTTGACCTAAAGTGGCATCTCACGCACTCTGCTGCCCCGCTTTGCCGACCTGCAGGTGGCACAGAATGTCTTGTCTGTTTTTGGAGGGCAGTATTGGGGCAGCAGACACGTAGTATTTGCAAATTTCTTTATTGGCAGTTTACTAACGCATATATTTAGATATAAACAATTCATAGTATTGGACTGAACTGTTGTGTAGGTTCTTTCTTTTTCAGTGTTGCGTGTCCTTGGTAGAGATGCACGTTGTATCTCTACATGTGTTAAATACGCCAGTAATTTTCGCTATAATGTACTGTGCGAGCATTAACCGTTGTGCTATTTTACTGCACTAAGACGTACTGCCACACATTCTAGTGAGGCCCGTGGTCTCCATGCCACTGAAATCAAGCTATCCTGGCTGAAGAGCGGTGAAACCCCGAAACCGTTCCTAGGCTGCTTGGTTCCAGTCCAGGGAGGACCTGGATTGGTAGTTCGGGCTGGACTGTTCCCATGAGGCACAGGGTCAAGACTGATTTGCATATGGCTGGGTTCAAACTGGAACGGCATGGCGAGCAAAAAAACGATGGATTTAGGCCCAGATCTCTGTACTGGGGTGAATGTATGACATTGCTATGCATTCTGTCCATCAACTGTTTTTACACATTCTTGTGGGCAGAGTCCGCCCACTGTTGGTCTGTGATTGTTAGGTCTGCCGGCCCTGTTACTCACACTTATTCCTCATCTGGGCCCTTTTTTCCGGAAGTATTTTAAATGTAATTGCTATTTTAGTTGCAAAAAAACAGTATGTCTGGCATGTTCGATGGTGAATACACACCAAAGCCGATGCTTTAGTTGTGGATTGTTTTTACAAAACTTGGAAAGACACCCCCCTCGCCCTTCACAGATTACCATAGTTGCAAATTATTTAAATGCTGCTTTGACCGCTTGGGAAACCTGTATGGTAGATTTGCTCTAGTAATGAATGTCTTGAGGCCCCATTAGGGTGGATGTATTTTCTTAGCCAACTTGATTTGTACATATTTGTAATTATGGCTGTCTTGTTGCCATGTATTTGGAAAGCTTATGCTTAATACAGTAGGTCTGAGTTGGTTATGTTGACAAGCAAATTCCGAGTTATGTCCAATGCCATAGGCCCCTCATAACTGTGAAAAGCATTAGTTAAAGCTCAAAGGCTGCAAACATATTTTCCTACATGTAATCTCACAAATGACTACCAGACAATTGATTTTGTTGGGCGCCCCTCTAACAAACTCTTTGTGGTGAAGCTGTGCAATTTGATGCCCGTTTTAGACCCTTTTGAAAGGGGGTGCATTTTTTTGTCCACTTTTTTGTACCCATTTGTAATTTTAGAACTGCATGCCTGATAGTTGCCATCCCATGGACAGTACAGTAGTTCTGAGCAGTTTACGGTGACAAGTCTAAAAGAAAAGTAATTGCATCATTTGGTAAAGTTATGCCATAGGCTTGATATGAGTATTATGCAAAGGTAGTAAGTAACCCTGATGTAATTATTATAAGTTTATAAAAAAGTTAAAGCCAATAGTCTTTTATGGGCTGATTGACACTGCATTTTATTGAAGATGGGCTGCGGGTATTATGTTACCCAGAAGGTCACTGGTCACCTTACAAGTCCAGAATGTTGGTGCTATCCTTTGACAAGCACGGGGGGTGGTCGGCTATCTGCAACGTATGTGATTGTCTAATGGTTGCTTTGTAGGAAAACGAATGTTCAGCATAACAGGCTGTAGGAGGTTAACCAGACTAATTTAACGTGTATAGACGTCATAACTTTACTGGGAATTACGCCTCTCCTAACTGATTTCTTATGAAAAAGTTAAGACAAAAGCAAGCACTACGTTCGACTTTTTATGAAAAAAGCATACATGAAAGTCAATATGCCTAACAGTAGTGTTTTTTTTTTTTTTTACCTTCACTTTTTTTGTTGAATGGAATCAAACTAATTATATTAGTAGGTAAGGACTTTTGGTAGAAGGCTTGTACTTTGATAATCCTAGCTGTATCCTCTCTTAAAAGTACCTTTAAGGTTTAGTTGTCTGTCAGGCACTTGCTATACAAATACATTGCGTTTTATTTATTATAGATGTATTTGTAAAAAAAAAAAAAGTTTCCTAGACGATTCTACTTAGTCGCTTGTTTGCTGTTCATTCGATCCGCAATGCAGCGCATCCAGCATGGCCACCGATTGTAACCTGGGCTGCTGTCTTGGAATATAGTATTCTCCACAGTGTACTGTTGATCATTTCAAGTTGGCCAGCCCTTTCCCTCTAATGTGGTAGTCATGTTGGAACTTTAAAACAGTGGTACACTAAGTACAGTATCGCTGCAAGACGTTTCTGCTGCTTGTTACTTTTTTTTGTTTCAGAATTTTAAGTATACTGTTTAGACAGACTTGTTTTTTCCTACTTCTAATTTATCGTGCACGTGCTTGTTATGAACGTGTGTTTTATTGTGGATAGGCGAGTGGTTGACTCCGAGTGCACGGATAAATGCATGCCAGTGAGTGACAGTTTGTATTTATCTTGCTGTATGGGGTACCTACCCACCAGTGACTGAAGAGGTACTTAAGAGACAAGCCAAACCTATTAACATTGCCAGTGTTGGTTTATACTCTGCTTGCAGTCTAGTGATGTCCTGGCTGTGTTTGTTCTGAGCCTCTGGAGACGGTGAGCTTTCCAGCTACATGGACTGGGCTACCAGTCTTGAAGGCTTTGTACATGAATACGATTTATTCAAGCTAGAGAAGACTGTGCAGTTCGTCAGGATGGGGGTAATTTGATCCTATTTTCTCAGGCCATGGATGAAGTGTGAAGTGTGATGCTGTATCTAGCGTGCCCATAAGAAAAGGGGGTAGTATGGAGTCTGGAATGCCATGGGGCAGGGTAGTGCCACTATCTAATGCAAGGGAGTTTTGAAGTTGTTTTCTGGAAGGGACAGTTTCACTTTCTTCAATAGCGAGCTGGTACCATGCTTTATTTTCTTGAAGTGCTCTTTAGGGTGAGGTTGGTACCCAGGTTTAAACAAAGTCACTTGGCATTTGGAAGTTGGGGAGTTCAGAACCACCTGGCTTAATTTCATTTGACCGGTTTGATTAGTTGTGGCTTGTTGGCAAATTTGAGTCCTGTGTAAACTTCATGTAGGTGAACCAGTTAATATTTATGGATACTGCCGTTTCTTCCTTGAGTTGTAATTTTTATCGTGTGGAATAGAAAACAGATGTCTTGCATGAAAAGAGTAGTCAGCTGCCTGTTTTCTTTGCATGTGCTGATTTCTATTTCCTCCGGATGAAGGTCTAGGTGAGCGAGCCCCAATAGTTTACTTGGCTATTGAATAATTTGCAGCTGATTGGAGTTTTCTTTTGGTGGTTGGTCCACAGGTACACAACAGCAAAACTGAAAGATGCATGTACTACTATGACTTCTCGTCTCCATCCATTCCCCATCGGCAGTTCTTTCAATCATATCAACCCCCCCCCCACCTTATACAAGTCCTATTAGGGCTTCTGATTTTATGGTATATATATTTTTAACATTTCCATCTGTTCAGATTTGGTTTTTGGCCATCAAATTGGTATTGCTCTGTGCATGTTCACTTATGCCTTTATTTAAGGAAATCTTATGTCTTTCTATCTCCCCGTGCTCTCTATCTGCTCAGCTGTTGCCCTAAAATTCACGAAGGACGGCATGGAGTCTCTCAAAAGAAGCAACATTTTCTATATTTTATCCGTTTTACAAATACAGACAAACTTAGTTTTCTGTCTGAATTTAACTGTAAAAGCTTAGAATCCTAATCTTCTGTTTGCAAGATGGTTCTTATCACTACATAGATTTGTGATGGTGTGTTTCTAGCAGTGGTGAAATGTGGTGCAGAGGTGGGGACTTGAATGAGCTGCTTAACAATTCAAGGTGTGTTTGAGAGATCAGAGCCTTACTCGTGCAACATCAGAGCAATGCACGAAGTGGTAGAGACAACTATACATCAACGTAATTGATTTTGAGAACTTTTGATCGTATTACCGTGACATCCCTCGCTTATACTGAGAGCTTATCGCATACCGCAGCAGATAGTTCTCATCATGAGAGCCAATGACCATTTTACTTGCAAGGTGGGAGATGGTGAGTATGACTTCGAAGTTCAGACCTGTGCAAAACAAAGATGCGTGATGTCGGTGTTCCTCTTCAGCCTAATCCTCGACTGGGCGATGTGAGACCCAATTAAAGATCAAACCAAAGGGGTCATATGTACCTTATTCTCTACACGGGAGCACCTTGACTGTGCCGATAACTAGCCTAATATACACATGCATATGCATGAACACACACACCTCGCCTCATGATCTATGCACATCAAGTGGGCCAGAAGAATAACGTCCCAAGCCCTTCGCCAATTAAGGTGGAAGTAGAGGACCTAGCCATGACATAAGAGTTCACTACTGTCAGACATGGAGGGCTGGCGGTGATATCAAGAGATGATCTAAGAATCCAGGCCAGGAATGCCTTCAGAATGCTGAACAATTTGTGGGAGTCATTTCAATACAAAACCAACACCAGACTGAGGTGTTACCAGGGCTGTGTTCTCGCCGCACACTTGTATGGGTCAGGATGCTGGTAGATGACAAAGCGACATCACCAAACTGTTAGCCTTCCATACCAGTAACATGAGCGTAATCTTGCTCATATTCTGGCTGTGAACTATCTCCACAGGAACTGGTCACCAGATGCAAGCAATAGACCCTGGACACAATCATTATGAGAAAAAAGATGGAAATGGGGAAGGACACCATCGGAAGAGACCAAACCTCCATAGCAAAAACAGCTCTCCGTTGGACCCCTTGAAGGACAACTGTAGCGAGACAGGCCAAATAATACCTGGAGGCGAACAACTGGAACAGAAATGAACCCCATATCACAAATGGGGCACAGTACAGAACCTTGCCCAAAGCGGGAGTGGAGGTCCTTTGATGCTGCCAGTTGGCATAACGAGCAGCAAGTAAGTGTCCTCTCTGGGATGCTTTTGAGCAGTGCATTGCCTCCATTTAGGTGAGGGGGCGTCTAGGACTTGAAGTGTCTTTCTAAAAATTTCTCCTGGGCAAAAGTTTCCTTTCAGAGGAGACTTGGACCCAAGCTGTGTTTGGCATTTGTGACAATGTCTTCTTCAAGGCTCAAGTTAAGGGTGAATCTGGGGCTCAAGTTGAGGGTGAATACGGGGAATTTGGCTTGTTCATTTGGAGTGTGATGCCCTTAGGGTTTGGTAGGAAAGCGGAGGCTCAACATTTTTAACATTGTTGGCAAACATTTTTTCTATGTTTATGGGGTTTAGCATGAAGTGCAAGAAATCCAGTTGTGGGCAAGTTTGAGGCATCGGTTACATCTGTCTATTTTAGTTAAGGTGCTTTTGAGAGAGCTGGGTGTCATCTGCATACTGTTAAATTGTAATTAGGGCTCCCGGTTTTATGGTATTTCTTTTTGAACATTTCTGTCTGTATTCATCCGCATTTATTTTTGGGACATTTTATTGGTATTTATCCATATTTATTTTGTGTGTTTTGTGAATAGATGAGGTGATAACTCATGTATTTCTGCATTTAACGGATAAACGCGGACTCCTACTCTGACTGTCAGGTTTTAGCACATTACACAGCCGAAAATAACCCACCTTAAAGTGTTATAACACATGTACATGTTGAGTGAGATGTGCAGTAATTTATAAACATCCCATTGAGCTTTGTAGCTTCTCCCATGAAGTCATTATGTACAGCTACTTGCCTGAAAGTCCTTAATCTCAGCATGGTGAATCATTTAAAAGAAGCTAAATTATCTGTATTCCGCTTTTTAAATAAGTACAGACAGGAGAGACTGTTTTCTGTCTGTATTTATCTGTAAAAATCAGAACAAACGGCAGCCCAAATTGTAATATTGCGGTCTACTAGAATGGCGCCCATCGATTCCCTATAAGGGTTGAAAATGGTGGGGCACAATATGGAGCCCTGGGGACTCTGCAGGTGACTGGGAGAGTCTGGGATTTGCTAGTTGATAACACAAGTTTCTGTTGGTTGAAAAGGTGGGATATGAACCATCATAGACTTGTGCCAGTGAAGCCCCAGCACGTTTTTAGGGGTGAAACCGTACCAAATCAGATTGTCTGGTCTGTAACCTGGCATTGAATGAGTTTCCTTAACAGACTGTCGCCAATAAAATTTCTTCCTTGCCATTTGATGATTTTAATTTTTGGGCTGACTTATCTCCATGTACTCTCGCTAAACTCTTTTCTTGGTTATTAATTTTGATTGTCTGCAGTGAATGAATTCTCTATGTATAGACGGCTACTAAATGAACATGAAGGGACAGTGTTGCCTGATATGCAGTGATGAGTCTGGGGACCAGGTAACAGTATACATCTTCGCTGGCTAGCTTGAGAGCCTGGCTACTGGAGTGTTTGTAGTCATTAATAGTATGGACGGTTCTAGGAAAATCAAATCTCCCTTTTCATTTTGATGAAGTTTACAGTAGTGATTATTGGGCCTGCAACCATAAAATATTTGTCCATGGCTCGGCTATGGGGGGGGGGGGGGGGGGGAAGCACATTGTGCGTTAACCAGATTATCATTTTTAAAACATTTTGCTAGCTGTTAGTGTATCCTATAACTTAGGCCCCAAATGTTTTCAGGGAGTTTTAAAAAGAAAATGTGTGAACGGTAGGATCTGCTAAAGACCTCAGTAAGAAATAATTTGTTGATGACACTAGTGTTTAGCAGCAAAAATCATCAACTTTCGAACGTGATAAGACATTTCTAGCTCACTGTGAGGAAACTCGGGGGGGAGAGAAAAGCGAGGTATGGAGAGGTAAGGCAAATTGGCATAGGTAACAACGTTGCAGAAAGGACCAGGTAGTTGCCCAAGAGAGAATTCTGCCAGTCACCTGATGTTTATGCCTTTCTGTAAATGCAGGATAAGTTGGATGCCGCAAGAGGAGTCTTAATGCCAACACTTCTCATCTTTGGTACCTCGATCACAGCGCGTTTTTTTTCTTCTCCCCCCCCCCCCCCCCACCTTAGTACCTTCCTCTATTTCAGGATTCAGCCTCCCAAGTGTCAGAATGATTCCACTTGTGTTGATAATGTTATCTTGACACCTAGCCAAAGCCCAAGCTTTTCTTTCTTCCCCATGTGACGTTTCTTGCTGAAACTGGCTAGTAATAGGCACCTAGTTAAGGAATAGTTGGATCTCCTGTTTCTCAGATCTCTGAATTGCTGGAAATTCTTAGTATAAATGTTTACAGACCGTCCCAAATTTTCTAGTTCCTCTATTATCTAGCATCAACATTGCCAGCAGGACTTTAATTTCACTTAGTCTTGCACCTTCTTGTAGGGCAACATGTGCATTGCATCTACTGCAGTGGACGAGCACTCTGCTGTATCAGTTTTTTTTATTGCATTATGTGCTGCAGTGTTTTGACCCTGCATCATATCTTCTGCTGCCACTTAGCATCTGTGTTTGCATGAAGTCCCCATCAGAGGGGTCAAGATTCTGAAACCATAGCAATGGAAAGTTCTTAGGTCTGGTCTTCAACCGTTATCACAATCCTCTGGAGTGCTTCTTGGTGGTATTCTGATGCAAAGCATTGTTCATCTATTCCTAACCAGGCAATGGGCTAGTGAATTAATTGCCGATTTGGATGGTTGGCGTGTGCTGCACAGAGTGGTGGTGTCCTTTATTTGAGCTGGACGTGTCACTCTGGTACATTCAGCCTTCATGCCCCCACATTCCTAAACACTACTGATGGATAAAAGTGGATTCTTAGCAATTTCTTTTGTAGTCCCCTGCCTGGAGGAAATGTGTCTCCCAGTCCTCCTATTTCCTTTTTGCAAACTTCTGAATGTTGGAGACCTCCACCCCAATTGACTGACTGCCATCCTAGCTTGATTGCCAGAGGTGTATCAAGTACTGCTTCCTTCTGCCTGTAGTTGGTTAATTCTTTGTCATCTGTACACTGAGACTTGTACTCTGGAGAAGGATGGAAGACACCTTGGACCCGTGGTAAAATATCTTATGGTTTGTTTCACCCCCTCTAGTCGAAGTGTGCAAGTTGCCTTGCTGCAGTGACCTGGGGAGTTTTGGGTCTCCCCAAAAGCTGAACTGTACTTAGTAGGAGCATTGTGACCCCCTCCGTCAGGAAGACCCGCAGACAGCTGAGCTGACTTATCTGCATGAAGGTAGTTTGATGGACTGAGCCTGCCCAGGAAAAGCCAGGCTGGCATAGCCTGGTCAATTCTGGGTTTCATCCATTTGATGGGCAACATTTATTCCCCTTTGCTACCACAGTGATATCCAAGGACTGAAGTTGCGCCAAGAACCTACTCTACTGCATCCATTGCCTGCTTTCAGAATATTTTGTGAGTGCTTAACCACTGCTAAAACTATAAACCTGTGTTTCTGAAGTTCCCCTGTTAGGCAGAACTATACCCTGCAGGATGACATTGGCCATAGAGCCTATTTAAACAAAACATTTCGCGCGGAGTCTCCACTGTGTACTTGGCACCCATACGACTCAGTAGAATTGACCCCACCTACACAGATAAGTGTCCGTGCTGCAAAAAAAGAGGTGCAGGCTTCATACATGTTTTGGGATTGTGTAACTCCTCCAATATTGACAGGAGGCCTGGGATCGTTGAGCACGCGTCACCCATATTCAGCTTGAGGCTTCAATCAAACTGGGTTTAATGGGCCTTATTCCATCCCCCAAGTAAGGAAGAGTACGCCATAGGTTTTTCCAACTGGGTGCATTGCTAGCGAAATGCAGGGTTGCCATCGGGCTGTTTTCTCTGGCCAGGCCCACAATCTTTGCATGGTCCCGGAACCTCATGGAGTGGTCTTGAGCAGAATTGACTCCTGACATCCGTATAGCTGAACGCTTGAAAGATGATTGTCTAGAGTGGGAGCTCATGATACAGGACGTAACTGAAGAGGGAGGGTCAGCACAGAGTGGGACATTAAATGTGGTGGCACTAGAGGGGGGCGGGGGACACAACTCCTGAGGAGAGGGCAGCTCAAATTTGCGAACCGTAAAAAGCTGAAGGGGGGGGGGGGGGTACCGTCGTAGACCTGGCTGAGTGGGGCTAGGGCCTTTCTGGGGTCCTGATTATAACTAGAATATGGGGCACTGCAAAATGGAAGACCGCCTGGAGAAATAGTTCAGGGAGACAGTGAGTCTGAAGACGCCTTCTCATATGGACAAACATGATTATTCTCTTAATGTACCGGCATGACCTCACCCGGACACATGGTTGCTTTGCTCGGACACTTGGGTGGGTTGGCACAGCTGCAAATTCTTGGTTGTAACACAGCCATGCGCTATGACTGTTACACTATTGGGAAATCTTGATAAAGCTTTAACAAAAATCTAGCGCTAAAGAACTGTACTAACATAACTCTAGAGGTTCATGCCCATGTAAATCCTTGTTTTTCTTAACTGCTGTAATGCCTTCTTTTTTCTAAAGTCAAGTTCTGACTTAACTTAGATTTTTTTGTGCTTTCACAGTTTCACCTCGCCCTCAGAGTAAGCTTTGACTACTGTCCCTTGCTGTCCTGCAAGAGAAATGCCCAACTGGTTTAGGGGGTAAAAGAAGCCTTTTCGCAAGGACCTTTGATGGTCTCATTACTGGGTCCCAACTTGTGTGACTTAAGGTAGCTTGTCACTGGTTCTAGGGCCATCATAACTGTGTACACTAATTGAACTGCTTAGTACTCCTTAAAGCACTTCTGTATCTCAGGGTAGTTTTCAATAAAGGCTTATTTCAGGAGCCTGGAATGGCTTAGGAATTCTGTGTGAAACCGTGGGAAAGTTAATAAAACAAATGTACAATCGCAACTTTTTAAAATAAAGTAACTATCTAGCACCTTTTAACGGGTGGTGAAAATAGGTAGTGCATAGACCAGTCATGAACCTACAAGGCACTGGGTGGCTCAACTCTCTTAACTTCTTGTCCAAGCCCAGGAGTAATTTAGTTATCCATGTTTTTGTTGTGGTCCATGGCATCAGTAATAAATGACAGAACTGCTTCAGGATGCAGTCCTGTAACCACTAACTGCTCGGAACCCCAGAAAAGACCTCAGTCCGGGCTAGGAAAAACTTTCCAGAGGTTGTGAAATCTGGTTCAATTTCACATACGCTGGAGGTGGTGAGGCATTCACCTGGTCTGTGAAAACCTGGTACTTTCGGAAGAGTTGCTGATCTCGTAAGGATACAAGATTGGTTGGGGTTCTTGGTGACTTCCACTTTGCTGCAAATCTATGACTTCGGTCTATTTCATGTCCTCACCAGCAGGATACAAGGATTTTGTGACTCCTGGTGCTCTTGTTGATTGAGAAAGTATCCAGATGGACCCTCTGCATGTTTCCGGAGATCAAGTAGCTTTCTGACAGTCCTGCACTTGTTGGCTGAAGTCTGCGCCTCTCCAAATGTCACAGCAGCGCTGCTTTATGCAGTATTCCAGACTTTTGTCTAGTTTTTTTTTGTTTTAAATCTTTTTATTGAGAACTTAAACGCAGTTAGCAATTCAAGGGCCGCACTTTAGCAGTTGGCACACGGTCAAAGCATGTTATGTCAAAAATGGCTGTACATGTTAGGCGCCCAACACAATTAGAGAAGTGTGATAATACTTATAAAGGAGTCTTACTCTAACCCCCCCCCCCCCCCCCCTCCCTGTCCCTTGTCCACTGAGAAAGAAGAGGAAAACAGGTGGAAAGAGACATGACGTAACCTATGTGTAATCCTGACACACCAGATGTCATGAGTCTGTTTGCCGTTGGTCAGAGTCTCAAAAGGCAGAGGTACCTGGGACCGGTGACTTCCCGCAATTCAGAGGAAAGGAGGGACGGGTATGGCTTCCGTAATTCGTTGAATGTGGATCCCTTCCCCATCATGGTCAGAGTGAGCTTCCCCATACCCAACACGTGCCATAGTCGATATAACCAGCCTGTAAAGGTAGGAATCTGGGGGGGGGGGGGTGCGCCAGTGTGTCAGAATGTTTTGAACGGCTGATCCCAGCGCTATGGCAATCAGCCGGCCTCTGCGAGATTTTAGTGGGTAGGTCAGTGGATTCGGAAGGCCCAGAAGGACATAGGCAGGGAAGCGTGGGATTGGTGTCTGTTTATTCACTTCCGCAAGGATTTGGCCCCAGTAAGATTGGAAGTGGTTGCATTCCCACAACAAGTGTACAAGAGTGCCCCTCCCCCTGGCAGCAGTCCGCCTCTCTGGAGGGATCCCTAGAGTGTAGATGGTCAGGGGTGTAGTACCAGTATGTAGTCAGTTTAGTGAAGGTATCGGCCAGGCCCATGTGATATGCTGAATGGTGGGCTCTGTAGTACACCCCCGCCCATTCTTTGTGGATTAGTGTTCTGCCTAGATCACTTTCCCATCGCTCACGGCTCGTATGTGTTCCTATGTAGTAGCATCTTGTATAGATCTGAGATTAGATTTTTGTCCGAAGTACGGGTGACTAGCCATTTCTCAAAGGTTGAGAGGAGTCTGCTGGCAGAAGGCTGAACCTGGTTGTGTAAGGCCCAATGCATAAGTTGAAGGTACTGTAGCCTTGCGGTCTCGGTTAACCCGTAGTCCCACTTGAGTTGATGAAATGGGATAATCCCAGCAAGATCAAACAAGTGGCCAAGGGAACGACACCCTGTGGGCCTCAAACGTGTGAAGGTGGCTCCGTCGAGTCCCGGCTGAAAGTCTGAGTTGTCAAAGAGGAGTAAGCGGCGAGGGAAAGGTGGTCACATTATGCTTGGTGTTAGTACGGTCCCACGTTTCAAGGGTGGTCCGAGTGATAGAGGACGTGTGTAAATTGGGAGGCCTATGCACCTTCCTAAGGAAGGGGATCCCGGATCCCCTGTAGAGGCCAGGCAGTTACTGCCTGATCTTGGAACAGCCAGTGTTTTTTGTGATTCTAACTGGCTCCACTCCACTAAATGACACAGTTGCGTCGCCTGAAAATACATCTGGATATCAGGGACACCAAGGCGTCCCTCTTCAGGTGGAAGCACTGTCAAAGCCTGTCATCCGCGGCTTACAACCATTACAAATCGAGCCAAGTCAGATTGAGTTTGCTGAATCCACCCCTGTGGGGGTTGGAGAGGCAAGGTTTAAAATAAGTACAGAATCTGAGGTAACGGGGGTCATTTTGACTGCCGCTATTCTACCCAGCCAACACTGTGGGTAATGTTTCCATTGGCGTAATTCCCGTTGCAACTTTGCCCGTAGTTGTGCCTAGTTAATGGTTATTGTGGCTGGCAGAGAAAGCCAGCTGGATCCCGAGATATGGAACAGAGTTGGACGCCATTGTATGGGGAGATGCGCCTGGAGTTGTGCACGGGTAGGAGATGATGGGGAGAGATCCAACGCCACCAATTTTTTTTTTTCCGCATTCACCATGAATCCCGAATTTTGTGCAACGGTCTCCAACTCTGCGAGACAGGCTGTGAGAGGACCGGGTTCGACAACAAGATCGAGGCGTCATCTGCATATAGGCTAATCACATGAGTGTCCCGCCAAATTTAATCCCCTTGATATCCGGGTTATGGCGAAAATGGGAGGCCAAGGGCTCAATATAACGCAGAGAGGGGCAACACTGCACCCCAGTCTTGTGCCACTCTCTATTGGAAACCAGGATGAGGTATGGCCATTGACCCGCACCGTAGCCTTGGGAGACCGGTAGCAATTGAATATGCGCGTTCAGAACTTCTCACCCATCCCCACCCGCTCAAGGACTCTGTCTGGCCAATGGACCCTATCAAACGCCTTTTCTGCATCGATGGCAAGGAACATGTATTCCCCTGGCGTCCTAGTGGCTTTCTCTGAGGTGGAGTGCCTGTTTGGTATTGTCGCATGTTTGGTGTTGGGGAATAAAGCCCGCTTGATCTGGGTCTATCAGACCTGGTATATGGGGCGTAAGGCGGGCGGCTAAGATTCCAGTGTATAGCTTAATGTCCACTTTAAGAAGAGATGGGGCGATAAGCACCGCATTTCGTTTTCTCTTTGCCCGGCTTCGGGGTGGCCACTATTGAGACCTCTGGCATTTCTTCTGGAATGGCTCCAGGTTCTGCGAGTTGAGGAGTTTAGTGAGTATCGGGCTATCAGTGCGCAGAAAGTTTTGTAGAATATGGGCGAAAAGCTGCCGGGGCCTTTGGCAACTTTAAGGTGGGAGATTGCTGCGATGACCTCCTCTATCCAGATGTCCCTGTCTAGGGAAGCTGCCTGGGCCTCAAAGTGGACATGTCAGTGGCTGCTAGCTAACCAAAATCATCAGAAGATATGGGCGCACTAGCGTATAAGCGGGCATAAAAGTCGTGAAACTTCTCGACTGTTGTGGCATCCTCTGAGACGCAACTACCACCCCATCCCGGATCTCCTGGCCCTGCCTCTGTTGGGTCTCACCTAATATGTGGGCCAGAAGCTGACCGCATTTGTCACATCCGGTGTAGTAAACATGGCGCAACCGGAGGGCTGCGTGCTCTGCTCTGTCCTGGTCGAGGGCCACCAACTGTTTCCGCACTGCCATCAACTGACGCCACACCTGCAGCACCCCTGTCCGTTGGTGCATCTGTTCAAGCTCCTTCGTTTTTGGGGTGAATTCTTTCCTCTTACGCTCCCGTATTTCCCCCTCGGAGGACCGCTTTGAGCGCTGTCCATTGGGTGGCTAGGGACGTATCTGTGTTGTCATTGTGAGAATCTTTTATCATGCGTTTTAGTTCTACCACTGTGGCACGGTGTAGTAGGGTGTCGTGCAGGATGCTGCATGGGGGGGGGGGGGGAGTGAAGTGTTAAGGTGGATAGCACAGGTGCATGATCTGATAAAGAAGCTACCCCTATGTCTACAGTCGTCGCTAGCGCACGTAGTGTAGTAGAGGTCAGCAGGTAGTCCAGCCTGGCGTAGGTATTGCGTGCGTTAGAATAATAAGAGTATTCCTTGGAACTGGGATGGAAACTATGCCACAGGTCGATAAGGCCTCAGTCTCGTAAGCGTGTCAACCCTGCCTGTGACAGTGCCCCCGATTGCCCGGTGCGGTGACCAGATCTATCCACCACATTATCTGAAACCAGATTCAGATCTCCCCCCGTAGGATCCGCCTTTCCGTCGTGGCCGTTGCCTCAGTGAGTGCTGTGTGCAAAAACTTTTCTTGTCCTTCGTTAGGGCCATACACGGAGCCCACTGTGAACGTGAGGCCTCCTAAAGTGAATCGGTACGTGAGTAGCCTCCCCCTGATCTCGGCCTCCTTATGTAGGAGCTTACCTCGGAACCTCTGGGCGACTAATATAGCAACTCCCGGTGTGACTGCAGGAGAATAGCTGGGTTGGAAATCTACGGGACTTAAGCCGGTAACAATCTTTGGGTAAAAGATGCAGTAGGCATATATCTGCCTCAGTGCTTTCAAGACTGGATACGACAGCCCTGCGCTTGACAGGATTACATCCCTGCACATTCAGTGTAAGGACCTTAAGTGTGGTGGGAGTCATTCAGGCGGAAGTGGGTGATGGCCATGTGCACCGGCTAACGCCTACGTTTGTGCTCTCTGGGAACGAATCATGGTGCCGAATAGCTACTATTGCAGAACTGAGTTGCTAATATAGAAGAGTGGACAAGGGACCCCAAAGGAAACTACCCCACACAAATATCAAAGCAGAACTCTTCCGCGTGAAGCAGAAGTAAAGTGGTTAACAAATGTAACCACTAAATAGTCTGTCATCCGCAGATGAGCGAGTAAGTCATCATGGGGTAAAGATCAGAACCGGGGGCATCCCCCGCACCCCCACCGGCGGCCTGCTATTGTAGAAACGGGCAGCAAAGGAATGGGCAAGCCTCAGCCAGGCTGCGATTTTGCCAGTAGTAGTAGGGGGGGGGTGGTAGATGCCCAAATGCTACAGGCCTCGAATAGTGAACGGAGTTGGAACAGCTTGCTGTTCATCCAGAAGATCAGGCGAAATGGGTGATCCCAGCTGTAGGATATGCCCCGGTCACGGAGATGCGAGGTCACCGGTCGGTAGGTTCTCCTCTTGTGCAGGGTGAGGGCTGCTAGGTCTTGGTATAGTACAAGATTCTGCCTGCAGAAGGACAAGGGGTGCGTCTGTCTGGCTTTCTGAAGTATTTCCTCCTTGATTCTTCCTCCATACAATCGTTGGCCTGAGCTTTTGCAAACATCTTTCCGTGTTTTTTGGCTCTGGCCTCTGGAGGTGGTCATGGCATGCAGCTGTAGGCACCAGTCTCAGGCGCCAGATCGCTGTCTGCAAGAGAGGGCCAACCAAAGTCTAGTGTCTCCTGTCAGTGCCCGGAGTCCCCTGCTCTGAAGTCAGTCCGCAGCCCTGTACCCCAGCCTCTAACCGACACTCAAACCTCGGGGAGCTCCCACAAGTCTCTGTGCCAGGCGGGAGCAGGGGGAACACCCACCACCCTGATGCACCCAACGCAGGTCCTCCACGCCCCTGCTGTAGCCCCCTGGGCGCAAGGGGTCTGGAAGGTTCTGGCACCTCCAGTCGTGGGAGCGTGCAGGGATCTGTCGGTGCCCTGAGCGAGGCAGCCAAAGTCGGCAGGCTATGTATTGTGTGGCCAACCTCTCCTCCCGCTTCTCCGAGGGTCTGCAATGCCCAAGGCCCCTGGTGCGCCCCAAGTATAGCCGTTAGTTTGGGCCTCTGTCCGCTGTGAGCGTTGTCCCAGGCGCAGCCACTACAAGTGTCCGAGCCGCGGGCCGACCTTTCCCGCCGAGTTCCTCTGCAGACCGGCATACCTGGGGGGCCCGCTGCAGGGCCTAGTCGGGATGACGGTGGGGGGGATGGTAGCCAGTACACCGCCAGGTGGACTGCCGTTAGGCTGTTGCTGAAGGCAGGGCACTTGACCTCTCCCTGCGCAGCACGTTCACGCAGGGTCTGTGCGTCCTTTGCTCACCTCGGGGTGCTATTACAGGGGGGTTCACGCAGGGTCTGTGCGTGCTTTGCTCACCTCGGGGTGCTATTACAGGGGGTCCAGCTCTAGGTGTCGAAGCCGTGGTGAATCGGCTGCTTTATGCACTGGGTGGACTGCCTTCCGCCATTGAAGCCCATTCCCCGGGGTAGACTTTCCGCTCCTCTCCACTCCTCCCAGCACCGGGCACCCAGTGCGCCGGCCGTCCCTGAGGTGTATGGCTTGCCTGTGATGCGGCGGGCAGTGGCAGCAGTGATCTCCAATTCCTGGGGTGGCAGCAACAACTGGCGCCCGGCCGCGGCACAAGATGGCGCATCGGAGGGAGCAGCTCAGGGGTGCTGTAGTCTGTGCTGAGCGGACCAGTCAGCGCACTCAGGTTTCCACTCACTGGGCGACGTCCCTGTTGTCTGGCCTCCCATGGATGGAAGCAGATACTCCTACGGACTGCACCGATGTCTGGCCTTGCCCGCCGCCTCTGCTAATCTGCGATCCCGGGCAGGGCTTGACCACCGTTCAGCCCAGCGATTGCCTCCAGAGCCTTCACCACTTGCGGGGTCACCGCGTCAGCAGTCTGTTTGCTGTAGACTGCGAGATGCCATTGCTTTTCAAGGTCGCCGGCGGGAGTGAAGACACCGCACGTCCTATCTGTTTGCCATCTTGGCCACGCCCCCTTTTGTCTAGTTTTAAAATGTATATCCCCTCACAACATGGTTGTAAATAGAAATTAATCTAGAAATCCAATGAGATCTAGGAGTCTGCCCATCCGGGCAAAGAATCTTTAATATATTTAAAATAAGTCAATATTCAAGTGGGAACACATTACACTATAAAGGGGGAAGAAGGCAGACATTTGCAAACGCTTGGGTTAGTAAAGTATATAATTTTCCAAGCAAACGCATAAAGCAACACTGTACACTTTGACGCAATCATTTTTTAGGTCTCGCCTGGCGATAGCACCGCTGCTCTCGCCATGCGAGTGCTCTTTGTAATCGATTTCAAGATGTGCACACGTAGAGAGGGACAAAATTAACGTGCATGTGGACAGCCCAACGCCATCTTTGTTTACTCTCTCTACCCTTCCCTCCACCCTCATCCGTGCCCTGGCGCTGCCCGGCACCCTCCACACTCTGCTGCTTCCCAAAGTTCAGTCCGTGGCTAAAAAGCACTGTGCCATTATTCTCTCTGCGCTTCCCTCCCGATACCCCTGATCTCCCCCCCCCCCCCCCCCTGTCCTTCGCATCGCTGCTTTCTGTCAAGTTTTCAGCTCACTACTCCAAGTGTGAGTAAAGTAGAGATGGCTTCCATTCCCCTCTGCCCGCAGTCCTGCCCCTTCCCTCCACCCTCTCTCCATTTTATCTATTTATTCACCATTGCAGGCTACCTCACTGCTCCCTGTTTACAGCTCATGACAAAAGGAGAACGTGCCTAGCTCCACAGCCCATCTGCTCCACTCTACCCACCACACAACCTCCCGCCAGCAGCAGTGTTAAATGCTTGCAAACAAAACGAGCATTAAAAATGCAATAGGTCTCGCCTTTTAAGTTAAAGCCGTTTGCTTTGCTATACAATACCATTTGCAAAGGAAGTGGCTAACTTAATCAAAGGTGAGACCTATTGCAATGCTTGTTTTTACATTGTATGGTGCTAAGAAGTTGAGGGCATTTCAATCCCAAATAACAAGGTACCGGGGATCATCATCAGGACATAACATTATTTGCCTTGAGACTAATGCCTGTTGATCTCAATCAAGTCGGTGATTCCATGTCCAAAGTGGAACCGGGATGAACTAACTTTGCAGGCACCGGGCATGTGCCGTAAAGAGCACCCCAAGGAAGGTTTGGTAGCCCCAGAAGCTGGTGCAACACATTCGCGGCAAATAGATTTCCGGTTAGCAGGTACTATATATAGACAATGAATCACCTAGGTGCCACGGTCGGTCCGGATGGGTCCAATAGCACGCGGGCGAGCAGGAAAATCGCTCAATCGCCTGATGTGTACCGGATCGGGGCTACAAGTTTTAAGAGAACAGCATCCAGTAGCGTGCTTGCTCTGGAAACACTTATTTGCTCCACATTGGTGCAAGTTTCTAAGTCCAAATTGGGTACAAATTAATGGCTGGGGAGGTGGTTTTCCTCTGTACACGGTACGGTATCAAACACCTCCACCAAGCATGTATAGCCCTTGCAGCTGAGCAGCTGCACAGCCATGATTGCTTAGTAACTACAATTAGCATGTAGTGCTTATAGTTCTCCAGTATTGGGGTGTCTTTCATAGTTCTCTTCCAGGGGATCCTCATCAATAGTCATAAGCACTGAATATTCCCGCCCATGTGCGGGGACCCCGGAAATAATAAAATTATATATGTAAAAAACATACATATATACACAGCTCTGTATATGTATAAACATATATCATTTTTTCCAAGCAAATGCAGCTCCCATAAAAGGCTAGGCAATGTAAATATACACCTCCAATAACATATATATATATATATATATATATATATATATATATATATATATAAAGGTATAACAATACACCTAAATCTTTTTTTTTTTTTTTTTTTATGAGGTAAACACTCATGAGAAAGCAAAAAATAAAGAGAACAAACTGTGGAAAAACACAGATGTACAACACATTGCCAGCCTGCAGGCTGCATTGCAATATAATACCATAGAGACTAAAGCCCTGTACAGGTAAAAACTGGCACCGTGCCTTTAAGGCAGCCCTGACTTCCATATCCCATCATGCCTCAGGGGTGACAGTTAGGTCAGTTGTTCTTTCCGGCTCCTTCAGTCAGGACCCTGGAATTCAGCTCTCTTCTTTTTTGACTCTTTAGTCAAGAATTATTACTACTTTAAGATTTTTTGGACTTCTTCTTAGAACTTCTTTGAGGAAGTCTGTATCCTGTGTTTTTCTGACTGACTTTTTTGCTATTTTGTCAGAAAAATGCCTTCTTTATTTGTTCCATGTCCATCTTGTGGAAAAAAGAAGGCGGCTTCAGACACACATGAGGTGTGTATTATCTGTCTGCCGGACTCTCACTCTCCAGCAACATGCCATCATTGTGAAGACCTTTCCAAAAGGACTTTAAAGGAGAGGGAGAGGATTAGGCTGTATGGCCTAGCAGAACGGTCGACGTCGAAGCAGTTGGTCCCTGTTTGCTCCCCATCGACGTCGGGCTCGGCGTCGAAGACTCCAGCGGCGGGATCGTCGCTGAGAGGTGAGGAGTCAAGGGGAAGTCATGCTGCAAAGAGAAAATCGTCGTCGACTTTAGATTCAGCGTCGAAGCGGATGCGTTCGACGTCGACGGCGTCTAAAAGCTCGGCGTCGAGGACTCTGCGCCATAGTTCAACGTCGAAAAAGCATCTGTCGACGTCAAGAGAAGATCGATCGACGTCTGCACAGAGATATCGTTCGTCGTCGAAAGAAAGACATCGTTCGACGTCTAGGTCGGCGAGACATCATTCGACGTCGCAAGAAGTACGTAGACTATCTCCACAGTCGACGTCGAGACCAAGATCGCCATCAAGATCGCCGTCGAGGAAACATCGTTCGACGGCAAAGAGGCTTTCGACGTCGTCGGGAGCATTCGACGTCGAGACAGAAGTCTCCGTCAGGAGTGACGTCGAGGCAGACGCCTCCGTCAGGGCCGACGTCGACGCAGAGGCCTCCGTCGGAGTCGACGCAGAGGCCTCCGTCGGAGTCGACGCAGGGGCCTCCGTCGGAGTCGACGCAGGGGCCTCCGTCGGAGTCGACGCAGGGGCCTCCGTCGGAGTCGACGCAGGGGCCTCCGTCGGAGTCGACGCAGGGGCCTCCGTCGGAGTCGACGCAGGGGCCTCCGTCGGAGTCGACGCAGGGGCCTCCGTCGGAGTCGACGCAGGGGCCTCCGTCGGAGTCGACGCAGGGGCCTCCGTCGGAGTCGACGCAGGGGCCTCCGTCGGAGTCGACGCAGGGGCCTCCGTCGGAGTCGACGCAGGGGCCTCCGTCGGAGTCGACGCAGGGGCCTCCGTCGGAGTCGACGCAGGGGCCTCCGTCGGAGTCGACGCAGGGGCCTCCGTCGGAGTCGACGCAGGGGCCTCCGTCGGAGTCGACGCAGGGGCCTCCGTCGGAGTCGACGCAGGGGCCTCCGTCGGAGTCGACGCAGGGGCCTCCGTCGGAGTCGACGCAGGGGCCTCCGTCGGAGTCGACGCAGGGGCCTCCGTCGGAGTCGACGCAGGGGCCTCCGTCGGAGTCGACGCAGGGGCCTCCGTCGGAGTCGACGCAGGGGCCTCCGTCGGAGTCGACGCAGGGGCCTCCGTCGGAGTCGACGCAGGGGCCTCCGTCGGAGTCGACGCAGGGGCCTCCGTCGGAGTCGACGCAGGGGCCTCCGTCGGAGTCGACGCAGGGGCCTCCGTCGGAGTCGACGCAGGGGCCTCCGTCGGAGTCGACGCAGGGGCCTCCGTCGGAGTCGACGCAGGGGCCTCCGTCGGAGTCGACGCAGGGGCCTCCGTCGGAGTCGACGCAGGGGCCTCCGTCGGAGTCGACGCAGGGGCCTCCGTCGGAGTCGACGCAGGGGCCTCCGTCGGAGTCGACGCAGGGGCCTCCGTCGGAGTCGACGCAGGGGCCTCCGTCGGAGTCGACGCAGGGGCCTCCGTCGGAGTCGACGCAGGGGCCTCCGTCGGAGTCGACGCAGGGGCCTCCGTCGGAGTCGACGCAGGGGCCTCCGTCGGAGTCGACGCAGGGGCCTCCGTCGGAGTCGACGCAGGGGCCTCCGTCGGAGTCGACGCAGGGGCCTCCGTCGGAGTCGACGCAGGGGCCTCCGTCGGAGTCGACGCAGGGGCCTCCGTCGGAGTCGACGCAGGGGCCTCCGTCGGAGTCGACGCAGGGGCCTCCGTCGGAGTCGACGCAGGGGCCTCCGTCGGAGTCGACGCAGGGGCCTCCGTCGGAGTCGACGCAGGGGCCTCCGTCGGAGTCGACGCAGGGGCCTCCGTCGGAGTCGACGCAGGGGCCTCCGTCGGAGTCGACGCAGGGGCCTCCGTCGGAGTCGACGCAGGGGCCTCCGTCGGAGTCGACGCAGGGGCCTCCGTCGGAGTCGACGCAGGGGCCTCCGTCGGAGTCGACGCAGGGGCCTCCGTCGGAGTCGACGCAGGGGCCTCCGTCGGAGTCGACGCAGGGGCCTCCGTCGGAGTCTACGTCGAGGCAGGTGCCTCCGTCCTCACAGGTCTCCAAAGCTTTGGTGAGGTACATGAAGCCTCCGTCGAAGATAATCTCGACGTCGAGACAAGAAGCTCGGAGCCTCGAAGATTCGAGTCAAAGATCTCCGGTGATAGGCCTATCACCGTCGAGGCAGCCCTCTGTTGAGGGTACGCAGGAGGTGTCACATATTCGCCTCACGATTCGACCAGTCTCAAGGCGGAAATCTCCTCATAGACTGATATATACGACTCCTGAATCACCGCGTCTCATATCTATCTCGCCTTCAGGATCAGAGGGCTCAGGTTCAAGATCAGAATCACCAGAGCTTGTGCATCAATCTCCAGTACCTGCAAGAGAAAGTTCGCAGGAGGAGGACAATGCTGTACCTCAAAGTCCCGTAAGGGAGATGCCTCAGGACCCTGCTATGCCAGACGCAATAAAGGCATCGCTAACAAGAATAAGGGGCGTGGTATTCCCAGCGACACCGATCAGACCAAGATCTCGAGAAAGAGAATCCCGAAGTCACTCTCGAGCACCAAGAAGGCGATCCAGGTCTCCCTCCCGCAGAAGAGAGTCGACCAGATCAGAGAGAAGGCGCCGTAGGACCCCTTCTACCTCCCCTTCTTCCAGATCATCCAAAAGGGATTATTCACCGACACTCTCGGAGACGCCACCCTCTCGGGTATCTCCGGTAGATGATATTTCTACGTTTCAAGAAGTGTTGTGTAGAGGAGCTACAAAATTAAATATCCCTATGCCGGTTCAGGAGACCACTTCATCCATAATTTTTGAAACTCTTCATGAACGCACAGTGTCACGCCCTTTATTGCCGTTAGTCCCCGGTTTGCTACAACCGGTAATGGATATCTTTCTCACACCAGCAACCACCAAAACGGCGCCGGCGAGAATTCTAAAAAAGTACCGTCCAGCTCCGGAGGATCCTCTATTCCTAAATCGGATCCTCCACCGGACTCTGTCATCACCGCCGCTGCCAGGAAGACACATGCAGTAGCGGGATCTTCAACGGTACCACCAGATAAGGACAGTAAAACACAAGACTCCTGGGGGAGGAAAGTTTGCGGCTCAGCATCCTCAAGCCTTAAGGTGGCGAGTGCCTCGGCGCTTCTGGGGCGCTATGATAGGTCATTATGGGACTCTCTGCAGAGGTTCATTGACAAAGTTCCATCAGAGGACAGACGGGACTTTGAAGAGATTTTGCATGAGGGGAGTCTGGTTTCTAACCAGATCATAAGTGCAGCGGCAGACGGGGCAACACTGGCAGCGCATGAATATGCACATGGAGTCACAGCCAGAAGATCATCCTGGCTTAGATTGACGGCCTTGAAACCGGAAGCGCAGGCAAGAATTTTAAATCTGCCTTTCTCCGGTAGTTCTCTTTTTGGGTCCCATGCAGACGAAGAAATGGCCCGTATGAAAGCAGAGCTGGAGACCATGAAAGCTGTCGGGCTTGAAAAGAGAAAGTTTCGACGCCGCAAGGGAAATGACAGGCGCAGTTACCAACAGAGGGTTCAAACCCCTCATTGGCAAAAGAACCAGGACCAGCAAGGTCAAAAGAAACAGCAATACCAGTCTCGCAAGCCATCCAGGGGACGAGGTAACAGGCAGTCTAATGCTGGAAACAAAGCTCCGGGGAAGCAATGAGAAGCCGCTTCCTCCGATGCTGTCCACCGCTCCGGTGGGAGGAAGTGTTGCACATCATCTTCCAGAGTGGCAATCCATCACAAAGGACAAGTGGGTACTGAATATACTGCGTCATGGGTGCTCGCTTCGTTTCAAAAGTCACCCCCCATCGATTCCTCCTGTCAATTCATCCCAGCATCTAAAGCAGCTCAGAGAAGAGGTAGCGACGCTACTACTCAAATCTGCAATAGAGAAAGTGCCCATAAACCAGAGAGGAAAGGGAGTTTACTCCAGATACTTTCTCATCCAAAAGAGGAGTGTGAAGGTAGAGTTCAGACCCATTTTAGACCTACGGATACTGAACAAGCACATAAGAAAGGAAAAATTTCGCATGCTGGCGCTCCACCAAATATATCCTCTTCTCCGGATGGGCGATTGGATGTGTTCACTGGACCTTCAGGATGCATATTTCCATATTCCCATCCTAAGGAATCATCGAAAATTTCTCAGGTTTGTGGTAGGCAACTCTCACTATCAGTTCAAAGTCCTCCCTTTTGGCCTGAAGTCAGCTCCTCGGGTATTCACAAAATGCGTGGCAGTAGTAGCGGCTGCTCTGAGACGCGCAGGAGTCTTCGTCTATCCCTACCTAGACGACTGGCTAATAAAGGGCTCATCACCACAGAATGTGCGGTCACAGCTGTCGCTATGCCTGAACTTATGTCGCAAGTTGGGTCTCAGAGTGAATGTCAAAAAGTCCAATTTTTCACCAACGCAGAGGATCCACTACCTGGGTGCAACTATAGACTCCGTAGTAGGAAAAGTGTTTCCTTCGGAGGAAAGACAGTCATCCATTATGCTAAAAGGCAGACAGATCATAACCAGCAATCTGTCGTCGGCAAGGCGAATCTCATCTCTGCTAGGGGCCATGGCATCCTGCATCTTCCTAGTGCCCAATGCCAGGCTAAGGATGCGTCCTCTCCAGCAAGATCTCGAGGACAAATGGGATCAAAGGAACTCCCTGTGGGAAGAAAAGGTTTGCCTCTCCTCTGCAGCCAAACAGTCAGTCAAGTGGTGGCTGAAGCCAAGGAATCTACAAGTGGGGATCCCCTTCCATCAAGAACCCCCAATTCAGACTTTAATCACCGACGCATCCCTTCAGGGATGGGGTGCGCATTTTGGGACGCTGCAAACTCAGGGACGGTGGTCCAGCAGCGAGCAGTTGTACCACATCAACATGCTGGAGCTCAGGGCAGTCCACCTAGCCCTCAAAGCGTTCCTGCCTGCGATCACGACGAGTACCATTCTAGTACAGACGGACAATACCACCACAATGTACTACCTGAACAAGCAGGGGGGGTACTCGATCCAGAACGCTCTCGCTGGAAGCTCAGTCCCTGTGGCACTGGATCCTAGCAAGGAACATCTCATTGAAAGCGGTGCACCTACCAGGAGAACTCAACGTGCAAGCAGACTTGCTCAGTCGGCATTTTCAAGAACCAGAGGACTGGGTGAAAAACGACGAGGTGTTAGACATCTTCGAGGAATGGGGGCGCCCGCAAGTGGACCTCTTTGCGGACGAGCAAAACACAAAATGCCGAGGCTTCGCCTCAAGATACCATCGACCAGGATCCCTAGGGAATGCCCTTTTGATCAATTGGTCGAATGCCCTTTTGATCAATTGGTCAATGACATTTGTGTACGCTTTTCCGCCTCTCCCACTAATTCCCAAGGTGGTGACCAAGCTACAGAATTCATCTGCCAAGATGATCCTCATAGCACCGGACTGGCCGAGGCAGTGGTGGTACACGGATCTCCTACACATGTCGATCCGCCCCCACAAGCGGCTGCCGTGCAGGCCGGACTTGTTATCCAAGATGCAGGGGAAGATTTACCATCCCAGCCTTCCCTCGCTGAGCTTAACAGCATGGCTCCTGAAGTCCTCCAGTATGGCCATCTGAACCTCCCTCAAGAGTGTATGTCCATACTGAAGGAAGCCAGGAGGCCTTCGACAAGACACTCCTACTTCTGTAAGTGGAAAAGATTTTATATATGGTGTGCTCAGCATCATTATGATCCCACTAAATGCCAGGAGGATGTAATTTTGCCCTATCTTCTACATTTAGCAAGGGCAGGGTTGAAATTTTCATCCATAAAGGTTCACCTAGCAGCCATAACAGCATACAGGCGTTCGCCTTCACAGCAGTCATTTTTTAAAGTGCAGGTAGTGAAGGATTTCTTGCAAGGACTCAAAGTCTATCCCGCTGTTAGACCTCCCTCTCCTTCCTGGGAGCTAAACTTGGTTCTGTCGAAGCTCATGGGTTCGCCTTTTGAACCTATTCTTAAGGCTACCCTACAGCACCTCACATGGAAGACAGCATTTTTAATAGCCATCACTTCAGCACGGAGGGTCAGTGAGATACAGGCCCTCTGTTCTAAAGAACCCTACACAATTTTTCATCTAAATAGGGTGGTGATGAGAACTCATCCTTCGTTTCTACCCAAGGTGGTATCGGAATTTCATGTAAACCAAGCCATCTCCTTACCAACCTTTTTTCCCAACCCCTCCTCTCCGGCAGAGAGGGCGTTGCATTCTCTAGATGTCAAAAGGGTCCTAAAATTCTACCTAGATAGGACTAAGAATGTCAGGAAATCTGATCAATTGTTTGTGAACTATGGGGTTGTCCGTATGGGCTTTGCTGCATCCAAACGTTCCATTGCTAGGTGGATTGTTTCAAGTATTACATTGGCCTACCAACTGGCTCAGAAACCATTGGGGGCGCGCCCTAAAGCGCATTCGACAAGAGGAAAAGCGGCTACCGCGGCTTTTCTCAATAATGTCCCACTCTCCGAGATCTGCAAGGCAGCCACTTGGAGGTCTGTCCACACTTTTACCAGGCATTATTGTCTGGATTCGGACACCAGAGCAGACACTCCAGTAGGACAAGCCTCCTTGAGGAATCTGTTCCATGCATAATCATTTTCATGATTCTCTTTCTCCATGGGTGATACAACCTTAGTTTCATTTGCCTGCTGGTGGAAGGGGAGCTTGCTACTCTATTCAGTGCTTAGGACTATTGATGAGGATCCCCTGGAAGAGAAGGGTAAGTTACTTACCTGTAATCCTAGTTCTCTTCCAGGGGTATCCTCATCAAAGTCCTAAGCAACCCACCCACCTCCCCAGGCAAATGAGAAGAAGTGTATTATTCATTATGGAAAGGATATATCTTTGTGTTTAGGACTACGGTCCCGCAAAGAACAACTGACCTAACTGTCACTCCTGAGGCATGATGGGATATGGAAGTCAGGGCTGCCTTAAAGGCACGGTGCCAGTTTTTACCTGTACAGGGCTTTTTAGTCTCTATGGTATTATATTGCAATGCAGCCTGCAGGCTGGCAATGTGTTGTACATCTGTGTTTTTCCACAGTTTGTTCTCTTTATTTTTTGCTTTCTCATGAGTGTTTACCTCATAAAAAAAAAAAAGAGATTCAGGTGTATTGTTATACCTTTATTTATTTATGTGTGTTATTGGATGTGTATATTTACATTGCCTAGCCTTTTATGGGAGCTGCATTTGCTTGGAAAAAATGATATATGTTTATACATATACAGAGCTGTATATATGTATGTTTTTTACATATATAATTTTATTATTTCCGGGGTCCCCGCACATGGGCGGGAATATTCAGTGCTTATGACTTTGAGGATACCCCTGGAAGAGAACTAGGATTACAGGTAAGTAACTTACCCATTCACATGCTTGAATATTCCCCGTCGTCGGAGTGGGAGTCCCACGGTAAATAATATAGCAATATATACAGCCATTATATATATATATATATATATATATATATATATATATATATATATATATATATATATATATATATATATATATATATATATATTCACTGAAAAAACCATAGGTTTCACACATGTTATAGTTAGCTGGACATTTTACTGATAAAAAAACCTATGAAATTCCCCCGTTGTAGTTAGTGCAGGCAACTATGACTCAAGTGACCGCAATCCTCTGCTGATGCTAATACTGTATTTAGACACTTATTTGCCCATGTCTTCTTCCATTAAATTTAAGCTATACATATATTACAAATATTTTTTTTTCATAAAGACCCACATGTCATCAGCAGAGGATTGCGGTCGCGTGAGTTAGTTGCCTGCACTAACTATAACGGGGGAATTTCATAGGTTTTTTTATCAGTAAAATGTCCAGCCAACTAACATGTGTGAAACCTATGGTTTTTTCAGTGAATTTGCAAGGTTTTTTTAAATGCTAATTCTAACTATAACGTGTGTGAAACCTATGGGTTTTTCAGTGAATTTGTACGGTTTTTTAAATGGTAAGTTACTTTACGCCATTCGTGGCGTGCGCGCCCACTTAACGCAGTTCGTTGCTTTGCGCACCGTGCGCCCACTTAACGCAGTTCGTTCCGTGCGCGCACGGTCCGCTTCGCGCACAGTGAGCACGCGGTGCGCTTTGCGCACCGTGCGCCCACTTTACGCAGTTAGTGCCGTGCAGGCACGGGCACGCGGTGCGCTATGCGCACCGCGTGCCCACGTTACGCTGGATGGGCCATGTACGCACGATACGCTTCGCGCACATGGAGGACATATTATGCGCTTCGTTGTGCAAGGTAAACTTTTACATTTTCATTGACATATATGACATGCACAAATGGTGCCCTTCGGGCACCATTTACACACGGGGTGGGGAGAGTATGGTTGATTTTGTTTAAAAAAAACTTTTTCATTTTCAGACTGATATTAAGCATGCACAAATGATGCCCTTCAGGCACCATTTGCACATGGGGTGGGGAGAGTATGGTTAATTTAAAAATTTTTTTTTTTACCATACACGTACGGTAAGCATAATCGGCGATTTTGCAAAAAAAAAATAAATTGACTTTTTGGCCTTGGGGGTTCTTTGGGGACACCATCAACAAGGCTAGGGGGTTAGGAGCTGTCTAAACAGCCCCTTTACATGTTTTTTGGCTTTGTTTTTCCTCTTCCCCCCCCCCCCCCCCCCTTCAGAGTGCGAGAGAGAAAATGGCAGCCGCCGCTTCCTGGTTTCGACCGATTCGAATGTTTACTAAGATCTAACAGCCAATCAGAATCGCGCACGTCACCGTACGCGTACGGTAAGCTTACCGTAAGCGCACGGTAAGCGCACCGTAAGCTGCCACAGATATATATTGATTTAAATGCTATTTTCTCAGGAACTACTGAACAGATTTACACCAGACCTACAAAAGGCACTTCCTTGACCTGAGGACTACCTCTCTGCCAAATTTCAAGTAACTCTGTTCAGCCGTTCGGGCTGTAGCTGTGCCTAAAGGTCCTATGGAAAAATGCATGGGAAAAACGTGTTTTGGGACCCCCCCTTTTTTCTCAGCCCCCGCTTGACGAATCCCCCCCCCCCCCGAGACTTTCAGGGTAGTATATATATATATATATATATATATATATATATATAATCTATCCCCTACTGGCGGTAGAGTTTTGTAGAAAAAGTTCTACAAAACTTACATTTTGCCACTTCATGATCTGGGTACCAACAGTAAATACACTTACTGTGTGGGTCCTCAGAAAATAAACGCAGCTTTCCACACGAAGGACATGGTCTAAACAAAGATTTCTTACTTGAAGACATTCTGACTGACAAAAACTGAGCAGAGCTCAGGGAGACTCCCTGTCACACGATGTGCGGTAGAAAATCTGAGGTGAGGAGAAGGTTCTAGAGAGGAGCTGGCGCCTGATTGGCCGTACTAACATAATGACAGAGATAGACTACGAATGTCTTTTCTCTTTCCATCTATCTCTATGGAGATTCCATATAGGGACATTCTTGATGGTATCACTTGCTTATAATAAGCAAGTGATACCATCAAGAATGTCCCTATATGGAATCTCCATAGAGATTCATGGAAAGAGAAAAAAGACATTCGTAGTCTATCTCTGTCATTATGTTAGTACGGCCAATCAGGCGCCAGCTCCTCTCTAGAACCTTCTCCTCAGAGCTCCTCACCTCAGATTTTCGTAGCACCAAAGTGACCTTTAGAGTGTATGAGGAGAAGAGAGCCTCTGAAGGGAGGAGGGAGGGTCGCATGTGAATCTATGAAAGACACCAATACTGGAGAACCACCTGTTTACAGGTAAGTAACAATTGTTGTTCTCCAGTATTGGGGTGTCTTTCATAGATTCACATGCTTGAATATAGAATAGCTAGCAGTAACAATCATCATTGTTTCCATGATCACACAGCTTCGAAATTGTAATGACAATCAATCTTCTTATGCATATGACAGTACTGAATAACTGTAATAGTATAAATGCATCGTATGTCAATTATAAATGGAAACAAAATGGAGGCGGGAGGAAGAGGCTCACCTTATTTAAAAAGATTGCGTAGCACTGCTTGTCCTACTGCAGAGTCCTCCTCGCTTAATGTTGCCAAGCAGTAGTGCTTAGTAAACGTGTGTCTGGTCGACCACGCAGCTGCTCTGCAGATGTGTTGCAAAGGTACTCCAGCAAATAAGGCAGTAGATGATGATACTGCCCTAGTGGAGTGCGCTCTCACTGAAGACTGTAGGGGTTTGTTTGCCTTTTGGTGGCAGAAAACAATAGCTGCCGAAATCCAGCGTGCAATCGTCGGCTTAGTAACCTAACGTCCATATGCTATAAAAAATTGATCGGATTTTCAAAACTAACTTGTCCTACTGATGTCGAATTTTAGGCATCGCTTCACGTCCAAAGAGTGCAATCTTTGCTCTGCAGGTGTCTGAGGATTGGCAAAGGTCTTTAATATTACTGGTTCATTAATATGAAAATCAGTAGGCACCTTGGGTAGGAATGATGGATTGGTGCGCAACACTACAGCATCCGGTTTGAACTGCAGGAACGGAGGTTTGACGGTAAAAGCATGAATGTCACTGACACAACGTGAAGACGTTAATGCCAGAAGTAGTGCGACCTTCCAAGTTAGATATTTTAAGTCGGCCTTGTGAATGGGCTCGAACGGAGGTCTCATCAATTGCGCCAACACAACGTTAAGATGCCACAACGGAGGAGGGCGCCGTACTGGCGGAAATTTTCGGAATAAGCCTTTAAAGAATTGGCGGATTATTCTTGAGGAACAAAGGGAATTTGATCGATCCTGCCGGAAACGGGAAATTGCTGCTAGGAAAACCCGTAAGGTTGCATGAGACAGTCCAGAATTAGCTAGGTGCAAGAAGAAAGGTAGTAATTGGTGCGCCGTGGAGTGTATCGGGTGGACTCCGTTAGAAGCACACCAGTGGCAGAATCTTTTCCATTTGAACTTGTACGTCCTGATTGTAGAGGGTGCTCTTGCTTGGGCCAAAATATCCCTACAATCCTGCGGGATGTCTAGATGGGCGAACTCATGGTGTTCAGGTTCCAGGCCGATAAGCTCAGTGAGGAGGGATTTGGATGACAAATTCTCCCTTCGCTCATTGTGAGCAGATCTGTCCGATGTTGCAGGAGGATTGGTTGACATTGGGACATCAGGAGCAGTTCTGAGAACCACGCTTGTCGGGGCCAGCGTGGGGCTATTAGAATCAGGTGGCAAGGCTGTCTCTTCATCTTCCAAAGGACCCGAGGTATGAGGGGAATTGGAGGAAAGGCATACGCAAATAGATTGCACCAGTTTATCAAAAGGGCATTCCCCAGCGACTCCTTGTGGGGATGCCAGCTTGCATAATTCTGGCATTTCCGGTTCTCCGGCGTAGCAAAGAGATCCAGTTGCGGACGACCCCATAGTTGGAATATCCTCGAGTGGGTCGGTGTAATTCCCACTCGTGGGTCGACGAGGAGGACCTGCTCAGGGAATCCGCTAGGACATTGGATACTCCTGGCAGGTGTACTGCTGTAATCATGATTTGATGACTGAGAGACCAGTCCCAAATTCTTTGAGCTAACCTGGACAGACTTGGGGATTTTGTTCCGCCCTGTTTGTTCACATAGTGCATACAGGTTGTGTTGTCTGTCTGTATTAGCACTGACTCTCCTTGGATCAAGGGCAGAAAGGACTTTAGAGCGAGATAAATCTCCCATCAACTCCAACCTGTTGATGTGCCAAGTTCTTTGGTGTGTTGACCATCTCCCTTTTACCGAGAGATCCTCCAAATGTGCACCCCATCCCTCTAATGAGGCGTCTGTCGTGATTGTCCAGTCCGGCGGAACCGACAGAAAAGACGTGCCTTCTGTCAAGTTGGCTGGATTTGTCCACCATGCGAGTGCTGACCTCATTTGATCTGAGACACGTACCATGTCGTGGAAAGGACCCGTTACTTGACGCCACTGAACATCCAGTGCTTCCTGAATAGGACGTGTTCTCAGCCTGCAATGGGGAACTAAGGCAATGGAGGATGACGCCATCCCCAGAAACTATTTTAACAATCTCACAAACTGACTCTTTTGACTTGATCAAAGCCACCAGCCGTAGAATCTTTTGCAGACGCTCTTGGGAAAGAAACGCTCTTGCTGATACCGTTTCCAGAGTTGCTCCCAGAAAATCCCTTTGCTGAGCAGGATGAGGTTGGGATTTCGCTGCATTTATGGACAGACCTAATGAGCGAAACACGTTCTGGCATAGAAGTATGTGTTGTCTTAGGTGAGTGCTTGACTGAGATTTCAGGAGAAAATCGTCCAGATATGGAAAAATTTGCACTCCCTGGAGTCGCAGAAACGCTATTACTGGAGCTAGCACCTTCGTGAACACACGAGGGGCCGAGCGCAGACCAAACGGTAACACTTTGAATTGGTAATCGTGTTGACCCACTCGAAAGCGCAGGAACTTGCGATGCCTTTGTAATATAGGAATATGAAAATAGGCATCCTGGAGATCTATAGTTGCCATGAAATCTTCCTGCGAGAGTAGACGCAAGATGTCTACTAGCGTCATCATACGAAAGGATTGGCTCTTTAGGTATTTGTTTAGTGCCCTTAGATCGAGGATGGGCCTCCACTCTCCGTTCTTTTGTGATCAGAAAGAATCGGGAATAAAAACCCTTTCCCCTTTGAGATACTGGCACCAATTCTACAGCTCCCTTCTGCTTTAGAAGTCTAACTTGATGCAAAAGTTCTTTCATGTGAGCAGGTGGTGGTCCGGAGGGTGGTGTGGAAGGAGGGAATTTGGTGAATTCTAAGGCATGTCCTTTTTTCACAATGTCCAAAACCCAACGGTCCCTTGTGATGGAGGACCATTGAGAAAAGAACAGAGATTCGACCTCCAACCTTGCATGTCCGGAAAGAGTCTGTCTTTTAGATGAATTTCCTCTGTATGAGGATTTCCCTCTATACGACTTGGAGGCCTGCTGTCGTGAAGATTGCTGTTGCTGGCCATTTGAATATTGGTTGGATCCTTGATTATAGGGTCTGTATTGATTACTACCCCTTCGAAAATTTGAGGAGGTGCCGCGTCCGCGTGCACCACGAAAATTTTGCCTTTGAAATTGTAGGTTTCCTAAGGATCTAGCTGTTTCAGTATCCTTTATGGACTGGAGCGCCTCATCAACGTGACTTCCAAATAACGCCTCGCCGTCGTAAGCCATGTTAAGGATCATGGACTGTACCTCCTGACGAAAGGATGTTGATCTTAACCATCCTTGCCTGCACAGAACAGCCGCTCCGGCAAGCTGACGGAACCCCGTGCAGGCGATGTCTACTGCACAATCAATTATCTCCGCCGATGCTGCTTCTCCCTCTTGAAGCAACTTCATTGCTTCTGCCTTAGATGGCTCCGGCAACTCTTGCAGCACATCTGAAATATCAGCCCACACTTGTCGGTCATAGCGACCCAAAATGGCCAAGGCATTAGCTGCTCTAACCACAGTAGAGGCCATTGAAGAGAACTTACGCCCTATGGCATCCATTCGACGTCTGTCACGATCCGGTGGTGCGGTGACAGTCGACGCCGGATTTTTTGCCTTACGTTGCGCTGCCTGCGTAACGACTGACTCCGGTTTAGCCTGTCCCGTGAGGCATGCTGGGGTTCCTATTGGTGCCTTATATTTCTTCTCTAAACGAGGCACCTGTGCCGGCAAGGTATTCGGTGTTTGCATCAACTTCTTGCCTTCTTCCCAAATAAATTCCACAATAGGAATGGCATAAGTCTGTTTAAAAGGTTGACTCTTAAAATCATACAGGAAACAATCTTCCTCTCTGCGCTCCGTTGTCAGTTTAAAACGTTGCGCCGTCCTCTCCATTAGTTGGTGAAAGTTCGCTATGTCCACTGGAGGTGAATCCCCTGTTACTATCTGCGAGGGGGATGGAGTTTGTCTGTTTTTATATGATTACTTATGTGTATGTATATATATATAATTATGGCTGTATATATTGCTATATTATTTACCGTGGGACTCCCACTCCGACGACGGGGAATATTCAAGCATGTGAATCTATGAAAGACACCAATACTGGAGAACCACCTGTTTACAGGTAAGTAACAATTGTTCTTCCTAATCGAACAGGCACCATGACCCTTTCATACTATCCAATGTTGATTAAGAGGGTTTTTCTCTGTATATCCATGTGGTACAAAGTTGGGTTGGTTCCTACAAATCTGAGGAGAATTTCAAACATCCTTTAGCTTTGAGGTACATATGACACTTTGTTCATGAGTGTTTGTTGGTTTTGAAGTAGGTGAACTGACCTTGAGCCTTTGTCTTTTAGTTTGCTGGCCTAGACTTGAATTCAGCTGATGGTCAGAGTGGTGGTGGAACAACAAGCAGTAAGTACTATTCGTAAACTTGTATTTGTATGATTAGTTTTTTCTTTTTGGTTTCTGTGAAGGTGCATTTGTTGAAAGTTCAATGAACTAAGTTGCTTTGTTAACTCTAATGAGAACACTCGCTTAAAACTACTTTAAAGTTATGAACCTCCTCCTAGAGTGACATAGAGTGCAATTCAAACAATGGTACAAGAATGTGGCCAAGCAATGGCCAGTGACTGATGCTTTTGCAATCATTTAGCCATCTCCTTTGAATTGAAAGTACTACAAAAGGTGAAAGCTACTCTACTTTTACTAGACATGCCTTCCACGTGCAGGCATCACAGGACAAAGTTTAAAACCAAATATATATTTTGATTTATAAATAAACATGCAAGTAACAATTGTGTAACTTTAGTCGCATGTAACCTAGCCATCCATACCAAACTCCCTTCGCCCCTGGGGTGAACTCATGATCATCGTATTCAGTGAGGGGTGTTCTTTGCCATTTGATTCCATTAGTTGGAGCAACTTGCGGCATTTTCATTTTGAGTCTCGATTTTCGGTTTTGATATCTACTCCGGAGGACAGTGCTATGTTGTCCTGTGTATTATCACGGAGGTCCACTCTGTGGTATCGCTGCCACTGTCCCCATACTCTTATTTTTTTGGGGCATCCTCTGCTCGTACAAGTGGTACGCTCAGTGGCCACATATAGATCCATTCCCCCTGGTCCATTCCTGCACTGTGGGTGTCTGCCCGCCCCCCCCCCCCCCCCCCCACCCCCAATTGTCTAGCAACATCCCGCCTCGCCACTACCAAGCCTAAAAAGGCGAAGAGTAGTTGTGTTCTAGGCACATCTACCTCACTTGGGATGCCCAGATGTACAAACAGTCCAGCAGCAAAGTCTCCTCCAGTACCTCCCCTCAATGTTCCAAGTATGACCGTCCAGTAAGCCTGAATGGCGGGGCATGGCCATATTGTTTGATAAATGACCTGTAGTCTCTTTGCAGTCCAATACAATGTGATGTCTTCTCCCTGCCCATCTTGTGTAACTTGTCCCTGTTCTATGTAGAATCTTGTACTGTACAAGGCGTAGCCTGGCTTTAATGGCTTTCTCTCGGGGGTGTATTAGTGCCGCCTCCTTGTCTATGTACTCCAAAGGCCCTATGTCTGTCTCCCATCTCTTTAAGCTTGTGCAGTTGGTCAGGTGTATTTATGGTTTTATATGTAAGGGATACTGCCTTCTCTACAAGTTCTTCTTATAGAAGCCTCCCCTAAAGTGGGGTCCATTCGGACATGTCCGAACGCAGGAAATTCTGCGTTTGCCATGCATGGTGCTGCTGCGCGTATTTAATGAATGGGATCTGTCTAGCCCATGTTCCTGCCTTATTTTGGGACATGTTTTAATGGTCACTTGTTCCAGGATGTCTCTAATTACGGGGATGCCCAGGAGGTCCCATGCCTTGAGGCCCTTTAGCTTCCCCAACCCCCTCATAGCAGCATAGCGTGTGATACGATTTGCCCATCCAATAGCCTTTGTGGCTCTCTCCCATGACTCCATGGTGACCTTTGTTGCTGGTAATAACTGAGCTGAGAGATGCATTTCACCCATATAGGTAGTGTAGGTGTGTGAGGTGACATCCGTTCTCTTTATTTGATATGTGGGGTGATCACGTGTCACATGCGACCATTCACTAATAGAAATAAGGTGGGCAGCCCAATAATAAGCCTGTCTGACAGTGCGATTCCACCTTTAAATGGCTTTGTAGCATCTTCAGCGCTATTCTGGGCTGTCCACCCTGCCATAATGGGGATCTAATGTCTTTCTCTAGCCCCTTGAATGTCGCTCATGGTAGGGGGTGGTACGTGTTCTGGAGTGTGTAGAGCAGTTGTCGGAGGATAATCATTTTAAGAATAGCTGACCTTCCCAATAGAGGCAATGGGAGTTCTCTCCATCTCTCCGCATCTTGTCTGCAATTTTGCAGTACCCTTCCTAGGTTAAGGTGGCATCCTTTTTGGCTTAGGAAGGTTTTCAGTATCTAGGAATCTTCAATACCCCACACACTCTTAGCTCTCCCGGTATCACCGGGTTATCCAAGCCTGTGGCTGGGCAGTAGATTGTGGACTTGATCGGGACAGGGTGGGGTGTGCGGTAAGAGTCCGCCCGTGACCACCTGCTCGCGGGCCAGTCCGTCTCCTCCGGCTGGCCCTTTTTACCGCATTAATGCAGGTGTGCCGTCCGCCTCTGTGCTGTTATCCTATCCCTCTGTGATGTCTCTTGCCCAGCGTGGTCTCAGTCAGTCTCATACATGGCAGGGGCTCAGTCTTTCTCCCAGGTCAGTGGAATTGATGAAGCAATCTGAATACAATGGCAGCGAGGGCTCAAAACAAGGGCGCACTGGTGTCTTACCAAGACAAATTCTGTTATCACGCTCAACTTTCAGTTGCCCCACTGCCCCTGGGCCGCGTTAATACGAAGTCCAACTTTTGTAGTAAAGGAGCATGTACTAATCAGTCAATTTTGTCTTCCAATATTCCAAGAGTATTAACTGTTGTCCCATAACTTGTTCCATAACTTATTCCATCCATCATCAGGACTCTAGATCTCGATTGGAGTTGAGCATGGACCACATCGACACAAGGTGAGCTGCGGTTAGGAGGTCTCGACGAACTGGGTGTGGAGTTTTGCGGCACAAAAACCTATGGAACAGGCAGCCACAAATGGCCATATAGTGTGCTGCCCCTGGATAGACTAATTTGAAGCTTGAATAGAGTCTGCTGACTCAAATCATGATCTAGAGCCTTGATGTCCACTTGGATGAAACGTGTTGGCTGGGCTGAGCTGACTACTTGTGATGAGTAAAATTGATTGAATGAACCTTTAGATTGGAAGGAAACGCAAAACTCCCAAGCGATTATTTGGATGGAATAAGTTATGGTATAACCATTACTATTCTTGGAATAATGGAAGAAAAATTGATTGATTAGGGCACTCCTTTTCTACGAAAGTTGGGATTTGATGAAACGTTAAACCTCTCAGGGGGAGGGCAGGGAGTTGTAATCTGTCGCGCCTGGGGTGCAAGTTTCTCCAAAGAGCGGCTGCAGTTCCTCACGAGCCCCGTGAGGGGTGGTGCCATTTTGTTGGGCGGCCCTCCAAACCGCAGCCGCACGGCATCAGTTTGTGTTATCGGGTCAGACTTTTTTACGGCTGTCTACCTACTGACCTCTGGACCCTCAGCAGCCGGTAGGCTTTGGCAGACTTGATCTCTCCCCAGGTTGGCAGCATTTGTCACGGATTATGAGGTCTGTTGGGAGCTCTAACGAAGGACGTCTCACTTGGCCATTGCTCAGGCCACGCCCCATCACCGGACAATGTTAACATGTAAACCATAAATAAAACTACTGAAAATCTTGGATTTACTAAATGTATACATACTTGCCTTACTAAAGTAATCTTTTCCATTTTAAAAGAGGCTCATAAAATCAAGTCGCAGTATGAGCCCTTACATGACTGCCTGAGAAATTAGAAGCTTTTGCAGAGCAAAGAAAATGTAAACTGATGAGCAGCATCCTAAGACCAGTTTTTAAGGATGCAGCTGGTTCCATATCATATCATTCCTGGCATTTGATTGAACTACATGGCTAGTTTTTTTTTTTTTTTTTTTTTTTTTTTTTTTTTTTTGGCGCTGGACACTGGTCCAATGAGTTAATTTTTTTTCTTTGATAGTTCGGGGGTGAAGAGGAGTAGGAAGAACGTTTCTGCGGCTAGATGGGGGAGGTGGTTGTAAGAGATGGGATGATCACATCCTACCTAGGTGGATAAATGCTTCCCCCAGACTGATTTCCCCCTGGGCGACATGGCCTGCATTCATGATCTCCTGCAGTGCGTCACTGACATTCACCAATGGCTTCTGTAAAACTATTTCTTTACATTGTATAGAACAATTCTCTTTAAGGACTGCTATGCTTTCACATAGCTCACACCTAGAACCATTGGCTGGCAGTGAGTGAAATGTATGAGTAGTACACGGCTCTGTGCCTACAAACCGGAGTCTGACGGCATATCTCGATCATGGGTTTTATGAGATGGCTACTTGAACGACAGTGAAGTAGAAATGCCAGTAAAAGGCAATGTAGGGTTATACTATCCTTCTCTCCCCCCCCTTTTTTTTTTCTCACCCCCTTTCCCGATCTCCACCACAACCTAGTTTCTTTACAGGGCTCGAAAAATGGTACTAGTCCTGCAGGTCTAGTCCCTTGGAAAATCCCCTCGACCTCACTGCAACCTACTTGACCTCCGTCTCTGAAAACAGAGTAAAAGTGACAAGATTACAAGATTTAAAGGCATCTTTATTGCTCATTCCCTTTGTGAGCAATAAAAATGCCTTTAAATCTTATCTTGTCACTTTTGCTCTGTTTTTAAAGACAGGACAAAAGTTAGTTTGTCTTCCTACTCGCCAGAAAGGGCGAGTAGAACCTAAAAATAGCTAGTCATCAATTTTCCCTCACAAATGCCAGCAGGCGAGTGGATTTGTCGAGCCCTGCTTTGTCTTAATTTCTAACGAATCCCTTGAGCCTCTTCGTAAAGGATGAGGTTGTTTTCTTTCAGACAACAAACTATGTGGTTTCCATATCCTTTTGCGGCACCAGGCGCAGAGCAGGTGTTCTGGGCGGGTCACTTACCCCAGTATTGGAACTTTCATAGATTCTCATGCTTAGTATCATTCCCCGTCGTCGGAATGGGAGCCTCGGTAAATAAAAAAAATGTATATATGTATATATGTATATATATATATCATAATCTCATAACCATAGAAACAAAAGAGAAAAATAGGCCTAGGCCTCATCTCATTTTGTAGTATATCACCCTCTTTGTGTAAAAGAGCCCAAACTTTTGCCAGGACCAATCAGCACAGCCTCACCCCTTGGAACCTTCCTGAGAGAGCTCAGAGCCTCAGATTTTTCTACCGCACGTTGTGCTAGGGAGTCTCCACTGAGCTCTGCTCAGTTTTCTCACAAATTTTCTGTTAGTAATCTACATTGCCATCTTTAGTGACATTATGTCAGAAAAGGAGAAGAAAGCCTTATTCAGACCTTGTGCTTCTTGTGGAAAGAAGAGACTTTTCGTGGAAGATAAGCATGACCATTGTATTTACTGCTTATACCCGGAACACAAGGCCACAGACTGCAAGATTTGTGGGACCTTCTTTACCAAGACTTTGCGGGACAGAGAAGGTCGGTTGCTGACATGGCTGCAAAAGCTGAAGACCAGGACGGAGGTTCTCTTCAGATGAGGATTCGATTTCTGGCACCACCTCCAGGAGATCAAAGAAGAGGGGTAGGTCATCTCCCTCCATCTCTGCGGAACCCCCTGTCAAAGCCCCTCACGTGATCTCTGAAAGGTCTGAGGAGGCTGGTCCCATGAAATCTCCTCACGGAAGTGTAAAGGAGAGGCAGGGACAGGCTGCTGGTGTGGACACAGTTTCTAGGGAAAAAAGGAGGTTTCCATATCTTCTCCTCCGTCCCAAAAGGAGAAACCTGCGAAGAAGCACGCTGCAGGAACTCCACAGACAGTTCCGATGAAAAAACAGCGTCCGTCGACGCTGACTACAGCAGGTACGTCGACGACAATTTCCATAGTAAAGACTGTTTCCATGGAGGCGTCAACGGGACCGTCGACTGTCTGCTTCATCGTCTATGACCGCCTCATTCTCGTCTTTGACGGCGGTGTCGACGACTAAGACCACGGCGACGTCTATGTTGATGACAAGTTCGTCGACGAGACCATCGACGGTTGTCCCGTCTACAATGAAACACGTTCCGTCGACGAGCCTGCCGTCGACTACCTCGTTGTCTACGACGATTCTCGCTCCGTCGACGAAGACTACCCTGCCGGCGACTATGTCATCGTCTAGTTGGACAACGCTTGGGATTCCTTCGTCGACGGGACCGGCGACGGCGAAAAATTCAGGATTTTCAATCCAGAGGTTGAAAATTACACCAGGACATGACTTCACCTAGGCGGGTCACGCCTTTACCACCATCCATGCTTCTCGATGACTCGGAGGATGAGGAGTAACAGTATGGGGACGCCTACAGCCCTTCAGATCTGCATGTAAAGCAACAAGACGCTGATACTGAGGAGTATTATGGTGAAGAGGTGCAGGAGGAGCGACAATATGTTCACCAGGAAGTACATTCTCGCTCTTTGAGGCAGGATATGATAGCTTTACCAGTGGCTCTAGTTTCGGATTTGCAGATGATGCTACAAGACTACAAAGCTCATTTTCCGTCACGCCCGGACGTCCCACCAGTGCACCCATCTACGCCGGTGGTTCCGCGAGAAACTGCAATGGACTTGCCACCTCTTCCTAAGGACATATCCCGTACCGCTTCAATAGTGGTTCCTCAGACTTCATATTCGGAACCTGCCAATGGGGATACACAAGATGTGGATACAGATGACGATGAGGGGCATGTGATACCACTAACTGATCCAGGGGATCCGGATGACACTGGATTGCAAGATCCAGATGCTGCAGGCCAGGAGATGAACATGTCGCCTCTGGCAGATATGGGGGGGGGGGGGGTTCCATAATCTTATGGAGCGTGCATCCTAGAGGTTTGGTCTGCCTCTTACAGTGGAACAGTCGGACTGTTTTCTGTATGACTTTAAAGCGCAGTGTAAAGTCGGTCAGATCAATTCCCATCATTGCGCATGTCTGGGATGAGGGAATTAAGACTATGCAGAAGCCAGCGACGGTCATCCCGGTTCTTCCCCGGCTGGAGAAGAAATACAAGGCCCCTGAGGGCAGTCCTGCATGTCTTCTAGGACAACCAAAACCTGACTCTGTAATATCTCAGGCCGCGCAGAGCAAGTCCAAGAACCCGTCAACTCCTTTAACTACGCCTCAGGATAAAGAGGGCAGGCGGCTGGAAAATGTAGGGAAAAGATTTTCCACCATGGCCAGCTTGTTGGTTCGAGCGGCAAATTCATTGGCCATTCTAGGCAGGTACGACCGCCAGATGTGGTGCGACATGGAGCAGTTTATGGACCTACTGCCAGATTCGAGTCAGGAGGAGTCCAGGCAAGTTCTTATGGAAGGAGAGAGATGTTCTTCAAGAGTCATTGACTGTGCTATGGACATAGCCTCTACTGCTTTCAGGGCTTTGGCAGGGTCAGCGGTCTTGTGCCGTCCAGGCTGGTTAAAAGCAACCTGGTTTCGTCAGGAGGTCCAAAATAAGATCCTGGACCTTCCCTTTGACGGAGAAATGCTTTTCGGTAAGCATGTAGATGAAGCCCTGCAAAGCATAAAGAAGGACACGGACACAGCTAAGTCCTTAGGATCCTTGAATTATCGCAAGGTTCCATTCAGAGGAGCACGTGGTCGAGGGTTCTCTACTTGCAGATGAAACCAACGTCAGTATTCCACACAGTCAGGACAGTCCTATAAAAATCAATACTCAAAACTGAAACCTGCTACAGTCAAAGTGATTTGTTAAAGATAGTGTTCGAGGCATATGAGCTACAGATTATACACTTTTGCATAGATCGCCATCTGGTGTTGGGCCCGGATGTTTGCAGTTTGTTTTTCCTCTTGGAAAGTCTTTGGAAGTCACGAGGTCGGTGACTCCTCCTTTAAATCGTATTGCGCATGGGCTTCGGCTCCATCCTCAGATTGGTTTTTTTCCGCCATCGGGCTCGGATGTGATCTTCGCGCTCCGGTTCCGAACAGCTTCCAGTTCGACGATCGACACGCAATCCTCACCCAATCGCTGTATTGTTTCGATCACGATCTCTTCAATCAACATGCCTTCTCATCGACACACACCTTCGGTTCCAGTAGTCGACTGCGGCCTTCGGGCCTACCCAGGCCCCGGTTCCGGCTCATGGAAAGAACTCCATTTAAAAAGTGCCCTCGATGTGGGTCCAAATTTCCCCACACCAATCTTCATGAGGTATGCAACCTTTGCCTCTCCCCGGAACACTAGGCTCGAGACTGCCAGGCCTGTAAGTCTTTCCGATCCAAAAAGACTATTCGGGACCGAAGAGCCAGAAGGAACATGGCACACTCCTCGACGTCCATTCCAGTCGACCTCTTCAGAGACTACATCGACTATCCGGAACATCATCGTACCGAAGAGGACCTCGTCAGAGCTTCCGAGGCCGACGAGTCTGATGTGGAGGACATCACCCCGGCGCAGAGGGTCGTGAGTACCAATCTACCCCCTCCCACACCCGTGCCAACACCCAAAAAGGCTTTGGTCACGCCTTCGCCTCCAGGCCTAGGCAAGACCAGAGACACTGCTTCACACACCACACCTTCAGGCCCGGTGAAGAAGCCAAGTAAGCCTTCCGGCGGCTCTGGCTCAAGCCAGCCTGCCAGTGGTACCGAGAAACACACGTCGGCACCGAAAAAGAAGACTGCCTCCACCTCGACACCGAGCTCCGCACCGAGACCCTCGGGGTCGAAACCCAGCCCTTCGGCACCGACCAAACCACACAAGGCCACCGACACTTCCAAGCCGAAGCCCATCTCGGTGCCGACCAAGAGACCGGAGGGTCCCAAGCCGGGTTCTAAACCTCAAACCGGCACGGAAAAACCTGAAATCATCGGCCCGACTCCTTCGGCGCCGACTGACCAAACTACCTCACCAGAGATATTTACACCGGATCCCTTGCAAAAAACACTTACCAAGGATCCAAAAACTGGACATTTGACGCTCTCTACTAAGAAGAGACATTTGGAGAAGCCTGCTCCGCCTCCACCTCCAATGAGGAAGGACTTTGCTACCTCACCATTCAGAATACCTTCCCCCTCCTCCTCCTTCCCCACCTCCACCCCCACCTCATCGTTCTCCTACTCTGTCTCCAGACGATAATCACGGGGACCTATATTATGAATCATAATATAGGTCCCCAGGGGATGTGCCACAAGACCCCACCCCTACAGGATTTCCAGATCCATGGGACGATTACCATATACCAGATATCCCCAACGTCCCACAAGACGATATTTACCCTTCTAGACCATCTCCACCAGAAGATTCACTAGGGTTTAACAATCTTCTGCAAAGAGCAGCACATTATCATGGGGTGGACATGCATAATGACCCTGTGGAGGAAGATTTCCTCCTAGACACATTCGATACTACAAAGGTCCGCCTCCATACTGCCCATGCTCAAAGGGGTGGTAAAGCATGCAGCAGAAGTTTTTAAAGACCCAGTTAGAGCCAGGGTCCTTAACCCACATATCGAAGTACAAACCTGCTCCCTCAGATCCCTCTTACATCAGAGGACCAGCGCCACTAGATTCATTAGTGGTTTCTACGGCACGTAAAAGGGCAAACTCAAAAGCGTCCGGTGATGCAGGCAAACGCACAGCATCCCAGGCCGCCAACATATGGCGTATAGCAAACACTCAGGCACTTCTGGACAGATATGACAGGGCTCATTATGACGAATTAGAGAGCATAATGCAACATCTCCCTGAAAAATATCAAAGTAAAGCCAATGAGTTGATTCAAGAGGGTAAAACAATCACAAACACCTCCTATACGTTGTGCCCTAGACGCAGCAGAAACAGCCTCCAGGGCCATTAACACCAGCGTCCTTCTCCGGCGTCCTGCCTGGTTAAGGGTATCTGGGTTTAAACCGGAAGTACAAGCCTCCATCCTTAACCATCCTTTTGACCAGGAACATCTATTCGGGCCAAAGGTGGATGAGTACATTGGAGTACATTCAGAGGCTACTCCTCAGACAGTGTCCACATCGTACAAGCCCCCTAATCAGACCACCTTTACAAAAGGTTACCAAAGAGGCGGCTACAGGGGTAACAACAAGGGCAGTGGCAAAACAAACCACGCCCGTTCTGCCACACCTACTACCCAATGACACCCCCCTCCCCCTAACCATTCCACTTCAGTCGGGGGCAGACTCACAAACTTCCTTCATGCCTGGGAGACCATCACCTCAGACAAATGGGTGACCCAAATGATTCGGTCAGGATACTGCCTGGAATTAACATCTACCCCCCCAAACATTCCACCCAGGCAACGCCCAATGTCACAAGAACATTCCACATTGCTACAGCAGGAGGTAATCTCCCTCCTACAAAAACAGGTAATAGAACCCGTTCCTGTCAATCAACAATTTGGGGGTTTACTCCCTAGATTTTCTAATACCAAAAAGGGATGAGACTCTACGACCTATTCTAGATCTCCAGCCCCTAAACACCTACATACTTGGACCATTGTCATATGGTAACGCTTCAGCAGGTACTTCCGCTCCTCTCCCAGAACGATTTTCTCACCACACTGTACTTGAAAGACGCATACTTCCACATTCCAGTACACCATGCTCACAGAAAGTACCTCAGATTTGTAGTGGACGGACAACACTACCAGTTCAAGGTGCTCCCATTCGGAGTCACAACAGCACCACGGGTATTCACCAAGTGCCTAGCGGTAGTGGCGGCACACCTCAGACCGCGCATTCACGTCTTCCCATACTTGGACGTTTGGCTGATAAAAGCAACTTCATACAATCAATGTGTACACCACACCGCCACTACAATCCAACTACTTCACCAACTAGGCTTCACGGTGAACCACAAAGTCCCAGCTAACACCATCCCACATAAAACAATACCTCGGTGCCACCATAGACACCTCAAAAGCAATAGCCTACCCCAATCCGGCCAGGATTGCAAGCATTCAGGCTTTGCGACAAATTCGTGCTTCAACACTCCCTTCCAGCAAGAGTGTTTATGCAACTGATAGGGATGATGGCCTCTTGCATTTTCTTAGTGCCTCACTCTATACTCCAGATGCGTCCACTCCAAGAGTGCTTAGCGCGCCAATGGAACCAGGCCCTGGGGCAACTTACAGATCTGGTGTTGGTAGATGGTTGCACCCATCGCTCTCTGCAGTGGTGGAACACCACAAACCGTTCCAAAGGTTGACCGTTCCTGGACCCGGTTCCCCAAATAATACCGGACGCATCGCTCTCCGGCTGGGGATCTCATCTATTACACCTCACAGTGCAGGGCACATGGACGCCGCAACAAAAGTTACTCCATAACAACCATCTGGAGTTACTAGCAATCTTTCTAGCCCTGAAATCCTTTCAACCATGGATTTTGCACAGACAACATGACGGCCATGTATTGTATTCAAAAACAAGGTGGCACACACTCCACAGCTCTCTCAATTAGCACAGAGCCTATGGAGATGGGCAATTCCCCACCAAATCTTTCACTTAGCTTAACATGTCCCAGGAATCCTAAACACTGTGGCAGATCTGCTCAGCAGACAGACACAACAGATCCACAAGTGGGAACTTCACCCACAGGTTCTTCATCCGTTCTTTCAAATGTGGGGGCATCCTCAGACCTCTTCGCCACCCACAAACACAAAATGCCCAAGCTTCGCCGCCAGATACCAACACCCATTGTCCAAAGGAAATGCGATATGGATGAACTGGTCAGGCAAATTTGCATACGCTTTTCCGCCTCTCACACTCCTTCCATTAGTGGTGCGAAAGCTACAACAGCACTCCCTCACACTGATCCTAGTAGCTCCAACGTGGGCCAGACAACCGTGGCACTCTCAGTAGTACCACATCAAAAGCTACACCTCTCACCATGCCTCCTAACCCAGAACCACGGAGAGATCAGGCACCCAGACCCAGCTCAGCTCAAACTTGCGATCTGGCTCCTGAAATCCTAGAATTCAGGTACCTAAACCTTCCCCCTGACTGTATGAACGTCATCAGAGAAGCTAGACGCCCTGCCACTAGAGCCTGCTACGCTGCCAAGTGGAAAAGATTTGTTGTTTGCCATAACACAATCAATCCTCTAGACGTGTCTATACAACACATCATATGCTACTTACTCCACCTACAAAGGTGTAATCTAGCCTATACCTCCATTCGGCTACACCTCGCAGCAATTGCAGCTTTCTTACAAAACAGGCAGCACCTATCCATTTTTAGTGTACCTGCCATTAAAGCCTTCATGGAAGGCCTCAAAAGAATAATTCTCCCCAGAGTACCACCCTCACCTGTGTGGAACTTAAATATCGTTCTCAAGGCTGATGGGGCCTCCCTTCGAACCTTTCCATAAATGCGACCTGCAATTCCTCACATGGAAAACAGCTTTCCTTGTAGCCATCACTTCCCTTAGAAGGGTCAGAACCTTTTCTTCAAATGCACCAGAACAAGGTTGTTCTCCGTACCAACCCAAAATTCCTACCTAAAGTCATTTCCCCTTTTCACCTAAACCAATCTGTAGAATTAACAGTATTTTTCTCGCAACCTCAGACTGTTGCAGAAAGGGCTCTGCACACGCTAGATGTTAAACGAGCCTTACTTTACTATATCCAAAGAACACAACCTTTCAGAAAGACCAAACAACGGTTTCTCTTTCTCTCCACCACACAAGGGCAACCCCATCTCAAAATCAGGGATAGCTAGGTGGATTGTAAAATGCATCCAGATTTGCTACCACAAAGCAAAACTAACGCTTTCCGTTCCCCCTAAAGCCCATTCTAAACGTAAAATAGGGGCTTCCATGGCTTTTCTAGGGAACATCCCACTAGATATCTGCAAAGCAGCTACATGGTCAACACCGCACACTTTCACTAAACACTATTGTGTAGATGTGCAAACCAAGCAACAAGCTAGTGTGGGCCAGGCTGTACTAAAAACACTATTTCAAACCACTGCAACCGATACCGGTGGTCGCCGCTAAGGTTGGGAACTGCTATATAGTCTATGCAAAAGTGTGTAATCTGCAGCTCGTATGCCTCGAACGGAATATGCTACTTACCAGTATGCATCTGTTCTTGGCATGTAGAGCTGCAGATCTACACATGCCCACCCGTCTCCCCGGCTACCTGTATCTGTTCCTGTCTATCTTATTTAGATACAACACACATGGGTTTCTTCACTGTTACTACGCTCCATCTTTCCCTGCTGACGAAAAACAATGTGAGGATGGAGCCGAAGCCCATGTGCAATACGATCCAAAGGAGGAGTCACCGACCTCGTGACATCCAAAGACTTTCCAAGAGGAAAAACAAACTGCAAACATCCGGGCCCAACACCAGATGGCGATCTATACAAAAGTGTGTAGATCTGCAGCTCTACATGCTAAGAACAGATTCATACTGTTAAGTAGCATATTCCTTACTAAGTACAAAGCGCAAAAGCAAAGTATTATGGCAGGCACATAGTTTCCCATCTGGCTTAATTATACCCACAGAGACCTTACTTGCATGGCCTAGCTAGTGCCAGCGACATACAAAGGACAAGTGTATTAGGTGGCAAAAAATGCTGTCGCCAATTAATGTGAGAAGCAGCAGAATGAGAGAAGCAAAAGAACAAACAAAGGTAACAAACGGTTAAAATATCGGGCGTAAAACAGTAAACCATTGATCTATGGTGGAGAGAACACTTTCAGAAGTCATAGAGGGGGGGGGGGGGGGGTGGTGTCAAAGGCACTGACCCAGCATGATTTGCTCTGCTGCTTACTCCAATACGGAGAATACATCTCGTATTCCCAAAGATTAAAAAAGACTTGAGGCTGTATAACAAGCCAACTAAAGAGAATAGCGAACGGGTCACAATACTATCATCTCAGCTAATAATTCGCCATGTTTAAAAGCTTGTTCAGAAGGGCCGTCGAACATTCTCCAATTGTAACTGGAAAGCGTGCCATGTTACTTCTACCTCAAACCGATCTTTTATTTACCACTACTGTTAATCATAATAAAAATTGAGCAACAGAATAATTGAAACAGTCTTCATCCTCAATAGGAGAGTAAAGTTCTACAGAGCTGTCTTCAAACACAGCAAATGACCGCTTCGTACAAAAATTGCAGAGAAGGAAAATAAAACCAGCCTAAAGGGTGAAAGCCGACCTTCCAAACCCAGACTCTCCAACTAAAAATAAACAAGATGTCAATTGCACCATGGAAGCAGTCTTAAAAATAAAATATAAAAACATGTGGATGTACATGAACTGGCAAAATCAACAAAGGAGAATACTGATAATATGTAAAGTGAAATCTCTGCAATCCGTCCAGACATCAGTGACCAACTCTAGAATTGCAGAAGCAGACGGCCGCTAAATTGAGCAAATCCTTCCAGACACTGTTACCATGATTTCAATGAATAAGCTCCTCGTAATTGGAAGACCGGAACATGCGTGGAAACCTGTGTTTTTGGAGTCCCAGAAGGCAAAGAAGAATCATACTGATCATGCATCACCTTTCTTGAAAAATAGTTCACACCTCCCACAGTCCAGGAAGAGCCATCTGTGGCAGGGGGAGCTTCAAAGGCCTTGCTGTCCCCAGCCTCTCCTGTATCAGGAGCATGCCCCCTTCCTGTTGCCCCCCTTTTCGGTGGGAAGAGAGGTGGATAAAAATTAGCCAAACCAGAAGGTGTGGCCCCCACCCCTCAGGTGGGGGAGGCTAGGTGACGTCCCCTCTTCAGTGCCTGCCATCTTGCAGATGGCAGGCACTCTCCAATCAGGATTAAGGATTATGCCCACTCACCCATATAGGGTGAGCACACCAAGGGTGTAGTCACCCAAAGGTCAGTGGCCAATGGCTACTGACCTCGAGGCCCCTAAATACAGTATTTAGGGGGCAGCCCTTTACCAAGAAGACAGATTCCCGCAGCCTACAATGGACGAAAGACTCACAGCAGAGGAGACTGCAGAGAAGAATTGACTTTACCACAGCCCTACTAGCCCATCTGCAGTTTCCTGAGATCCTGCGCCAAACGTCTCCTTGTCCTGCAGCCGGCAACCTCCAGAACCCTAGGAGGATTGACTGCCTTCAACAAAGCCCGGATCATCTGTGAACCGCAGCTCTGTTCAAAAGTATTCTCAAGACACAGCCTGCTGAGGATTAAAACACCTGGAACCACCAGTGCACCTGTCCCCTAAAGCCAGAGTTCGAGTGGCCCACCAGTCCCAGCGAGGTCCCCCAGCACTCCAGTGTCTGATTCCACCATGGATTGGCCACCCCTCCAGGACTCCCCGATGTCGCCTGCAGCCTCTGCAATGACCCTCCCCCAATTGCGTTTGGCACTGTAAGGTGAAATCTGACCTAGACACCCGTGCATCCAGCCACTCTGCGCCCAGAAGGGAACCTGAGGTGCACCCATGTACCTGAGCCCTTCAACGTACCTGCCCAGCTGTTTGTCCCTGTCAAGTCTTCCTGGACCGATCCTGAAGCTAAAAAACAACCAGCAATCCCCACTGAAAACTGGGCACCCGATTTTTATTTATTTTTTTATTTTTTATTTTTATAAAAACAACTTTTAACACCCAGCCGCCCCTGCGCTGCTGCAAGTGTTCTTTGGGTGGTAACTCTGATTCCCCCTTTGCCTTGGGCCTAACACCAGGAGCTTTGCTCCCACAACCCTGTAGCCTGCTCGTGAGCAGCCAGAAACCGGAGGCCCCTTCTCCCCCCCCCCCCCCCTCCTCTATTGGATAACATTGGGCCTCAGCACTCTGCTCCCGGCCCCCGTTGTGCTGTTGAGGGTGCTTTGAGAGTGCTTTCTTTACCCTGGGGGAACCCTTGTTCTAACTCCTGAAACTCCACCCCAAATACTTAACTGGGAACCGATAACTTAATTTCTCCAGTATTGGGGTGTCTTTCATAGATTCACATGCTTGAATATTCCCGTTGTCGGAGTCCCACGGTAAATAATATAGCAATATATACAGTCTTAATATACAAGTAATCATATAAAAGATATAAACAGGTGATAAGCATCAAGAATATCCCTATATATGAAATCTCCATAGAGATACATAGAGAGAGAAAAAGACATTCGCAGTCTATCTGTCATTATGTTGGTCCAAACTACGGCCAATCGGGCGCCAGCTCCTCTAGAACCTTCTCCTCTGAGCTCCTCACCTCAGATTTTCTAGCGCACGTCGTGTGAAAGGGAGTCTCCCTGAGCTCTGCTCAGTTTTCACTTCAGCATGTCTTCAAGTAAGTCTCTGTTTAGAGCTTGTTCCTCTTGTGGAAAGCTGCGCTTGTATTCAGAAGATCGACACAGTAAGTGTATTTACTGTCTTTACCCTGACCACGAAGTGGGTAAATGTAAATTCTGTAGAACTTTTTCTACAAAGACTCTTAAGACAGGGGAGGTGGTCTCTTGTGGTCCAGAGACTGAAAGATGAGGATGAGGTGGTTTCTGAAGTAGAACGCCTTACTTCTGGCCGTTCCCTCACAGCCTCAAAACGCAGTAGTGTTCAAGATCTACCTTCTCCATTCATTAAGAAGAAGAAAATGTCTTTCTATGACATCTGCCATGTCTTCATCTATGGCTACTGCGATATCGCCCACGAGACCTAGTTCTCAGGCTTCTGAGGCATCGACTTCCCTGATTTCTGGCAAGAAATTGGCTTCATCGTCGACGAGACCTCCGACGAAATCCGCAGTGTTCGAGGCATGTGGGCTGCTGAATTCATATCTGTGCATAGATCGCCGCCTAGTGTTGGGTCCAGATGTTTGCACGTTGTTGTCCTGGAAGAGTCTTCGAAGTATCCTTGGATAGGTGACTCCTCCCCTGGACTACAGTGTGCATGGGCATCCTCTCCATCCTCAGATTGTTTTTTTCCGCCATTGGGTTCGGATGTGCTTATCTTGACTCAAGTTAGGAAAAACTCTTTTCAGGCCAAAAGGCCTCTAGTTCGCGTCGGTACTGTTCCCGATCGGTATCGATAGTATCTTTGTTAGTTTACTAACTTCCAGAACCAACTTTTTCGCATCTTACCCGACATCGACGATGGAATAGAGGACACCATTCAAGCGGTGCCCTGTATGCAATGCGAAATATCCACACATCGACGTCCATCCGGTGTGCAACAAATGCCTTTCACCGGATCACGACAAATCTACGTGTATGGCCTGTGCCCGATTTCGATCCAAGAAGACTCTCCGGAATCGGGGAGCGGCGTGACTCGAGGCGCAGCAAGCGGCACCGGCCCCGGCCGACATCTTCAGCGCCGAGACCGAAGATGTCGAAGAAGTGGAGAACCTACCCTCCAGCCCCGCTTCCGAACATGACTCCGGATCGGAAGACGTCGACGAAACACTCTTTCGCAGAGATGAAGACGACACCGAGGTAGGAGACTACAATGAGGCCTTAGGGGCCGAAGAGAGTAGCTCCGATGACGAGCAAGGCCTACCCGTTCAGACTGAGGAAATCCCAGTGCAACAGTCTATGGCACCGGTCGAGGAATCGCCTTCGGGCCTTACCCAAGACCTATCCCGCAGTTCTTCGGCCCCGCCCTCGGACATTCAACGGCAGCCATTAATGCCCAAACCGGCTGGTTTCCCTTCTTCGAAACCGAAACCAAAAGCTGTATTGGTTCAACTGAAACCGAAACCGAAAGTGGCGCTGGTCGAATCGAGGCCCTCCACACCAGCAAAACCCGTCGGCACCGAGCGCAACAAACGAGACTTCGGTGCCGAGCTCGAAGCGGCCGACGTCGGAGTCGACATACGGAGAAAGACCTTCGGTGCCACCAAACCTACTTTGCTCCCAGCACCGACGCGATCGACTCCGACCCCAAAGGTCAAACTACCTGCCGCGTCTCGCGCCACTTCGACGGCACCACCAAAGCCACACTCATCGAAGGCGTAGACTACCATTCCCGCCCCTCGACTCCACGACTCACCGGCGCCGAAAAAGTCCACGCCCGCCTCCACAGAACCGGTCGGCGCAAAGGAATCCAGGGCGCTCCAGGTGCCACCCGTTGCTGCGCAGCGCACCAAAAATAAAAATGTCCTCCAGCACACTTCGGGCTCCGAGCCAATAAAAGCTCCCAACAGCCTCTTCGGCACCAGCCAACATTACTTTTGGCCTGCCACCATCCACGGCCCCGAAACTGTTCCAAATCAGGACACGGGTCACCCACACCACGATCACGCCTGCCGAACACTCTGCGGAGACGTCTCCATCGCATATCATCGACGCAGACACCGGCAGGATGATTATCCACAAAAGGAGAATAACTTCTGAGCCAGCTTTGGACTCCTTCCGGATCCCACTTAAGAGAAAGCTGCCAGTGGCTTCAGAACCAGTTCTTTACGAACCTTTCCATTCACCCTACCAGGATCCACAATCCTTCTCTCTCCCACACACTCCGACACGGATGCGTTGGAGGACTACATAGGTGACCAAGTCCCCTACCCCGGAGGGATGGACCCTGATGGCCAACAGGACCCTGATCAAGCTTGGGATGACCCTGTAGACCCAGGTGCACCTATGGATGCAGAGGACCCGCAACTCTATGGAGCAAAAACATCTCCCACAGAGGACACTGCCGCGTTCAACGCTCTAATTGAACATGCTGCGGCCAATCATGGGGTGCAACTTCACTCGGACACCATCGAGGACGACTTTCTCATGGATACTTTCGCATCCTCAGAAAGGAATATAAAGACTCTGCCCATGTTAAAGGGGGTCCTCAAGCCAGCAAAGGACATCTTCAAAGAACCCACCAGGGCAAGAGTGATAAACCCCAGGATCGACAAAAAATACAGATCAGGGCCTGGGGACCCTACTTGCATTAGAGGCCAATTACCTCTGGATTCCATTGTCGTTGCGAATGCTCGCAAGAGGGCACATTCGCAAACAACAGGTGATGCTCGTCCCCCGGACAAAGAGTCCAAGGTGCTAGAGACCTCTGGCAAACGGGTTGCCGCCCAAGCAGCTAACATTTGGCGCATTGCCAATACTCAAGCGCTCCTCGCTCGCTATGATCGAGCGCACTACGACACATTAGAGCAACTACTCCAACATCTCCCTGACCAATACAAAGAAGGTGCAGAGATCCTCATCAGGGAGGGACAACTGCTCACAAATGCATCCATTAAGTGTGCACTGGATGCCGCGGATACAGCTGCCAGAGCCATAAACACTAGCGTCATGTTGCGACGACGCGCCTGGTTGCGAATCTCCGGATTCAAACCAGAGGTACAAAATAACATCCTCAACCAACCTGTCAACCCAGACTACTTATTCGGCCCGGAGGTTGACACTACCCTAGAGAAAATAAAAAAGGACACGGACACTGCAAAGTCCATGGGGGCCCTACAGACGCAGTCCTTTCGGAGCGGCTCCTTTCGTCGCCCCGGAAAAGCGAGGAGCAGGTAGAGGACAGGGGTCACAGCAAACATACAACAAGGGCAACACACAACACCTACGATAAAAACACCCGGGGTGGATATCGTGGCTCCAGCACAAAAGGCAGAGGATGCGGCTACGGCAACACCAGGTCCTCTCCCAAGAACAAGCAGTGACGCCCTCTCCCTTCCTCCCGACCACATAACACCTGTCGGGGGAAGGCTACAAAGGTTACTGTCCACGTGGAACTCCATCACCACGGACAGGTGGGTCAAAGATATTGTCAAATACGGTTACTGTCTAGAACTAACCTCCACTCCACCCACCATACCTCCAAAAAACCGTCCTATGTCCTCAGAGCACTTAACGCTCTTGCAGCAGGAGGTGCAAAGCATGCTTCTAAAAGGCGCAATCGAGGTCGTACCAGTCCACGAGCAAGGTACGGGGGTGTACTCCCTGTACTTTTTAATACCGAAAAAGGACGGGTCACTCAGACCTATATTAGACCTGAGACCCCTGAACCAGTACATTCTTTCCGAGCATTTTCACATGCTCACTCTACAGCAAGTCCTCCCGCTGCTCAAGCAGGGAGACTTTCTGGCCACACTGGACCTCAAGGATGCGTATTTCCACATACCCATTCACCCCTCACACAAGAAATACCTCAGGTTCACTGTTCAATGGCAGCACTATCAATTCAAAGTCCTTCCCTTCGGCGTGACAACAGCACCCAGGGTGTTCACAAAGTGCCTAGCTACTGTGGCGGCACATCTACGGAGGCAGCACATACACGTCTACCCTTACCTGGACGACTGGCTCGTTCAAGCGAAGTCAGCCCAGCAATGTGCCAGCCTCATGTCCCGCACCATCCACCTCCTTCACAGTCTGGGGTTCTCACTAAATTACCCAAAATCCCATCTCCAGCCCGCACACGTACAACAGTACCTCGGTGCGACTATAGACACTCTGGCGGCCACAGCGCAGCCTAACTTAGTGAGAATCAACAGCATGCAAATGCTGATTTCCAAGTTCAAACCACAACACTCCCTTCCCGCGCGAGTGTTCATGCAGTTGATAGGCATGATGGCCTCCTGCATCTTCATAGTCCCACACGCGAGACTACATATGCGCCCGCTTCAGGAGTGCTTAGCACATCAGTGGAATCAGGCTCAAGGACAGCTGAAAGACCTAGTGTTGGTGAGCGGTCGGGCATACAACTCTCTGCATTGGTGGAATCCACAAAACCTTTGCAAGGGCCGACCGTTGCAAGAGCCTGTCCCACAGATAATACTGACGGCGGACGCGTCTCTCCAGGGATGGGGAGCTCATGTACTCCATTACACAGTGCAGGGACTATGGACACAACAACAGAAGATGCACATCAACCTTCTAGAGCTGATGGCAATCTTCCTCGCTATGAAAGCATTCAAAGTACACTTGTGCAACAAAGTCGTGTTGATCCGGACGGACAACATGACTGCAACATGACTGCAATGTACTACATACAGAAGCAGGGAGGAACACTCTCCACAGTTGTCTCATCTGGCTCAGAGCCTGTGGAAGTGGGCCATTCAGAGGAACATGTTCCTCATGGCAGAACACCTCCCCGGCAAGGACAACCAGATGGCGGATCTGCTCAGCAGACACAGCCACCAGATGCACGAGTGGGAGTTACACCCATCAGTACTCCAACCGTACTTCCAGCAGTGGGGTCATCCAGAGATAGACCTATTTGCGACAAGCGAAAACGCAAAATGCCAAAGATTTGCCGCCAGGTTCCCACATCCACAGTCGCATGGCAATGCGATATGGATGAACTGGTCCGGCAGATTTGCGTACGCTTTTCCCCCAGCACCACTGATACCGCTGGTGGCACGCAAACTCAGACAACACTCACTGACACTCGTCCTGGTTGCTCCAACGTGGGCACGCCAGCCATGGTACACCACCTTTCTCGAACTTTCCGTGGTGCCTCATCAAAGGCAGTGGATCAAACCTGCGCATTTGACGCAGAACCATGGAGAGATTCAGCACCCAGATCCACAACAGCTGAACCTGGCAATCAGGCTCCTGAAGTCCTAGAGTTTGGCTACCTAAACCTGCCACCTGACTGTATGGACATCATTAAGGAGGCCAGGAGACCCACTACCAGAGCTTGCTATGCAGCCAAATGGAAGAGGTTCGTCATTTATTGCAATAATAATGACATTAACCCGCTAGACGCATCCATCCAAAACATTATTTTTGCAGCGTGAATCTTTCTGGATTCACTATGCTGTGCATTATTCCGCGATCTTGTGGTTGGGTCCGGATTCGTAGTCTTTTCTTTGTGTTTTTTTTTTTTGTAGCCCAGGTGGGCGGCGACGACCACCATTTGGTGCACCTTCCGTGACGTCGTCGTGCTTCCTGCGGAAGTCCCACCTTTGGGGCGCCATCTTCAGATTCTTTTTTCCGCTGTTGGGTCTGGATCGTCATCGAGAAGCTCCAGAGTTGCAACCGAAGAAAGAAGAAAGAAAAGCGAGTTTCGTCGACAAATACATCGGAGTTTTCACAGGAAAGGAGGTTATTTCATCAGCAGCGCGAAGAAAGGAGGTTCAGCGCCCTTTTTTTCTTCGACCTTGGAGAATGCGCACTCAGAGGCCCTGAGCGCAATGGACAAGACGCCATTCAAGTTCTGCCCAAACTGCCACCACAAGTTCGCGCAGAAAGACCAGCATCCGGTCTGCAACCTCTGCCTACCGGTCGAACACCAGAGTAAGGACTGCAACGCCTGCTCAGCCTTCGCGCCGAAGACGCTCAGGGTGAGAGATCGGCAGAGAAGAGCCAACGCCAGCATGGATGGCAAGGGTAAGGCCCTGTCGCTCTACGATCTGGGCCTCTCCTCGGACGACGAGGACAACGTCGCCGGGACAGCCGAAAACTTCACGGTCGTAGAGACCGACAAGAAAAAAGAAGACTAGGTAAGAGAATCGTCGAGCGAAAAACAGAAAGTACCTCGAACACGAGGGTGACTCGAGAAAATCTGAGTCTGTCCACGAAGGGAGCCCCGGCGCCGAAAATTTTGACGACCAAAGGGGGAACCATGGACAAGAGGCCGAGCGGATCCTTAGAGAAGGACTCCCTGGTGCCGAAAGACGCCGAAAGGCAAGGGTCGTCGAAGACAACCCAGGGAGCGGCCCGATCGACACTGAAAGAACGGTCAACGTCGACGCAAGTTTCGACAAAGATCCGCGGTCGACGCCGAAAGCATCTCCGAGATGGAGAAAAAGAAGAGGCGGCTCGAGGCCGAAATGGAGAACATCCTTCAAAGGAAGAAGGAGTTCGACGCCAGAATGAAGGAATTCAAGATTCCAACGGTTTCATCGGCGGACGTCGTCTAGTTCGAGGAAGAATTCGACACCGAGGGACTGATGAGGGATCTCGAAGAGGAAGACGAGACCTATTATGAAGAGGAAGAAGACCAACAGTCGGTCTACGGCTCGGCACCATCGACCAGCCACGAGATTGAATGGCAGGATCTCGACACCGAGAACCCGGAGGAGTCCGTGGACACGTACCCTTCGAGGCCTTCGCCACCCGACGACATCGGGGTGTACAATATGGTGGTCAGGAGCGCAGCGACAGCCTTCGGCGTCAAACTCGACGAAGAGAAGCCGAAAGCCGATTTTCTCGTCGAGACCCTGCTCCCCATCCAGACGAGGAGCCAGTTCCTCCCCATGCTTCAAAGCGTGATGAATCAGGGGAGAGAAGCCTTCAAGGAACCAGCGACCTGCCGGTCGATCACTCCCAGGACTGAAGAAGTATAAGCACTCTTCCCTGGACCCCCCTTACATCAAAGGTAGCGTGACCGCAGACTCCATCATAGCGTCCACAGCCAGGAGAAGGGCCAACGTACCAGCAACCTCGGGCCCACCTCCGGATAAGGAGAGCAGGAGGATAGACCTCACAGGAAGAAAGGTCGAGAGGAACGCCGCTATGCACTGGCGCATGGCGAATTCCAATGCTCTCCTCAATAGACACCAGTACCAGCACTGGGACGAGATGGGAGAGCTAGGAAAGCATCTCCCCGAAGAATACCGCCAGAGAGCCTCACACCTAGTTGATGAAGGCAAAAACATCGCCAACTCCTGCATAAAGACGGCGTTGGACGGGGCAGAAACTTCAGCAAGACTCATGGCCATAGGGGTCACCGAGAGAAGGCATGCATGGTTAAGAATCTCGGGATTCAAACCGGAGGTGCAGAACAACATCCTTAGCACCCCCTTCAACGGAGAGACACTGTTCGGAGCAACAGTTGACAAGAAGCTCACCCAGCTAAAAAGAGAACGAAACGGCGAGGTCCATGGGGGCCCTACAGCAGAGGGGAATGAGGCGAGGCAACCCCTCAAGGAGACCCTACGGTAGGGGAGGAAACCAACAGGGCCCGTCGCACCAGACGTTCCAGCAGGGTCAGCAGGGTGAAGGTCACGGACAGGGTCAGCAGAAGCAAAACTGGCAGTACCAGCCCCGGGGCCAGTCCTTTCGCGGGAGAGGGAACGGACGTGGCCAGAGAAGGAGAGGGGGGGGAGCAGCCCTCATCAAAGTGACTCTGCACGCAGGCGGACGCCTACCCTCGACATGCCCCCAAGGGTGAGGCGCGAAACAGTAACATCGAGGGGGAGAGAAGGATCAGAAGCCTACGAGCATACAACACCAGTAGGCGGAAGGCTGAGACTCTACCTTCACGAGTGGCAGCGTATAACCACAGACAAGTGGATACTGAACATCATGCAGTACGGGTACTGCGTAGATTTGGAAAGGAAACCGCCAAACAGGAAGCCAAGGGGAAGGCAAAGATCGGGCCAAGAACTGACCCTACTCAGAGAAGAAACACGGAAGCTTCTACAAAAGGGAGCCATAGAGCCAGTGCCGTTCAGAGAACGCAACAAGGGGGTCTACTCAAACTACTTCGTGGTCCCGAAGGTAGACGGGAGCCTCAGACCCATCCTAGACCTGCGCTACCTAAACAAGTTCGTCAGAACGCAAAGGTTCAAGATGACTTCGCTGCAGGAGGTGCTGCCCCAAATAAGACACGGAGACATCATGGTCACCGTGGACCTCGAAGATGCCTACCTGCACATCCCAGTAAACAGAAGACACAAGGGATTTCTAAGGTTCAACATCGACCAGGAACACTACCAGTTCACAACCCTGGCATTCGGATTAAAATCAGCACCAAGGGTTTTTACAAAATGCCTGTCGGCGGTCGCGGCCCACCTACGAAAGCAGGGGATACACGTCTACCCCTACTTAGACGACTGGCTGGTCAAGGCAAACTCGCGCGAAAAGTGCGCGAGGCACGCAAAACGCGTAACAGACACTCTCACGAAGCTGGGGTTCTCGATCCACTTGGGGAAGTTGTCGATGGAACCGGAGCAGGTGAAGATTTTCCTGGGGGCAAAAATCAACTCCCTGAGCGGCACCGTGGTGCCCAGCGACAGGAGGACAGATGCCCTACTGAAGGAGACGCGGCTCTACAAGAAGGGGCGAGCTCTGACAGTGAGGACGGTGAGCAAATTGATGGGGATGATGGCGTCGTGTATCCAGCTAGTGCCGAATGTACGCTTGCACATGAGAACATTCCAGGAATGGCTACAACAGCAATGGTCACAAGCAAACTGAAGTTGGGAGGATCTAGTGGTTGTTACGCACGCAGTGCAGGAGGAGAACTTGGTGGAACAGAGACAACATGACAGCAGGGAGAAGCCTGACACCACCAAACCCAACAATGACCATTACCACGGACGCATCGCAAAAGGGATGGGGGGGCACACATGGACAACCTCAGAGTGAGGGGTCTGTGGGCTCCAGCAGATGCGGTTCGCCATATCAATTACCTCGAGTTGAAGACAATCCTACTAGCCCTGAAGGCATTCCAGAGGCACCTGTACAACCAGAGGGTGTTGGTTCAAACAGACAACACCACGGCAATGTTCTACATCAACAAACGGGGGGGGGACAGTCGTTCCCTCTCTCCTCTCTGGCTCAGGAGATTTTGAGATGGGCCATACCTCTCAGGATAGATCTACTGGCAATTCACCTACCGGGGAAGGACAATGTGGAGGCAGACTGGCTAAGCAGGCAGACCTCTGCATCTCACGAGTGGGAGCTCAATGGCCAGGAAACGAAGAAGCTTTTCCGGAGATGGGGAACTCCCACAATAGACCTATTTGCAACACGCCAAAATGCAAAATGCCAAAGCTTCGCGTCCAGGGAACCAGATCAGCAATCCCAGGGGAATGCCCTATGGATAAGCTGGTCGAGGACATTTGCCTACGCCTTTCCACCGACACCCCTGTTGCACACAGTGCTCAACAAGTGCAGGACCAGCAACATGACTCTAATCCTAGTGGCCCCGCAGTGGGCGAGGCAGACATGGTTCTCACAAATTCAAGAAATGGCGCAAGGCAATCCGTACAGGTTCGAGAGGAGAAAATACCTGCTCTCAATGCAAAACGGGGAGGTCCTGCACCCAGAGCCAGAGACCCTCAACTTGGCGGCATGGCTCCTGAAGACCTAGAGTTCGCACACCTAAGGTTGCCTCAGAGCACTATGCGAGTGCTACGGGAGGCAAGGAAACCAACTACAAGAAAATGCTACAGCGCAAAATGGAAAAGATTCACGGTGTGGTGCAGGAAAAAAGGCCTGCAAAACAGAATGACAAGAGACTCAACTGTGCTGAGGTACCTCACACACCTTCTAAAGAGTAACCTCTGCTCGAGCTCCCTAAGGGTACACCTAGCAGCGATCGTTGCCTACACCAGAGGTGAGAAGGGTACAAGTTTCTTCACCTCGCAGGTGGTGAGGAGATTCCTGGAAGGAGCCAAAAGAATGGCCCCCCCGAAAAGGTTGCCGCCGCCGGCATGGAATTTAAACGTGGTTCTGACGGAGCTCAGGAAGGCGCCGTTTGAACCCATTCACAAGGCCACTCTGCAAATGTTGACGATGAAAACTGCCTTTCTAGTGGCCATAAGCTCACTACGCAGGGTGAGCGAGCTTCAGGCACGAACGCTACAGGAACCCTACATTCAAATTCACAAAGACAGGGTAGTCCTGAGGACGGACCCACACTTCATGCCCAAGGTAGTGTCGGCGTTCCACATGAATCAGAGTATCCAGATACCAAGTTTCTTCCAAAACCCGACTACAAACGCAGAAAAGGCCCTGCACACCCTCGATGCCAGAAGAGCGGTGATGCACTACATTGAAAGAACCAAGGAACTCAGGAAGTCGAAGCAGCTGTTTGTGTCCTTTGCTACTAGCTTCATGGGTAGACCAGTGACCAAGGGCACCATCGCTAGGTGGATTGCCCTCACTATTCAATTCTGTCACAGACAGGCTGGACAGGAGCTAGCGGAGGGGCCCCAGGCTCACTCCACAAGGAAGAAGGGGGCCACCGTTGCCTTCCTGGCAAACACGCCCATCCAAGACATTTGTCTCGCTGCAACTTGGGCATCTGTGCACACGTTCACAAAACACTACTGCGTGGACATTCAAATGAATAAGGAAGCACAGGTCGGACAGAAGGTGCTACAACACATTTTCAACGACCAACGCTCATCTTCCACCCAGCCACCACAAAATTAGGAAAACCGCTACAAAGTCTATGCACAGCATAGTGAATCCAGAAAGATTCACGCTGCAAAACGAATAGTTTCTTACCTGTCGGTGTAGTTTTGCAGCTTGAAGATCTTTCTGGATTCACTAGCGAACCCACCCACCTCCGCCAGGAAGATGAGGCTGGAGGAAGAGGGGGTAAAATGGAAAAGATCAAAGAAATGGAAACGTTCAGAAAATGGACAAAAGGATTGAGCAATCGCCTAGGGTAAAAAAAAAGAGGGAAAAAAGAACCCGAAGATGGCGCCCCAAAGGTGGGACTTCCGCAGGAAGCACGACTACGTCACGGAAGGTGCACCAAATGGTGGTCGTCGCCGCCCACCTGGGCTACAAAAAAACAAAAAAAAAACAAAGAAAAGACTACGAATCCGGACCCAACCACAAGATCGCGGAATAATGCACAGCATAGTGAATCCAGAAAGATCTTCAAGCTGCAAAACTACACCGACAGGTAAAACTTTTCGATACCTGCAAGCAGAAGGGACAGAGTCTGGGTCACTAGCCAGTGACCACGTGGAACCAGGAAGGAACCAGGCAATGTCGTGAAGATTGCAGGTGGAAGGTGAAGCTTGTCGCAGCAGCCACAGGTACCAGGAGACGTCGTGGACGACCAGGAGGCGAGCTGTCCCACGAAGGCTCTTGCTGTTGGCGGTGTCGAAGTCGAACTAGGACTCACCAAGCCTTGGCAAGCGGAACCCACGAAGAAAGGAGGACTTGATTCTGTTGCAGACCAGGAAGGTCTGGGGGGCTTCTCTTTTGCAGAGGAGCAAGAGCCAGTCTGGAGGAGCCAAACCAGCAGTGGAAATTCAAGGGTGTTTCGTCACAAAGGCCGCTAGCCAGCGGGCAAGCAACCGGACAGACGCGGCAAGCGGGAAAATGCAGAAGGGCCCCACGCAGGACTCGTGGAGTGTGGGGGCTGATCTTCGGTGCAGATGGTGCTTGGGGTTGGGGCTTCTCAATCCCTGGTGCACAACTTCGAGGGTGCCTCAGAAGCTGCGCTGGAAGATACTCGCCACTTTTCCCAGGTAGCCGGTCCCACGTCTCTCGTCGCCTCCACGGATCTCAGCTCGGCTGTGGATGTTGATCAGGGTCCGAGAAGTCTGGAAGGCAAGGCTCTGCAGTCGGTCCCTCGTAGAACTTCAGCAAAGGGTAAGTCTCTTGATGGTGCCTGTTTGCACAGGGTAGCCACTCCTTGGCTACAAGGGAGATTCTTCAGTCTTCTTCTTTCGTAAAATGTCGAAGGTCCAGAGTTTCTGTTCAAGTTGCAGGTTCAGGATAATCTAATCTCCTGGGGCCCAGCTACCACTTATATTAATCTGGGGGGCTGGGTTGCCTGCTAGGTCACGCCTTATGGGTGGGACCTGGGAGGGGGGTGGTTACACCCCCTTCCCTTTGTCCAGTTTCGCGCCAGGACTGGGGCTGGAGTGCCCCAGCACCGGTTTGAACTGGACTATGCATGGGACACCTTGTGTGCCCCGTGCAGTGTCTCGTTTCTTTCATCCCTCCCTGCCCCAATACACTAAGGCCTGTCTGGGGTGGTGCTCGCACCTCCCAAGGCAGGAAACCTATTGTCCAAGCCTCCCGTGCCGGGATCACTCCCAGCAGCAGGAGGTCAGACTTGTGTCGTGGCAGCAGCATCCATTTTGTGATGCTGGGGCTCTGGTTAACTTTAACCGGGTAAGTAGGTTTCAACATGTCTTCTCCCTCTAGAAGGGAGGGATAATATCCTCATCACCAGAAATGGGATGGGGGTATTATTCCACAGTGTTAGACACCTTACACGACATGTTTCGATAAAGCCAAACCATAGTTACCATAACCGTCTAAGATTATAAGGCACTTTAAGAGTATATGGTAGGCTATATCATAGAACAGCTATAAGGACAAGGTTCCGAAAGCTGCAGACAGGCTCAGCTCATGCTAGAGCACCATCTCACATGTTACCAAGCACTCTTCCTCCAGGATTGTTAAGGCCTGCCATAGGAGTGGCTGATGGGTACACATGTGTCTATATATAAGGTAGGTATAGGAATACTACACCTAAGCAAGGGGTGATTACACGACCTTGCCCCAGCTGAGGGATCAGCCAGTTGTGTCATAATGGAAGGCCAGGCCAGGGGTGGCATAATACATACTGCAGTCCCTGGTAGGCCTAGGGTACACCTATGCCCTGGGTACCTAAGGTACACTGTACAGGGGCCAATAAGGTGATCCTATCCAAAAGGGTTATGCACCTAAAGTACATAGTAATAATTTAGAGAGAACAGCAGGGCTGTGGGTCTGATTAGCAGGCCCACAGCCACATCTAAGTCGAACCAGAAAAGCAAAAAGTGGGGGTGAACATGGAAAGCAGACCCTACTCTCCTACACCGTCGACGCTGGTTCCGTCGACGTTGGTTCCGTCGACTATTCCGTCTGCGAAGATGTCGACAGTGGCTCCTGTACTTCCGATCCCGTCGACGGCAGTCTAGTCGATGATAAAGATTAAGAAGGTTTCAAAATCATCTTTGACACCAGCAACGACTATTTCTGCGCAGAGGTCAATAGATGCACAAAGTTCTTCCGCGCCTTCAACGACTACTTCGTCCTTTGCCTCTGTACCTTTGTTGCCATTGCAACCAAGTAGCCAACAGGATATGTTAAAGGAGGTTATACCCTTGGATGATTCTCAACTTCCTTCACCTTTGTTCGCAACTGATTCCGATCAAGATTCAGGAGAAGGTCTACCTGAATCTTTCGGTACAGCACACAGTATCGGATTTGATAATAAAATGCCAGGAGGAAAGTGATGATGATGATTAACAGTTTTATCAGGAAGAAATTCCTATGGAAGAACAGACTGCGGCGTTACCCTTGTCGCTGATTACAAATCTTCAACTCATGTTGGAGGATTTTAATCGGCGTTTTCCTTTATCACCAAGAGTCTGTAGTTCCTGCTGTTCCAGTGGTTCCAACACCTGTGTCGGCGCCAGTGCCAGTTATAACGCCTTCAGTTCCGCTGATACAATCATCAGCTCGGACATTGACTGAACATGACCATGAAGACTAAGTTCCTCAAGACAAGGAAGATGGTGAGATCCTGGATGATGGTGGCGATGGTGGTGGCGATGGTGGTGGCGATGGTGGTGGCGATGGTGGTGGCGATGGTGGTGGCGATGGTGGTGGTGGTGGTGGTGGTGGTGGTGGTGGTGGTGATGGTGATGGTGATGGTGATGGTGGTGATATGGCAGAGTGGGGATGACTACCATGCCCAAACACCATCTCCCTCTCCAGTGGTAGCAGGAGATTCACCACCAGTTGACATTGCAAGTTTTCACCAGTTGATGGATCGAGCGGCCTAACGGTTCAAATCAACTACGGAACATAAAGAAGAGGATTGTTTTCTGTATGATTTTAAAAATCAACCTTTCAAGCAGACGCATACAATCCCTATTGAGTTTATTTGGGATGAAGGTAAAAAGATAATGAACACCAAATAGCCTTCCGGCACAGTTACCTAGGTTGGAGAAGTATAAGCAGCCGGTAGGAGCTCCAGCGTGCCTCACTGGTCAGTCAAAACCAGATTCGGTAATCGCACAAGCAGCGCAACGTCGGGCTAGAAACCCTGTATCTACAATCACTGCACCACCTGATCGTGATGGACGTCGCTTGGATGCCATAGGGCGACCGTCAACTATGGGCGGATATATCGGCTTTAGTTGAAATGCTACCTGATGCATCTAAGACTGAAGCTGTGATGCTACTTCAAGAGGGAGAGAGAACATCTGAAGAAATAATTGACTGTGCAGTTGACATCGCTTGTACAGGTTTCCGTCAACTCGCTGGAGCAGCGGTATTGCGCAGGCAAGGTTGGTTGCGCTCGACATCTTTTCGCCAGGAGGTGCAGGCGAAAATTTTGGATATGGCATACGACGGAGAATCTTTATTCGGAGATCATGTGGATGAAGCTCTCCAATCGATCAAAAAAGATACAGAAACTGCTCGCTCTCTAGGTACATTGCAATTTAGGAAAACGCTCTTTCGGGGTGGACGCGGCACCTCTAATTTTCGGAGAGGAAGCAATCCATATCGACCATACAACCAGGGTTCCAATCGTTATACCTACAATCAACAGCAATCCTCTCGGCAGCAGTCTTCCAAGACTTTGAGGGAAATCCTCGTACAGAGGTTCCACTCCTAAAAGACAATGACTTACATCAGTCCCAGAAAATTGGAGGTCGAATCTCACTGTACTGTTCTCAATGGTCCTCCATAACAAAGGACCGTTGGGTTCTGGACATTGTAGAAAAAGGTCACACGTTAGATTTCATCTAATTTCCCCCACCCACGCCACCTACCGGACCACCGCCGGCTTATATCAAAGAACTTTTTCATCAAGTTCAACTTTTAATACGCAAAGGAGCCATAGAGTTAGTACCAAGATCTCAAAGAGGGAGAGGATTTTATTTCCGATTCTTCCTTATCACCAAGAACGGGGAATGGAGGCCAATACTAGATTTAAGGGCTCTCAACAAATTTAAAGAAACAATCCTTTCGTATGTTAACGCTTGTAGAGATCTTGCGATTACTCTCAAAGGGAGATTTCATGGCAACAATCGACCTCCAAGACGCATATTTTCATATCCCCATACTACATCGACATCGGAAATTTCTACGCTTTCGAGTCGGTCAAAAGGACTTCCAGTTCAAGGTATTACCTTTCGGTCTACGATCAGCCCCTCAAGTGTTTACGAAAGTGCTCGCTCCTGTGGTAGCTTTCCTACGTCTCCAGGGTGTTCAAATCTTCCCATACCTGGACGACTGTCTCCTAAAATCGGAAACTCAACTTCTACGGGACACACGTCTGTCAGGAGGTGTTTCGCTCCTTAGGACTATCCCATAAATTCCATAAAGTCCAAACTACTCCCATCTCATCGCAAAGAATTTCTAGGAGCAACATTGGATACAGTGTCAACAAAGGCGTTTCTCTCCCAAGACCGTCTACAAAGGATTCTTCGATTGGTGTCCCTTATACGATCAAAAAGGTCCGTTTCTGTAAGACTATTAAAGTCATTTATAGGGATGGCGTCATCGTGTATTGCTTTGATCCCTCATTGCAGATTAAAGACACGCCCCATCCAAGAAGAACTAGACATCAATGGTGTCAAGTTACTGGCTCGTTCAACGACGTAAACGTCACAGACCGTATGAATTCGGCACTCAAATGGTGGACAGAGCCATCGAATCTAATAAAAGGAATTTAATTTGTCGGTAGTACCAGACATGACAATAACAGACGCCTCTCTAGAAGGATGGGGTGCTCATCTGGAGGATTTGTCAATAAAGGGGAAGTAGACGATATGTCAAAAAACCTGGCACATCAACAGGTTGGAGCTCATGGCTATATTTCTAGCTCTCAAGTCGTTCCTTCCTTTAATCCAAGGAGAAACAGTCCTAATACAGATGGACAATACAACCTGCATGCACTACATAAACAAGCAGGGCGGAACAAAATCTCAAACTGTCTCGACTAGCTCAGTCTATCTGGGACTGGTCTCTCGACCATCGCATCACGATTGCAGCAGTTCATCTACCGGGGGTATCCAATATTCTGGCGGATTCCCTGAGGAGTTCCTCATCGACCCACGAATGGGAGCTACATCAACCAACGATAATATTTCGACGATGGGGTCGTCCACAGCTGGATCTCTTTGCCACACCAGAGAACCGGAAATGCCAAGATTATGAAAGCTGGCATCCCCATCAAGGGTCATGGGGCAATGCCCTTTTGATGAACTGGTACAATCTGTTTACCTACGCTTTTCCCCCAATCCCTCTCGTACCTAGTGTCCTGTGGAAGATGCGGAGGCAGCCCTGCCATCTACTTCTCATAGCCCCACGATGGCCTAGACAGGCATGGTTCTTGGAATTACTCCTACTTTCCCAATGCGAACCCATCCTTCTACATCCTCGTGCAGATCTACTTACAATGAGCAAGGGGCAAGTTTGTCATCCGAATCCCTCCTCACTGAGCTTATCAGCTTGGAACCTGAGCACTGTGAATTTGCCCATCTAGATATTCCACAGGACTGTAGAGACATCTTGGCTCAGGCGAGGGCTCCTTCTACGGTGAAAACGTACAAATTAAAGTGGAGGAGATTCTGCCATTGGTGTGCATCTACTGGGGTTCATCCAATTCACTCTACACCAGAACAACTGCTACCGTTCTTCTTACAATTGGCTAAATCCGGACTTTCTCTTGCAACCTTGAGAGTTTTTCTTGCGGCAATTTCTCGTTTCCGTCAGGATGGTTCAACTTCCCTTTGCTCTTCGAGGATAATGCATCAATTCTTCAAAGGGTTGTTTCGTAAATTCCCACCTGTTAGACGCCCTCCTCCATTGTGGCACCTTAACATCGTGTTGGCACAATTAATGAGACCACCGTTCGAACCAATACACAAGGTCGATTTGAAGTATCTGACATGAAAGGTGGCTCTTCTTCTAGCACTAACGTCTTCACGTCGGTGACATTCACGCTTTTACAATAAATCCTCCTTTCCTACAGTTCAAACCAGATTCTGTAGTACTGCGCACTAATCCAACATTCTTGCCTAAAGTGCCTTCAGACTTCCATATTAACGAACCAGTGATCTTAAAGACTTTCTTTGCTAAACCTCAAACTCCTGCGGAGCATCAATTACATTCCCTGGATGTGAAACTATGTTTAAAGTTCTACATCAGCAGAACAGCTTCTTTTCGAAGATCTGATCAGCTCTTCATAGTTTATGGGCGTTTTCACAAGGGACGTCCAGTTACTAAACCAACAATTGCACGTTGGGTTTCAGCAGCCATCGTCTTCTGCCATCAAAAAGCGAACAAGCCTTTGCAGTCACCAGTGAGGGCTCACTCCACTAGAGCAATGTCCTCCTCAACTGCCTTATTTGCTGGAGTGCCTTTACATCACATCTGCAGAGCAGCTACATGCTCGAGTAGACCTACTTTTACAAGACACTACTGTTTGGTGGCTTTAAACAAAGAGGATGCTGCAGTTGGGCAGGCAGTGCTTCGCAATCTTTTTAAATAAGGTGAGCCTCTTCCTTCCTCCATATTGTTTCCATTTACCGTTGAATAGTGGCTCATTTGCACTTGTATAGATATTGAATGATATCATATATATATAAGGATATTGATTGTCATTACGATTTCAGTTTAATATGATTATGGAAACAATGCTAATTGTTACTGCTAGCTATTCTATATTCAAGCATGTGAATCTATGAAAGACACCCCAATACTGGAGAAGAACAATTGTTACTTACCTGTAAACAGGTGGTTCTCCAGTATTGGTGTCTTTCATAGATTCACATGCAACCCTCCCTTCTCCCTTCAGAGGCTCTCTTCTCCTCATAAACTCTAAAGTCACTCTGGTGCTACGAAAATCTGAGGTGAGGAGCTCTGAGGAGAAGGTTCTAGAGAGGAGCTGGCGCCTGATTGGCCGTAGTTTGGACCAACAGAATGACAGACTGCGAATGTCTTTCTCTCTCCATGTATCTCTATGGAGATTTCATATAGGGACATTCTTGATGCTATCACCTATTTATATCTGTTTTATATGATTACTTGTATATTATGACTGTATATATTGCTATATTATTTACCGTGGGACTCCCACTCCGACGGGGAATATTCGAGCATGTGAATCTATGAAAGACACAAATACTGGAGAACCACCTGTTTACAGGTAAGTAACCATTGTTCTTATCTCCGTAGGAATACATTGACTGTTTCTCTGGAAAATGTTTTAAATGTGGGAAGGAAGATGGCATGCTGATGCCGCCACTGCTCGCTGGCGCCGAGAGCAGCTCCCAGCCTTGACACTCCCGTCAGACTGAGAACGTGGCGGAGGCAGGAGAGGGAAGAAAGAACTGAGCACAGCGGCGAGAAAACGGCAAACTAAACCCTTTAATCCTGCAGGCATTGCAGCAGCAAAGGTTGGAGGCACAAGATCACTATGCGGAGGTTAGGGCAGACAACCTCAATGTCCAGCAGTACTTAATTGAGGTGACCAGCACGGTGGGGGTACTAACAAAGACCTTGCAGAGCAGCAAACACTGACAGAGGAGACTACTAATGCATCTATTGGAATTGCACTGACCCATAACTAGCAGATACTAGCCATGCATACAAAAATGGATGATTTGGAGAACCCGCAACGTCGTAACAACTTGAGGCATGGAGGGCTCCGATTGTTCCTACGTGGTCCAGCTATTCCAAAGGGCCTTCCCTGAACTGTCGGACTGGGATTGTCAAATCCAGCAAGCACACAGAATGCCTGTAATTCTGCACAAGCCAAAATCTCGCTATCCCAGACATTTCCTGATCTTTTTGGCAGCTTATTAAGGCAGGAGATATGTAAAGCTCGACCCGGTACCCCAGTATCGGTTGATTCCCTCTATTTTAGTTAGATCAGACCTATGCAGAGCCACCATGGACAGACACTTGAATATCAGACAGCTTATCGAGCCATTAAAGGCAGAAGGCACCCAGGTGTATTTGCAAGAGCCGGCCCGATTAAAGGCTATCAAAGGTGGATCCTCGAAGTTCTCATCCAGGGGATACTCATCAATAGTCATAATCTATGAATAATCCCCGCCCATGTGCGGGATCCCGGAGCATATAGAAAATATATATATATATATATATATATATATATATACATATGTGAAAACATATAAATGCAGCCTAATGTTCAAAACATGGCAATGCTGTAAATTACATATCTTTGCATAGTAGTGCCCCCGTAACCCGTAAGGAAAAAAGGAAGCATCAGGCAAATTATAACACAGCACTGCTTTATTGCTATAAAGCAACATGTAATTGTAGGCATTCGCCAGTAGGCTGCAGCAGAGTATCAAGAAACCAAGAAAACTGACACCCTGCCTTTAAGGCATTAGAGTAGGGGGACCATGCCTTTAAGGCCTGCCTGTGACCCCCTGCTCCCATGATGCACTACAGGTGGCAGTTGGGCCAGTTCTTTTTTCCGGCTCCTTCTGTGAGGATCCTGGAGCTTGAGCTCTTCAGTTTTTTTTACAGAAATTTTGAATTATAGCTTTTTCAAGCTTTTTTCGACGTTTTCTGGCTTTTAAGGGCTAATTCTGCTGGTTTCCAGTGATTTTCCAATTTTTTCCAGTCAGAATGTCTCCTTTATTTAGGAAATGCCCTTCTTGTGGTAATAAAATGGCACTGGCGGATCCACACTCGGTGTGTATTGTGTGTTTACCATCAAAACACGATCCTGACCAGTGTCCCCACTGCCAGAAGTTCTCAAAGCGCACTCTGAGGGACAGAGTGCATTAAACTGCATGCAAGACTGGAGAAGGAACGAAGCCGTCGTGAAGGCGAGCATTCATCATCAAGACCACCTTCAGCTACGCAAGTACAGAAACGGTGACATACCAGCTCCCCGGGCTCCAAAAAGACCAGGAGTCCAAGAGGTTCGCCGTCTACGTCGAGGATGCCAGCGAAAAGGCAGAGAACTTTGGCGTCGAGGGATTCATCCCACCATCAAGAGTCTCTGCCGCGCAAAAGTAAGTCGGCGTCGAGGCGGCCCTTCGGGCTCGAAGGCTGCTAGTCTGGTGACATCTGGACTGTCTCCGTCTACGTCGAGGCTTCCGTCGACGTCGAGACACTCTCCGCCACCCTCGAGGGGGTCGACGTCGAGAGATGCGGCGACGTACATTCCGCCGCGAGTGGGCCGGTCGCCGTCGATGGTTACCCCCCACTCGGCGACATAGAAGGTCGACGTCGAGAGGAAGATCGACGTCAAGATCACCACGTCGACGTCGAGAGGTAAACGTCGAAGTCGCCCAGTCGACGTCGAGAGGTCGACGTCGAAGACACGACGTCGAAGACACGGTCGAGGTCATCTAGCCGACGTCAGGTGCCAGAGAAGAGGTCGAGGTCTCCGCGATCGGCGTCAAGACCAGAATGGCATACCTCACACTTGCCGATGGTGACGCAGACGACGTCGACGTCAAGGGATTCGACGTAGAGGGCGAAAACTGGACCGCCTGCGGAGAGGTCCCCAGGAGAACAGTCATCTCCGGGACTGCACATCGTGCAAATATCTCCGGAAAGATCACCCGAGGCTCCAGAGCAGTTCGGACTGTCACCGCGCTGGTTACAAGATGTGGGCGCTGGTGCATGTCGGAGTCCGGGATCGGACTACCCCCGCACGTATTCCCCACCGCGCAGGAGTAAATCGCCTCTGAGGGATCCAAGGCCAATTTCACCACGCCGGTCTCGTTCCAGGGACCGTCGCACCGCGTCAAAACGTCCAAGATCTCCGTCCAAGCGCAGATCAGGATCAAGGGCTCACCATAGCGAACGCTCCCACAAGAGGCGACGCACCAGGTCGTCCACTGGGACTTCATCCACAAGATCCTCAGTCCGGGACTACTCTCCTACTTTTTCATCCACGCCTCCATCGCGAGTGTCCCCGGTGGATGACATTATAACTTTCTCGGACGTCCTGGGTAGAGGGGCGCAGAAGTTGAACATCGCACTGCACGTCCCTCAGGCACCCACTTCTGTGATCTTTGACACTTTACACCATTCGTCAGCTCCCAGACCTCTGCTCCCGTTGGTGCCAGGATTGTTAGAACCAGCGATGGCCACGTTCCTTACACCGGCTACAGCGGGCTCGGTCCCCTCGAATAGCAAGGAAGTACAAGGCTCCGACCGAGGACCCTTTATTCTTGAGGGCGGACCCGCCAGCGGATTTGGTGATCGTGGCGGCGGCCATGAAGTCTCACTCAGCCTCAGTATCTGCTTCTGTCCCCCCTGAGAAGGACAGCAAGCTGATGGACTCCTACGGCAGGAGAATGTGCAACACCTGCCTCGCACATGAAGGTTGCTAGCGCTTCAGCCCTGCTGGGGAGGTATGATTGCTCCCTATGGGATTCCCTGTCCAGAATCGTGGAGAAATTGCCTAGGGAGGACAGGCAGGACTTCACGGAGATCCTCCATGAAGGCGGACTGGTGGCCAACCAAGTAATAAGCGCAGCGGCGGATGCATCAGACCTAGCCGCGCATGGCTACTCCCGCCGTTCGGCCTGGCTCAGATTAACGGGCCTCAAACCAGATCCGCAGAAAAGAATTCTTAATCTGCCGTTTAATGGATCATCGCTATTTGGAGCTCATGCGGACGACCAAATGAGCAAGATGAAAACGGAATTGGACACCGTAAAGGCTGTGGGACTGGTAAAGCGCAAAGAGTTCCGCAAGCGCTTTCGACAAACGTGCCTTTCACCAGCGCGTTCAAACGCCCCAATGGTCCTCTCAAAACCAACAGAGGTCCCAGTTTCAGCAAAGGGGCCGGGGCAGAGGAAGAGGAAATGCTTAACAGCAGCAGTCCTCTAACAAGCAACCTCCCAAACAGTGAACTTACTTCCTCCGCGCTCGTTCGCCACTCCGGTAGGAGGAAGTATCACCGCTCACCTGGCAGAGTGGAATGCAATTACAAACGACAGATGGGTGCTGAGTATTGTAGAGCGTGGCTACTTGCTGAGGTTCAAATCTCCCCCTCCGCAGGTACCCCCACGGAAACAGCCACTCCCTCCCAGCCAAAACAAGCTTTTAAAGGACGAAGTTGCCACTCTCCTCTCCAAAAACGCCATAGAGGAAGTTCCAAACAGGCAGAGAAATCGGAGTGTAGTCCCGGTACTTTCTTGTTCAGAAAAGAGGAGCGATCGGAGATTACAGACCCATCCTCGATCTCCGCCTACTCAACAGATTTCTCAGAAGAGAAAAATTCAGGATGCTAGCACTGCACCAGATCTTCCCACATCTACACCAGGGGGACTGGATGTGTGCCATCGACTTACAGGATGCATACTTCCACATTCCTGTCTCAGCGAAACATCGAAGTTTCTCAGATTTCACATCTTTCACCAACATTATCAATACAAGGTCCTGCCATTCGGCCTCAAGTCCGCGCCACGAACATTCTCAAAGTGCATGGCGGTGGTGGCTGCATTTCTCCGCAAACGGAAGATATTAGTCTACCCCTATCTAGACGACTGGCTCTTAAAAAGTTCCACTCCGGCTCGACTCCAGAGTCCTCTCTCGTTCTGCCTAAACCTTCTACACTCGCTGGGCCTTCAGGTCAACTACAGGAAGTCGATCCTCAATCCAACTCAGCGGATCCACTACCTGGGCGCCTCTCTAGATTCCTCAAGCGTGTGTCCTTCGGAGGAGAGGTTATCCTCCATGCTGCAAAAAAGCCGCACGCTTCTCAGCACGGAATATCCCACAGCCAGACAAGTGTCATCTCTCCTGGGATCCATGGCCTCGTGCATCTACATCGTGCCCAACGCACGTCTGCACATGCGTCCTCTGCAACAAGACCTAGAGGATCAGTGGTCGCAGAGGTCCGGCCGCTGGGAGGATCACATTACCCTTCATCAAGTTGCCAAAGATTCCATCCGGTGGTGGATGAAGCGCTCCCATCTGCTTCACGGCGTCCCTTTCCATCAGGCGCCTCCGACAGACAGTGGTCACAGACGCCTCCATGCAGGGCTGGGGGGCTCATATGGGCCGGCTTCAAGTACAAGGTCTCTGGTCCGCTACCGAACAGAGCTATCGCATCAACTTCTTGGAGCTACGAGCAGTCCATCTCGCTCTCAAGTCCCTGTACCCATCCCTGCAGGCTGACTATGTTCAGGTTCAGACGGACAACACCACAACTATGTTCTATCTGAACAAGCAAGGAGGGACCAGATCACGGGTCCTGTCTCTGGAGGCCCAGTCAATCTGGAAATGGCTTCTGGCGAGAAACCTGACGATCGTCGCTGTTCACCTGCCAGGGACCCTGAACGTGCAGGCGGACGGCCTCAGCAGAGACTTCGTCGAGGCGCACGACTGGTTGCTCAACGAAGATGTCGCTCAAGTCATCTTCCGCTTGTGGGGCATACCAGGCATCGATCTGTTCGCAGACGCGGACAACAAAAAATGCCCCGTCTTCGCCTCCAGGTTCCTTCAACGGGGGTCGCAGGGGAACGCGCTTTTGATCAGCTGGTCGAGGACATTGCTTTACGCTTTTCCTCCTCTCCCTCTCATCCCGGCTGTGATTCAAAAGTTCTACAGGGCCAGAACTCGGATGATCCTAATAGCACCGGAGTGGCCCCGGCAGTGGTGGTACCCAGATCTACTCCAGCTGTCGGAGGTACCACAGAGGAGGTTGCCATGCCTGCCGAACTTGCTGACCAAGGACAAGGGGAGAGTGTTCCACCCCAATCTCCCCTCCCTCCGCTTGACGGCATGGCTCCTGAATTCATCCAGTATGGACACCTAGATCTTCCACCGGACTGTATGAGCATTCTTCGGGAGGCAAAGAGGCCCTCCACGAAGAAGTCGTATGGCTTTAAATGGAAAAGATTCTGCTTCTGGTGTAGAGAACACCCTTGATCCGATCCGGGGTCAAGAACAGGTTCTTCTCCCCTACTTACTGTACTTGGCGAAGTCTGGGTTAAAGTACTCTTCCATCAGAGTGCACTTAGCTGCTATTACAGCCTATAGGAAGTCTCCTACCCAGACCTCATTCTTTCAGATGCCAGTGGTAAAGGATTTCTTAGAAGGGCTTAAGAAAGTTTACCCACCTGTGAGGTCTCCTTCCCCTTCCTGGGAACTGAACATCGTTCTCTCTAAGCTGATGGGAGCCCCTTTTGAACTGATTCATAAGGCCTCCTTGCAACATCTGACCTGGAAGGCTGCCTTCTTAGTAGCCATCACTTCGGCCCGTAGGGTTAGTGAAATTCAGGCCCTCTGCTGCAAGGAACCTTACACTGTTTCATGCTAATAGGGTGGTGCTCCGTACCCATCCGAGCTTCCTACCCAAGGTGGTCTCGGACTTCCACATTAACCAGGTGATCACGTTGCCCACCTTCTTTCCTCAACAGACCACTCCCCCGGAGAGAGCCCTACACTCTCTTGACCTCCGGAGGGTTTTGAAATTCTATCTGGCTAAGACCCTTACTCTTAGAAAGTCAGACAGGCTCTTTGTGAACTATGGGCCCACGAATACCGGGCTGGCTGCATCCAAGACATCTATTTCAAGATGGATTGTCTCTTGTATAGCTTTGGCTTACCAACTATCCCACAAAGTTCTGCAGGGTAAACCTAGAGCACACTCTACTCGAGGGAAGGCTTCTACGGTAGCACTCCTTCGCAACGTTCCCATGTCTGAGATCTGTAAAGTGGCTACATGGCGCTCAGTCCATACTTTTACGCGCCATTACTGCCTAGATTCAGACGCGCAGGCCGACGCCCAGGTGGGGCAGGCTTCTCTGAGGAACCTGTTTGCATAACTGTAATGCAAAATGTGTTTTGCTGTTTGTTTTTTAAGTTTTTTGCTCGTCCGCGAGACTTTGGGGTATGGGCTTGCTACTCTATTCATAGATTATGACTATTGATGAGTATCCCCTGGATGAGGATTAGTTACTTACCTGTAATCCTAGTTCTCATCCAGGGGTATACTCATCAAAGTCATAAGCGACCCACCCACCTCCCCGGACGAGCAATGTTTTCTCTTTAAATAAGTGATGTATGGAAGGCAGATCTACTCGGGTGCGGAGGCACCGCCAAAAAGAACTGGCCCAACTGCCACCTGTAGTGCATCATGGGAGCATGGGGTCACAGGCAGGCCTTAAAGGCATGGTCCCCCTACTCTAATGCCTTAAAAGCAGGGTGTCAGTTTTCTTGGTTTCTTGATACTCTGCTGCAGCCTACTGGCGAATGCCTACAATTACATGTTGCTTTATGGCAAAGCAGTGCTGTGTTATTTGTCTGATGCTTCCTTTTTTCCTTACGGGTTACGGGGGCACTACTATGCAAACATACGTAATTAACAGCATTGCCATGTTTTGAACATTATTAGGCTGCATTTATGTTTTCACATATGTGTATATATATATGTATTTTCTATATGCTCCGGGATCCCGCACATGGGCAGGGATTATTCATAGATTATGACTTTGAGTATACCCCTGGATGAGAACTAGGATTACAGGTAAGTAACTAATCCTTCTTTCTCATGGACCAGGAGGCTAAGCAAGCTTTAAGCCAATGGCAATCGGAGAGGGCTCCCAAAAAGACCTAGAAGTTTAAGACAATAAGCGCTTTAGCCCAGAAATGAAGCTAATTGTTTGCTTTCTGTTTTTTCTTTTTTTCTTTGAACTTGATTTTTGGGATGGCTCTACCTCTCTTCTCTACGGAACATTTTGGTGGCTGGTGATGGGTGGGCAGAGGGCTTCTCTGGGTGTGCTGCGGGCTGATGCTGCCAATTCAAATGGCCGCCTATAAGGACGATTTTTTGACGACGCGGGGGGGGGGGCGCGTGTGTGGGCTAAGAGGGGAAGGGTGGTCGGGATGGGGCTCTAGATAAAAAGGTCAAAAGGGCACACGTAGGGAAGGAGGGTGGCAGGGAGCAGGACTAGGGAACATCAAGATGGCTTGAAGATTGATAATGGGTCCACTCTTAAAATGCACTGTAGCAGCACAGCTCACCAAGTCCTATGGTCTTTAAGGTCTTCCTGCGCGGGACTACTGACCACTTGAGTCAACCTTTGGTGACCAATGTGTCGATGGAGGAAATGCCCCTATTTTTTTTTTTTTTTTGTTTTTGAAACCGTTTATTACAATCTCAACTAGTTACAAGGATGGGCCTACAACCGTCTGGCCGGCCGCTAGAGTGGCAGTAGCATATACCATACATACAAGGAAATCTCTTGGCGGTGCAAAAAGGGTAAGTCAGGAGATATCAGTAGTGCAGGCCACATAACTCCAAACCAACGATACGGTTTCCTTTTATCAAAACACAACAACACAAAAACAACCACACCCGCAAGGCAACCCACAATCCCAAGTGACAGCACGCGCTCCTTAAGTGGGGGACCCTAACCAATCGCCAAACTCTGACGAGGGGAATGAGAACAGATCAGGGACTGGGGAACCACGTGCCAATGGCTGTGGGAGGGGGTCGGCTAGGGGGACGGAGCTGGCGAAGCAGCCGGCAGCAGCGGCGGCTCGCAAATACCCCAGCGATAGGCGTTCCAGGGGCCCCAGATTTTCACCCACGCCCCAGGCTTACCCCTCGCAACATACACCACCTTTTCACGAAACAGACACCAATCCATGTGTTCTTTCCAGGCCGACACCGCCGGAGGCCTCTGGGATCCCCACAATTGGGCAATGTCACGCTTAGCGATCATGTATCCCAGAGTCACCCACCGCGTCTGCGGAACCGAGTAGTCATTTGGCTCCGCCCCTATTTTTGAATTTTGATATTCACTATTTAGGAAAGCATTATGCTTTGCTTTTCCATCACCATTGAAAAAATATTTTAATCTGTGCATGCTGTTAAGGTGAAAATGCCATGAAGTCACGTTTGATTAGATCAACTTGACAATGCTGTGGAGCTAATTTTGTGTTTTTGTTTCTCCAAAGAACGGTACATACCACCCCATTTAAGAAACAAAGAAGCTTCAAGACAAGGTTAGTGTTTAATCTTGATGGATAACCACTGAAATAAATTGTGTATAATTGTATGCCTTGAAACCACTACTAATTTACGCTTTAGAGGCCCAGATTAATTGAACAAAATATAAGCACTAGTCATGCATGTTCGCTTTTTTTTACATTTTTGTGTGGCTGAGGTGTAGGTAGATTATTATACAGGAGAGGGAAAACCCTGTCCGACTGACTGCAGCACTTACTGAAGAAAACAAGGTGGTTTTCTTCATTCACTTTCTGTTTTTTTTTTTTTTTTTTCCCTTCCGCGTTTAAATCTAATGCTAAACGTTAATCTAAGATTAAATTTATAATTTCAAAATTTGTTTCCCTTTTGCCATTATTCCAATAGTTCCTTGGTGGCAATCATGTTAGTCATCCATATCATTATGGAACCCAATGCATTTCGGGTCAATGTTGGCCCTTCGTCCGGGGTCTGAACAGTAAATTCGAGCCGACGCTTGGGAAAACCTCATGTTCAAACCAGAAGTGTCACCTGTTTGAACATGAAGTTTTCCCAAGCGTACTCAATTCCTGCATTTACAATGGCCCCTACACACTCAGACAGAACTTAACATTTCTATTCTTTCACATCCGCAGAAATTATCTCCGGTTCCACGCCTGGGCACTTCATTTGCCAGTCGTTTGATACACTGGCCTTCAACCTTTTCATGTCCTATGTGGTGCAAGGCACATTCTGTTTTGCTTCTGACCGAGGGGACTCACTCCCCGAATTCCCCCTCTCACTTCACCAAGTTTGGGAAGATGGCGGTTTCATCCAGCACACTTAAGTAAATGAAAAATGAACATTTACTAATTATGTGATAATAACCTTCACTGTTTACCACCCACCTTGTTCTATTCCTTGAAGTTACCTGGCAAAAGCTTTAAGCGCAAAGCAGCAGCATTTATTATTCCAAAGCAGGATGCAATATTACTGATGCACATGTGGCGTAGGTATTACAATATTTATTTACGTGTTAGTTCAAGCATTTCCCCTGTGTTCATGTTGGGTGTACGATAGTGTTCCTACTACTACTTACTTGGGCTTTGCAAATATTTTAAGTAATCCTTCTGTGACTCTCGGCCCTACTTTTTAATGGGCATGGATCCTTCTCTACGATAGATTTTATATTGGTGTCTAATTGCTTTGGCTCAATTATTGACAATTTCTCCCAACACCAGATTGCACTGAGCGACCATTTTGCTCCGTGTCGGTTTATCCCCATTTAGACATAACATAGGTAAGGCCAATAGTCCAAACGCTATTTTAGAAAATCATTATTCGAACTAGTCAACATGGTTACACCCTGAGTTGGGAGAAAGTGGTACCCTCAGATTTTATGGCTGGAGTGATAACAAACTGTTATGAGGCGATTAAGGTATGTCTGGATAAATGCTGTACCTAAGGATATTACAGACCGTTTTATCATAATCACAGATCACATTAAAAAGGCGCTTACTATCAATATAAAGCGTAGGAATCACTAAAGCGAAAAAGGGCTGGTTTGATCCAAACTGTACCCGGGCCTATAGAAACCTCAAGCATGTCCTGCATCAAGAGGTTAAAGATGGGGGACAAAATTAGAGAGGCACAGAATGAGTATAAGCAGGCTCTAAAAGGTAGAAAAGCTAATTTGAAAACAGAAGCATGGACAGCCCTCCGTGAAGCATCAATTGCTAAAGATTCTTGTGCATTCTGGAGAGCAGTTAATGCTCCCTTTCTCAAAGAGAAGGCGGTATCTACTATTGAGGTGGCTATTGCTGAGAATAAATGGATAGAGCATTTCTCGCTATTGTATGATGCAACAACTCCACACTCGCATGTAATTGGGGGTGTACTGAGGGTGACCAAAGCCTACTGCCTAGGAAAGTAGTGTCCTTTGAGCTCAATGAGGTAATGCTGGCCATTGCTGCAAGTTCGGGAGGTAAGGCAGCAGGGCCGGACGGCGTTCCTGTTGATATTTTTAAAGCTAATACTGCGTTATGGGGCCCTCTATTGACACAAGTATTTAATGCATCAAGTTCGACTGGCTTTATTCCAACATGGTTTTATTCCAACATGGTATGAGTCCATCCTCGTCCCAATATTTAAAAAAGAGGACCGGAATGATCCAGCCTGCTATCGACCAATATCGTTGTTAGATTCAACAGTAAAAATAGTAGGCCGGGTCATATTGAACAGGCTCCAGGATTGGGCAGAAGAGTGGGCGGTGATAAGCGACTTACAATTCGGCTTCCGTAAAAAATTAGGTACGATTGAGCAGGCCTTAAACTTAAATATTTTAATGAATAAGTATATCAAGGCAAAAAGGGGCCCTTGTATATGGCTTTTTTTGACTTATTGGCATTTGATTGTGTAAACCATAAGCTGTGGCTTATTTTAGAAGAATTGGGCGTCCAATCAGTTTTATTTTCCTACATGGGGATAGTGTTTGATTGTACGGGTTCAGGCTGTCAAAGCAAGGAGACTGCTATACATTAAGATCTGCTCTATCTAATTTCAGTAGGAAATTGGGTAGATGCCCTACACTGGAACTTTTCGATATCTACAAAAGCGAAATGCGTCCGCGTTGCAACGTATGGAGCAGGCATATGGGGATATGCGGACTTGGGCTCACTCCAGGTAGTTGAAAACATGTTTCTGAAATTCTTATTGATGGTTCCTAATAGTACTTCCTCCTTTGTCACACTGAACTAGGACTTGTATATTTGGAAGATATTGTAAGGATTCAACCTGTCCTATTGTGGCACAGGATATGGATAACGGAGGAGACCAGTTTTAACAGGAGAGTTTTAGAAGACTAGGGGCCTGGACGGGGCTTTAAGGATTGGATGGTTTGCATGTTAAATCCATTTTTATATAAGATAGGTCTTCATGATTTTTATGATAAACCGCTAACTATGGTCGGGACGAGCAGGAGATATTTAAAGAATACCTCTTTGAATTACCTGTTGGAACAGAGACTGTGTACTGAGCTGAACAAATCCTCGGTCCAAGCACACACTTATATTAACAACTTTTAGTCTCCAACCCTACCTACGCCTGAGTGATTATGATCAATTTTTACTTGTGCGTTTTCGTCTGGGTACTTTCTATAGAGTAATAACTATTCCTGTTCCGAATGACTGGTCTAAACATCTCTGCAAATGCCCATGTGATACCTCTGACCAGTCAATTATACATGTTATTCTTTTGTAAATTTTATATCCTGCAGAGAAAAACATGGATTGTCCCTGTTTTAAAAGAATTGGGCATGAGGTCCTGTCGCCCAGCTCTTTTGGTGCTCCAACAATTAGACAGTTTTGCAGCGTGAATCTTTCTGGATTCACTATGCTGTGCATTATTCCGCGATCTGGTGGTTGGGTCCGGGCTCGTAGTCTTGTGTGCTTTTTTTTTTTTGGTAGCCCAGGTGTGAGTCTACGTCCCACCATTTGGTGCACCTCTCGTGACGTCGTCGTGCTTCCTGCGGAAGTCCCACCTTTGGGGCGCCATCTTCAGATTCTTTTTTCCGCCGTTGGGTCTGGATCGTCACCGAAAAGCTCCAGAGTTTCTATCAAAGGAAGGAGAAAACACGAGTTTCATCAAAGAGAAAATTGGAGAAAACTACAGAGGAAGAACTTGTAGCTGGGACGCGAAGAAGGAAGAGATCCCCGAAATTCTTCGATGCCCATAGGAAAATGTGCACTCAGAGGCTCTGAGCGCAATGGACAAGACAGTTTAAATTCTGCCCTAGCTGCCACCACAAGTACGCGCAGAAGGACCAGCATCCAGTCTGCAACCTCTGCCTACCGATTGACCACCAGAGCAAGGACTGTAACGCCTGTTCAGCATTCACGCCGTAGACACTCCGGGTGAGAGAACGACAGAAGGGCCAACTTCAACATGGAAGGCAAGGGTAAGGCCCCGTCGCTGTACGATCTGGGCCTCTTCACAGACTATGAAGACAACATCGCCGAGGGACCTGATGTCTTCACGGTCGTAGAGACTGACAAGAAAACGCCTGACTAGGTAAGAGACGTCGAGTTCAAAACCCCCGAAAGGGCCCCGAAAGTGACTCTCGGAAATCAGAGTCAAAGTCCACGAAAGGAGCATCGGCGCCGAAAACTTCGACCAAGGGTGGATCCATGGACAAAAGGCCGAGCGGATCCTTCGAAAAGGACTCCCTGGTGCCGAAGGCCGCCGAAAAGCAGAGTTCGTCGAAGCAGGCCCACGAGGTGGGGCGTTCGGCGACGAAGGACAAGACTGCGTCGACACACGCTCCGTCGAAGAGACCTGCGGTCGACGCCAAACTTCTCCGAAATGGAGAAAGAAGAGAAGGCTCGAGGCGGAGATGGAGAGCATCCTTCAGAGGAAGGAGTTCGACGAAAAAAATGAACAATTCAAAATCCCTACAGTCCTGTCAACGGACGTCGAGATCGAGGAACAGGATGAATTCGATGCTGAAGAGCAGCCGAGAGATCCTGAGGAGGAAGAAGGTCCCTACTATGAGGGCGATGACGAAGATGACCAGCAATCGTTCTACTGCTTGGTGCCGTCAACGACTCAGGAGCTGGAGTGGCAGGACATCGATGCCGAAAATCCCGAAGAACCCGTGGACTCTTATCCTTCGAGGCCTTCGCCGCCTGATGACATCGGCGCATACAACATGGTAGTAAAGAGTGCTGCAGCAGCCTTTGGAGTAAAATTGGATGAGGAGAAGCCGAAAGCTGATTTCCTCCTCGAGACTCTGCTCCCCATTCAGACGAGGAGCCAGTTCCTCCCCATACTTCAAAGCGTGATGAACCAAGGGAAGGAGGCGTTTAAGGATCCAGCATCATGCCGGTCTATCACGCCCAGGACGGAGAAGAAATAAAAGCATTCCTCCCTGGATCCACCTTACATCAAGGGATCGGTCACTGCCGACTCCATCATTGCCTCCACGGCCAGGAGAAGAGCAAATGTACCAGCGACCTCCGGACCACCTCCTGATAAGGAGAGCAGAAGGATGGACCTCACTGGAAGGAAGGTGGAAAGGAATGCCGCAATGCACTGGCGCATGGCGAACTCTAATGCGCTACGGAACAGGCACCAGTACCAGCATTGGATGGGGGAGCTAGTCAAGCATCTCCCAGAGGAGTACCGTCGGAGGGCTTCCCACCTGGTGGAGGAGGGAAAGAATATCGCCAACTCATTATTTTTTATTTTTTTTAGTCTTATATAGCGCGTAGTTACCCTCGGGCATCCCAGCGCTTGATCAGACACACCCTGGCCAAGATCAACTTAAGCACATCACTGAGGAAATAAGTAAGATTTCAACAGCTTCCGGAAACTAAGAGTGCCAGTTTCTGAACGCAACTCCAACGGGAGCGCGTTCCAAAGGGTGGCTATGTGGACTGCAAATCTTCTGCCGCCCGTCCGGGCCTTTAACACCCTAGGAACCTGGAGGAGGAATTTCTGATCGGAACACAAGGCTCTGGAGGCTTTATAGGGCACCACCAGCTTTCTTAAAATAGGGGGGCCTTTACCCTGCAGGATTTTGTGCTATGCAGAGGGACTTAAACTTGACCCTCTCCCGCACAGGGAGCCAATGCAAAGTCTTCAAGGCTGGTCTGGCCGACTGTCTCTTAGGCACACTGGTCAATAACCTGGGTGCGGCGTTTTGAACTTGTTGGAGCTTCCTCAGCGTCGCCTCCGGGGCGCCAAGGAAGATCGCATTGCAGTAATCTAGCCTTGATATAATCAACCCCTGAATAAGTAACTTCCTTGAGGTGGGAGGAAGAAGGGGCAGGACTTTGTGAGCGGAGCGAAGGAGCCCAAAGCAGATCCCTGCCGTGCATTAAGACTGCATTGGACGGGGCGGAGACTTCGAGCAGACTGATGGCCATAGGCATTACGGAAAGGAGGCAGGCCTGGCTCAGGATTTCTGGATTTAAGCAGGAGGTCCAGAGCAACATACTGAACGCACCATTCAATGGTGAAACGCTGTTCGGGGCAACAGTGGACGAAAAGCTCACCCAGCTGAAGAAGGAAAATGAGACAGCAAGGTCCATGGGGGCCCTGCAATTCAGGGGGATGAGAAGAGGCACACCAACTCGGAGACCCTTCGGAAGGGGAGGAATCTAGCAGGGAGCGTCGCACCAGACTTTCCAGCAAGGACAGCAGGGTGAGAGTCACAGCCAGCAAGGACAGCAGAAGCAGAGCTGGCAGTACCAGCAGAGGGGCCAGTCCTTTCGCGGGGAGGGGAAACGGACGTGGCCAAAGGAGAGGTGGAGATCAACCCTCTTCTAAGTGACTCCGCACGAAAGAGGACGCTCACCCCCAGGGGTGAGGCGCAATACAAACACAAGGGGGTTACACAATACAAACGCCTACGAACATGCAACACCGGTAGGCGGAAGACTGAGACTCCACCTTCGAGAATGGCAACGAATAACCTCAGACAAATGGATTCTAAATGTCATGCAGCACGGATACTGTATAGAACTAGAGAAAATGCCTCCAAACAAAAAAACAAAAAAGACTACGCTCGGGTCAAGAGCTTGCCCAACTCAGAGGAGACACTGCAGCTGCTCGAAGGGAGCCATAGAACCAGTGCCATACAGAGGAAGGAACAAGGGGGTGTACTCTAACTACTTCCTGGTACCAAAAGTAGACGTAAATCTACGACCCATCCTGGACCTACGATTCTAAACCAATTCATAAAAGCGCAAAAATTCAAAATGACATCGCTGCAAGAAGTGCTACCCCAAATACGTGGCAGAGACTTAATGTCCACCGTGGTTCTCAAAGATGCCTACCTGCACATCCATATGAACAGGCGGCACAAAACCTTTTAAGATTCAACATCAACCAGGATCATTTCCAATTCACAACACTGGCCTTCGGTCTGAAGCCAGCCCCAAGGGTATTCACGAAATGCCTCGCGGCAGTCGCGGCGCACTTACGAAGGGAAGGGATTCATGTGTACCCTTACCTAGACGACTGGCTAATCAAAGCAAGCACTCGCGAAAGGTGCGACGAACACGCAGAACGGGTGACAAGAACCCTGGCGAACCTGGGGTTCTCGATCCACTGGGGAAAGTCATCAATGGAACCGGAACAGGTGAAGATTTTCCTGGGAGCGAAAATCAACACCATAACCAGAACGGTCATGCCCAGCGACAGAAGAACAGCCCTACTGAAGGAGATTCTTCTCTACCAGAAGGGGCGAGTTCTGACAGAACAGTGAGCAAGATCATGGGCATGATGGCATCATGTATCCACCTAGTCCCCAATGTACGACTTCACATGAGACCATTCCAAGAATGGCTACAACAGCAATGGTCACAGGCAAACTGAGTTGGGAGGATCTAGTGGTTGTTGCGCACGCAGTGCAGGAGGAGATAGCTTGGTGGAACAAGGTCAACATAACTACGGGAAAGAGCTTGACACCTCCAAACCAAACCGTGACCATCACCACGGACGCATCACAAATGGGATGGGGAGCACACATGGACAAGCTCAAAGTGAGGGGTCTGTGGACTGACCTATCAATTTCCTGGAATTGAAGACTGTCCTGCTAGCCCTGAAGGCTTTCCAGAAGCAGCTATACAACCAGAGAGTGTTGATTCAGACGGACAATACCACAGCCATGTTCTATATCAACAAACAGGGAGGTACACAATCATTCCCCCTCTCCTCTCTGGCACAGGAGATTTGGAGATGGCCTATCCCACTCAAGATAGACCTTCTGGCCATACACCTACCGGGGAAGGACAATGTGGAGGCAGACTGGCTCAGCAGGCAGAAGTCTGCATCCCACGAGCGGGAGCTCAATGGACAGGAAACACGGCCTATTCCAAAGGTGGGCAACTCCCACAATAGACCTGTTTGGCATTTTGCATTCTGGCGTGTTGCAAAGCTTCACGTCCAGGCAACCAGAACAGCAATCCCAGGGGAATGCCCTATGGATAAGCTGGTCAATGACATTTGCTTACGCTTTTCCGCCGATACCACTGTTACACAGGGTGCTCGACAAGTGCAGAACCAGCAACATGACCCTGATCCTAGTGGCACCACAGTGGGCAAGGCAGACTTGGTTCTCCCAAATAATGGAAATGGCACAAGGCAATCCTCACGTATTCACAAAAAGAAAGGACCTGCTCTCCATGCAGAACGGGGAGGTCCTACATCCAGAACCAGAGAGCCTCAGCCTAGCGGCATGGCTTCTGAAGACTTGTTTGCGCACCTTAAATTGCCTCCAAGCACTATGCGGGTGCTGCGGGAGGCGAGGAGACCAACAACACGCAAATGCTATGGGGAGGAATGGAAAAGATTTACAATATGGTGCAGCAAAAATAAACTACAGAATTAAATGACTAGTCAACGGTGCTTAGATACCTCTCACCTTCTGAAAAGTAATCTATGCTCGGCCTCCCTAAGGGTACACCTAGCAGCCATCGTAGCTTACACAAGGGGAGAAAAAGGAGGAAGTTTATTTACGTCTCGGGTAGTAAAGAGATTCTTGGAGGGGGCAAAAAGAATTGCTCCAACGAAGAGTGTGCCGCCACCGGCATGGAACCTCAATGTGGTCCTAACAGAACTTATGAGGGCACCTTTTGAACCCATCCACAAGGCATCACTGCAAATGTTGACGATGAAAACAGCCTTCCTGGTAGCCATAACATCGCTACGCAGGGTGAGCGAGCTGCAAGCACTGACGCTGCAGGAGCCCTACATAGATACACAAAGATAGGGTTGTCCTGAGAACGGACCCGCACTTCATGCCTAAGGTGGTGTCTGCATTCCATATGAACCAGGCAATTCAAATACCGAGTTTCTTTCAGAACCCAACTTCAAGCGCAGAAAAGGCTCTGCACACTCTAGACGCTAGAAGGGCGGTGATGCACTACATCGAGAGGACCAAGGACCACAGAAAAACCAAACAGTTCTTTGTGTCCTTTGCAACGAGTTTCCTGGGTAGACCAGTGACCAAAGGCACAATCGCTCGATGGATCGCACTAACAATACAATTCTGCCACAAACCGGCAGGACAGGAGCTATCTGAGGGGCCACAAGCTCTCTCCTCAAGGAAAAGGAGTAACCATTGCCTTTCTGGCAAATACCATTCAGGACATATGCCTGGCGGCAACATGGGCTTCAGTGCACACGTTCACTAAGCACTACTGCGTGGACATGCAGATGAACAAGGAAGCACAAGTAGGTCAGAAGGTGCTTCAACACATATTCAACGACCAACGCTCATCTACCACCCAGCCGCCACAAAGCTAACAAACCGCTACAAAGTCTATGCACAGCATAGTGAATCCAGAAAGATTCACGCTGCAAAACGAATAGTTTCTTACCTGTCGGTGTAGTTTTGCAGCTTGAAGATCTTTCTGGATTCACTAGCGAACCCACCCACCTCTGCCAGGAAGATGAGGCTGGAGAAAGAAGTGTAAAGACAAGGAAGAACAGAAGATTTGATACACTAAAGAAAATTTGAAAAGGAATTTAATCGAACGCCTATGGTTAAAAAAAAGAAAAAAAAAACGAGAGGAAAAAAGAACCCGAAGATGGCGCCCCAAAGGTGGGACTTCCGCAGGAAGCACGACGACATCACGAGAGGTGCACCAAATGGTGGGACGTCGACGCCCACCTGGGCTACGGAGAAAAAAAGACTACGAATCCGGACCCAACCACCAGATCGTGGAATAATGCACAGCATAGTGAATCCAGAAAGATCTTCAAGCTGCAAAACTACACCGACAGGTAAACTATTCGTTACGCTAGCTAGGACATTTTCCATTGTACCTAAATCACTAAGGTTAAATTTGTAGCATGAATATTTTCTGGATTCACATGCATGTATTTAGAAATCTAGTTGTTTGTTCCAGGAATGTACTCACCCCTTCCCCTAAGTGTCGACCAGTTGGTGGGCAGTGCTATCACCAAAATCATGTCGGGCGTATGCCCACTGTTCCCCAGTTTGTGGTCTTCAAACTATTCCATTGGGTTCAGTAGCACTGTCCACCGCAGATAACAGTGTTTTGTCAGAGGAATATGCCAAAAAGTGGTAAACACCAAAAAGCGTGACTCTGTACCCGAACCCAGTGACAAACACAAAAAACCCCTGAAGATTTGTGTTTTGCAATTGGGCTTTGACCACATGGTTGAAGGCTGTTTGGGTGTGGAGGGTTGGGTCGAGGTTTAGATTTCCCTAGTCACCCTACTTAAGACCTGAAGGGATGTTAATTTATAATTTTAGGGTTTGTCTTCAGGACCACAACAACTTAGCATAGCTGGCAGTTTGAAATTTGTGCATACCGAAAGACCACTAATTGGAGGGGTGCAAGGCATTTGCAAAATTACTTTTACAATTGTAAAAGTATAAGAGAAACTGAGGTGAACATTACACAAGGCAATTCAAACATGGACCCTTTAAAGACCTAGAACTCACAAGTGACAGATCCTTGAGGAAATAGGGAGGCCAATAGACAAAGGGTCTGACATTGATGAAATTACATTCTTTGAACCAGAAGGTGCTACTAACAAAACCAAAAGACAGATGGCAAAAATGTATGTCCCCTGTGCCACAGTGTAGCAGAACTGAGGTTTGGGCTCCTGGTAGCTCTAAACAGCCCGTTGAGCAGAAGCACATGGCAGTGAAAGGGAAGACCAAAACAAGAAACCATTTACCTTAAGAATGCCTGCTTCCATATCTTGATGAACATGCACCATATCGCCACTTGTGGTGACCAACTAATTAACAAAATAAAATGCTTCCATTTGGGATAAAGTGAGCACCAACTGTTTACAAAATGTCTTGCTGTCAAGACAGCCCAGATCCGAAGGAAGATGCAGCTGTACCCCAGCTAGACAGGACTACACATACTGGAGTCCTCTAACTTCGAGGAATCTTCTCCACGTATGAAGGATAGTGTTCTTACAGTGACTCTGAATTTGGCTTTGGCTTTCCTGCTACTAAGGAGCATTGACTTGGCAAGATCAGCTGTAAGGCGCACAGTGAGTATGGAGTTGAAATTGCTTGGTATGATGTCATATTGACAGCTGCATTCCAATGACACTTACTGCACATACTTATCAACTGAGAAAGTGTTCACGAATTGACAGCCTTTATATCTGAGTCCAATAGAGCCAAAAAGAGACCGAGAAGCACATACAAATATGTTGGGACTCATGACAGTCTGTGTTCAATGTATTTCACAAACGCAGCACAGGCATTAATACAAATGGACACCACGAAATGAGCAGAGGAACCAGGTCATACTTGCTTTCCAAACTAGCACAAGATGTAGAACCAGCATTTGCATTGCAATCTGTCTTGCCTTTGGGACCTTGTAAGTGTTTAGCCAAAGATATTGGCCCTGCTAAAGTGTTAAGTTATTTAAAAAAACAATTTAAGTGATCCGCAGTTGCCAAGGCAACAGTCCTATTTGTGTAAGTTCTCCTGTTATATTCAGACTTTTACTGTTAATTACAGGTAAATTTGTTAGCAAAAGATGTGTGGGCCTAGACAACGGCACGATCTTGCTGAGTGCTGCTTCTTTACTGGAAATAAGTGCGGGAGTCTAACCAGACTGTTTGCGCACTCCGATGAAAAGTTATTGGAGTATTAAATGAATGTGTATTGAAAGGTTAACCGGGGTGCCACATGTAAATGGCAACTGAACAATACTCTAGAGTCCTTTCGGTGATGTGTATTCTTACAGCGCCACAATGGGCAATAGCAGGACAGCAAGAGAATGTGTTAACAATTGTGTGCACTGTTTGTTATAGCACTAAAATTATAAATGAATGTGACAGGAAAGTATTTGTTTAAAAAATAAAAATACCCAGTTGCCCTTTCAGGTGACAAACCGCTGCGGGTTCCTCACCTCCTGTTTGGGGCCTTTGTAGAGCAATGCTTACTTGACCGGAGGTGTAAAACTCAACCAATGGTGAAAATTTGCAGCTACACTATTAATTCTAATGTTTGCAGTTGTGAAGTAGCGTGTTACACAGATGCTTTCCAGGCTTGGCTCGTGCTTTAGCTATTAGGGTGAAGCTGGGTCTCACGAGAGGGGAAGAATTGAAAGCGATGGCAGGGTAGGTCCAAGAACTCAAAACAGCAATATGAGGTTGGGTTAAGAATTGTAAACAATGGGTGAGGAGAATTGAAAACTGTGTGGGGATTGAAGTCAGTCTGCTATAAACTCATCACAAGGAGCAGGTGAGAGGTAGGGACTGTGTGCAAGTAACTGAGCATTTAAACCGGTCGAAGGCGGCTGTATCGAATTGGCACTATATAAAGCTGCAAAATAAGTTAAAGCCTTGCCAAAGCTTTGCGAATGTTAGCGAGTTGAGAGGACCGACATTCTGAGGCTATTTGTGAACAGGAGGGGGGATGGGAAAGAGCAAGGTGTGCGGGAGACCAGGGAGAGCGAGCAGAAGGTGTTGGGGGGTGGTAGAAGCAAGAATGCAAGTGGGGAGTGTGATTACGCGTGTGGTATTCCAACAATTGATCTGCTTGAACATGCCAGGCCACAAGCACATGTTAGCAGCCTTGCATGTCCTCCCCTCCAAGGTTGTGCTACAGTTAAGCTAGGGCGAGGGGAGCCGGGCAAAGCCATTGTACTCTAATAAATTATGTTCCTGTCCCCCAAAGTGCGAATTTAACATCTGCAAAAGGAAAGGGGGGTGAAACGATCTGCTGTTGTCCCCTCCGACAAGGATAAACTAGGGTGAGGGGAGGAATATTGGTGGAATGAAGGCACAAGCCACTACCGTAGATACTTTTGCTCAATGAGCTGCCTGGATCAATTAAAAAATGTGCCCATACGGGTATCGATACCACAACCTCTGCAGCATTAGCACTGTTTTGACAAGAGTGGGCTGTCTGATCAGGCTCAATGATCCCTGTGCATGTTTACACAGCTGAAGAAACATGCTGCTCGGATAGTTCACTTATAGCGCCGTGTCCGATGTGCCCCAAAATGCCTGGAGGCATGGACAGTAGCCCCTAAAGGGCACTGCCAGGAGACAAGAGAAACTGCCCCAAAAGGCCCTAGACTCAACCCATGAAGTCAGATGTTGCCTCCTGGCTCAAGAGCACGAGAGGGAAAGGGCAACCAGAGTAAAGGTCAAAGTGCTTTGAAAGCAGCTATGTGGGGGACGCAGCTATGCAGAGGGGGCAGGGTTTTTCAAGCAGTGATCTGGGAGGGGTGCTGTCGGTGGGTAAGTAGCAAAGATGTGCCTCTGTGGTCCTAGAGAATTACAGCACGGCTTGTTGCACCCAGTACCTGAGATGGGAACTGCCACTCTGGCTGTTGGTGGGCTGCTCCCAAGGAGCTTGTGGTACTAAAGTCTGAGCTTGGCTCTTGAACTGCAGGGGACCGTATTGAAATAAAAATGCAAGTAGAAAGCTCTGGTGCAGCACTTGGGTGCCGTGCATAATTAAAAAAAGAAAGGCACATGCGTGAACATGATCACATGTGAATAGCTGTTCAGAATACATTAAAAAAATAAAGTTCCAGAACAGATCGTTAAATCAAAGGCCCAGGCAAACAAATCCTTGGGCATTACTCCTGAGGAGTCAGTGAGTTGCAGAAAGGATAGAACAGCACGAACCATTAGCAAATTAGAAGCAACATTTTTCAAAGGACACTGACAAAAGACAATCAAAAGCTAGAGGAAGCTGGAGGCGTGGTCTTAGCCCACAGTGAATACAGTACGCATGCACGGTTTAGGCTCGACCTAAAAAAGGAATACAGACAGATCTAGAACTGTTGGTTCTATAAAACATATAAGCAGACTGAGCTGGCTAGAAGCAGTCTTGTGCAAGTCTGAACTAGATCTGGAAGCAGTACAAAAGATGTTCAGAGAATAGGGACACCCACACACACACCTAAGACTTGAGACACTGGTACCCTCTTCACCTATCAAGGGATTCCCCGCTCTATAGACTGATCTGGTGGATTTGCATACAGCTTTTCCTTTATCCCATTCATTCTTGTGGTGATAAACCGACATACCTGGCAATAGGCCAGAAAGACATGGGTTTTAGACCTGGTGGAAAAAGTACATACACTAGTCAGGGTGATAAAAATATCAATCTCTAAATCTAGTGACGCATAAGGGGGACAGATGCCACACAGCCACTGCAAGTCTGAATAATGCACACCATGCAAGTCCCAACAAACCTCCTGCAGCAAAACTGTTGAAGTTGGTAATCTTTTCCTTTCTTTCTATTTGGCTGTGTAGACCTTCCAGGCTCCCTGCTTGGCAGTGGTTGAGCCACAGCCATGCTTTGTTAGAATTTGGGTATAGGATGGCAGGGTGACTATTGATTGGGAACTAGTCTTTGGTAGTGGATTTGACCTAAATGGTTCCTTTCAGCTGTTCATCCAATAGAAATTACAACACCCAAGGAGACTTGTTTTCCACTGGGTGATTTAGAGTTTAAGCACTATTCTATTATTCCCCCGTATACCCATATCTACTCCCCTCAACCCCCCACTCCTTTCTGCGTTCACTAATTTTTTTGTTTTTTTAAAAGCCTGCTTCAGTCTTGGCCCTAAAGCATTCCAAGTGGAGACTGTCATCTAGTTTCGTTAGGCACTTGTCAAATCACATCACTTAGGCATTTTCTGCCAGCGGAGACCCCAGTCCACTAGAAAATATGGAGAATAATCCTCCGTGGAGACGCCTCTGTTTACATATTGTCGGTTTTCCCATACGCTAATTAGTGGGTCAAACCCTGTGTCAATGTGTTGAGGCTTTTAGCAATTTTAGTAAGAAAACACAAGTCCCTATTCGAAAGATTAATGTTGTGGGCAAAGATCTCCGTAACTAAGTGTGCCTGAATATGGATCATGTGCTATAGCAAAGAAAAATGTACATATTTAGCTATATAGTAACAGTAACAAAATATATCAATGTGCAGGCAATTTAAACAAATATATAAATATTTTAACAGGTAATCACGATATCAGTGAAGTTTATTTAAATAAAAAAACAAGTTTTGCAGCGTGAATCTTTCTGGATTCACTATGCTGTGCATTCCGCGATCTGGTGGTTGGGTCCGGATTCGTAGTCTTTCTTCTTTTTTTTTTTTGTAGCCCAGGTGGGCGTCTACGTCCCACCATTTGGTGCACTTCTCGTGATGTCGGCGTGCTTCCTGCGGAAGTCCCACCTTTAGGGTGCCATCTTCAGATTCTTTTTTCCGCCGTTGGGTCTGGATCGTCGTCGTCGAAGCTCCAGAGTTTTAACGAACGAAGAACAGAATTACACGAATTACACGAGTTTCATCGAAGAGAATTTATAGAAGACTACAGAGGAAGAGCATACAGCAGGGACGACGACTAAGGAGGAGATCCTCAATCTTCGCCCATAGGAAAATGCGCACTCAGACTCTGAGCGCAATGGACAAGACACCCTTTAAATTCTGCCGTAACTGCCACCACAAATATATGCAGAAGGACCAGCATCCGGTCTCCAACCTTTGCCTGCCGATCGACCACGAGAGAAAGGACCAACGCCTGATCCGCCTTCACGCCGAAGACACTCCGGGTCAGAGAAAGGCAGAGGAGAGCAAACTTCAACATGGAAGGCAAGGGTAAGGCCCCGTCACTGGGCCTCTCCACCGGCGATTAAGACATCGCCGAGGGACCTGATGTCTTCACAGTCGCAGAGACCGATAAGAAAACTACAGTCAAGGTAGAAGACACGTCTAGTACGAAACCCCCGAAAGGGCCCTGAAAATCTGAGTGACTCTCAAACAGTCAGTCCTCGAAAGGAGCACCGGCGCCGAAACTTTCGACAACCGCGAGTGGATCCAAGGACGAAAGGTCCAGCGGATCCTTCAAGGAGGACTCCCAGGGGCCAAAGGCTGCCGATAAACAGTTATTTGAAGCAGGCCCACGAGGTGGGGCGTTCGGCGACGAAGGACAAGGCTGCGTCGATGCAAGCTCTGTCGAAGAGACCAGTGCTAGACGCCTAACATGTCTCCGAAATGCAGAAGAAAAAGAGAAGGCTCGAGGCGGAGAGCATCCTTCAGAGGAAGGAGTTCGACGAAAAAATGAGTTCAAAATCCCAACTATTCTGTCGACGGATGTCGTCGCGATCGAAGAACAGTCGAGAGATCCTGAAGAAGAGGAAGAAGACCCCTACTATGAGGGAGAAGATGAGGAAGAGGAACAGCAGTCGATCTACGGCTCCGCGCCATCTACGCATGAGCTGGAATGGCAGGACATTGACGCCGAAAATCCCGAAGAGCCCGTGGAGACCTATCCTTCGAGGCCTTCGCCGCCAGACGACATTGGGGCATACAACATGGTCGTCAAGAGCGCTGCAGCAGCTTTTGGCGTGAAATTCGACGAGGAGAAGCCGAAAGCAGATTTTCTACTCGAGACTCTGCTCCCCATCCAGACTAGGAGCCAGTTCCTCCCCATGCTCCAAAGCGTAATGAACCAAGGGAAGGAGGCGGTCAAGGATCCTGGAACTTGCAGATCCATCACTCCCAGAACTGAGAAGAAATACAAGCACTCCTCTCAGGACCCGCCTTATATCAAAGGATCAGTCACAGCTGACTCCATTGCGTCCACGGCCAGGAAAAGGGCCAATGTACTGGCAACCTCGGGACCGCCTCCCGACAAGGAGAGCAGAAGGATGGACCTCACCAGGAGAAAGGTTGAGAGAAATGCGGCAATGCACTGGCGCATGGCGAACTCCAATGCCCTATTTAACAGGCACCAGTACCAGCACTGGGACGAGATGGGAGACCTAATCGAACATCTCCCTGAGCGATACTGGCAGAGGGCTTCCCATCTGGTGGAGGAAGGGAAGAACATTGCAAACTCATGCATTAAGACAGCATTGGACGGGGCATAGACATAGAGCAGGCTGATGGCTATAGGAATCACTGAAAGGAGGCAGGCCTGGCTCAGAATTTCAGGATTCAAGCAGGAGGTCCAGAACAACATACTGAACACCCCTTTCAACGGTGACGCTGTTCGGTGCTCCGGTGGACGAAAAGCTCACCCAACTGAAGAAAGAAAATGAGACGGCAAGGTCCATGGGGGCCCTGCAGTTCAGAGGGATGAGAAGAGGCACCCCAGCTCGGAGACCCTACGGAAGGGGAGGAAACCAGCTGGGAACGGCACACCAGACATTCCAGCAAGGACAGCAGGGTGAAAGTCACGGCCAGCAGGGACAGCAGAAGCAAAACTGGCAGTACCAGCCTCGGGGCCAGTCCTTTCGCGGGAGGGGAAACTGACGTGGTCAAAGGAGAGGGGGGAGACCAACCCTCAACTAAGTGACTTAGCACGGAACAAAATGCTCACCCTCAGTATACCCCGAGGGGTGAAGCACAAAGTAAGCACAGTAAGGGGGGTACACAAACCGAACACCTACGAACAACTAACACCGGTAGGCGGAAGACTGGGTCTTTACCTTCAACAATGGCAAGAAATAACATCAGACAAATGGATACTCAATGTCATACAGCATGTATACTGCATAGAGTTGGAAAAAAGACCCCAAACAAGAAACCCAAGAAGACAACGCTCTGGTCAAGAGCTTGCTCAACTCAGAAGAGACGCTACAACTACTTCAAAAGGAGGCCATAGAACCAGTGCCATGCAGAGAAAGGAACATGTGAGTGTACTCAAACTACTTCCTGGACCCAAAGGCGGATGAAACACTAAGACCCATCCTGGATCTACGGTTCCTAAACACATTCATAAAGACGCAAAAATTAAAATTTGACATCGCTACAAGATGTGCTACCTCAAATACGAGGAGGAGACTTCATGTCCACCGTGGATCTCAAAGATGCCTACCTGCACATCCCGATGAACAGGCGCCACAAAAACATGTTAAGGTTCAACATCAACCAGGATCATTTCATTTCACAACCCTGGCATTCGGTCTGAAGTCGGCCCCAAGGGTTTTCACAAAATGCCTAGCAGCGTACCTACGAAGGGATTCATGTGTATCCTTACCTAGACGACTGGCTAATCAAAGCAAGTACTCGCGACAAGTGCGAGGAACACGCAGAGCGGGTCACAAGAACATTAACAAACCTGGGGTTCTCCATACACTGGGGAGAGGGGAGAGTCATCAATGGAACCAGAACAGGTGAAGATCTTCCTGGGGGCGTAGATCAACACCATAGACAAAACGGTCATGCCCAGCAACAAAAGAACAATAGCCCTGCTGAAGGACACGTCTCTAACAGAAGGGGCGAGCTCTGACAGTGAGCCGCGAGCAAGGTCATGGGGATGATGGCGTCATGCATTCACCTAGTCCCCAATGTACGCCTTCACATGAGACCACTCCAGGAATGGCTGCTACAGCAATGGTCACAAGCAAACGGAAATTGGGAAGATCTAGTGGTTGTTACGCACGCAGTGCAGGAGGAAATAGTATGGTGGAACAGGGAGAACATAACTATAGGAAAGCCCTTGATACCACCAAACCAAACTGTGACCATCTCCACAGATAGGATGGGGAGCACACATGAGCAAGCTCAGAGTGAGGGGGTCTGTGGACTCCAGCAGATGCGATCAGACATAAATTACCTGCAATTGAAGACTGTCCTGCTAGCCCTGAAGGCCTTCCAAAGACAGCTATACAACCAGAGAGTGATACAGACGGACAATACTTCAACCATGTTCTACATCAACAAGCAGGGAGGGACACAATCGTTCCCCCTTTCCACTCTGGCACAGGAGATTTGGAGAGGGGACATCCCACTCAAGATAGACCTGCTGGCCATACACCTACCAGGGAAGGACAATGTGGAAGCAGACAGGCTCAGCAGGCAAACCTCGGCATCCCACGAGTGGGAGCTCAATGGACCGGAAACGCAGAGGCTATTCAAAAGGTGGGGTACACCGACAATAGACCTGTTTGCAACACACCAGAATGCAAAATGCCGAGACTTCGCATCCAGACAACCAGAACAATCCCAGGGGAATGCCCTATGGATAAGTTGGTCAAGGACATTTGCCTACGCTTTTCCGCCAATACCACTGTTACACAGGGTGCTCGACAAGTGCAGGACCAGCAACATGACACTGATCCTAGTGGCACCACAGTGGGCAAGACAGACATGGTACTCACAAATAGTGGAAATGGCACAGGGCCCTCCTCACAAATTTGCAAAAAGAAAGGACCTGCTCTCCATGCAGAATGGAGAGGTTCTACACCCAGAGCGCCTCAGCCTGGCGGCATGGCTCCTGAAGACATAGTGTGCACACCTTAAGGTACCTCCAAGCACTATGCGAGTGCTGCGGGAGGCAAGGAGGCCAACAACACGGAAATGCTATGGGGAGAAATGGAAAAGGTTTACAATGTGGTGCAGCAAAAATAAGCTACAGAATAAATTGACAAGAGAGTCAACGGTGCTTAGATACCTCACACACCTACTGAAAAGTAATCTATGCTCGTCCTCGCTAAGGGTACACCTAGCGGCGATCGTAGCTTACACACGAGATGAGACAGGAGGAAGTTTCTGTTCGAGGCATATGAGCCGCAGATCACACACTGAGGATAAGATCGCCATCCGGTGTTGGGCTCGGATGATTGCAGGTTGTTGTTGTCTTCGGAAGAAGCCTTTGGTCACGAGGTTGGTGACTCCTCCCCTGGACAACAGTGCGCATGGGCATCCACTCCATCGTCAGATTGTTTTTTTCCGCCATTGGGTTCGGATGAACTTTTTTCTGCTCCAGCAGAAAACTTCCAGCAATCGATTTAACTCTTCAATCTTCATTCCATCGACGTCTAAATCAACTCGGACCGGTTCCGGAAGCGGCTGATAGACAGGACACCCTTCAAAAAATGCCCCCAGTGTGGAGCGAAGTTCCCCCCACAGTGACCACCACGAGGTTTGTAACCTCTGCCTGTCGCCGGAACACAACGAATCGACCTGTCCAGCTTGTGCCGCTTTCCGTTCGAAGAAGACCCTCCGGGACCGAAGAGCTCGACGCCATATTATGGCCAAACCAGCTCCAGAACCGGAGGACATCTTTGCTCAAGATGTTCCTGAAGATGACACCGAAGATCTCGATCGTGTCCGAGGCCGACTATTCCGATGACCTCATCACTCCAGGGCAGCGTGTGAGTACCACCCCCCCTGCCCCTGCCCCTGCCCCATCCAAAGACAGTGGTCAAGACTCCGCCAGCTGGGCCCAGTCGCGACCGGAAATCCTCTTCAGAAGCCCCGCCCTTGGGCCCGGCTCCGAAGACATCTAAGCCTGTAGGTGGCTCGGGCTCGAGCAAACCTCATGTGATTGTGCCTTTAACACCCTCGGCACCGAAAAAACCACTGTCTGCACCGAAACAGGCTTCAAGACCGAAATCTCCACCGGCGCCGAAACGTTCTTCGACATCGATGCCTAAAAATCCATCGGCACCGAAAAATCCATCGGCACCGAAAACTACGTCCACACCGAAAAAAGCTCATAAAGACCCGAAACGGCCGTCGCCGCCACCACCTTCGGAGCCAGATGAACTTTTTCGCCCAGATCCTACTCAAAAGCGGATCTACATCAATCCCGACACTGGACATGTGACTGCCGTCCCATATAAGAAACGGAAGCTGGACATCACACCTCCTCCAGCTCCCATACGGAAAAAGGACTGTGCCACTTCACCACTTCGTCCTTCCTCTCCTGTATTACCTCCTAACCCGTCCCGTCCCCCCCCCCCCCCCACCCTCCTCCTCCTCCTCCTCCTCCTCCTCCTCCTCCTTTACCCTTACCGTTACCATCTCCCTATCATTCACCTCCTCCACAGGATGATAATGATGACTTGGGGGGGGGAGGGGCGGACCCTGATTTATTTAATGATCCTGTTGATCCACACGACCCTTTTACATTTCCAGACACAGCACCAGTAGCTGACTGGTCTTATCCAATGCCTGACATGCCTGACCCCACTACCTACCCCTCCAAGCCCTCCCCTCCTGATGACCATTTGGGGTTTGGCCAACTAATAAATAGGGCAGCAACATTCCATGGTGTCACTATGCACACAGACCCCCTTGAAGAGGACTTTCTCCTCGATACTTTTGAGCAGTCACAAAAAACTGTTCACATACTGCCCATGATTAAAGGGGTTATAAAGCATGCCACTGAGGTCTTTAAAGACCCTGTTCGAGCTAGGGTTCTCAACCCCCGCATTGAAAAAAAGTACCGACCAGCCCCGCAGGACCCTGCATACATTAAAGCCCAGCTCCCTTTAGACTCCTTGGTCGTATCAAATGCCAGGAAGCGCGTTAACTCACAGACAACTGGAGAAACGCCTCCCCCGGACAAGGAGTCTAAGCTTTTAGAGGCCTCAGGCAAACGAGTCGCCGCACAGGCGGCGAACCACTGGCGTATTGCCAATACCCAGGCCCTGTTAGCCCGGTATGATAGGGCGCATTATGACCAACTTGAGGACCTTATGCAACATCTGCCTGATCCCTTTAAATCCCAGGCCGCTGACCTCATTCAAGAAGGCAAGTTAATATCTAATGCCTCCATTAAATGCGCCTTAGATGCAGCAGACACTGCTTCTCGGGCGGTCAATACTAGCGTCTTACTCAGACGACATGCCTGGCTCCGTATTTCCGGTTTTAAACCAGAGGTTCAAACCGCAATTCTAGCTCAACCTTTCAACCAAGAGCAGTTATTTGGCCCTGCAGTGGACACTGCATTAGAAAAAATGAAAAAGGATAATGAGACTGCCAAGTCTATGGGAGCACTGCAGTCTCCTCAAAACCGGGGTTCCTTTCGTCGCTCCTTTTATAGAGGAGGCTCCAAAAACACGGCAACTGAGACCACGTCCACCTTTAAAAATTCTGGACAAACATCCCCTAACAGAGGATATTTCCGGGGAGGTTATAGGGGAAACGATAACAAAGGTCGAGGGCGGGGCAACAACACCCGCACCTCCCCAGCCACCAAACAGTGACTTGCCACCACTCCCCCCCCCCAGATCATTCCACTCCGGTCGGGGGGCGACTCCAACAATTCCTACCTGTCTGGACTTCCATCACCACAGAAAGATGGGTAAGACAAATTATCCAGTCTCGCTACTGCCTAGAACTCATACAATACCCCCCAAACATACCACCCAAACAACGTCCAATGTCCTCACATCATCTCTCTCTCCTCAAACAAGAAGTTCAATCCCTGTTACAAAAACATGCGATAGAACCAGTCCCTCTTCAACATCAGGGAACAGGGGTGTATTCTCTATACTTCCTCATTCCCAAAAAGGACAAAACATTACGGCCCATACTGGATCTCAGACTGCTAAACCAGTATATACATTCAGATCATTTTCATATGACTACCATTCAACAAGTCCTCCCACTGTTACAACAGGGAGAGTTCCTTGCCACATTGGACCTTAAGGACGTGTACTTTCACATCCCTATGCATCCCGCTCACAGAAAATATCTACGATTTGTGGTAGATGGGCAACACTATCAATTTACAGTTCTCCCATTCGGAGTAACGGCACCCAGAGTGTTCACCAAGTGCTTAGCAGTCGTGGCAGCGCACCTCAGAAGACAACAGATCCATGTCTTCCCCTATCTGGACGATTGGCTCATAAAAGCCGATACTCACCAAAAATGCGTTCTCCACACTCCGCACGATTCAAACTCTCCACAATTTTGGATTCACTATCAACTACCCCAAATCCCATCTACAACCTTCCCACTTATATCAGTATCTAGGAGCAACCATAGATACATCCAAAGCCATTGCTTATCTCAGCACTGCCAGGATAGCCAGTATACAAAATCTCATCTCTCAATTTCAAACTCGTCCATCTCTTCCAGCAAGAGTGTTCATGCAGCTCCTAGGCATGATGGCGTCATGCATCTCCATAGTCCCACAAGCACGACTTCAAATGCGTCCCTTACAGGAATGTCTAGCACAACCGTGGAACCAAGCTCACGGACAACTTACCGATCTGGTGTTGGTGGACAGTCGCTCACTTCGCTCACTCAAATGGTGGAACACCATCAACCTGTCCAAAGGGCGACCGTTCTTAGAGCCTCTTCCACAAGTTGTGCTAACTACCGACGCATCTCTCACAGGGTGGGGAGCCCACCTCCACCATACCACTCAGGGCAGATGGACCAATCAACAGAAACTGCTCCACATCAACCACCTGGAACTCTTAGCAGTGTTCCTAGCACTAAAATCCTTTCAGGTTCACCACCTAAAGAACAAAACTGTCCTCATACGCACAGACAACATGACGACAATGTATTCTATACAGAAACAGGGAGGGACACATTCTCTCCAACTGTCCCAACTGGCACAGCAAATCTGGAGATGGGCAATTCCCCAAAACATCTACCTGTTAGCAGAACATCTCCCAGGGATCCACAATCAAGTGGCCGACCTCCTAAGTCGCCACACGCATCAGATCCATGAATGGGAATTACACCCCAAGGTTCTACTCCCCTTCTTCCAAAAATGGGGACAACCAGACATAGACCTGTTCGCCACTCCCGAAAACACAAAATGCCCAACCTTCGCCGCCAGGTTTCCACACCCACAGTCGAAGGGCAATGCCCTATGGATGAACTGGTCAGGCAGATTTGCGTACGCTTTTCCGCCTCTCCCACTAGTTCCATTTGTGGTGCGCAAACTGAAACAACAGTCGCTAACGCTAATACTAGTAGCTCCCACTTGGGCACGTCAACCGTGGTTCACCACACTTCTGGAACTATCTTTAGTTCCACATCAAAGGCTACGCCTCTCCCCGGATCTATTAACCCAGAACCATGGAGAAATCAGACACCCAGATCCTCAAACTGAACCTAGCAATCTGGCTCCTGAGGTCTTAGAGTTCGGATACCTCAATCTCCCTCCAGACTGTATGAATATCATAAAGGAAGCTAGACGACCTACTACTAGGGCGTGTTATGCCGCAAAATGGAAACTATTTGCCATCTACTGCGCTAATAATGACATACATCCATTGGATGCTTCCATCCAAAACATCATTTGCTATCTACTACACTTGCAAAGATGCAATCTAGCGTATTCCTCTATACGTTTACACCTGGCAGCCTACTTGCAAAATAGGCAACACCTGTCCCTTTTTAAGGTACCAGCCATCAAAGCGTTTATGGAAGGTCTCAAAAGAATTCTTCCCCCAAGATTGCCACCTGCCCCAGTGTGGAATCTCAATGTGGTTCTAACAAGACTTATGGGACCCCCATTTGAACCTATGCACAAATGTGAATTACAATTCCCAACATGGAAGGTAGCTTGCCTTATCGCAATCACTTCCCTACGCAGAGCAAGTGAAATACAAGCCCTTACACTAGAGGAACCTTTCTTACAACTACACCGTAACAAAGTGGTTCTTAGGACAAACCCTAAATTTCTTCCAAAAGTGATTTCCCCTTTCCACCTTAACCAATCAGAGCTACCAGTCTTTTTCCCAAACCCAGACTCCGTAGCTGAAAGGGCCCTACATACCTTAGATGTCAAAAGAGCCTTGCTTTATTACATCGACAGGACAAAACCTTTTCGAAAGACGAAACAACTCTTTGTTGCTTTCGCACCACCACATAAAGGCAATCCAATCTCCAAATCCGGTATAGCCCGGTGGATAGTTAAATGCATCCAAATATGCTACCTAAAGGCTAAACGTACACTTACAGTTCCCCCTAGGGCGCACTCCACGCGTAAAATAGGGGCTTCTATGGCCTTCTTAGGTAACATTCCCTTAGACATTTGCAAGGCAGCCGCGTGGTCTACCACGCATACCTTCACTAAACACTACTGTGCAGGCCAAACAACAGGCCTCAGTGGGCCAGGCTGTCCTAAAAACTTTATTTTAAGCTGCTGCAACGGATACAGGCGACCACCGCTAAGGGGAAGCACTGCTGTATAATCTATCCTCAGTGTGTGATCTGCAGCTCATATGCCTCGAACGGAATATGCTACTTACCAGTATGCATCTGTTCTTGGCATGTAGAGCTGCAGAGTCACACATGCCCGCCCGCCTCCCCGGGACCTGTATCTGTTCCAGCATCCGTCTTACTTAGACATTACACATGGACATCCTTTCTTTCATTCCTATACACCATCTTTTCCCATCATGGCGAAAAAACAATCTGACGATGGAGTGGATGCCCATGCGCACTGTTGTCCAGGGGAGGAGTCACCAACCTCGTGACCAAAGGCTTCTTCCGAAGACGACAACCTGCAATCATCCGAGCCCAACACCAGATGGCGATCTTATCCTCAGTGTGTGACTTTGCAGCTCTACATGCCAAGAACAGATGCATACTGGTAAGTAGCATATTCCTTTCTTGCAGCTAGACCCTGTTTCTTGCAGCTAGACCTAAACCAGACTGTCATAGTATCCGCTGTGAGAACGCATGCGTTTGGACCAGAAACATAAGTTGCATCAGGTACCAGAAATATCGGAGGATACTACTCCTTGAAGTCTATAGGCAAAACAATCTGACATCCGCAACAATTTCAACCCCGAGTCTACTCTAGAAGTGTCCATGAAAACCAACAGCAGCAACGTTGCTTATCACCCAGCAAGCCAAGAACAGTTTAAACAATGAGGTCATCACTTCACTCGTGGTGAACACTTTTATGAGGGAGTAAATCTGAACTTAACAGAGGGGATCCAAATAACATCGGATAGATAGGTTCTACAAATCATCGAACACAAATATGCTATCCTATTGAAATCTCCCCCTTCCACAATTACTCCAAAAAGTGCACCGAAACATGAGCGGCACCCATTAAATGCTTCATATCCCCTATAAAACAAGCAGTACAACCTGTTCCTCCATCACAAAGAGGAAAAGGGTATCTTTTTAAGAGAATATTTTGGTTACCAAAAAGGGCCAGAAAAAAAATATTCTGAATCGAGACACAAGCTAACAAACTCTAGGAGACAAAACAGATGTTGATTTTGCATAAAATTTATCGCCAATTGTTAAAATGAGATTGGATGCTTTTGGTGGACCTTAAAACATTCCAATTTCAATAACAGAAAACACTTAAAATCCCTGAGTCTTACATTACAAAAAACACACAACCATTACAGAGTTGTTCGTTTCTTTCTGAAATCTGCACTGAGTGTTTTCCGAATGCTTGGCGGAAGTAGCACCATTCCTATACAGAAAGATGAATTTACACATACCTTATTTGGTTAATAAAAGCAAACTAAATTACAAGTTGAATGCAAAAGCTGTGCAACCTTAAGCACAAAATGAACAGTCTCCTCGGAAGAGTGTTTAACAAATTAAATGGTAGCAACTTCGACGTTCTCTTTTTGCAAGATCAGTTTCCTCCGTGCTCCGAGCAAAGGCCCCTTGCATTATTCTATTTCCAAAAGCACATCTCTACATGAGACCTCTACCTATGCAAGGAAGATTGGTGGAATCAACACAGCCCATTTTAAGACTAACTGATCCTAATTGTTCAAGCTGTGGTGTCAAAAAATCTCTCAAAAGGGAATCCTTTCCAGATCCTTTCATGACTATAGTAATATATTGGTCTGACTGGTTGTGCAGCATATCTACAAGACTTAACCTAGAGTAGTCTCTGACCTGAAGCCCTATCATAAATGTACTAAAATTCAGCACTGTACATCTGGCATTGAAAGCTAAACAGCTCTCCATTACTATAAACAAGCGGTTGAATCATAGCGGCAACACAACCAGTTTATTAATTGAAGTAAGGCCGTATCAGATCCAGGATTTTATCTGCTCTGAGATCCTGATTGAGAAGGAGGCTGCGGGACTGCTCCAGGAGCCCCAAGTAGTCATCTTCCCATTCCTGGTCCGCGGGCGATTCACGGAAGAAGCACAAGAAACACAAGCAGTTGAAGTGTACTTCTACGTCCCCTCGTTTGTTGGCTGGCGTGACGAAGGATCATAGACGTTCAAGCCATGGTTCTTTGGAATTGTTGCCAGGGCCGACTCATAGCCCCCAACTTTCCTAGGAGCTGGAGCAACTACCGCTCAAGTATTTTACTCTGCCATGAGTATGTGTGAAGTGTGACCCCTTCCGGGTACCTTTGTGTCCCGTGGGGTTGGAGGCCCCATCCGGTTCTGTGCGGACTGCTCCAGTCTAGATACTCTTGACGGGTCCCCATAGATCTGGGCAAGGATCCCAACCATCACCAATCCTGCCGCTGCTGAGCCCTATTCTGAAGGGCTAGGCATGGGAGTGTAGGGGTCACTGGACCTTTTCGAATACCATTTAGAAGGTAGTATGGACTGGTGCGAGGAACTCTGGGAGGCCAGTAATCTGGACACTTCCCCAGGCACTGGTATGCTTCCCCCCCACCCCCCCAATCCCCCTCCCCGCTGTGGCTTCGGAGGAAGGCGTCTTATTCCATGTTTGTGAAGAGGGCAGCTGAGGTCCTGGATCTCAAGTTGCCCTCCGTGGCAGTCAAGACTAACATCTTGACGTAAGTGCTGCAGCCATGAGCTTTTTCCTTCCAAACCCTTGCTCCCTTTTAATGAAGCACTTATGGGTGTCCTGCTAGGAACCTGGTCCAAGCTCAGGACTGGGTTTCTGGTCAACAGGACAATTGCCTGCCACCTGAGGACCTGAAATTCCTCACTTAACACCCCCCGCAGCCTTGCGTTGCTGTCAAGTGAACACCTGGTTTATTGGGCTGCTACTCCCTCACTCTTAAGGACATGGTTGCACAGTTGGTGCCACAGGTCCTTGGGCTTCTCAGTTGCCCTGTGTCAAGCCCAGTCTTTTAATCACTCCTTTCTTGGCTACGGAAGGGTTTTTCAACTGCGTCTGCCATACGCCAGCTGCCGCCCCATGCAAACTTTCCAGACTGTGGGTGAGGACTTGTTTTAATACGACCCTGTGGTTTATATGCTAGGTTGGCCACAGCTACGAACCCCCCCCTCACCCCCCCTCTCCCACCACCACAGCCACAACCTCTAAGCCCGCCTAATCTTGCTCTCAAAGATCATGGGCCTCACAGTGGTGGCAGTATCTGCCATCATTTCCACCACTGGCAGTCCAGAACATCAGACAGGTGGGGTCTTACAGATCATTCGGAGCGGGTACTCCCTCTGAATCCTCCCCCTTTGCCTCCATCTGACAACCGGCTGACAGAGTATCATTTGTCTTTGCTCCATGAGTAAGTCACAGCTCTTTGCCAAGAGACCCATAGAGAGGGATCTGATGTCAGAAGGGGGTAGTGGTTGCTATTCTCGCAATGGTTCCCAAAAGAACAAAAGTTTACAGTATTTTAGCTCTTGGAACCCTCAATCTCTTTCTCAAGGAAAAGTTAAAGATACTCACATTGGCTCGGGTTTTGTTTGCCCTGGACCCAGGAGACTGGATGGTAGCGTTGGACTTGCAGGATGCCTATTTTCATATTCGTCGTGCCTGCCTATCATAATTACCTCCGGTTTACAGTAAGCCACAAGCATTTTCAGTTGATCGTGCTCCCCTTTGGCCTTGACAGCGCCCCTTGAGTGATCACCAAAGTGATGGCGGTGATTGCAGCTCATCGGCGCACATCAGAGGTGCTGGTCTACCCCGATCTCGACTGGCTGCTGCAGGCGAACTCACCCCAGGTTATCTCCCACCTCCAGACTATGGCGGATGTCCTGCATTTGCAGGGGTTTACTATTAACATGTTAGTTTCCCCAGACACACTCCCTTTCATCTGAGCTGTTCTGGACTCAGTGCAGTTCTGATGGATACATCTGCCTGTAAATTCCTCACCTTTCGAATTGCACCTTGCGCAGCATTCCACAATCTTTTTTCATAGCTCTCCCATGTTGACGAGGACATAAAATTACACAGCTCTGCATGACCTCATCGGAGCCAATAGAGGACCTCGTAGGGGTGCGGAAGTCATTTCCCTTTTTTCCACGCCGTCGACTTGTAACGGTTTTCTCAGGGCTCTCCATTTCTTTGTGGTCTAAATTGTTGCAGTTGCCTTTAACCTGGTTCTGTGCAATGGCTTCTTTGAAGAAGCCTGGTTTTAAACCCTGTGGGGAATGTCTGTCAATGACCCCCCACAAAGATTGCCTTTGTTTATTGTCTGACCACGTCGAAGAATGTTCTTCATGCACTCAGATGAATCCGAAGGCACTTGAAGAAAAAGGTGAAGTTGTTCATGGCCCTGGCGAGAAAGGGGAAGAGAGGTCAGAAGAAGACTAAGTTGAGGTCCAAGTCGCTGGCTTTCACTCCATGAAGTCGTCAAATTACTCAAGCTGCTTCTTGGGTCCAGGCATTACTCTTCAAAAGATAGGTCATCGAAGTCTGTTCTCGGTCCTGCGCCGCCGTTGGGATGTTTCGTCTTCTCCTTAACTGCAGGTGAATCCGGTTCAGTCTCTGATGCAGAGAGACTCTCCGGTGCCTAGGGAGGCGTCTCCTGTGCCTGCGGGTGCTCAGATTCTAGGTCCAGTGTCTCCGGGCTTCGCTCCAAGAACCTGCTTCACATCCTCTGCCTATTTTGAACCTTGGCTGTTCCAGATCCGTACCCACCTTGCCTGGCACCAGGAGCGTGTCATCACATTTTCTTAATGTGATGTATGGCATGTTTGCTAGGGTGTTAAACCCATCCAGCACGCATGGTGGCCCCATAGGACTGTCTTCTTACAATTTGGGCATTCCTCAAAATTATGCTTAGGCGCCATTCATGCCGATTGCTCCATCTTGGGCTCTTCAGGCCCGAGGTTCTTGATGCCGATTCCAACCCAGGAGGGTTGGAATCGGCTGTCCGGCGCCGTCTATTTGTACAGAGCTGCTGGCCATTCCTGAGCTGCTTCCCTAGATGCCGGCTCTGAGATTACGGACGTAGAGTTTGGTGCCACCGCCTATTCCTAAATTGCAGAGGGAGGCTCTGAGGCTTCTGGAAGAGGAATAATTCCAGGAACAGGAGCAAGCTGAAGAGGGGGATATTCTTGCGTCTGTCGATGACCTTGTGGGTCTCCAGGAGGCCAGTGGGCTGGATACTTAGCCAGAGTAGGAGCGGTCTTCTTCCAAAGCTCTTCCTTCTCAGGAGGTTGCCCCTTACCACCCTGTTACAAGGAAGGGTGCAGACCATCTGGCCTGCAGTTGCCACTGTGGAAGTCCAATTTAACTTTTTGACTGAGGTTCTGCACTTCCGTCATGATCAACGGAGCCTTTGCTTCTGTTCAATGGGTCCTTAAAGGAACCAATTTTGGAGGTCTGGCAGAAGGCGGTGACTGCCCCTGCAATATCCAAGACTGTGTTCTAAGGCAGCACCTGGTGACCTGGCATTTTTAACTTCCCACCATTCACCAGTCACCAGAAAGCTTGGTGGTTCAAGCTTCATGTTCTACTAGGCAGTCTGCAGGTAACTTCCCCACTACTCCAGGGGATAAGTATTCCAAAAAGCTGGATCAGTCAGCTAAAAAGTGTGTTCTTAAAGCATGACTTTGAATTCTACTAATGTCACATGCCTGTTAGGAAGGTATGTACATGCTTTGTTGGACACAGCTAAGGATGTGGCTCCTAAGCTGCCTGAAGATGTGAGGTCACTTCATGGAGGTCCTGACAGATGCACAGGTGGTGACCAGTCAGTTGATCCAGTCTAGTCTTGATTCTGCAGTTTGTCACCAGGGTGAGTTCTTCGGTGGCAACCATGAGATATGCCTGGTTGAGAGGATTGGGTTTCTCTCCAGATGTTCAAACCACGCTGCTGGATCTTTCCTGCAATGGCTCCAGACTCTTAGGGACGGATGCATACTCAGCTCTGCAAGGTTTAAAGGATACCGGTAGATATTGGGCTTTTAAATCTTGTAGAAAAGAGGTAGGCCCCAACTTTCTAGGAGTTTCCTGCACCTTTCCCTCCTTGACAGGGCTGGTGTTCGGAGGACCATCTGTTGCTCCTGCAGCAGGAGTTTTTTTCCCTGTTACAGAAAGGTACGATAGAGGTGGTTCTAGAGCAGGAAAGGGGTCGGGGGTGATACTCCCGGTATTTAGTGATTCATAAAAAGGACGGTCGTTTAAGGCCGATCCTAGAGCTGTGGATCTTTAATTTGTATCTCAAACAGCAGGAGTTCAGGATGTTGACTAGTTCAGGTTCTTCTGGTACTGCAGCTGGAAGACTGGATGGTGTCGTTTGATTTGCAGGATGCGTATTTCCACAGCTCCATCCTGAGGTTGCTTTGAAAGTATCTCCGTTTTACAGTGGGATCTCGCACCATCAGTTTGCAGTCCTCCCTTTCGGTCTTACATCCACACATCTTTAGGAAGGTGATTGCTGTGGTGGTAGCACATCTCGGGAGCTAGGGGATTCTTGTTTACCCCTATCTGGATGACTGGCTGCTCAAAACGAGGTTGCCAGAGCGCTTCATCCTCCAGTAACACCGGGACACTGCAGCGGAGCGGTCTTCGTGGAGCGTTCCGTGCAACCTGTCTCAAGGAAAGCCTTTTCAACCTCCTTCTCTGGCCACAGTAATATGGATCCCTCTCCTCTAGGGTGGGGAGCTCAGCTGGGGTATTTGGAGATTAAGGGCCTTTGGTCTCCAGAGAAAAGATTGCTTCACATCAATCTTCTGGAGCTGCGGCCAATGTTTGGCATTTAAGGCCCTTCTTCCCTCCCTTCGTGGTCAGTCGGCTCAGGTCCTGAGACAACACTACTGCATTGTGGTACGTCAAACAGGGAGGAGTAGGGTTGTATAGTTTCAGCAGAGACTCTGACTCTGGGCGCGACCACCAGATTTGCGCAATTGCAAATCTGTCCAGGGTGCTGAATGTGCGTGCGGACAGTCTTAGTCGGCCTATCACGAGTGACGTCTTCACTCGGAGGTGGTTCACCACATTTTGGGAATGTAGGGGGGTTTCCTCGGGTGGACATTTTTGTGACTCACGAACGCTCACTGCATGTCGTTCTACAGTATCCGATGCGGGGAACATTGGGGGGATGTGTTTCAACTAGATTGGAGTCTTCAACTTTATGTGTTTCCTTCCATACCCTTGATTCCTCTGGTTCTGAGCCAGGTTTGCCAAGACCTGGCCCAAGTCATATTGATCACCTCGGATTGGCCAAGAAGGGAGTGGTACACAGACATCTCATCGCATCCTCTGCTCAGTCCCCCTCTCGGGGCAGACCTCTCTCAATCATAAGGCCAGGTTCTACACCCCCACTGCCAGAGCCTGCATCTTCATGCCTGAAGGGATGGTTGCAGACTTGATGGTGATCACTCAAATTGGTATTTTGAGAGGCACTGTGGATTGTATTGAAAAAAGAGCCCTTTCTATTCCTCAAGGTTCACTTTCGTTGATAGTTTGGCCCCTTTTAAAAACTCTCCACTTCCCTCAGAGGCCCGAGGCCATAAATGTTTGGTATCGAGAGTTGTAACTTTCTAGGACTGACTTATGATGAAAATTGGATTGATCGTCTTCTAAGCATACCTTCTGGTAGCAGAAGCCCCACCCCCTTCCTCTCCCAGCCCCTCTCTGCAGGAAGAAAGGTTGGGAAACCCACAATATCCAGGAGGTGTTCCTTCCTCTTCCAACCCGCACCCCTCAGGTGGGGGAAGCGAGGTAAAGCCTTAAATTCGCTTCCCACCATCTTGAAGATGGGGAAAGATCGCCAATGGTGTTGGGGAAATGACCAGGCCCCACCTCACCCCTTCCCGGTCAGGGGCCCATTGGCCTTTGCCTTCTACGTTACTGAAATGCCCCTAAAGGGACCTCCCCAAACCAGGAAACCAGATTCCACGAAGTAGGAACAGTTGCTGTAGCAGGAACAGATTATCTTGACAGACATTTTGGTGCCGATCCCCTGCCTACCACTAACTTTAGAATCTCCCTCAGCCACTCCTGCAGCTGGGTGGCCTCTAATAAACCCCGAGTGCTGCCAGCCTTTAAAGAAATTTAAAGATCGCCCTCAGCACAGAGGTACTTTCCCCTTGCAGTTGCCTGAAACCCCTAAAGTCCAGTACCATGTTTTTGCTCTGCCCATTCAAGACCACCGAGAGCAGAGCTTTGGTACCAAACGTGAGGGTCAGATCCACCGCACCAAATTTGGTGGTCTCAGGACCACCTTAGCCCACCTGGCACTAATACCAGAGGTACCAGGCTACGAAACTAAATGTGAAACTAGTCCTAGCGGCCTCCCACCTGCCAGCACCCCTCCAGGGATGTCCAACCTCCGGAGACCCACTGCCTCAAGTGGCCCAGAAGACCTGGAAACCTGATGAGAATCCTGCTTTCCCTGAGAATCCTGCTTTCCCTGACCGAAACACGCACCTTGGTGCACGGTGCCAAGCTGTTCTGTTTGTGCTGTTTCCTGCTAGGATCTTCAAAAACCTGCAAAGGTCCCGCGACGCTTGCAACCTTCTCCCCCTTTGGGGAGACCTGACTTCCTTGGAAGTCCCTTTCTACCGCCTTCATCCAGGTGGCTACCTCTTGGTGGTGCACCAGTGACAGTGTTCCGTTCTCCCCAAAAACTTGCGAGTTTCCCCGCAAGGCACTCCTTAGAACCTTTGACCTGAGCCTCGACTGCCTGCTCTTTAAAGGTGAACCCTGTAATGCTGTGCATTGTATATTTTCTTACTGTGCCACATTTCTCCTTAGCAAACGTGTGGTGTGCCATTGTGCACCCTTGGATAACATCTTAGGGGACAGAATTGTCTTGTAAAAATGTTTTCACTTGTATTCAAAGCCTTAAAACGCCTTTCTAAATTGAATGGCCCTAGGAAAAGTTTCCAGTACATATCTGTTGAAAGTGCTGACCTGTCTTCCCTTCATATTCATAGGATTGCATGGCACTTTTCTGACATTGCACGAAGTATTGATTTCTCAAAGTATTACAAAGCATTTCCAAACACTATGTATTTTTATCCTACTGTAAAGTATTTTACTGACCTTGCAAAACAATCCTACTGCATATGAAAAGTATTAATGCTTTTGGAATGGTACTTTACCTGCAACTGACTTTCTTTGTTCTAGAAATAAAATATATATTTTTTAATACAAATAATTGGTCTGGATTCAGTCTGTGTGCTGTCATTTCTTGTCCAGTATGTGTACAATAAAGGTTTAACCCAGCCCTCTCATAAGCCTAACTGCTCGACTACACTACCTCAGTTGGAGCTTTTAGTATTATCTACTTAAACCTCTGGGGATCCAATGAACTCTGTGCACACTATACCATACCATAGTATATACAGAGCCAGCTTCCTAGAGTGTTTGATACCAAACTCCCATTATTTTCACTGAAGCCATTGTTTATCTGGGTAACTCGTAATGACCAGTACCCAGTACATACCTTAAAAATGGCTACCTGATCACTTTCAATGACTAGTAATGGAACGAAGCTTTATAGGGGCGTCTGCTCTTTCAGATGTGCCCTCAAATGTAATGCATCCTCGCAATGTTAAGTTTTGAAAATTATTTTCACTGATCCTGCAATGGAAGTCTGCATGTAGTTTGTATGTAGGTCCCTTAAGGTGGCATAGTACATGCTGCAGCCCATAGGAACCCTCTTTAGTACCCATGCCATGGGTACTAGTGGTACCATTTACCAGGGGCTTGTAGGAGTGTTTAAGTCCTTGCCAATTGGGTTACAATTATCATTTGTATAGTGTTAGGAAAAGAGCTTGGATACTGGGGTGTGGTTAGCAGGGACTCAGTGCACCTCCAATCAAACACATCAGTACCAGTGAGCAAAAAGTGGGGTGGTGACCATGTCTAAAAGAGGTACTTTCCTTTAGATACCAACATAACGAGTTTGAGGCCGAAGGTGCTGCCATCAAAAGGGTGAAGACACTGGAAAAAAAAAACCCTGAAAGACACGGGAGTCTGCAAACTGACTATAAACCAAAGGGTGACTGGGAGCAAAGCACTTCAGACTACAAGCACGCCAAAACCACAGACTGCAAAATCCATTCTTCGTGGATTGAGAAAAAACCCCCAAAAAATCAAGTCCCTCGGATCCAAAATCTGGGATACCTCCGACACCCAGGGAGGGGGGGGGGCGCGAATGAATGCAGCCAAGTGGAGCCTTTTGTGCTGTAAAAAAACCTTTTTGACATCTACCAAAGGGCACTCCACATTGAAAAGAAGTGTGACGGGAAGGAGGCCTTAGGAAAGGTTGAGAACCTAATGTTTATTTTTCCACTTTAATCCCCTAAGAAGAAACCAATTGAGGTTGAATAGAAAATGGATCTATAGACTACGTCGGAACACGTTGATGAACACGAAGCAGCAATCTTGTAACTGGGAAATCTCGTAAGGCCCTTATTGACTGGGAGCAGTTGAAGGAAGAATGATGGCAGGATTGAGATGGTGACTTGCCAGAGGGCAGGGCTGAGATGGTGACTCGCTTGAGGGAATTCAGCATCTACACCTCTAGGCAAACATGGTTACTTGCAATGCAGTAGTAAAGAGACTGCTGACACTAGGGGCAACAAACTCTTTCTGGACTCACTATGCTGTGCATTATTCCGCGATCTGGTGGTTGGGTCCCGATTCGTAGTCCGTTCCCCCCCCCCCCCCCCCCCCCCCCCCCCTCTTCCCTAGCCCAGGTGGGTGTCGACTTCACACCATTTGGTGCACTTCTCGTGACGTCGGCGTGCTTCCTGCGGAAGTCCCACCTTTGGGGCGCCATCTTCAGATTCTTTTTTCCGCCGTTGGGTCTGGATCGTCATAGAGAAGCTCCAGAGTTAACGAACGAAGAATAGAAATACACGAGTTTCATCGAAGAGAATTTATAGAAGACTACAGAGGAAGAGCATACAGCTGGGACGACTACTGAGGAGATCCTCAATCTTCAACCATAGGAAAATGCGCACTCAGACTCTGAGCGCAATGGACAAGACACCCTTTAAATTCTGCCATAACTGCCACCACAAATACGCGCAGAAGGACCAGCATCCGGTCTGCAACCTTTGTCTGCCGATTGACCACGAGAGCAAGGACTGCAACGCCTGTTCCGCTGTCACGCCGAAGACACTCCGGGTAAGAAAGGCAGAGGAGAGCCAACTTCAACATGGAAGGCAGGGTTAAGGCCCCGTCGCTGTACGAACTGGGCCTCTCCACCGACTAAGACAACATCGCCAAGGTACCTGATGTCTTCACGGTCACAGAGACCGATAAGAAAACTACAGACAAGGTAGGAGACATGTCGAGTACAAAACCCCCGAAAGGGCCCCGAAAATCTGAGTGACTCTCGTAAAACAGTCAAAGTCCTCGAAAGGAGCACCGGCGGCGAAAATTTCGACGACCGCAAGTGGATTTAAGGACGAAAGGCCCAGCGGATCCTTCGAGAAGGACTCCCAGGGGCCATAGGCCACCGATAAACAGAGTTCGTCGAAGCAGGCCCATGAGGTGGGGCGTTCGGCGACGAAGGACAAGGCTACAGTGATGCAAGCCCCCTCAAAGAGACCAGCGCTTGACGCCGAACATGCCTCCGAAATGGAGAAGAAAAAGAGAAGGCTCGAGGCGGAGATGGAGAGCATCCTTCAGAGGAAGGAGTTCGACGAAAAAATGAGAGTTCACAATCCCAACGATTCCGTCAACTATGTCGTCGAGATCGAAGAACAGTCGAGAGATCCTGAAGAAGAGGAAGAGGAATAGCAGTCGATCTACGGCTCCGCGCCGTCGACACATGAGCTGGAATGGCAGGACATAGACGCCGAAAATCCCAAAGAGCCCGTGGAGACCTATCCTTCAAGGCCTTCGCCGCCAGACGACATTGGGGCATACAACATGGTCTTCAAGAGCGCTGCAGCAGCTTTTGGCGTGAAATGAAGCCGAAAGCAGATTTTCTACTCGAGACTCTGCTCCCCATCCAGACTAGGAGCCAGTTCCTCCCCATGCTCCAAATCGTAATAAACCAAGGGAAGGAGGCGGTCAAGTATCCTGGAACTTGCAGATCCATCACTCCCAGAACTGAGAAGAAATACAAGCACTCCTCTCAGGACCCGCTTTATATCAAAGGATCAGTCACAGCTGACGCCATTGCGTCCACGGCCAGGAAAAGGGCCAATGTACCGGCAACCTCGGGACCGCCTCCACACAAGGAGAGCAGAAGGATGGACCTCACCGGGAGAAAGGTTGAGAGAAATGCGGCAATGCACTGGCGCATGGCGAACTCCAATGCCCTATTTAACAGGCACCAGCACTGGGACGAGATGGGAGACCTAATCGAACATCTCCCTGAGCGATACCGGCAGAGGGCTTCCCATCTGGTGGAGGAAGGGAAGAACATTGCAAACTCGTGCATTAAGACAGCATTGGACGGATCATAGACATTGAGCAGGCTGATGGCTATAGGAATCACTGAAAGGAGGCAGGCCTGGCTCAGAATTTCAGGATTCAAGCAGGAGGTCCAGAACATACTGAACACCCCTTTCAACGGTGAGACGCTGTTCGGTGCTCCGGTGGACGAAAAGCTCACCCAACTGAAGAAAGAAAATGAGACGGCAAGGTCCATGGGGGCCCTGCAATTCAGAGGGATGAGAAGAGGCACCCCAGCTCGGAGACCCTACGGAAGGGGAGGAAACCAGCCGGGAACGTCGCACCAGACATTCCAGCAAGGACAGCAGGGTGAAAGTCACGGCCAGCAGGGACAGCAGAAGCAAAACTGGCAGTACCAGCCTCGGGGTCAGTCCTTTCGCGGGAGGGGAAACGGAGGTGGTCAAAGGAGAGGGGGAGACCAACCCTCAACTAAGTGACTTAGCACGGAACAGTATACCCCGAGGGGGTGAAGCACGAAGTAAGCACAGTAAGGGGGGTACACAAACCGAACGCCTACGAACATTCAACACCGGTAGGCGGAAGACTGGGTCTTTACCTTCAACAATGGCAAGAAATAACATCAGACAAATGGATACTCAATGTCATACAGCATGGATACTGCATAGAGGTGGAAAAAAGACCCCCCAAACAAGAAACCAAAGAGAAGACAATGCTCTGGTCAAGAGCTTGCACAACTCAGAAGTGACGCTACAACTACTCCAAAAGGAGGCCATAGAACCAGTGCCATGCAGAGAAAGGAACATGGTAGTGTACTCAAACTACTTCCTGGACCCAAAGGCGGATGAAACACTAAGACCCATCCTGGATCTACGGTTCCTAAACACATTCATAAAGACGCAAAAATTCAAAATGACTTCGCTACAAAAAGTGCTACCTCCAATACGAGGCGGAGACTTCATGTCTACCGTGGATCTCAAAGATGCCTACCTGCACATCCCGATGAACAGGCGGCACAAACATGTTGAGGTTCAACATCAACCAGGATCATTTCATTTCACAACCCTGGCATTCGGTCTGAAGTCCGCCCCAAGGGTTTTCACAAAATGCCTAGCAGCAGTAGCAGCGTACCTACGAAGGGAAGGGATTCATGTGTATCCTTACCTAGACGACTGGCTAATCAAAGCAAGTACTTGCGACAAGTGTGAGGAACACGCAGAGCGGGTCACAAGAACATTAACAAACCTGGGGTTCTCCATACACTGGGGGGGAAGTCATCAATGGAACCAGAACAGGTGAAGATCTTCCTGGGGGCGCAGATCAACACCATAGACAAAACGGTCATGCCCAGCAACAAAAGAACAATAGCCCTGCTGAAGGAGACACGTCTCTACCAGAAGGGGCGAGCTCTGACAGCGAGAGCAGCGTGCAAGATCATGGGGATGATGGCGTCATGCATTCACCTAGTCCCCAATGTACGCCTTCACATGAGACCACTCCAGGGTTGGCTGCAACAGCAATGATCACAAGCAAACGGAAGTTAAGATCTAGTGGTTACGCACGCAGTGCAGGAGGAAATAGCATGGTGTAACAGGGAGAACATAACTATAAGAAAGCCCTTGATACCACCAAACCATCATCACAGATAGGATGGGGAGCACACATGAGCAAGCTCAGAATGAGGGGTCTTTGGACTCCAGCAGATGCGGTCAGACACCAATTACCTGGAATTAAAGACTGTCCTACTAGCCCTGAAGGCCTTCCAAAGACAGCTATACAACCAGTGTTGATACAGACGGACAATACTACAACCATGTTCTACATCAACAAGCAGGGAGTGACACAATCGTTCTCCCTGTCCACTCTGGCACAGGAGATTTGGAGATGGGCCATCCCACTCAAGATACACCTGCTGGCCATACACCTACCAGGGAAGGACAATGTGGAAGCAGACTCGCTCAGCAGGCAAACCTCTGCATCCCACGAGTGGGAGCTCAATGGACAGGAAACGCAGAGGCTATTCAAAAGGTGGGGTACACCGACAATAGACCTATTTGCAACACACCAGAATGCAAAATGCCGATACTTCGCATCCAGACAACCAGAACAATCCCAGGGGAATGCCCTATGGATAAGTTGGTCAAGGACATTTGCCTACGCTTTTCCGCCAATACCACTGTTAACCAGGGTACTCAACAAGTGCAGGACCAGCAACATGACACTGATCCTAGTGGCACCGCAGTGGGCAAGACAGACATGGTACTCACAAATAGTGGAAATGGCACAGGGCCCTCCTAGAAAGGACCTGCTCTCCATGCAGAACAGAGGTTCTACACCCAGAGCGCCTCAGCCTGGCGGCATGGCTCCTGAAGACATAGTGTGCACACCTTAAGGTACCTCCAAGCACTATGCGAGTGCTGCGGGAGGCAAGGAGGCCAACAACACGGAAATGCTATGGGGAGAAATGGGAAAGGTTTACAATGTGGTGCAGCAAAAATAAGCTACAGAATAAATTGACAAGAGAGTCAACGGTGCTTAGATACCTCACACACCTACTGAAAAGTAATCTATGCTCGTCCTCGGTAAGGGTACACCTAGCGGCGATCGTAGCATACACACTAGGAGAGACAGGAGGAAGTTTCTTTACGTCACAGGTAGTAAAGAGATTCCTGGAAGGGGCGAAAAGAATAGCGCCACCAAAGAGGATGCCGCCGCCGGCATGGAACCTCAACGTAGTCCTGACGGAACTTATGAAGGCGCCGTTTGAGCCCATCCACAAGGCCTCACTGCAAATGCTGACAATGAAAACAGCCTTCCTGGTAGCGATAACCTCGCTGCTGAGAGTGAGCGAGCTGCAAGCACTGACGCTGCAAGAGCACTACATCCAGATACACAGACAGGGTTGTATTGAGAACGGACCCGCATTTCATGCCTAAGGTGGTGTCTGCATTCCATATGAACCAGGCAATTCAAATACAGAGTTTCTTTCAGAACCCTACTTCAAGCGCAGAAAAGGCTCTGCACACTAGACGCTAGAAGGGCGGTGATGCACTACATCGAGAGGACTAAGGAGCACAGGAAAACAAGCAGTTCTTTGTCCTTCTCAACAAGTTTCCTGGGTAGACCAGTGACAAAAGGCACCATCGCACGATGGATCGCACTAACAATACAATTCTGCCACAAACAGGCAGGGCAGGAGCTAACGGAGGGGCCACAGGCCCACTCCACAAGGAAGAAGGGAGCAACTATTGCCTTTCTGGCAAATACGCCCATTCAAGACATATGCCTGGCGGCAACATGGGCTTCACTGCACACGTTCACTAAGCACTACTGCGTGGATATACAGATGAACAAGGAAGCACAGGAAGGACAGAAGGTGCTTCAACACATATTGAACAACCAACGCTCATCTACCACCCAGCCGCCACAAACCTGACCGCTACAAAGTCTATGCACAGCATAGTGAATCCAGAAAGATTCACGCTGCAAAACGAATAGTTTCTTACCTGTCGGTGTAGTTTTGCAGCTTGAAGATCTTTCTGGATTCACTAGCGAACCCACCCACCTCCGCCAGGAAGATGAGACTGGAGAACAAGGTGGAGAGACAAGGAATACCAGAACAAGATACTGAAAGGATATATAAAAGGAAATTAATAGAACGCCTAGGGTTAGGAAAAAAAAGAGGAAAAAGGGAAAAAAGAACCCGAAGATGGCGCCCCAAAGGTGGGACTTCCGCAGGAAGCACACCGACGTCACGAGAAGTGACCAAATGGAGGGACGTAGACGCCCACCTGGGCTAAAAAAAAGACTACGAATCTGGACCCAACCACCAGATCGCGGAATAATGCACAGCATAGTGAATCCAGAAAGATCTTCAAGCTGCAAAACTACACCGACAGGTAAAACTATTCGTACCCCAGCATGCTGTGACAGCCCTTTTTGAGGTAGGGTCTGGGGAAGTGGAGCAGCACCATGGAGTGTTGGATACAGCAACAAGGACTCCTGGGTGGAGCTCCTATACAAATCACTGATGGGCGCAAGAATATACTGTAAATTAGATCTGCTGTGCCTTGGGTAGAAGTGGAAGATTTGCTGCAGAATCTCCATAGAAATGATTCAGAAAGGGGACAAGAGGTCTGCTTGCTCGCCCCACAATTAGAGAAGCCCCTTAGATGCAGCTTCGATCTTGGGGCCCTCTACAGTTGCATCTCTACACAAGCTTCAGTAGACCACTCTGCAGAAGGTTATACCGCTTGTGCGAAGAGGAAATTATATGGCAACAGACCTCTGTTGCATGCCTCCACGTGCCAATGAATGACACAAAGTTTTAGGAACTTCACAGTAAGCAGACCTTTTTAAACAATATGCTTCCTCACCTACCTTAACAATGTATCCCACACGGGATGGGTAGCACACACCGGAAAATTAAATGTTGGTGGGGGGGGGGCCTTTGCAGATGTGAGGGGCAGTCCAGCACATATATTGGAATGCAAGATTGTTTTCCTAGGCATGAAAGCTTTTCAGTCAGAGAAAGGTGAAGGTAGTACAGAAAACACTACCACCATGTTCTAGATTTCACGTTGCTGTACAAACTAGCACAGAACATGGGCTGAAGAGATACAATAGTAGCAATTCAACTACCAGGAGTACAAAACACAGATGGACAGGCTAAGTGTGCAGTAGAGCACTTTGTGGAGTTTCCCATCTTTTGAAGTTCTTATGTACTACCTGCTTCAGCTGCCACTCATTCAATTAGACCGGTTTACCCCCCAAGGAAAATGCATAATGCCAAAAATGTGCATCCAAATGACCAAGCCACCATTCGCTGAGGAATGGCATATCAGTAGTATGCTCAGGGAAATGTACATACTGTCCCCCCCCCCCCCCCCCCCCCCCCCCCCCCCATTGCTGATTCCCCCTTCCCAGTGACAGAGCAGTAAAAGTAAGCAATCCTGATCCTCATTGTACACTAAAGAGCCAGATAAACCAACTTCTGTAGTAGGGGATCTCTGTGTATAGTCATAATGTATGAATAGTCCCGCCCATGTGCGGGGACCCCGGAGCAATCAATATCTCTTAAGGTGTCCTGCATTTGCAAACCGGCAAAGACACTTAAGAGACCGACAAAATAATACAGCCTAATACAACATGGCTGCACTGGCCAGCACTTTATTTTGGCTTTTGTGTTCACTTCAAATGAAGTTTAAATATCATTTTTATTCACATCTGACATGTACCTTTAGTGTATCACACTCCCTTCACCAAAATCCCTTTAAACAATAGAGGAAGGGGTGGACAGACAAGCCCTATAGGCTGTCATTATGTGTCTGCTAAAAGGATACCGTGCCTTTAAGGAACTCTCCAGAGCCCCCCTGGTATCCCAGGATGCACAGCCCAAGCAAGTTACTTTCAGTTCTTTTTTCTGGCTCCTGCTAGCAGGACCCTGGAGCTTGAGCTCTACCCTTTTGGGTGGATATTTGGATAAAAATTGTTTTTTTTAATAAAGTTTGTTCATTCGACGTCTAGAGCCTCTCTACTGCATCCTGCAATTTGGTGCAGTTTGACCCGCTCTTAGCATGGCATTATTTGATAAATGCCCTGAGTGTGGGAGGAAAAAGGCCAAGACGGACCCACATGATGTCTGTATCCTCTGCTTATCAGCTTCACATGTCCCTGCTACATGTGACATCTGCAAGACCTTCTCCAGGAGGACCCTGAGGGACAGAGAAGATTCGCCTCCAGGGACAGGAGAAGCAGAGGACAGGTGGGACTTCGGGGCATGGAGGATCTCATTCCCCTTCCTCTGCCCATGCTTCAGCCACTGGAGGGACCTCCGGGCAGAAAAAGGAGCAGAAACGGCACCTACCGGCTGGTAGGTCGCGTTCGACGTCAAAGGCGGCGATGTCGACGGCGAGAGGTAAAACGCCGGTGTGTTCGCCGTCGATCCAGGGCTCTGGATCTCTGTGTTCTCGCCGTTCGACGTCGAGAGAGGGGCCGGCGAGACCTAGGACTAGGTCGCCGTCGAGGATTCCACAGTCTACGTCGACACCATCGACGTCGACACCATCGACGTCGTACCGAGCCCCACAGACAGCGCAGCTCGCCGTCTAGGCGACCCCGCTCGTCTCCTTCGCCGTCGAGTCATGGATCGACGCCGACTACCAACGCCGAGACACCGGCGACTGCCGTCGAGACGAAGGAGATCGCCGTCGAGGCACAGATCGCCGTCGAGGCGCCACCGTTCAACGTCGGGGGGGGGGGGGGCGCCGTTTGCGGTTGACGAGGAGACGCCGTACGAGGTCGACGCTCAGTTAGACGTCTAGGACATCTGGTAACACGTCTTCGGTGATTACGATCTCCAGTCGTGGATCTGGGAGAAGAAGGCGCTCCCCCCTCGTTTACTTCGGCACGGGATAGGCCCGCCGAGAAGGGTGGACGGGAGTCCGGACAGTGCTGGTCCGGGTTCTCCTGCAAGGAGTGATGGAGCTCCGCAGCCTCTCCCTCAGCCGCTGCCTCAGAAGCCTGCTACGCCTCCTCCTCCGCGACCTAAGCCACCTCCGCCGGTGCCACAGCTCCCGCCGTCTCACCGGCTACCGGTGATTCCCAAGGCTCCACGCAGACCGAGGTCACGCTCTCGCTGTGGCCGGAGGTCACGGAGCAGACAGATCGTCCACTCACACAAGGCATGGACGACGGAGATATAGATCTCGTTCCAGAGGCACGAGGTATACGGACTATTCTGGCAATGGACGGCTCTCCCCCTCGTTGTCGGAAACACCGCCTACTCGAATCTCGCCGGTGGATGATATTGCCACTTTCCAGGATGTGCTGATGAGGGGGGCGGCGAAATTAGGAATCTCAGTAGCAGTCCCGGTTCCCACTACCTCTGTGATATTTGAGACCTTGCATAAGGCTCACCTGTCACGCCCCCCTCCTTCCTTTGGTTCCAGGTTTGGAGGAACCAGCCATGGAGGTCTTCTTGACACCTGCCGTGGTGAAGTCTGCTCCCTCACGGTTGCAGAAGTACAGGGCCCCTGATTCGGACCCGGCGTTCCTCAGGGTGGACCCTCCCCCGGACTCTGTCATTGTGGTTGCGGCTCGTAAACAACACTCCACGACGCCCTCTTCCACGGCTCCTCCGGATAAGGAGAGTCGCAAGATGGACTCCTTGGGGAGGAGAATGTGCTCTAAGTCGGCCACGACTATGAAGGCTGCTAGCGCCTCCGCTCTGCTGGGTCGCTATGACCGATCGCTTTGGGACTCCCTGCAACAGTTTGCTGCCTCCCTGCCTAGGGATAAAAGGGAGGACTTTCAGGAGGTGTTGAACGAGGGCATGATGGTCTCCAACCAGATCATCAGTGCGGCGGGGGATGTATCGTTGCTGGCGGCCCATGGGTACTGTCATGGAGTACACATGAGGAGACCTTCCTGGCTGAGGCTTACCTCTCTAAAACCTGAAGCGCAGCAAAAGATTGCTAACTTGCCTTTCTCTGGCACGACGTTGTTCGGGTCTCATGTGGATGACGAGATGGCCCGCATGAAGGCCGAAGCAGAAACCCTGAAGGCCGTGGGGTTGGAAAAACCCAAGGAACAGAAGAGGTCATTCCGTTCCTATGGCAGGCGTTATTCTAAGCAATGCGGCCAAGGGCGTCAGTCTGGTCAACAACACCAGCAACAACAGTTCCCGAGGCAGTCCTTTCAAAGGCGCCAGAGGCCAGCATCAATCCTAGTCAGGGAACAAAGGCCCGGCCGGGTCGAAGCCCTGAAAAGTCACTTCCCCCTCATCCGTTACCCGCTCCAGTGGGGCGGTGAAGTATTCAATACTACCTGGCAGAGTGGAGGACAATAACTCGGGACAAGTGGGTGCTGAATATTGTTTGCAATGGATAGTCTTCGTTTCACCAGCCCTCCTCCACAGATTCCACCAGTGCGCTCTCCCTACATGGTGCGAGAGCTCCAGTGGGAGGCGGACGTTCTGTCAAAGAAGGCGATAGAAACTGTTCCTTTGAGGCAAAAAGGAAAAGGTCTTTACTCCAGGTTCTTTCTCGTCAGAAAAAAGGACAAGAACGAGTTCAGGCCTATTCTAGATCTGCGTCAAGCAAACAAGTGGATCCGCAGAGAAAAGTTCCGTATGTTGTCCCTGCATCAGATTTACCCTCAGTTGCATCGAGGAGACTGGCTGTGCGCCATAGATCTGCAGATCGCAAGTTCCTGAGGTTTCTGGTAGGCAACAACCATTACCAGTATACAGTACTCCTGTTTGGTCTGAAGTCTGCACCGAGGATGTTCTTTTAGTGCATGGCAGTGGTGGCAGCACACTTGCGGAAGAACAAAGTGTTTGTGTACCCATACCTGGACGATTGGCTGATCAAGGCTTCCACGTGCCAGGAAGCCCAGTGTCATTTCAACAGGACAGCTGCCTTGCTTCACCTCCTGGGACTGCACATCAACATGTCGAAGTCAGTGCCGATCCCTGTGCAGTGTCTCCAGTACTTGGGGGGTCTCAGTCAATACTTTGAACGCAAGCGTGTGTCCTTCGGAGGAGAGACGCTTATCGATCTGTGGGAATGCTCTGCACCTCCTCTCAGCCCACTCTCTTACAGTGAGGACGGTGTCCTCTTTACTGGGGTCGATGGCTTCCTGCATCTTTCTCACCCCCAATGCACGTCTGCATATGAGGCCTCTGCAGGAATGTCTGGAGGATCAATGGGACCAGAGGCAGGGGAGTTGGGAGGACAAGATTCATCTGTCCCAACACGCTCTACAGTCTCTGAAATGGTGGTGCTCCTCAGAGAATGTCTGCAAGGGGACTCCCTTTCACAAGGATATTCCGGTCCAGACCATAGTGACCGATGCGTCTCTCCAGGGCTGGGGAGCGCATTCGGGCCCTCTTCAGATTCAGGGGATGTGGTCGCAGACAGATGACTTACCACATCAACTTTTTGAAACTCAGAGCAGTACACTTGGCCCTGAAGGCGTTCCATCCCTCCTTCAAGACAAACTCCCTGCTGGTTCAGACGGACAATACTACTACCATGTATTCCCTCAACAAGCAGGGGGGCTCCCGTTCACGCACGCTGTTTCGGGAGGCACAGATGATCTGGAATTGGCTGGTGGCCAGGAACCTAACGATCACGGCAACCCATCTGCCGGGAGTGCCGAATGCCCAAGCCGATGCGCTCAGCAGGCTCGTTCAAGAAAATCACGAGTGGGTGCTAAACGACGACTTGCTCAGACCACTTCGCAGAGTGGGGCACTCCGGATATCGATCTGTTCGCTACGGCAGAAAACAGCAAATGCCGCGACTTCACGTCCAGGTACTACCAACCAGGGACACTGGGGAATGCACTATGGATTAGCTGGTCCAACAGCTTTCTCTACGCCTTTCCACCCATTCCCCTGATTCCGGCGGTGCTGGTCAAGCTGTTGCAATCCAGAGCCAGGATGATCCTGATTGCTCCGGAGTGGCCGAGGCAATGGTGGTTCACCGACCTTCTTCACCGGTCTGTTCTGCCACACCGGCGCCTGCCGTGTCGGCCGGTCCTTCTCACGAAATTCGGAGGACAGATGGTTCACCCCAATCTCTCGTCCTTGAGTTTGGCAGCATGGCTCCTGAGCTAGTACAGTATGGACACTTGAACCTGCCTCAGGACTGTATGGAGATCTTGAAAGAGGCGAAGAGACCGTCTACGAGGACTTCTTATGCCTATAAGTGGAAGAGATTCTGCTTATGGTGCACGGCAAAGGACATTGACCCTACATCCTGTAAGGAAGATGTTATTTTGCCTTATCTGCTGCAGTTAGCTCAATCTGGGCTTAATTTTCACTCTATAAAAGTTCATCTCGCAGCTTTGACTGCGTATAGAAAGGGCCCTTCCCAAACCTCATTTTTTCAAATCCCTGTGATTAAAGATTTTTTGGAGGGTTTGTGTAAGGTGTTTCCCCCTGTTAGACTACCTTCTCCACCATGGGAATTGAACGTGGTGTTGTCCAGATTAATGAGGGAGCCTTTTGAGCCTATTCATAAGGCTTCTTTGCAGCATTTGTTCTGGAAGGCTGCCTTTCTTGTGGCCATTACATCGGCCAGGAGAGTAAGTGAGATTCAGGCTCTGTGTTGTCAAGAGCCGTATACTGTATTCCATGCTTCTAAAGTAGTAATGCGTACTCATCCTAAGTTTTTACCTAAAGTGATATCTGATTTCCATGAAAATCAAATGATAACTTTGCCTACATTTTTTTCAGCATCCCTCCTCTCCGGCGGAGAGGTCTCTGCATTCACTAGATGTGCGTAGGGTGTTGAAATTCTATCTAGATAAGACAAAAGACATCCGCAGGTCGGATCAACTGTTTGTGAATTATGGTTCGGTAAGAACTGGTCTAGCTACCTCAAGACAGTCCATATCCAGGTGGATTGTGTCCTGTATTCAGCTCTGTTGTCAGAAAGCTAATAAGACGTTAGGGGGTAAGCCTACAGCGCATTCGACTAGGGGCAAAGCAGCGACTACAGCTTTGCTTAGGAATGTTCCAATCGCTGACATTTGTAAGGCTGCCACCTGGAAGTCGGTCCATACGTTTACAAAGCATTACTGCCTGGATTCTGATGCGGCAGATGCGCAGGTTGGACAGGCTTCGCTGAGGAATTTGTTTGCACAGTAATTTGTTGGTGTTTGGTTTTTACTCCACCGCTGTTTGTTGGTTGGGATGGGCTTGCCATTCTATTCATAGATTATGACTATACACAGAGATCCCCTACTACAGAGAGTAGTTTCTTACCTGTAACTCCAGTTCTGTAGTTGGGGTATCTGTTAGTCATAAGCGACCCTCCCTCCTCCCCGGTGGAGTAACCTGACAGTATCAGGCCTGTTATACACCTTTAAAAAGAACTGAAAGTAACTTGCTTGGGCTGTGCATCCTGGGATACCAGGTGTCTCTGGAGAGTTCCTTAAGGGCACGGTATCCTTTTAGCAGACACATAATGACAGCCTATAGGGCTTGTCTGTCCACCCCTTCCGCTATATTGTTTTAAGGGATTTTGGTGAAGGGAGTGTGATACACTAAAGGAACATGTAAGATGTGAATAACAATGATATTTAAACTTTTATTTTGGCTTTTGTGTTCACTTCAGATGAAGTGCTGGCGAGTGCAGCCATGTTGTATTAGGCTGTATTATTTTGTCTGTCTCTTAAGTGTCTTTGCAGGTTTGCAAATGCAGGACACCTTAAGAGATATTTTGATTGCTCCGGGGTCCCCGCACATGGGCGGGACTATTCATACATTATGACTACCAGAGATACCCCTGCTACAGAACTGGAGTTACAGGTAAACTACTCCCGTCTCCCACCTAGTGGAGCTACTTGCAACAACCATGCAGCTGCTGCAACTACCAGACCTACTCATCAAGGTAATTTGTTTCACCTGGAACCGAAAACACTTGGCACCATGGCTCCTGAAGACCGTTTGTACATTTAAAACTTCCACAAAAAGAAACCCATAGACTTCTTGAAGTATGTGAGGAGACTGATAACGAACTGCTACGCCACCAAATGGAATTGATTACGACGATGCTCCACTGAAATCGATTTCCAGACCTGGATAGAGGACGGCACAGTCCAAAATAGCCAACAGATTTCCTCTAGGAGAGGGTGCCCCAGTGCCTCTATTAAGCTACGTTTAGCAGCCATTGTGGCATACACACGGGGAAGTGGTCAATTCCTTGCATATTAAGGATCTTCTTCCTAGTGGCCATCACATTTTTATGCAGGATGATTGAGCTCCAAGCACTCAATACAAGAGCACTACCTTAATCCAGAAGTACAGATTGGTGATGAGAATTAACCTAAACCTCCTTCCTATGTAATCTTCCACATCAATTGCACTTTATACCTGCTACCCTTTTCCCAGCACCCGAAATCACAGGCAGAATGCACCCTTGGCATACTTGCCATCTGAAGGGGAGTAATGTACAACTTGCACAAAACCAATCAAGTAGACGAGTTATTGGTTTCCGTCTCCCCAATAAACGGGAGTCACCAGTTTTCAAAACCTATTGCCAAATTGATATTTTAAGCGTTACCAAGGTGCTTCTCAGCAGGAAGAGTAACACTAGAAGACGCTAAGCCTACATTCCACGAGAAAGAAAGGAGCAACAATCTCCTTCACATCTAATGGCACCATCACATAAGACAATTGATGGTTCGTTCATACCTTCACCAAACACTACTGTGTAGTTATTCAAGCTAACGAAGAACAGGTGGGATAAAGTACGCAAACGCATGTTCACAAATACAAACATTCTTCCCACTCTCCGGCATAAGGAACACTGCTATTAAATCCTGTTCTGGATGTGAATGTTAAAAATAAAAAATAAATCATTCTACAAAACTAAATGATTCCTTACCTGTAGTACTGCAGCTTGAAGACTTTTGGGATTCACATGTGACCCTCCCACGGCTGCCAGAAAGCAAGGTAATCAATTTGCAAAAAAAAAGAAAGGAAGCTCCAAACCAAGATGGCAAAAAGAATCTGAAGATAACCATGCTGTGAGATCTGTACATCGAACGTTGGCACAACATCCCAAGGTGGAACCTCACTCAAAACAAAACTGGAAGATTCCGTTCTCGACCCAGTCACTACTTGGCAGAATAATGCAGTGCATGTGAATCCAGAAAGTCCACAAGCTGCAAAATTACTACTACAGTTAAGTAATCTTTTTGTTACTTGCTTCACTTGGGGAATTTGAAGTCCCAATATTCTTCCATTCAAGTCCACCTGGCTGTATTTAGTGCATACAGGAAGGGCCAAAACCAAGATTATCAGTTATTTTTGTGGGGAGTGTAACATATTTCTTCTAAGATGGCAGCCCCCCCAGTACCTGAATCAATTTATTTCTCTCGTAGGGGATTTCCATGCATAGTCATAATTGTTGAATAGTCCCGCCCACCTGCATGGACACCGGAGCACTTTTTCCAATACTTAAGTGCTGAAGTACAGTGGTGAAAAGACTTCATCTTAATATAATAAAAGGGGAACATTCAGTGAAACTTGCAACTAATGCAATAAAAAAATCTTTCACAAACCCTTTGTTCTGTGAGAAGAATGAAGTGCGAGGCAGTGTAGCCCATAGTGTCAGGCTATTTCTTCCCTTACAATGGGAGTCTGCCTTTTAAGAACTGTGACCTCCAATATCACATCATGCTCAGCCAGGGGCAGTTACTGCATTTTTGGGCATCTGCTCACAGGACCCTTGGAGCATTGAACTTTACTCTTATGTTTTCTTCCTTCAAAATATAGTTTTAAATATTGGTGACTATTTTGCTCTATCTTTTGTCTTCCACTATTGATTTTTTTTGTCTTACAAATGGAGGTATATTTCTGTATTGCAATGCCTTAATTTGACAAATGTCCCCGCTTTGGCAGGAAAAAGGCCAAATCAGGGCCCCCCCATGAGGTCTATCTGCTGTCTTCACATCTACCTGCCTCCTGGGACATCTGCAAGACTCAGCAGGTGAACCCTGCGTGACTGGGAAAAAAATTCACCTTCTAGGTAAAGAAGTTGCCAACTACCCAGTGTGACCTTTGAGCAAAGGCTCTTCCCTTAGCCTCCAGTGGTAGTGGAGGGTCTGAGAGGCATTTTTCAGGAAGAAAACTTTGTCCCGGTCAACGTTGAGGAGGTACGGCGCTGTCATGGATTGGCTCGACATCTTACAAACATTGTCGCATGACGTCTAGACACTCATTGGTGACTTCGACAATCTTTAAATCGCCACCCAGCGTCAAGTGCATCGAAGTTGAGCGATACTGACTTGCTGTCACCCAGGAGAAGCTCAATGTCTAGAGGCAAACGTTGATTGGAGTGGTCGAGGTTGATCAACTTCGAGATCAAGGCAACAGACCGGTCCCTCGACATCTAGGATCTAAAAGGAGAATCTGCTAATCAAGTGTCTGTCAATCCAGATCTCATTCTCCACCACCAGCTACAAAGTCGCCTTTGCGGGCCAATGCTTCCAATGGAGTTGCTGGCTTCGCTGTCTCCTGTATTACTGGTACTACCAGCCTCGTTGCCTCCAGTGGCTTCTCCACATCCAGTATTGCAGGCACCACCTGCTCTACCAGCACATGTCATTCCAGCTCCTACAGTGTCTCACGTGCCTAGCACTACAGGTCCCAGGCACTCACACTCAAAATGGTGCCATCTCTCATGCCATGGCCATTTTCCATCTGGGCATTCTACCAGATCACAACACTCTCGTTCACATTGCAGATCACGCCATACATCAAGGTCATGATCTCGCCATCACCATAGGTATACATCCTTTTACACCAGGGACTGATGACACACTTTCAAGAAGTTCTTGTTAGAGGTGCTGCTAAACTGAACATGTCAATGGCTTTTCCAACAGCATCTACCTTGGTGATCTTCGACGCTCCACCAACATGTGGCCTCAAGACTTAATGAACACTCAAATGGTAGTGATGGTCAATTAGGAATGCACATCAATTTTAGAAAGTAACTAACTGTTCAGTGTATAAGAAGAACTAATTGTATCGGTGCCCCTCAAGGTAGTCGAATAAAGACACCCCACTGCCACTGGTGTCTAACGAGGGATCCTAAGAGCTCCCATTTAGAGCTTAAATACTCAATATCTCGGCACTCTTGATATGTCTCAAATAGTCACATAATTTAGATGAAGTAATGCATCCAGAGTCAGTGTGTGAACTCACAGGAAACCAAACCAAATAGTCAGTAAACTGCACAATGTTATTTAATGCAAAAGATTTTTTTTTAAACGCAATATAACTACAATAGAAAAATAGGGGTGTAATCCCAAATATAAACCTAGTCCTTAAATTTCCACGGAGGTCGAGATCATATGGTCTCTTTTGTTGGCAATGATGGGAAAACAGTCAGCAAATAACATTGTGCAGTTTATTGACCATTTGGTTTGGTTTCCTGCGAGTCCACACACTGACTCCGGATGCACTACTTCATCTAAATTATGTGACAATTTGGGACATGTGTGCCATGGCCTCAAGACCTTATGCTCAAGAAGACCCAGCACAAGAGGGAGCAGCCATGGACTTGTTTCTTACTCCAGCTGTGGCAAAGTCTGGGACTTCCAAGCGCCAGAAAAAAATATGGTCCTCCAGATCAAGGCCCTGCGGCTACATCCATGAAGGCGGCCAGTGCAACAGCCCTCTTGGGCCAATATGACAGCCTTGTGGGATTCAAATCTCCAATTTGCAGAACACCTCCCGAAAGATCACAGCAGGATTTTCTGGATATTGGCAAGAAGGCGCCATGGTCTCTAACCAGATCATTAGTGTGGTGGATTTCTCTATTCTAGCAGCTCAGGGTAACTGCCATGGAGTATCCTTGCGCAGACCTGCATGGCTTCCACAGACTACCTTAAAGCCTGATGCTCTGCTGCTTATCCAGAACTTGACATTTTTGGGCTCTACTCTGTTTGGATCATGCTGATGATGAAATGGCAAGGATGAAGGCAGGCACTTTAAAAGCCTTTAGGCTTGAGAAATAGGACCAATGCCTATTCAGTCTCTATCACCGTTTTTCGTCGGAGGGTTCAAAGCCCTCAATTGCAGACTGGGAGATGGCAGCAGCAGTACCAAAGGTCCTACCAATATTGGCGCAAGCAGCTAAAGGGACATGCGGCCCAGGAACCTAGCCAGGAGGGCCGACCACCTACAACCTCAAATTCATGAACCTGTCACCCCCCCCCCCCCCCTTGTTACACTCTCCGATAGGAGAAAGCCTCTCGTATTAACTAGGAGAGTGGCAACGCATAGCTACCATCAACTGGGTCTTGAATATTGTGAAAAATGGTTCCGATTTAGTGCCCCACCACCAGCCATTCCACCAAGGTCATACGCCTCTCACCTCGACCTTCTAAAGAAAGTAAACACTGTCGCAAAAAGGCAGTGAAACCTGATCGCTCTGTCGCAGGGCAAGGGTACTACTTGTGCCAAAAAGGGAAAAACAAGAGTCTGGCCCATTCTCAACCTCAGGATTGCCAACAAATTGATTCGAAAGGAGAAGTTCAGGATGCTGGCTTTACACCAGATATACCCTCTGCTTCACCAGGGAGACTGGCTTTGCTCCATCGACCTGCACAATGCTTATTTTCATATTCCCATTGCAAAGAAGCATTGGAAGCTCCGAAGATTGGTCGTGGGGCAAGACCACTACCAATATAATGTCCTACAGCTTAGTCTAAAATCTGGGCCCAGGATGTTCTCCAAGTGCATGGCCTTGGTGGCAGCACATCTAGAGCACCACATCTTTGTCTACCCTTACCTGGACGACTGGTTGATCAAGGCATCCACCTTTCCAGAAGTACAACTATGTTTTAAATTGACTTGCGTCCTCCTTAATCGGTTGGGTTTTCAGGTCAATTTTTGCACTATTTCAGAGCAACTATCAACACACTTCACAGTAAGGGTGTCCTCCGGAGGAACACCGCTTCTATTCTCCAGAAATGTCACGCTCTACAACGAATGTGTCGTCCAACAGTCTGCATGATCTCCTCACTGCTCGGTTCGATGACCTCCTGCATCTTTTATAACTCCAAAGCTCTCCTCCACATGCACCCTCTCCAGGAGTATCTGGAGGACCTGTGGAACCAGTTGTCAGGAAACTGGGAAAACAAGATTCTTCTATCCCTTCATGTCATTAGGTCCTTCAAGTGGTGGTGGTCTCTGAGCATCCTGCATAGAATGCCATTGCACCAACCGGATCCAATGCGGCCCATCGTGATGGATCCCTCTCTGATGGGAAGCCCACATGGGTCACCTGCCAATACAAGGCTCATGGTCTCCGAAGGAAATCCATCTAACAATGCGCAGTTCATTTGGCGCTCTAGGCGTTTCAGCAGTGGCTTACGACTGGCAGCCTGCTTGTTCGGACGGACAATACAACCACCATCTACTACCTGAACGGGTAACAAGGTACAGAGCCCTGTCTCAAGAGCCACAGACTATCTGGCACTGGCTTCTCAACAGGAATATGAAGGTAACAGCCACTCACCTTCCAGGCATTCAGAATGTTCAAGCAGATGCGCTCAGCAGGGCTCTCGACGAAAACCACAAGCGGTTGCTGAACGAAGATGTCGTACAAGATATCTTCTGCTTGTTGGGCACTCCTTCTAGCGACCTTTTTGTAACCGTGGAAAACAAAATGCCTCAACTTTGCTGACCGGTTCACACGAACTCAACATGTTTCTTTCAGGTCTGATGCTACACCCTTTGAGCCCAAAGATAAAGCATCTCCACCAAAACTGCTTTCCTTGTGGCAATAACATTTGCGCTACTCTCCGGATGTAAAGTGACTTTTAAAGTTTTTTTTTTTTCTAGATAAAACCAGATTCTATTGGCAAACCACAGCAATTGTTCATCAATTATGGCCCAGTTCCGACTACCTCCAAACAGTCAGTTTCCAGGTGGATTGTCTTACACCCTCTTCTGCTATCAACTAGCTAATAAGACTTGCTGGCAAACCCAAAGAATACTCCTCTAGGGTTGCTGCCTTGAGAACTATTGGTACATCTTTGCAAAGCAGCTACATGGAAGATAGTCCGCACATTCACTAGGCGCTACTGTCTGGACTTTGCTAGAACGGGTGCTTAGGTGGGACAGGCGTCTCTCAGGATTTGCTTTGATAAGCTGTATATCTTCCTATTGTTTGTCTACTGCAGCACGTCGGGGGGGGGGTATGGGCTTGCTACTCTATTTAGCGCTTATGACTGTACAAGGAAGACCCTATGAGAGAAGGTATAGTTTCGTTCTCCCGTAGGAGTATTTCCATGATAATTATAAGCAACCCTCCCTCCTCCCCGGTGGATTACAGGTGTTTTCATGGTTCGCTACAAAAAATTTGAGTCAATGGCCTCCGGCTGAACATGTGAAATTGGAGGTCAGTTCTTAAAGGCAGTCTCCTTTTTCTTCCCTTATAATGGCAGCCTATGGGCTACACTGCCCTACTTCATTCTTCTGTCACATAACAGAGGGTTGTGAAAGATTTTTCTTTTTTGTTACATTACTAAGTTTTTCATGCCTTAGTTGCATGTTTCTTTGGACATTCCACTTTTGTTATAACAAGATAAAGATTTTTGACCACTGCAGCCTAATTCTATAGGCTGCATAATGACAAAGTGACTATTCAAAGCCTTCCTGAAGAAAGGTTAACTTCAGCACTTGATAAGATATAGTGGAAGAAAGTGCTTTGGGATCCCTGCAGGTGGGTGTGGCTTTCCACGCTTGGGATGATCATGGAAATGCCCCTACGAGAGAACGGGAGTTACAGGTAAACCATACCTTCTAAATTAATGGCCCTCATTGTGAGGATTTCCATAAGACCATGTTGCAGCATCTGGCTTAAAAGGTAGCTTTTTGATGGCGATTGAAGATAAAGACTGCAGGTCATTACAACTGCTAGGTGTCAATTAGGCCTTATACGATTCTCCATATAGTAGAGTTGTTGTATGAACAAGTCCAGATTTCCTACCCAAGGAGTTTCTGATTTTCAGATTAGCCTGACTTTCCTATTTTCTTCCTAATCCTTCCACTCCTGCAGAGGTCACTTAACTCTTTGGGTGTTTCTGTTAAGATGGGCCAAAGCATACAAGAAACACTAGTCAACTATTTAATTATGGACCCCTCTGTATTGGCATGGCATCTAGAACACAAACCGTTGGCTAGACTGATTATTTCCTGTATTTTTAATTAACAAACTCTTTCCGGGTAAACAAAGAGCTCCTATTTCCATTTAGTAGTTTTTCTACCCTACATGTGGAAGATGGTACTGAGGTTTATGAAATTATTGAAAATGGTTATGACCAAGAGCACGGTTAACTGAGAAATATTTTTTTACTAATTTTCAATACAAACAAAATAGCGCAGCATTGTGCTATCAAGTTTCCTCACATTATTGATGTCGCAACTGGAGCTTCACAGCCCGGGGGCAAGGAAACAAGAGAGATAGATCAATGCATTTGGATGCCATATTTTGAAGTGTTGTACAGGGGAACAGTGCGTGCGGTTGAGCTTTTCGTGATTCTTGAATGGACTCACTAGTGGCAGTAGGGGACACCATGGCTCATCTAGCTCAGTCTTGGATTTCGCAGTGGGCGCTGCGTCTCCATCCGGTTTTAGAATCTGATTCGTCACACAAATCTCTTGATCACCCAACTTGCCTAGCATGTCACCCCAACACACACTGGTAACCTTAACCATATTTTTGCCTCTAAGGAAGCTAGAAATTGACTCATAATCATCTCTTCTGTTGCACCTCTGCAGCATGGGTCTCCAGCAAATGTTCTTTTTCTTTAAATGTAGTGTTTATTCCGCCATTGAAATAGAATCCATCTTTTTCGTTGGAGTGTTTTAGTTTTAACTAAATGTTAAGTTGAAGGATATGCCATGTATGATTGAACTGCAGTATTATAACACTTTGACCTGCAAGGTGTTTATGTCCTTCATTTTAAGATACCACCTGGGACTCTGGTCGTGGAGGTAATGCATATGTGAATGGATTTCATGACCGTGACAGCAGAGTGAATGGCTATGACAGAGATCGCAGTGGTTTTGCCACAAGAGGTGGACCTGGAAGCAGTGATAGAGGTGGGTTTTCTTTTTTTTTTCTACAGTTTTTGTTGCTAGATAATTGCATCAAGCATTTTAGGTGTTTGTGAAAGGGGTTACATACAGCTTTTTTGTGAGAGGGTGGAATCAATTAAGATAAGTTAATGTTCGAGGCAAATGAGCTGCAGATTACACACTTTGCATAGATCGCCATCTGGTGTTGGGCCTGGATGTTTGCAGTTTGTTTTTCCTCTTGGAAAGTCTTTAAAAGTCACAAGGTCGGTGACTCCACCTTTGGATCGTATTGCGCATGGGCTTCGGCTCCATCCTCATTGTTTTTTTTCCGCCATCGGGCACGGATGTAATCTTCGCGCTGCGGTTCCAAACATTTTCCAGTTCGATCGAAGCGGAATCCTCATCTCGCGGTATTGTTTCGATCGCGATCTCAATCAACGCACCTTCTCATCGACAAATCTTCGGTTCCAGTCGGCGGCCTTCGGGCCTACCCAAGCTCCGGTCCCGGCTGATGGAAAGAACTCCATTCAAGAAGTGACCTCGCTGTGGGTCCAAATTCCCCCACACCGATCTTTGAGGTATGCAACCTCTGCCTCTCCCCTGAACAAGAGGCTCGAGACTGTCCGGCCTGTAAGTCTTTCAGATCGAAAAAGACTATTGGGGACCGAAGAGACATGGCACACTCCTCGACCTCCGTTCCAGTCGATATCTTCGGAGACTACATCGAAGATCCGGGACAGCAGCGCACCGAAGAGGACCTAGTCAGTGCTTCCGAGGCAGACTACTCAGATGTGGAGGAAATCACTCCGGCGCAGAGGGTCGTGAGTGATATACCCCCCACACCCGCGCCAACAACCAAAGGCTTCGGTCACACCTTCGCCTCCGGGCCTAGGCAAGACCAGAGACACTGCTTCACACACCCCACCTTCGGGCCCGGTGAAGAAGCCAAATAAGCCTTCTGGCGGCTCGAGCCAGCCTGCCAACGGTGCGGAGAAACACACTTCGGCACCGAAAAAGAAACCGGCCTCTACCTCAACACCGAGCTCCGCACCGAAGCCCTCTGGTTCGAAACCCAGTGCTTCCGTACAGACGCCATCTTCGGTACCGACCAAACCCTATAAGGCCCTTGGCACCAACACTTCCAAGCCGAAGTCCACCTCTGCGCCGACCAAGAAATCTGAGGTTCCCAAGCCCAGTGCTAAGCAAACTGGCACGGACAAGCCTAAAGTAATCTGCCCTGAAGACTTCGGCGTCTACGGACCAAACACTGTCACAGGAACTATTTACACCGGATCCCTTACAAAAAACTCTCACCAGGGATCAAAAACTGGACATTTGGCACTCTTCCAAAAAGACATTTGGACAAACAGGCTCCACCTCCAAAGAGGAAGGACTCTGCTACCTCTCCTTTCAGAATACCTTCCCCACCTCCACCCTCTCCACCTCCGCCCGCTCCGCCTTCTCCACCTCCCACCTCATCGCTCTCCGACCCAGTCTCCAGACGATGATGATCAGGTGGACCCATATCACAATACAGGGGATGTGCCCCAAGATCCCACCCCTACAGGATCCCCAGACCCATGGGACCACTACAATAACCCAGATATTCCCGACGTCCCACAAGATGACCTTTACATTTCCAGGCCATCTCCCCCGGAAGACTCATTAAGTTTCCACCATCTACTTCAAAGGGCGGCACACTATCACTGGGTAGGGTTGCACACTGACCCAGTGGAGGAGGATTTCCTCCTTGACACATTTGATAACACACAGGTCTACCTCCATACTACCTATGCTTAAGGGGGTGGTAAAGCATGCGCCAGGTTTTTAAGGACCCAGTCAGGGCCAGGGTCATTAACCCACGCATTGAAAAAAAATACAAAGCTGCCCCCACAGATCCTGCCTATATCAAAGGGCCAGCGCCACTAGATTCCCTAGTGGTTTCCACTGCACGAAAAAGATCAAATTCCCATGCGTCAGGCGAAGCACCACCCCCTGACAGTCAAAGCTACTGGACGCATCAGGAAAGCGCACTGCGTCACAGGCAGCCAATATATGGCGTATCGTCAACACCCAAGCGCTATTGGCCAGATACGATAGGGCACATTATGATTAATTAGAAAACATAATGCACCACCTCCCTGAAAGTTATAAAACTAGGGCCAATGAATTAATTCAAGAGGGTAAGACAATCACTAACACCTCTATACGCTGTGCCTAAGATGCAGAAGACACAGCCTCCAGGGCCATTAATACTAGCGTCCTCCTCCGTCGCCATGCTTGGCTAAGAATATCAGGATTTAAACCAGAGGTACAAGCCTCCATCCTGAATCATCCCTTTGACCACCTATTCGGCCCAAAGGTAGATGAGGCCCTCGCAAAAATAAAGGACACCGATACGGCGAAGTCCATGGGAGCCCTGCAGTCACACCCTCCTAGGCGCTCCTTTCGCCGCTCTTCCTTTCGGAGTACATCTAGAGGCTACTCCTTAGATAACGCGTCCACTTTCTACAAATCCCCCCACTCAGTCCAGCTTCACAAGGGGTTATCAAAGAGGCGGCTATAGGGGCAATAATAATAAAGGCAGGATTGCAAGCATTTAGGCTTTGCGACAAATTCGTACTTCAGCAAGAGTGTTTATGCAACTGATGGGGCTGATGGCCTCTTGCATTTTCATAGTGCCTCACGCAAGACTCCAGATGCGTCCACTCCAAGAGTGCTTAGCGAGCCAATGGAACCAGGCCCAGGGGCAACTGACAGATCTGGTGTTGGTAGACGGTCGCACCCATCGCTCTCTGCAGTGGTGGAACACCACAAACCTTTCCAAAGGTCGACCGTTCCTGGACCCGGTTCCACAAATAATCCTAACAGACGCATCGCTCTCCGGCTTGGGAGCTCACCTATTACATCTCACTGTGCAGGGCACATGGACGACTCAGCAAAAGTTACTCCATATCAACCATCTGGAGTTACTAGCAATCTTTCTAGCCCTAAAGTCCTTTCAACCACGGATTTCAGGCAAGGCAGTCCTTATTCGCACAGACAACATGACGGCCATGTATTATATTAAAAAACAAGATGGCACACACTATCCACAGCTCTCTCAATTAGCACAGAGCATATGGAGATGGGCAATTCCCCACCAAATCTTTCTCCTAGCCCAACATGTCCCAGGAGTACAAAACACCGTGGCAGATCTGCTCAGCAGACAGACACAACAGATCCACGAGTGGGAACTTCACCCACAGGTTCTTCATCCGTTCTTTCATATGTGGGGGCATCCACAGATAGACCTCTTCGCCACCTACGAAAACAAAAAATGCCCAAGCTTTGCCGCCAGATACCCACACCCATTTTCCAAAGGAAATGCGATATGGATGAACTGGTCAGGCAAATTTGCGTACGCTTTTCCACCTCTCCCACTCATTCCATTAGTGGTGTGAAAGCTACAACAGCATTCCCTCACGCTGATCCTAGTAGCTCCAACATGGGCCAGACAACCGTGGTACACCACGCTGCTACACCTCTCACCATGCCTTCTAACCCAGAACCATGGAGAGATCTGGCACCCGGACCCAGCTCAGCTCAACCTTGCGATCTGGCTCCTGAAATCCTAGAATTCAGGTACCTAAACCTTCCCCCTGACTGTATGAACGTCATTAGAGAAGCTAGACGCCCTACCACTAGAGCCTGCTACGCTGCCAAGTGGAAAAGATTTGTTGTTTATTGCCATAACACAATCGTTCCTCTAGATGGGTCTATACAACACATCATATGCTACTTACTCCATCTACAAAGGTGTAATCTAGCATATACCTCCATTCGGCTACACCTCGCAGCAATTGCAGCTTACCTACAAAACAGGCAGCACCTATCACTTTTCAGCGTACCTGCCATTAAAGCCTTCATGGAAGGCCTAAAAAGAGAAATTCCCCCCAGAGTACCACCCTCACCTGTGTGGAACTTAAATATTGTTCTCACAAGGCTAATGGGGCCTCCCTTCGAGCATTTGCGTAAATGCGAACTGCAATTTCTCACATGGAAAACAGCTTTCCTTGTAGCCATCACTTCCCTTAGAAGGGTCAGTGAAATACAAGCACTTGCCATACAAGAACCTTTTCTTCAAATGCACAAGAACAAGGTTGTTCTCCGTACCAACCCAAGATTCCTACCTAAAGTAATTTCCCATTTTCACCTAAACCAATCTGTAGAATTAACTATTCCGCGATCATTATTCCGCGATCTGATGGCTGGGTCCGTATTCGTAGTCTTTCTTGTGTTTTTTTTTTTTGTTTTTGTTTGTAGCCCAGGTGGGCGTGGACGTCCCACCATTTGGTGTACTTCTCGTGACGTCGGCGTGCTTCCTGCGGAAGTCCCTCCCTTGGGGTGCCATCTTCAGATTCTTTTTTCCGCTGTTGGGTCTGGATCGTCAACGAGAAGCTCCAGAGTTTTTTAACTAAGAAAGAAGAGCACGAGTGTCATTGAAGAAAAATAAAGCAAAGACTACAGAGAGGAAGAACATGGAGCCGGGACGACAAATAAGGAAGAGAACCTCAATCTTCGATGTCCAACGGAGAATGCGCACTCAGGAACTCTGAGCGCAGGAATGGACAAAACACCTTTTAAATTCTGCCGTAACTGCCACCACAAATGAGACTACGAATCTGGACCCAACCACCAGATCGCGGAATAATGCACAGCATAGTGAATCCAGAAAGATTCACTCTGCAAAACCAGTATTTTTCTCGCAACCTCAGACTTGCAGAAAGGGCTCTACACACGCTAGATGTCAAACGGGCCTTACTTTACTATATCCAAAGAACACAACCTTTCAGAAAGACCAAACAACGGTTTCACTCCACCACACAAGGGCAACCCCATCTCAAAATCAGGGATAGCTAGGTAGATTGTAAAATGAATCCAGATTTGCTACCACAAAGCAAAACTAACGCTATCTGTTCCCCCTAAAGCCTATTCTACACGGAAGATAGGGGCTTCTATGGCTTTTCTAGGGAACATCCCATTAGATGATATCTGCAAAACGGCTACATGGTCAACACCGCACACTTTCACTAAACACTACTGTGTAGATGTGCAAACCAAGTAACAAGCTAGTGTGGACCAGGCTGTACTAAAAACACTATTTCAAACTACTGCAACAATATACCGGTGGTCGCCGCTAAGGTTGGGAACTGCTTTATAGTCTATGCAAAAGTGTGTAATCTGCAGCTCATATGCCTCGAACGGAATATGCTACTTACCAGTATGCATCTGTTTTTGGCATGTAGAGCTGCAGATCTACACGCGCCTCCCCGGCTACCTGTATCTGTTCCAGTCTATCTTATTTAGATACAACACACATGGGTTTTTTCACTGTTACTACTACGCTCCATCTTTCCCTGCTGGCGAAAAACAATGTGAGGATGGAGCCGAAGCCCATGCGCAATACGATCCAAAGGAGTCACCGACCTCGTGACTTCCAAAGACTTTCCAAGAGGAAAAACAAACTGCAAACATCCGGGCCCAACACCAGATGGCGATCTATGCAAAAGTGTGTAGATCTGCAACTCTACATGCCAAGAACAGATGCATACTGGTAAGTAGCATATTCCTTTCTTAATGCTCCAATTTTGCACTACTAAAAGCACCACTTTATTGTAAGTGGTGCACCTAGTTTCATTAAGACAAAGTACTAATTTACCTGTGTTTTTATGAAGGAAGCCAAGGGAAACGCCCTCTATCTGGGGGCCCCCCAGTCCACTATCAAACTTCAGGTCATTCAGAACTGTGCAGCACAAATGCTCCTGCAAGCTCTCCGCTACGTTTCAATAAAATCTGGTCTAAAGAAACTGCACTGGCTCCCAATCAGGGAAAGGAATCTCCTTTAAGAGTCTATGCATTGCTCATCGTGCTTTTTGGAAAACTGGCGCCACCATAAACCATTCCCTGATCTCCCCCTACCTTCCAACCAGACATCTCAGGTCAGCGTCCTTGTTCCTGACCACAGTGCCTAAAATTAAGAGAACAAGAGCTGGCGGACGATTGTTCTTATTCATCTAAACTCTGGAACTCTCTCCCTCTCCATCTACGCTCTGAATCTAATCATCTTTCTTTTCGAAAGGGGCAAAAAACGCTGCTGTTTACCACTACAAGCTAGGTCCCTCTATCCATTCACGCATACGCAGGTCTTTTTAGCACTGGGACGCCTCAGGGTAGCCATCGTGCTTTATAAACTCCTTTCTTCTTTCATTGCTGCATGCAGGCAGTCTGACTATCCTGATATTAGATTTGTCAGCTGCCTTCGATACGGTTTTCCCAGTCCATCCTTATTCAAAGACTGTATGATATAGGCGTACATGCGAAAGCGCTAGCATAGTTCAGAGTCTTTCTGGTTGATAGAACCTCTGAGGTCTTGAGCCTTCCCTTTTCAAATATCAGTCCCAAATAAGCGGGTATCTTGGGGAACCTTCCTGAGTCCTACGCTTTTTAAAATTTGTTTCCCAGCTTGCAAATACGGTCCAATCCTATGGAATAACCTCTTAACCTGACACCCAACTGGTGAAATGAAGTGGGCAAGATCTAGAGTTTTAAAGCTGAATTCATTGATTGTATGAGAAAGGTGCAGCCTAGATAAGTTGGAGGTTTTTAAAACTCGGTGGAGGAAAGACCGAAATGTTTGTTTGGGAAAGCGCAGGAACTTTGGTCCAAATATTGTTGGCCAGAAGAACTTGGTCTGGCACCCTGCACTAAGGGAGTGGTCAACAATCTTGGCAGTTCGGTTGACAATAAGCTATCCATGGAGGAACAGGTGACCTCATTTTTGCCACCTGTTTTGGCACCTTACAGCTGCTTGTGTTCCCTTGGCTTCGAATAAGTTCCAGAAACACATTGGTTCAAGCCCTCATTATTATTTGTTTGGACTATAGGAATGCACTTCTGTTAGCGGCCATCAAGACCCTCCTCCAAATTACAGGTGGTACATAACACTGGTGCCCCACTGGTCTGTAAACTCGTGCCTGGCTCTCCTTCTGTGCCCAACGTTAGAGCAGTACACTGGCTACCAGTAACAAAGCTATTTAAACTGGTCTTATTCCTAAAATAATTAATAGGAACGGCCCCACATACCTGCCTACAAGGCTTACTTGATATCGTCTGGGTAAAATCTTGGTCCATGGATAAAGCTCTCCTGAACCCAGTGTATCAAAGTGAACCTTTACAAAGGCGTTAGTTTCCCTGTTTAGCACCTCATCATTGGATTAGCCATTTACACATTTGCTCCTGCCTCGATTTTGCAAGGTTTAAAAATTGTGCTAGACAATAATTACTTGCTAAAATTGTAATTCTTGGGTTTAATGACTTCCTTGTGAACAACTGTATTTTGGCTGCTTAGCTAAACCAGTTCGCATGGACATGCAGGTTGCTCTTGTTTTTTGTTTGAACTCCAAGTATCTGTGCACCAACCTGCATAAAGTCTGCAACTTGTACCTCTCACCCGAGCACAAAGATTGTGACGTGTGTCGATCGTTCTGATCAAAGAAGACTTTACAGGATTGTCTGGCTCGATGAAGGGACATGCATTGGCAGAACATCGAACACACCACGGATTACTTCAGGGAAGATGCCGAGCAGGAATAGATGGAGGCGTCTAGGCCCTCTCTAGTCAATCAGACTTGGAACTGGAGATTGAGCTATTGTCTCAAGACCTTCCAGCAGGACAGTATGACGCGAGTAACAAAGCCCCTTTGCCCTTCAAACTTTCTTCCATCAAACAAAAGGCTTTCTGGGCCACCACTGCCTTCTGGCCATGGTCAGCACCGATAGACTGCTTTCAACGCTCAGCTCTCGGGCGTCCCACCGAAACAGACTAGCTTTCCGGCTCTGGACTGAGTCGAGAAACTACCTTCAGCACGGAAATCTTTTGCTTCACAGGATAAAGACAGGCCCAGTTCAGCTCCGAAAATTTCGGCGCTGAGAACAAAGTATGCTCATTGAACAGATTCTGGATATTACGCAGGAAAAACTGGATCCAAAGGTGAAAAATGTACAATAATCCAGACACTTGACACATACTAGCTATAAATGTCACACCTTCCAAAAGAAACATTCCTTCAGAGCATACAAAATTACTCTAAAGAAAAAGGACATGGCTACAAGCACTATTCAACCTGTTCCTGAAACCCCTCTACTATCTTTACCCCCCATGAAACCAAAACCCTTTAGACATTACACCATAGGGTTCTCCGAACACATAAACCTGATACTGATTATAGTGGTGACGAAAGTCCACCACCAATAGATCCTTGGAATGATTATAACATTGATCCTCCAATGGATAATGATCCTGACCTATACGCTACGAAGCAGTCCCCTCTTGATGACAACACAGCATATCCGAAGTTAATTTGCAGAGCAGCATCATACCATGGAGGGGGTCATACTACATAAGGATTCTTTAGAAGAGTATTTTTTTGTATTTGAAACACAAGGAAGCTCTCATAGGATGATGCAATTTTTACCCATGTAAAAAGGCATGATGCAACATGCTGATATTTTTAAAGACCCTGTACGTGCTTGTGAAAAGTGGCTTTCTGTTGCAGTAAATCCTCCTCCCTTTTTTTTGTTTTTGCTGTGGCCAGACTACTGATGCCCTTTGACTTCGTGTGCCCTGGGCTCCTGCCAATCAGGTGCCAGGGCCTGTGTTTCTCTTCCAGTAGATACTCATCAAAGTCATAAGCGGTGAATTATCCCCACCCACGTGCGGGATCCCGGAGCGCATATAACATATAACATATATATATATATATATACACACACACGTGTATGCCCAGAACATAAAGCAGAAGACTTTCAACCCCATACACCTACATATGTATGCATACCTACATACATGTAAATATGCAGCCCCATCAAACAGTCCAAAAACAAATGGGGCAAACGGCCAATATTACACCAGTTTTACTTGTACAACAAGTCTCAAGACTGCTTGTAATAGAGACCATACACTATAATAGTTTGGCCCATAGGCTGCATAAGAATAACTGTCTTAGTACAGAAAGGGATCACTCTGCTCCCAGAATGCCCCACAGTTCCTTTTTTCAGGCTCCTTCTGTGAGGATCCCGGAGCTTGAGAACGACAGTTTTCTGACTTTTCTGTCAGGAATATATTTTTTGGGGTTTTTTGCGGTTCTCCTGTGCTGGTTGAAGTTTATCATATTTTTCTGACAAATTCTTCATCTTTTCCTGTGAGAATGCCGGCTCTTTTCCGCAACTGTCCAGCTTGTGGAAAGAAGATGGCCATTTCAGATCCACATTCTGTGTGTATCGCCCATCTTCCTTCTAGTCACGGTATAAATTTGTGTTATCACTACAAGAAGTCTTCTACGAGGTCTCTACGTGATGAAGAGAGGATTCGCCTTTAAGCTGAGGATTAGCCCGGTGGGAAAGTAGCCTTGGGAGTCGAGAGACCGCCTCATCAGGAACGTAGACGCCAGCATCATTCTGCCTCTTCAGCATCAAAGAAAAGGCAGGTTTCAGACTGTTCGTCATTACCGCCGTTATAGAAAAGGCCTACAGTCTCTGACGTCGCGACGGCGCGAGTCTCCGTCGTCGAAAGGCTTTGACGTCGAAGCAGACTACCTTGGGCTCTAGGTATGTGCAGGAGGCCAGTCAATCGATGTCTAAGCTCGATCGACGTCGAGGCATTCTCCGTCGCTTAAGTTCGCTGACGGCGAAGAGACCTCAAGACCAGTCGACATCTAGCATTGAAGTCTACGTTGAGGAGGCGAGAGCACTCGCCGTCTATCACTACGACGCCATGGACTGTCTAGGTCTCCGTTGAGGACGGCGAGGTCCTTAACTCCTGCCACGCATCACCCCACGTTGGGGGGAGAAGCACGGGTTGACGTCAAAGGAGAAGCATAAGTCGACGTCTAGGGACGAAGACCCTGCTGCTGCCTCGGAGGAGGGTGAAGTTGCATCTCGGTCGCCCTCAAGGACTGCTTCGTCGCCAGGACTCCATATTGTCCAGGTTTTCCCGAGGGCTCTCCGGTGATTGGCGAAGAGAAGTGTAAAGCCCTCAGTAGCCCGGGTTTGGACTATTGCCGTACCTACTCTCTACGCCTGCCAAGATTTCCGTCACGTACTGAGGCTCCACAGATGTCACCACGAAGGTCAAGCTCACCAATGGTGGTGGTGTCTAGAAGTCTGCACAGATCGCACTCTCCGCATCGATCATGTCCATTCAAGGGACAGATCTCACTCTTATCATTCTTCACTGAAGTTAAGGTGGCAGAGGTCTCCCACCTAATCTACCAGGTCTTTGAGGAGAGGTTACTCCAACTTCCACCTCTACACCTCCATCAAGAGTGTCTCCAATTGATAATCTCATCCCCTTCAATGAGGTACTCTGTAGCGGAGCGAATAAGATAAACATTACTATGTCAGTACCTACTGTTTCCTCTTCGGTGATTTTTGAGACTCTCCATCACCGTTCTTCAGTCAGGCCTTTACTGCCTCTTGTCCCTGGCATTATCGAGCTTACTACGCAGACTTTTCTGACACCAGCAACTGTGGGTTCTGTGACCCTCCAGATAGCTTAGAAATGCAAGGCTCCTGATCAAGATCCGCTATTTCTTTGCTCTTCTCCTCCTCCAGATTCCATCATTGTGGCAGCAGCTAGGAAGATGCACTCTTATGTCTTCCTCCTCGGCACCTCCAGATAGGGACAGCAATTTGATGGACTTTATGGGTAGAAAGATGTGCACTACATCAGCGTCTTTCATGAAAGTCGCTAGTGCCTCTGCTCTGCTAGGGAGTTATGATGGATCCTTCTGGGATTCTCTGGGCTGTTTTGCAGACAAATTCCCTAAAGATCAGCAAGATTTTCGGGAAATACTGAAAGAGGGAGGTCTTCTTGGCGAATCAGAATATTAGTGCATTGGCGGATTCGGCTGATCTGGCTGCCCACGGCTACTCCAATGGTATTTGTTCAAGGCGTTCTGCGTGTCAACGGTTGACTGGCCTCAAGCCTGAGGTACAGCGGAAGATGACCAATCTACCATTCAATGGGTCTTCTCTCTTGGGTCCGCATGCGGACGATGAGATGGTGAAGATGAAAGTAGAATTGGACACAGTGAAAGCTTTAGGGCTGGAGAAGAGAGAATTTTGCAGGTGTTTTTGCTCCTACGATAAGCACCCTTTTCAGCAGAGGGGTCAAAACTCTGTGGTCGTAGCAAGGTCATCAGCAGCAACGAAGGTCTCATTTTCACCAACTAAGACCAGGAAGAGGGAACAATAAGCAGCAGACCACTACCTCAAAGCAACCATCAAAGCAATGAGGGAGTGCTTCCTCTAAACACTTAATCCACTCTGGTAGGAGGAAGGATCGCTGGTCATCTGGAGCAGTGGAGAGCTATAACCGACGACAAATGGGTGTTCAATATTAGATCTGCTAAGATTCAAGGCCTCACCGCCATAGATTCCTCCGAGTGGCGGACTCCGCTTGTGTCATCCTATTTTACACAAAGTAAACTATCTTCTGCTAAAGAAAGCCATAGAGTATGTTCCTGTTCATCAGAGGCGCCAGGGGATACACTCTCTATTTCCTGTTCGAAAAAAGAGGTCCTTCAGTGGAGTACAGACCAATTCTGGACTTAAGCATTTTGAACAAATATATCCGCTAGGAAAAGTTTCAGATGCTCTCTCTGCACCAGATCTTCCCTCTTTACATCAAGGAGACTGGATGTGCTCCATAGATCTGCAGGACGTCTATTTTCACATTCCAGTGACCAGAAAACATCGGAAAATTCTCCAGTTTTCAGGTTGCTTTGCGCCATTATCCCTTCAGAGTTCTACCATTCAGACTCAAGTCCGCCCCAAAGACTTTTTCAAAGTGCATGGCAGTGATGGTGGCTTTTCTTCGCAGGCGACTAATATTTATTTATCCATACCTGGACGACTGGCTACTGAAGAGTTCCACTCCAGCCCTACTTCATTTGCATCTCTCCTACAGTCTCCAGATTCTGAATAAACTGGGCCTACGGGTTAATTTTACAAAAATCGATTCTTAACCCGACTTGGAACGTTCACTACCTAGGAACGTCTCTAAACACCGTGGGTGCAAACTAGTGTCCTTCGGCGGAGAGATTTTTATCGATCAGGATGAAAGGCCAAGAACTCCTACGGACTTTGCACCCGATGGTCAGACAAGTGTCCGCTCTCCTGAGGTCCATGGCTTCCTGCACTTTCATCGTCCCCAATGCCCGATTGCACATGCGTCCCCTGCAGCAGGCTCTAGAAGACCAGTTGGTGCAAGCGTCAGGCAGTTAGGAGAATCGGATTACTCTTCCCCAGTCTGCCAGGTACTCCCATCAGGTGGTGGACAAAGAGGGCTCATCTAATGAAAGGTGTTCCCTTCCATCAATAGACTCCAACTCAAACATTGTTACGGATGCCTCCCTACAGGGTTTGGGTGCTCATATGGATCACCTTCAAGGGCTATGGTTGGACACAGAGGGGATATCATATCAGCTTACTGGAACCGAGGGCTGTCCAGCTAGCCCTAAAGTCCTTCTTCCGGTCTCTTTGATCCAACTCCCCCTTGATTCAGACAGACAACACCATGACTTTTATCTGAACAAGCAGGGAGGCACCAGGTCTAGAATTCTGTCCCAGGAGGAACAAGCTATCGAAGTAATTACTCGCACACCTCACCATCACGGCGGTCCACGTCCAGGGTGTTGCAGACTTCCTAAGCAGAGTTCGTAGAATCACATAACTGGGTGCTAAACAACGAGGTAGCTCAAGACATCTTTCGTAGCGTGGGGGGTGGGGGGGGTTCTGGACATAGACATGTTCGCAGACGCACCAAACTCCAAATGCCCAGTCTACGCATCCAGGTTTCACCAACCAGGAATGCTCTATTTTTTTTTTTTGTTTTGAAAACCTTTATTGAGCTATTACGATACACAGCAAAGAGCCAACAACCCATCGGGCCGGCCGCGAAAAACACATTTGGATGAATATCTGATCACACAGCCCTATGCCGTCAACCCGGAGGTACGGCGGCGTTACGGAATGCACAGGTACCGTGAGGTAAGAGAGTGTTATTCGTCTCAGACTTAGCAAACAATCACGGCGGAAGGCAGATTGCCAGGAGGTATACAGTGCAGGGATTTACCGACTCCCCCCCCCCCCCCCCCCCCCCCCCCCCCCCGAAACGTCGATCAGCACTGCGTTTTTATATGCGCCCTTGGCGAGCCAGCGCTCTCCCTCCCCTCTCCAGCTCCATAAGTTGCGGTGAGACGGGTCTAAACGTCTCCCGGATCATCCTGCACAATGGAGGGAGGCTCGCAGATTCCTCCCCTAAAGTCATTCCACTTGGACCATACCTCGATCCACTTGCGCGGGCACCCCCTAGCCACATACACTGTCTTTTCGTGCAGCATGCACCAGTCCATGTCGCTGGCCCAGTCGGAAAGTTTCGGTGGAACAGCACTACCCCAGAGCCTGGCAATATTCCGTTTTGCTATCATTTGCCCAAGTGTAACCCAGATCCTCCCTTTTGGCGACAGGTCAGTTGGTTCCCATATGTTGAGGCACCTCTTGGCCTCCGGGCGTATCCCCACCTCCCACACCTCTTCCATCTCCCGCACCACCCTCCTCCAGTACCTCTGAATCTTGGGGCAGTCCCACAGCACGTGGAAAAAGGTTCCAACACCCCCGCACCCCCTCCTACATAGCGTTGTGTCAGCCCTGCCCATCATATGTAATCTAGTGCAAGATATATAAACTCTGTGCAGGATCTTCAATTGGATGAGCCGCAATCTGGCCGATATCGCGACCTCACGCGGAGAGGCCAAAGCGTGCGTCCACTCCTCGTCATCTATTTCCAGCCCTTCGGCGATCCACTTGTCTCTGAGGGGGAGGAGCAGGTCTGGGGGGTTGTTAATAAGCTTTTTATAGGTGAGGGATATGGCATGTTCCGCGAGGAGCCCGTCAAGTAATCTATCCTCGAGCGGGGAGGCTGGCGGCAGCTTGACCGCCGGTGGGATATTTGCCTGCAATGAGTGGCGCACCTGCAAGTATCTATAATGTTCGGCATCTGCCAATTCGTAGGCTTCCTGCATTTGGGCGAATGAGCGGACCCCGGTGGGTCCCCACATATCTTTGATTTGAGAGATGCCGATAAGGTCCCACTCACGGAATCCTTTGGTGCGCCGCAGGTTACCCAACGCGTCCGAGGCCCATAGTGGCGTGGCCATCGTGAGGACTCCGGACCATCCGAGCTTTTTCTGCGCGATGTGCCACAGCTGTACCGAGTGCAGCGTCGGGCCGGTGAGTGTGCGCGCCCCCCGCCTGGAGTAGAGCGCTATTTCGTAATTGCCTCCGGGCAGCAGCCATCTATCCATCCCGTAAGCCGGGTCATTCCCGTCCCCGTAAGTCCCTTGGTTGATTGCGGCTAGGTGGGCCGCCCAGTAGTACTTACGAATGTCGGGGAGAGCGATGCCGCCGTCGTACCACCCCAGTGTTAGTTTGGCCAGTGAGATTCGTGGCTTCCCGGCCCAGAGGAGTTCGCGGAGCGCCGCTTCGATTGCCAGAAAGTAGCTGTTTGGGACCAGGTGCGGGTAATTTTGAAGCGCATATAGAAACCGCGGGAGCGAGAGCATCTTAAATAGGGCTGCCCTGCCCAGCAATGACAGGGGCAGATGCTGCCAGGACTTCGCCTCCCGTTGAAGCCGAAGGAGCGGCGGCTTGAGGTTGTGTTCGTAGAGCAGAGCTTTATCAAGGGTAATATACACTCCGAGATATTTAAACCCGTCCTCTGCCACCCGAATAGGGCAAGAGGCAGGGAGCCTGGGAGGGTCCCCACGGAGGACGTATAAATGCGATTTGGCCCAGTTGACTCGGAAGCCAGAATTGCGGCCGAAACTGTCCAATATATTCAGCGCCGCGATCAATGACCCGCGCGGCTTTGAGAGGTAAAGAAGTATGTCGTCGGCATATAAAGATATCTTATCCTCCCATCCCTCCGTCCATGTTATGCCCTGCACGGTGGCCACCTGTCTTATCCAGGCCGCGAGCGGTTCAAGGGAGAGGGCGAATAGGAGGGGGGACAGGGGACAGCCCTGTCGAGTTCCTCTGGCCAGCTTGAATACTTCAGACACCTTATTATTTACAAGCACCTGCGCCAGGGGTTCCGCGTAGAGTAGACGCACCCAAGCGATAAACTGGGGTCCAAAGCCCAACTTGCGCAGAACTGCGAACATGTAGGGCCACTCTAGGGTGTCGAAGGCCATGGTGGCATCCAAGGAGACCACCACCGCGTCCTCTTGCAGACTGTGGCACTGCCCCAGCACCCCATGCAATCTTCTGATATTGAGGGCCATGTTGCGGTGGGGCATGAATCCCGATTGGTCAGGGTGTATTAGCGACGAGAGCACCGGCTTGAGCCGGTTGGCCAGCGTTTTGGCAAGTATTTTAGGTTCCGCGTTTAGAAGCGAGATGGGTCTGTATGATGCGCAAGCGTCTTTAGGTTTACCTTCTTTCGGAATCGCGACTATGGTCGCCAACCGCTGGTCCCGGGGCAGCCGCCCTTGTGTTTTACAGCTATCGAACATGAGTTTGAGGTGCCTACTGGTGACGTCTGGCTGGAGTTTGTAGAGCTCTATAGGTATGCCGTTCGGTCCGAGCGCTTTACCAGGACGGAGGTTACCGATCGCCTGCTGGAGCTCAGTCTCGGTGAGCGGGCTGTCAAGAGCCTCCCGATCCGTGTCCGAGAGAGTAGGCAGTCGTATGTCCGCGAGGAGGTCCATGGAGTCCTCCTCCGGCCTGTCCGACTCTCGCCTGTACACCTGCCGGTAGTAGTCAGCGAACTGTTGTACTATTTCCCGGGGTTCCGTGAGCACTCTCCCCGAGTCAGTGCGCAACTCCGGCACCACCCTGCTGGCTTGTTGTTTCCGCTCAAGCCAGGCGATAAGTTTCCCGGCTTTATCGCCCTGGTCATATATCCTGCCGATCCTATTACGAGCCACCGTCTGGGCCTCCTGAGACACCAGCTCTCTGTACTCCGCCGCCTTTAGCTGCATCGCGTGCCTGAGTTCCCGGTCGCCGCTGGTCGGTGCCTCCCTTTCAAGTTCCCCGAGTTGCTCCTCTAGCGCTACGGTCTGCTGGCTACGTTCCCGGCGCCGAGCCGCGATAGCCGACAGAGCCTCGCCTCGCACCACAGTCTTAAACGCCTCCCACAGGGTGGCAGGGGAGGCGACCGACCCATCGTTCTCCATAAAGTAGCGCGAGATTGAGGTGGATATGTGTTTACTAGTGACCTCGTGTTTTAGGTGCCAGGGATTAATGGGCGCAGTGCAGCCCTCCCGTCTATTCCCGAATATAATCTGTGCAAGGAGCGGTGAATGATCGGAAATACCCCGGGGTAGGAGTTCGGCCTCTAATATCGCCATGTCGTGTTGGAGCAGGGTGAGGATGTAGTCCAGCCGCGAGAAGGAGTGGTGTGCGCCGGAGAAGAAACTGAAGCTACTGTCAGTGGGGTGGAGTAGGCGCCAGACGTCCGTCAGCCCGAAGGACTCGAAGTCCGGCAGCCACCGTTGCCCCTGGGGCAGGTCTCTAGGTGGCAATCTGTCTTGTGTTCCCGATGCCACAGCATTCAGGTCCCCTCCCAGAACGAGCCGACCATCGGGTAGCGATAGTAGGAGTGAGCCCAGGTCTTCGAAGGCCCGGGCCTGTAGGCCTGGGGGGGATATAGACTGAAAGGAGATTGAGCGCCTGGCCCTCCCAGCGCCCCGACACTGCCGCGAAGCGGCCCTGCGGGTCGGTCTTGGTGGTGTCTACGTGGAGAGGCAGGGAGCGGCGCAGGAGTATACCTACTCCTCGCGATCCAGTGGTGAAACCGGAGTGCACTACTAGAGTGTACCCATATCTATTTAGAGCGTGACAGACATTCCCCAATAGGTGGGTTTCCTGCAGAAGCACCACGTCTGGCTGGTGCCGTTTGAGGAACTGCAGTACTATAGTACGCTTGAGTTTGTCCCCTAGACCGTTGACGTTCCAGCTGAGAATCTTGAGGCTTTTTTCCCACCGTCTAGTCATGGCCGTGTCGTAAGAGGGTGTCTTGTCCCACCACCCGGGCAACCGTCGTGTGATAGCAATGTGCGTGATCGTAAAGGATCCCCAACTCCCACCCCTCCCTGAGTCCCACCCCCCAATAATAAATCAGACATATAACAACAATCCCAACAAGTCTGACGTTAAACTCCCTCCCGGGGCTGGCCCCAACCTCCCAGCTCCCCCACTCAAACCCAACTCCCCCCACCCTGCCCCCTGCTCCGCGGGTCTAGAACTGCCCACCACCCCAATTAGCAGAGCGCCTGTCGCCCCACCCCCCCCCCGGCGAACCCACCGAGAAACTCAACTTGGGAAGTTCGTGGGCTAGTCCCCTGTGGTCGCCCTTCCGTAGTGTCCCAGTTCGTGCAACCCCCTTATTACGGAGTCACCCATAGAGGGAAGTCACCCATGTAGGCAGTGAGGCGGCCAAGGCACCCCAGAGTTATTAACAAGTCTCAAAATAGAGGCACGTGAGGTATACATACTGTCTGGTATCTTCAGCGCTATTACTCAAGGCCTCAGCGCGGCGTCCCTTCTCTGGACGAGCCCCAGCGGGGACTGTTGGACCTGGAACGCCAGGACCGCTGACTCGGCGCACCACCCTCGGGCCGGCCTGACGCCGATTCCGTGACGGGCTGGTCCGCTTCTTGCCGCTGTAATTCGCCACCACGGGAGTCCTGCGTCGCCTCTCCCCCATCCAGCCACTCCTGCACCGCTTCCGGCGTGGTGAAAAAGAGGGATCTCCCACCGGTGATGACCTTCAGTTTGGCGGGGAAAAACATCATATATTTGATCCCACGCTCGCGGAGCGCCAACTTAACCCCTTGGAAGGAGCGCCTTTCCCGCTGGACCTGGAGTGTGAAATCGGGAAAGAATCGGATTGTGGCCCCCTCATATCGCAGGTCACCGTGCTGTCTCGCCGCCTGAAGTATTGCGTCTCGGTCCCGGAAATTCAGGATTTTGGCAATGATCGTACGTGGCATGGCTCCAGGCTTGGGTCGTGGGATAGGGGCCCTGTGCGCCTGCTCAATGGTGAAGAGTTTCGAGAGACGCTTGGGTTTAAGATGCCGTAGGATCAGATCCTCCAGGAATAGCTCCACACTGTCTCCTTCAAGGCCTTCCGCCACACCCACGACGCGGATATTACTTCTCCGAGCCCTCCCTTCTTGATCATCGAGCCGCAGGGCCATAAGGCGGTGCTGGTGTATTAGTTCGTTCACCCGTCCCTCAAGTCGCTTCTCCGAGTCCTGTAGGGCCTTAATATCGACTTCGTTAGTCTTGGAGCGGTCAGTAGTTTTCCCGAGGTCCGCTCGTAGCAGGGCCACTTCGATAGTGATCTTATCCATCTTGGTTTCCAAGTTCGTGCCCAGGGTCTGAATCGCAGCCATGATGGACTTCAGGGAGGGGTCCGCGGGGTCCGCGTCTTCCTTCGGGGCCCTCTCCGCCGGAGGTGGCGCCTTGACTACTGTGTATTGGTCTAGCTTGTTGGCCTGAGTTGCGGCTCCGCTCTTGGGTCGCATGGCGGTCCGGGCACCCTGCGGGCCGCAGGCGGCACCGCCCTCCGCAGCTCCGAGGCGTCCCGCGGTCCGATCAGCGCTCACAGTCACAGCCCCTGGGCCCCGCTTGCGCCCCGGGATTAAAAGAGGAAGGAGACCGCCGCCGCCACCAGAGAGGCCCAGGATCCGCTCAGTACCCCGTCTCGCTCCGGGTCAGCCAGGCGGTGTGCAGTTCCAGTCGCGGCTGCGGCCTTACCGGGTGTGTGGGCCGGGCGCTCCCAGGCAGCAGACAACCTACTGCTCGGCTGGGCTGTGGCCCCAAATTAGCGTCCCCTCCTCTGCCCGGGGACCACTCCTCCGCAGCCCCAGTCACGGGCGTGCTCCTTCTCAAGGACAGCCAGGGGCCCCCTCCACAGCGCCCAGGCGCCCCCGGCTCCGGATTGGGTCGATGGCCAGAGGCTGGAGCTTAAGGTAGTCTGCCAGGGAGCGACAGGGGGAAGAGGGTCCCCGTCGCCACCAGTCGGGTCCGAGGAAGGGTAGAGCTTCCGTCTCCTCCCAGCCAGGCGGTGCGCAATCAAAGGCGCGCTCCGAAGTCTCACCGGAGGGCAGGGCAGGGCGTCCCTCGGCTACAGGCCTTCCTCCGCTCCCTTGCGGTCGATAAATGGCGCCCTCCACACGGCCAGGGATGTAGTCCGTCGCGGCCCCAGTCGCGATCCACAACTGCTCCGGTGCAGCCGATGCTTTCCGGCTCCAATCCGCGACGTCAGCCGCTTTTCCCCAACCGCGTTGCTTTGTGCGCGTCAGCGCGTAGGCCCTCGCCGGGGCCTCACGTATCCTCAGGAGCCGCTGCAGAGTTCCGGAGTCAGGGCGTCCGGCCGCCGTCGACCTCCGCAGCCACCCACCTTGGTCGTGTGGGCGTCACCTGGGGCCACCGAGCCGCCCCTACGGGCACTTGGTCAGGGGGAGCCGGGGGGGTTCCACGGGGGCTCCCCACGGCGCGGATTAGGTCCGGATTTCAATGGGACATCTACGGTCCCGGCGGAGCTCCGGGATCAGGCGGCCATTCACATCGGCGCCTAGCCACGCCCAGGAATGCTCTATTGATGGTCTCATAGCTTACTCTAAGCTTTTCCTTCGCTACCTCTCATCCCGGCAGTGATCACAAAGTTCTAAAAGACCAACTCCAAGATGATGCTGATCGCTCCAGAGTGGCCGCACCATTGGTGGTACCCGGACCTTCTACAACTCTCCGAGGTCCCACACCGGAGGTTGCCTTGCCGTCCGGACCTGCTGTCCAAGAGCCAGGGGAGAGTGTTTCATCCCAACCTTCCTTCGCTCAGGCTGACGGCATGGCTCCTGAAGTCTTGCAGTATGGACACTTAGACTTGCCGGAGGACTGTATGAACATCTTTAAGGAAGCTTAGAGACCTTCTACCAGGGCTTCCTACACATTCAAGTGGAAGCGCTTCTGCATATGGTGCTTGAATAATGGTCATGACCCAGTTAGAGGTAAAGAACAAGTAATTCTGCCGTATCTTTTATATCTAGCTAAGTCGGTCCTGCAATTCACATCCATTAAGGTACACTTAGCAGCATTACGGCATATAGGATATCGCCTACCCAGGGTTCTTTTTTCAAGTTGTCAGTGGTGAAAGATTTTCTTGAAGGGTTAAACCAGTACAAGCCCCTTCTCCGTGGGAGCTCAATGTGGTCCTTACCAAAATGATAGGAGCACCTTTTGAACCAATACACAAGTCCTCCCTGCAGCACTTGTCTTCAGAAGCCCTGCCTTCGAGCCCGGCTCCAAAGAAATACAAGCCTTCAAGTGGTTCGGGCCTGAGTAAACCACATATTACTGTACCTTCGGCACCGAAGACGCACGACTTCTCTGCACCGAAGCAGGCACCGAGACCAAAGTCATCGAGGCCCATTGACAAACGGGCATCGAAAGCTCCCAAGCTTAAAGATCCCGTTTCGGCACCCAAACCGTCCTCGGCACCGACCCACCCATCTAAGGGCCATTCTACAAAAGACTCTACCGATCATCCAAAACATAGATCGGAGCCCAAAAAAATCGACACCAAAGCAGATTACGGAGTATCATGAACTTTTCCACCCTGATCCAACGCAAAGGAAAATTTATATCAATCCTAAAACTGGACATGTCACTGCTGTGCCATATAAAAAGAGGAAGCTGGACTAAACACCTTCTTCAGCTCCTATAAAGAGAAAGGACTCAGCCACTTCACCTATTTGTCCTTCCTCTCCTGTACCACCTCTTACCCCACCCCCCCCCCCCCCCCCCCCCTCTCCACCTCCTTTACCTCTACCATCCGCTTCACATACACCACCTCCACAGGATGATGATCTCTTAGGGGCAGGGGGTAATCCGGATGATCTTTATGATCCTAATGATCCTTTCACAAATCCGGACACGGTACCCTTAGCCGACTGGGCGTACACACTACCTGATGTTCCCGATCCTACTGCATACCCTTCCAAACCCTCCCCTCCAGATGACCACCTAGGGTTTGGGCAACTCATCAACAGGGCAGCACTTTATCATGGCGTCACCATGCACTCAGATGCGCCTGAAGAAGATTTTTTGCTGGACACATTTAAACAGTTCAAATCTTACCCATGATCAAAGGGGTCATGAAACACGCCCCAGAAATCTTTAAAGACACTGTACGGGCCAGGGTACTTATCCCCGAATTAAAAAAAAATATAGACCTGCCCCAGAGGACCCTGCTTACATTAAAGGACAGCTCCCTCTAGACTCTTTAGTAGTTTCCAACACCAGAAAGCGGGCTAACTCCCAAACAACTGGAGACACAGCTCCACCAGACTAAGAGTCTAAGCTTTTAGAGGCCTCAGGTAAAATATTTGCAGCACAAGCAGCTAACCATTGGCGTATTGCCAACACACAAGCCCTATTGGCACGCTATGACAGGGCTCATTATGATCAATTGGAAGACCTTTTACAACACCTACCAGATCAATATAAGACTCGGGCCAATGACCTTATCCAAGAGGGAAAGCTCCTATTCAATGCATCAATTAAATGTGCACTGGACGCTGCGGACACTGCCTCTAGGGCAATCAACACCAGTGTACTTCTCCGACGCCATGCAGGTCTACATATTTCAGGCTTTAAGCCAGAAGTACAAACTACAAAATTAAATCAACCATTCAACCCAGAACAGTTGTTTGGACCGGCAGTAGATACTGCATTGAAAAAGATGAAAAAAGATAGACTGCTAAATCAATGGGAGCATTAGTCTCCACAACCACGTGGCTCCTTCTATAGAGGAGCCTCCAAAAATACGGGAGCAGACACCTCATCCACTTTCAAAACCTCTACGCAAACATCCCCCAATAGAGGATATTTTCGAGGGGGATATAGGGGAAACCATGCTAAAGGAAGAGGTCGAGGTAGTACTAACACTCGTACCTCCCCCACCACTAAACAATGACTTTCCTCCACTCCCCCCAGACCATTCCACTCCAGTCGGGGGAAGACTCAAACAGTTCCTACCTGTCTGGAATTCCATTACTACAGACAAGTGGGTAAGACAAAATATCCAATCTGGTTATTGCCTACAACTCACAAATACCCCCCCCCCCCCCCCCCACCCCCACCCCCATCATACCCCCCAGACATCGTCCAATGTCACAAGAACATCTTGCGCTCCTCAAGCAAGAAGTTCTTTCCTTACTTCAAAAACAGGCAATAGAGCCAGTTCCACTCCAACATCAGGGCACAGGAGTATACTCTCTATACTTCCTAATTCCCAAAAAGGACGAGACGTTAAGACCCATTCCCGACCTCAGACTACTCAATCAGTATATACACTCGGATCATTTCCATATGATCACTCTTCAGCAAGTGCTCCCACTACTACAAGGCGATTTCCTTGCCACACTAGACCTCAAGGACGCCTATATTCACATTCCCATGCACCCTGATCACAGGATGTACCTAAGATTTGTGGTGGACGGACAGCACTATCAGTTTACTGTCCTCCCATTCGGAGTAACTACTGCGCCCAGAGTCTTTACAAAATGCCTAGCAGTAGTAGCAGCGCATCTCGGGAGACAAGAAATTCACGTCTTCCCATATCTCGACGATTGGCTCATAAAAGCCAATTCATTCAGCAAATGCGTTCTGCATGCTCACCAAACTATCCTAACCTTGCACAACTTGGGATTCACCATCAATTATCCCAAATCTCAACTACATCCCTCCCACATACATCAATATCTGGGAGCTACCATAAATACTTCCAAAGCTATAGCGTACCCCAGCCCAACCAGGATAGCCAACATACAAGCTCTAATCTTAAAATTCCAACCCCAACACTCTTCCAGCAAGAGTGTTCATGCAACCGTTGGGCATGATTGCGTCATGCGTCTTCATTGTGCCTTACGCACGACTTCAAATGCGTCCCTTACAAGAGTGTCTAGCACGTCAGTGGAACCAGGCTCACTGACCACTTTCAGATCTGGTGTTGGTGGACAGCCGCTCACAACGCTCACTAAAATGTTGGAACCATAAACCTGTCCAAAGGGCGACTGTTCCTAGAGCCTCTTCCACAGATAGTGCTGACAACCGACGCATCTCTTACAGGATGGGGAGCCCCCATCTCCTAGGACACACCACTCAGGGCAAATGGACCACACAACAAACTGCTCCATATCAATCACCTAGAACTTCTAGCAGTGTTCCTGGCGTTGAAGTCATTCCAACCACATCTACAGAACAAGGCTGTCCTAATCCGGACAGACAACATGACAGCCATGTATTACATACAAAAATAGGGGGACACACATTCTCTCCAGCTCTCTCAGATAGCACAGAACATTTGGAGATGGGCAATTCCCCAAAACATCTACCTACTGGCAGAACACCTTCCAGGGGTTCACAACCAAATTGCCGATATGTTGAGTCGACAGACAACAAATCCACGAATGGGAATTACACCCACAAGCCCTACTCCCATTCTTCCACAAATGGGGACAACCAGACAGACCACTTCGCCGCCAGGTATCCCCACCCGCAGTCGAAGGGCAATGCGATATGGATGAACTGGTCGGGCAGATTTGCGTACGCTTTTCCGCCTCTCCCACTCCTTGCATTCGTAGTACACAAGCTCAGGCAACAGTCCCTCAAACTGATCCTAGTGGCTCCTACTTGGGCACGCCAGCCCTGGTTCACAACACTACTGGAACTCTCCGTAGTTCCACATCAAAAGCTGAACCCCCCCCCTCCTTGCTAACCCAGAACTGTGGAGAAATCAGACACCCAGATCCACAACAACTCAACTTAGCGATCTGGCTCCTGAAGTCCTAGAGTTCGGTTACCTCAACCTACCACCGGCCTGCATGAATATTATTAATGAGGCTAGACGGCCTACTACCAGAGCGTGCTATGCAGCTAAATGGAAAAGATTTGCCATTTACTGCAATAACAATGATATACGCCCACTAGACGCATCCATCCAAAACATCATTTGCTACATACTACACTTGTAATGATGTAATCTAGACTATTCTTCAATACGTCTCCAACTAGCTGCATTAGCAGCCTACTTGCAAAATCGACAGCACTTGTCACTATTTAAAGTGCCCGCGATGAAACATGGAAGGTCTTAAAAATCATTCCTCCAAGATTACCACCCTCTCCAGTGTGGAATCTAAATATTGTGCTCACTAGGCTAATGGGTCCCCCATTTGAACCTCTACAGAAATGCGAGCTACAATTTCTCACATGGAAAGTGGCTTTCCTTATTGCTATCACATCCCTTAGACGGGTAAGTGAAATACAAGCCTTAACCATACAAGAACCATTCCTACAATTACATCGTAACAAAGTGGTTCTTAGAACCAATCCAAAGTTTCTGCCAAAGGTCATTTCTCCATTCCATCTTAACCAATCAGTTGAGCTACCAGTGTTCTTCCCAAATCCTGACTGTAGCTGAACGAGCTCTTCATACCTTAGACGTTAAAAGAGCCCTTCTTTATTACATTGACAGAACCAAATCTTTCCGCAAAACCAAACTGTTTGTTGCTTTCTGCCCACCACTTAAAGGCAACACAATTTCTAAATCAGGGATAGCCAGGTGGATAGTTAAATGTATCCAAATTTGTTACCAAAAGGCTAAACGCAAGCTTCTGTGGGTCAGGCTGTCCTTAAAACCTTATTCCAAACTGCTGCAACAGATACAGGTGACCATCGCTAGGGGAGACACTGCTATATAGTCTATCCTAAGTGTGTGATCTGCAGCTCATATGCCGCGAACGGAATATGCTACTTACCAGTATGCATCTGTTCCTGGCATGTAGAGCTGCAGAGCCACACACGCCCACCCATCTCCCCGGGACCTGTATCCGTTCCAGCATTGTCTTACTTAGACATTACTCATGGACATCCTTTTCTTTATTCTTACACACCATAATTTCCCATCATGGCGAAAAACAATCTGAGGATGGAGTGTATGCCCATGGGCACTGTACTCCAGAGGAGGAGTCACATATCTCGTCACCAAAAGGCTGCATCATCATCCGAGCCCAACACCAGATGGCGATCTTATCCTAAGTGTGTGGCTCTGCAGCTCTACATGCCAAGAACAGATGCATACTGGTAAGTAGCATATTCCTTCCTCTCCCTGCACGCTAGGTATGCCAAAGAGAAATGCGTTCCTCACTGTCGAATATGAAACCCAGCTCTCGCTACAGGCTTGTTGCACCAATGAAGGGGGGGGGGGGGGGGGGGGGAGTATAAAGTGCTCGCCATTCACTATGTAAAGAGTTCCTAACACCTGCTGGTTGGAGGAATAAGAAAGGTAAAGATGCCTACAAGGGATTTATTCAAATAAAAGGAGTTTGAATATAATAAAAATCAGTGGAATAACTCAAAACTAATTAAACAAAATAGATTGGTAAATCAATTACAACTGGGTGGGTCAGCCTAGAGAAAAATATTTGAAATATCATAAATAGGAAAAATGAGGGTACAGAAATTAGTGAGAAGACTCCACGAACATTGACAACAGAAAACATTTAAATCCGATATAGAAAAATATCCTAGTTATCAATATATAGCTGTTCGAGGCATGTGGGCTGCTGAATTCATATCTGTGCATAGATCGCCGCCTAGTGTTGGGTCCGGATGTTTGCACGTTGTTGTCCTGGAAGAGTCTTCGAAGTATCCTTGGATAGGTGACTCCTCCCCTGGACTACAGTGCGCATGGGCATCCTCTCCATCCTCAGATTGTTTTTTTCCGCCATTGGGTTCGGATGTGCTATCTTAGCTCAAGTTAGGAAAATATTTTTTTCGAGGCCAAAAGGCCTTTAGTTCGCGTCGGTACTGTTTATCGATCGGGTTTCGATAGAATTTGTTAGTTTACTAACTTTCAGCACCGACTGCTTTCGCATTGACCTGTCCATCGACGACTTCGACGATGGAATCCAGGACGCCGTTCAAAAGGTGTCCGGTATGCAATGCGAAGTACCCACACATCGACGTCCATCCGGTGTGCAACAAATGCCTTTCGCCGGACCACGACGAATCAACATGCATGGCCTGTGCCCGGTTCCGCTCGAAGAAGACTCTGCGGAATCGACGAGCGGCGAGACTCGAGGCGCAGCACGCGGCACCGGCCCCGACAGACATCTTCGGCGAGGCCGAGGACGTCGAGGAATTGGAAGTCTTGCCCTCCAGTCCCGTTTCCGAACACGAACCCGGATCGGACGAGGAAGACGAGTCACTCTTCCACAGAGGTGAAGACGACACCGAGGTAGGAGACGACGAGGAGGCCTTCGGGGCCGAAGAAAGTAGCTCCAATGATGAACAAGGCCTACCTGTTCAAACCGTTCAAACACCAGTGCCACAGCCTATGGCTCCGGTCGAGGGATCGCCTTCGGGCCTTACCCGAGACCCATCCCGCAGTTCTTCGGCCCCGCCCTCGGGCCCGGCCTCGGACGTTCAGCGGCAGCCATTACTACATAAACAGGCTGGTTTCCCTATCACAAAACCGAAACCGAAAGCTGCTCAGGTTCCACCGAAACTGAAAGTAGCGCTGGTCGGATCGAGGCCTTCGACGCCAGCGCACCGCGTCGGCACCGACCGCACCAAGAGGGACTTCGGTGCCGAACTTGAGGCGGGCGACGTTGGAGTCGACAAACGGAAAAAAGCCATCGGCACCGACAAACCTGCTCGGCTACCGGCACCGACGACACCAAGGGCCGTACCGCCTGCTGTGTCTCACATCGCTCCCTCGACGACACCTAAGCCTCAGGTATCGAAGACTTCGACGGTGATCTCTTCACCCAGACTCGATGACCCTCCGGCACCGAAAAAATCTACGGCCGCCTCTACGAGCCTGGCCGGTGCCAAAGCCTCGAAGGCGCCCCAAGTACGACCTGGTGTGACGCAAGGCAGCAAAACCACACCTGTCCTCCAGGACACGTCGGGCTCCGGTTCGGTCGGAGCTCCCGCAGCCTCTTCGGTGCCGACCAACATTACCTTCGGCTTGCCTCCGTCAACAATCCCAAAAATGTTCCAACTCAGGACACGGGTCACCCAACCTACGGTCACACCTGCTGAGACGTCTCCAGCACGTATCATCGACGCCGGCACTGGCAGAATGATTCTCCAGGACCGAAGGATAACTTCGGAGCCGCCATTGGACCCTTTCAGGATCCCACTAAAAAGGAAGTTGCCTGCAGAATCGGAACCTCTCCTTTATGAACCCTTCCATTCATCCTACCAGGATCCACACCGGTTCTCCCCCACACGCTCCGATACAGACGCATTGGGGGACTACATGGCTGACCAAGTCCCCTACCATGTAGACACGGACCCTGATGACCAGCAGGACCCTGATCAAACTTGGGGCGACCCTGCAGACCCCAGTGCACCTCTCGATGCACAGGATCCACAACTCTATGGGGCAAAGACATCTCCTACGGAGGATACTGCAGCGTTCAATGCTCTTATCGAACGTGCTGCCAATAACCATGGGGTGCAGCTTCACTCTGATACCATCGAAGATGACTTTCTAATGGACACCTTTGCATCCTCAGAAAGACATGTAAAGACTCTGCCAATGTTGAAGGGGGTCCTCAAACCAGCCAAGGACATTTTCAAAGAACCCACCAGGGCACGAGTGATAAACCCCAGGATTGATAAAAAATACAGATCAGCACCTGGGGATCCTACTTACATCAGAGGACAATTACCACTCGACTCCATCGTCGTAGCGAATGCACGCAAGAGGGCACACTCGCAAACAACAGGTGACGCTCCTCCCCCGGACAAAGAGTCCAAGGTGTTAGAAACCTCTGGCAAGCGAGTTGCCGCCCAAGCTGCCAACATATGGCGCATAGCCAACACTCAGGCGCTCCTTGCTCGCTATGATAGAGCGCACTATGACACACTTGAGCAAATATTCCAACATCTCCCTGACCAGTTCAAGGAAGGCGCAGAAATGCTCATCAGAGAAGGACAGCTACTAACGAACGCTTCCATCAAATGCGCACTAGATGTTGCAGACACGGCTGCCAGAGCCATAAACACAAGCGTCATGTTGCGACGACATGCCTGGCTACGGATCTCAGGATTCAAGCCTGAGGTACAAAACAATATACTGAACCAGCCCGTCAACCCCGACTATTTATTCGGGCCAGAGGTTGACACCACCCTCAAAGATAAAAAAGGATACGGACACTGCAAAGTCCATGGGCGCACTACAAACTCAGTCCTTTCGGAGCGGCTCCTTTCGTCGCCCCGGAAACAAGGGAGCAGGTAGAGGACAGGGGTCACAACAAACATATAACAAAGGCAATACACAGACCACCTATGATAAAAACACCCGAGGTGGATATCGTGGCTCCAGCACAAAGGGCAGAGGACGCGGCTACGGCAACACCAGGTCCTCCCCCAAGAACAAGCAGTGACTCCCTCTCCCTTCCTCCCGACCACATAACACCTGTCGGGGGAAGGCTACAAAGGTTCCTGTCCACGTGGAATTCCATCACCACGGACAGGTGGGTCAAAGATATTATAAAATACGGTTACTGTCTGGAGTTAACCTCCACTCCACCCACAATACCACCAAGAAGCCGTCCTATGTCCTCAGAGCACTTAACGCTCTTACAGCAAGAAGTGCAAAGTATGCTTCTAAAAGGCGCTATAGAGGTCGTACCCATCCACGAGCAGGGTGCGGGAGTGTACTCCCTCTACTTCTTAATTCCAAAAAAGGACGGGTCGCTCAGACCTATATTGGACCTGAGACCCCTGAACCAGTACATTCTTTCAGAGCACTTTCATATGCTCACTCTACAGCAAGTCCTTCCGCTTCTCAAGCAGGGAGACTTCCTAGCCACACTGGACCTCAAGGATGCGTACTTTCACATACCCATCCACCCCTCACACAAAAAATACCTCAGGTTCACTGTTCAGGGGCAGCACTATCAGTTCAAAGTCCTTCCCTTCGGCGTGACAACAGCGCCCAGGGTTTTCACGAAGTGCCTCGCTACGGTGGCAGCACATCTACGGAGGCAGCATATACACGTCTACCCCTACCTAGACGACTGGCTCGTTCAAGCGAAGTCAGCCCAGCAATGTGCAAGCCACATGTCCCGCACCATTCACCTTCTTCACAGTCTGGGATTCTCACTGAATTATCCAAAGTCCCATCTCCAGCCCGCACACGTACAACAGTACCTAGGTGCGACTATAGACACTCTGGCGGCCACAGCTCAGCCAAATTTAGTGAGGATCGACAGCATACAACTGCTGATCTCCAAATTCAAACCCAATCACTCACTTCCAGCGCGAGTGTTCATGCGGTTGATAGGCATGATGGCCTCCTGCATCTTCATAGTCCCGCACGCGAGATTACATATGCGCCCACTTCAGGAGTGCCTAGCACGTCAGTGGAATCAGGCTCAAGGACAGTTAAAGGACCTAGTGTTGGTGAGCGGTCGGGCATACAACTCTCTGCATTGGTGGAATCCACAAAACCTTTGCAAGGGCCGACCGTTCCAAGAGCCTGTCCCACAAATAGTACTGACAGCGGACGCGTCTCTCCAGGGATGGGGAGCTCATGTACTCCACTACACAGTGCAAGGACTATGGACAACACAACAAAAGAAGTTGCACATCAACCTTCTGGAATTGACGGCAATCTTCCTAGCCATGAAGGCGTTCAAAGTACATCTATGCAACAAGGTCGTGTTGATCCGGACGGACAACATGACCGCAATGTACTACATACAGAAACAGGGAGGCACACACTCTCCACAGTTGTCTCATCTGGCTCAGAGCATGTGGAAGTGGGCCATTCAAAGGAACATGTTCCTCATGGCGGAACACCTCCCTGGCAAGGACAACCAAATGGCGGATCTGCTCAGCAGACACAGCCACCAAATGCACGAGTGGGAGTTACACCCATCAGTACTCCAACCGTACTTTCAGCAGTGGGGTCATCCGGAGATAGACCTATTCGCGACAAGCGAAAACGCAAAATGCCCAAGCTTCGCCGCCAGATTCCCACATCCGCAGTCGCAGGGCAATGCGATATGGATGAACTGGTCCGGCAGATTTGCGTACGCTTTTCCCCCAGCGCCATTGATACCGCTAGTGGCCCGCAAACTCCGACAACACTCCCTGACACTCGTCCTAGTTGCTCCCACGTGGGCACGCCAGCCGTGGTACACCACCTTCCTCGAACTTTCCGTGGTGCCGCATCAAAGGCTGCGGATCAAACCCGCGCATTTGACGCAGAACCATGGAGAGGTTCAGCACCCAGATCCGCAACAGCTGAATCTGGCGATCTGGCTCCTGAAGTCCTAGAGTTTGGCTATCTCAACCTGCCACCTGACTGTATGGACATCATCAAGGAGGCCAGGAGACCCACTACCAGAGCTTGCTATGCAGCCAAATGGAAAAGGTTCGTCATTTATTGCGGAAATAATGACATCAACCCGCTGGACGCATCCATCCAAAACATCATCTGCTATCTCTTACACCTATATCGATGCAATCTGGCGTACACCTCTATACGTGTCCATTTGACCGCAATATCAGCCTATCTGCAAACCAGGCAGCACCTCTCTCTATTCAGAGTGCCTGCCATCAAAGCATTCTTGGAAGGGCTCAAACGAGTCATTCCACCTAGTCACCCACCGGCCCCAATGTGGAACCTCAACTTGGTCCTCACACGCCTGATGGGTCCACCCTTTGAACCTCTACACTCATGCGAGATTCAATTCCTTACCTGGAAAGTGGCCTTCCTAGTAGCGATCACTTCCCTCAGAAGAGTTAGTGAACTCCAGGCACTAACCGTTCAAGAGCCATTTATTCAGGTTCACGCTAACAGGGTCGTACTACGTACCAACCCCAAGTTCATGCCCAAGGTAATATCACAGTTCCACATGAACCAGACTATTGAACTGCCCGTTTTCTTCCAAAACCCACAAACTGTTGCAGAAAGGGCACTACATACACTAGATGTACGGAGGGCCCTCATGTACTACATCGACAGGACTAAACCATTCAGGAAGACAAAACAACTGTTCGTTGCCTTTGCCCCACACCACAAAGGTAACGCCATCTCCAAAGCAGGGATAGCCAGATGGATAGTTAAGTGTATTCAAATCTGTTATCAAAAGGCAAAACGCACATTAACTATTCCACCACGAGCCCACTCAACACGTAAGTTGGGGGCTTCCATGGCCTTCCTAGGAAATATTCCCCTGCATGATATATGCAGAGCAGCCACATGGTCCACTACACACACATTTACAAAACACTATTGCGTAGATGTGCAGTCAAAACAGCAGGCAGCTGTAGGACAGGCTGTTCTCAAAACACTTTTTCAGACCGCTGCAGCTGGCACGGGTAGCCGCCGCTAATAGAGGGCACTGCTATGTATTCTATGCACAGATATGAATTCAGCAGCCCACATGCCTCGAACTGAATATGCTACTTACCAGTATGCATCTGTTCTTGGCATGTAGGGCTGCTGACATTCATATCGCCCTCCCTCCTCCCCGGCGCCTGTCGCAGCTGCAGCTCTCAGAATTACTGCAAGCATGGTCATCACTTTCTGTATCTACTCCATCACTGCCACAATGGCGAAAAACAATCTGAGGATGGAGAGGATGCCCATGCGCACTGTAGTCCAGGGGAGGAGTCACCTATCCAAGGATACTTCGAAGACTCTTCCAGGACAACAACGTGCAAACATCCGGACCCAACACTAGGCGGCGATCTATGCACAGATATGAATGTCAGCAGCCCTACATGCCAAGAACAGATGCATACTGGTAAGTAGCATATTCAATCCATCTTCATTAAACAGTACAGTGAGTCTGTTTTGTCTTTTTGAGAGGTAAAGCTAGGTTCATTGATGGTGAGGCTAGTTAAACGACGATTCAAAGTGTGGTTAAGCAGATTATTGACAAAGTGTTTTGAAGTATATAAACTATTATTGCTTTAAACCCAGATCATACAAACAATGTCTGAAAATATGGATTATAAGGTTTTTTGAAATATATTTTATTTATATGGATTATAAGCTTGTTTTGGAAAACGCCTCCTACCTCTGCCTGTCACACTTAAATACTTGTGTGCCGCTCTGTCGACAATCAAGTCCCGGGATCAAGTGACCAAACCAATACTGTGCCTCCGGTTCAGGAAAGTACACCTGTTCAGAGGGCACGGCAGGAGCTGAGAAGTGATTGTTTTGTCAACAATCTCTGTCCAGGCTGATGCGAGGGCTTAGGAAGGAATAGGCCCAGCAGGCTGTAAAACGAGAACATCCTGCGCAAGAGGCTCAGGGAATGTGACTTCTCAGATTGTGGGTGCGAAAAGGAAAAACAAAACTTCCACCCGCCGGTGTGTCCAATCTTCGCAGCATGTGTGCACTTCTGGTGACCAAAAGAGGGGTGTGTGAGTGCCATGTTTCTTGCATGGTATGCCCCCACTTTTTGGTGAATTGCTGAATGTACTTTGACTGAGTGTGCCCTGGACTCCTGCCAATCAGGTGCCCAGGGCCTATGTTCCTTCCCTAAACACACAAAACCCAAATTGGCAAACCCTGGCCACATGTCACCCCATAGTAAATGGTACCCTAGGTACTCTGGGCCCTGTGACCAGGGAAGGCCTCTACGGGCTGCAGCACTCATTGTGCCATCCTTAGAGGCCCTGTACCCTTGCACACACTGCCCTTGCAGGCTGGGTGTCTGGGTGCAAGACAAAAGTCGACATGGCACACATCCCTGTGTGCCATGCCCATCACCTACACTGCCATGGCATATATCAGCCACCCCTCTAGCTGGGTGCCCTATGCCAATGGTGTGGGCGCAGGAGCCCTGTGCCCCCACAGTACCCAGGTCCATGCCTGGGCACTAAGTTCATTGCTGCCATTTAAGAGTATATGGTGCTGAGAGCTCGTCAAACACGAACTCCACAGCACCATAATGGCAACACTGAAGACTGAGAAGTTTGGTATCAAACTTTTCAGCACATTAAACCCACACTGATGCCAGCACCCCAGAGGGCATCTTAGAGATGCCCCCTAAAGCCTAACCTGCAATCCACGTCTGTTCTGAGGCTGCCACACAGCAGACATGTTGCTGGACCCCTGGGTAAGAGAGCCCCTGCTCTCCTGGGCCTGCAACAATGCACATCCTGGGCGAGGTGCTAAATCTCCTCCCCCAGGATGGGCAGGGGGAAGCTTCAAAGGCATGCCGCCTCTGAGCTTCCCCAGGCCATTGCAATCCCATTCTAGCGGGAAGCTAGGCCGGAAACCCCAAATAAGGACAGGGGATGTGCCAGCCTGCCAACCCCACCCCTCATGTGGGGGAGGCGAGGCGAGGTGAAGCACATCTCTGGGCTCTCGCCATCTTGAAGATGGGAAGCCCTACCCTATCGGGACTAGGCTACTGCCCCCTCCCACAGGAGATAGGCAGGATAGGGGTTGTGCCAACCCCAGGACAGGGACCCATTGGTCCCTGCCCTTACCTGTAACGCCCCTAAATCTAGTATTTAGGGGCACCCTTCCTTCCCCAGATTCCATAATCTGATGAGCTAGAAGAAAGACCTGCCCTGCAGCTGCTAAGAGGAAGACACCAACTGCTTAGGCCCCAGCCCTACCGGCCTGTCGACCCTCGTACCTGATCCTGCTCCAACCCAGCATCTCTTGTGGCCAGCAACCTCACAAACCCCGGAGGACCTGGCTACCTTTTGACTCTAAACCCATGGGACTCCCATGAGTAGAGGCTCTACTCAAAATATATGTTCGAGGCATATGAGCTGCAGATTGTACACTTAGTATAGATCGCCATCTGGTGTTGGGCCCGGATGTTTGCAGTTTGTTTTTCTTCTTGGACAGTCTTTGGAAGTCACGAGTTTGGTGACTCCTCCTTCGGTCCGTACTGCGCATGGGCTTCGGCTCCATCCTCAGATTGTTTTTTTCCGCCATCGGGCTCGGATGTGATACTTCGTGCTCCGGCTTCGAACTTCTACGGTTCCAGCCTCGACGGAAAATCCTCGTTTCTTCATCTTCATCTCTCGAAGCGGCACTTTTCTCCATCCCGTACATCGGCACCGGCCTTCGGGCCCTCCTCGACTCCGGTCCCGGCCGATGGAAAGGACTCCGTTCAAAAAGTGCCCAAAATGTGGGTCTAAATTTCCCCACACCGACCTCAATCAGGTGTGTAATCTTTGCCTCTCTCCAGAACACGAGGCCAGAGACTGCCCCGCCTGTAAGTCTTTTCGATCGAAGAAAACCATCCGGGATCGAAAAGCTCGACGCACCATGGCGCACTCATCGTCTGCAGCTCCACCGGACATCTTCGGAGACGGCGCCGAAGCTTCGGGGCAAACACACACCGAGCAGGAAGAAGACGTCGTCAGCGCTTCCGAGGCCGACGACTTCGACGTAGAGGACATCACACCGGCGCAGCGGGTCGTGAGTACTGTGCCCCCTCCCACCCCCGCGCCCAAAACCAAAGAGACTCGGGTTACTCCCTCGCCTGCCGGCCTGGGCAAAACCAAGACCAAAGCTTCTATCACCCCACCTTCGGGCCCGGTGTCGAAGCCTCCAAAGTCTCACGGCAGCTCGGGATCGAGCCAGCCGACGCCCGGTGCCGAAAAACAGCATCCGGCACCGAAGAAAGCAATATCCAGCTCGACTCCGAAGCCACCGGTGCCGAAGCCTGGACTCTCGGTGCCGACCAAACACAAATCTGTCGGCACCGACGCTCCGGCGCCGAAAACTCCTTCGACGCCGAAAAAACCGGAGGCCCCAAAAAAGCATGGCGCACACAAACCATCGAAGCCCTCGGTTCCGAAATCACCGGTGCCGACGGACGATTCGGCGCCATTGGCTCTGTTTACACCAGACCCTTTACAAAAGACTCTGTCCAAAGACTGGGCTATTGACTTTAATTATCAAGAAAAGACGCCTTGATACTCCGGCTCCTCCTCCACCACCCAAACGGAAGGACTCTGCTACTTCTCCCCTCAGAGTGCCCTCCCCACTACCGCCTCCCCTCCCTCCTCCACCTCCTCCACCCCCTCCCCCTCCCAGGTCTCCGCCACCTTTACCTCACTACTCTCCGACCCCGTCCCCAGATCCGGATGACGGGGACCCGGACAATTACCCGGCGGACGCCCCAATGGATCCCACTCCACCGGGGACCCCAGACCCATGGGAGGATTACAATAACCCTGATGTACCCGATATACCTCAGGACGACCTATACCCATCCAGGCCGTCTCCTCCAGAGGACTCCTTAGGGTTCCATCATTTAGTGCAGAGAGCAGCACACTACCATGGGGTGGACATGCACACTGAACCAGTGGAAGACGACTTCTTACTGGATACATTTGACATACAGGACAAATCCACTTCTATTTTACCCATGCTTAAGGGTGTCACCAAGCATGCCGCAGAGGTGTTCAAAGACCCTGTCAGGGCCAGGGTACTAAACCCTAGAATAGAGAAAGTATAAGGCGGCACCCACAGACCCTGCATACATTAAGGGCCCTGCTCCCTTAGATTTCCTAGTTGTCTCTACAGCTAGAAAGCGGGCTAACTCCCAGTCCTCAGGAGAAGCCCCACCGCCAGACAAGGAATCCAAACTCCTAGACGCGTCTGGCAAGCGCACCGCCTCTCAAGCTGCAAACATGTGGCGCATTGCAAACACACAAGCGCTACTTGCGCGCTATCACAGAGCACACTACGACGAACTCGAGGCTCTTATGCAGCACCTTCCCGAGAAACACAAGCCTAGGGCTCATGAGCTAATACAGGAGGGTAAACTCATTACAAACACCTCCATTAAGTGTGCCCTCGATGCAGCAGACACTGCTTCTAGAGCCATAAATACCAGTGTCCTGCTTCGTCGCCATGCCTGGCTCAGGATCTCAGGGTTTAAGCCTGAAGTCCAGGCGTCCATACTCAATCACCCCTTTGACCAACAAACTCTCTTTGGGCCCAAGGTAGACGAAGCGTTGGAAAAGATGAAAAAGACACAAACACAGCAAAGTCTATGGGGGCACTCCAAACACAAGCCTCTAAACATTCCTTTTGACGCTCCTCCTTTCGTGGCACAGGCAGAGGCTTCTCCACCGATAGCACCTCTACCTCCTACAAATCCCCTCCTCAAAATACCTTTTCAAAGGGCAACCAAAGGGGTGGTTACAGAGGCAACAACAATAAGGGCAGGGGCAAAACTAACACCACCCGTTCTGCCACCCCGCCCACACAATGACTTCCCTCCGCTCCCCCCAGACCATTCCACTCCGGTCGGGGGCAGACTACAAAACTTTATCCACGCATGGGAGTCCATAACATCGGACAAATGGGTGACCCAAATCATTCGGTCAGGGTACTGTCTCGAGCTAACATCTACCCCACCCAATATCCCACCAAGGCACCGTCCAATGTCTCAAGAACATTCCACACTGCTCAAACAGGAGGTACTCTCCCTCCTCCAAAAACACGCTATAGAGCAGGTCCCCATCAATCAGCAAAATCTTGGGGTTTACTCCCTATATTTCTTAATACCAAAGAAAGACGGGACCCTCAGGCCCATTCTGGACCTCCGGCCTCTAAATGCCTACATACATTCAGACCATTTCCATATGGTCACCCTACAACAAGTCCTCCCGCTCCTCTGTCGGAGACTTTCTCACAACCTTGGATCTGAAAGACGCATACTTTCACATTCCAATACACCCCTCTCACAGGAAATACCTCAGGTTCGTGGTGGACGGGCAACATTACCAATTCACGGTTCTCCCCTTTGGGGTCACCACCGCACCACGGGTGTTTACCAAATGCCTAGCGGTAGTAGCAGCACACCTCAGACGTCAACACATTCACGTCTTCCCTTACTTAGACGACTGGCTGATAAAAGCCGCGTCTTACCACCAATGCGTGCAGCATACAAACGGCACCATCCAACTGCTCCACCAGCTAGGCTTCACGGTGAACTACCAAAAGTCCCACCTCATACCATCTCACACAAAGCAATATCTCGGGGCCACTATAGACACCTCCAAAGGTATTGCCTATCCAAACTCAGCCAGAATCACAAGCATTCAAGCCTTACGCAAAACATTCCTTCCCCAACACTCTCTTCCAGCAAGAGTGTTCATGAAGCTCATAGGAATGATGGCGTCTTGCATCTTTATAGTGCCCCATGCAAGACTCCACATGCGTCCACTTCAAGAGTGCCTAGCACAACAGTGGAACCAGGCCCAGGGTCAACTGACGGATCTGGTGTTGGTGGACGGCCGCACACATCACTCTCTGCAGTGGTGGAACACCACAAACCTTTCCAAAGGGCGGCCGTTCCTGGACCCGGTTCCTCAGGTGATTCTAACAGCGGACGCATCGCTCTCCGGCTGGGGAGCGCACCTCCTACACCTCACAATGCAAGGTCTATGGACGCCACAACAAAAATCGCTCCACATCAACCATCTGGAGCTCTTGGCGATCTTTCTAGCCCTAAAATCTTTCCAAAAACAGATTTCGGGCAAAGCAGTCCTCATTCGCACAGACAACATGACTGCAATGTATTATATCCAAAAACAGGGGGGGGGACACACTCTCCCCAGCTCTCCCGCTTAGCCCAGAGCATATGGAGATGGGCAATTCCCCAGAACATCTTTCTCCTGGCACAACACGTTCCAGGCGTACAAAACACCATGGCAGATCTGCTCAGCAGACAAACGCAACAACTACACGAATGGGAACTGCATCCACAAGTTCTTCAGCCATTCTTCCAACAGTGGGGGCATCCTCAGATAGACCTCTTCGCCACCCACGAAAACAAAAAATGCCCAAGCTTCGCCGCCAGATACCCACACCCATTGTCCAAGGGCAATGCGATATGGATGAACTGGTCAGGCAGATTTGCATACGCCTTTCCACCTCTCCCACTAATTCCATTAGTGGTCAGGAAGCTACAACAGCACTCCCTTACACTCATTCTGGTAGCTCCGACGTGGGCCAGGCAGCCGTGGTACACCACGCTACTACAACTATCAGTGGTACCACATCAAAAACTGCACCTATCCCCATGCCTCCTAACCCAGAACCATGGAGAAATCAGGCACCCGGACCCAGCTCAACTCAACCTGGCGATCTGGCTCCTGAAATCTTAGAATTTGGATACCTTAACCTTCCCCCTGATTGCATGAACATCATCATGGAAGCCAGACGTCCTACCACTAGAGCATGTTATGCCGCAAAGTGGAAAAGATTTGTTATTTACTGCCGTAACAATACAATCAACCCTTTAGATGCATCCATACAGCACATCATATGCGATCTGCTCCATCTTCACAGGTGTAACCTGGCATATTCATCCATACGCCTACACCTAGCAGCGATCGCTGCTTATCTACAAAACAGACAGCATTTATCACTCTTCAGAGTGCCTGCTATTAAAGCCTTCATGGAAGGCCTTAAACGAGTAATTCCTCCCAGGGCACCACCTTCCCCTGTATGGAATCTAAATTTAGTTCTTACACGACTAATGGGTCCGCCCTTCGAACCAATGCATAAATGCGAGCTACAGTTTCTCACCTGGAAAACAGCTTTTCTCGTAGCTATCACTTCCCTTAGAAGGGTTGGTGAAATACAAGCGTTCACTATACAGGAACCCTTCATACAAATACATCACAGCAAGGTCATACTTCGCACAAATCCAAAGTTCCTGCCCAAGGTCATTTCCCCCTTCCATCTCAATCAATCGGTGGAATTACCTGTCGTCTTCTCGCAACCTCAATCTGTTGCAGAAAGGGCCTTACACACACTCGATGTAAAAAGGGCCTTGCTATACTACATACAAAGAACGCAACCCTTCAGGAAGACTAAACAATTGTTCGTCTCCTTCTCTCCACCACATAAAGGCAACCCCATTTCTAAATCGGGGATAGCTAGGTGGATTGTAAAATGCATACAGATTTGCTATCAAAAGGCAAAAAGAACATTATCTGTTCCGCCTAAAGCCCATTCTACAAGAAAGTTAGGGGCTTCTATGGCCTTTCTAGGGAATATACCCTTAGATGACATCTGCAAAGCAGCCACATGGTCTACACCGCACACCTTCACAAACCATTACTGTGTAGATGTGCATTCCAAGCAGCAAGCTAGAGTGGGCCAGGCTGTACTAAAGACACTATTTCAAACCACTGCAACGGATACCGGTGGTCGCCGCTAAGGTTGGGTACTGCTATATAATCTATGCTAAGTGTACAATCTGCAGCTCATATGCCTCGAACGGAATATGCTACTTACCAGTATGCATCTGTTCTTGGCATGTAGAGCTGCAGAGTTGTACACGCCCACCCGCCTCCCCGGCTACCTGTATCCGTTCCAGTACATCTTATTTAGATACTACACACATGGGTTTTTCACTGTGATTACCAAGCTCCATCATTTCCCTGTTGGCGAAAAACAATCTGAGGATGGAGCCGAAGCCCATGCGCAGTACGGACCGAAGGAGGAGTCACCAAACTCGTGACTTCCAAAGACTGTCCAAAGAACAAAAACAAACTGCAAACATCCGGGCCCAACACCAGATGGCGATCTATGCTAAGTGTACAACTCTGCAGCTCTACATGCCAAGAACAGATGCATACTGGTAAGTAGCATATTCCTTCTAATCCCTGGCAGCAGCCCGGAACTGCGAACCCAGCACACTCTGCACGAGCCCAGCCTGGCCTGTGGCGAAGTGAACAAAGACCACAAGGACATCCCCACGCGACTGTGACCCCAAGTCTGTCACCCAAGGACCTCCCTCGACACTCCTGAAGAAGCCTGCAGCCTCAGAACAAGGTGCCCTCCCACCCGCGATCAACAGAGGGTAAGATTTCCCGACACCAAAAGGCACACCTGCACGCGGCGCCCTGCTGCCCCCTGTGCCCAATCCCGGGGTACCTACCTATCCTCCAACTACCCAACTTGCCTCTCGAAGTGGTGGTGGCACCTGAAGAATCCTCGTCCCCAAGCTTGGTCTTTTTCTAAACCAGAGATTTCCCATTGAAATCAATTGAGCGCCCAAAGGCTCAAAAGCACCCTGCACCCAGCCGCCTGAGTGGCCCTGGCAGTGCAACCTCTACACCTATCTACTTCCCCACTTTCCCTGAGTAAGTGACCAGGAGCCCAGCTCCCACTGCCGCGTGGGCTGCTAGTCAGCAGCCACCAACCAAGGCCCCCCCCCCCCCACCTCTCATAGGATAACATTGGGCCTAACTCTGCACCCGGTCGCCCTTGTGCCGCTGGGGGTGAACTAACTACCTACCTGACCCTGGGAGACCCCGGAGTCTATGCCCAGAATCTTAACTCTACCAGTCGAGTACTTACCTTTAAACCGATAACTCCATTTTCTCCATAGGGTAACATTGACTGGCTTTTTCTGAAATTTCTAAGTGTGGGCTTTTCAAAACCTAAAATATTCACCAAAAATCAGCTGAGAAACGAAAATACTCACCTGCTCTTAGGTGAGCACTCAGTGCTGGATCTTGGTGCCCAGCACTGACTCTGAAAAGTACTTGCAACTGTACTTACCAGTAACCCAATTTTCTTCCATAGGAAATCATTGACTGTTTTTCTGTGAAATTTCTTCTAAGTGTCAATTTCTGCAATCTTTAAATATTCTCTAAAAATCGTATAATATCTGAAAACTTAATTACTTACCTGTTTTGGATAAAGGACCCAGTACGGCGTCTAGGCACCCAGTACTGGATTACAAAAGTAACGAACATACTATACCTGCAACTTGAATTTTCTGCCATAGGGAATCATTGACTGTTTTCTTTGAAATATTTTCTAAGTGTCAACTTTTAAAATGGCTAAATATTGTTTAAAAATCATTACAGTAATTAAGTTGACTTTCATCACTTGATTCCAAGTACTGACCAGGACTGAATCTAGGATCCAGTCCTGGAATTCCAAAAAGAATCCTAAAAGTAATCTGTGGCAAATAATATGATACTTGCATTGAACTCAATGCATTATTGTGTTTAACATAGTTTTGCCTATTGCAACCACTTGTAACTGTTTACAAAAGTCAGTTGCATATTGCAAAAGTAATTATATAAAGCATCTCATTCTGAGAAAGTATATTATAATTCCAATTGTTGGTTCTAAAGTAGAATGTGTGTGTATATATATATATATATATATATATATCAACCATCGGCCTAGAGTTCAGTTATTGTGTGAGACCATTCGCTGACTGAGTGTGTACAACAAATGTGGGAAAGCAGCATGCAAGACCCCCCCCCCCCCCCGAGTAGACTCGCAGGAAGGCTGGTGGGGCACGGCTAATTGATCTGTTTAATCCTGGCCTGCCTGCTCATCGCTGTTTATGAATATTATATCTGACGCATAGCATCTTAAATTTGAAGGCACAGTTGCATGCTCTCGTATGTTAGACAATTTTAGCATGCTGGTGCTGCCTCGTTGGCAGTGTGCCTCAATTGCAGTATTGTCAGAGGGGCACTAGAATAGGTGACTAATGCATTTGAATGCGGTGATGCAGACAGTAGCATTAAAATGTTAGTCGAAAGCCTGATTCAACCCTACCCCAGCCCCTGAAAACGCAAAAAGTAGCATTTGTTGAAGTTTTCATGTTAATCGCAGCGCCTATCATGAGCTGAAATTAACAAACTTGAACTGCACACAATCGCCCCGCAGCCCAGCTCTATTAAGAAACGAAATGCAGCAACATAGCTGCTAAGATTTCAAATTGCTATGTGGGATGGCTCCAAATCTGCCTTTAACACCGTTCACATGGATCTGTATGTGAGGAAATGCACCGTCTTTTCACTTTTTTAAGCAAGTTTGGCGTGATATTTGGCACTGTACCCACACGCGTGCCTGGTTACTGGCGCACATAGCCTAGGTTGCAGCGCACATAGACCTTACACTGCCGCACACAGAGGAAAAGAATTAGAGGGAACATTGTTTACAACACACAATACCATAAACTACCTCCATCAATTGGAGTTTACAGTCTATGCGCTTAAGTCCCATCTTCAACTCCTCGCAACTGCAAACATATCTAGTAGCAAAACTAAACTCTCAAAGCTCTAGCCTCTCCCAATGCAGCCAGAATTCAAAACTTTATTACTACAGTTTCAAAACAACCAATACTTAATAGTCCAAACTTTCATGCAACTATTAAGGATGATCGCATCATGCATTGCAATAGTGCCTCACACAAGATAAAACACACGTCCTCTACAGGAATGCCTAGCACTTCAGTGGAATCAATCACAGGGTAAATTAAGCTTTCTAGTGTTGGTAGATGGTCTCACTCCTTGATCTCTGCAGTGGTGGAACACAACCTATCAAAAGGGTGATTCCACAGCTTGTACGATGAGCAGATTTATTATCTCACAGGTTGGGTTGCCCATCTCCAATTCAGGGTTTATGGGACACCAACCACAAGTCTCTCTCAATTACTTGGAGCATGTAGCGGTTTATCTAGCACTAAAAGCTTTTCAGCCTCGCCTCATAGGGAAAGTTGTCATAGTCTGAACGGAGAATATGACACCTATTTACAATAAAGGGTCAGTTCTCACGCCTCTCAGACCATTTGGCATTAGGCAATACACCAAAAAATTCATTTTCTAGAAGAACACCTTCCAGGCATGCACAACCAATTTGCTGACCTCAGCAGGATGTGGCAACAAATACACAAATGGAAACTTCGTCCCCAGGTTCTCCTTCCATACTTCAAAAAATCAGGGTTTCAACACATAGACGTCTTTGCCACAGCAGAGAACTCAAAATGCCCAAACTTTGCCTACAGATTCGCAGACATTGCCTTTGGATAGATAGTGAGGGAAACAGACAACATTTCCATATTCAAAGTTCCAGTAATTCAACCTTTTATGGAAGCCCTTAAAAGAATAACACCTAGTGTAGCACCTACACCTGTCTGGAACCTTAACATCGTTTTGCAGCGTGAATCTTTCTGGATTCACTATGCTGTGCATTATTCCGCGATCTTGTGGTTGGGTCCGGATTCGTAGTCTTTTCTTTGTTTTTTTTTGTTTTTTCGTAGCCCAGGTGGGCGTCGACGTACACCATTTGGTGCACCTCCCGTGACGTCGTCGTGCTTCCTGCGGAAGTCCCACCTTTGGGGCGCCATCTTCAGATTCTTTTTTCCGCCGTTGGGTCTGGATCGTCATCGGGAAGCTCCAGAATTACACTCGAAGGAAGAAGGAAGAAAAGCGAGTTTCGTCGATAGAAACACTAGAAGATATCAGGAAAGGAAAAGATTTCATCAGGAGCGCGAAGAAAGGAGGACCAGCGCCCTTTTTCTTCGACGGCCTTGGAGAATGCACGCTCAGAGACCCTGAGCGCAATGGACAAGACGCCATTCAAGTTCTGCCCAAACTGCCACCACAAGTTCGCGCAGAGAGACCAGCATCCGGTCTGCAACTTCTGCCTACCGGTCGATCACCAGAGTATCGACTGCAACGCCTGCTCAGCCTTCGCGCCGAAGACACTCAGGGTGAGAGAGCGGCAGAGAAGGGCCAACGCCAGCATGGACGGCAAGGGGAAGTCCCCGACGCTCTACGCTCTGGGCCTCTCCTCAGACGACGAGGACAACGTCGCCGAGTCAGCCGAAAACTTCACGGTCGTAGAGACCGACAAGAAAAAAGAAGACTAGGTAAGAGAATCGTCGAGCGCAAAACAAAAAGTACCTCGACAACACGAGGGTGACTCGAGAAAATCTGAGTCAAAGTCCACGAAGGGAGCCCCGGCGCCGAAAACTTCGACGTCCAAAGGGGGAACCACGGACAAGAGGCCGAGCGGATCCTTAGATAAGGACTCCCCGGTGCCGAAAGACGCCGAAAGGCAAGGGTCGTCGAAAGCATCCCATGAAACGGGCCGATCGACGCAGAAAGAACATTCGACGTCGACGCAAGGTTCATCGAAAAGACCCGCGGTCGACGCCGAAAGCATCTCCGAGATGGAGAAGAAGAGGCGGCGGCTCGAGGCCGAAATGGAGAACATCCTTCAAAGAAAGGAGTTCGACGCCAGAATGAAGGAATTCAAGATTCCAACGGTTCCATCAGCGGACGTCGAGGAGGTCGAAGACGAGTTCGACACCGAAGGGCTGACAAGGGAACTCGAAGAGGAAGAAGAGCCCTATTATGAGGGAGAAGCCGAGGAAGAAGACCAACGGTCGTTCTATGAATCGGCGGCATCCACCAGCAACGACGTCGAATGGCACGATCTCGACACCGAAAACCCGGAGGAGCCCGTGGACACGTACCCTTCGAGGCCTTCGCCACCCGACGACATCGTGGTCTACAATATGGTGGTCAGGAGCGCAGCAATGGCCTTCGGCGTCAAACTCGACGAGGAGAAACCGAAAGCCGATTTTCTCGTCGAGACACTGCTCCCCATCCAGACAAGGAGCCAGTTCCTCCCCATGCTACAAAGCGTGATGAATCAGGGGAGAGAAGCCTTCAAGGAACCTACAACCTGCTGGTCGATCACGCCCAGGACAGAGAAGAAATATAAGCACTCCTCCCTGGACCCCCCCTTACATCAAGGGTAGCGTGACCGCGGACTCCATCATAGCCTCCACGGCCAGGAGAAGGGCCAACGTACCAGCAACTTCGGGCCCACCCCCGGATAAGGAGAGCAGGAGGATTGACCTCACAGGAAGAAAGGTCGAGAGGAACGCCGCAATGCACTGGCGCATGGCGAATTCAAATGCACTCCTCAATAGACACCAGTACCAGCACTGGGATGAGATGGGGGAGTTAGTAAAGCACCTCCCCGAAGAATTCCGGCAGAGAGCCTCTCACCTGATAGATGAAGGCAAAAACATCGCCAACTCCTGTATAAAGACGGCGTTGGATGGGGCAGAGACTTCAGCAAGACTCATGGCCATAGGGGTCACAGAGAGGAGGCATGCATGGCTAAGAATCTCTGGATTCAAACCGGAAGTGCAGAACAACATCCTTGGCACCCCCTTCAATGGAGAGACACTGTTCGGAGCAACCGTGGACGACAAGCTCACCCAGCTGAAAAAAGAAAACGAGACGGCGAGGTCCATGGGGGCCCTACAGCTAAGGGGAATGAGGCGAGGAAATCCCTCGAAGACCCTACGGTAGGGGAGGAAGCCAGCAGGGGACGTCGCACCAGGCGTTCCAACAAAGTCAGCAGGGTGAAGGTCACGGACAAGGTCAACAGAAGCAAAACTGGCAATATCAACCTCGGGGCCAGTCCTTTCGCGGGAGAGGGAACGGACGTGGCCAAAGGAGGAGAGGGGGCGAACAGCCCTCGACGAAGTGACTCAGCACGCAAGAGGACGCCTACCCTCGTCAGGACCCCAAGGGTGAGGCGCAAAAAAGTGTCATCAGGGGGAAGAGAAAATTCAAGAGCCTACGAGCATACAACACCAGTAGGCGGAAGACTGAGGTTCTACCTTCAGGAGTGGCGGCGTATAACCACAGACAAGTGGATACGGAACGTTGTGCAGTACGGGTACTGCGTAGATTTGGAGAAAAGACCTCCAAACAGGAAACCAAGGGGAAGACTGAGATCGGCCCAAGAACTGGCAATACTCAGAGAAGAAACGCGGAAACTCCTGCAAAAGGGAGCCATAGAGACAGTGCCGTTCAGAGAACGCAACAAAGGGGTCTACTCAAACTACTTCGTGGTTCCGAAGGTAGACGGAGACCTCAGACCCATACTAGACCTCCGTTACCTAAACAAGTTCATCAGAACGCAAAGGTTCAAAATGACTTCACTGCAGGAGGTTCTGCCACAGATAAGAGAAGGGGACTTCATGGTCACCGTGGACCTCAAGGATGCCTATCTTCACATCCCAATAAACAGAAGGCACAAGGGCCTTCTAAGATTCAACATCGAACAAGAACACTACCAGTTCACGACCCTGGCCTTCGGATTAAAATCAGCACCAAGCGTCTTTACAAAATGCCTGTCGGCGGTAGCGGCGCACCTACGAAGGCAGGGAATACATGTCTACCCCTACTTGGACGACTGGCTGGTCAAGGCAAACTCACGCGGAAAGTGCGAGAGGCACGCAAAACGCGTAACAGACACCCTCACAAAACTGGGATTCTCGATCCACTGGGGAAAATCATCGATGGAACCAGAGCAGGTGAAGATTTTCCTGGGGGCAAAGATCAACTCCCGCAACAGTACAGTTGTGCCCAGCGAGAGGAGGACAGAGGCTCTACTGAAGGAGGCGAAGCTCTACCAGAAGGGGCGAGCTCTGACAGTGAGGGCTGTGAGCAAGATGATGGGGATGATGGCGTCCTGTATCCAGCTGGTGCCGAATGTACGCCTGCACATGAGAACATTCCAGGAATGGCTACAACAACGGTCACAAGCAAACGGAAGCTGGGAGGATCTAGTGGTTGTTACGCACGCAGTGCAGGAGGAGATAACTTGGTGGAACAGAGGCAACATAACAGCAGGGAGAAGCCTGACACCACCAATCCCAACAGTGACCATTACCACGGACGCATCGCAGAAGGGATGGGGAGCGCACATGGACAACCTCAGAGTGAGGGGTCTATGGGCCCCAGCAGATGCGGTCCGCCATATCAACTACCTCGAGTTGAAAACAATCCTGCTAGCCCTGAAGGCATTCCAGAGGCACCTGTTCAACAAGAGGGTGTTGGTCCAAACAGACAACACCACGGCGATGTTCTACATCAACAAACAAGGGGGGACACAGTCGTTCCCGCTCTCATCCCTAGCTCAGGAGATTTGGAGATGGGCCATACCTCTCAGGATAGATCTACTGGCAATTCACCTACCGGGGAAGGACAATGTGGAGGCAGACTGGCTAAGCAGGCAGACCTCAGCATCACACGAGTGGGAGCTCAATGGCCAGGAAACGGAGAAAATCTTCCGGAGATGGGGGACTCCCACAATAGACCTTTTTGCAACACGCCACAATGCAAAATGCCAAAGCTTCGCGTCCAGGCAACCAGATCAGCAATCCAAGGGAAATGCCCTATGGATAAGCTGGTCGAGGACATTTGCCTACGCCTTTCCACCGATACCCCTGTTGCACAGAGTGCTCGACAAGTGCAGAACCAGCAACATGACCCTGTTCCTGGTGGCTCCGCAGTGGGCGAGGCAGACATGGTTCTCACAAATTCAAGAAATGGCACAAGGCGACCCATACAGGTTCGAGAGGAGGAAGGACCTGCTCTCAATGCAAAACGGAGAGGTCCTGCACCCAGAGCCAGAGACCCTCAACCTGGCGGCATGGCTCCTGAAGACATAGAGTTCGCGCACCTAAAATTGCCGCCGAGCACGATGCGAGTGCTACGGGAGGCGAGGAAACCAACTACACGAAAATGCTACAGCGCAAAATGGAAGAGGTTCACTGTGTGGTGCCGGAAAAAGGGCCTGCAAAACAGAATGACAAGAGACTCAACAGTACTGAGGTACCTCACACACCTTCTAAAGAGTAACCTCTGCTCGAGCTCACTAAGGGTACACCTAGCGGCCATCGTGGCCTACACCAGAGGTGAAAAAGGTGGAAGTTTCTTCAGTTCGCAGGTGGTGAGGAGATTCATGGAAGGAGCCAAAAGGATGGCCCCCCCGAAAAGGTTGCCGCCGCCGGCATGGAATCTGAATGTGGTCCTGACGGAGCTCATGAAGGCACCGATTGAACCCATGCACAAGGCCACACTGCAGATGTTGACTATGAAAACAGCCTTTCTGGTGGCCATAACCTCACTACGCAGGGTGAGCGAGCTTCAAGCACTAACTCTGCAGGAACCCTACATTCAGATTCACAAAGATAGAATAGTCCTGAGGACGGACCCACACTTCATGCCCAAGGTAGTGTCGGCGTTCCACATAAATCAGGCTATCCAGATACCAAGTTTCTTCCAAAACCCGACTACAAACGCAGAAAAGGCACTGCACACCCTCGATGCCAGAAGAGCGGTGATGCACTACATTGAGAGAACCAAGGAACTCAGGAAGTCGAAGCAGCTGTTTGTGTCCTTTGCTACTAGCTTCATGGGTAGACCAGTGACTAAGGGCACCATCGCAAGGTGGATTGCCCTCACTATTCAATTCTGCCACAAACAGGCTGGACAGGAGCTAGCGGAGGGGCCGCAGGCTCACTCCACAAGGAAGAAAGGGGCCACCGTGGCCTTCCTGGCGAACACGCCCATCCAGGACATATGCCTCGCGGCAACTTGGGCATCTGTGCACACGTTCACGAAACACTACTGCGTGGACATTCAGATGAACAAGGAAGCACAGGTTGGACAGAAGGTGCTTCAGCACATTTTCAACGACCAACGCTCATCTACCACCCAGCCGCCACAGAACTAGGAAAACCGCTACAAAATCGATGCACAGCATAGTGAATCCAGAAAGATTCACGCTGCAAAACGAATAGTTTCTTACCTGTCGGTGTAGTTTTGCAGCTTGAAGATCTTTCTGGATTCACTAGCGAACCCACCCACCTCCGCCAGGAAGATGAGGCTGGAGGAAGAGGGGGTAAAATGGAAAAGATCAAAGAAATACAAACATACAGATAAAGGAACAAGAAGGATTAATCAATCGCCTAGGGTTAAAAATAAAAAAAAAAAAGAAGCAAGGAAAGGAAAAAAGAACCCGAAGATGGCGCCCCAAAGGTGGGACTTCCGCAGGAAGCACGACGACGTCACGGGAGGTGCACCAAATGGTGTACGTCGACGCCCACCTGGGCTACGAGAAAAAAAAAAAAAAACAAAGAAAAGACTACGAATCCGGACCCAACCACAAGATCGCGGAATAATGCACAGCATAGTGAATCCAGAAAGATCTTCAAGCTGCAAAACTACACCGACAGGTAAGAAACTATTCGTTCTCACAAGGCTCAGGGGTCCCCATTTTCAGCCATTAGTTGTTCATTGCAATTTCCTTCATGGAACATTGCCTTTCTAATGGCCATCACTTCATTGAGACCTGTTTGTGAGCTACAGGCATTCATCTTAGAAGAACCTTTCTTTCAACTTGCAGGAAACTTTCCTTGGCCACATTGTCTGACAGATGGACTGCTGCTCTAACTTCAGAGGTACAAGGTAGAAGATGGGCCTTTTTCAGTGAATGAGTCAACAACATTCCTAATGTTTCTGCAAGAGTGTTAAAAGGTGTTCTTTAACTGCTGTGTTGAATGATGTAGCTGCATGATCTAAGGAACCACCTCATTTTTTTAAAATTTGCAATGGATTAGATAACTGCCATAGATCGCAGTTCATCTTCTGGGGTAATCTGTGACCAAGAAGTTACTACAGCCTTAAGCGCTTGACTCCTCAGTCCATTTCAATCCTCTGAAGTGGACTCCGTCATCCTTGCTGTTGTGAAGGACAGCACTTCCTTTGATAATGCATTAAGCCGTCATCACCTAAATGTACCTTACACTTTGAATAGTGTATCCCGTCACTGCAGCCTCAAGATCATTTTGCCAGCAAAGTGCTACTGCAGCCTCTGCTCAAGCTTCTAGACAGAAGAATTGAAAGGTCATTTTGGGGCAGCCTTTAAGCTGGTCCAGTTTAAAGTATCCTGATCTAGATGAGAATCATACCACGTTGAAAGATGCAGGAAACTAGAAGGTCATGGGAGGTTATTTCAACGAGTTCAGAAATGCCTACATGGAGGGGAATGGCTTAATATGCCAGCCGTCTTGATCCCTCTAGGAGTAATATCCCGAGCCAGTCATGGTAACAGTATCTTAAACTTTGATAAATTATTTAGCACATGAGGGCAGAGTACTAGGCACGGTTTCTTGAATTGTTAAAGGGTCTGTAGAAAGCTGGCCCCGTATATACTATACCAAAGTAAGGTATAGTGTGCACAGTCCAGTGGATCCCCAAAGGTAGGCAGAGGTAAAAGTAGATACCTTGCTCCCATTTAGCGGTAGTGTGGGCAAGCTGTAAGGCTTTATTATAGGGTATGTAAGAGTGTCCACTTTTTGCATGGTTGCCCCACTTTTTGCTAAACTGTTGACGAACTTGGAGCGTGCCTTTGGGTTCCTGCCAACCAGGTGCCCAGGGCCTATGTCTTCCCTGAACTGCATTAAGACCAAACTCAGTTAGCACTCTTTGGCCACATGTCAGTTGCTTGTAAGTGGTACCATTGGTACTAAGGGCACTGTAGCCAGGTCAGGTAAGCCCTCTAAGGGCTGCAGCACTTATAATTCCCCCCTTGGAGAGGGCAGGGTCCTGAAACAATGCACATCCTGGGGATGAGGTGCCAAGCCACCTCCCCAGGATGGGCAGGGTCCACGAAGGGGAAACTTAAAAAGGCTTGCCACCTTTTGTGAGCAGCCCCAACCGGTTCTGACCCCCACTTTAGGTGGGAGAATCGGCAGGAAAGCGAAGTGAGGTGTGCCCCCCCTTTGCCAACCCCCACCCATCAGTTCGGGGAGGCGAGGTGAAGCACTACACAGTCCCCTTCATCTTGCATGTGGGGGGATCCAGCCAACCAGAGGCATATCCCCCCTCCCACTGAAGGGTGGCATAATAGGGGTTGTACCCACCCCAAGGATGGGTCCCATTGGTCCAGGCCTTTACTTACCTGTAACACCCCTAAATCAAGTATTTAGGGGCAGCCCTGAACCATGCCGCTTCAGACAAGGAGTTGGCCTAACTGCTAGGGCGGTCGACCTCGAATCTGGGGAACTGCCTTCCAAGACTGTCTCCCGTGAGCACTGTATTTGCTCAACCACAAACCCTGGCTCCGGCCAAATCCCACGGCCTAACTTTGAGTGGCCAAACACCACAAAAAGGTCTACCCGGCGATCCTGACCTGAGATCTGGTGATGTCGGACCTGCCTCGAATCTCCAGTCGATAAATGCAGCCCTTTTCTGGAGGATCCCCCCCCGACCAGAGCTGGTAAGAAAACCAGACTCCTAAAGACAACCCTGCACCGCACCTGATGTCCCACAGCTTGGGAGGCCCAACCAACTGTGTCCTAGCATCCCCAAGTATCCCAACTTAGCTCTCCAACCGGTGGTTACCTCCTGAAGATGTTTGCCCTCGAGCCTGCAGTCATTGTTGCAACCAGAGAATCCCCCATTGAAAACAGGGCACCCAATGCCAAAAGAGCACCCTGCACCCAGCTGCCGCTGCAGGTGTACTTTGGGTGCTAACTCTGCTCCCCCTTTGCCCTGAGCAAAACACTGGGAGCTTTGCTCCCACAATCTTGTTACCTCCTTGTGAGCAGCCACCAACCGGAGGCAACCTAGCCCCAATTGGATAACATTGGACCTCAGCACTCTGCACCTGGCCGCCCTAAGGGTGTTCGGAGTGCATCCTTGACCCTGGTTTTTACGCCAGAATGCCAACTCCCACAAATAAGTACTTGCCTGCGAACCGTTAACTAATTTTCCTTCCGTAGGATTGCTTTGACTGCTTTTCCTTAAATTCTTCAAAGTGTGGAGTTGGTTTGTATGAAACATTGAAAAACTGCAAATGTACTAAAAGTGAATTACTTACCTTTTTGTCTAAAATGTCTGATATATAGGTATATCACACGGATTAGCATAAAACTTATAAAGGTAATTAAAAAGTAACCTGCACAGTGATCTGTAAAGCTATTGGAAAGTAATTTTGAACTGTTGCCTTACTTGTAATTCAACCAACCTGCATTCAACTGTAATCACTGCAGATTTTGCAAAGTTTTATTTCACTTCCCTGCACCAGGCTTGGCTAAATGTTTTTGATACAAATTGGTTTGAGTTTAGTCTTTGAGTGTGACATTTGCTGATTGAGTGTGTACAACAAATGCTTAACACTACCCTCTGATAAAGCCTTACTGCTCGCCCATACTACCACAAATGGTTTGTAAGGTGCTATCTACTTTTACTTCTGCCTACCTTTAGGGTTCCACTGGCCATCTATATGTATCTGTTACCTATACTGGGATTAAACTGTTTTGCAGCGGGAATCTTTCTGGATTCACTATGCTGTGCATTATTCCGCGATCTGGTGGTTGGGTCCGGATTCGTAGTCGTTTTTTTTTTTTTTTTTTTTTTTTTTGTAGCCCAGGTGGGCGTCGACGTCCCACCATTTGGTGCACCTCTCGTGACGTCGTCGTGCTTCCTGCGGAAGTCCCACCGTTGGGGCGCCATCTTCAGATTCTTTTTTCTGCCGTTGGGTCTGGATCGTCATCGAGAAGCTCCAGAGTTTTAGACTAAGGAAGAAGGAAAATACGCGAGTTTCATCGAAGGAGTATCTTTAGAAGACTACAGAGAAAGATATTACAGCCGGGACACGAAGGAGGGGATCCTCAAATTCTTCGACGCACAGAGGAAAATGCGCACTCAGAGCCTCTGAGAGCAATGGACAAGACACCATTTAAGTTCTGCCCTAACTGTCACCTACAAGTTCGCGCAGAAGGACCAACATCCGGTATGCAACCTTTGCCTGCCGTTCGACCACGAGAGCAAGGACTGCAACGCCTGTTCCGCCTTCGTGCCGAAGACTCCGGGTGAGAGAGCGTCAGAGGAGAGCCAACTTCGGCATGGAAGGCAAGGGTAAGGCCCCGTCGCTGTACGATCTGGGCCTATCCACCGACTATGAAGACAACATCGCCGAGGGACCTGATGTCTTCACGGTCGCAGAGACCGATAAGAAAACGCCTGACTTGGTAAGAGACACGTCAAGTACAAAACCACCGAAAGGGCCCCGAAAAGCGGATGGTGACTCTCGAAAGAATGAGTCAAAGTCCTCGAAGGAAACACCGGCACCGAAGATTTTGACGTCCGCCGGTGGTTCAAAGGACAAAAGGCCGAGCGGATCCTTCGAGAAGGACTCCCAGGTGCCGAAGACCGCCGAGAGGCAGAGTTCGTCGAAACAGACCCAAGAGGTGGGGCGTTCGGCGACGAAAGACAAGGCCACGTCGACGCAAGCTCCGTCGAAGAGACCTGCGGTCGACGCCGAGCACATCTCAGGCATGGAGAAGAAAAAGAAGGCTTGAGGCGGAGATGGAGAGCATCCTTCAGAGGAAGGAGTAGTTCAACGAACAAATGAAACAATTCAAAATCCCAACGGTCCCGTCGACGGATGTCGTGGAGATCGAGGAAGAAGGGGATTTCGACGCCGAAGAGCAGTCGAGGTCCTGAAGAGGAGGAAGAAGGCACCTACTATGAGGGGGAAGGTGATGATGAGGATCAGCAGTCGTTCTACGGCTCTGCGCCGTCTACGAGCCAGGAACTGGAATGGCAGGACATCGACACCGAAAACCCCGAAGAGCCCGTGGACTCGTATCCTTCGAGGCCTTCGCCGCCTGACGACATCGGGGCGTATAACATGGTCGTCAGGAGTGCTGCAGCATCCTTTGGGGTGAAATTGGACGAGGAGAAGCCGAAAGCAGACTTCCTACTCGCAACTCTGCTCCCCATCCAGACGAGGAGCCAGTTCCTCCCCATGCTCCAAAGCGTGATGAACCAAGGGAAGGCGGTGTTTAAGGACTCGGGAAAATGCCGGTCCATCACACCCAGAACGGAAAAGTACAAACACTCCTCGTAGGATCCTCCTTACATCATGGGATCGGTCACGGCAGATTCCATCATTGCTTCCACGGCCAGGAAAAGAGCCAATGTGCCGGCGGCCTCGGGGCCACCTCCTGATAAGGAGAGCAGAAGGATGAACCTCACTGGAAGGAAGGTAGAAAGGAACGCCGCAATGCACTGGCGCATGGCAAACTCAAACGCGCTACTGAACAGACACCAGTACCAGCACTGGGATGAGATGGGGGAACTAGTCCAGCATCTCCCAGAAGAGTACCGTCAAAGAGCTACCCATCTAGTGGAGGAAGGGAAGAGTGCGAGGCATGTGGGCTGCTGAATTCATATCTGTGCATAGATCGCCGCCTAGTGTTGGGTCCGGATGTTTGCACGTTGTTGTCCTGGAAGAGTCTTCGAAGTATCCTTGGATAGGTGACTCCTCCCCTGGGCTACAGTGCGCATGGGCATCCTCTCCATCCTCAGATTGTTTTTTTCCGCCATTGGGTTCGGATGTGCTTATCTTGACTCAAGTTAGGAAAAACTCTTTTCAGGCCAAAAGGCCTCTAGTTCGCGTCGGTACTGTTCCCGATCGGTATCGATAGTATCTTTGTTAGTTTACTAACTTCCAGAACCAACTTTTTCGCATCTTACCCGACCATCGACCCGACATTGACGATGGAATCGGACACCATTCAAGCGGTGCCCTGTATGCAATGCAAAATATCCACACATCGACGTCCATCCGGTGTGCAACAAATGCCTTTCACCGGATCACGACGAATCTACATGTATGGCCTGTGCCCGATTTCGATCCAAGAAGACTCTCCAGAATCGACGAGCGGCGGGACTCGTGGCGCAGCAAGCGGCACCGGCCCCGGCCGACATCTTCAGCGCCGAGACCGAAGATGTCGAAGAAGTGGAGAACCTACCCTCCAGCCCCGCTTCCGAACATGACTCCGGATCGGAAGACGTCGACGAAACACTTTCGCCGAGATGAAGACTACACCGAGGTAGGAGACTACAATGAGGCCTTAGGGGCCGAAGAGAGTAGCTCCGATGACGAGCAAGGCCTACCCGTTCAGACTGTGGAAATCCCAGTGCAACAGTCTATGGCACTGGTCGTGGGATCGCCTTCGGGCCTTACCCAAGACCTATCCTGCAGTTCTTCGGCCCCGGCCTCGGACATTCAACGGCAGCCATTAATGCCCAAACCGGATGGTTTCCCTTCGAAACCGCAACCAAAAGCTGTATTGGTTCAACTGAAACCGAAACCGAAAGTGGCGCTGGTCGGATCGAGGCCCTCCACACCTTAGACGCCAGCAAAACCCGTCGGCACCGAGCGCAACAAACGAGACTTCGGTGCCGAGCTCGAAGCGGCCGACGTCGGAATCGACATGCGGAAAAAGACCTTCGGTGCCACCAAACCTACTCGGCTCCCGGCACCGACGCTATCGACTCCGACCCCAAAGGTCAAACTACCTGCCGCGTCTCACACCGCTTCGACAGCACCACCAAAGCCACACTCATCGAAGGCGTCGACTGCCATTCCCGCCCCTCGACTCCACGACTCACCGGCGCCGAAAAAGTCCACGCCTGCCTCCACAGAACCGGTCGGCGCAAAGGAATCAAGGGCGCTCCAGGTGCCACCCGTTGCTGCGCAGCGCACCAAAAATAAAAATGTCCTCCAGGACACTTCGGGCTCCGAGCCAATAAAAGCTCCAACAGCCTCTTCGGCACCAGCCAACATTACTTTTGGCCTGCCACCATCCACGGCCCCGAAACTGTTCCAAATCAGGACACGGGTCACCCACACCACGATCACGCCTGCCGAACACTCTGCGGAGACGTCTCCATCGCATATCATCGACGCCGACACCGGCAGGATGATTATCCACAAAAGGAGAATAACTTCTGAGCCAGCTTTGGACTCCTTCCGGATCCCACTTAAGAGAAAGCTGCCAGTGGCTTCAGAACCAGTTCTTTACGAACCTTTCCATTCACCCTACCAGGATCCACAATCCTTCTCTCTCCCACACACTCCGACACGGATGCGTTGGAGGACTACATGGGTGACCAAGTCCCCTACCCCGGAGGGATGGACCCTGATGGCCAACAGGACCCTGATCAAGCTTGGGATGACCCTGTAGACCCAGGTGCACCTATGGATGCACAGGACCCGCAACTCTATGGAGCAAAAACATCTCCCACAGAGGACACTGCCGCGTTCAACGCTCTAATTGAACGTGCTGCGGCCAATCATGGGGTGCAACTTCACTCGGACACCATCGAGGACGACTTTCTCATGGATACTTTCGCATCCTCCGAAAGGAATATAAAGACTCTGCCCATGTTAAAGGGGGTCCTCAAGCCAGCAAAGAACATTTAAAGAACCCACCAGGGCAAGAGTGATAAACCCCAGGATCGACAAAAAATACAGATCGGCGCCTGGGGACCCTATTTACATTAGAGGCCAATTACCTCTGGATTCCATTGTCGTTGCGAATGCTCGCAAGAGGGCACACTCGCAAACGGGTGATGCTCCTCCCCCGGACAAAGAGTCCAAGGTGCTAGAGACCTCTGGCAAACGGGTTGCCGCCCAAGCAGCTAACATTTGGCTCATTGCCAATACTCAAGCGCTCCTCGCTCGCTATGATCGAGCGCACTACGACACATTAGAGCAACTACTCCAACATCTCCCTGACCAATACAAAGAAAGTGCAGAGATCCTCATCAGGGAGGGACAACTGCTCACAAATGCATCCATTAAGTGTGCACTGGATGCCGCGGATACAGCTGCCAGAGCCATAAACACTAGCGTCATGTTGCGACGACACGCCTGGTTGCGAATCTCCGGATTCAAACCAGAGGTACAAAATAACATCCTCAACCAACCTGTCAACCCAGACTACTTATTCGGCCCGGAGGTTGACACTACCCTAGAGAAAATAAAAAAGGACACGGACACTGCAAAGTCCATGGGGGCCCTACAGACGCAGTCCTTTTGGAGCGGCTCCTTTCGTCGCCCCGGAAATAGAGGAGCAGGTAGAGGACAGGGGTCACAGCAAACATACAACAAGGGCAACACACAACACCTACGATAAAAACACCCGGGGTGGATATCGTGGCTCCAGCACAAAGGGCAGAGGACGCGGCTACGGCAACACCAGGTCCTCTCCCAAGAACAAGCAGTGACGCCCTCTCCCTTCCTCCCGACCACAACACCTGTCGGGGGAAGGCTACAAAGGTTCCTGTCCACGTGGAACACAATCACCACGGACAGGTGGGTCAAAGATATTATCAAACACGGTTACTGCCTAGAATTAACCTCCACTCCACCCACAATACCACCAAAACACCGTCCTATGTCCTCAGAGCACTTAACGCTATTACAGCAGGAAGTGCTCAGTATGCTGGAAAAAGGCGCAATAGAGGTCGTACCCGTCCACGAGCAAAGCACGGGGGTGTACCCCCTGTACTTCTTAATACCAAAAAAGGACGGGTCTCTCAGACCTATACTAGACCCGAGACCCCTCAACCGCTACATTCTCTCAGAGCATTTCCACATGCTCACCCTACAACAAGTCCTCCCGCTGCTCAAACAGGGAGACTTCCTGGCCACGCTAGACCTCAAAGATGCGTATTTCCACATACCCATTCACCCCTCACACAAAAAATATCTCAGGTTCACTGTTCAAGGGCAGCACTACCAATTGAAGGTTTTTCCCTTCGGCGTGACAACAGCACCCAGAGTTTTCACAAAGTGCCTAGCAACAGTAGCGGCATATCTACGAAGACAACACATCCACGTCTTCCCTTACCTGGACGACTGGCTTGTTCAAGCAAAGTCAGCCCAGCAATGTGCCAGCCACACGTCCCACACCATTCACCTTCTTCACAGTCTGGAATTCTCACTAAATTACCCAAAATCACATCTCCAACCCGCACACGTACAACAGTACCTAGGCGCGACCATAGACACTCTGGCAGCCACAGCTCAGCCAAATTTAGTGAGAATCAACCGCATGCAAATGCTGATCTCAAAATTCAAACCTCAACACTCCCTTCCGGCACGAGTGTTCATGCAGTTGATAGGCATGATGGCCTCCTGCATTTTCATAGTCCCGCACGCGAGACTACATATGCGCCCGCTTCAGGAGTGCTTAGCATGTCAATGGAATCAGGCTCACGGGCAATTAAAAGACCTAGTGTTGGTGAGCGGTCGGGCATACAACTCTCTGCATTGGTGGAATCCACAAAACCTTTGCAAGGGCCGACCGTTCCAAGAGCCTGTTCCACAAAAAATACTGACGGCGGACGCCTCTCTCCAGGGATGGGGAGCTCATGTACTCAATAACACAGTGCAGGGACTATGGACGACACAGCAAAAGAAGATGCACATCAACCTTCTAGAACTGATGGCAATCTTAGCAATGAAAGCATTCAAAGTACACTTGTGCAACAAAGTCGTGTTGATCCGGACGGACAACATGACCGCCATGTACTACACACAAAAGCAGGGAGAAACACTCTCCACAGTTGTCTCATCTGGCTCAGAGCATGTGGAAGTGGGCCATTCAGAGGAACATGTTCCTCATGGCGGAACACCTCCCCGGCAAGGACAACCAGATGGCGGATCTGCTCAGCAGACACAGCCACCAGATGCACAAGTGGGAGTTACACCCATCAGTACTCCAACCGTACTTCCACCAGTGGGGTCATCCAGAGATAGACCTATTCGCGACAAGCAAACGCAAAATGCCAAAGCTTTGCCGCCAGGTTCCCACATCCGCAGTCGCAGGGCAATGCGATATGGATGAACTGGTCCGGCAGATTTGCGTACGCTTTTCCCCCAGCACCACTGATACCGCTGGTGGCACGCAAACTCAGAACACTCACTGACACTCGTCCTGGTTGCTCCAACGTGGGCACGCCAGCCATGGTACACCACCTTTCTCGAACTTTCCGTGGTGCCGCATCAAAGGCTGCGGATCAAACCCGCGCATTTGACGCAGAACCATGGAGAGATTCAGCACCCAGATCCGCAACAGCTGAACCTGGCAATCTGGCTCCTGAAGTTCTAGAGTTTGGCTACCTAAACCTCCCACCTGACTGTATGGACATCATTAAGGAGGCCAGGAGACCCACTACCAGAGCTTGCTATGCAGCCAAATGGAAGAGGTTCGTCATTTATTGCAATAATAATGACATTAACCCGCTAGACGCATCCATCCAAAACATTATTTGTTACCTATTACACCTATACCGATGCAATCTGGCGTACACCTCTATACGTGTCCATTTGACCGCAATCTCAGCCTATCTACAAACCAGGCAGCACCTCTCTCTATTCAGAGTGCCTGCCATCAAAGCATTCTTGGAAGGACTCAAACGAGTCATTCCACCTACCCTCCCACCAGCCCCAATATGGAACCTCAACTTGGTCCTCACACGCCTGATGGGTCCACCCTTTGAACCTCTACACTCATGTGAGATTCAATTCCTTACCTGGAAAGTAGCTTTCCTAGTAGCGATAACTTCTTTACGAAGAGTTAGTGAACTCCAGGCACTAACCGTCCAAGAGCCATTCATACAGGTTCACGCCAACAGGGTCGTACTACGTACCAACCCCAAATTCATGCCTAAGGTGGTATCGCAGTTCCATATGAATCAAACTATTGAACTGCCTGTTTTCTTTCAAAACCCACAAACTGTCGCAGAAAGGGCACTCCATACACTAGATGTAAAAAGGGCCCTCATGTATTATATCGACAGGACCAAACCCTTTAGAAAAACAAATCAACTTTTCGTTGCCTTTGCCCCACACCACAAAGGTAACGCTATCTCCAAAGCAGGAATAGCCAGATGGATCGTTAAATGTATTCAAATGTGCTATCAAAAGGCTAAACGCACTTTAACGATTCCCCCTCGAGCCCACTCAACACGTAAGTTAGGGGCCTCCATGGCTTTCCTCGGAAACATTCCTTTGCATGACATATGTAGAGCAGCCACCTGGTCCACTACACATACATTTACCAAACACTATTGTGTAGATATGCAATCAAAACAGCAGGCAGCTGTAGGACAGGCTGTTCTCAAAACTTTTTCAGACTGCTGCAGCTGGCACGGGTAGCCGCCGCTAATAAGAGGGCACTGCTATATATTCTATGCACAGATATGAATTCAGCAGCCCACATGCCTCGAACTGAATATGCTACTTACCAGTATGCATCTGTTCTTGGCATGTAGGGCTGCTGACATTCATATCGCCCTCCCTCCTCCCCGGCGCCTGTAGCAGCTGCAGCTCTCAATTACTGGAAGCATGGTCATCACTTTCTGTATCTACTCCATCACAGCCACAATGGCGAAAAACAATCTGAGGATGGAGAGGATGCCCATGCGCACTGTAGTCCAGGGGAGGAGTCACCTATCCAAGGATACTTCGAAGACTCTTCCAGGACAACAACGTGCAAACATCCGGACCCAACACTAGGCGGCGATCTATGCACAGATATGAATGTCAGCAGCCCTACATGCCAAGAACAGATGCATACTGGTAAGTAGCATATTCAATATCGCCAACCCGTGCATCAAGACTGCATTGGACGGGGCGGAAACTTCGAGCAGACTGATGGCCATAGGGGTCACTGAAAGGAGACAGGCTTGGCTCAGAATTTCTGGATTCAAGCAGGAAGTCCAGAATAACATACTGAACACCCCTTTCAACGGTGAAACGCTGTTCGGGGAAACTGTGGACGACAAGCTCACCCAGCTGAAAAAGAAAAATGAGACCGCAAGATCCATGGGAGCCCTGCAATTCAGAGGAATGCGTAGAGGCACACCAAATCGCAGACCCTACGGAAGGGTAGGAAGCCAGCAGGGTACGTCACACCAGGCATTCCAGCACAGGCAGCAGGGTGACAGTCACAGCCAACAGGGACAGCAGAAACAGAACTGGCAGTACCAGCCTCGAGGCCAGTCCTTTCGAGGGAGAGGAAACTGACGTGGCCAAAGGAGGAGAGGGGGAGACCAACCCTCATCTAAGTGACTACACACACAAAAGGACGCTCACCCACAGCATACCCCGAAGGGTGAAGCGCAATGTAAAAATACCAAGGAGGTTACGCAAAACAAGCGTCTACGAGCATGCAAAACCGGTAGGCGGAAGACTGGGCCTCTACCTTCGACAATGGCAACAAATAACATCAGACAAACTGGTTCTCAACGTCATACAGCACGGATACTGCATAGAGTTAGAGAAAAGGCCTCCAAACAAGAAACCAAGGAGGAGACAGCGCTCGGGTCAAGAGCTTGCTAAACTCAGGGAGGAGACACTTCAATTACTGAAAAAGAAGGCAATAGAACCAGTGCCACGCAGAGAAAGGAACAAGGGAGTGTACTCAAACTACTTCCTTGTACCAAAGGCGGACAAATCACTAAGACCCATCCTGGACCTAAGGTTCCTAAACAAATTCATAAAGACGCAAAAATTCAAGATGACATCACTACAAGAAGTGCTACCCCAAATACGAGGCGGAGACTTAATGGCCACCGTGGACCTCAAGGACGCCTATCTGCACATCCCAATGAACAGGCGACACAACCTGCTAAGGTTCAACATCAACCAGGATCATTATCAGTTTGCAACCCTGGCATTCGGCCTAAAGTCAGCCCCAAGGGTCTTCACAAAATGCCTTGCAGCAGTAGCAGCGTACCTACGAAGGGAAGGGATTCATGTGTACCCTTACCTAGACGACTGGTTGGTCAAAGCAAGCACTCGCGACAAGTGCGAGGAGCACGCGGAACGGGTGACAAGAACACTAACAAACCTGGGGTTCTCGATACACTGGGGGAAGTCATCGATAGAACCAGAGCAGGCGAAGATCAACACCATAGACGGCATGGTGATGCCCAGCGACAGAAGAACAATAGCCCTGCTGAACGAGACTCGTCTCTACCAGAAGGGGAGAGTTCTGACAGTGAGAACAGTGAGCAAGATCATGGGGATGGTGTCATGCACCCACCTAGTCCCCAATGTACGGCTTCACATGAGACCATTCCAAGAATGGCTGCAACAGCAGTGGTCACAAGCAAGCGGGAGTTGGGAGGATCTAGTGGTTGTTACGCACGCGGTGCAGGAGGAGATAACATGGTGGAACAGGGAGAACTTAACTACAGGGAAGACCTTGAAACCACCAAACCCAACTGTGACCATTACCACGGACGCATCACAAATAGGATGGGGAGCACACATAAACAAATTCAGGGTGAGGGGTCTGTGGACTCCGGCAGATGCGGTCACACATCAATTACCTGGAATTGAAAACTGTCCTGCTAGCCCTGAAGGCCTTCCAGAAACCGATATACAACCAGAAAGTGTTGATACAGACGGACAATACTACAACCATGTTCTACATCAACAAGCAGGGAGAGACACAATCGTTCCCCCTTTCTTCTCTGGCACAGGAGATTTGGAAATGGGCCATCCCACTCAAGATAGACCTGCTGGCCATACACCTACCGGGGAAGGACAATGTGGAGGCAGATTGGCTCAGCAGACAGACATCGGCATCCCACGAGTGGGAGCTCAATGGACCGGAAACGCAGAGGCTGTTCCAGAGGTGGGGAACACCGACAATAGACCTGTCTGCAACACGCCTGAATGCAAAATGACAAAACTTCGCATCCAGACAACCAGAACAGCAATCGCAAGGGAATGCCCTATGGATAAGTTGGTCAAGGACATTTGCCTACTCTTTTCCACCGATTCCACTGTTACACAGGGTGCTCGACAAGTGCAGAACCAGCAACATGACACTGATCCTAGTAGCACCGCAGTGGGCAAGGCAGACATATTTCTCTCAAATAGTGGAAATGGCACAAGGCACTCCTCACAAATTCACAAGACGAAAGGACCTGCTCTCCATGCAGAACGGAGAGGTCCTGCACCCAGAACCAGAGAGCCTCAGTCTGGCGGCATGGCTCCTGAAGACTTGGAGTTTGCACACCTGAACCTACCTCAAAGCACTATGCGAGTGCTGCGGGAGGCAAGGAGACCTACAACACAAATGCTATGGGGAGAAATGGAAAAGGTTCACAATATGGTGCAGCAGAAATAAACTACAGAATAAAATGACAGTCAACGGTGCTTAGATATGTCACACACCTGCTAAGTATTCTATGCTCATCCTCCCTAAGGGTACACCTAGCGGCAATCATAGCTTACACACGAGGGGAGAGAGGAGGAAGTCTCTTTACGTCACAGGTAGTAAAGAGGTTCCTGGAGGGGGCGAAAAGAATTGCGCCACCAAAGAGGATACCGCCGCCGGCATGGAACCTCAACGTGGTCCTAACCGAGCTTATGAAGGCGCCGTTTGAGCCCATCCACAAGGCCACGCTGCAAATGCTGACAATGAAAACAGCCTTCCTGGTAGCGATAACCTCGCTGCGCAGAGTGAGCGAGCTGCAAGCACTGACACTGCAAGAGCCCTACATACAGATACACAAGGATAGGGTGGTTCTAAGAACGGACCCACACTTCATGCCTAAGGTGGTGTCTGCCTTCCATATGACCCAGACAATTCAAATACCGAGTTTCTTTCAAAACCCCACGACAGGCGCAGAAAGAGCACTGCACACCCTGGACGCTAGGGCAGTGATGCACTACATTGAGAGGACCAAAGAGCACAGGAAGACCAAGCAGCTCTTTGTCTCTTTTGCAACTAGTTTCCTGGGTAGACCCGTGACAAAGGCCACCATTGCACGATGGATTGCACTAACAATACAATTCTGCCACAAACCAGCAGGGCAGGAATTATCGGATGGGCCACGAGCCCACTCCACAAGGAAGAAGGGGGCAACTATTGCCTTCCTGGCAAATACGCCCATTCAGGACATATGCCTGGCGGCAACATGGGCTTGAGTGCACACGTTCACTAAGCACTATTGCGTGGACATTCAGATGAACAAGGAAGCACAAGTAGGACAGAAAGTGCTTCAACGCATATTCAACAGCCAACACTCCTCTACCACCCAGCCGCCACAGCGAGAACAAACCGCTACAAAGTCTATGCACAGCATAGTGAATCCAGAAAGATTCACGCTGCAAAACGAATAGTTTCTTACCTGTCGGTGTAGTTTTGCAGCTTGAAGATCTTTCTGGATTCACTAGCGAACCCACCCACCTCCGCCAGGAAGATGAGGATGGAGATGGAGGTGGAAGGACTAAGAAGATCAGAATAATTGGAATAGTAAAGAGAATTGGAAAAGGAAAATTAAGACCACGCCTAGGGTTAAAAAAAAAAGGGGGAAAAAACCCCGAAGATGGCGCCCCAAAGGTGGGACTTCCGCGGGAAGCACGACTACGTCACGAGAGGTGCACCAAATGGTGGGACGTCAAGGCCCACCTGGGCTACAAAAAAAAACAAAAAAAAAACGAATCCGGACCCAACCACCAGATCGCGGAATAATGCACAGTATAGTGAATCCAGAAAGATCTTCAAGCTGCAAAACTACACCGACAGGTAAGAAATTATTCGTTATTCGCCGTCCAAAAGAACAGACCTAACTGTCACCTGTGGTGCATGATGGGAGCCTGGGGGTACACTTCATCAGGGACGACTGCACTGTGAGGCACTCTTCAATACCATAAGGGGCATATCAAAGCCCAAGTATCTCAGACTACCAAAACTAGAAAACTAGTGTTCTGATGTGAACAATACGAGATGCAGTCGAGTGATGCAACCTAGTATTGTATACAGAGGGACAGATCTCTTTTTCCAAGACTGGGACAACTTCCATACAAAGTTACTTGGTGGTTTATGCGAATACAGATTAAAGCCTTGAAAAAGTTTAAAGAAACGAAACGCGTGTCTGCTGCCAGTTCAACGTATGAATTGTCACATCAAGCTGCCTAATCCTGACTTTGTTGCTACTGTCTTAACTTTGTGAATTTAGACTTTGCTTTCTACTTGTATTAAATGGTCTCAGCATAAAGTATACCTATGTGGTGTTGATATTTGGAGCCAACATTCTGAACAACTTTATGAATCAATAGAGGACTGAATATAGAGTGCCGATGTTTATGGTCTTGTTTTCGGGTTCCTGGAGGTCTTAAAGGCACGGCGCCAGTTTTGCAATTGTCTATATATAGCCTTTCTAGGCTAATCTGCCTCTATGATCTTGCCTCTTTACCTTTGCAAATAAAGGTTGTGTGTTTCAAAGCAGTTTTATTTGTATCATAAGTATATCATGACTTGTGTCTTTATTTTTACAAATGTAAAAGATTTACAATGCAATTGTGCCAGTTTTAAGCCTAGTAACATGTTTACAGGCTTCAATTTGAATGTGTGTGTATATATATATATATATAGATATCTATATATAGATATATATATATATATATATATATATATATATATATATAGATATGTGTGTGTGTATATATACATCATATCTATTTATGGGTATTTATGTAGGTGTGTATAGATGTGTGTATGTAGATGTGTGTGTATGTAGATGTGTGTATAGATAGATGTGTGTGTATAGATAGATGTGTGTGTATAGATGTGTGTGTGTGTATAGATGTATAGATGTGTGTGTGTGTATATATATATATATATATATATGTAGATAGATGCATATTATTGGCAATTGCTCCAGGGTCCCCGCACGGTGGCAGGACTGTTCAGTGCTTATGTCTTTGACTATACCCCTGGAAGAGAACTAGGATTACAGGTAAGTAACTTATCCGTACTGCAGTCCTTAGAGGCCTTCCCTGGTCAGTGCCCTTGGTACCCATGGTACATTTTACAAGGGACTTAAATGTGGCCAGAGGTGCCCGTTGGGGGTACAAGGTACCATTTTGGGAAAGTATACAGGCCCTGGGAACCTGATTGGTATGGACCCAGGGCGTATCAAGTCAGAGCATCAACATCAGGCAAAACTGCTGTCGGGGGTGGGGGCAACCATGCAAAAAGGGGTACTTTCTTACAATTGGCTACAGTATATTGCTACCAGAACTCTAGCCCCACTGAGCAGGAACACTTGTTTTAAATTGTGCCAAAAGAGTACATTTTCTATCAGAAGTGCATCCGTATTGTGGCACTAGAAACTGTCTACTTGGTAAGCTGCCTTGCAATCACTTTCAGCCTCATGACCCCTGAAGTCTTTATTCTTGTGTCCCTACAGTAAAGACTGGACTACTCTGGGGAAGATGACTGGTGTTTTAGTTTGCCAAAGTGTTCCACTCATAAAAGCGCATCAGAAACCAATGTGATCTTGGAAAAAGAAATGGCTGCAGCAAACTCTTATGAGACATAAAAGTTTAACCACTTTTGACTCCCCATCCTTAATGCCATTTGACCGTTTTGAGGAATCCGGTTGTAGAGAACCATCTTTCTTCAAACATGCCCCAAGTTTATTTTTCTTAAGATTGTTAAAGATGGTGATGTTGTGGAATGTTTAGCAGCATGAATCTGGTTCTGGAATCAAATGCTCTTCATTATCCCGCCATATAGTGATTGTGTCCGGAATAGTCTGTTTATTTTTTTTTTTCTTGCTTGGGGTGTCTTAGACCACCATTTGGTGCTAGGCCATTCCCTTGTGATGTCAGACGGTGCACCGGAAATTCCTGTGCATGGTAGCCATCTAGAGTATCTTTTTCCCACTATTGGTCCTGGAAGCAAAGACACTCCTATTCTTTCGGGTGTTTCGTCCCAATCTTTGGAGTTAGAGTGAACAAACAATCAATCCTAGACTACGTAGACTCTGGAGAAGGACCTCCAGATACCCTTTTTCTGTCGGGGGAGCCTGATGGAGCAACTATGCCGATGGATGAACAGAGGGCGAGGTATGGCCATGGAAAATCTGCCTAAAGTGCCACTACAAGTTTGCACAACGCGATCCACACAACTTTTGTATCCCCTGCCTGCCGAGGGATCATTAGGGTAAGGACTGCGAGGCCTGTGCGGTGTTTGTGTCGAAGACAGTCGAGGTATGCTGAAAGCATAGGGAAGACCACTACGCTGCCATGCTCTAAAGCCAGAAACTACCTTTTTGGGGGGAGGGGTGTCAATCCTCGAAGGCTACACTGAGGAGGCGTACTGCGAAGAAAGCGACGGATCAAGACCGACAAGGTAAGAAACCCTCAACCATCTGAAACAAAGGGCCACGAAAAGAAGGCGCAAAAGACAGCTAATGCATCGAAGAAAAGTATGACCAAGGGTCAGCTGCGATCAAGAGAACCCCACTGATCCCACTTCGGGGATACAGACCAGGGAAGATCGACTAAGGCGAGTGCTGAACAGGATGCCACGAAGGGAAAGACCACACCCTTGGGCCTGGAAACCAACACACCCAAGAAGATCTACCCTGCCTTGGATGCCGAAAGACCCTTGAGGTGGAGAAGCAGATCGGCGGGTGTACTTCAACAAAAGGCGTTCAAATCGCTAAAGGAATTCTAGGTTTCGCGCAGCCCGGTGACTCTGCTGAAAACACCAAAGAGGACGATGCCCTCTAAGCTCAGGCAAGCCCTCAACCACGCAAGGAAAACATTGAAGAGGAACTCTATGCTCCAGAAGACGAGGAAGCCTCGGGGACTTTAGAGGAAGAATAGAATGACCTCAACAAAACCCAGAAGAGGTCTGTAGCTATTCCTCAAAGGCTTTTTCACCAGACGACCTAGCCTTCTACAACAGCCTCATCTAGAGAGCAGCTGATACCTTTGGTGTTCCCTTTGAGGAGAACGGAGACTTGTTTCCTCCTAGAAACATTGGCACCATCCACCCAAGGGATGCAATATCTCCTAATGCCACCAAGCATCCTGGCTCAGTGCAATGAGGCTTTCAAGGAGGTAACCCTAGGGTCTAAGGACCCTTAATGCATGCAGGGAAACCGTGCCAGACCCCTTCATTGTCACCACAGCAAGAAGGGGTAACGCCCACTCCTCCACTGGTCCACCTCCAGAGAGAAAGCAAAAGAATGTACGTGGTAGGAAGAAAGATGGCGAAAGAAGCAGCAACTCAATGACTGATTGCAAACCTCAACGCTCTCCTCAACAGATATTGCCACCAACAATGGGATTACATCGAGGAACTAATAAACAAACTCCCGGACGAAGATAAAGGGCAAAATCCATCATACAGAAGGGGAAGAACATAGCCAACACCTGCCTGACATCCGTCCTAGACGCAGCCGATACAGCCAGCAAACAAATGTGCGCAGGCACAACATTGAGAAGGCACGCATGGCTCAGAATATCAGGCTTCAACCAAGAGATACAAACCTCAATCAACAGGCCCTTCACAGGAGATGCCCTGTTTTTAAGTAAAGTTGATGAATCACTTAAACAAATAAGTCGGTGAACCTGCCAGGGCTCTCTGAGCCCTACAACAGAAGGGCACATTAAAAAGAGGCTTTAACACCAGAATACCCACAGGAAGGAGAGTCTTCTCAACGGCCAACAAACTCCAGGCTGTGGACAGCAATCAAACCAGCAGTCAGTGTGGTATCCTGGCAACATCAACCAAGGCAGCCCTTTCGGGGAAGAGGCAGGGGACAACCCTCAAGAGGAGGAGCAGGATTCAACTCAAAGTGCCTTGCCCACAAGAAATAAAGGAACTCCTGCAAAAACAAGCAATTGAGAAAGTACCATGGTGGGAAAACTTCCCAGGAAACTATTCACCGTACTACTTGGTACCAAAGCAAGATCTCACGCCAAGACCCTTCTTAGACCGCAGGTTCATAAAACATTTCATTCGCACACAGCACTTCCAAGTTGACAACACTGCAGGAAGTAATCCTGCAGCTGTAAAAGGGAGATTTCATGGCAACAATAGATCTAAAGGACACCTATCTGCACATCCCTATGAACCAAGCTCACCAGAAATGCCTCCGTTTCGTCCACGAGAACTCAATACCATTCAAAGTCCTGCCTTTCGGGGATAAAATCGGCACCAAGAAACTTCACAAAAGTGCCTAGCAGCGGTAGCTTCATCCCTAGGAAGGAGAGGGATACAAGTCTATCCCTACCTAGACGACTGACCGGTGAAGGCAAATTCAAAGCCAAAATGTTACATGTCCAGGTGTTCACCACACTGCAAAAACTGTCAGTGGGAGATAAAAACAAACCACCTTGCAACAGGTTTTCAACCTTTGGGGAAAGCCAGACATAGACCTATTCGCAATAATGGAGAACAAAAAATGCCAATCCTTTGCCTCCAGGTTTCAACACCACCTATCAAAAGGGATTGCCTGTCACTAAACTGGTTAGGGATATTTGCATATGCTTTTCCTCTGATTACCCTACTACAAAAGACAACCAGGAACAAATGTAATACTACACTAACTGTCCAGGAAACAAATGATCGAGCTCAAAGCAGAGAAGGACCTCCTCACAGTGCAATGGGGGGGAAATCTTTCATCCAGAACCAGTGACGCTCCGCCTAGTAGCCTGGTGCCTGAATATAGTTCGGACCTTTAAACCTACCACAAAAAAACCCATGGAAGTACTAAAGGAGGCAAGAAAACAGACTACCAAGACGATGCTACGTAGCTAAGTGGAAATGGTACACCGTATGGTGCTAAGAAAACAATACCCTAAGCTCAATTTCCACAAAAACCGTGCTCATAAATCTGACACTTGCTTGACAGTAACATCAACTTTTCCTGCCTCAAGGATCACCTGGCAGCAGTTGTAGTCTACACCAGTGGAAATTCATGAACGTTTCTTCACAGCACCAGTCCTAAAACGATTTATTTAGGGATCCAAAAGGCTTACACCCCCAAGAAAGGCTCCAGCCCCTATGTGGAGCTTAAACACTGTCCTAACGCAACTAATAACTGGACTGTTGGTCCGTTAACAAAGCAGAACTCAAATACATCCCCATAAAGACTGCCGTCTTAATAGCCTCTCTACAACGAGTAAGTGAACTACAAGTGTTGACTATTGAGTAACCATACATGCAAATGCACAAATACAAAGTTGTCTTAAGGACAAACCCTCCATTCCTACCTAAGGTAGTAGGCAAGTTCCACATGAACCAAAGCATACAGGTAGTAGTTTTCTTCCAAAACCTGCAAACTAATTAAAAGAAGCCTTCATACCCTGGACGCAAGAGCTTTACTATACTATCTACAAGAGACAAAACAACTCCGTAAGTGCAATTAATTGATGATCTCTCACGCCAAATCCAACGTAGCACTCCTGACAAAGTAGACAATAGCACGTTTAAGGCAATTTAAGTATGCTCTGCCTTACCAGGAAAGACTCTTAAACACATGACCAAAAGCCCATTCAACCAGGAAAAAAGGGGCAACCCTGACGTTCATTGCCAGCGCGCCTATAGACACCATATGTGCTGCAGCAACATGGGCATCCCCACACACATTCACCAAATGATACTGCATGGATATACAGATGACTAGGGAAGCTCAAGTGGGACAAAAGGTAATTCAACACGTGTTTGCAAAGTCTTTCTCATCTTATCACAGCCACCCCAAGAGGGGAAAACCGCTGCAAATTCTAATGCACAGCATGTGAATACAGAAAAGGGTTCATGCTGCAAAACGAAATGGTTTTGCAGCGTGAATCTTTCTGAATTCACTATGCTGTGCATTATCCCGCCATCTTGTGGTTGGGTTGTGATGTCGACGCACTTCCTCTAGAAGCTCCCACCTTTTGGTTGCGATCTTCAGATTTTTTTTTTTCCGCCGTTGGGTCTGGATAGTCACCGACTAATTCCAGAGTTTTGGAGAAAGAATCGACAAATTGAAAAAGTCAACAATCAGTTTTTCAGCACACCCGACTATAGGTCTGGTAACCAGGACTACGAAGGAGAAGAATTTCTCACGAGATCTCGACGTTCACCGGAGATTGAGGACACGGGGGCTCCCTAAGTGCACGAATGGACAAAACACCTTTCAAGTTTTGCACCAATTGCCACCACAAATACGCCCAGAAGGACCAGCATCCAGTCTGCAACCTCTGCCTGCCGCTCTACCACAACAGCGAGAACTGCAACGCTTGCTCGGCGTTCACACCCAAGACCCCTCAGTAAGAGGCAGAGAAGGGCGAACCACACCATGCAGGGGCAGGTGCCACCTCCATCGCTCCCCCCCCCCCCACACTTGGACTGACACTCGTAAGAGTGGAACAACGTCTTCGAAGGGAGCGTTACCGTCGCACTCAGCGAAAGCAACAGCACCGAGGGACAAACAGCCCAGCGGATCCTTCGAAAAGGACTCCCAGTTGGCAAAGACCCATGAAAAACCTAGGTAGTCGAAGGAAGCCCCTGTAAAGGACTCCTCGATGCAGAAAAAAGAAGGGTCAACAAAAACGTTAAATACCTCGCAGCAAAGCGTTCAAACTCTTGACGCCGAACAAGCTATGGAGATGAAGAGGAGGCGGCTCGAGGCCGAAATGGCAAGCATCCTGCAGCGGAAAAAAGACAAAGATGAGCCAGTACACTATTCTGCCGAAGTCCGCGGCCGAGTTCGAAAAGGGCGACTAAGAGCCTGAACCGCCAAATGCCTTAACCGGTCTAAGAACAGGAGGAAGAGGCCCTGTATTACTTCGAGGGAGAAGGCGAGGAGCAGCAAACCCACCAGGACTCTACGTCCTCGGAGGCGCAAGACTGAGTGACATGACGTCAACACCGAAAGGAGTAGACACATATCCTTCGAGGCCTTCACCACCAGACGATACAGGGATCTATAATATGGTGGTCAGAAATGCTGCAGAGACATATGGAGTGAAATTGGAGAAGCCCAAAGCTTATTTTCTCCTGGAGACTCTTTTGCCTACACAAACAGTCCTTTCCTGCCCATGCTTCCGAGTGTGCTGGACCAGGGCAGAGAGGCTTTCAGGGAGCCAGCTGTATGTAAATTGGTGACCCAGAAACAGAAAAGTACAAGCACTCTTCAAAGGACCCTGCATACATTCAAGGTTCCGTGTCAGGTGATGCAATAATTACTGCAACAGCTAGAAAAAGGCCAATGTGCCCACAAATGCCGGCCCTCCTCCTGACAAGGAGTAGAAGAATGGACCTCGTAGGGACAGAAGTAGAACAGAGTGTGGCGATTCAATGGCGCATCGCCAACTTAAACACCCTAATCAGCACACGCATACCAGCACTGGGAGGAAGTGGGGCAGCTCCTGAAGCATCTACCCGATCAGTACCAGCAAAGGGCAGCCCACCTGGTAGAGGAAGGGAAAAACATGGTGAACATATGTTTAAAGTCCGCCTTGGACGTGGCTGAGATGTCCAGCAGGCAGATGATTGGGGTGACTTTTTGGCACGCCTGTTGACAAAGTTAACCCAACTCAAAAAAGACAACAAAACTACAAGTTCCATAGGAGCACTGCAGTTTAGAGGGATGAGAAGGGGGTACACCCTCAAGAAGGCTAAATAGTAGGGGAAGCAACCAACCGATTACCTCGCACCAAACCTTCCAACCAGGTTATCAAGGAAACCGCCAGGGCCAGCAGCAGCAGGGACAGCAGCAGAACTGGCAGTACTGGCCACGAGTGCAGTCCTTTTGAGGTTGCTCAAACTGACGAGGACAGGCAGAGGAAGGCAACCACCCACCTCCAAGTGACTTCCGTAAGGCAGATGCCCACCCAGACACCTCTAGGGGGGCATCAAAACACAAAGACTGAAGTTCACAAAACAAACAGTTCCCCAAACATATAACACCAGTACGAGGCAGAATAAGGAACTTCCTCCAGGAATGGAAAACTGTCACAACAGACAAATGGATAGTAAACCTACAATATGGCTACTGTTTAGAGCTAGAAAAACAACCTCCAAACAAGAGGCCAAACAAGGTGCACTCTGCAAAGGAACTTTCACTCTTGCTGCTAGAGGCATAGGAACTGCTCAACAAGGAGGTAATAGAGTGCTGTACAAGGAAAAACAAGGGGGTTTATTCCAACTACTTCCTCGTACCAAAAGTGGACGAAACGGTAAGGCCTATTCTGGATCTAAGGTTCTTAAACAATTTCATAAGGACACAGATTCAAAATGATCTCTGCAAGCAGTAATACCCCAGGTACAGGAAGGGGATTACGTGGCAACTATAGACCTAAAGGACGCCTACTTGCACATCCCCCATCAACAAGAAACACAAAAGCCTACTAAGATTTGTGATCAACAAGACTCCCTACCAGTTCACAGTGCTCGCATTCGGACTCCAGTCCGCTCCAAGGGGGTTTACAAACAGCCTAACAGCGGTAGCAGCACACCTTAGGAGGCAAGGAATAAATGTATACCCCTACCTCGATGACTGGCTCAAAAGGCAAGCTCCTACAGCAACTGCAAACAGCACATCCAGCAGGCGATACAAACACTAATCCAACTTGGGTTTTCAATCCATTAGGGAAAGTCTTCAATAGAACCGGAACATGTGAAGATATTCTTAGGGGCAGAGATCAACACCAACAGGGCAATGTGTTCCCCCGCACAAACTTTGGCAATACTGAAAGACACGTCTCTACTGTAAGGGGCAAGCTAATGGGAATGATGGCGTTGTGCATACACCTGATCCCAAATATTCACCTACACACAAGACCGTTCAGGCATGGATACAGTGGCAATGGTCACAGGCAACGGAGTTGGGAAGATCTTGTGGTTGTCACACACGCAGTGCATCAGGAAATAGGGTGGTGAAACAAGGAAAACATATCACAAGTGAAACCATTCACACAGCCAACTCAAACAGTGACCATCACAACAGACTCCTCCCAGCTGGTGTGGGGCGCGCTTGAACAAACTCAAGGTGAGGGGCTTATGGTCGCAGCAAGATGCGGTGAAACACCTCCACTACCTGGAGCTAAAAATGGTGTTCCTAGCCTTAAAAGCCTTTCAAAGGGAGCTATACGGAAACAGGGTGTTCATCCAAGCAGACCACACAACCACCATGTTCTAAATCAACAAACAAGGAGGAACACAATCTGTGCCACTATCAGGGCTAGCACAGTAAATATGTACATGGGCCATTCCCCTAAGACTAGACCACCTAGCAATATATCTCCCATGGAAGGACAATGTGGAAGCGCACTCGGCAGACAAACGGCAGCATTCCACGAATGGGAGCTCAATCAACAGGAAATATAGAAACCTTTCCGGAAATGGGGCACACCGCAAATAGACCCTTTTTGGAACACACCAAAATGCAAACACTTCGCAACCAGACCATCGGCCGCAAGGGAATGCGCTATGGTTAATAATAATAATAATAATAATAATACCATTTCTAGAGCGCCTGGTTACACTACCATAGTGTCCCCGCGCTAACAAATGCTGCTGCTCACCTAAGACCAGAGACCGGGTGCAAACCCCAATCCCAGATGCAGAGAAGTTAGTTTATACCCGGGAATAGGTGGGTTTTCAATTTTAAACGGAATCTTGCTTCAGAAGGCTCCATACGAAGATCAAGAGGAAGCCTATTCCAGTGTTTACAGGCCAAAAACCTAAAAGAAGCACCTCCGATCCTGGTCTTACGAACCCGGGGAAGTTGGAACCTCATAGCTCCCGCAGACCTAAGGTAGCGGACGGGGCGATGAAGGGTAAGAAGGTTACGCAGATAGCCAGGGCCTTTACCCTGAGCTATGCGATGGGCTAAGCAAAGAGCCTTTCATAATGGTGAGCAGCTCCTGCCTCTCCGGAACTAAAAAACATGTCAGAGGGTTTAGATGCATGGTCGTATTGCGTGCCATTATGACTAGTGGACGGATTTCCAACAAAAGTGGCATGAATCGTGTCAACCTTTTTCATAAAGTCCGCTATGTCGTCACATAGCTCATTTGAGTAGGTGTCTTGAGCCACCAATCTGCCTGGAGTGGTAAGTTCTTTATAGATGGAGAACAGTTCCTTGGTGGGATTCTTAGCAAGTTCAATGCGTTCCTTAAAGAAGGCGCCTCTAGCTGCTCTTATTAATTTATGGTATATTTTTAGCTCATTTTTATATTTCAGCAAGTCTTCGGGAGAATAGTGTTTTCTCCAACCACGTTCCAAATTTTAGCATTTGGCTTTTGCGACCATAAGATCTTTAGAAAACCAGGGGGCAGTCTTGGATTTTCTGGCAGGAGGCTTGGTTGTCCATGGAGCAACCGAATCCAAAGCCCTGGACATCCATGTCTCATAGGTATTCCACGCCTTAAGCAAAGTTTTGCTAGATGGGGGAGGATCCGCAAGTAAAGCGGCTTGAAAATCCTCCGGCGTGAACTTTCTCCAGTCCCTACGCTTTAGGGGCTTGGACTTAGTCACTAAATTTTTACTTTGGGCTAAAGCTACTTCAATGGGAATCAAAAAATGGTCGGACCACGGTATTTGAATTGGGTTTGCAACTGTCACCCCCTCCCAGTTAGCAAAAACAGGGTCTAAGAGGTGGCCCAGTTGATGAGATGGGGAAGAGGATTGAAGTTGAAGTGCAAGGGATTGAAGTGTAGCTACTACTTCCTGTGCCTCCCTACTATTAGTTTCTTCAAAATGAAGGTTGAGGTCGCCCAAAATAAGAAATTTCTTATAACGCAGAGCAGGTTGGGTTATAAGCTCTGCAAGTTGGGTATTGAATTGACCGGGCTTACCGGGAGGCCGGTACAAAAGAAAGCCATTAATAGTGGTTTGAGGGTTGACGCCAATAGTAAAAAAAAAAACAACCTCACAGTAGGGTAGAGTAGCCTTCTCTAAACTACAATTGAGGTTGTTTTTAAAAATTATGGCCAGCCCCCCCTCCCCCCACCCCCCCCCCCCCCCCTTTATTTCCTATATCAAGTCTGAGAAGGCAGTAGTTAACAGGTACCGCTTCCAGAGTCTCGGGGGTAGAAGCATCATCCAGCCAAGTTTCCGTTAAAAAAAGCACATCGAGATCGCTATCTATAACTAGATCGTGTATCTCCTGTTTATGCTTTTTCATAGATCTGCAATTTAATAGGGAAAGATTCAGCTTTCTTAACAGCAACTCACCTTTGCTCCCATAGTTTGTGGAAAACTGACAAGTACCACAGTGAAGGGTGGAGGCAGCACAGTCAACAGACATAGAGTGGCGACAGCCGTCTGCGACTGTGGGGCGTAGGGCCAACAGATCATTATGCGTATATTGATACTGTCTGTGTACGTCCCAGGGAATATTCTTGCCAGGGGCAGGGGTCCTGGCCCCGAGCCCCGGTCGGCCGCGGACGGGCGCAGACGGGCTTGCCTTTGGCGCGGACGGAATGATACCGTGTTTTTATACATGAACCTGAAGGGTAGGAGGGAGGAGCAAGTAGCCCGTCAGCCTTCCCCTACCCAAGATGGCGGCTGAGGTAGGACGAAAGAGCCCCCGCCCAACAACAGCAGCGGAGATTCAGGGACGGTCCGTTACCAACCTCAAATGAGTGCCAGTCATGCCGCAAAGTAGCAGGTGAGGTAAAATATGCAATTTAAAATATATACACGCTCTAAAACCGTTGTACATAGATAAAAGACACACAGCCTAAAACTTGTAGCAGCAGTTCTAAGGAAGAGCAAGAACCCCCGGCTTCCGCCTCGGGAGAGAAAACAAACAAATGCAGCGATAGGGGAAAACCGCACTCTAAAATATCATGGGAAGGCGGGAGGGAGGAGCAAGTAGCCCGTCAGCCTTCCCCTACCCAAGATGGCGGCTGAGGAAGAACAAAAGAGCCCCCGCCCAACAGCAGCAGGTTAAGTTGGTCATATGCTTTTCCTCCCGATACTACTGATACACAGGGTACCCAACAAATGAAGTATGAGCAACATGACGCAGCATGGCTCCTGAAGAGCTAGAGTTTGCACACCTCAAATTGCCAGCAAGCACAATGGCGGTGCTCAGGGAGGCAAGGAGACCTACCACAAGAAAGTGTTGCGTAGCAAAGTGGAAAAGATTCTCCGAATGGTGCATTAGGGAGAAACTACAAAGGAAAATTACAGAAGAATCAACAGTACTGAAATACCCAACGCATCGACTACAAAGTAAACTAAGCTACACATCCCTAAGGGGGCACTTAGTGGCAATAGTGGCTTATACAAGAGGAGAAACGGGAAAGAGCTTCACCTCACAGGTAGTAAAAAGATTTCTAGAAGGGGCAAAGAGAATCCTACCTCCAAACAGAATGCCAGCACTAGCATGGAACCTCAATGTAGTGCTAACTCAATTGATGAAGGCACAGTTTGAGCCTATTCACAAAGCTACACTGCTCATGCTATAAACAGCCTTAGTGGCTATCACATCGCTACGAAGGGTGAGAGAATTATAAATGCTAACACTTCAAGAGCCCTACCTGCAAATACACATTGATAGGATTGTAATAAGAACAGACCCACACTTCATGCCAAAGGTGGTGTCACGGTTCTCCATCAACCAGACAATTCAAATACCAAGTTTTTTCCAAAAACCTACCACAAGCGCAGAAAGGGCGCTACACACAGGACTCCAGGAGGCCAGTAGTGCACTATATGGAATGGTCGAAGGAGTGCAGAAAGACAAAGCAGTTCTTCGTATCCTTTGCCAGCAGTTTTTTGGGTTGACCAGTTACCAAAAATCTCTTGCGCCTACCATACAACTCTCCCACAAACGAGTGGGACAACAGTTGCAAGGAGCAGCTCATGCTCACTCAACAAGGAAGAAAGGAGCGACAATTGCGTTTCTAGCAAACACATATCCAAGACTTTTGCCAAGCCGCAACAAGGTCTTCAGTGAACACGTTCACTAAGCACTACTATGTAGATATTCAAATAAACAAGGAAGCGCAAGTAGGACAGAAGGTCTTACAACACATATTCAGTAACCAGAGCTCATCATTCACCCAGCCACCACAATAACGTCAATCCGCTACAAAGTCTACGCACAGCGTAGTGAATCCAGAAAGATTCACGCTGCAAAATGTATAGTTTCTTACCTGTTGGTTTAGTTTTGCAGCTTGAAGACTTTCTGGATTCACTAACGATCTCACCCTCCTCCGCCAGAAGATGAGACCGGAGGAAGAGGAATAAGACTCTAAGAGTTCAAAGAAGAGAGTAACGCAAGAAAAAAGAATCCAAAGATGGCGACCAAAGGTGGGAGCTTCTGGAAGAAGCGTGTCGACGTCACGACCTAACCACAGGATGGCGGAATAATGCACAGCATAGGGAATCCAGAAAGTCTTCAAGCTGCAAAACTACACTGACAAGTAAGAAACTAGAAGTTATTTACCAGGAGTAGTTTTGCAGCTTGAGTTTTTGGGATTCACATGCGACCCACCCCCCTCCCATCAAATTAGGATTGCTAACCTTTGGGACAAAAGATAACCAAAACCAAGGCACTAACCTCTAGAGACAACGGGATTTCCGACATACCCTATAGAAAAATGGGGGAATAAATAATCCAAAGATGGCTACCACGCACAGGAACTTCCAGGGCGCCGTTGCACACAAGCTGGACCTAGCACCCATTGGTGGTCAATGCCTCCAGCAAGAATGGACTATTCCGTGCTCAACCACTAGGTGGCTAATGACCAGCATGTGCATCCAGAAAACTGCAAAACTACTCCTACTGGTAAGTTACCATTTCGTTACATGCAAGTAAGAGTTGTGCCTTCAGCTTGCAGGCTATTATGGTAACAGTCGTTTTTAGAAGTGAATTTTATTTTTTTTGGTAGGTGGTGTAAGTGACGGTAAAGGATGGAGCTCTGGCAGAGATACCGATGCATATAGCAGCTTTGGTTCCCGTAGTGATCGTGGCAATGGAGCGAGAGGAAGGTTAGTATTTGTGTTTTTGATTTTTACTTGGCCAATTTTGTTCGGAAGTCTGTTTAATGTTTCATTCCTTGATCAATTTCCATTGAAAGCGAAAATAAGTTTTGCAGCGTGAATCTTTCTGGATTCACTATGCTGTGCAGTATTCCACGATCTGGTGGTTTGGTCCGGATTCGTAGTCTTCTACATCCCACCATTTGGTGCACCTCTCGTGACGTCGTGCTTCCTGCGGAAGTCCCACCTTTGGGGTGCCATCTTCAGATTCTTTTTTCCGCCGTTGGGTCTGGATCATCATCGAGAAGCTCCAGAGTTTTAAACTAAGGAAGAAGGAAAATACGCTAGTTTCATCGTAGGAGAATTTTTAGAAGACTACAGAGGAAGGAATTACAGCCGGGACGGCGAAGGAGGAGATCCTCAATTCTTCGACGCCCATAGGAAAATGCGCACTCAGAGGTTCTGAGCGCAATGGACAAGACACCATTTAAATTCTGCCCTAACTGCCACCACAAGTACGCGCAGAAGGACCAACATCCGGTCTGCAACCTTTGCCTGCTGATCGACCACGAGAGCAAGGACTGCAACGCCTGTTCCGCATTCACGACGAAGACACTCCGTGTGAGTGAACGACAGAGAAGAGCCAACTTCAACATGGAAGGCAAGGGTAAGGCCCTGTTGCTGTACGATCTGGGTCTCTCCACCGACTATGAAGACAACATCGCCGAGGGACCCGATGTCTTCACGGTCGCAGAGACCGACAAGAAAACGCCTGACGAGGTAAGACACGTCTAGTACAAAACCCCCGAAAATCTGAAAGTGACTCTCGAAAACCAGTCAAAGTCCTCAAAAGGAACACCGGCGCCGAAAATTTCGACGACCGCGAGTGGATCCAAGGACAGAAGGCCGAGCGGATCCTTCGAGAGACTCCCAGGTGCCGAAGGCTGCCGATAAACAGAGTTCGTCGAAGCAGACCCACGAGGTGGGGCGTTCGGCGACGAAAGACAAGGCGAAATGGAGAAGAAAAAGAGAAGGCTCGAGGCGGAGATGGAGAGCATCCTTCAGAGGAAGGAGTTCGATGAAAGAATGAAGAAAATTCAAAATCTCAACGGATGTAGTCTATCGAGGAACAGGAGGAATTCGATGCCGAAGAGCTGTCGAGAGGTCCTGAAGAGGAGGAAGAAAACCCCTACTATGAGGGAGAAGATGAGGAAGAGGATCAGCAGTCGTTCTACGGCTCGGCGCCGTCGACCCATGAGCTGGAATGGCAGGACATCGGCGCTGAAAATCCCGAAGAGTCCGTGGACACTTATCCTTCGAGGCCTTCGCCGCCAGACATCGGGGCATACAACATGGTCAAGAGTGCTGCAGCAGCTTTTGGTGTGAAATTGGACGAGGAGAAGCCAAAAGCAGATTTCCTACTCTAGACTCTGCTCCCCACCCAGACGAGGAGCCAGTTCTTCCCCATGCTCCAAAGCGTGATGAACCAAGTGAAGGAGGCATTTAAGGACCCAGCAACATGCCGGTCCATCACGCCCAGAACGGAAAAGTACAAACACTCCTCGCAGGATCCTCCTTACATCAAGGGATCGGTCACTGCCGACTCCATCATTGCTTCCAAGGGCAGGAAAAGAGCCAATGTGCCGGCGACCTCGGCCCCACCTCCTGATAAGGAGAGCAGAAGGATGGTCCTGACTGGAAGGAAGGTAGAAAAACGCCGCAATGCACTGGCGCATGGAAAACTCTAATGCGCTACTGAACAGGCACCAGTACCAGCATTGGGATGAGATGGGGGAACTAATCGAGCATCTCCCAGAAGAGTACCGTCAAAGGGCTTCCCATCTAGTGGAGGAGGGGAAGAATATCGCCAACTCGTGCATTAAGACTGCATTGGACAGGGCTGAGACTTCGAGCAGACTAATGGCCATAGGGATCACTGAAAGGAGGCAGGCCTGGCTCAGAATTTCAGGATTCAAGCAAGAGGTCCAGAACAACATACTGAACACCCCTTTCAACGGTGAAACGCTGTTCGGGGCACCGGTGGACGAGAAGCTCACCCAACTGAAGAAGGAAAATGAGACTGCAAGGTCCATGGGGGCCCTGCAATTCAGAGGGATGAGAAGAGGCACCCCAGCTCGGAGACCCTACGGAAGGGGAGGAAACCAGCAGGGAGCATCACACCAGACATTCCAGCAAGGACAGCAGGGTGACAGTCACAGCCAGCAGGGACAGCAGAAGAAGAACTGGCAGTACAAGCCTCGAGGCCAGTCCTTTCGCGGGAGGGGAAACTGACGTGGCGAAAGGAGAGGGGGAGACCAACCCTCCTCTAAGTGACTTTGCACGCAAGAAGACGCTCACCCCGAGGGGTGAAGCGCAATGTAAGCACAGCGAGGGGGGTACACAAAACAAGCGCCTACGAGCATGCAACACCGGTAGGCGGAAGACTGGGGCTTTACCTTCAACAATGGCAACAAATAACCTCAGACAAATGGATACTCAACGTCATACAGCACGGATACTGCATAGAGTTGGAGAAAAGGCCTCCAAACAAGAATCAAAAGAGAAGACAGCGCTCTTGTCAAGAGCTTGCTCAACTCAGAGGAGACACTACAACTACTCAAAAAGGGGGCCATAGAACCAGTGCCATGAAGAGAAAGGAACAAGGGAGTGTACTCAAACTACTTCCTGGTACCAAAGGTGGACGAATCACTAAGACCCATCCTGGACCTACGATTCCTAAACAAATTCATAAAGACGCAAAAATTCAAAATGACATCGCTACAAGAAGTGCTACCCCAAATACGAGGCGGAGACTTCATGTCCACTGTGGATCTCAAAGATGCATACCTGCACATCCCAATGAACAGACGACACAAACCTATTGAGGTTCAACATCAACCAGGACCATTACCAATTCGCAACCCTGGCATTCGGTCTGAAGTCAGCCCCAAGGGTTTTCACAAAATGTCTTGCAGCAGTAGCCGAGTACCTACGAAAGGAATGGATTCATTTGTATCCTTACCTAGACGACTGGCTAATCAAAGCAAGTACTCGCGACAAGTGCGGTGAACATGCAGAACGGGTGACAAGAACACCAACAAACCTGGGGTTGTCGATACACTGGGGGAAGTCATCAATGGAACCGGAACAGGTGAAGATCTTCCTGGCGGCAAAGATCAACACCATAGACCGAACGGTCATGCCCAGCGACAGAATAACAATAGCCCTGCTGAAGGAGACTCGTCTCTACCAGAAGAGGCGAGTTCTGACAGTGCGAACAGTGAGCAAGATCATGGGAATAATGGTGTCATGCATCCACCTAGTCCCCAATGTACGACTTCACATGAGACCATTCCAAGAATGGCTGCAACAGCAATGGTCACAAGCAAGCAGGAGTTGGGAGGATCTAGTGGTTGTTACGCACGCAGTGCAGGAGGAGTTAGCATGGTGGAACAGGGAGAACATATCTACAGGAAAGAGCTTGACACCACCAAACCCAACAGTGACCATCACCACGGACGTATCACAAATGGGATGGGGAGCACACATGGACAAGCTCAGAGTGAGGGGTCTGTGGACTCCGGCAGATGCGGTCAGACACATCAATTACCTGGAATTGAAGACTGTCCTGCTAGACCTGAAGGCCTTCCAGAAGCAGCTATACAACTAGTGTTGATACAGACGGACAATACTACAACCATGTTCTACATCAACAAGCAGGGAGGGACACAATCGTTTTCCCTTTCCACTCTGGCACAGGAGATTTGGAGATGGGCCATCCCACTCAAGATAGACCTGCTGGCCATACACCTACCAAGGAAGGACAATGTGGAGGCAGACTGGCTCAGCAGGCAGACCTCTGCATCCCACGAATGGCACCTCAATGGACAGGAAACGCAGAGGCTATTCCAAAGGTGGGGAACACTGACAATAGACCTGTTCGCAACACGCCAGAATGCAAATTGCCGAAACTTCGCATCCAGACAACCAGAACAGCAATCCCAGGGGAATGCCCTACGCTTTTCCGCCGATTCCACTGTTACACAGGGTGCTCGACAAGTGCAGGACCACCAACATGACACTGATCCTAGTGGCACCACAGTGGGCAAGACAGACATGGTTCTCTCAAATAGTGGAAATGGCACAAGGCACTCCTCACAAATTCGCAAAAAGAAAGGACCTGCTCTCCATGCAGAACGGAGAGGTTCTACATCCAGAGCCAGAGAGCCTCAGCCTGGCGGCATGGCTCCTGAAGACATAGTTTGCACACCTTAAGGTACCTCCAAGCACTATACGAGTGCTGCGGGAGGCAAGGAGACCAACAACACGCAAATGCTATGGGGAGAAATGGAAAAGGTTTACAATATGGTGCAGCAAAAATAAACTACGGAATAAATTGACAGTCAACGGTGCTTAGATACCTCACTCACCTACTGAAAAGTAATCTATGCTCGTCCTCCCTAAGGGTACACCTAGCGGGGATCGTAGCTTACACATGAGGGGAGAGAGGAGGAAGTTTCTTTACGTCACAGGTAGTAAAGAGATTCCTGGAAGGGGCGAAAAGAACTGCGCCACCAAAGAGGATGCCACCGCCGGCATGGAACCTCAACGTGGTCCTAACTGAACTTATGAAGGCGCCGTTTGAGCCCATTCACAAGGCCTCACTGCAAATGCTGACAATGAAAACAGCCTTCCTGGTAGCGATAACCTCGCTGCGCAGGGTGAGCGAGCTGCAAGCACTGACGCTGCAAGAGCACTACATCCAGATACACAAAGATAGGGTTGTTCTGAGAACGGACCCGCACTTCATGCCTAAGGTGGTGTCGGCATTCCATATGAACCAGACAATTCAGATACCGGGTTTCTTTCAGAACCCAACAACAAGCGCAAAAAAGGCACTGCACACTCGACGCTAGAAGGGCGGTGATGCACTACATTGAGAGGACCTAGGAGCACAGGAAAACCAAGCAGTTCTTTGTGTCCTTTGCAACTAGTTTCCTGAGTAGACCAGTGTCAACAGGCACCATTGCACGATGGATCGCACTAACAATACAATTCTGCCACAAACAGGCAGGGCAGGAGCTATCGGAGGGGCCACAAGCCCACTCCACAAGGAAGAAGGGAGCAACTATTGCCTTTCTGGCAAATACGCCCATTCAAGACATATGCCTGGCGGCAACATGGGCTTCTGTGCACACGTTCACTAAGCAGTACTGCGTGGACATAGATGAACAAGGAAGCAAAAGTAGGACAGAAGGTGCTTCAACATATATTCAACGGCCAACGCTCATCTACCACCCAGCCACAAAGATAACAAACCGCTACAATGTCTATGCACAGCATAGTGAATCCAGAAAGATTCACGCTGCATAACGAATAGTTTCTTACCTGACGGTGTAGTTTTGCAGCTTGAAGATCTTTCTGGATTCACTAGCGAACCCACCCACCTCCGCCAGGAAGATGAGGCTGGAGAAAGAGGTGGAAGGACAAGGAAGAACAGAACAAAGAAAATACTAAAGGAAATTTGAAAAGAAAATTATGAGAACGCCTAGGGTTAATTTTTTTTTTTTTAAAATTAAAAAAAATGGCGCCCCAAAGGTGGGACGACGTCACGAGAGGTGCACCAAATGGTGGGACGTCGACGCCCACCTGGGCTACCAAAAAAGACTACGAATCCGCACCCAACCACCAGATCGCGGAATAATGCACAGCATAGTGAATCCAGAAAGATCTTCAAGCTGCAAAATTACACCGACAGGTAAACTATTCGTTATGTCATCTACTTGACATCCTATTGAAATGTGAATACAAAGTATATGTAATATTTCCAAGCATTGCGTTACCAGTTGTTCTACTGTAATCAAACCAAAGTGTATATATAATACTGCAATTGAAACTGTATTATAACTGCAAGTACAAATCACTTACCTGTGCCAGGCTTGCGTGGTTCTAGAAAAACTAACAAAATATTTTTTATACAATTTGGCCTGAGTTCAGTCTTTGTGTGACAGTCATTTGCTGATTAAGTGTGTACAACAAATGCTAAACTCTACCCTCCTGATAAAACCTTACTGCTCGCCCACACTACCACAAATAGAGTAAGGTGCTTCCTACTTTTACCTCTGCCTACCTTTGGGGTTCCACCAGAGTGTGCATACTATACCTCACTGTGGTATAGTATATACAGAGCCAGCTTCCTACACATCGCAAGTTTGCAAGATTTCACATGCGTCCACTACAAGAGTGCTTGGTATGTCGGTGGAATCAGTCACAGGGTTGATTAACCGATCTAGTGTTGGTAGTGGACCGTATCCATCACTCTGCAGTGGTGGAACCTACAAAACTTGTCTCAAGAACAGCTTTTATCGACCCTATTCCACAGATCGTGCTCGCAATAGATTCATCTGACAGGTAGGGGTGCTCATCTTGAAGACTACACAATATAAGGTCTGTGGAGCAACAAACCAGTCTCAACATCAACTATCTAGAGCTTCTAGCACTTTTTCTAGAATTCAATGCTTTTCAAACTCTCCTCATACACTAAACTGTCCTAGTCCGAGCAGACGACGGCAGCAATGTATTATGTACAAAAGCAGGGAGGGAACACACGATCTTTCATCTGTCAAGACTTGGTCAAGCCGTTTGGAATTCGGTGTTAAATCACATGTTCAAGGCATATGAGCTGTAGATCGTATACTTGTGCATAGATCGCTATCTGGTGTTGGGCTAGGATGTTTGAATTTTGTTTGTCTTGGAAGAAGTCTTTGTAGTCACGAGGTAGTTGACTCCTCCTTAGGACGATGGTGTGCATGAGCATCGACTCCATCTACAGATTGTTTTTTTCCATCATCTGTTTCGGATGCGATTTGCTGCGCTCCTAGTTGATATCTATTTCAAATCGCCCTTTGACTCGCAATCCCTCTACACTGGACGGTATTGTCTCAATCACATTTCCTTTCCGACGCGCATCTTTAAAACAAACTCCTTTAACTTCGACGCGGGCCGTTGGGCTTATCTGTGCTGATCATGCCAGCAGTCCATGAAAAGGAATCCGTTTAAAAAAAAAAAAAAAAAAAACTTTTTAAAAATGTTCCGGGTGTGGTGGTAAGTTTCCACACACTGACTTGCACGAGGTTTGTAATCTCTGCCTCTCCCCAGAGCACGAAGACGAGAACTGCAAGGCTTGTGCATCTTTCAGGTCGAAGAAAACCATCTGTGACCGTTGGCCTCGATGTCACGAAATGACTTGTGGAAGCAGCTTGATTCCGGACAGCTTCGGAGCAGATCCCAATGTCCAGCCGGAACAAGGTGATGAAGAAGAGTTCTGTCTCCGAGGCCTACGACTCTGACATCGAAGAGGAGACAATCATCCCAGCTCAGCGGTCCATGAGTACCGAAACCCCTCTCCCAAAAACCAAACCTAAGGCTCCGGTAACACCTTAGCCCTCGGGCTCAGGTCGACACCGGCAACATGTCTGACGCCCCGCTATGAAACCTAAAGACAAGCCTTCTGGCTCGAGCCAGCCCCATTCTGGTACCGAAAAGTCACCTTCGGCACCGAAGCACAAGACCAAAGATGTGCCATGCCCTTCTTCGTCGGCACCAAAGACAGCCTCGACGCTTAAGCCTTTGCCGTCAAAACTCACCAAGTACAAACATTCGGAGCCTCCGGGAAAAATGTCTTTGGAGCCGAAAGGTCCTATACCAAAACCTAAAGTCCAAGGCCACCCAGAAAGCCTTGGACTCTGTCTAAAGAACATTCTGACCCTAAATTTTCGGCACCGAAAAAGGACATCCTACCAGATTTTTGGGATCCAAAACAAAACTCTTTACCAGTTTCTGGGTCCGATGTCTCCAAACCTAAGAAGAGAACTGGACACTTCAGAAGAATATGAAATAACCAAGAAACTAAGGGAAATGGGCACTAACGCTTCTCCACCTCCTTCTCCTGCTGATCCAAACCTCTTAATTTCTCGAACACTCTCCACAACATACTTTTTCACCTCTACCACAAGATGAGGATGATGCTGATGGGGGTGGGAATGGAGATCCAGATAGGGATGATGATGCACACACCATCCCACACAACGTAGACCCTTGGGATGACTACAACACCGATGCCGACTCACATAATGACCTGGACCTCTACCCATCTAGACCATCACCACCAGATGACAATATTGGTTTTGCACAACTAATTAATAGGGCTGCTCAATATCACTGAGTACAATTACATTCTGATCCCTTAGAGGAATTATTTTTACTTAACCTGTGCACCCTCACAAAAATCCACGTACACCCTGCCAGTGTTAAAAATATCTGGCACAAGAGGGCAAACTCATTTTAAGCCATTACACAAGTGCCCCTTGCTATTCCTATCATGGAAGGTTGCTTTCCTCATTGCAATCACATCACTGAGGAGAGTTGGTGAGCTACAGGCATTAACCTAAACCATTGTTTCAGCTTCACATAGACAGGGTAGTTCTACACACCAACCCTAAATTCCTTCCTAAAGTGATTTCTGCTTTTCATATAAACCAATCGGTTGAGTTACTAGTCTTTTTTCCTCAGCCTAATTCTGTAGCAGAACATGCTCTTCACACGCTCGATGTTAAAGCTTTATTGTACTGCATAGATAAAACAAAAACACTTTCACAAAACTGTTACATTTGTTCCACCTCACAAAGGCAGTCCCCTCTCTAATCTAGCATTGTAAGATAGTTTAATGCATTCAAACATGCTACAATAAAACTAAACTTTATCCATACCTCCTAGAGCGCATTCCTCTTGCAAAATGAGGCTTCTGTGCCCTTTTTAGGTAACATTCCTCTAGCTGAGAAATATGTAAGGCAGCTACATTGTCTATACCACACATTTACCAAACACTTGTGTAGATATGTTAGCACGTCAACAAGCTAATGTAGGCCAAGCAGTACTTGAAACTCTATTTCTAACAACTGCAACATCTATAGGTTAGCCACCGCTTTGGGAGTATACTGCTTTATAGTCCATGCAAAGCATGTGGATCTACAGCACATATGCCTCGAACGTATGTTATCCAGTAAGCATCAGTTCTTGGCATGTAAAGCTGTAGATTCACATGCACTCACCCGCCTCCCCAAGTACCTATAGTTAATTATAAATTCATATGCATGGACCTCTATTCTTTACTTACTAACTCCATTCTCACCCTCTTGCGGGAAAACTGTCTTCGCAATGGAGTCGATGACCATGCACACTGTCACTGAAAGGAGTCACCTTACCTTGTGACTAGGAAAGACTTCTTCGAACAAAAACAACACTAGATGGTAGGAGTATGTAAAGCATGTGAATCTACAGCTCTACATGTCCCCCATGCGGAGAGACTGCCCACTCTGAGAAGAATGCCTTTGGAAAATCGTGGCTGTGGCAAAAAGACTGATGGGCGCAGCGGCAAAGAGGTGGTGGGGGTGCGAAGTGGACAAAACAATCAAAGTTCCACCGAAAAACCCCTGGGAAGTAGACTGTCAACGGCTGATTACCAAACGTTTCAGTCCAGTCTGGGTAGGTCTGCAAGTGACAAAGAAAAAAAAAAGTGAGGAGCAAACTGCTGCTGACTCCACATCTACCCTTGCTGTGGAACCCGCACCTAATCTTCTGAATTCCCCTGGCATAGAAGTCACTCTGGATGCAGGGGACCCTCTCCATACAGATTACAGTCAATACCTCAAGAATGACCAAGCAGTAATTATAAATAAAAGGCAGGGGCAGGTACGGACGTCGAATAAAGCAGCAAACAGTCACGATGGGATAGATCTCCTGACACGCACGAGAAGTCAGTTCTCGGGTGCATCATACCAGCCTCTAGGGAAAGAGAAGGGGCCAACTTGAACAGTTCCGGGCCGGAATACCCTTTTAAAGGCACAAGGGCAAAGGAAATCCCTAACAAAAAAGCAAGGAAGGACCTGCGTGTGGCCTCCGACTATTTGGCCTCACAGTGAACCACTCTTAACAGATCAAACAACCAGATCTGACGTGAATCTCGCGATGGCAAGCAATGGAGAGGCCTCGGGAATTGGGAAACAGAACGATCCTTCCCTGTCACTGGTACTGCAATCGAGCAAGAGCTTCCAGGAGGAGGTGAAGATAGACAATCGAAGAGATAGTCTGGCTGCAAACAAAAATGCAGGGGGTAGTCAGAAAAGTAGGCAGAACATGCGCGTTCCTGTTTAAGATTTTGGTTTTCGTGGGTTGGACAGAGTAGTTTAACTGTTTCATTGATATGGAAAGTTATGATGTGATCAGAACAGTCACCGGGGTTGATCGCTTCAAGCTGGGTGGTGTCCGCTTTGGAGATTATTGGAGTGTAGATCGAGGGTTGAGCCTTTCATGAGTGGGGCTGTCACAGATTTGAGACCAGTTAAGGTCGGATAGGAAAGCTTTGAGTCCGTTAACTTCTGGGTCATCAGGGTCATTCCAGAGGAGGTTAAAGCCCCCCAGGAATATTTAAATGTTTTGTTGTCCGACATTTGTGGTTAGGATATCCATGACCTGTTCGATGAAGGTGAGGTTATTTCATGGGGCTGGTAAAATAAATGTCGTGAGTATATTGGCTTGTTAATCTTAGTGTTGTCTAAACATGGGTATTCACATGAGGAGAGAACCGGGGAGTTGGAGCGGTTTACCAAGAGGTTGTTCCACTGTATGCAAGCAATAGCACCACCTGGCCTATCCGGTCTAACTAGTCTTGTGATGTGATAGTTTGGGGGTACTAGTATGTCTAGGATTGGTGTTGATGATTCATTTAGCCATGTTTCTCTTAGAATTAGGTCAGGTTACATTAGTGTGTAGACGGCTATGTCAGCAGCATGACTTGCGGCCGACCTACAGTTTAGCAGAATACTTTAGCCTGGCTTTGGTAGGAGTTGGTAGGAGTTGTTGGGTTCGTATTGGATGGGGATATCAAGATGATTTAAGAGGATCCTAGGGAAGTTGAGAATTATCTAGCCAGGTCTGGTGGCTCAGTGGACTAAAGCAGCCACTGCAGGGGCCTGTGTTCAACCGCATGGTCACAGGTTCAAATCCTGGCGGGTTCACTTAGCCTTTCATCTATCTGAGGTCGATAAAATGAGTACCATTGAGTTGGGTAACAAACATCTGTTCAGCTCCAAGATGCCTACGGGTAATCGTGTGCTTTACAAATACACGTTATGTTATCTGGACTCAAACCTGGGAGTAGAATTCCCCGTAGAAGAGCAACAGTTAGTATCTCTATCCATTGCGAGAGATCATCTACTATGCATCAATAGCCTTCCTAATGGCAAGGCTACAGGCATGGATAGTATTCCCGCTGAAGTTTACAGAAAATTCTCGCAGCAACTCAAAGAATGCCTGTTCCAGCTGTTTGTCCGTGTATTTAAAGGGGGGTAGACCTCCAAACTCCTGGTCTTCCGCAAAATAGCGATCTTTCGTAAAAACAGCAAGTGATTCTAGCTCATATCGCCCAATAACACTGATCAATAGTGATAGTAAGATATATTCCAAAATGTTTGCCTCCCATCTGGCGCAAATCCACAAGGTAATTTCAAACCGCCAGCATGGATTTATTCCAGGGCGGGGGACAATTGACCATAAAAGGAGTGTTATTACACTTCTAGATGCCACAACAGTATCAAAGAATCCTATAGCTTTAATTCTATTGAATGCGGAAAAAGCCCTTGACATGGTCTCTTGGCATTTTTTGTGGGAGGCCCTGCCAAGCATCGGAATTAAGCAGTTTATTGCAGGCCATTAAAACGTTCTATTACCACGCTCTATTACCATCCAACGGCCAGGGTTTTTGTCAATGGAGCACTATCGGACCGATTTGCAATAACTAGAGGGACCCGACAAGGTTGTCTGAGCTCACCCCTGCTATGTGGTATATATTGACCCTTTTATATGCCAGCTTTAAAGCAGGGCCATCAGATTGATCGTGACACATGGATGGGATACAAGTGTAGGCATATACTGACGACATTGCCCTTGTAACCCCTGACCCTACTACCGCTTTACAGGAAGTAGAGTAAGCAGAAAGGTTTGGGAAACGCTCCGGCTATGCTCTTAATCGCTGTAAAATGCAATTAGTGGTCATTAGGAATATAACAAATTGCATCCGAGTGGTTAAGAATGCAACCAATCTAGGGATCAATATTTCAGCAAACATGGATGACATGGTCTAAGAAAATGTAGAACGTCTATTAGTCAAAACCAGACAGGACTTGCTCGGATTAAATTATCTCCATCTGTCTATTATTTGGAGATGTAATAGTCAAAATGCTGTTCTTTCCCAAGATTTTATATATTTTTTTGGCAATCCCATTAGAATTTTCAATTGACTGGCTGACAATTAGAAGACCTATGTTCGAGGCATATGAGCTGCAGATTACACACGTTTGCATAGCGCCATCTGGTGTTGGGCCCGGATGTTTGCAGTTTGTTTTTCCTCTTGGAAAGTCTTTGGAAGTCACGGGGTCGGTGACTCCTCCTTTGGATGGTATTGCGCATGGGCTTCGGCTCCATCCTCAGATTTTATTTTTCCGCCATCGGGCTCAGATGTAATCTTCGCGCTCCAGTTCCGAACAGCTTCCAGTTTGACTATCTACGCGCAATCCTCACCCCAAATCGCGGTATTGTTTCGATCGCGATCTTTTCAATCAACGCGCCTTCTCATCGGCACAAACCTTCAGTTCCAGTCGTTGACTGCAGCCTTTCGGGCCTACCCAAGCTCCGGTCCCGGCTCATGGAAAGAACTCAATTTAAAAAGTGCCCTCGCTGTGGGTCCAAATTTCCCCACACCAATCTTCATGAGGTATGCAACCTCTGCCTCTCCCCTGAACACGAGGCTCGAGACTGTCCGGCCTGTAAGTCTTTCTGATCCAAAAAGACTATTCGGGACCGAAGAGCCAGAAGGAACATGGCACACTCCTCGACGTCCATTCCAGTCGACATCTTTGGAGACGACATCGACAATCTGGAACAGCATTGCACCGAAGAGGACCTAGTCAGCGCTTCCGATGCCGACAAGTCAGATGTGGAAGACATCACTCCGGCGCAGAGGGTCGTGAGTACCAATCTTCCCCCCCCCCCCCCGCGTCGACACCCAAAAAGGCTTCGGTCACGCCTTTGCCTCCGGGCCTAAGCAAGACCAGAGACACAGCTTCACACACCCCACCTTCGGGCCCGGTGAAGAAGCCAAGTAAGCCTTCCGGCGACTCTGGCTCGAGCCAGCCTACCAGCGGTGCCGAGAAACACACTTCGGCACCGAAAAAGAAACCGGCCTCCACCTAGACACCGAGCTCCGCACCAAAGCCCTCTGGGTCGAAACCCAGCTCTTCGGTACCGACCAAACCACACAAGGCCACCAACACTTCCAAGCCGAAGCCCATCTCGGCACAGACCAAGAGACCGGAGGTTTCCAAGCCGGGTTCTAAGCAACAAACCGGCACAGAAAAACCTAGAAAGACATCGGCCCGACTCCTTCGGCGCCGACGGACCAAATAACCTCACCAGAACTATTTACACCGGATCCCTTGCAAAAAACTCACCAAGGAGCCAAAAACTAGACATTTGACACTCTACCAAAAAGACATTTGGAGAAGCCTCCACCTCCAAAGAGGAAGGACTCTGCTACCTCTCCGTTCAGAATACCTTCCCCTCCCACCCCCGCTCTCTCCACCCCCACCTCATCGTTCTCCGACCCAGTCTCCAGACGATGATTATCAGGGGGACCCATATCATGATATAGGGGATGTGCCACAGGACCCCATCCCTACAGGATCCCCAGACCCATGGGACTATTACAATATTCCAGATATCCCCAACGTCCCACAAGACTATCTTTACCCTTCTAGGCCATCTCCACCAGAAGATTCACTAGGGTCCAACCATCTTTTGCAAAGGGTGGCACATTATCACGGGGTGGACTTGCATACCAACCCCGTGGAGGAAGATTTCCTCCTAGACACATTTGATGCCGCACATAGGTCCACCTCCATGCTGCCCATGCTCAAAGGAGTGGTAAAGCATGCGCCAGACGTTTTTAAGGACCCAGTTAGAGCCAGGGTCATTAACCCACGTATTGGAAAAAAAAATACAAACCTGATCCCTCCTACATCAGAGGACCAGCGCCACTAGATTCTTTAGTAGTATCTACTGCACGTAAAAGGGCAAATTCACAAGCGTCAGGTGATGCACCACCACCTGACAAAGAATCAAAACTACTAGATGCATTAGGCAAACGCACAGCATCCCAGGCGGCCAACATTTGGCGTATAGCAAACACTCGGGCACTACTGGCCAGATATGACAGGGCTCATTATGATGAGTTAGAAAGCATAGTGCACCATCTCCCTGAAAAATATAAAGCTAGGGCCAACGAGTTAATTCAAGAGGGTAAAACAATCACAAATACATAGCTCCATACGTTGTGCCCTAGATGCAGCAGACACAGCCTCCAGGGCATCAACACCAGCGTCCTTCTCCGTCGCCATGCTTGGCTAAGGGTATCTGGTTTTAAACCAGAAGTACAAGCCTCCATCCCTTTGACCAGGAACATCTATTTGGGCCAAAGCTAGATGAGGCCTTAGAAAAAATGAAAAAAGACACGGATACCGCAAAATCCATGGGGGCCTTACAGTCACACCCGCCCAGACGCTCCTTTAGCTGCTCCTCCTTTCGGAGTACATCCAGAGGCTACTACTCAGACACAGCGTCCACATCATACAAATCCCCTACTCAGACCATTTTCATATGGTAACGCTTCAGCAGGTACTTCCACTCCTCTCCCAAAACGACTTCCTCACCATTCTGGACTTGAAAGACTCATACTTCCACATTCCAGTGCACCATGCTCACAGAAAGTATCTCAGATTTCTAGTGGACGAACAACACTACCAATTCAAAGTGCTCCCGTTCGGAGTCACAACAGCACCACAGGTATTCACCAAGTGCCTGGCAGTGGTGGTAGCACTTGAGAAGACCGCAAATTCACGTCTTCACATACCTAGACGATTGGCTGATAAAAGCCACTTCAAACAAGCAGTGTGTACAACACACCTCCACCACAATCGAACTACTTAACCAACTAGGCTTCACGGTGAACCACCAAAAGTCCCAGCTTCAACCATCCCACATAAAACAATACCTGGGTGCCACCATAGACACCTCAAAAGCGATAGCCTACCCCAATCCGGCCAGGATTGCAAGCATTCAGGCTCTACGACAAAAATTCATACCTCAACACTCCCTTCCAGCACGAGTGTTCATGCAACCAATAGGGATGATGGCCTCTTGCATTTTCATAGTGCCCCACGCAAGACTCCAGATGCGTCCCCTCCAAGAGTGCGTAGCGCACCAGTGGAACCAGGCCCAAGGTCAACTGACAGATCTGGTGTTGGTAGACTGTCGCACCCATGGCTCTCTGCAGTGGTGGAACACCACAAACCTTTCCTGGACCCGGTTCCCCACATAATACTAACCACGGACGTATCACTCTCCGTCTGGGGAGCTCACCTATTACATCTTACCATGCAGGGCACATGGACGCCTCAACAAAAGTTACTCCATATCAACCATCTGGAGTTACTAGCAATCTTTTTAGCCCTAAAATCTTTTCAGAGACCGATTTCAGGCAAGGCAGTCCTCCTTCGCACAGACAACTTGACTGCCATATATTATATACAAAAACAAGGCGGCACACGCTATCCACAGCTCTCAATTAGCACAGAGCATATGGAGATGGGCAATTCCCCACAATCTTTCTCCTAGCTCAACATGTCCCAGGAGTCCAAAACACCTTGGCAGATCTGCTCAGCAGACAGACGCAACAGATCCACGAGTGGGAACTTCACCCACAGGTTCTTCATCCGTTCTTTCAAATGTGGGGGCATCCACAGATAGACCTCTTCGCCACCCACGAACACAAAATGCCCAAGCTTCGCCGCCAGATACCCACACCCATTGTCCAAAGGAAATGCGATATGAACTGGTCAGGCAAATTTGCGTGCGCTTTTCCCCCTCTCCCACTCATTCCATTAGTGGTGCGCCAACTACAACACTCCCTCACACTAATCCTAGTAGCTCCAACGTGGGCTAGAAAACCGTGGTACACCACGCCGCTGGAACTCTGTAGTACCACACCAAGAACTACACCACTCACCATGCCTCCTAACTCAGAACCATGGAGAGATCAGACACCCGGACCCAGCTCAGATCAACCTTGCGATCTGGCTCCTGAAATCCTAGAATTTGGGTACCTAAATCTTCCCCCTGACTGTATGAACGTCATCAGAGAAGCTAGACGACCTACTACTAGAGCGTGCTACGCTGCCAAGTGGAAACTATTTGTTGTTTATTGCCATAACACCACCATCAATCCCCTGGACGTGTCCATTCAACACATCATAGGCTACTTACTCCACCTACAAAGGTGTAATCTAGCCTATTCGACTACACCTCGCAGCAATTGCAGCTTACTTACAAAACAGGCAACATCTATCACTCTTTAGAGTTCCTGCCATTAAAGCCTTCATGGAAGGCCTAAAAAGAATTCCCCCCCAGAGTACCACCCTCACCTGTGTGGAACTTAAATATAGTTCTCACAAGGCTAATGGGGCCTCCCTTCGAACCTTTACACAAATGCGAACTTCAATTCCTAACATGGAAAACAGCTTTCCTTGTAGCCATCACTTCCCTTGGAAGGGTCAGTGTGATACAAGCACTTACCATACAAGAACCTTTTCTTCAAATGCACCGTAACAAGTTTGTTCTCCGTACCAACCCAAAATACCTACCTAAAGTCATTTCCCCTTTTCACCTAAACCAATCTGTAGAACTACCAGTATTTTCTCGCAACCACAGACTGTTGCAGAAAGGGCTCTGCACACGCTAGATGGTCAAACAAGCCTTACTCTACTACATCGAGAGAAACACAACCTTTCCGCAAGACCAAACAAATGTTTGTCTTTCTCTACACCACACAAGGCCAACCCCATCTCAAAATCAGGGATAGCTAGGTGGATTGTAAAATGCATTCAGATTTGCTACCACAAGGCAAAACTAACGCTATCCGTTCCCCCTAAGGCCCATTCTACACGAAAGATGGGGACTTCCATGGCTTTTTTTAGGGAACATCCCATTAGATGATATCTGCAAAGCAGCTACATGGTCAACACCGCACACTTTCACTAAACACTAATATGTAGATGTGCAAACTAAGCAACAAGCTAGTGTGGCCCAGGCTGTACTCAAAACATTTCAAACCACTGCAACAGATACCGGTGGTCGCTGCTAAGGTTGGGAACTGCTATATAGTCTATGCAAAAGTGTGTAATCTGCAGCTCCTATGCCTCGAACGGAATATGCTACTTACCAGTATGCATCTGTTCTTGGCATGTAGAGCTGCAGATCTACACACGCCCACCTGCCTCCCCGGCTTCCTTTATCTGTTCCAGTTTATCTTATTTAGATATTCACATGGGTTTCTTTTCCTAATCCCAGACATTATTTTTGGGCCACCACACTATTTCATAACCTGGTACAAGAGAAAGCTCAATCTTTATACACCGCTGACAAATCTTTTCAACTTATTCATGAAATATTTGTAACATTGGTCGTTGAAATGGAAAGAGTAAATTGGTACATCGGAAGATATATTCCAGCAATCATTTAAAAGCGCAGAGTATTCTAATCCCGGCTTGGCTACAGGCACAATATTACTAGACCTGTTTTCACTATAGTACACCCCACATTAGATGGCTAAATGGGGGAGAGTGGCAAAGGGACATACTGCCCTCGTTGTGCAATATACTAAGCAGAGTGGTTCATATCTTTGCTTTCTGTAATATGCTCATGAAGTTGAAACAAGAGATTACCAAATTCTTTAAGGAAGCTTTAGGAATAGAATGTTTTGCAGCGTGAATCTTTCTGGATTCACTATGCTGTGCATTATTCCGTGATCTGGTGGTTGGGTCCGGATTCGTAGTTTTTTTTTTTTTTTTTTTTGTAGCCCAAGTGGGCGTCGACGTCCCACCATTTGGTGCACTTCTCGTGACGTCGGCGTGCTTCCTGCAGAAGTCCCATCTTTGGGGCGCCATCTTCAGATTCTTTTTTCCGCCGTTGGGTCTGGATCGTTATCGAAGCTCCAGAGTTTTAACAAACGAAGACACTAGTTTCATCGAAGAGAATTTATAGAAGACTACAGAGTAAAAGCATACAGCAGGGACGACTAAGGAGGAGATCCTCAATCTTCGCCCATAGGAAAATGCGCAATCAGACTCTGAGCGCAATGGACAAGACACCCTTTAAATTCTGCTGTAACTGCCACCACAAATACGCGCAGAAGGACCAGCATCCGGTCTGAAACCTTTGCCTGCCGATCGACCACGAGAGCAAGGACTGCAACGCCTGTTCCGCCTTCACGCCGAGGACACTCCGGGTGAGAGAAAGGCAGAGGAGAGCCAACTTCGACATGGAAGGCAAGGGTAAGGCCCCGTCGCTGTATGAACTGGGCCTCTCCACCGACGATTAAGATATCGCTGAGGGACCGGTGTCTTCACGGTCGCAGAGACCGATAAGAAAACTACGGACAAGGTAGGAGACACGTTGAGTACGAAACCCTCGAAAGGGCCCTGAAAATCTGAGAGTGACTCTCGAAAAACAGTCAGTCCTCGAAAGGAGCACCGGCGCCGAAAATTACGACTACCGCGAGTGGATCCAAGGACGAAAGGCCCAGCGGATCCTTCGACAAGGACTCCCAGGGGCCAAAGGCCGCCGATAAAGAGTTCGTCGAAGCAGGCCCATGAGGTGGGGCGTTCGGCGACGAAGGACAAGGCCGCGTCGATGCAAGCTCCGTCGAAGAGACCAGTGCTAGATGCCGAACATGCCTCCGAAATGGAGAAGAGAAAGAGAAGGCTCAAGGCGGAGATGGAGAGCATCCTTCAGAGGAAGGAGTTCGACGAAGAAATTAGAGTTCACAATCCCAACGATTCCGTCGACTGTCGATCGAAGAACAGGAAGAGCTCGACGCCGAAGAACAGTCGAGATCCTGAAGAAGAGGAAGAAGACCCCTACTATGAGGGAGAAGATGAGGAAGAGGAACAGCAGTCGATCTACGGCTCCGCGCCGTCGACACATGAGCTGGAATGGCAGGACATCGACGCCGAAAATCCCGAAGAGCCCGTGGAGACCTATACTTGGAGGCCTTCACCGCCAGACGACATTGGGGCATACAACATGGTCGTCAAGAGCGCTGCAGCAGCTTTTGGCGTGAAATTGGACGAGGAGAAGCCGAAAGCAGATTTTCTACTCGAGACTCTGCTCCCCATCCAGACTAGGAGCCAGTTCCTCCCCATGCTCCAAAGCGTAATGAACCAAGGGAAGGAGGCGGTCAAGGATCCTGGAACTTGCAGATCCATCACTCCCAGAACTGAGAAATACAAGCACTCCTCTTAGGTCCCGCCTTATATCAAAGGATCAGTCACAGCTGACTCCATTGCGTCCACGGCCAGGAAAAGGGCCAATGTACCGGCAACCTCGGGCCGCCTCCCGACAAGGAGAGCAGAAGGATGGAGCTCACCGGGAGAAAGGTTGAGAGAAATGCGGCGATGCACTAGCGCATGGCGAACTCCAATGCCCCACTGAACAGGCACCAGTACCAGCACTGGGACGAGATGGGAGACCTAATCAAACATCTCCACGAGCAATACCGGCAGAGCTTCCCATCTGGTGGAGGAAGGGAAGAACATTGCAAACTCATGCATTAAGACAGCATTGGACATGGCAGAGACATCGAGCAGGCTGATGGCTATAGGAATCACTGAAAGGAGACAGGCCTGGCTCAGAATTTCAGGATTCAAGCAGGAGGTCCAGAACAACCTACTAAACACCCCTGTTCGAGGCATATGAGCTGCAGATTATACACTGTGCATATATCGCCATCTGGTGTTGGGCCCGGATGTTTGCAGTTTGTTTTTCTTCTTGGAAAGTCTTTGGAAGTCACGAGTTCGGTGACTCCTCCTTTGGTTCGTACTGCGCATGGGCTTCGGCTCCATCCTCGGATTGTTTTTTTTCCGCCATTGGGCTCGGATGTAATACTTCGTGCTCCGGTTCCGAAATTCCCAGTTCAACCTTTGACGAAAAATCCTCGTTCATCGAGATCCTTCAGATAAAATCTTCATCGTCTCTCTTCGGCACTTCTTCGATTCCAGGCGTCGACTGCGGCCTTCGGGCCTATCCCGACTCTGGTCTCGGCTGATGGAAAGAACTCCCTTCAAGAAGTGCCCTAAATGTGGGTCTAAGTTTCCCCACACCGATTTACATCAGGTGTGCAACCTCTGCCTCTCTCCCGAACACGAGGCTTGAGACTGTCCCGCCTGCAAGTCTTTTACGTCAAAAAAGACTATTCGAGATCTAAGGGCTCGACGCAGCATGGCGCACTCCTCGACCTCGGCTCCACTCTACATCTTCGGGAACTACGTCGAAGCTCCTGGGCAGCAGCACACCGAACAGGAAGACTACCTCGTCAGTGCTTCCGAAGCAGACTACTCCGATGTGGGGGGGACATCACACCGGCGAAGAGGGTCGTGAGTACTCTACCCCCTCCCACACCGCACCCACACCTAAAAAGGCTTCGGTCATGCCTTCGCCTCTGAGCCTAGGCAAGACCAAACAACCTGCTTCTATCACCCTACCTTCGGGCCCGGTGAAGATGCCTCAAGTCTTCCGGCGGCTCGGGCTCGCGCAGCCTACTAGCGGTGCTGAAAAACACCCTTCGGCACCGAAGAAGACTTCGACCCCCACACCAAGCTCTGTTCCAAAGCCATCTGTATCGAAACCTGGCCTCTCGGTGCCGACCAAACACCATAAAGCCCTCGGCGCCGACATTTCCGTGCCGAAGCCTATCTCGGCACGAGCAAAAAATCGGAGGTCCCAAAAAAGCACGGCACAGGTAAACCGAAAAAGCCGTCGACCCCCGTAAACGTCGGCGCCGACCGATCAATCGGTGCCGGAGGAACTATTCACGCCGGATCCTTTGCAAAAGACCCTAACAAAGGATCCAAAGACTGGACACTTGGCACTGTCTTCAAAGAAAAGACATTTGGACAAACCAGCTCCACCGCCAAAGAGGAAGGACTGTGCTACCTCCCCTTTCAGAGTGCCTTCCCCACCACCTCCACCCTCTCCATCCCCTCCACCTTCTCCACCCTTGCCTCATCGCTCTCCAGACCATGACCAAGGGGACCCATACTACTATCCAACAGATGTCCCACAAGACCCCACCCCGCCTGGATCCCCAGACCCATGGGATGATTATCATAATCCAGATGTCCCTCAGTATGACCTTTATCCATCTAGGCCATCCCCACCAGAGGACTCCTTAGGGTTTCGACACCTGCTCCAAAGGGCGGCACACTATCATGGGGTGGAGTTACATACTGATCCAGTTGCGGAAGACTTCCTACTTGACACCTTTGACATCGCAGATTAATCTACTGCTATACTACCCATGCTTAAAGGGGTAATTAAACATGCGACCGAGGTTTTTAAAGACCCAGTCAGGGCTAGGGTCCTAAACCTCCGAATAGAAAAAAAATATAAGGCCGCACCCACAGATCCTGCCTATATTAAAGGACCTGCACCTTTGGATTCCCTCGTGGTATCCACAGCTAGGAAGTGGTCCAATTCTCAGTCCTCAGGGAAAGCTCGACCACCTGACAAGGAGTCCAAGCTCCTAGACACGTCAGGGAAACGCACTGCCTCACAAGCTGCCAATATATGGCGTATAGCCAACACACAAGCGCTGTTTGCAAGGTACGACAGAGCGTACTATGATGAGCTGGAGACTTATCATGCACCATCTCCCAGAAAAATATAAGAATAGGGCTAATTCAAGAAGGGAAAACCATCACCTCTATACGATGCGCACTGGACGCAGCAGACACAGCCTCCAGGGCCATAAACACTAGTGTACTACTTCGCCCTCACGCCTGACTCAGAGTTTCAGGTTTTAAGCCAGAGGTCCAAGCCTCTATATTAAACCACCCTTTCGACCAGCAACACTTATTTGGCCCAAAAGTAGACGAAGCCCTCAAAGATTAAAAAAAGATACAGATACGGCGAAATCTATGGGAGCCCTACAGTCCCACCCTCCTAGGCGCTCCTTGCGCCGCTCGTCATTTCGAGGCACTGGCAGAGGCCACTCGGATAGCGCCTCCACATCCTACAAATCCCCTCCTCAGTCTACCTTCACAAGAGGTTATCAAAGAGGCGGTTATAGAGGAAATAATAATAAGGGCAGAGGCAAAACTAACACCGCCCGCTCTGCCACACCGCCTACCCAATGACTTCCCCCAGACCATTCCACTCCGGTCGGGGGCAGAATACAAAATGTTCGAGGCATATGAGCTGCAGATCACACACTGAGGATAAGATCGCCATCTGGTGTTGGGCTCGGATGATTGCAGGTTGTTGTTGTCTTCGGAAGAAGCCTTTGGTCACGAGGTTGGTGACTCCTCCCCTGGACAACAGTGCGCATGGGCATCCACTCCATCGTCAGATTGTTTTTTTCCGCCATTGGGTTCGGATGAACTTTTTCCGCTCCAGCAGAAAACTTCTAGCAATCATTTTAAATACTTAATCTTCATTCCATCGACGTCGAACTCAACTCGGACCGGTTCCGCAAGCGGCTGATGGACAGGACACCCTTCAAAAAATGCCCCCAGTGTGGAGCGAAGTTCCCCCACAGTGACCACCACGAGGTTTGTAACCTCTGCCTGTCGCCGGAACACAACGAGTCCACCTGTCCAGCTTGTTCCGCTTTCCGTTCGAAGAAGACCCTCCGGGACCGAAGAGCTCGACGCCATATTATGGCTAAACCAGCACCAGAACCGGAGGACATCTTTGCTCAAGATGTTCCCGAAGACGACACCGAAGATCTCGAGATCGTGTCCGAGGCCGACGATTCAGATGACCTCATCACTCCAGGGCAGCGTGTGAGTACCACCCCCCCCTACCCCTGCCCCATCCAAGAAAGCATTGGTCAAGACTCCGCCAGCTGGGCTCAGTCGCGACCGGAAATCCTCTTCAGAAGCCCCGCCCTCGGGCCCGGCTCCGAAGACATCTAAGCCTGTGGGTGGCTCGGGCTCGAGCAAACCTCACCTGATTGTGCCTTTAACACCCTCGGCACCCAAACACCCACTGTCGGCACCGAAACAGGCTCCAAGACCGAAATCTCCTTCGGCACAGAAACGTTCCTCGGCACCGAAGTCTCCACCGGCACCGAAACGTTCTTCAACATCGATGCCTGAAAGTCCATCGGCACCGAAAACTCAATCGGCACCGAAAACTCAATCGGCACCGAAAACTCAATCGGCTCCGAAAAATCCATCGGACCCGAAAAAATCATCGACGCCGAAAACTGCGTCCCCGCCGAAAAAAGCTCATAAAGACCCGAAGCGGACACCACAGCCATCACCTTCGGAGCCAGATGAACTTTTTCAACCAGATCCTACTCAAAAGCGGATCTACATCAATCCTAACACGGGACATGTGACTGCCATCCCATATAAAAAGCGGAAGCTGGACACTACACCTCCCCCAGCTCCCATACGGAAAAAGGACTGTGCTACTTCACCACTTCGTCCTTCCTCTCCTGCTTTACCTCCTAACCCGTCCCCCCCCTCCTCCTCCTGATTCTCCTTTACCTTTACCATCTCCCTATCATTCACCTCCTCCACAGGATGATAATGATGACTTAGGGGGAGGGGCGGACCCTGATTTATTTAATGATCCTGTTGATCCAAACGACCCTTTTACGTTCCCAGACCCAGCACCCATGGATGACTGGTCTTATCCTATACCTGACATGCCTGACCCCACTACCTACCCCTCCAAGCCCTCCCCTCCTGATGACCACCTAGGGTTCGGCCAACTTATAAATAGGGCAGCAACATTCCACGGCGTCACAATGCACACAGACGCCCTTGAAGAGGACTTTCTCCTTGATACCTTTGAGCAGTCACAAAAGACTGTTCACATACTGCCCATGATCAAAGGGGTTATAAAGCATGCTACTGAAGTCTTTAAGGACCCTGTTCGAGCTAGGGTTCTCAACCCACGCATCGAAAAAAAGTACCGACCAGCCCCGCAAGACCCTGCATACATTAAGGCCCAGCTCCCTTTAGACTCCTTAGTCGTATCAAATGCCAGGAAGCGCGCTAACTCACAGACAACTGGAGAAACGCCTCCCCCAGACAAAGAGTCTAAGCTTTTAGAAGCCTCAGGCAAACGGGTCGCCGCGCAGGCGGCTAACCATTGGCGTATTGCGAATACCCAGGCCCTGTTAGCCAGGTATGATAGAGCGCATTATGACCAACTCGAGGACCTTATGCAACATCTGCCTGAACCCTTTAAGTCCCAGGCCTCTGACCTCATCCAAGAAGGCAAATTAATATCTAACGCCTCCATTAAATGCGCCTTAGATGCAGCAGACACTGCTTCTAGAGCGGTCAATACTAGCGTCTTACTCAGACGACATGCCTGGCTCCGTATTTCCGGTTTTAAACTGGAGGTTCAAACCGCAATTCTAGCTCAACTTTTCAACCAAGAGCAGCTATTTGGCCCTGCAGTGGATACTGCATTAGAAAAAATGAAAAAGGATAATGAAACTGCCAAGTCTATGGGAGCACTGCAGTCTCCTCAAAACCGGGGTTCCTTTCGTCGCTCCTTTTATAGAGGAGGCTCCAAAAACACATCAACTGAGACCACGTCCACCTTTAAAAATTCTGGACAAACATCCCCTAACAGAGGTTATTTCCGGGGAGGTTATAGGGGAAACAATAACAAAGGTCGAGGGCGGGGCAACAACAACAACACCCGCACCTCACCAGCCACCAAACAGTGACTTGCCACCACTCCCCCCAGACCATTCCACTCCGGTCGGGGGGCGACTCCAACAATTCCTACCTGTCTGGACTTCCATCACCACAGACAGGTGGGTAAGACAAATTATCCAGTCTGGCTACTGCCTCGAACTCGTACAATCCCCCCCCAAACATACCGCCCAAACAACGTCCAATGTCCTCGCATCATCTCTCTCTCTCCTCAAACAAGAGGTTCAATCCCTGTTACAAAAACATGCGATAGAACCAGTCCCCCTTCAACATCAGGGAAAAGGGGTATATTCTCTATACTTCCTCATTCCCAAAAAGGACAAAACACTAAGGCCCATTCTGGATCTCAGACTACTAAACCAGTATATACATTCGGATCATTTTCATATGACCACTCTCCAACAAGTCCTCCCACTTTTACAACAGGGAGACTTCCTCGCCACATTGGACCTCAAGGACGCATACTTTCACATCCCTATGCATCCCGCTCACAGAAAATATCTACGATTTGTGGTAGATGGGCAACACTATCAATTTACAGTTCTCCCATTCGGAGTAACAACGGCACCCAGAGTGTTCACCAAGTGCCTAGCAGTCGTGGCAGCGCATCTCAGAAGACAACAGATCCATGTCTTCCCCTATCTGGACGATTGGCTCATAAAAGCCAATACATACCAAAAATGCGTTCTCCACACATCGCACGATTCAAACTCTCCACGATTTGGGATTCACTATCAACTACCCCAAATCCCACCTACAACCTTCCCACTTACATCAGTATCTAGGAGCAACCATAGATACATCCAAAGCCATTGCCTATCCCAGCACTGCCAGGATAGCCAGTATACAAAATCTCATCTCTCAATTTCAAACTCATCCATCTCTTCCAGCAAGAGTGTTCATGCAGCTCCTAGGCATGATGGCGTCATGCATCTCCATAGTCCCACACGCACGACTTCAAATGCGTCCCTTACAGGAAGGCTTAGCACAACAGTGGAACCAAGCTCACGGACAACTTACCGATCTGGTGTTGGTGGACAGTCGCTCACTTCGCTCACTGAAATGGTGGAACACCATCAACCTGTCCAAAGGGAGACCGTTCTTAGAGCCTCTTCCACAAGTTGTGCTAACTACCGACGCATCTCTCACGGGGTGGGGAGCCCACCTCCTTCACCATACCACTCAGGGCAGATGGACCAGTCAACAAAAACTGCTCCACATCAACCACCTGGAACTCTTAGCAGTGTTCCTTGCACTAAAATCCTTTCAAATTCACCTAAAGAACAAAACTGTCCTCATACGCACAGACAACATGACGACAATGTATTATATACAGAAACAGGGAGGGACACACTCTCTCCAACTGTCCCAACTGGCACAGCAAATCTGGAGATGGGCAATTCCCCAAAACATCTACCTGTTAGCAGAACATCTCCCAGGGATCCACAATCAAGTGGCCGACCTCCTAAGTCGCCACACACAACAGATCCACGAATGGGAACTACACCCCAAGGTTCTACTCCCCTTCTTCCAAAAGTGGGGACAACCAGACATAGACCTGTTCGCCACTCCCGAAAACACAAAATGCCCAACCTTCGCCGCCAGGTTTCCACACCCACAGTCGAAGGGCAATGCCCTATGGATGAACTGGTCAGGCAGATTTGCGTACGCCTTTCCGCCTCTCCCACTAGTTCCATTTGTGGTTCGCAAACTGAAACAACAGTCACTAACACTAATACTAGTGGCTCCCACTTGGGCACGTCAACCGTGGTTCACCACACTTCTGGAACTATCTTTAGTTCCACATCAAAAGCTACGCCTCTCCCCAGATCTGTTAACCCAGAACCATGGAGAAATCAGACACCCAGATCCTCAAACACTGAACCTAGCGATCTGGCTCCTGAGGTCCTAGAGTTCGGTTACCTCAATCTCCCTCCAGACTGTATGAATATCATAAAAGAAGCCAGACGCCCTACTACTAGAGCGTGTTATGCCGCTAAATGGAAACGATTTGCCATCTACTGCGCTAATAATGACATACATCCATTGGATGCTTCCATCCAAAACATCATTTGCTATCTACTACACTTGCAAAGATGCAATCTAGCGTATTCCTCTATACGTTTACACCTAGCAGCCTTGGCAGCCTACTTGCAAAATAGGCAACACCTGTCCCTTTTTAAGGTACCAGCCATCAAAGCGTTTATGGAAGGTCTCAAAAGAATTCTTCCCCCAAGATTGCCACCTGCACCAGTGTGGAATCTCAATGTGGTTCTAACAAGACTCATGGGTCCCCCATTTGAACCTATGCACAAATGTGAATTGCAATTCCTAACATGGAAGGTAGCTTTCCTTATCGCAATCACTTCCCTGCGCAGAGTAAGTGAAATACAAGCCCTTACACTTGAGGAACCTTTCTTACAACTACACCGTAACAAAGTGGTTCTTAGGACAAACCCTAAATTTCTTCCAAAAGTGATTTCCCCTTTCCACCTTAACCAATCAGTAGAACTACCGGTCTTTTTCCCAAATCCAGACTCGGTAGCTGAAAGGGCCCTACATACCTTAGATGTCAAAAGAGCCTTGCTTTATTACATCGACAGGACAAAACCTTTTCGAAAGACAAAACAACTTTGTTGCTTTCGCGCCACCACACAAAGGCAACCCGATCTCCAAATCAGGAATAGCCCGGTGGATAGTTAAATGCATCCAAATATGCTACCTCAAGGCTAAACGTACACTTACAGTTCCCCCTAAGGCGCACTCCACGCGTAAAATAGGGGCTTCTATGGCCTTCTTAGGCAATATTCCCTTAGAAGACATTTGCAAGGCAGCCACGTGGTCTACCACGCATACCTTCACTAAACACTATTGTGTTGACGTGCAGGCCAAACAACAGGCCTCCGTGGGCCAGGCTGTCCTAAAAACTTTATTTCAAGCTGCTGCAACGGATACAGGCGACCACCGCTAAGGGGAGCACTGCTGTATAATCTATCCTCAGTGTGTGATCTGCAGCTCATATGCCTCGAACGGAATATGCTACTTACCAGTATGCATCTGTTCTTGGCATGTAGAGCTGCAGAGTCACACACGCCCGCCCGCCTCCCCGGGACCTGTATCTGTTCCAGCATCCGTCTTACTTAGACATTACACATGGACATCCATTCTTTCTTTTCTATATACTCCATCTTTTCCCATCATGGCGAAAAACAATCTGACGATGGAGTGGATGCCCATGCGCACTGTTGTCCAGGGGAGGAGTCACCAACCTCGTGACCAAAGGCTTCTTCCGAAGACAACAACAACCTGCAATCATCCGAGCCCAACACCAGATGGCGATCTTATCCTCAGTGTGTGACTCTGCAGCTCTACATGCCAAGAACAGATGCATACTGGTAAGTAGCATATTCCTTCCTCAACGTCTGGGAGACCATCACCTCAGACAAATGGGCGACCCAAATTAATCATTCTGGGTACTGTCTCGAATTAACATCCACCCCCCCCAAATATTCCACCCAGGCACCGCCCAATGTCGCAAGATCATGCCACATTGCTAAAACAGGAGGTAATCTCCCTCCTGCAAAAGCAGGCCATAGAGCAAGTCCCCATCAATCAACAAAATTTAGGGGTCTACTCCCTGTCTCTTTTTCATACCAAAAAGAGACGTGACTCTACAACCCATTCTAGATCTTCGGCCTCTAAATACCTACCTACATACATTCAGACCATTTTCACATGGTAACCCTCCAAGTTCTTCCACTCCTCTGCCAGAACGATCTTCTCACCACACTGGACTTGAAAGACGCATACTTTCATATTCCAATACACCCTGCTCACAAAAAGTACCTCAGATTTGTAGTGGACGGCCAACATTATCAGTTCAAGGTTCTCCCCTTCGGGGTCACAACAGCGCCAAGGGTATTCACCAAGTGCCTAGCAGTAGTGGCGGCACACCTCAGAAGACAACACATTCACGTCTTCCCTTATTTGGACGACTGGCTAATAAAAGCCACGTCCTACAACCAATGTGTACAACACACGCCACTACAATCCAACTACTTCACCAGCTAGGTTTCACGGTGAACCACCAAAAGTCCCAGCTGATACCGTCTCACACAAAGCAATACCTCGGTGCCACTATAGACACCTCAAAAGCTATAGCCTACCCCAATCCAGCCAGGATCGCAAGCATCCAAGCTTTACGTCAAAGGTTCATTCTTCAACACTCTCTCCCAGCCAGAGTGTTTATGCAACTCATTAGGATGATGGCCTCTTGCATTTTCATAGTGCCTCACGCAAGACTCAAGATGCGTCCACTCCAGGAGTGCTTAGCACGCCAGTGGAACCAGGCCCAGGGGCAACTGACAGATCTGGTGTTAGTAGACGGTCGCACCCATCGCTCTCTGCATTGGTGGAACACCACGAACCTTTCCAAAGGTCGACCGTTCCTGGACCCGGTTCCACAGATAATCCTAACAACGGACACATCGCTCTCCGGCTGGGGAGCTCATCTGCTACACCTCACAGTGCAAGGCATATGGACGCCACAACAAAAATTACTCCACATAAACCATCTGGAGTTATTGGCAATCTTTCTATCCCTAAAATCCTTTCAAAGGCAGATTTCAGCCAAAGCAGTCCTCATTCGCACAGACAATGACTGCTATGTACTACATTCAAAAACAAGGGGGGACACTCTCCACAGCTCTCTCGACTAGCACAGAGCATATGGAGAAGGGCAATTCCGCAAAAAGTCTTTCTCCTGGCCCAACATGTCCCAGGAATGCAAAACACCATATCAGATCTGCTCAGCAGACAAGCGCAACAAATGCACGAATGGGAACTTCACCCACAAGTTCTTCACCCATTCTTTCAAAAGTGGTGACATCCTCAGATAGATATCTTCGCCACCCACGAAAACAAAAAATGCCCAAGCTTCGCCGCCAGATACCCACACCCATTGGCCAAAGGCAATGCAATATGGATGAACTCGTCAGGCAAATTTGCATACGCCTTTCTGCCTCTCCCGCTAATTCCATTAGTGGTAAGGAAGCTACAACAGCACTCCCTCACGCTCATTCTGGTAGCTCCAACATGGGCCAGACAACCCTGGCACACCACACTGCTAGAACTCTCGGTAGTACCACACCAAAAGTTACGCCTCTCACCATGCCTCCTAACCCAGAACCATGGAGAGATCAGGCACCCGGACCCAGCTCAGCTCAACCTTGCGATCTGGCTCCTGAAATCTTAGAATTCGGATACCTCAACCTTCCTCCTGATTGCATGAACATTATCAGGGAGGCTAGACACCCTACTACTAGGGCATGCTATGCCGCAAAGTGGAAAAAATGTGTTATTTACTGCTGTAACACAATCAACCCTTTAGATGTATCCATACAGCACATCATGTTTCCTGCTCCATCTACAAAGGTGTAACCTAGCATACACATCCATCCGGTTACACCTTGCAGCAATTGCTGCTTACCTGCAAAACAGGCAGAATTTATCACTTTTCAGGGTACCTGCCATTAAAGCTTTCATGGAAGGCCTCAAGAGTAATTCCACTCAGAGTACCACCCTCACCTGTGTGGAATCTAAACCTAGTTCTTACAAGGCTAATGGGACCGCCTTTTGAACCACTGCATAAATGTGAGCTACAATTCCTTACATGGAAAACAGCTTTTTTAGTAGCTATCACTTCTCTTAGAAGGGTTAGTGAAATACAAGCGTTCACTATACAAGAACCCTTTCTACAGATGCATCAGAACAAGGTTGTAGTTCGCACAAACCCTAAATTCCTACCCTAAGTAATTTCCCCCTTCCTTTTGAATCAATCGGTAGAACTACCGTTTTTTTCTCGCAATCTGTTGCAGAAAGAGCTCTACATAAACTTGATGTTAAAAGGGCCTTGCTTTACTATATACAAAACGCAATCTTTCAGAAAGACCAAACAGCTGTTTGTCTCGTACTCTCCACCACATAAAGGCAACCCCATCTCCAAATCAGGGATAGCTAAGTGGATTGTAAAATGCATACAGATTTGCTACCACAAAGCAAAATGAACGCTATCTGTTCCACCTAGAGCCCACTCTACAAGAAAGATAGGGGCTTCTATGGCTTTCCTAGGGAATATACCCTTAGATGACATCTGCAAAGCAGCCACATGGTCAACACCGCACACTTTCACAAAACATTACTGTGTAGATGTGCAAACCAAGCAACAAGCTAGTGTGGGCCAGGCTGTACTAAAAACACTGTTTCAAACCACTGCAACGGATACCGGTGGTCGCTGCTAGGGTTGGGTACTGCTATATAGTCAATGCACAGTGTATAATCTGCCGCTCATATGCCTCGAACGGAATATGCTACTTACCGGTATGCATCTGTTCTTGGCATGTAGAGCTGCAGATCTATACACGCCCACCCGGCTACCTGTATCCGTTCCAGTCTATCTTATTTAGATACAACACACATGGGTTTCTTTACTGTTATCACTACGCTCCATCTTTCCCTGCTGGCGAAAAACAATCTGAGGATGGAGCCGAAGCCCATGCGCAGTACGAACCGAAGGAGGAGTCACCGAACTCGTGACTTCCAAAGACTTTCCAAGAAGAAAAACAAACTGCAAACATCCGGGCCCAACACCAGATGGCGATATATGCACAGTGTATAGATCTGCAGCTCTACATGCCAAGAACAGATGCATACTGGTAAGTAGCATATTCCTTCAACGGTGAGACGCTGTTCGGTGCTCCGTTGGACGAAAAGCTCACCCAACTGAAGAAAGAAAATGAGACGGCCAGGTCCATGGGGGCCCTGCAGTTCAGAGGGATATGAAGAGGCACCCCAGCTCGGAGACCCTACGGAAGGGGAGGAAACCAGCAGGGAGCGTCACACCAGACATTCCAGCAAGGACAGCGGGGTGAGTCACGGACAGCAGAAGCAAAACTGGCAGTACCAGCCTCTGTGCCAGTCCTTTCGCGGGAGGGGAAACTGACGTGGTCAAAGGAGAGGGGGAGATCAACCCTCAACTAAGTGACTTCGCACGGAACAGAATGCTCACCCTCAGTATACCCCGAGGGGTTAAGCACAAAGTAAGCACAGTAAGGGGGGGTACACAAACCAAACGTCTACGAACATGCAACAACGGTAGGCGGAAGACTGGGTCTTTACCTTCAACAATGGCAAGAAATAACATCAGACAAATGGATACTCAACGTCATTCAGCACGGATACTGCATAGAGTTGGAAAAAAGACCCCCAAACAAGAAACCAAAGAGAAGACAATGCTCTGGTCAAGAGCTTGCTCAACTCAGAGAAGAGACGCTACAACTACTCCAAAAGGAGGCCATAGAACCAGTGCCATAAAGAGAAAGGAACAAGGGAGTGTACTCAAACTCCTTCCTGTTCCTAAAGGCGGACGAAACACTAAGACCCATCCTGGATCTACGATTCCTAAACGCATTCATAAAGACGCAAAAATTCAAAATGACATCGCTACAAGAAGTGCTACCTCAAATATAAGGCGGAGACTTCATGTCCACCGTGGATCTCAAAGATGCCTACCTGCACATCCCGATGAACAGGCGCCACAAAACATGTTACGGTTCAACATCAACCAGGATCATTACCAATTCACAACCCTGGCATTCGGTCTAAAGTCCGCCCCAAGGGTTTTCACAAAATGCCTAGCAGCAGTAGCAGCGTACCTACGAAGGGAAGGGATTAATGTGTATCCTTACCTAGACGACTGGCTAATCAAAGCAAGTACTCGCGACAAGTGCGAGGAACACGCAGAGCGGGGTCACAAGAACATTAACAAACCTGGGGTTTTGCAGCGTGAATCTTTCTGGATTCACTATGCTGTGCATTATTCCGCGATCTTGTGGTTGGGTCCGGATTCGTAGTCTTTTCTTTGTTTTTTTTTTTTTTGTTTTGTTTTTTTTCGTAGCCCAGGTGGGCGTCGACGTACACCATTTGGTGCACCTCCCGTGACGTCGTCGTGCTTCCTGCGGAAGTCCCACCTTTGGGGCGCCATCTTCAGATTCTTTTTTCCGCCGTTGGGTCTGGATCGTCATCGGGAAGCTCCAGAATTACACTCGAAGGAAGAAGGAAGAAAAGCGAGTTTCGTCGATAGAAACACTAGAAGATATCAGGAAAGGAAAAGATTTCATCAGGAGCGCGAAGAAAGGAGGACCAGCGCCCTTTTTCTTCGACGGCCTTGGAGAATGCACGCTCAGAGACCCTGAGCGCAATGGACAAGACGCCATTCAAGTTCTGCCCAAACTGCCACCACAAGTTCGCGCAGAGAGACCAGCATCCGGTCTGCAACCTCTGCCTACCGGTCGATCACCAGAGTATCGACTGCAACGCCTGCTCAGCCTTCGCGCCGAAGACACTCAGGGTGAGAGAGCGGCAGAGAAGGGCCAACGCCAGCATGGACGGCAAGGGGAAGCCCCCGACGCTCTACGCTCTGGGCCTCTCCTCAGACGACGAGGACAACGTCGCCGAGACAGCCGAAAACTTCACGGTCGTAGAGACCGACAAGAAAAAAAGACTAGGTAAGAGAATCGTCGAGCGCAAAACAAAAAGTACCTCGACAACACGAGGGTGACTCGAGAAAATCTGAGTCAAAGTCCACGAAGGGAGCCCCGGCGCCGAAAACTTCGACGTCCAAAGGGGGAACCACGGACAAGAGGCCGAGCGGATCCTTAGATAAGGACTCCCCGGTGCCGAAAGACGCCGAAAGGCAAGGGTCGTCGAAAGCATCCCATGAAACGGGCCGATCGACGCAGAAAGAACGTTCGACGTCGACGCAAGGTTCATCGAAAAGACCCGCGGTCGACGCCGAAAGCATCTCCGAGATGGAGAAGAAGAAGAGGCGGCTCGAGGCCGAAATGGAGAACATCCTTCAAAGAAAGAAGGAGTTCGACGCCAGAATGAAGGAATTCAAGATTCCAACGGTTCCATCAGCGGGCGTCGAGGAGGTCGAAGACGAGTTCGACACCGAAGGGCTGACAAGGGAACTCGAAGAGGAAGAAGAGCCCTATTATGAGGGAGAAGCCGAGGAAGAAGACCAACGGTCGTTCTACGAATCGGCGGCATCCACCAGCAACGACGTCGAATGGCACGATCTCGACACCGAAAACCCGGAGGAGCCCGTGGACACGTACCCTTCGAGGCCTTCGCCACCCGACGACATCGGGGTCTACAATATGGTGGTCAGGAGCGCAGCAATGGCCTTCGGCGTCAAACTCGACGAGGAGAAACCGAAAGCCGATTTTCTCGTCGAGACACTGCTCCCCATCCAGACAAGGAGCCAGTTCCTCCCCATGCTACAAAGCGTGATGAATCAGGGGAGAGAAGCCTTCAAGGAACCTGCAACCTGCCGGTCGATCACGCCCAGGGCAGAGAAGAAATATAAGCACTCCTCCCTGGACCCCCCTTACATCAAGGGAAGCGTGACCGCGGACTCCATCATAGCCTCCACGGCCAGGAGAAGGGCCAACGTACCAGCAACTTCGGGCCCACCCCCGGATAAGGAGAGCAGGAGGATTGACCTCACAGGAAGAAAGGTCGAGAGGAACGCCGCAATGCACTGGCGCATGGCGAATTCAAATGCACTCCTCAATAGACACCAGTACCAGCACTGGGATGAGATGGGGGAGTTAGTAAAGCACCTCCCCGAAGAATTCCGGCAGAGAGCCTCTCACCTGATAGATGAAGGCAAAAACATCGCCAACTCCTGTATAAAGACGGCGTTGGATGGGGCAGAGACTTCAGCAAGACTCATGGCCATAGGGGTCACAGAGAGGAGGCATGCATGGCTAAGAATCTCTGGATTCAAACCGGAAGTGCAGAACAACATCCTTGGCACCCCCTTCAATGGAGAGACAGTTCGGAGCAACAGTGGACGACAAGCTCACCCAGCTGAAAAAAGAAAACGAGACGGCGAGGTCCATGGGGGCCCTACAGCTAAGGGGAATGAGGCGAGGAAATCCCTCGAGGACCCTACGGTAGGGGAGGAAGCCAGCAGGGGACGTCGCACCAGGCGTTCCAACAAAGTCAGCAGGGTGAAGGTCACGGACAAGGTCAACAGAAGCAAAACTGGCAATATCAACCTCGGGGCCAGTCCTTTCGCGGGAGAGGGAACGGACGTGGCCAAAGGAGGAGAGGGGGTGAACAGCCCTCGACAAAGTGACTCAGCACGCAAGAGGACGCCTACCCTAGTCAGGACCCCAAGGGTGAGGCGCAAAAAAGTGTCATCAGGGGGAAGAGAAAATTCAAGAGCATACGACACCAGTAGGCGGAAGACTGAGGTTCTACCTTCAGGAGTGGCGGCGTATAACCACAGACAAGTTGATACGGAACGTTGTGCAGTACGGGTACTGCGTAGATTTGGAGAAAAGACCTCCAAACAGGAAACCAAGGGGAAGACTGAGATCGGCCCAAGAACTGGCAATACTCAGAAGAAACGCGGAAACTCCTGCAAAAGGGAGCCATAGAGACAGTGCCGTTCAGAGAACGCAACAAAGGGGTCTACTCAAACTACTTCGTGGTTCCGAAGGTAGACGGAGACCTCAGACCCATACTAGACCTCCGTTACCTAAACAAGTTCATCAGAACGCAAAGGTTCAAAATGACTTCACTGCAGGAGGTTCTGCCACAGATAAGAGAAGGGGACTTCATGGTCACCGTGGACCTCAAGGATGCCTATCTTCACATCCCAATAAACAGAAGGCACAAGGGCCTTCTAAGATTCAACATCGAACAAGAACACTACCAGTTCACGACCCTGGCCTTCGGATTAAAATCAGCACCAAGGGTCTTTACAAAATGCCTGTCGGCGGTAGCGGCGCACCTACGAAGGCAGGGAATACATGTCTACCCCTACTTGGACGACTGGCTGGTCAAGGCAAACTCACGCGGAAAGTGCGAGAGGCACGCAAAACGCGTAACAGACACCCTCACAAAACTGGGATTCTCGATCCACTGGGGAAAATCATCGATGGAACCAGAGCAGGTGAAGATTTTCCTGGGGGCAAAGATCAACTCCCGCAACAGTACAGTTGTGCCCAGCGAGAGGAGGACAGAGGCTCTACTGAAGGAGGCAAAGCTCTACCAGAAGGGGCGAGCTCTGACAGTGAGGGCTGTGAGCAAGATGATGGGGATGATGGCGTCCTGTATCCAGCTGGTGCCGAATGTACGCCTGCACATGAGACCATTCCAGGAATGGCTACAACAACAATGGTCACAAGCAAACGGAAGCTGGGAGGATCTAGTGGTTGTTACGCACGCAGTGCAGGAGGAGATAACTTGGTGGAACAGAGGCAACATAACAGCAGGGAGAAGCCTGACACCACCAATCCCAACAGTGACCATTACCACGGACGCATCGCAGAAGGGATGGGGAGCGCACATGGACAACCTCAGAGTGAGGGGTCTATGGGCACCAGCAGATGCGGTCCGCCATATCAACTACCTCGAGTTGAAAACAATCCTGCTAGCCCTGAAGACATTCCAGAGGCACCTGTTCAACAAGAGGGTGTTGGTCCAAACAGACAACACCACGGCGATGTTCTACATCAACAAACAAGGGGGGACACAGTCGTTCCCGCTCTCATCCCTAGCTCAGGAGATTTGGAGATGGGCCATACCTCTCAGGATAGATCTACTGGCAATTCACCTACCGGGGAAGGACAATGTGGAGGCAGACTGGCTAAGCAGGCAGACCTCAGCATCACACGAGTGGGAGCTCAATGGCCAGGAAACGGAGAAAATCTTCCGGAGATGGGGGACTCCCACAATAGACCTTTTTGCAACACGCCACAATGCAAAATGCCAAAGCTTCGCGTCCAGGCAACCAGATCAGCAATCCAAGGGAAATGCCCTATGGATAAGCTGGTCGAGGACATTTGCCTACGCCTTTCCACCGATACCCCTGTTGCACAGAGTGCTCGACAAGTGCAGAACCAGCAACATGACCCTGTTCCTGGTGGCTCCGCAGTGGGCGAGGCAGACATGGTTCTCACAAATTCAAGAAATGGCACAAGGCGACCCATACAGGTTCGAGAGGAGGAAGGACCTGCTCTCAATGCAAAACGGAGAGGTCCTGCACCCAGAGCCAGAGACCCTCAACCTGGGGGCATGGCTCCTGAAGACATAGAGTTCGCGCACCTAAAATTGCCGCCGAGCACGATGCGAGTGCTACGGGAGGCGAGGAAACCAACTACACGAAAATGCTACAGCGCAAAATGGAAGAGGTTCACTGTGTGGTGCCGGAAAAAGGGCCTGCAAAACAGAATGACAAGAGACTCAACAGTACTGAGGTACCTCACACACCTTCTAAAGAGTAACCTCTGCTCGAGCTCACTAAGGGTACACCTAGCGGCCATCGTGGCCTACACCAGAGGTGAAAAAGGTGGAAGTTTCTTCAGCTCGCAGGTGGTGAGGAGATTCATGGAAGGAGCCAAAAGGATGGCCCCCCCGAAAAGGTTGCCGCCGCCGGCATGGAATCTGAATGTGGTCCTGACGGAGCTCATGAAGGCACCGTTTGAACCCATGCACAAGGCCACACTGCAGATGTTGACTATGAAAACAGCCTTTCTGGTGGCCATAACCTCACTACGCAGGGTGAGCGAGCTTCAAGCACTAACGCTGCAGGAACCCTACATTCAGATTCACAAAGATAGAATAGTCCTGAGGACGGACCCACACTTCATGCCCAAGGTAGTGTCGGCGTTCCACATAAATCAGGCTATCCAGATACCAAGTTTCTTCCAAAACCCGACTACAAACGCAGAAAAGGCACTGCACACCCTCGATGCCAGAAGAGCGGTGATGCACTACATTGAGAGAACCAAGGAACTCAGGAAGTCGAAGCAGCTGTTTGTGTCCTTTGCTACTAGCTTCATGGGTAGACCAGTGACTAAGGGCACCATCGCAAGGTGGATTGCCCTCACTATTCAATTCTGCCACAAACAGGCTGGACAGGAGCTAGCGGAGGGGCCGCAGGCTCACTCCACAAGGAAGAAAGGGGCCACCGTGGCCTTCCTGGCGAACACGCCCATCCAGGACATATGCCTCGCGGCAACTTGCGCATCTGTGCACACGTTCACGAAACACTACTGCGTGGACATTCAGATGAACAAGGAAGCACAGGTTGGACAGAAGGTGCTTCAGCACATTTTCAACGACCAACGCTCATCTACCACCCAGCCGCCACAGAACTAGGAAAACCGCTACAAAATCGATGCACAGCATAGTGAATCCAGAAAGATTCATGCTGCAAAACGAATAGTTTCTTACCTGTCGGTGTAGTTTTGCAGCTTGAAGATCTTTCTGGATTCACTAGCGAACCCACCCACCTCCGCCAGGAAGATGAGGCTGGAGGAAGAGGGGGTAAAATGGAAAAGATCAAAGAAATACAAACATACAGATAAAGGAACAAGAAGGATTAATCAATCGCCTAGGGTTAAAAAAAAAAAAAAAAAAAAAGAAGCAAGGAAAGGAAAAAAGAACCCGAAGATGGCGCCCCAAAGGTGGGACTTCCGCAGGAAGCACGACGACGTCACGGGAGGTGCACCAAATGGTGTACGTCGACGCCCACCTGGGCTACGAAAAAAAAAAAAAAAAAACCCAAAGAAAAGACTACGAATCCGGACCCAACCACAAGATCGCGGAATAATGCACAGCATAGTGAATCCAGAAAGATCTTCAAGCTGCAAAACTACACCGACAGGTAAGAAACTATTCGTTCTCCATACACTAGGATTAGTCATCAATGGAACCAGAACAGGTGAAGATCTTCCTGGGGGGCGCAGATCAACACCATAGACAAAACGGTCATGCCCAGCAACAAAAGAACAATAGCCCTGCTGAAGGAGACACGTCTCTACCAGAAGGGGCGAGCTCTGACAGTGAGAGCAGCGAGCAAGATCATGGGGATGATGGCGTCATGCATTCACCTAGTCCCCAATGTACGCCTTCACATGAGACCACTCCAGGAATGACTGCAACAGCAATGGTCACAAGCAAACGGAAGTTGGGAAGATCTAGTGGTTGTTACGCACGCAGTGCAGGAGGAAATAGCATGATGGAACAGGGAGAACATAACTATAGGAAAGCCCTTGATACCACCAAACCCAACTGTGACCATCACCACAGACGCATCACAGATAGGATGGGGAGCACACATGAGCAAGCTCAGAGGGGTCTGTGGACTCCAGCAGATGCGGTCAGACACCAATTACCTTGAATTGAAGACTGTCCTGCTAGCCCTGAAGGCCTTCCAAAGACAGCTATTCAGAGTGTTAATACAGACTGACAATACTACAACCATGTTCTACATCAACAAGCAGGGAGGGACACAATCGTTCCCCCTGTCCACTCTGGCACAGGAGATTTGGAGATGGGCCATCCCACTCAAGATAGACCTGCTGGCCATACACCTACCAGGGAAGGACAATGTGGAAGCAGACTGGCTCAGCAGGCAAACCTCGGCATCCCACGAGTGGGAGCTCAATGGACAGGAAACGCAGAGGCTATTCAAAAAGTGGGGTACACCGACAATAGACCTATTTGCAACACACCAGAATGCAAAATGCCGAGACTTCGCATCCAGACAACCAGAAAAACAATCCCAGGGGAATGCCCTATGGATAAGCTGGTCAAGGACATTTGCCTACGCTTTTCCGCCAATACCACTGTTACACTGGGTACTCAACAAGTGCAGGACCAGCAACATGACACTGATCCTAGTGGCACCGCAGTGGGCAAGACAGACATGGTACTCGCAAATAGTGGAAATGGCACAGGGCCCTCCTCACAAATTCGCAAAAAGAAAGGACCTGCTCTCCATGCCGAACGGAGAGGTTCTACACCCAGAGAACCTCAACCTGGCGGCATGGCTCCTGAAGACAGTTTGCACACCTTAAGCTACCTCCAAGCACTATGCGAGTGCTGCGGGAGGCAAGAAGGCCAACAACACGGAAATGCAATGGGGAGAAATGGAAAAGGTTTACAATGTGGTGCAGCAAAAATAAGCTACAGAATAAATTGACAAGAGTCAACGGTGCTTAGATACCTCACACACCTACTGAAAAGTAATCTATGCTCTTCCTCGCTAAGGGTACACCTAGTGGCGATCGTAGCTTACACACGAGGTGAGACAGGAGGAAGATTCTTTACGTCCCAAGTAGTAAAGAGATTCCTGGAAGGGGCAAAAAGAATAGCGCCACCAAAGAGGATGCCGCCGCCGGCATGGAACCTCAACGTAGTCCTGACGGAACTTATGAAGGCGCCGTTTGAGCCCATCCACAAGGCCTCACTGCAAATGCTGACAATGAAAACAGCCTTCCTGGTAGCGATAACCTCGCTGCGCAGGGTGAGCGAGCTGCAAGCACTGACGCTGCAAGAGCACTACATCCAGATACACAGACAGGGTTGTATTGAGAATGGACCCGCATTTAATGCTAAGGTGGTGTCGGCATTCCATATGAACCAGGCAATTCAAATACCGAGTTTCTTTCAGAACCCAACAACAAGCGCAGAAAGGGCACTGCACACTCTAGACGCTAGAAGGGCGGTGTTGCACTACATCGAGAGGACCAAGGAGCACAGGAAAACCAAGCAGCTGTTTGTGTCCTTCGCAACATGTTTCCTGGGTAGACCAGTGACAAAAGGCACCTTCGCACGATGGATCGCACTAACAATACAATTCTGCCACAAACAGGCAGGGCTGGAGCTGTCGGAGGGGCCAGGGGTCCACTCCACAAGGAAGAAGGGAGCAACTATTGCCTTTCTGGCAAATACGCCCATTCAAGACATACGCCGGGCGGCAACATGGGCTTCAGTGCACACGTTCACTAAGCACTACTGCGTGGATATACAGATGAACAAGGAAGCACGAGTAGGACAGAAGGTGCTTCAACACATATTCAACGACCAACGCTCATCTACCACCCAGCCGCTACGAAGTCTATGCACAGCATAGTGAATCCAGAAAGATTCACGCTGCAAAACGAATAGTTTCTTACCTGTCGGTGTAGTTTTGCAGCTTGAAGATCTTTCTGGATTCACTAGCGAACCCACCCACCTCCGCCAGGAAGATGAACAAGGTGGAGGGACAAGGAATAACAGAACAAGATACTGAAAGGATATATAAAAGGGAATTAATAGAACGCCTAGGGTTAAAAAAAAAAGAGGAAAAAGGGAAAAAAGAATCCGAAGATGGCGCCCCAAAGGTGGGACTTCCGCAGGAAGCACGCCGACGTCACGCGGTGCACCAAATGGTGGGACGTAGACGCCCACCTGGGCTAAAAAAAACAACAAGACTACGAATCCGGACCCAACCACCAGATCGCGGAATAATGCACAGCATAGTGAATCCAGAAAGATCTTCAAGCTGCAAAAGTACACCGACAGGTAAACTCTTCGTTCCCTTTATTCAAGCTTGATTGTGCTAGGTGTGGCGTAAGAAGAGCTGGGGGATGAGAACATTTGTTTGTTGGTAAGGCGGTTCTGTGACTATCTGCTTGGCTGGACCCCAGTCCCCCTGGATTTCTGCAGTAGCTTTCCTGATATTTGCCAATTTACAATTTAGAAAAGGCTGTTTATGCGATGAGGGGGTTACAAGCTCGAATAAAAGGTTTAAAAAATATGGGTGCCACTGACAGAATGGGTAGAGAAAAATCTGTAAGGATAAATCTTGGATGTTGACGCTATGGCACATTGCACTTCATTGGTTTAGAAGTGAAGAAATTTATATGAAGTATGATTTATATAAACACTGGTGCTTTCTGGTTCCTTTAAGATTGCTATATTTGCACTGGGAATGATTAGCTTAGAAAGTTTATACAACTGTTTAGAATGTAAAGTATTTATAGTCCGAGGCTCTCACCAGCCCCTGGAAGATAGGTGTGCGGAAAATGAAAAATGCACGTTGTCTTGATGATGATTTCCATTATGTATATATTTGTAGTACTGGGCAATAAAAAATTAAAAAATACAGCTCTAAATTAAAAAATACAGCTCTACATGCCAAGAACAGATGCTTACTGGGCAAGTAACATACGTTCGAGGTATGTGTGCTGTAGATACATTCTTTGCATAGACTAAAGCAGTATACTCCCAAAGCAGTGGCTAAAGTGTAGTTAGTTGTAGGAAATTCTTCTAGGTACTGCTTGGCCTACATTAGCTTGAGTAACCTTATCCATATAGCATGGGCGTAGCACTGCAGTGCTCATAAATGCAAGTTAGATTCCGGCAGAGACTAGTAGTAATGCTAGTAAACTATAACATTGAAGTGATACTTTTAATGCATTGCCATAGAGAAGCACCTTTCATAGTTTCATAGTTCAACGTTTTAATTTGATTAAATTGAGTAACTGCGTTGCTGAACAGAATTTAAATCACTTTTGACTTTGCTTCAACTGATACTTTTTTGCAGATTGGATGATCGCCCAAGAGGTAGTGATGGTTTTGGTGACCGAGGTGGCTTTGGTCGTAATGACAGAGGGAACAGTCGTTGGTCCGATGATAGAAATGATGACGATGATTGGTCCAAACCAACAGCAGCTAGTGAACGACTTGAGCAGTAAGTCTGAAATTACTGTTTTTTTTTTTTTTAAAGATTCTATTGCAAGCCTGTGTATTTACTTCTGCCTTTTACTTTTCTAGAGAATTATTCGCTGGCGGAAACACTGGCATTAATTTTGATAATTATGACGACATTCCTGTTGAAGCTACTGGTAACAACTGTCCACCACACATTGAAAGTGTAAGTTTTCCCCCCAAATAATTGTTCTGTAATTGCACATGCTGTGTAAACTATCCCATTAATTTTTTGCTGTATCAGAAGGCAACAAGAGCAAACATTCTTAATTCCCTAACCCCCTGGTACCATTCCACAATCACTTATCACTCTTACCGTCATAACCTGGGGAACCTTAGCAAGAGGGAAGAACAGTCAATCTCTAGGAGTATTTAAACAAACACTGCTGTACTGTGCTTTCAGATGGTGAGTTTGCAGGTGGTGCGTGGGGTTCTTGTACCAGGAAGTCCTTCACAATGCCTAGCTGACTGTGAAGGTCATTTTCTAAATGTCTTAATTCCTTGGTGGTGATGAGGAGCCAAAAATCTCGGTACAGCTTGCAGATGAAAAGATGGGCACATTGTCTTCCAGGGGATTCTCCTCCATAGTCCTAACCACTGAATATTCCCGCCCATGCGTGGGGACCTCGGAACTAATAAAAGTATGAAAATATGTCATTTTTTCACATATCCATGCAGCCCCTATAAAAAGGGCTATCAATGTAACAATATCTGCTCTTTCAATCCCATACTTTAGAACATGGACCACAGGAGGCCAGGCATTACTTGAACTCTTTTTAATGAGGAGACTCAAAACTCACCTGTAAAAGAGATAGCATTGTTAGCCTATAGGCTGCAAAACCAATAGCCTAGAAAAGGAAAGCAATTAAACATAAACTGGCACGGTGCCTTTTAAGGCAGCCATGACCCCCAGCTTCCCATTATCCCTCAGGGGTGACAGTTAAGTCTGTTCTTTCTGGCTCCTTCAGTCAGAACCCTGGATTTAACAACTTTGACTTTATTGATAAATATTGCTTCATTTTATTCTGGTTTTCTACCTTTCACTCAATGTCTTTTTGGTCTTAGAAAACAAAACACTGTCAAAAAAATGGTCTCACTCTGTTACTATGCTATCTTTTTTACCCTTGCCCTCCTGTGGCAAGAAGGCCAGATCTAACAAATTCTGTGTGCACTCCTCGGAGACCTGCCAGCAGTGCAAAAAGCTTTCCAGAAGAACTCTCAAGGAGAAAGAAAAACTATGTCTTTATGGAATTTGAGAGAAAGTTCTCCAGTGAGACAGAAGAAAATGAGGTCCAGATTGACTAAGTAAAATCTCACTTTGTTCCCCATCTGTGTCTTAATTAACAGCAACAAAGAAACTGATGTAGTCATCGAGACCTTCACAGTCAACGGTGCACCAATCGACGCCAAGACCGAAGACTAACGTTTTGACGTAGTCAACAGGTATCGAACCCTCCGTTGGCATCAACCAGGCTACACTCCATGCCGAGGATCCGGTCAGTTTTGGCCCAACGTTTGACGTCGAGGCATATGACTGTCTGTATCCTCTCTTGGGCGTTGGACATCGAGGCTGACCTCTGTGTCGGAGGCTGACCTCTGTGTCGGAGGCTGACCTCTGTGTCGGAGGCTGACCTCTGTGTCGGAGGCTGACCTCTGTGTCGGAGGCTGACCTCTGTGTCGGAGGCTGACCTCTGTGTCGGAGGCTGACCTCTGTGTCGGAGGCTGACCTCTGTGTCGGAGGCTGACCTCTGTGTCGGAGGCTGACCTCTGTGTCGGAGGCTGACCTCTGTGTCGGAGGCTGACCTCTGTGTCGGAGGCTGACCTCTGTGTCGGAGGCTGACCTCTGTGTCGGAGGCTGACCTCTGTGTCGGAGGCTGACCTCTGTGTCGGAGGCTGACCTCTGTGTCGGAGGCTGACCTCTGTGTCGGAGGCTGACCTCTGTGTCGGAGGCTGACCTCTGTTCACCAAGTCCAGTGAGCATTTCTCCGTCTCCTTCGCCGGCGTAGAGTGCTGAATCGCCTGTGGTGGTTTAGGACATAGTAACGCCATGTTCAACGTCTAGACACTCATCGGTCAGCTTAGACCCATCACACAAGTTCCAGACTCATATCTTCAACCTCCAGGTCACCGGAGGTAATTTAGATATCGAGCAATCTGGTGTCTTCTCCTGTACGCCCTGCTCATGCACTGTGCCTCCTGCACAAGAGGCAGAAAACAATCTGTACACCTCTCCTAGGTGGATGTTACCCCTGCATCACTGGCAGTAGGCGGGAACAACACAGGCACGAATTCCTCAGGACTATTCAAGTCCTCTACACATGTCTCCACTGGCCCGGCTGGTACAAGCAGTGGATCTCGCCTACCACTCAGAGGGGTCATGGTCGGACACGTACGCCGGCGGCCTCTCCAAGAAGATCTACAGCTCTGGGTCATCGGAGAAGGCGCAGGTCATTGACTCATTCTCCCTCTTCTACCCAATCTTCGAGGATCTCTCCCCAGTGGATGACACCAGTACTTTTCAGGATGTCCTTGCCAGAGGGGAAGCTAAGTTGATCATCATTGTGCCTAAATGCTCGGAGTTAATCTTCAGTGATTTTTGAGAGTTCATCAAAGATCAGCAGCCAGACCATAGCTACCCTTGGAACCGGGTGTCTTCCAAAATCTTACACCAGCAATGCTCAAGAGCGTGCCAGCGAATCTTTAAGTACAGGCCTCCAGAAGAGGATCCATTATTTCTAAGATCCGACCCACCTCCTGATTCTGTAATGTGGCTGCGAAAAAAGGCACACTCAGTAGCATCCTCATCAACGGTTCCTCCCCATAAGGTAAGCAAAGTGCAGCACTCGTGGGGGAGGAAAGTCTGTGGCACGTCTACCTCTGTTGGTCTCCAGCGACACTCGACGTTATTAGGGCAGTATGATCGGTCCTTGTGGGACTCTTCTAAGGATCGCAGAAAAACTGCCCAAAGAAGACAGCAGGGAGTTTGAGGGGCTATTGCAGGAAGGCAGCTTGGTGGAAAATGAAGTTATCGGCTCCTTTGCGTACAGAATCTGTGCCAGACTATCATCTTGGCTCCGACTAACTGTGCTAAAACCTGAAGCTGTCATGGATTCGAAACCTCGCTCTCTCGATCTTCCTTGTTTGTCACTCACCCAGATGTCGAATGATGACCGAACTAGATACCCTAAGTGCACTAGGGCTTAAAAGAAAGGAGTTTAGACCCTTCCATCAGTTTTCAAACCCCTCAGTGGTAGAGGCACCAGCATCAGTCAATCCAAGTCCCACTATCAGGTACATCGTTTTCCAGAGGAACTCCTTGTCAATCTGCTGCCGCAGCAAAAACTCCTTTGAAGCAATGAATACTCGCTTCCCTCATCGCTGTTTTCCACCCCAGCCAAACCATCTGGAAGAGTGGCAAGATATCACAAGAGACCAATGGGTTTAGAGTAGGCTGTATAATGGGTACTCTGTTTCCGACATCGGACTCCTTCAATCCTCCAGTAAAAACTACGTGTCGCCAGATGCAGATACTGCAGCAGGAAGTATCCACCCTTCTGCGAAAATCAGTCATCGAGGAAGTTCTTATTCCGCAGCGAGGTCGAGAGGTATAGTCAAGGTACTTCCTAGTGACGAGGAAGGGTTGGAAATCCGAATACAGACCTAGCCTGGATCTTCTTGCCCTCAAGAAATCCATCAGGAAAGAGGCTTTTGCATGTTGACTCCATCAAATATATCTCCATCTCCAACAAGGCGATTGGATGTGTTAGCTGGATCTGCAGGATGCGTACATTCATGTCTGTCAATCCACATCAAAAAGTTCCTGAATTTTCTGGTGGGAACGACCCATTATCAGTTCAAAGTACTGCCCTTCGGATTGAAGTCAGCTCCTCGTGTTTAGAAAGTGCATGGCAGTAGTAGCAGCTGCCCTACGGCGCAAAGGTATCTTTGTGTTCGAGGCATATGAGCTGCAGATTACACACTTGTGCATAGATCGCCATCTGGTGTTGGGCCTGGATGTTTGCAGTGTGTATTTCCTCTTGGAAAGTCTTTGGAAGTCACGAGTTCGGTGACTCCTCCTTTGGATCGTATTGCGCATGGGCTTCGGCTCCATCCTCAGATTGATTATTTTCCGCCATCGGGCTCGAATGTAATCTTCGCGCTCCAGTTCCGAACAGCTTCCAGTTCGATCGACGCGCAATCCTCACCCCAATTCGCAGTATTGTTTTCGATCGTGATCTCCCCACTCGATGCGCCTGTCGACGGCGGCCTTCGGGCCTACCCAAGCTCCGGACCTGGCTAATGGAAAGGACTCAATTTAAAAAGTGTCCTCTGTGGGTCAAAATTCCCCCACACCGATCTCCACGAGGTGTGCAACCTCTGCCTCTCCCCTGAACACGAGGCTCGAGACTGTCCGGCGTGTAAATCCTTCCGGTCCAAGAAAACTATTCGGGATTGTAGAGCCAGAAGAACCATGGCACACTTCGGCGATCCCGGATGACATCTTCGGGGAAGGCGTCGACGCTCCAGAAGAACACCACACCGACGGACTCGTCAGTGCCTCCGAAGCCGACAATTCAGATGTGGAGGACATCACTCCAGCACAGAGGGTCGTGAGTACTACTCCCCTCCCCCCCCCCCCCCCCCCCCCCCTCCTCGCCGGCACCGATGAAGGCTTCGGTCACGCCTTCGGGCCTAAGCAAGACCAAAGACACTGCTTCCCACACCGCTTCTTCGGGCCGGTTTAGAAGCCAATTAAGCCTTTAGGCGGCTCGGGCTCGAGCCAGCCCACCGTCGGAGCCGATAAGCATCCTTCGGCACCGAAAAAGAAACCGGCCTCCATCTCGACACCGAGCCCCACACCGAAACACTCTGTATCGAGACCCAGCTCCTCGGCACCGACCCCCATCCTCCATGCCGACAAAAGCCCACAAGACCACTGGCACCGACATTTCGTAACCGAAATGCATCTCTGTGCCTACTAAACAACCGGAGCTTCCCAAGCATGGTTTCAAACAACGAACCAGCACCGACAAGCCTAAAAAATCAACGGCCCAGAAGCCTTCGGCACCGACCAACCAACCTCTCCAGAACTATTTACACCAGATCCCTTACAAAAAACCATTACCTAAGGATCCTAAAACTGGACATTTAATGCTCTCTATCAAAAAGACAGACCAACCTGCTCCGCCTCCCCCTCCAAAAAGGAAGTACTATGCTACCTCCCCCTTTCAGACTATCTTCCCCACCTCCTCCACCTTCCCCTGCTCCACCCCACCTCATCATTCCCCCACTCCATTCCCGGATGATGAAGGGGATCCATACGACATAAAGGGATGTACCCCAAGATATACCTTCAGGGGACCCCACTCCCACAGGATCCCCAGACCCATGGGACGATTGTAATATCCCTGATGTCCCTAACGTCCCAAAAGACTACCTTTACCCTTTCAGGCCTTCTCCACCAGAAGACTCCTTGGAGTTCAATGATTTATTGCAAAGGGCGGCACACTACCACGGGGTAGATTTACATACCGACCCAGTGGAGGAGGATTTCTTCCTAGATACATTGGACACCACACATAGGACCACCTCCATATTGCCTATGCTAAAAGGTGTTATGAAACATGCGCCAGAGGTCTTTAAAGACCCAGTCAGGGCCAGGGTCATTAACCCGCGCATTGAGAAAAAATATAAAGCCGCCCCAACAGACCCCTCCTACATCGGAGGGCCAGCTCCACTAGATTCCTTGGTGGTAGCCACAGCACGGAAAAGGGCCAACTCCCAGGCGTCGGGTGACGCACCACCACCTGACAAGGAGTCTAAACTCTTGGATGCATCAGGCAAACGTACTGCGTCTCAAGCGGCCAATATATGGCGTATCGCCAATACACAAGCACTGCTAGCGAGGTATGACCGGGCCCAGTATGACGAGCTAGAAGCCATAATGCACCATCTCCCTGATAAATACAAAGCTAGGGCCAATGAGCTAATTCAGGAGGGCAAAACAATTACCAATGCCTCCATACGTTGTGCCTTAGATGCAGCAGACACAGCCTCTAGGGCTTTCAATACTAGTGTCCTCCGTTGCCATGCCTGGCTAAGGATATCAGGTCTACTCCCTGTATTTTCTCATACCAAAAATGGACGAGACTCTACGGCCCATCCTAGACCTTCGGCCCCTAAACACATACATACTCAGACCACTTTCATATGGTGACGCTTCAGCAGGTACTTCCGCTACTTTCCCAAAACGACTTCCTCACCACTTTGGACCTAAAAGACGCTTACTTCCACATTCCAGTGCACAAGGCCCACAGGAAGTACCTCAGATTTGTAGTGGACGGCCAACACTACCAATTCAAAGTGCTCCCGTTCGGAGTCACAACCGCACCACGAGTATTCACCAAGTGCCTAGCCGTGGTGGCAGCACATCTGCGAAGACAACACATTCATGTCTTCCCATACCTAGACGACTGGCTAATAAAGGCCAGTTCATACACTGTGTGTACAACACACACACCACCATCCTGCGACTTCATCAGCTGGGCTTCACGGTAAATCACAAAGTCCCATCTCCAACCTTCCCACGTAAAACAATATCTAGGTGCCACTATAGACACCTCAAAAGCGCTAGTCTACCCCAATCCTGCCAGGATTGCAAGCATTCCGGCTCTACGCGCAAAATTCATAGCACAACACTCCCTTCCAGCTCGGGTGTTCATGCAACTAATACGGATGATGGCTTCTTGCATCTTCATAGTACTTCACGCAAGATTCCAGATGCGTCCTCTCCAAGAGTGCTTAGCGCACCAATGGAACCAGGCCCGGGGTCAATTAACAGATCTGGTGTTGGTAGACGGTCATACCCATCGCTCTCTGCAGTGGTGGACCACCACAAACTTTTCCAAAGGTCGACCGTTCCTGGACCCGGTTCCACAGATAGTACTAACAGACTCATCGCTCTCCGGCTGGGGAGCTCATCTATTACATCTCACCATGCAAGGCAAATGGACACCTCAACAGAAGCTACTCCATATCAACCGTCTGGAGTTACTAGCGATCTTCCTAGCCCTAAAATCCTTTCAGACACAAATTTTGGGCAAAGCAGTCCTGATCCGCACAGACATGACAGCCATGTACTATATTCAAAAACAAGACTGCACACTCTCCACAGCTCTCTCAATTAGCACAGAGCATATGGAGATAGGCCATACCCTGAAATCTTTCTCCTAGCCCAACATGTCCCAGGAGTACAAAACACTATAGCAGATCTACTCAGCAGACAAACCCAACAACTCCACGAGTGGGAACTTCACCCGCAAGTTCTTCACCCATGCTTTCAAATGTGGGGGCATCCACAGATAGACCTCTTCGCCACCCATGAAAACTAAAAATGCCCAAGCTTCGCCGCCATATACCCACACTCATTGTCCAAAGGCAATGCGATATGGATGAACTGGTCAGGCAGATTTGCGTACGCTTTTCCACCTCTCCCACTCATTCTACTAGTAGTGCGCAAACTCCAACAGCACTCCCTCCTACTAATATTAGTAGCGCCAACTTGGGCCAGACAACCGTGGTACACCACACTGCTGGAACTATCGGTAGTACCGCATCAAAAATAACGCCTCTCTCCACACCTCTTACCCAGAACCATGGAGAGATCAGACACCCGGACCCAGCTCAGCTCAACCTTGCGATCTGGCTCCTGAAATCCTAGAATTCAGGTACCTAAATCTTCTCCCTTACTGTATGAGCGTCATCAAAGAAGCTAGGCGCCCTACCACTAGAGCGTGCTACGCCGCCAAGTGGAAACGTTTTGTTATCTATTGTCATAACACCATCAATCCACTAGATGTGTCCATTCATCACATCATAGGCTACTTACTCCACCTACTACGGTGCAACCTAGCCTATACGTCCATTTGACTACACCTAGCAGCCATAGCAGCTTACCTACAAAACAGGCAACATCTCTCACTCTTTAGAGTACCTGCAATAAGCCTTCATGGAAGACCTTAAAAGGATAATTCCCCCCCCAGAGTGCCACCCTCACCTGTGTGGAACCTAAATATCGTTCTCACCAGACTAATGGGACCTCCTTTTGAACCCCTACACAAATGTGAACTTCAATTTTTAACATGGAAAACCGCTTTTCTTGTAGCCATCACTTCCCTCAGAAGGGTCCGTGAGATGCAAGCATTTACTATTCAAGAACCTTTTCTACAAATGCACCATAATAAGGTGGTTCTCCGTACCATCCCAAAATTCCTCCCTAAAGTCATTTCTCCTAAACCAATCTGTAGAACTACCAGTATTCTTCTCGCAACCACAGACCGTTGCAGAAAGAGCTCTTCACACACTAGATGTCAAACGAGCCTTACTCTACTACATCGAGAGAACACAACCTTTCCGTAAGACCAAACAACCGTTTGTCTCTTTCTCTCCACCACACAAGGGCAGCCCCATCTCCAAGTCAGGGATAGCTAGGTGGATTGTTAAATGTATTCAAATTTGTTACCATAAAGCAAAACAAACGCTATCCGTTCCCCCTAAAGCCCATTCTACACTTAAAATGGGGGCTTCAATGGCTTTTCTAGGGAACATCCCATTTGATATCTGCAAAGCAGCTACATGGTGAACACCGCACACTTTCACCAAACACTATTGTGTAGATTTGCAAACTAAGCAACAAGCTAGTGTGGGCCAGGTTGTACTCACAACTTTATTTCAAACCACTGCAACAGATACGGGTGGTCGCCGCTAACGGTGGGTACTGCTATATAATCTATGAACAAGTGTGTAATCTGCAGCTCATATGCCTCGAACGGAATATGCTACTTACCAGTATGCATCTGTTCTTGGCACATAGAGCTGCAGATCTACACACGCCCGCCCAGCTACCTGTATCTGTTCCAGCTTATCTTAATTAGATAACACACACATGGGCATCTTCACTGTTATTACTACGCACCATCTTTCCCTGCTGGTGAAAAACAATCTGAGGATGGAGCAGACGCCCATGCGCAATACGATCCAAGGGAGGAGTCACCAAACTCGTGACTTCCAAAGACTTTCCAAGAGGAAAAACAAACTACAAACATCCGGGCCCAACACCAGATGGCGATCTATGCACAAGTGTGTAGATCTGCAGCTCTACATGCCAAGAACAGATGTATACTGGTAAGTAGCATATTCCTTACCCTTATCTCGACTGGCTTCTGATAGGTCCTCCCCAGAGTGTGAAGTCCCACTATCGGCAATGTCTATCCCTTTGCCAAAGGCTGGGGTCTCGACATCCACTTCGAGAAATTGACTCTGCATCCCACACAAAAAATGCACAATCTGGGCACAACAATAGATTCCACAGTAGGAAAAGTGTTTCCTTCGGAAAAGAGACTAATCTATCACCAAGGAGGATGTGATTTTACCGTACCTGCTTTACTTAGCTTAGGCAGGTCAAAAATTCTCTTCCATAAGTGCACCTGGCTGCCCTACGGCATACAGTCGGTCCCCTTCTCAGCCTTCTTTCTATCTGCTGAAGGTAGTTAAGGATTTCTTACAGCGGTTAAATAAGGTCAACCTTCCTATTCGACCTCCTTCACTCCCCTGGGAGCTGAATCTGGTAATGTCTAAGCTGATGGCTCCCCCATTCAAACCTATTCACAAAGCAACCCTCCAGCACCTAACTTGGAAGGCAGCTTTTTTGGTGGCAATTACTTCAGCTCGCAGGGTGAGAGAGATCCAAGCTGTGTTCGAAAGAACCATACAGTCTTTCATCTTGATTGTTGTTTTGAGAACCCACCCCTCCTTTCTGAAGGTGGTGTCGGATTTCCATGTCAACCAATCAATCTCACTATCTACCTTTTTTACTAACCCCTCTACACCAGCTGAGAGGTCCTTTCACTCTTTAGACCTGAAAAGGGTTTTGAAATTCTACTTTGACAGGTCTAAGGCAATTAGGAAATCTGATCAACTGTTCTTTAATTACGGGTCAATCAGAACAGGTTTTCAAGCCTCCAAACGCTCCATCTCCGGGTGGATAGTGTCCTGTATCAAACTAGCTTATCAGTTAGCACAAAAGCCACTTTTGTCTCGGCCCACAGCTCTTTCCACTAGAGGAAAGGCAGCTACAACAGCTTTTCTTAATAATGTACAGATTTCTGAGCTCTACCAGGCAACCACTTACTTGCAGAGCTATACATACATATACAAGACACTTGTCTTGATTCGTATGCTAGAGCAGACACTCCAGTAGGTCAGGCCCCCTTGAGAAATTTAGTTCCAACACTGATTAAACTTGGCTATTTGTTCAGTCGTTTTTTCTTATTTCCCCGCAGGCAGAGGATGGGCTTGCTCTACGATTCAGTGCTTATGACTATTGATGAGGATCCCCTGGAAGAAAAGGATAAGTTACTTACCTGTAATCCTAGTTCTCTTCCACGGGTATCCTCATCAGTCCTAAGCAACCCACCCGCCTCCCCAGGCAAATGATTTTTAAGCTATATCTTTGTGCCCTTACCCTCGGGTCCCCGCAAAGAATTGACCTGTCACCCTTGAGGCATGATGGGAAGCTGGGGGTCATGGCTGCCTTGAAGGCACGGTGCCAGTTTTGCAGCGTGTAGCTTTCTGGATTCACTATGCTGTGCATTATTCTGCGGTCTGGTGGTTGGGTCTGGAATCTTAGTCTTCTTTTTTTTTTTTTTAAAAAAAAGAAATTTGTAGCCCAGGTGGGCATCTACGTCCCACCATTTGGTGTACTTCTCGTGACGTCGGCATGCTTCCTGCGGAAGTCCCACCTTGGGGCGCCATTTTCAGATTCTTTTTTCCACCATTGGGTCTGGATCGTCACCGAGGAGCTCCAGAGTTTTTTAACTAAGAAAGAAGAGCACGAGTTTCATCGCAGGAAAATTAAAGGAGACTACAGACAGAAAGAACATCGAGCCGGGACCACAAAGGAGGAGAACCTCTATCTTCGACGTCCAACGGAGAATGCGCACTCGGGGACACTGAGCGCAGGAATGGACAAAACACCTTTTAATTCTGCTGTAACTGCCACCAGAAGTACGCGCAGAAGGACCAACATCCGGTCTACAACCTTTGCCTGCCAGTCGACCACGAGAGCAAAGACTGCAACGCCTGCTCTGCCTTCACACCGAAGACACTCGGTGAGAGGGAGGCAGAGGAGAGCCAACTAACACACGGAAGTTTAGAGTAAGGCCCAGTCTCTGCACGAACTGGGCCTCTCCAGCGACTATGACCACGTTGCCGAGGGACCTGATGACTTCACGGTCGCAGAGACTGTTAAGACGTCTGACAAGGTAGGAGAGACGTCGAGCACAAACCCTGAAAGGGCCCCGAAAACCAGAGTCGAAGTCCTTGAAAGGAACACCGGCGCTGAGAATTTCGACGACCTCTAGTGGATCCAAGGACGAAAGGCCCAGCGGATCCTTCGAGAAGGACTCCCAGGTGCAGAAGGCCGCCGAAAAACAAAGTTTGTCGAAAAAGGCCCATAAGGTTGGTCGTTCGACTAAGGACAAGGTCGCGTCTACGCAAGCTCCGTCAAAGGCCAGCGCTCGACGCCGAACATGCCTCCGAAATGGAGAAGAAAAAGAGAAGGCTTGAGGCGGAGATGGAGAGCATCCTTCAAAGGAAGGAGTTCGACGAGAAGATGATGAAAGTTACAATCCCAACGAAACCCCCGACTGTTATCGAGGTCGAAGACCAGGACGAATTTGACGCCGAAGAGCAGTCCAACTCCCGAAGAGGAAGATGACCTCTACTATGAGGAGGAAGAGGAGGAAAAGCAATCTTAACTACGGCTCAGCCCTGTCAACGACGCAAGACCTGGAACGGCAGGACTTCGTTGCCGAAAATCCAGAAGAGCCCGTGGAGACTTATCCGTCGAGGCCTTCGCCGCCAGATGATATTGGGGCTTACAACATGGTTGTAAAGAGCGCGGCTGCAGCTTTTGGCGTGAAACTAGAGGAGGAAAAACCGAAAGCGGATTTTTTTACTCGAGACAATGCTCCCCATCCAAACTAGGAGCCAGTTCCTCCCCATGCTTCAGAGTGCCATGAACGAGGGGAAGGAGACGTTCAAGGACCTTGCAACATGCAGATCAATCACACCCAGAACAGAGTAAAAATATAAACATTCCTCTCAGGACCCTCCATACATCAAGGGATCTGTCACAGCAGACTCCATTATCGCATCTACAGCCAGAAATAGAGCCAATGTTCCGGCAACCTCTGGGCCACCTCCTGACAAGGAAAGCAGAAGGATGGACCTCACTGGCAGGAAAATAAAGGGAAACGCGGCAATGCACTGGCGCATGGCGAACACCAATGCACTATTGAACAGGCACCAGTACCAACATTGGGACGAAATGGGGACCTAATCGAGCATCTCCCCTAGCAATACCAACATAGAGCTTCGCATCTAGTGGAGGAGGGGAAGAATATAGCAAATTCATGCCTTAAAACAGCATTGGCCAGGGCAGAGACATCAAGCAGGCTGATGGCAATAGGAATCACTGAAAGGAGACAGGCCTGGCTCAGAATTTCAGGATTCAAGCAAGAGGTACAGAACAACATCCTGAACACCCC